>NC_089652.1:18529166-19843333 GCF_037042795.1 Molothrus aeneus | reverse complement strand
TGTGCCCTTATCTCATAAGCAAGAGCAGAGCTAGCAGAATGACAGTGATCTCTGCCTACACCTTCATCCTGCTGAGCTGCTGTTGTCCCTCCAGAGAAGGCTTCAGTTTTCCTGGGAACAGCACTGATTGACTGTGGCGTGGGAAGAAAAGTGAGAGAACCCACGGCAAATGTGGATCTGCCTAAAAAGAACTCCAACTCTTTTCACATGGAGACGATTTAATTTACTGCTAGACAAAGTGTTCCTTGGGCCCAGAGTGGCTTTTCCATGATGAAAGGGAAGAGGAGCTGTGCCAGAAGGGCTGTAGGCCATTTTTGACTGCCTTATCTTTCTTGCAAATGAATAGCGTGGGCACTATCTAAGGTAGAGTAGCTTCAATGTGACAAAAGCTGAGAGTGAAATTTAATGATAAACACACTTGCCTGAGATGAATGATGCCAAAGATCCAGCTCCAAACACACTATGCCAGTAACTTCATTACTAGATTCTTATTGTCACAGATTTCTCACGTTTTCTAACCCTTCCCTTCTTTTCAAACAATTACAATTCTGATCATGAACAGAGTGCAGAGAAACCCCAAAACCTACACTGCTCGCTGCTTCTTGAGAGGGAAGGGGTGTTTGGTGGGTTTTTTAGTTTTGTTTTGGTTTTGTTTTGTTTGTTTGTTTTTGTAGGTTTTTTGTTGTTTTGTGCTGTGGGTTTGGTTTTTTTTGTTTTGTTCTGTTTTGTGGTTTGTTTGGTTTGGGTTTTTTTTTTTTTTTTTTTTTTGTGGGGAGTATTTTTTGATGGTTTTGTTGGTTGTTTGAATGGAATAATTCCTTTGCTGCCAGCATTTGTCAGATATTCAGGCCATGGGCAGATGATGGTTATATGAAGGAAAACACAGTAGTAAAATCTCCTGTTTATAGATACTGTTTGTGTCGCAGCATTATAGTGAAAATAAATTACTTTTTCAGGAACCTTTCATAACCAATATTCACAACATAGAGTTTTGTCTGTCAATGTGGAAGAGAAGGTGTAATTTGATTTTTGGAGCCATAGAGACCCTAATGGTGAGACCCTAGTGGTGTTACATACCTGCTTAAGCTTTCAGATGTTATGGTGATAAGTATTTATATGAAATATGAAATAGATAATTTCACTAGGTGGTGATTAATGTACATAATCACCAGGTGGTGATTAATGATCCAGTCAGAAAGTAATAAATGCAGCACTGAGTATTATTTTACTAGCAAGTCAGTCCTCATATCCCAAGGATTAGGTGATTCTGGCATGAAACCTGGAGTTCAAGTCACAGTTTGTAGTCACTAGGAAAGGTATCCACCTAGTATAACCTCAGATTGCAAAGCTCAGGCACTTAGCCCACTCTATTAGTTGCAGAGAATAGTCTGTCCAGAGCTTTTCTTTCTATTTTGTGAATTTAGACCATTTGCACTCCTTTCTTCAACTTGAAAGTCCAACATGCGTAAAGGAGGGGAAAAAAGTGGTCAACTAAGTGTACAAAATGAACTTTTCTACTTCCATGTATTTCTGTTGGTATATTATTCTTTTCTCTCTCTCCCTATGGCACAGCCTAAATCAAGAATATTACTTTGCTTATTGCCACACAGAATACAGAATCCAATAATGTCTTTGTTAATGTTTGATGTGTCAGAAAGCCAATGCAGGAATGATTCCCAAACCACTTCCAGTGTCTTCCCAGTTTCAGTGTATTGTTTCTGCTCATACTACCAGTGTGTAGGCATGTCTGGTTTTCTCAAAGGAAGAGAGAGCATTCTGTCCTCTCCCCTTGTTGTCTGGCACAAAGGGAGAGAACCTGTGATGCTGTAAGTTACTAGCCTGGGATTTTGGAATGTCATCAGGCCGATGGCTTGTCTGTCCTACAGCTATGTACATTTAAGCAAGCTGTTTATTAGAGATATTTATGTGGTTTCTAAGGAGTGTCTGGAAGAAACATATGGCCAAGAGAGATGTTTTGAGTTTATGCAACATTCTGCATGTGAAAACATGGAAATGTGCAGACTGAAGAGCCAAAGATCTATTTTTTCCTCCCCTTTATTCTCTAGAAGGAGCTTGGATACTAAATTGTCTGTAAGTAGGGTGTCTTTTAGTTTTGATGTAGGGGAGAGAAGAGCCTCTCTCTTGTATCCTAGCTAGATATTCTTTTTCCTAAGGAATTGAAATTTTGTTTATGCACATTTTGTTGTTGCTTTGGAGGAAGATTTTATCTGTCTGTGCCTGTATATATGTGTGTGTGTGTGCACATGTATGTGTATAGATGTAAAGGAGTACCAGTTGGGAGTTTTTTTGCTTGTTATATGCGTTTGTGTGAAAATTCTGTGGGCTGTTTGCAACTTCTTGGACATACTGCTTTTCTCAACTAGCAGAGTAATTCTGTCCTACAAAGTTGTACTGGAAAAATAACTGTGCAAGGGAAAGAAATGAAGACAGCTGTTTGGTTGTTGAAATTCTGAACTGTGCTGATGCACATGATAACAGAATGTGTGAAAGAATTAATCAGTCTGTGCTCTGTGTTGAGCAGTAAAGCATTAGAAAATAAATAGGCTTTTAGCTCTGAGTATTTAATAGCATCAGGCTCTCCTAGGCCAGCTTCTAACACACTTCTGATCTGAGGAAAAATTTGTGGTAGATGGTACTTTGAGTCCATTTAATTTTGATTTGTCAGCTGCTCCAGTGCTAGATGGAATGAAGGACTAACCAGTGTTTCATGACTAGAAAAGCAAAGGGGGGATGAGTCTGTGAAGACCCACAACATGCTCTGCAGCAAGTCTGGTAGTTACTCTTCAATGGCCACAGAACTGCACTATCTCCCTTGTTTTCCTTTGCTGTTTTCCATGGAATGGGAATTGCTGTTACTTGGGCAATCAGATATTTTGTATTGTGTTGATAAGTGGATTATGACATGAGGGGCAAGTAGGCTCAGGTGTTGGCAGAGTCACATTTGTGAGGCAGCTTTTGGATGAAGGATGTAGATGTTCAATGAAATGTGAAGGGAGTTGGAGTCTGTGAAATTGTTCCAGAACAGGGAAGATGTGACTTTGCTGAGTGCAAGAGGTGTTTATTATGGCTTCAGGTGGTAGGGGAGTTGAGAAAGGAGACTCTTAATTGCTAATAAATGGTAACTGAAGTGCAGAGTAACAAAGATGATCTGGCAAATTTTATCTGTACTAAGCATGTAAAATACTGCCTTTTTACAATAGTACTGTAAGAGTTGCATGTAGACTCTGGAGTTAATACATTCAAGGACCTATTACTCTCTTAAAAGAATTATGTCTAGTAACATCACTGAAGAGAGATGTGCTTGAATGCAAGGCCTCTGTAGAAAGTAAAAGTGAATGAGGCATTTATACTGAGACTCATGTCAGGGAAACTAGAGCTATACAAAAAGGCCTGGAGTCATGTTTGACTATGTAAAACCAAGACAGAAATCCTGATCTGTTTTACATCAGGGTAAGATGTTGCTCCACAAGAGTAGCCCTCAATAGTTCTGCATGTTACTGATTCCTTTGTCTGCTACTCTCTAAGCCATATATGAAGTCAGTATGGAAAAGTATTGATGGAGCCTTTTATTTTATGTAAATGTATGTTTTTGTATGATGTCATTCAACACTGGTTCACTGATGGCCTCCCTGCTCAAAGAGGAAGAGAGTTAAGACAGTATTGATTGCCTTGAGTTACGTAATACATAGTAATTTGTAGCTTGAGTCCCTGGACACACAAATAAGTGAATGGCTGGCAAGTTGTCCTAATTTTAAAGTTGTGAGAGCACAGTGCAGCCATGTCAGCAATTTTAATTCTTCTCTAACACTTGTTCTCTGATAAATCTATGTTAACCATCTTCCATGTACCTCCTCTCCAGTACACAGCTTGCCCAGCACTCACACTTCCAAAGGCAGACTCTGGGCAATCATGCCCGGCTGCTACAGCGTGGTTTGCTGTGGGTTTATGCCTTCAGCTTTGCCTCTTGGAACATCTGTCTTTTTAGGCTGGGCCTCAGGACTTCTCACTGCCCTAACATGGTGTTAGGGAGAAATTACAGCATTGGTTAAGTGTCAGGAGTTGCCAACTATCTTTCCCTGCTATTCTGCTGGAGCAGACAGGCAAAGATGTCCATGCCATGTCCTCAATAATATGCTCACTGTATTTTAAGACTTTATTGCTTTAAGCACTTATTATTTTGCATCTTGTGAAATTCCCTCTTCCCTCAAGTTGAATTATTTAAAATTATGAATTCCCTGCCCTTACTGCCTTCTGTGACACAGTTTTTAACACAATTAATAAATTTAAATTAACTCATGCGCTCATCCTGCAAAGACACCATCACTTAGCATTATCATTGTACATTAAGCAAGGTTATAATTAACTAGATTTCCATTCTCTTGTGGGTTGTATGGGCTCACCATTATCTTATATTGTGGAAATTAAATAATTTCTCCCTAAGTTCTAATTAATGTGAACACAAATCCAAAATTACAGTCACAATATAACAATTTAAGACAACTAAAGGAAAACTGAAAAGACTGCAGTAGCTACTGTTTTCTTGTGTTCTATGCACCTTAAACTGTCTAGTTCTTCATTGTGGCAGAACAAGCTGTCACCTTCAGTCAGCGTCAGCTTTAAATGAAGTTGGCAAACTGGAGATAAGTGCCTTGAAACACTGAAGAGTTAAGTGGCAGTAAGATATTATTTTATACACAGCAATGAATGAATTTTATTTTATACACTGCAAATCCTTACTTCTCTCTTCTCCCTTGTATTTATGTTATTACAATTTTATTTCATATTTGATTGCCTTTCATTTTATAGATCCATGGACTATGCCTCTTCACAGAGACACAGAGTTAAGAGGAGAATTAGCTTTCACATTGTTTAACATTTTTCACTTACATATAACTAGGCATATAACTACACTGTTTTCTGTGTTAGTAAGTTGTCTGCCAATGGCAAGGGGCTTGCAGCTGTCTCTGTGAAAACATGTACGTGATACTGATGGAGATGAGAAACTTGCTAGTTTTTCTAATGCTTTTGAGGATGATGGTAGGTAATGTAGCTATAGGCACATGGTAACCTAGTGTTTGATACAGCTTCTGTCTTCTGCTTTGGTGTCTCACCATTGACCTGCTGTGGCAGCACACAGAGCCCAGGCTGCACTGGGGACCTTTCTGGTAACTTCATCTCTATGCTCCTGTTTTGCATTATATGTAAACCCATGAACTCATTACATTTTACTGGTACTATCAGTGTACCAGGCCTGATAGTACCCTTCTACAGGCCCTTAGATAGTACCCTTGTACAGGCCCTTCTGCTTGTATTGACTGGTGACCAGGATTTGCTCATACAGGCATGTTTATTTTTCACTTCCCTGAAGTTCAAGAAACTAGCAGATTTAAAAAAGGGTATGTGAGATTTAAATACTTCACTAATTTTTTCAGAAGATTCAAGTAGTGCATCAGCTCATGTAGTCCTGGTTATTGGCAGGGTAAATCTTCTAAGCTCAGGCCCTGAAACAGCCTGAAATTGTGACTATCAGACAGGAAGTATTCAGTATAAGGTGCTGCAGAAAGTGTGCTTTGAAATTCTTGATGCTATCCCTTATGGTTAGTTTTTGAAATACTTTAAGACTAATGAATATAGTTTGGTTAGATGGTGCTTCCTGGTAAATTTGGAGTTCTATCTTCTTTATCTGCTCTGATAAAAGCACTTTTGCAAGAACAATAGTACAAAAATTTCCTGTCCCTCTTTCTTTGTACAGTGCTTGGAATGCTGAGGGAAAATAAATCTTTAAAAATAAAAAATGGACCCAAAAAAAGCCTTCACTGTAATGAGCAACTTGTAGAGGTTTTTTTGAAGTCTTCAATGATCCAACAAGCAATGAATGAGAGACACAGAAAGGGATGGAACATAAATGACAAAGTAAATACATTTCTTTGGCATGTAAAAGGGAAAACAAAATTGACAAGATGAGGTTTGAATACTCTGCTATAAACATTGCTTATCCTCCAATTTAGCTAGAATAGCCCTGCAACTCCCACTTGGAAGTTGGGGAGGTTTATCTTCTGAAATGGAAATACAGAATGTGAAGACAAAGCAGGCCCTCCCTGGCAGACTGGTCTCTGCCCGTATAGTCAGAGGCTGTGTGGCTGCTGTGCACAGCCTGGGATGTGCTGCCTGGATCGAGCACAGCCGCAGCTTCCTCAGGGAAATGGGGAAGCGGCACTGGCACCCAGCCTGCCTCCACACAGGTCATACCCCTAAGGGTTCAGCATCTGCTTCAGCAGGGCAAAAACCGCTCTGGGGCACACTTAATGCTACAGGAAAGTAAAATTCAGCATGGGAACAAAAGAAAACAGGTAATGCAAGTTGGTCTAAGAAGGTGGTTACCTGACACAAAGGTGCCCTATGCATACAAATGTTGGCCATCATTGCTGGACAACATCATTAGGTGAAATTCAAATGCAGTCTGGAAGATCCAAGTTTTCATTCCTCTAGAACTGTGAAGGAGTGGGACAGTGAGCAGCTGTTGTGTCTGCAGACAGGTGAGTCGTGAGATCATTGTGAGAATGGAGAGGGGAGGTCCCTGTTAGAAAGACTTTGGATTGGTTTCTCTCTCCAAGACTCATCAGCTGTTTGCATTGAGCATCACTGATGAGAAAACAGGTCTGCTGGTCAGACCACAAGGCAGCAACATCTGGTTTTTCTGTGTGTGCTTCCCATGAGCTTTCCAGATAATATCTCTTTGTAGGTCAGGATTTGGCAAGGATCATAGGTCTCTGAGGTCTTATTTTTATTTTATGTAGCCCTCAAAGTACTCAGAAGAGAACAGTTGCATAATCATTGAACAGAAACTATGTAGCCTAGAATGAGTTACCAAAACACCTTTTGTATTATACATATTTTCTGGCCTAATTATAAAACCACACTTTATTATTTATAAAACTGCATCACTTCAAAATTTATTACTGTGTTTCCTTTCCTCTTTTCTGCGCTACTAAATTTTGCTCTTAAGACTTTCAGAGATGCATTTCAAGCATACAAATTTAGGACAGGACTGGTCTCAAGTGGCACTGTAATACTAAATATTAAATAACTGATTCAAACTGCAACCAAGAGGAAAATCAGATGACAGTCAAGTCTTAATCCAGAAGATTGAAGAGGAGAGCAATACAGTGTTCTCTGTTTATCATGCCTGATATTTTACACATCTTAGTGAGTTGTGCATAACTGCCTTCTTCCTTATATAACATCTGCTTAACCACAGTGCAGGAACTATTTACCATTTGCATGGTCCAGGCTGACTCCATGCCAAAAGAGGCAAGAAGATTTTATTCATTTATTTACCTGTGTATTATTTTCAATTAACATTTTTTTGTATCTGCTTGCCTCTGTCAGGCTTTGTGGAAATGTAGCAAATTATCATTACAGAAATCTGGGAAGGCAGGAAATTGGAAGAGTGGAGCTACTTCCATCAACCATACAGTCATACTTGCAGCTTTGTATTAGAATAGGTATGAGGATTGAAGATAAGTAAAGATTTAGTGGAGTCTACTGTTTGACCTCCTATTTATTGGATGGATTAAGCATTATTTTTCACTGTTCTGTCTTTTATTTTTACATGATTTGTTGCCTAAAAAAATAGTATCTTTAGGGACATTTTTTGTTGGTTTAGGGAGAAGGGTTACCTTTTGTTGTGTTTAGTTTTGGTTTTAACTTAAAGTTGGAGTAATAGGTAGGTAGACAATGTCACAAATATTAAGAAGTTGATCCAGAAGTTCAGAGTCCATTTTTTTTAGGATGATCCTGTAAATATTTGTCTTTAGAGGTAGTCATCTAGAAGGAATGTAAACCTCTGGCTATGTCAGAAGCAATATTAATTGGATTAAGTATTCTTGAGTGAATCAGAAAATTGAAGGCTGTCATACTGTAGTTGGGGGAGCCAAAAAATGCAATTTGAGGATAAAACAGACTGCTTTAAGTCACAGTGAGCATGTGTGGAACTTAGTGGTGCTTCTCATTTAAAAGAAATAAACACTGAATACTGCTCAAGCTCAGCCTCAGAAATGCTCCTTTGAGCACTCTCACAGTGAATAAAATTTTCACAGCCAAAGGAAAGCATTGCAGCAAAAAGTAGTTTTCAGTCCCAGCTAATGATTCCATAGCCCAGGTACATGTTTGTGCAGTCCATTCAGATTGTGAGGACTGGAATGGAAAAGCTGTGTAATGGTACTTCAAGCCTTCTCATCTCCAGAACCAAGATCTGCAACTGTGGAGATTGCATGAAGCTCAGTTTGACTTTCAGTCCAAAGCCTGAGCACAGAGGTCTGTGAGCCACTGTCAGAAGGTGAGCAGGGGATGATGGAGAACAGCAAAACTTACATTTTACTGGAATCTTACATTTACACATGGAAGTGTATTTCCATGGAGAAACTTCAGGCATCTGCATTTTCTCTGAAAATAGTTTTCAGATCCAGAGAGCCAGTTTCTTCAAGTGCAGACAATGTGGTGAGCCTATGACTAGTTGCTAAATAACAATGAGGTTTTTTTAAGGTTAACTGTTTTGAAGTGTGGCATTCTTACATTGCTGTTTGTGGCCCTGTCTGTAGCAAACCAGTGGCAAAGGCATCTCTGTAAATAACAGCTACAATTCTGCAAGAATGATGGGTTTTATGTTTTTAACATTCTGTATTTACTGTGTTTGGTGTTTTGTTGTCAGCAGTTAGATAGCTTTGGATCCTTGCTGAGCAGCAGACACTGGTTTGGCATCAGAGCCATTAGCACTGTGTGCTGCGAGCTGGGTGCTGCAAAGTTCTGCAGGAGTGCCAGTGTTCACAGCCTGGCCACTCAGTCTTCCTGCAAAAACAGTGGAAAAAAGGGAAAACTGCAGGAGCAGAGAGGCCTTGTGGCTCTTCACCCTTGCCCTAGGGAGAAGTGTTGTCCATTTTTCTTAGGGAGGCACCCCTGCTGAGCTCATTCAGCTGGACATGAGCCCCATGTGGTGAGCTCTGCAAAAAGTATGGAGTAGGGAAGTGCTTTGCTTAAGCCTTTTTTCTTTTTTTTTTTTTTTTTGTTAGCCATAGTTTAATTTCATATTTCAGTGCAAAAATTCAGAGGAAAATTTAAAGGAAAAAATTTCATTGGTGTGATGAAGGGAACCTGACAAGACATATGCATGAAATTGATGAAGTGCTTGCTCAAGTGGGCACTTTAAATAGTTTTTGCTGAATTGAGCATGCCATGGGTATATCAGGTTAGTTGGTGGAGGCTCTCCAACTTTTCCATCTTTTTAGATGATGTTCTGTGTCATGCTGAAGCATCTTTAAAATTTCATTAGCAGCTCAAAGTTAAAGGGGTTGAGACTGCTGTGGACTGGGAATGCATTCAAATGTAGAACAGGAGCAGTCAGATCTGCTGCTGCACGTTTGAGGGACTCTACAGCATTCTTTTTAAGACATTAGAAAATAATTTATTTTTCTGTTATGGCAGAGTCACTCTTCAGCTTGACTTTTTTGCTGCAGGGTGTCACATTCATGTTTGAAGCACTGGCCTGGTAAGCAGCAGCACAACCTGAAGAATTTGCTGGAAGGTCCATAAGTCCATTTGATCTCCCTTATTCAGATGCAAGCCTGGTTCAGTTTGGAAGTCTTATAGTGGAGGACTAAAGTGAACCTCATAAACCTTATTGTGAACAGACAGATCAGGTCTTTCAGAGCTCTTGTGCCTTGAGTGCTTTCATCTAGGTTTGCTGGATTTAAACTAACTTCAGCCTTTCAAGCAGCACACTTAGTCTGTAAATGGGTAATTCAGGTTTTGTCTCTATACAACTGACCAAAGGAATGTTTGAAGTCTGAGGGACAGAGTAAATTCTCACAAAACAGAGAAACTTCAGCTGTTTTCATCTTTCAGTTAAGCATGTATTGATGTGGCAGTGCTTCACCTTGTGGCCTCATCTGTATGTCTTTAATAGGGCAGAGAATATTGCTGGGGGAAAAGGGGAACAAGAGATATTTTAGTGTTCATCTTGCCTTGCCTGTTCTCTTGGGTTCTGCTACTGCTGCCTTAGAAGAAGTTGCTTTCCCTGCTGAAGACAACCAGCTGTGACCGAACAGCAACAGTATCCAGTGACATGTGGACACTCGGCATGAGCTGCCAATGCTTGAGGATATTAGAAAGTGTCCTAGGAGGCACCTAGGACATCTTCCCTTTCTTGGGTTCTCTAACTATTCAGACTGTGCTTAGGCTAGAGGCACTTTTCAACATTAGATTTGGGACTACTACCTAGGACAAATTTGAGACAGCGCTTCATCAACTACCACTTTGTGAATTCAGTTGGAATAAAACTCAATAACCACACACTAAGAAAGGTGTCCTTCTCTTCCATGATGTCCTGTGCAGACAGAAAGAACATTTTGCCCAAGTTCCCAAATGCAGAGATGTTTTGGACACTGGGCTAAACCGTGAATAGGTGTGATTACTGCTCATAACATTTTCCTTTTATTTGCATTTCCTCATCAGTGGGCTTCAGTGAGACCCAAATAGAGGCATTAAGAAGTATGTACTGTAGATTGAAATCCATCATTCATATTAGAGTACTTGTTGCAAGAGAATTGATTTGAGAGTTCACCTTTGGAGGAATCTTGCTTGGACATATCTGCACTGTATGAAAGGTATTTCTCACATACATTCTGTCCAAGTACTCTATGTTCACAGTGTCTTGAAAGTGCCAGCATGAAAACAGTGTGCCATGTTACTACAGTGCCCAAACCCTTGAAGGGTTTGCTACTTCTCTCATTTCAGTTTAATAAATCAATTTATTCCATGCTATAGGACTACAGTGTAAAATAGAGTTTCTGTTCAACTGAAGTATTGCACTTTAAATCTCATTGATGTTCTTACACTCTCCTCAAATTGGCAGAAGGTTATTTATGTATGACACAACTGTCTTTCTAAATACTTGTAAAAGTAGTTTTGAAGATAAAGGTTTGGATTAACCTTCAGCACAGGAACATTTTCAGTTTTGTAACCATTCCAGTAATGTTTGAAAGCACTCCAGTGCCAATTAACTGGAAGCTAATAGTTTTGCCAGTGGAGAGAAAGTTGTAAGTGCTGTAAAATGTGTCATTGAAGATGATTCACATTGCAGCATTGCTTCACACTAAGGTAGCTAAAGATCATCCTGCTATAAACATTATGATTATTACTTCTCTGGTGTTTATATTAAGCATGTTTGTGTAGTCAGTCCAACCCTTGGGAAAAAAAAAACAAATGAGGAATTCCTCTAAGAATTTATACTGCACAAGGTTATGATTTTATTTTCTTAGACTTACAGTAGTTCTTTCATAAGTGAGTAGTGGGTCCAAGAGATAGGAAGTTACTCTGTCTTCTTTTCTTGAAGACTGGAGGAAGACAGAGGTGAGGATGATTTTGTATTAAATCTCCTGGTGTTTTCTCTTATTTTCCATGGAATCCTGTTCTTAACTTCTAGTTTGCCTCTTTCTGAAAAGAAAAACCAGAAGCTCAGCAATTATTCTGAGTGCATTTGGGAAAATGTAGATCATTTTTATCAAGGGATGCATGGGAAGTGGATGTAAATTATGGATATATATCTGTATCCAGCATATCTATCTGTCCTAAATGCACTCCCTAAAACCAAATGTGGAGTGCTGGGATCTGCCAAGTGAATTTCCAGCTCATTGTGAATGGCACTTTTCATTTCTAAAGAGTCTGTTTGACAGGCAGTACTCCCAAGTCACGTGTTGAAGTCTTAATAAAATTCTTATTATCTTTTTCCTGGTGTCTAGTAAGAGATGAAATTTCCTGCAACAGATGGGTAAATTGTCCTCTCTCCTCCAATGTCCTGCTAGTTTTCATTAAACTTTTAAAAACTTAATATCTTTGAAAATGTGTGAGGATTTTCTTCCCCCTGTTTAGATAAAATCAGCAAGTATTTTCAGAGAGCTAACAAGAGGCCAGGAAAAGCAGGCAAATGAGCACAATGCTTGATAACAGAAGTTGTAGAAAACCAGACCAAAATTTTGCTTCAACTTCTGTTAATTTAACCAGGGTGTGGTGGTTTGGTGGTGAAATAAGAAATCATGTGTTGAACTGTAAAATATGTAAACCTGGTATCCTAGAGTTAATCTCTTGTGCCTTTTGCAGGTGGAGATTTACATTTTACCTTTATATATTTACCTATGGAGTACGGTTCCTGAAAAAGGTAGGCACTTATATTATTATGCTTTCATAACATATCACAGACTTGAAGTCTTGTACAGGTACAATATAAAGCTCAGGAATAAAGTCAATGTTCACAAGGAGTGAAAATTGAAATTTAATTTGCATTCATAAAATGCTTTGCTACTAGCGTTGGTAAGGAATATAAGTTCTTATCAATATTTAATGGGGTTTAAAAAGAAAAAAAGGCATAGCAACATGCCTAGTTCACTTGATTACTTTTAATTATAGGTATTAAACTGGCAGTAAGGCTTACCAAAGTATTAATCTCAATTTCACCATCATCCTTGCTTAAATGCCTCTGACAGAGGTTACTTTCTATTAACAAACAAATTGCATTAGTTTTAGAAAAATATGCCTTTTTTGCCTATTCTTTTTCTAATGTACTGTGGAAGGAGGTTTCTGTGGAGTTTCCCATCAGTGGTGTATTTCACCTGATTTAAAAAGAGAAGGGTATTGAAAGCTTCTAAGCACTCTGACATAGGTCTGTTAACCCTGCAGTAGAGAGTAATACGGATTTGTGGTGCAAACTGTGACTGATTCTCAGAGCTTCTGTGCAAGTTGGGCCATATGTCTGTAATTCTAGGAGGTGAAATTAGGGGAATGGTGCACTCAATGTGTTCATGTAATCTTTGTTTTGGTCAAAAATTTGACACAAGAATACATATCCTGAATGTCTCTGGGTGAGAGACAGATTCTGTATCCTGAATGTGCCTTGTAAGTAAAAGAGGTTTACTAATCTTTTTTATGTCTGTAGTTCTTGAGGCTGTCTCAGGTGCAAGGCAACTTGGTGTGAGCAGGAATAAGGAGGTGCCTGTGCAGGGAAGGCACATCAGAGCTATTTAGTAGTAGTCAGCCCCAGGGGAAGTGTGGGCCAGAGCAGCATGCAGTTGCATTCTCCCTCTGTCTCCTTGAACACTTCCATTTTATGTGTACTTCATCCATTAACATGCTGTATGGTCACTTGATACCATAGCACTGTGTGTTTCAGAACATGCCCTGCAGAGTGATGGCTAATGCACTGAGGGCATGAAAAAGGTCATCATAATCAGGATTTGAACTCACTTGTGTCATTTCTGATACTTTATGAGAAGAGGGAATCAGTGTAAATGTAGGTTAAGTGTTCAAGTTGTCCACCTTCTACTTCAAATACTGTTTTCGAGAGCAGATTTGATACTGAGTGTTCTTCTGTGTGAGGAAATGGACCAAGATACCAACTTTGAAAGAGAAGATGATACTTTCTTTGTTACTAGCTGCCAGCTCCACTCTTTACTGTTTTTAGATCAGGCTTAAATTATTTGTGACTGCAGAGTGGGTGGGTGGCCCACAAAATCATTTAATGTGAAGCATTCACCTTTCCATCCAATCCTCATTGCCCCCATTCTTTGTAAAATGGCAAATTCTAGATGTGACCATCCCCATCTTAGTTTTCAGACTTCTGAATGAGATGTTTTGGCACTGAAGGACTACAGATAGCATACACTACAGCATTCTTTGCGTATTTATAAATCACTAATATTTGAAGCATAAAAGATAAGTAACCAATTAAATTTCCACTTTGATCATGTATATGCAAATTCTTTCCTTTCTGAATGAAACTGAGATTTTTCAGCTTTACCATTTGTTTCATTTGCATGTCTACAAAACACTTCTTTGCAGAGTACCACACCAATAGTCATGTCAACAAAACATTAAGTTCCAGTGAGTGCCAGTGGCATTAAACTGACTGCTTTGCTTATCATTAACACAGGAATGAGATAATGTTTTTGTTTTCCTCAGTAATATTTGTAGTTAAATAAATGGTGGCTTTGCTCATTAAGAGTTAATGGTCTGACTGTGCTCCAATTAAATGGAAAAATATCATTATCTTTGGTGATAAAGAAACAGAGCAAAAAGTTCAGGATTAGCTTGTTTCTTGCTTGCTCACCCTTGGTGCTAAGCAGTGCCTGTATAGTGCTGTAAAATGAAAAAACAAGCATATGGAAGCAAAGCTTCCAGGTGACATATATAGACTTTTCACATTTAATTTCCTTTCTTTAATTGCCCATGAGAATTACAAACTCACAGAAGAGGATTAATTTTCTGTGAGTCTTCTGAAGTCTGTACTGAGACTTGGAAACCTGAAGTTGCATGTAGGTATTCTACTGGGAAAAGAATCATCAGCCTGGATAAACAAATCAGACTGAATTGCTCAAATTCAGTCTTGAAGTAAGGCAGATGATACAAGTATGCTGTGGCTATATTTAAAAAATGCTGGGTGCAACAAGCTTCTGTGTGTATGCAGCTGATGGAGTGTCCTTCCTAATGAATCACCCCCTACGGGAGGACTGAGAACTGTCTGGTGGGTAGTTACAATTTCTAGTGGTACATCTAGCTTGCAAAAGAACAGGGAAAGCCATGTTGAGGTGTAAATTTGACTCCAAAAGGCCACTCAAGGGACATAAATGTATGGAAGGCAAATAAAACATAGCAGGGTAGTATGAAGGAAAAAAACTCGACAGGTAGAGCTCCACTTCTGTTATGAAATTTCCCCTTTCTTGAAACTATAGGATGTTTCAAATGAAGGAACTGAAGTGCTTATCCTCATGTGTGCACTAACCACTGAGCCAGTGAGCTTCTGTGTGACAGCAGGAGATGTTCTGTTAGTGGCCCACAGTTTCTGTGTGCACATTGAGAGAAACTGGCTTCATGCTTTTTTGTGAGAGACAATGTGGTATTCTGTTGCTCAGCTGAGTTGACTGATTCTTTGCCTCTTTTTGGAATAAAATAGCAGCAGCGATACATGCACATGCTATAGCCCAGAGAGAGTACTGTAGAAATTGTGATTTGTAATTTTCAGATTGCTTGTACTCCAGAATTTTAGAGTCTAAAGTCAGACCACCTTCATTAGAAATACATGAAAAGAACTTGTTAATAAAGTGGTGGCTGGTTATTGACATTGTTTCTGTATTACAGTTCACCTACAATTCAGATTGTTAACTTTAGATGAAGAAAATAATGGCTGTTATGCACAGCCACTTCATAAAATTAAATTGCTATATTCAAAAAATATAATGGTGCTCTAGACAGTTTTCAGTCTTTGTAGCAGTAGGACAGACTTGGTTTTGTCATAAAATTTCCTCAGCTATTGGAAAGCTATTTGCAGAACACATTGCATGTTACATCATTTGGAGCAGAAAAAATGACCTGCATCAGAATATTCAATATTTCATTTATTGTTTCCATCTTTTGTTGCCCTACCTGCTGCATCTACTTTTTCATGAAACTAATGCTGCTGCATATTTTGTGGAACAGAACAATAAAAGAAATGCAGCATCTTGGGAAAATGCATACCACTGTTTGGATTATGTCTGATTGTCTGATTCATAGAATAAGACTCCTTAAAGCAGGTAGATTTTTTTCTGGTTTTAGCACTGAAATACCAAAGCATGAGTTTGGAAAATATTTACCACCTTGGTTTAAATCACAGCTGACTCTAGCAAACAACACTGGCAAAAGCTGGGAGGGAGGGGGTTTACCTCCAGAGCTCTTGGTGCCTCTTTCACTTATTAATCAATTGAGCAGGCCTTCTGCTGGGCACATTTTCTGCTCTAGTCTGCATCTGTTGTGATGCTTCCTTCCCACATTCTTCCCAAAAGGTTGTTATATTATCTGTTACTGAAGCCTTGTAATTCCTTTTGTTCAGAGAGCTTATTTGCCCACTGCTGGATAAATATTCTCATTTAAATGAAGAATGCCAGAGGCCACTGTGGAGCCCTTTTAACACAATGCTGATATTTGATATTTTACTGTGCTATTAGCAGAGGGATAATGTGATACACAGGCCACTAAGGGAGGAAATGAAGCCCACATTTGGTAGATTGTACTTGCTTTAAAATTGATTTGGATTCTCTGGAGGGTTTGATTCCTTTTTTATTTTTTACTCATAAAACCAATTGCTGAGTTTCTGTAAGTCATGAAAATTTTTAAGCTAAAATAATTTTGGATGTTAAAATTGAATTATAACCTTTTTCCTTTCTGTGAAAGCAGGGCTGAACATTAGGTGATAAATAAAACAATTTCTAATTCACTGAGTGAGCAAAAAAGAATACCCATGCTCTGGGGAGTCTTTTGAAGAATGCCATTGTGAGAAAGGGGAAATACCATATTACATTTTTAAATAAGCATCACAAGTGGAAAAGGTTTCCAGGAAGACCATAGTTAGATGCTATCTCATGGAAAAGGAATTTGTTTCAGATTTATCTTCAGAAAGGCATAAAATTTGTTGAGAGCATTTAGGAGAGATTGATAGAGTGTTTTGAATGCCTGAGATCTAAATCATGAGTCATGCTGTGAGAAAGATCAAAGCTACTGAAGAAACCTAGTTTTAAATGACTGCAGCACCTCGGTGTACATCAACAAGGAGAATGAATGCACTTTGGACAATGAGGCTTTGTAAGAGAAGGCGAGTCAGCATAG
The DNA here is from genome assembly GCF_037042795.1 of Molothrus aeneus. Taxonomy (NCBI): domain Eukaryota; kingdom Metazoa; phylum Chordata; class Aves; order Passeriformes; family Icteridae; genus Molothrus; species Molothrus aeneus. The sequence continues at coordinate 19,826,626 of NC_089652.1, read as the reverse complement.
GAAGTAATTCACTGTGTAAGCTGTTGGAAGTTAAGATAATAACTGCATCAGGCAAAAGAGGACAAAGCTAGGCAAGCTGGCAGAATTTATTTCTGGCTGAAAGGAAACTGAAGGGTTTTGAAAGAAAAAGCAAAGGAGAATATCAATGGTATCCTAATTCAGTAATAGGATGACAACAGGACTTTCAATGTATACAACGGGGACAAATTTTACATAATCATAGGAAGGAAAAGCAACACACTAATTTAAAAAATGCGTCTAGAATTGAATTTCACTTTATCTGTTTTGAATCCAGCTGGGGGTATTTAATAACATCAGAGTAGTAAGTAAATGCTATGTAATCAGTAAATTGGCAAGTTAAGCTGGTACTGAGCCATGTACAGCATCTCTGCTGCTTGTGCATTGCGCTGTCGTTTGGGGCAGTGAAGGAGGGGCTGCCACACCTCATATCCCCCTGTGGACTGGTTGCTAATTTTGCCTTCAGCACAGTCAGTATTCATTTTCTTGGCAGCCCAGCTTTCTGAAAGACTGAAATTTTTTCAGGGTCATATCATAAAAATGGCAGATATAGAAAAAATTCCTCACAAAGTGTTATATTTGGGCAATTTTATGATAAAAATAGTATTAATTCATCTGTAAACTGAGGTGGCTCATTCATACCTGTAGTAAAGTATTAGCTCAGCACTCTATTGCCATGAGCTTTTCATGTTTTTCTATTCAAATTAATGAAGCAGTCCTGTTTTTCACAGCTAATTAAACCTGAGCAAAGAGTACATGTTTGGATGTAAGCAATAGTAATACAGGTTATTATACAGTAATAGTAATACAGGTTATTACTAATGTAACTGGTGCCTTGCATTGTCCTTGTTCAGTTGCACTCACTACTGAGGGAATGACTTGGAGGAGGATAGCTGTATTCTCAATTATATTAGTAAAACCTGTAGAACAAAATGTATTTTTATACCATAAGTGCTTCAAATCATTAAGCTGCTTCATTTTATCTTTCAGTAGTAGAGGAAAAAATCTTGGCAATGAATAAATACATCATCAATGATCTTTTTTGGGTTTTTTTCCTATTATATTCCCTTCCAATGTTAACTTGTCATAGCTCTCAGAGCTTTATCATTTCTTCTCCCTACTGATGCTCTTGGCTACTGGCTCTTGAACAGTGCCAGGTTAGCATGGGGAAGTACTGCTGTAAATTTGAAACTAATTCAGAGTTTTGCTTCTGTTTTTTAACTGCTGTTATCTCACAGGTAACTTAAGAAGTTTCTTCAGGGATTTTTGCCCTGTTCCCAGAAATTGTAGGCTCAAGAAGATGAGGAAGAGAAAATTCTTTCCTCTTGCCCAGTTACTTTAGGTTTTTTTCTGTGGCACAAATTTACTATTTATGGTTTTATACTAAAACTTAGTACAAATTTGTGATTTATGAAACAAAATCTTATGCAAGTTATGATAGTTCCCTTGTTCTCATCCCTACCAGCCAGTGTTATTGCTAGTTGTTTTAATAGATCGGTTGCAGAAAACTGCAAGTTATGTCAATAGATCCATCAGCAGATGACAAATGGAAACATCTGACTTGTGTCTTTGCACTTCCTTAGCAGGAGGGGAAGATGAAAAACAGAGAGAAAATGAATATAACATTTTATGTAAGTTTAGACATTCTGGGAAATTATTTTGGCTGTCTTCTTTTGCTTTAGAGAAGAAAATGTTGTTATTATGGTCACTGACTCAGAACTGAGCAGGAAAAAATTCCTTGCAAGCTGTGTTTTTATATTTAAATTAATTAACATTTCCCCCTTCTGTCTTCCTGTTAGAGGTAAACACAATATGAGAGAGATTCTCTCACTGGGATTTTTTTTCATTTACTACTTAGTACTTGTGGCATTATTACATACACCAAGAAATGTGATTCTTGGGGTGTTCTCTGCAGGACCAGGAGTTGGACTTGATGATCCTGATGGGTTCCTTCCAACTCAGCATGTTCTGTGATTCTAAGTATTTCAGTTGTAATGAAAAAGTGCAGTGGTTGCAGGAGTGGAAGGGAAGCAGCTGCTTCAGTGTGTCCTTACTCACTGTTGCTTAGGGTTGTGCCTCATTTTAGCTGTGCTCAGTGACCAGAGTGCTTAGAGATGGGTTCCAGTGCAGTGCCCACACACTGGGGTGGCTTTTGGCCTGCCTGTTCCAGCAACCTGTCTGAAGGAGTTCTGCTTGCTCAGTCAGGTGGGACTTGTGGTGTCTGTGTTGAGAAGCAGTCAGCTCCTTCTGCCAGGGTTTTAGTGGCACTACTTGAGAGTGGGAAGTTCACTAATGAAAGCTCTTCTTCACCACCTGCCCATTATGGCACTATGTGATTCAAATATATTCTAGCCTCTCCAAGGCCCTGTGAACTAGAGAATAATGGCCCAGTGAACTAGAGAAAACCTGTATTTCCTATTAAAGATTCTGTAGTTGCAGTAACTTCCTAATTTTCAGACTGTCAGGGATGATCCTGAGACCTTGCTACAATGTGCCTATATGAAAGTACAGTAAAACACATCAGCTGGGGCTTTGGTTTGGCTTTTCTCTATACAGTGTCTTTCCAGTAGGCAGTGTAGGTTCATAAATACCACAATCTTAAACATCTGGGTTCAGGCATGAAATTTTATTTGATATTTACCTTGGTATGGAGTTATTACTATTAAAATTTGACTCTGGCTCCCTTCATGGACTGCATGCAGTGGTGGAACATGTTGTATGTCAGTGAAGCAAGCCACAGCGAATCCTGCAAAGGAAAGCAGCTGCCTGAGGATTTCCAAAACTCAGCATCAGGAGTACAATGAGTCTGGTAAACACGTGCCATCAACACATGGTATTGGAAGGCAGTGGCTGGCAGAATCAGACACATGGACTCTTCTGGCAGAGCAGCCACAAATAGGAACATAATTACAGAAAGTAGATATGTAATGATGAATTTAATTATTCACCACTTTCCTGTATGCCTTTGAGTAACCATAGTATCAGAGCACTGGAAACCCTGGAGCTTTGTTGAAGCTGCATGCTGTAGGAAAATTAGGAGTAGTCTGAAATCATGTTACTCTGCAATAATCAATAAGGGTTGAAGTGCCCTATTTTATTTTTTTAATGATTTGCTCTTGGGATTTTTCCTGGTCTCTTAAAAGGTTTAATTTTATGCAGGTCTCCCTCCTACCAAGATAAGGTTTCCCAAGTGTAAACTTCAGTACTCTCTCTGAACAAACTAATTCCAGGTATGCAGTTATGTGTTGCCTTTTTAAATAAAGTAAATCCATAAATATCCTCCTAGATGCAAATGCTAGGCTAATTGATGTGGTCTGGCATCGTGATCAAAAATAGAAGGCAGCTCTAAAGCTAATGTACAGCTGCTTTGCTTCATCAAAGGGTTGTCAGGCATCTGGAGTGCTCGGGTGAAAGTGTCCACTACTTTCTATGCACAGTTCTTACAGTGTAGATTGAGGAACTACAAAATACATTGAATAGTGTTTCTGGGAACTCTAATCTAGCTCCTGTAATATTTATGTAGATATCCAGCTGCTCTGAAATGTCATAGCACCAATGGCCACTCAGCTTGCTCATGACCAAACAGTCCTTGAAAACGTTGTCATTACACATGAAGGCAAAAGTTTTTATAAGTTTTGTTTACTACAAAGCAACCAGCAGAGCAAGTGTCAGAGGAAGAAGGTACACTAAAGAGATCAAATATTTTGATGGCTGGGCTTGGTAAGGGGACTGGTGGCTGTCTGGGAGAGGAGAGAGAGGAGATGCTGCAGTCACCAAATTCTCTGTCTGGAGTGTTCTTCAATTCTGTTCAGTGCATTGCCTTAATATTAGGACCCTTCCAGATTCTAATTGTCAGTTCCTTTTGCCAGCTTCATTTTCCTCATGAGCTGTAAATTGAAAGTAAACTTTTATCAACACAAGACATAAGCTCCAGATCTCTGTACATAATATTTTTAAAGAGAAAAGTGGATGTGTGCGTGGAGCTTGCTCTGCCTTTCCAAATATCATTTTATATAATACATTAAAACTTGAATTTGTATTTTTTTCTAAAACCTTTTTTTGAACACACATATATTTGCATTTGAATGTCAAGTGCATCTTGCAGTGATTGTTATTAATCTTAGCCTTTATAGTTCTTCCATATTTTATGGTTTCCCATTAGCTGAAGTATAATTTTTAGTTATGTTTGGAAGTCAACAGTGCAGATTGCTGAGAGGAAACACTGAGCACTCTTCATTGCAGAAGCATTTTTTCCCCTAAAACCTTTTTTCTACAGACACAAAGCACTAAACTCTAGAGGGGAAAAAAACCCAGTTCTGCAGAAACTTAAAACAGCTTGCTTAGTCACAATATATGAAAAAAGAACCTCAGGAGGTTCATTGACAATGTGTCATATTGTCTTCACTTCTGTAGTTAGCTATGCCAAGAAATACCAACAACTGCTTGGATCTGTGAAGGATTTATGAAATTTCTATTCCTGGTGTGAGAAGCAGCTGCGTCCTAAACCAAATCAAGTCACTGCAAGGAAGAACCTGCACAAGTTGATGCAAAATAGTAGCCATGAATTTTGTTGTTTTGCTGAGTTCTCTTTGTTCCCAGCATGGTGTTTTGTCAGAACTCGGTGATTTTGTGGGTAGAGGGAAGCATACATGATTTTGATGTGTAGGTGACCTGCAGTGGTGCTTGCAGAGTCAGTTTATTGCACAGTTCAGCCTGTGCTCTTGGCATCGTTGGCTGCTAAGGCTGTGCCCTCGGAGCCTGTCGTGCGTGGCCAGTGGAGACCGGCAGCTGTCTGATGTGTGCTTTAAATCAGCGGAACTTTAGTTTGAGAAATTCTTAAGTAGTAGCAAAACAAATACAACAGTAGCAAGGGATGTTGCTATATTCAGGGCAGCTTTTCAGAGGATAGTAGGAAAAAGCACATCTTTAGGAAATCAGAGAGTTTCCAAGACATCATAAGGCAGACTTAGTGGAAGATGGTAGAAAATTTGAAAAGCTGACTCAGAAAGTTCTGGTTGTTGCGTTACGAATTTTCTAAAAATCAAGAACAATGAGGAATCATTTCATTTTCTTTCTGCTGGAGAGAAGGAAGCAGCAAAATATTTATACTTGTGAAAAAAAGAAAAGGTGACTTTCTATAACTTTTTAAGTGTTGGCTTGTTTTACGACAATTAATACCAAGGAGTTTTTCTGTAGTTAAGAGGAATAAGAATGTATTTGTTTGTACTTTATATGCAGAAGCAAATATTTTCATGGATATATATGCTCCTTAAGAGTGAAAGGTGGCAGCAGGCTGCAGTTACACTGATCTTCATTGAGCCAAGAAGATAGGGAAGGAAGCCCAGGATCATTGTGGAATTTGTATCTAAGAGACTAACTTATTAAAACATCTCTTGGGTTTGCCATGCATGGATGGAGTAATTTTTATAGTAGAACATAGAGCCACTGGCAGAGGAGAGTAAGGAATGATGCTTTTGGTGTTGCCAGGTAATCTAACTTTCCTTCTAATGTCAGCAGCCATCCAGCACACCATGCCAAGAGGATGCAGGTGTTGCAGGGAAAAAAAAGAAATCAAGCATTTCAATTTACCTCTAAGCAAGTGCTTATTCAACCAAGTGATGTCCAAAAGGAATTTTTATTAATACATTGTAAAAGAAAAAGGTTGCTATAATCCCTACCCATAATTGGGGGAAAATTACTATTGACATACTATTTCATTTAGGCAAGTAGAAATGCACAAAAACAAATCCAACCAATGGAATAAAACCTAACAAAAAAAACCTACTACCCAACACCCCAAAAAACCTGTTAATTATGAATAGTTGTCCTTCTCCTAATGTTATGAAAGGTGCAGTTGACTAAATGGCTGTCAGTTCCAGTTCCTGGATAATAAAACATCTGTGCACAGTGTCAAATGTTATTGTATTTTGCAGTGAACAGAAAGCTGGTAGTCTCCCTGTGCTGTTGCAGTTGCACTTTGGGCAGATGAGATGTAAAGCTGGGGATACACTGAAGGAGGGAGGGGTCTGCCAGGGGGAGCAGGAGCTGCTGCTCTGCCTGCGCTGGGACAAGGCAGCTGCTGCTGAGGAGGAGAGTTTGGCTGTGTCTTGCCCTGTACACGGGTATCAGACAGTGGAGGTTTGCCCCTGGGGTGTAAGAGCAAATTGCACACAGCATTTTGGGGCTAAGTGAGAGCTGATCAAGAGGAGATCTTCTAGCCTTACTTTGTACCACTTGTTTCTGTGAAGAGCAAAGCAAGGACCTGCTGTAACTTAATGAATGTAGGTACAAATGCCGTGAGACATCTTTGGCATCTTTGCCTATATCAGCCCCAAAAAAATGAGATCAGGAGAGCTTTGCTGAAAGTATATATTATCTTGACTGTAATTAATAGTGCTTATTTCCATTCCACTTAATATTGCTTGTAACAAATGATACAAAATTCAAATGCATTAACCAAGACAGATAAAAATCTTGGCAGAGTAGTGAACATGTACACAGTGAATGCTCTGTATTTTGCTGGTTTTGTTCAACAGTTTCAAAAGTTATCTAATTTGAAAAGCAACTTTAAATATTTTCTTTTTGGACTAAGGATGTCTTATTTTGATTTGAAATGTGTTTTGAACATAAATTGACTCTAGTGAAATGTGGGGATCCTGTCTCGATGTTCCTGGATTTTTACATGCTGGATTCTGGTAAAAACAGATTTCTTTTTTTGGTGGAAAAATCAGAGGATTTTTCTTACTTACCTAAGAATTTTGGAAGAACCCCTTTGGGAGCTACACCATGACCTCACAGTAATGACTAAATCAGGTGCATAACAGCTCTTTTGTGATAAACAGAAAGTTTTTTATTGTACTGCTTATTTTTCCCCCTTCATTTACTTTCACAATTGACCTTTCCCATACTAGATACTAGCAGCATTTTTAGCAAGACCTGGAGATTTTAACTTCTTAGGACTTTTTAAAAGCCAGGGGCCAATTAGATGCTTTCTCTAGAGATAAGTAAACAAGGCTTCTGGCTAAGCGTGCAAACATCAGAGATAATTTTGGAAGGGTTTTTTTGGTTTTTTGTTTCCAAAATCCTTAGTCATTTCCTTGTTTCAAGAGAAGTTTTCTTTCTGAAGGAATTCTTTAAAATTACTCTATTTAATCACAGAGATGAGAGAGATTTGATGGAGTTTTTAACAGATATTCCTGTGAAGGAATTATGGTGATTTGTTCCTTAATACTGTAAGTCTCAACAGATTGAACAGCTGTTTACATCCTCTGTCACTGACATTGCATTCATTTGGCACTGCACCTAAGTGTGGTAGAACTTCAGTTTCCATCTGAGCTCCTTTATGTTCTGTAAGGCAGGCTGTCAGTAGTGCTGGTGTAGTCCTGGTGTTCTGTGCCTAGCATAATTGGTACTGAAGTTTTTGGTATTCTGTTTCCAGATTAAGTGGGGGCCTTTTTGTTATCAGGATCATTGCATTTCCTCTCTTCTCCAATCCCCTTGTGTCCCTCCCTTCCTCAGACGTTATATACCAAGAATAGGAAGTAGAATGAAAATTTGGTATTCAGCAGGCAGCAAAAAGAGAAGGATGCTTTTATGTTCATCAGAAAAGGATTTGTTGTGGAGCCAAGTCACTGACCTTTTCTTCTCATCTAACATGGGATTTTCAGGCAGAACTGTGCTCTGCTTCACAGTGACCTTGCCTGTTATGAGGAAATTTGCAGATGTCCTAGGAGCACACACAGGACTCACTTGAGCCCTGGAATGTTGGTCTAGGTCCCTTATGATTAATCCACCTTTCACTGGTGGGTCTAGGTCTCACACTGCGGACTCTGTGAGCTTTTTTTAGGTTGTTGCTTCCTACTGAAGCCTCTACACAGTATTCCACAGTTGTGAAGTTCACGGAGGACTAAATAAGATGCTTCTTTGTCCAACTGTAACCATGGTTTACATTTAGGTGTTGAGTGCAGTCTAGGGCTGTGCTCATTGTGGAGGTCAGAGAGGAAGGCTGTGCTTAAACCAAGCTCTTCCTCCACCTCTTCCCTAAAACCCTGCAGACAAGCATAACCCAAGTGCCCTGCTGCTAAAGCTATTAACAGCAACTCAGAGATGCCAAGGCAAGTCAAGGGGAAGGGGAGACTGGGGAGCAAAGAAGGGTAAGAAGGTGCTGCAGGCGCCCTGGTATTTTAAGTGCTCTTGCCCACAAAGGATCCATTAGGTTCCCAAACAGCTACTCAGAAACATTTTGTCTGAGATGGCAGCATGGCTTTCTGAGCCTTATGAGGCTCAGAAGGGGCATATATTCTGCTGCATTGGTCTTTGAGGCTTAATGCATGCATTACATTATTTGTCAGTTGTGATACCCTGTAGGGCTTTGTGGTTATAGGTTCATCAAGAAAGGCCTATTTTATTTAGCAATCAGCATTTAAATTGCTCATAAACCTCTGTATCTGTAGCTCCTGCAGCAAGCATCTCTATGAAGAAGGCTTAAGATGTCATAATATTTGAAAGAGAAAAATATGCTTTTTTTGCTAGGACCTGTAATTTAGGTAGAAAAATAATTGGGTAGGAAGCATCTCTTATCTTTTGATGAATATGATATGAAAGACAGTTACAGCTTTTCAAACCTGGCTAAAACTATGAATTATCCTAGAATATTTATGTGGATCTAATTTAGGCACCTGTCAGACAGAAATATTTTAGATTCTTTATATTGTCTTGCAGAGATACTGTGGCTGTTTCCAAAGACCTTTTTTTATTGCATGAAATGAGGGAAACTTGTATAGCACGGTAAATACTGTGGAGACCTTAGAACTAAATAATTGGTTCCATGAAGAAGTTATTTATGATGGAGGGAAGGATAAATTTGGATGGGCTTTAAGCATTCTTACAGCATCCTTGAGAGAGGCATATCAGAATCTCTAGGAGGTCTGTTACTTCAAATGCTGGCATACCTTTCAGGCTACTGTAAGAACTATTCTTTGTCATTTCAGAAGCACTGGGGGTATTAGTGTGAAAATTTCATTTCGTCTTCTTTTTCATTAAAGACCATATTCAAAAATCCTTCCTACCTAGCCTGATTCTCAGCCTGGGGGCTTTACCATTCTGCCTAGTGTCTGTTTTCTTGCTTTGATGCTCACTCACTGTATTTTGGATGAGTTTGATATGGTTTGCTTGAGCTGAGCTGCTCCATCTGATGGTAAAAACAAGAACAGGCCTTCTCTCAGGCAGTGAGGATTTATTTGAAAAACTGTGATCCAGGGGAAGCATTTAATGCTGTAAGTGTAAGCTGTGTGCTGCCTTAATCCAGGAGACTGACTAATGATGTTCTGTCCCCTTTGTACTCAAATGTAGAGTAGATAAGGCTAGGTAAAGGTGAAGGATGGATCCTGTATGGGAGAATGCCTATATATTATAACACATGCAAGGAATCTTCTTTGAAATATTTAAGCTGTCTGAGGTACAAATTTCCTGTGCTATTGAAAATAGTATGAGATACGACCATCCAAACATGAACTGGTTACTTTCAGTCTGCACTCTTGCAGAAGTGAGGCCATGGGGTACCAACAAAAACAGGCCAATTGCTCTAATTCATGCTCTGAAACTCTGAGAAGTCTCCTTGTTCTATTTGGTTTTCATAGTCTCTATCAAAAAATGCAAATTCTAAGCTGTTCCTATATTTTTTGTCCTTCATTAGTATTAAATATGTACACTTAACATAGCACAAAGTGGTCTGTACTGACCATTGTTTTGCTTTTTCTTCCTTTCAGACACCCTGGCTCTGGAATACCAGGCAGTGCTGGAGCGGGTATCCATATCAGGTAAAAGTTACAGTGCTGTCTAAGAACAAGCACAACACTTCTGCAGAGCTCTGGTTTTGTAATGGTGGAGCTTTGTGCCAGTATGTTTGTGTGAATGGGCTACTCAGCATTTCAGAACGTTGCTAGATTCTCATCTTGCTTGAGTTCAAGATGGGAAAGATGGACATAGCTGTCATACCTGAATTTCACACATTAAATTCCAAAAGCTCCAAGAAGAGTTTGCAGTTTAAGGAATTTGACTTAGGGTGTAAGTATACATGTGTGTGTGTATATATATGTATATATACATACCCTATATGTCTAGGGTATTTTTTTCCTTCTGTAAGAGCAGGGAAGGGGGGAAAAAAGCAATTGCCTGACTGGAAAGTGTGAATAAGAGTATTTTCCCAAAGACACATGAATCCCTGTGACAGTCAACAGCCCTTGACAGAACAGAGACTGAGCAGAACTGTGTTTGGATGCTACTGTTCTTGAAGTTTGTGTCTCTGTTGGAAATAGTTCAGTAGAGACAGTTCAGCAGAAATCTTGATCCAAGAAATATTGAGGGAATTTGGTCATGTAGCCTCAGAAGAAATAATGACTTAAATTCTACCCAGAGACTGGAAGGTGAACTAAGAAACATTAGGGAAGCAGCAGCAGAAATTGAATGGGGGAAGTGCTGAAAGTTTATCCCTCAGAAACTTCAGGTACAGTTGTTTCTTAGATTGATGTAGCTACAGTCACTGGTGCCTCTCAGCCCCATTTCCTACTTTTTTTGTGTTATTACATGCAAGAAGAGTTTGACTGAAAACAAAAGACCCTGAAGCTTACTGATTGAAGAACATATCTTTACCAGACTTACCAGAAGAACAAAGTCATTTAAAAGTCGGTTACAGCTTTTAGAGTGTGGGAGGTAAAATTACTATATCTAATATTGTTCTAGTTGTGGTGAGGGTCCAACATAAATCAAATTGTCAAATTAAAGTCATTATGAAAATCACTGTCTTGAAGATAAAAGTATCTGCTAGGTGCTAATCAGGGCTAAGTACTGGGGTTTCAGTTTTTGCTGTTGGTTTTTTCCACAACTAGATAAAAATTTCAAATCTTTTATTTGCTACAACTCCTTTGTAAATTACTGAACAATGCACTGCAGAAATCCAGCTGGACTTTACTGTAGACACAGTCAAATGGATCATTTGAGTGATGACACAGCCATAATCACAGGTTAACCTATTGAGGTTAGGTCTATGGAGAGCTGGAACCTAACATTTGAACTAAGTTAAACACACTATTGATCCAAGAAGGAATCTGTGACATCTTTAGAATTGTCCTACACTATCACTATGTATGGCTTTAGAAATACAAATGCTGTTGTTAATAAAGCAGCTGAAAAATCTTCATTTTTTACTAGAAGTTTTCCCCAGAGAGTTCCCTTGCAATAATGATGCAGTTCATTGCAAGCTCTTATTTTCTTTCCCTCTTTAATTATACATAATCAAAAGTCTGTTGGCAGTCTCTCTGACTCAGAAAAGAGTTATATTGGCCCAAGAGATGGCTTTAAAGGATGGATTTTGAGTTACACGTTTTTCGTAAAGCATAAGCATATGTCTATGTTAAATTAACACCCATAGCATATTTCCTGGGAATCCAAGGACTGGCTTTCAGCTGCAAGGAACTTGCCTGCAAAAGGGAAGGGGAATAAAAGGTGCAACTGAAATACCTCTTGCCAATGGAAACAGCTCATACCCTCCTTGGCTGCACAGTTGTGCCAGTGCAAGGGGCTCTAGAGATGATTTATCTAATCCCTTGGGAGATGCCCTCAGGAGCTTCTCCTTTGCCAGTGTCCCTGTCTGTGCTGCCATGGAGGTGTGACTATCATGGAGGCACATTTAAATTAGAGTAGCTCCTAGGACTGGCTCTCTTAGGCTGAGGGTCAAAGTGTTTATGTGTGCTAACAGTTACCTTCTTTGAAGTTACCCCAGGTTGGTTTTGGTTGTGGATTTTTTAAATTTCTTTAATTTTTAAACAACTTTGTAACCATGTTGTATAACAGACAAGATGCTTGCATAAATTTATTTTACTTTCTTCTTTCCTAATGTTAATATGTCCCCAGAAAATGGTTAAATTCTTCAAAAATGGGCATTTCTATTATAAAGAGCTCTGCTCAAAGCCCACATTTTCATAATTATCAGATGAGATTATATACTAGCATTACTTTTTTTTCTAGTCTACTCTAGTATTGTTTTTTTGCTATGCTTTAAACCCACATCATTGATATACAGCAAGATCTTTCAAGTAAACTTTCAAAACAGACTTAGAAATACTCAGAATTTAGTTTGCTCTGGGTTCCAAATGTACAACATCATAATTTTTGGTATTACAGTATTGTCAGGGCTAAAACATTAGAAGAGAGTATGTTGGGAAGCTTTATTTTTCCAGAGCCATCAGAGTTTGAAAGGGGCAACCATCATCTTTCTTTATATAGGATGCTTATGCATAATTCAATAATCCCCTGCAATTAAACATGTTTCCTATAGATCACAGCTGCCTGTAATGTCAGTTATACTCTATTAACATTTTCTCATCTCCATCTTTCAGCCCCTGATTCCTGACCTGCATTACTACTACATAGTTGAATTGTCTTTCTACTGGTCCCTAATGTTTTCTCAATTCATTGACGTCAAAAGAAAGGTAAGAACAACGAGACTAAAAACACAGAGAGCTTTAAGCTTTAGCATATAATTCTTTACTTGAGGAATAGCTGCATTACATGTGCAGTGAACTGGAAATACAGTTCTTTCCAGTGTTCAACTCTTGCAGATACTCATCACTGAGAAACTGTGATTGTCTTACTCTGCTCCTTGTTGCTGTAATGTGAGGTTTTCCTGCACATGGAAAGAAGAGCCTGGAGAAAATATTGAAGGGCAAATAGCAGAAGCCAAAAGAACCTTCTGCTTTCATGCAGTGACTTGAATGGAATTGAACAGGTAGTATCTGGTAGATGTGCTGCTTCTTCTAAGAGTTAAACAATGAAAGACCAAGAAAAGGGCAAGACTGCCTCATAAATTCACAGTATCACTTTGTGAGGTAAGATCTATGAGGGCTTTCAGATTTTTCTACAAAAGGACAACAAAAACATTTAATATTAAGAAGTTATGTTATATTTAATTTTTACCCTTCCAGTCATGTAGCTGAGCATTGCTATTAGAGAGTTGTTAATGAAAAAAACCAAGACTCTATCCAAATAGAAATATTTTTCCAGAAATAGTTGCAACCTGTTCCATATTCCAAGTTCTCTCCTCCGAGGAGAGTTCTAGTCCATAGCAGAACAAGCAGCACAACTCTGTAATAACAGTCCATTGAGCTATTCTTGCAGGGGCTTTAACGTTTCAAAATTGATTTTTTTAAACATTTGAAAGGATTTTATAATATCTTGATGTGTTTCCTTCAGCTGTCATTTAAATAAATGATTATAGGCTATGCTAATGGAAAAATTCCTCTTTATTAGAATTGTAGCAGGAGCATAACTCTGAAAAGAGTAAATGAAGGATGCATTATGACCTGAATAAACTCATCGGTCACTTAGAACCACAGTGTATTCCTGGGAGTCCTATGTCAGAGCTACCTATATAGAAACACACTCCTCTATTTCGATTTCCAGATTATTCCAGATGTAGAAATCTCAAGAAAACATCCACAAAATTTAAATCCAAATTGGAGGATAAATTGTAAATAAAACAACCAATTTATGATGAATACATATAAATCCCCTGCTTGCATTGTCTGTATATGCTAAACATTCTGTTAATCATGAGCTTGAAATGAGTACAACAGTTTCACAAACTGAGATAGAGACAATGCTTAAGGGAGCTGTATGATAATGGAGATGAATTTAAATCAAGGGAAATATTAACTAATATGTTACACTGCAGGGGCCAAGTCTGTTTCTTAGTTCTATAGAAATTACTTGTACTTGTTATCAGAAAAACCTTGGGGCAACCTGCTGTGGAAATAGGATGGGACCTGGAGGTGGGGAAGTGAATTGCTAGCAGCCTATTGACACCCCAGCCACAGCTCCTGTCCCAAGCACCAGCTCTGTCTGAGAATGTGCAGTGTCCAGCAGAGAGCAGGAGCACATCTGCAGTGCAATGATAGCAAGTCAAAAGCCTTTCATTATCAGCAGCCAGCAGGGAACAGGGGAGATGCCATATTTATAAATGACCTATTAAACCACTCACTGGTTTGGACTGTGGAGACAGCTCTTTTTGTAGTGTAAGCAGAATTGATAACGAGAAAGATCCGATTGGAGAAATGCAGCTGTAACCTGGTGTCACACAGTAAAACTGTTTGGAGTGCAAGCTGCCAAGGAAACCCACTGAGCTGAAAAATGTTACTACTAGAGACTTACAATAGCTGGCAAAAAGGAGTACAAGCTTGACAGAGACACCAGTTCTTGCAACACCATAGTAGTTCTCTTTTAAAAGAAGGCTGAGTTAAAAAAAATGTGAAGGCCTTGTAATGCACCCCATATGCAATGTGTGGAATGGTGCCCACATGAAATAGGGATCTGTTCAACAGGAAGCAGGAAACTTGCCAGCTAATATCAGATGTTATTGTAATATTTCACAATTGACTTGTATGGAGCAGATTAACAGTTCTCAACCTGAGTAAGCCACTGATGTTTTCATGTTACAGTGAAAGGAATATTTTTATCTAAATCTTGGTTATCATTTTAGATACTTTAAATTCAGCAGCAGTGGCTGTGTTGTATTCTGGGACAGTCAGAAGTGCCCAGGCAGTTTTGAGCACTGCAGGAATTCAGCCAAGTGGTTTTTTTCATGTAGTTGGGTTTGTGTGAAGGAGAGGTGCAGTGTGTCCTTGCTGGAAGCAGCAGCCCTCAGCACTGGCCTAACTCCAGAACTGGTCTTTTATCTACTGTAGTTCAAGAGAAGTGTACTTACTGTTTCCCATCTCCATTTTATTCTTCTCTGATAGCAAACTGATGACTCCAAAAATTACTTCCAGGGTTGTTTTTTGGTTTTGGTTTGTTTTTGGGTTTTTTTGACTTTCAAATACTTGTTTATCTTTATTTAAGTGTTACAAATTCCACCAGATTGTCTTTGCCTGACTGGAGGTGTGAGCAAACTAGGTTGCTGCACAAACTTACTATTGGCATTAAGTCAGTGAACTGTGTGTATCAACTTCTACAGTTTTATAATGGCATGCTTTTAGCTTCAGAAATAACTACTATTTTGCCATAATGATTTTCTCCCTTAAGGGTGTTCATTTCAAAAGTATGAATTGTTGTTTTATCATCTTTTTCCAGCTTCCCATGCTCCTGTTTTGTAAAATACTGAAAAAATAATTAGAAAAATTAAAAACTGAAGTTTGTCAGTTTCAAAAGCACCTGATGAACCTTAAAAGCAGTGAGGCTTATTTACATGCTTTCTGGATACCTGATGTATTGTTTAATAGAAAAATATTTGGCAGGGACATTTAAAGGAATGTATTAAACTTCTATTCAGAGTTTTAACAGGTTTGTAGAAGGACTAGGAGACCTTTCCGTGTATTCACACCTTTTATTTCCAAGCATTTGGCAATTCCTAGAGCTTCTGTGTTTTGCTTTTTTTTTTTAATGACAGTTCACTTATTCCAAGAACAAAATGATCTGTAGCTGCTGATTTTCTTGAATACTGAAATTTGATTCTAGAAAATTTACACTATATTTTGCTAAATTTGGATACTAGATTTCTTTCTTCAAAGAGACTTTTCTTAGCAAAGAAAGACACACAGAATTGATTTCTTTTGTTTCAGTGGAAGCAGTTTAGATTGCATGTGTTTTGCAGACCTTTCCCTTTCCTTGTTGATCTGTAGTATAAGCCATGCAGTTGCTATTTTGCCCTTCAGTGGCACTAATGCTCCATGGCCCCTTGGCAGCTCAGTCAGTGAGTGTGACACGCTAAACAAATGTGGATGGCAGAGGCCTTAATTCCAGAGGGCTTGTCTACAAGTTGAGACCCATGGGGTTTCTCTGCTGTCTGCCCTGTGTTCTTCCCACTGATGGTGTCTAGAATAGGTTCCTTCTCCTATTCTTAACCACAGATTTTCTTAACCTAGGCACATGACATCTTCCAGCAGTTACAACTGGAGGCTATGAATCTTCTGTAAATAAACACATCTTTCACAAACATACATGTGATTTGAAATACATTAACAAAAAAAAAAAAAACAAAAAAACCCCACAAGAATTAAGAAGCCCATTCCTGTACAGCTGCTACTATATGTGGGTGAAAATGCTGGAGTAGGATGGGAACACAGGGAACACAGGTACCACTTGGTATCTATGTGTTCAATACCCTTGTGTATAACTAAAGTCTAACAGGTAGCATATTCAGAGCATAGTCTTAATTAATGACTCTTAAAAGTGTCACAAAGAGGAAAGAAACAATCCCAATAACAAATCAGTATTATTTATATAATTACTAATTTTTTTCATTAGTTTTCCGTAGGTCAGTCCGGCACCTCTGTTTCGGAGGTGGCAGAGTCAAGTAACTGTCTTTTTTAAGAAACATTACAGGAGTTCCCCTGACAGCATTTCTTTAAGAAGAGTCATGCAAAAATGCAGAAGACTGCTGCCCAAGAACATTAGGATTTCTTAGGAATAATCCATATTGTCAGGAATGCCTTGAAGAATATCCAAGAGGGACTAGAAATCTTGTATTTGTAGAACATGAATGTGTCAGCTGTGAAAATAGAGGAGATTTTCTACTTGACTTTTTGCCCCATTAGGACTGCCTATGTGGTAACATAATTGCTTTTGGAAGGGAAATTAAGAACAGTGCCATAGTGCCTGCAGGTGAAGGAGGTAAAGAGCAGTATGGCCACAGGGCAATAATAGTAGATTACCCTTGTAATCCCATGGAATAAGGTAGGTGCTTTGCTGGTTTTATTATTGTGATGTGGTGAAATGGTGTTTATGTGTGTATTTGTAGTTCCTGAAATGACTGAGATGCCATACCCTTGTTTTCCCTCAGGACACTCAGAAAGGGAAACAGCCTTTGATTGTCTTTTTCTTCTGTCTGTGTTGGAGGTACTGGCAGTGCCTACTGAGGAGCAGGAAGTAGGATCTTGTAGCACCTGACAGCACTGAACATAAGTGATAGGCTGGGAGCAGGCCCTGTCCCTGTGCAGTTAGTGAGACTGCCCAAGCTGCAGGTTTTTCCATGGACTGCAGGTGTACATTGCAGGGAAGGCAGGTGCTGGTACTGGGAGGCAGTGGCACTGCACATCCTTAAAACCAGTGGTGCCTGCTGCATTCCCAAAGAGAGCTGTGGGAACACAGTGCAAGTGTGTTCTCAGGACTGAGCAGACAGTGCAGTCAGGGGCTGGAGCTGCTGCTTTTCCAGAGCTGCCCCTCTGTTAATTGGAGCTCATGGCACTTTCCATAGGGCCCTCCTGCTCGGCACAGGTTCCTTCAGCTCCTTTGCAAACCAGATGCTGCCCCTCTAAAGGCACAGTTTTGGTTTTCTCTGTTGTAGGCCACTTAGATGAAGACTACCACAGCTCAACAGGACTGGCCAACAAAAGCTATCAGAAAGCCAAATTCCACCTCCCAATACACTTGGTGAGCAGGCTGCCTTAAGGAACTGCTCCTTTTGACTGCCTGGATCTCTCTCCTTTCTGACAGCTCTGCATGAGAGCCACTGAATCTGCTGGGAGCTGTGCTACAGATTTTACATCTAGTGCATAGAGAAACTTCCCAGTTAAATGTCGCCTGTGATCTTAAGGGTTTTAATATCACTTCTTCAAAGCTGTGCAGGTCATTCAGCAAATGCCAACAAGACTATTTTTGACTGATTCAGTGCCTTGCTGAGAAGAGTCTCATTAGGTCCTGTTCTCTCATTAATCAGTCTGGGAGCCTCGTCCAGGCAGGCAGGTTGTTCCCTCTGCTTTATCTGCCCCGTGGCAAGTATCTGTGAGGGTACTTCTGGGAGCACCTCCACTCCCAGATTTTTCAATAGTAACAGTTACTTTATGGCCAAATAACTGAGTTACTGGTGTGGAGACCAGCTAGCCTGCATCATTTGGGAGGCAGTGGGTTAGAACCAATTAGGAGGAGATGCTCCAGCTCACTTGAAGACTTTCCTGACCCTGTTACAGTGTGAAGACAAAACACCTTGATTAAAAACAAACAAATAAAAGTCTGGATCTGGGATTCTCCCAGTTGTTCTTGGCAGGTGCCTGCTGTCCTAGTGTACTAGTGCCTTCCTTTGTAGCTATTTTCTCTCTTCTGAATGCTGAATTATTTGGCACTTGGTTATGCATATTGTTATAATCGTATGTTACTTGATGCATAAAAACTACAGTGGAATTTGATTTGCATGTACATATGCCTTTTCAAAGTAGCTTCAACTGCAAATGTTTACTTTATTAGGTTAAATTATTTTGAACTGAGAAGTGTGGTCATTGCCTAGCTTTCAATAATGTTTTTGCATTTGGTTAACATATAATGATTTTTTTATTCAGTCTAAATGAAATATAGAGCAGGGTGTATAATACACTTATATAGTAGATATTTTTTATAACTTAAATATAATGCTGGATTTAAGAAACAACCATCCAATTTTGTATATGAGTACAGAATATCAGTGTTTGCTTCATTGTATTTTTTGGTTTTTATGTCTTTTCCTTGCTTCTGCTTCTCTAGGACTTTGGAATCATGTTTACACATCACATTGTAACAGTCACCCTGATTACCTTCTCATATGTGACCAATCTGACACGAGTGGGAACCTTGATCTTGTGTCTCCATGATGCAGCTGATATTGTCCTAGAGGTGAGATCATTCCTATGTCATCCTGTCTCTAGGCAGAACCTTTTTACTATGCAGAACAAGTGTTTCCTAAGCCATTTCAAGATGGTAATGGTGATTAATATAGTGTATTTCCTTGCCTAAATATCTTGCACTTGTAGCAGTGCATATTTCTGACTTCAGACTGGTTTCTCCTTCAATATGTTGCTTGTACAGAGCAGAGACTGGTAATGCATTGCATGCCAGCGAGGGTTACATACAGATTCTAAATACAGCATGGGAAAATCAAAAGCTAAAATTGCAAAATCTGGAAAGTGGTGAAAGTGGCTCACCTGGTTCTTAACCCCTGTGACGTGGTGTGTGGAGCAATGACACTGTCATTGCTGAAAGAATCAAGGTGTCACGGTGTGTTTCTGTTCTGCTTTGCTGGGCAGAGGGTGTTGGACAATTTAGTGGCTTATTTGGGCATGACCAGTGAGCTGACCTCTGACTTTCCAGGTTCCCATGCCTCTGGATCCCAGTACCAGCAGCTGTATTTGGAGAAGAAGGGATGATTGAAATTCTTTTAAGGCAAGATGGTCTGAACTTCCATAGTGGCAGCTTAGAGATGTTATCATCCTTTATCTGCATCAGTTATGGGTCATGCTGGAATTTGACTGTCTCTGAACTCTCCTCCAAAGTTAATAACTATTTTGTCTGAAATTATTTTTTATTCAAGTACCTGCAAGGATACCTGTTATGCAAGAAAATAGACTTACTGCGTGAGTCACCTATTGCAAAATCAAGATCCTGCCATTCTGATTCAGTAGTGCTGTAAATATGGTTTTGTTTTTTAATCTTTTTTGATCTAGAAAGCACATGGCTTCCTGAGATAGAAACCAAAAAAGAATATGGATTTTTTGGGATAAAAATAATCATATCTTTGCAAGTTTATTTTTCTGTTTTAGCGATGTGTATAGCTAGCTGTGACTTCACCTAAACTTCCGTCATTCCTCTTTTCTCACCACCAGAAAGAACTACTTAAAGATGTTTATTCTAGATCAGACCAGTGTCTGTGGAACTATAAAAACACTAGAGAGCAGCTGTACTAGACTAGCTAAAACTTTACCCTCTGGTTATTAACTGAGACAAAGAGGAATTGCTGGTGTTCTCACCAGTTGCAAACATTGATCAGATATGCTTCCTCATGAGGCACATACTTAAGTGGGCTTTCTAGTCAGGTCTTTCAGTCTGGTTTGACTGGAAATTCTGCTAGGGCAGTGGGTCACAGCACTGGTGCCATATGAGAAGAGATGGACTCTTGTAGAGTGCTGACATTACTGAGGGGAAGGTCAGTGCAGAGGAAGAAAACTATTGAACTGCAAAAGAAGTTGGTTAAATGGCTTGCGTTGATGGGTCAGTTGTGCACCTGACTTGTGTTACCTATTACATATTTGTAAAAATTAAAACCTTTTTCTGGAGGGCACTAGACTCTTTCCATCTACCATTTCATAATAGAGCACATCCACTGGAAAGCTGGAAAGCACCATTTTTTGTTATTCTTGTTGCAAAATGTAGTGTGCATTGGTGGGAATACTGGAGGTGATATTTTTTCCACTGATCTTAAGGTATCTGGAAGTATGGAAGAGCCATAGTAGGATTTTCAAGAATTTTTAATGCTGTGTTCCTCAGTTGTAGTCATGTTTTTTAAATTCAGAAGATTGTGTTCTATTGTCTTAGGTGGCCAAGTTCCATCCAACAACAACATATTCATTCCCCTTTTTTCTAGTCTTTCTTTATCACTATAATTTGTAGAATTATTGTAATTTGTTATTTGAGAACCAATGCCCCAATAGCTGTACTGTTTTTGAGAAATGGCATGATACTACTACAAGTTGCTATAGTAATATCAGCCTCATGCACTAAGAAACCAGTTTTTTAGACTGCCACCATGGAAATACATCCAGAATTCCTGGACTGAATTTTCCATCATCTGAAAAGCAAGGAAGTTAGTAATGCTTCTGCTTTGAATATTGGCACCAAAGTGTTCTCTTTCCCTTCAAACTAGGCTATTTCCTTCAAACTGCTAGGAAATTTGTGTGTGTCCTCTAGAAAATAGGACTGATTCAGAAGGATTATGTTTTCTTCACAGCAGCGATGTCTTTTCTCATATTCTGGGAGCTTCTTAACTGGGTTTCTTTAGTGAGGAATAATCTTCATGTTCAGGTTTTTAGTTGAACATTGCAGAAATTGGGTAACATCCAAAAGTGCAGGTTTGGTTTTGGCATCCAGATTATCTCTTTCTCTGGTTTGAATTCTGCATTCAGAATCCTATTCTGTAGGCCTGGTTGTAGTAATTTTGCTCCCTCTTAGTACTCTGGAAGCCTGCACAAGTATCTTCTGGGGTACTGGGAGCTGGATGCAGGTCCCCTCAGAAAGGAGCTTTGAAAGGGTTCCCAGTGGCTTAAGTGGACACAAAAGAGTTCCCAGTGTCTTAAGTGGACTTTCTGGATACATTTGACAGAAAACATGAAGAAAGACTGACCCTGTCTCAAAGCAGATGTTATTTTAAAATAATTAACTGCTTGCACACATTAACACTGTAGAAGCAGCATGGACATTTTAAAACAAGCTTCCTTCCCTATATACCATTTTCTTCAGGGAGAAAAGGGTAAAGAAACTTCTGGGAAGATCAGTGTTTTAATGAGCAGTTTCAGAGAAGAGTAATGAATTAGTGAGTCCTTCACTGGGAAAGAGTCAGAAGATTGCATGAAGACAAGTGAGAAAAGCATGTAAATATAAGCATAAGACAACAAGTTAGAAAGCAGAAGCTGAAAAGAGAGCATTGGGAAAATACTTGAAGGGGAGGGGTATAATCTTTGAGGTGGAAACTATTCTGTTTAGGCAGAAAAGGAAGAGATGCTTCAGAAAAATGTAGTACATGGGGTGTACTAGAAAAATTGAGACAAAGTTTATATATAGCAGCTACTAGAAGGTCAGAGAGCATGGGGCACATGGAAGGTAGATGGATGCTGAAAATGCCAGTGGAGCATACTGGAAAGGTGAGAGATAAGCAGGTAAAGAGGCTGGGGACAAAGACACCATAAACATACTGGGGTTCAGTAAAAGGTTTAGTAGAGTTTTGCAAATCTGAAATTGTAGAATCTCAAAAATGATACTGAGTGGGAAATAAAGAAATTAAATACATACTCTATTTTTATGTAGTCTGGTTTGGGATTTTTTCCAAAGAAGATATTTTTCAGCTGCTTGGTGAAGAGGAGTTCCAAGATCACTGTGAGGTGGCCCAGTGAAAACGTTAGCGATTTCATAAAAATTTGATTTCTTCTTTTTCTTACAGCTTATACACAGTACAAGAGAATTCAGTTGTCCTTATGGAAATAAAAAGACATCTTTTTTCTTTTGCAGGCTGCCAAAATGGCAAACTATTGCAAGTGTCAAAAACTGAGTGACCTTCTGTTCCTTACATTTGCCGTTGTCTTCATTGTCAGTAGGCTTGGCATATATCCCTTATGGTGAGTAAGGACATTGTTTTGCTCAAGCTCTAGGCACCAAACAAGCTTGGAAATAACTATGTTATAATTGAAAACGATTCATTGCTGTTACTCTGTTTCCCAAAGCACCAGGGAGAGTTTCAGACATAACCAGGTGTTGAAACAGCCTGTTTGCTAGAGTGCCATTGTGTTTACTGTGTGCTAGATGAGAAATATCTGGGCCTTCTGCTGGTTTTAAGCTAGAAGTGGGCTTGAGACAGCATAGCTTCAGACTAGCAGGTGGCTGGCTGTGTTAGCAAGAAAGGAGAGGAAAATGAAAATATTAGTCACCAAAAAAACCAACCAGCAGCTAAGCTTGAAGCTAGAATATTCTCAGTAGCTTTCAGTGCATGCTTCATGAACACCTTCAGCTTAAAGAAAAACACAGTGGAATAAGTAAAATCTGACCTGCTGATATACGTATAAAGATGTTGTTGCCAGACAGATTGAGATACTGCAGACTACTCCTTTTCCACCTCTCCTTTGAATTGGGGCTCCTGGGGCAGCTGTGTAACACTTCTGTCTAGGTGTGAAATTACGCAGCTCTTACTGTGATCTCACATCTTCCCAGACAGTCAGCTGCTTGCATGTGCTCACACTCTTGTAGGTACACAGACATGCATGCACACAGACTGAGCACAGTTGTTTGGTTCTTTAGCTGGGGTCTTCTGATCAGGGGGCAGATGGCTAATTAGGAAACACATGGATGTACTTCAGTGTAAAAATGCATTAAAGTTTTTCTGCATCCTGTACACTATATATGAGGATGGCTGAGAGAAGGTGTTGGCCTTGGCTCTTTTTTCAATCTTTTCTTTTTTATAAAGAGAACTAGCACAGATGCTTGTATTTCCAGGCAAGTAAGAGAGGTCTTTGATTGCATCAGAAGATTACCAATGACAGTTTTGTTTTTGGGAAGCAGCAAGAATGCCAGAAATTGTACCCTTTGTAGAGTTTATTTAGATTACCACTGAGCTCCTTATATGCAGAGGATTTACAGATGCCAATGTCAACCTCCCTATTCCAATTTCCTTTCTAAACCTCACTAATGATGCCTCTTTGAGGTTTTGTTAATGCAAACAGGGTAAGAGCAAGATGCCCTTAGGGAGCTGTGTCATCAGCTCTGCTTAACCCTACAATGTAGAAGTCTCATTTAGCATTTGATGACTCCAAAGATATTGTCATAATCCCTACTGTGTTATGAGTTGGTGAACAAACATGAGAAAACATGAAAATGGATAGACACACAAACTGCATGTGTGTGAAACACTTGTTATTTTCTTTGAGGAGTGTTTTTTTCTTTCTTAAACAGTTTTGCTTCCCTTTCTCAGTCCTTCCTTGAAGCCAACTGGGCCATTCACTGAATTTCTGTAAATGAAATAAGCTGTGTTTTCTACTTCCATGATCTCAGATAGGAAAAATGGTGGCATTCCTGCTCATAGGATTTCACCTGACCCCTGTTTTCTGTTTTATATTGAGAAATGGAGGGAGGACCCAATTTCACCAGTGCATTTCTGCTGCTGGAGACTGCAGTATATGAGTGTGCTTAAGGGAGGGCTCAGTCAGATGAGGACTGGATGGATTTGCAAAGGGGAACTCATACTTGGCCAACCTGATACCTTCTATGATGAAACTACTGGCTTGTAATTACATAATTACTGGATTATTGGGCAGAGTGCACCCTCAGCATGTTTGCTCATGTTCCCACCTGTGAGGAATGGCTGATACACCACAGGGTTGTGCTGCCATCCAAAGGGAAGGAACCTCAACAGGCTGGAGATACAGCAAACAGGAACCTCAGAAGTTCAGCAAAAGCAGTGCAGAGCCCTGCAGCACTTTCTGGGGGCTGATCACCAGGAAAGCAGCCTTGCACCACAGGAACTGGGGGCTCCAGTGGACACTGGGGTGAACATGAGCCAGTTCTGTGCCCTCGGGGTAACAAAGGCTGCTGGAACCCTGGGCTGCCTTAGGAGAGGGGTGGGCAGTGGGCTCAGACAGGTGACCCTGCCTTCCTACCAGCCCTGCTGAGGCCACATGCAGAGCACTGTCCAGTTCTGGCCTCCCCAGTAGCAGAGAGGCACAAAGCTACTGGAGACAGTCCAGCAAGCAGTCACTGAGATTGATCAGGGGACTGGGGCATCTCTCACATCAGGAGAGGTTGAGACAGGCAGGATGGTTTAGCACAGAAAAGAGAAAGCTCAAAATGGGTATTATCAATATAGAAATACATGAAGGGAGAGTGTAAAGAAGAGTGAGCCAGGGATTGTCCATTGACAGGAATGCAGCAACTGACAGTGTGCTGTGTGCTCCCTGTCACAACCAGAGTGGTTACCCTGGTGATCCCTCTGCCTTGTCATGCTTTAACCCCAGCTGCCAACAAAGCCCCAAGAAGCTGCTCACTCACTTCCCACCAGTGAGATGGGGGAGAAATCAGGAGGGTAGAAGGGAGAGAACTCATGAGCTGAGATAAAAACAGTTGAATAGGCTGAGGCAAGACCACACAAGCAAAGCCAAACAAGGCTTTCATCCATCACTGCCTGTGGGCTGGCAGGTGTTCAGCCATCTACAGGACAGCAGGGCTCTATTTGTAATGGTGACCTGGGAAGTGCAAACACTGACACCCTAAACATGATCCCCTTCCTCCTTCTTCCCCCAGGTTTGTATGCTGAGCATGACACCATATGGTGTGGAGTATCCCTGGGGGCAGCTCTGCCAGCTGTGTCCCTTTCTAAATCCTTGTGCAGCTCCATTCTCCTCACTGAGGGCTGTGTGAGGAGCAGAAAATGCTTTTGCTCTGTGTGAGCACTGCTCAGCAATAACAGAAACATCCTGAAATTACCAACACTGATTCCAGCACAAATCCAGAATATAGCCCTATGCTACCTACCGTGAAAAAAAACTACACAAGCCCAAGCCAGTGTATCCCTTAATCAATGAAAAATACATTTATTTATTTGAATATGCAAATCGTTTAGTGTGGTATAAAAATGTTCTTTGATTTTTTAAAGATCCTTTTATTTCCAGACCAAAGCCTTGATGTTTGTCAACTTGGAAGCATTGCTGGTAGGAGTACTGTATGGGCCATTTGCTTAAGAGTTGGACTCAATAATCCTTGTGGGTCCCTTCCAACTCAGAATATTCTGTGCATCTCTTCCTGATGGCTACCCTTAGAGAAAGCCAGAGGCAGTTTCATTGTTCTCAGCTGTACTGCAGGCAATGCATATGGGAGTCAGAGTTGGCAGGGATGAGCCATGGCATACATGAGCTCGTGTCTCCAAATCCTTTTCCTCTATGAAACAGCAATTCTAAATCTTCAGCTCTATTAGTTTGCATGTCAGCAAAGATGACTCACTGGAGTGGCAGCAGGCCAGGAAGTATAGTTTTTCTCTCCTTTGCTGAAAATTCAAAATAGCAAAATTTGGTGCCTGATTAATATTACATAAATATGCAAATTTTGCTAGCATAAAGGCTGAGAGGTATAAAATCAGTGTGCATGTAATGTAAAAGCAAGGTTGTAATTTGTAAGAAAACTTCCCCCACACAGGAAGGTGAATACCCCAGACAGGCTGGCAGAGACGTCACTTCCCAGGCCCTGCTGTGCTGCCCCTTGGCACAAGAGCCACTTCATTGTGCATAGAGGTGCTCATAGAGAATTCAGAATGTATCAAATACTGTTGTTTGAAGGGTGTTTAACAGCAGGGCTAAGACAAAAGAAACTGGCAATTAGGTATATATTTAGCAGTCTTTCTGCAGGCATCTGGAGTTCATTTCAGCAATAATTCAAAAACCCCAGGATACTTTCTGCCTCCTGCTGCTAAGTGAATGTAGGAGTAAAACTGCTATTTTCACTGACAAGACATTTTGCTTGTGAAATTCTCCCACTTGCACAAAATCACTGTTCTAGCAAATTACAACATAGAACACAACTCTCCATGAGTCAGGGGGAACATGGTGCCTTCTCAGGTGAACCAGGATTGTAGGGAGAATGAAAGCAATCTCAACCAAAAATTAATATAAATTATACAAGCCCTTGTCTAGTCTAATCAGGCTGGGTAAAGCAGTTAGTTCAAGCTCTCAGGGAAGATGGGCTTATATTTATTTACCAGGTTTAGGGGCCAAGCCAGTTAAATTCAGGCTCTTTCAAATTTCTCTTACTAGTAACTAGCATGCAGTTTTCTGGAGTTTTTCACTTCTTTTGATTACTTTTATAATGAGTTATATTGTCTGGGAGGTAAAAACGTGTGTTTCAGGGAAGTGTTGCTGACAAGTACTGCTGTCAAAAGACAAGGACACAAGCAAACAGCCTTGGCTTTCATGGGTTGACCTGTGAATTCTCAGCATGCTCGTATTACACACATGCACTGAGAAATATAAAATAGTGCCTTAACAGTGCAGATTTAACTGAAAGCCTGATTGAAGCAGATTATAAAGAGCAGAGGTCATGTTCTGCATATGCTGTCCCACAAGTTCTCATCTAGGCAAATTTGGAATAATCCAGGTAGTCCTTATTATGCCCTTCTGTTCTTGATCTCTTTGTACACTGTCAGTGTCCAGAGTGTTGTATCACATTAAAAGCTGTGAAGATGGACAGTCAACTACTTTGATTAGTTGGTATAGTCTTGTTTCATGCCAGTAGGTACATCTTAGCTGGATCTTCTTTTTGTGAGTCTGGAAATATTCTGGGGGGAAAAATGGAAAAAAATAATCCTCACTGTTAAAATTCAAAGCTGTTTCAGATGTATGTCTCCTCATCAACTGCAGTGTGTGGCTTCTAAATGAGATTTTGGTGCCAATGTACCTTATATAAGTATGGGTCAGCCAATCCTCAGAAGAACAACTTTGTTCCTTGCTATTCTTTAATTTTTAAAGCTTGTTCATGACAGTACACACAGTCTGGCTCATGGCTGATAATCTAATTGCCTTTACATGGCAGTGAATATCTGCATGAACCAGACAAGCTGGTGTGATTCTTCATGAGTTACAATTCACTTGTGTTCAGCATGGTGAGCTCTAATGAACCCTAGTTACTCATTACCAGAGCTGCAGTCATCTCTGCATGACTGGCAGAACAGCTCCTCCTGAGTTCCACCACTGGCTGAACACCAGTGTGGGGCATAGCCCTGTCCTTAGTGCACACACTGTGTTTCCAGACAGTGATACAGTACTGCCAGTTTGAACTGCTCTCTTTCCTTTCATTTATCCTGGAATCAGCTTCTCTCTGAGCAAATAGGGCACTGCAGAACCCCCATAAGAAGCAGCTGCTACAAAGATTTGCTGACCCTCTCATTTTGTTCTTTAGCTGATATTGGCTGGGTTTGTACAGCTCTTAAGAAGCAGTGAAGTTGAATTGTTGTCTTTCATGACGGTTTTCTTTCCTGGCACGTTTTCTCCTGCCTGACCCTTGGAGTATGTGCTCTGTGTGGGAAGACAGCATGTGGACCCCAGCAGAGTCACTCTGCTTCACTCCTCTGAACATACTGGTGAAACAGAAAGCTCCAACCTACCCTTTAAAGCACCCTACAGTGCCAAAGCAATACATAGGCAGTGGTTAAAGCAGAGTCCTGGTCAGGTTCTTCACATAGTGAGAATTCAGGTAGTTAGATGAATCCCAGCTGCCCAGACCTTGTCTGCCCTCTGAATGAACACAATTGTTTTGCAATGGTTTTAGTTACTGTTGTTGGATTGTAAACCTTTCTAGCCTAGCTAGGATAATTAAATAACTTTTTTGTTGAGATGATCTCTTCTGACACTGTTTTAAGTTCATTTTGCCAAGAATATTGGCTAAACCAGAGTACAATCATAATCACATGTTGCTTGTGGGTAGCAGATACTGAAAGAATAAATTATGATTTTGATACTTGATTTCTGATGCTATTCATACTGTCATTGAGTGGATGCTGTAGAACTAGCAAAAATTATCTGCTTACATTTCAGCCTGTTTGTAGTTTCAGCAGGCAACTTATAATCAATCAGTTTATCAAGACCATTTAATAACAAGGTTTTGGCAAACTAACAATAGTATATTCAAAGAACTCATAGACTTCAATTTATGGATTTAAAAGAATGTTTAATTAACTAAATCTCTATAAATTTACTCACAACTCTCGTCTTAGCTCTCTAGAAGAGTGTATATAGTGTTATCATCCCATCTGCTTCTGACAGCACATTATCAGATGTTATCCTTTCTAATGCCTAGTTATTTTATTTCCTCCAATTTTTTACAGCATTTGTGAACTCAGGCCTCTGGAGTTTTACAAGAAGCAAGGGTGAAATCTTTGGAGTACAGGTTAATACTAATCCAGCTATTTACAGGGAAGCTATAAGAAATGGAAAGGTTAGAGGCATCAGTCACCATTATGGGCTTGCAATGTAAATAACAAAATGTGGCATTTGCTCAGAGTTGCCATTTTTAAAATTTTCATGTGATCATAGCAGGAAAAAATTATATGAAAAAAGATTTCATCAGACTTCCAAAGCCATTCTTATCCTCATTTTTAGTTTCTATAGACCGTACTCTGTGGCTATAATAATGCATTCTCTTGTAAAGGATAGCCTATTCAGTTGGTGTTCTTACTTCTTTTTTAATTAAGAAAAATGTCCTGTCTAAAACCTGTGCTCCAATTGGAAACAGGACAAATACCTGTGCAGTGGCACTTCTCTTGCTCAGAATTATTCTGCCACAAATGTGTCACGGCAAAGGAAGCAGCATGGTTGTTTTTCTTGTGGCCAGACATCTTAGCCACTTTTAAATCAGCTCAGGTAGGTAGTTTGAACTTGTGCAAACATTCTGCCTCTTCTCAGCCCCTTTTCTCTTAGAGGTATCTTTAGCCCCAGGCACATATTTTGCGGTGCTACAGAGTCAATACAAAAGCAGAACAATGCTACTGCAAGCTTCTGACAGATGTGGGATGTAAAAATCATAGCTGTGCAAAAGCGGGAGACTAAGTTAACTTACCAGCTTGAAACAGTCAAGACTTTTGACCACCATGATCAGCAGCCCTGATGGAGCTGGCATCTGATTCATGTTCAGCTAGGAGGGGGTCATGGTGGCTGAGCACCCTGGGAGAAACCTAGCCCCATGTAAATGAGCACATTCCATAGCTTTCATTGGTGTTGCACACCTCTGAAAGCGTAAATAATTATTAAGGAAATTGGATTAAACTGAAAACTGTTTAGAGATGATTTCAGTGACATTGATGTTGCATATAGTTAAGCACAACTGCACTTAGTTTTACTCAACAGAAAGGGGCAGGAGGATGGCTTTTTTATACTCTGATACTCTGTTTTGCAAAAATTGGAAACTATATAGTTTACAAGAAATGCTTTTCCTCTTTGGAGAATAACATGCACTCCAGGAAAATGGATCTTGATGTATGTTCTCTGTTGCTCATATAAAAGTTTTATATGTGCCTGAAGATTTTCAGATTTGGAAGTGTCATTCTTAGCATAACACAGTTCTTCAGTACCTGTGAGTTATTATCATGGGCCTTTACACAAGCATTTTGTCATAACACACTACTGAAACAACATCTCGCTGACTATAATTACCTTCTGCTAGGAAACTTGAGTTCTCTCCATAACCTGATGTCTATGAAGGACTCTTCTGAGGTTTGAGTTTGGATTGTGAAAGTGCCTATGACCTTGTATCTTTTTTTTTTCTATCCACAAGAGTGTAAATGCTACTATTCATACCAGTGGCTGCAAAATCAGCTAATGGGCAGTAACTGCTGATGAGAAGGAATTGAGTGAAAAGCACAGCTGTAACCAGGACAGTGACAGCTTGATCAGGTCTCTTCTATAGTACATCAAACATGAATAATTTCCTGCCTACTCCATCATTTTAGTTAAGTAATTGGAAATCCTGTTGATCTGCACACAGGACTTAAAATAACAGTCTCAGTGGCAGGGCTGTAATTTCTGCAAAGACATATTGTTGCTGATTAGCATTAGGACAGGAGCCACCCATCCCCACAGCAGCTGGGCATGTACTGGTACCCTGTCAGGAGATCCTCTGATGTGGGGCTGCTGCAGGTGAGCAGAATGCCGTGTGGAGGTGACCTCGCTGATAAAACTGAAGTGTGTGGATTTAATGTTGCTGTGAATACTGACTCAGTAGGTTATGTTCTTTCTGTCACTGCATTTTGCAGAGATCTTTCATCAGCTCTCTAAAAGAAGGAGGGTAATGAGCATCACCAACCAAACAATCTGATGAATCAGTCTGAGATGCTGTTGAAAGACCATCTCTCTCTCTCTCTCTCTCTCTCCCCCTCTCTCCCTCTCCCAGTCCTTTCCCTGCTTCATTGCTTCTGTGTGGGTGACTGGTTCATCTGACTGTTCTCTGTTCACAGTGGGTCTCTGCTACTGCTCTTGTATTTACAATGCACTGAATACTCTGGAGGGCTGAAAATGTAAGAGACAGCAGGATCTGGAAAGGGAAACAAGCTTGTTCTCCCACTCAGCAAGAACCAAGAAGCAGAACAGTGATATAGACACAGCAGCTGGCCAAGTTGAAACTTAGATGAAAAACTTGGCAGTGTAGCCCTTAATGTACTGGATTTGCTATAATTAAATATTTAGCTGCACTGCAGCTTGAGGACTCCAGTACATGGAGTGCTATAAACCAAAGTTTCCTCAATTTGATGACTGTTTTGTGTATGATTCCATACACTTCTCAGGTAAAAAGCTGTTTAGGTCATTTGAAGTTTCATGCAGAAACATCTGTGTGTAAGGTCTGTTGAGTAGCACTGGCCTTAAAAGTAACTAGGACAGCCTGGGATATGAAGTCCTATCAGATTTCAGTCAAGGTCTAAATCCTAGAGATGAATCTTGACCACTGATGAAAGTATCTGATTTATCATCCTGTGGCTGATCAATATGTGCACATACATGTACTCTCATGCTCCACTGCTCTTCATCTATCTGTGAATCTCAGTGGCATTTTTTTCTACCTATCACTTTTATGGCATCTGGTAAGGAAGTAGTTTTTTATCAAGCTAATAACTCTCACAGCATCTTTATGTGGCCAACAAGGTGTGCCAATACTTTGTGCCCATCTTTACCAAAAAATGACCTGTGTAAAAAAATTTGAGAATTTCTTAGATCACATATGTTAATATAACAGCTAAATCCACAATTTAGAACTCCTGACTCTTTATTCTCTGGTCATAGTCACTTTTACCACATATAATAAAGAATAAATGACTATGTTTTGGTGCAAATGTTTGGGCTTTTAAAGGAAAAATTTTAAAAAGGGGCAGAAACTTTGAAGCATTGCTGGTAGGAGTACTGTTGAGTTACTTGCACCAAATGGGATAATTAATGTAACTACATAATTACATAAATGTAATTACGTATATTCTTGGTAATGCAGTACTGAATGGTATGCAGTACTGAAAGGTGTCCCAATACAGATGTTGCGATGTAATATAGAATACTGTTGTCTAATATACACATAATGGGGATAAAGACATTCATTCTGAATTATTTAGACAAGCTGGTATTGTATTGTGCTGTCCTTGGTCATATCTGAGCCTTCCATCTCTTGTGCTGTGTTAACAAAGTGACTTTAATTCAGCATGTTGCAGCAGAATATTGGGCACTGGACAGTGCTGCAGAAGGGAAGGCAAACTTGCAGTAGCACTAATTTCAGCTGCAGTTTCTGCTCCCCTTGGATGTGATAATAGTGCCCATCATGCTGCTATGCATCATTCTGCAGAGTTTATCTCTAATTTCTTGCTTGTCTGGAAGAATACCTGTTCCTTTCACATGATCTTCCTTTTCAGCTCTTTTTGTTTCTCTCAGGATCCTTTCAGAAGCAAACATAGAATATTTTTGTCAGTTCTCAGACAATATAGATAAGGATTTTACTCTTCCACCCATTCCTCTCTTTCTTTATCTCCCTTCATCTCCAGGTTTTCCTTTCATCCTTAGTGCAAGACAAGGAATCAACTTGCCAAGAATTAGTAGCTGACACCCAAGAGCCTGGATTTGGGCCCACTAAGTAGGAGAGTGTAATGTTAATGAGTCGCTGTGGATCTGTTACCTCTAGTGTCCCAAGTACAGCTTTGCTGGCTAGATAAAGAGCTAGACACTAGAGGAAAAACCTGTGTTACTGTTGGTGTGTTGCAGGTGATTGTTTAGTAGTTGTTGAAAATGTGTTCATTCTATTCTGAGTGTTTAATTAGAGTGGTAGTACAGTAAGTACAGGATTATCTCTCCCAGTGGCTCTGATATTGTGGCAGCGTTCCTGAAAAAATACCACAGATTTCTGTAAGAGTAAATTGGAACTTAAGTAGTGAATTTATTTTTATTTGCTTTCATCAGCCATACTGCTTAATTCAAGATGCTAAACTGAGTGCTTCACACAGCCAGGTGCACAACCCTCCTTGGAATGCATTTAACGAGGGAAGAATACCTTCTATGAAATTGTGTTGTGTTCTCCAGCTTCTCAAAATCTTCCAGGGGCTCAGAAAACAAACAGTCCAAAAATTATTTTCAAAAGCAGAAGCTAACATTTAGTTGCAAATTGCAAAGACTTGAGAAATGCTGGCAAAAGTTTTCAGAAAGGTAGAGCACTTGCAGCTTAAAGTAATTTTCCCCTGTGAGATCAAGTCCAGCTGTTTCAAGTCAGATACCCAAAAATCAAAGTTTCCACCATTCATTATGAAAAGCTGCAATTTAATCACTGGAGAGCTTTGAAAAGTCCCAGCAAGAGTGTTTACAGATTTAAGTGCTTTTCTGACTATTTTAATCCAATATTTATTTGCATATGCATCTTATAGGCACTTTCTCCTCCATCTATTTTTGTGCTGCTATTTCCAGTCCCTATTACTTGTGTAGTTGATTAAAATGCTTCCATTGAATACTTGAAGCAGTGAAATTGATGGAAAGCAGTCTAACCTGTCTCTCCTCCCCTTCCTCCTCAGTCTCTACAAGTAGAATTTCTCGGTATATTCTGACTCATAACCTTATGAATTTTTCCCCATTTCAGACTTCTAATATGAAATAATTTATTTATTTTGAGAGTTTATTTGCTCACTTCTATTTTTTCTGTAATTTTCTGTATTTTTCACTCAGCTTCTGCTCTGTAGGTGCTTAGATATAGCCGTAGCTCCACATAAACACCTAGCCTGCACATCAGACCACTGAACCCTCTTAGCATTGCTGGGCAATTAATGGGATCCTTTTTGCAGCTTTAATGGAGAATTCCAGTCCTGTCCTTAGTTTGCCAGACATAACAGATTAAAAAACAGTCTTCTTTTTCACTGCAGCTTATTTCCTTATCTAATGCACAATATATGAGTCATTTGCACACGGGACTGTTTTTGATACCAAAAGCACTCTTTTTGGCCTTGCTTTCTTCCTGACTTCTGCAAGAGTGGACTAACTCATCTCTAATGCTGCTTTTTTTACTTGACTTCTGTGGAAGTCCCCAGAGATTAATTTGGTCCAGTTAACAAAATATAAACAGAAACCTGCAGAAGCTTCATTTACAGTTCTGTGGCAATTGAAGTTTTAGACGTAGAGATAGTTGAGTGTAAACAATGGTAACTTTACATACAGGAGTTGTTGATTTCAAGTTTGAATTTGATATAATGGTTAGAACTGTAGTAAGCACTGGTGAAGTTGAACAGAGCTGACTCCACGTCTGTTTTGATGTGATGAGAGTCTCCCCTTAAACTTTAAAGTGGGGTGTTACTGTGACAAATATAGCTACCACTGGCAGAACAAATTGCACAAAGCTGAGACTGAAGAGTTCCACCTGACAGAAGCAATAATATATTGGGGTTTTTGCAAACTGGAAACCATTTTCTGGTGCTCACACCATAAACAGAAGACAGTGTAAAAACACTGTCTAGGAAGGTTATAAAACACGCAGCTTCTGTAAGAAGGCAAAAATGAAAAGGTAGAAGTACTATGAAGTACCCCTACAGTATTAAGTCCAGTGTATGAGCAATCACTGGTTGATTTTTGATCAATGGTGTTACACACATTGGGTGTTTCATCATTACCATTAATGTGGTATTCCGGATTTTGTTTGTGCATATTTCATACTAGTACTATAGTACTACCTTTTTTTTTTTTTTTTTAATTGGTTTTATGTTGCTGGAAAGGGCTGTGGGGAATGTGGTTGTTTATTAGAAAGATGAGACAAATATCCATAATTTCTCTGCGGAGCTGAGCGCTGCTCTGTGCCCGTGCGGGGTCCCGGTGCTGGCCGGGCTGAACGCGCCATCTAGTGACCAGCGCGGCTGGGCGAGTTAAAACAGGAGCAAAGAACAGAAAGGCAGCAGAGTTTTTAATGAATTTCTGCATCAGCAGGGAAAGTAGATGAAGTTTGACAAATCCTTATATTGCCTTATTTTTTCCCACCTAATTAACAGCCATTCCTAGATTGTTATTTGTTTTTAAAAATACCATTGTTTCTATTGTCTGTTCTCCACTCTGCTCTCAGGCTGTTTGCTAAGATAGATTGAAATCACCTGCTGTGGCAGGGTATTTGAGCAGAAAGTTAGTGCTGGATTCACAAAGCTTCAGAAGTCATTATAACATCAGTTTACTGCCTGCATCTGAAATGCTGATTCTCAAAAATTTGTTTCAAATCTGTAGAACTGCCTGGATTTCTTAGGGTCATAGAATGATTTGGATTGCAAGGGATCTTAAATGTCATTTAGCCCAACCCCCCTGCAATGAGCAGGTGTTGTCATCTTATTGCAGGGATACTGTTCTCTCCTTATCACAAAAGTTTCAAATCTTCTTGCTGTTTCTCATGGGCAGCTCTCAGAGTTCTGACTCTTCTTCATAAAGTGACCAACTGACTCCAGTTCCCTTCTCAACTACCCACCCCACTCTTTCATAGCACTCTTCTTCTCATTGGTTACAGCTGTGGCCTGGTAAAGTCAGGCCTGTTCCTAATCTTTGATAATTGCCCAGCTGCAGCTCCTTAGGGGTAAGATTACTTTCGACACTATCTTGATTTTCTTATATTGTATCCCCCTACAAGCAGGGACATCTTCATCTAGATCAGATTGCTCAGAGCCCTGTCCAACCTGACCTTGCATGTTTGCAGGGATGGGGAGTCTACAACTTCTCTGGATAATCTGTTCCAGTGTCTTACCACTCTCATTGTAAACATCCTCTTCTTTAGATTTAGTCTCAATCTACCCTCTTTTAGCTTAAAACAATTAGCCATTGTTTTATCTCAACAGGCCCTACTTAAAAGTTTGTCCCGCTGCAATGAGGTTTCACATCCCTCCTTGTCCATTGCCCACCTGTCCTGGATGTAACTGCCAAGCCTCACTCTTGGTTGTACATAAGTGGTGTGCAAATCAGATTTAGTGCAAAACAGTGGCTAATATGGGGGCCAGTAACTTTTGTTATCAATCAGGGAAAGAGTTATTTGGGTCAACCAACACCTGCTAGCTGTAGAGATGAAGAGAAGAAATGCGCACTGAAGACCTTTCTTTTTTGTATGCAATGTTTACAAATCAAGTTAAATATTGAAAGCAACATTTGGGTGTTGTTTCTCTCTGGAGACACCTGTGTGATTCAGTCCAAGTCACTGTTACTTTGAAAACCAACTGTCCATGTGGATTCCATCTAATGAAGTACTTGTCATTTTGATTTTAAAATAACTTCTTTGAGATTGTTGGCTTAAGGAAATGGTTATTATTTTTCTGTCCCTTGTTTTTTCTAGGATATTAAATACAACGTTGTTTGAACTGTATGAAGCTCTGGGCAATTTTCCTGCCTTGTGGGTCTTCAATGTGCTGCTTATGGTTCTTCAAATTCTGCACTGTTTTTGGTCTTACCTAATCATAAAGGCAGCCTACAAAGCTATTTCAAAGGGCAAGGTAAGACAACACGGTTCTGTTTCATGATTTTAAGTTTTCCATTATCAATAGAGGTCATTTTTTGTTTGGGTTCATTTTTTTTTTCTAATCCACAACATACTAGTGAAGACGCATCTTGTTTTAGATAAACTCTTCTTTCCTGAAAACTTTTTCCCACTCCTAATGATTGTCAGATAGGTTAATAATACTCTGTATAGTGATTGTCTTTATATATACTTCTGCAATTCCTTTTTACAATGTGGTACACTGAACTAAACTACATTAGGGAAACCAGGTTAAAGAAACCCAACAAGTAAACTGCTTTCTTGGGGCTGCCAGTTCTGTTTTACTTCTTTATAGTAGTTGTTAGCAAAATGTTCATTTCACAGCTGGAAATGATAGCAGTAATAATACAAAATTAAATTCTGCTGTGTTTGCTAGTGGCAAAATAACTGATCACAACCTCTTCTGGGTTTTGGTATGAGGTATTGCAAAGAGCTCTGTATTTTCTTTCTAGTATTCACAGAGCAAGACTGTTTGGGCTAGACTTTAGTGTCTTGCTGCCTGTGGTACATTTGACAGGAAGATGTCACCCCCAGAAATACATTACAATTGCTGTGCAGACACAGGGCTTGTGTGCAGATGGTAGAACT
The DNA here is from genome assembly GCF_037042795.1 of Molothrus aeneus. NCBI lineage: Eukaryota > Metazoa > Chordata > Aves > Passeriformes > Icteridae > Molothrus > Molothrus aeneus. The sequence continues at coordinate 19,789,987 of NC_089652.1, read as the reverse complement.
ACTCCTTACAGATCATGTAAAGTCAGGACACTTTGCCCCATTGATGTGACTGACCCAAAGTGAATGGGATTGTTCTCCAGAAAATTGCTATCTATGAATGTACTGGAGAGCTCAGCCATGCACTGGCAGAGCCCAGAATCTGCCACTCCATCTGTGAAAGACAGTGCATTCACGAGCTGTATTTTGCCTGGTAGGCATGCTTTAGTCTGCTCTGCTTTTAGAAGTTATTAGCCTCAGCTGTCCTGTCTGAATTATACCAGTGACTTCAAAGACTGCTTCCTCCTGTCTCTTACTCTGCTTGTGTATCCTTTCCCTTGTGCTGTGCTGGAAGGCTGGGAAGTGGAACCCCTTGCACGTAAGTTTCTTTAAATTTACTATGCAAAAGATTTATTCTGACAACACTGGTGTTCGTGGTTTGGGTTGCTTTGGTTCTTTTAATTTGTGGTTTCTGCTTGGTATTTATCCACTGTTTGTATTTATATATTTAAGTAAAGACTATCTTGAAAGCCTATTTTACTTCTTGGCTATGCCTCACCTAAAACCATTCAAACCCACTTCTATCTGTAGTATCTGGGTGCTATTATGCTTCACCTTTTTACATGCAGGGATAGATAAATACATAGATACATAGATAGATATAGAGTGTGTATACACATACTTATATATGTATATATCTCAGCAGGATAAGCATCTGCTCTGTCAGCATTCAGGGCACACACTTGAGACTGTAATTCCTTCACCTTGTAGTTCTAACAATTGCACAGGAGAAAACTGAGATCTTACAGAGTTAAAGCAGAGTCAGACACTTGCAGTAACACAGTGACTAAGTTAGAGATGGATATGTATGACATATGTACAGAGGATTAATTTTCCCTCAGATCTTAAGTTCCTCACTTGCAATGCCATTCTTTCTATTTCTGCAATAAAAGTAAGAACTGTTTTCACAACGCATTACAGATATCTTACAGATAAGTACTAAGTACTGCAAGACGTGTTGCATTCATATCAGGTTTTAAGTGCAAAGATCCTGCCTGCTTTATTGATGCATTAAAAAAAAAAAGGGAGCAGATCCCATGTTTTGCAGAACTGGCTACAGCATAGAATCTTATTTTGATTTTTGGCTTTGGGGCAGGACCCTAGCAGAAAAATTGGCAGTGAATCTACTAAGAGAATTTAAGTTGAAGCAGAATTGTTCAGTCATCTGCTCTGCCATCACATAGATCACAGATGCTCAGTACTGTGTGCTGAGACCATTCTCTTCTGTCTGATAAGGGTATAATTCTAAGTGTATTTCTGTACTGCCGCCAGCTGCAATATAAAAGTTCTTTTATATGAAAGACGTTGAAGTAACCTATTAATTGAAGCTCTGTAAAGTATGGAACCAAATTTCTGACCTCAGCTGAAGTCCAGTTTCACAGGTGTCAGAATTGTGGGCTTGCTAGACATTGGCATTGAAAACTTTACTTACTGGGAGCTGTATGGGAACTGTTTTCTTTTTTCACTGGTTCCAAGCAGAATGGTGTCACTCAGGTACTGTGATTTTGCAAGGGCAACACTGAGAGCTCCAAAGGCAAATGGCTCTTTCTGACATGAGAATGGATTTGTCAAGAAGACTTTGCAGAGGAGAGAATTACTGTAAGCGAAAAATTACACAGTGGCCCTGTTCTTTAAGCATTTTTAGTTCTTCAGGAAAAAGACTCACCATGTGTTTGCCCCCTTTTATGTCCATTTGCTATAGTGAAGTCAGCTGTAATTGCCTGATTTTGGCAACCAGCAGATCAATTGTGGATCAATCATGAAGAAATTGGGATGCTCAGCTATACAAACAGGAGTAGAAGCAGGCATGAAAATGGTATCCTTAGAGCTGCATGCCGGTTAAACTTCAGACCTCTTTCTGTTGATGCTGGTTTTTTTTGTATTATATCTGGTGGACTCTTGATAATTTTGGAGATTTTTCAAGATTTTTCAAAGTCAGCTGAAAATTAGCAGGAAATCCCTAGCAACTAAGGTCCACCTGTTTCTGAAACCCCTTTCCAGTGACACAGTGGGGCACACAGTTGAACTGTGATTCCTGTTTTAGAGATTGAACACGTTTTGCAAGTGCCATTCTCACCTCTTGTCTGAAGTCAGAGACTTGAGTTACTTGATGTGGTGGGTTTTATTTCAAGCAGTACTCGGGTCTCCTCCTGCGAGCACACAACACTGTTCCCTGGAGCCACGTGGTCTCCAGTGAATTGGGAATTAAAGGGCAGGAAGTTGGGTTGAACATTTTGTATTACCAGGTCAAAGAGCAGCACTCCAAATGAAATACAGTTGTAGTTAGTTGGGGCGCAGAGGGGCTGAGCCTAGGTTGAATTTGGGAGCTTGGATTGTTGTTTACTTCGGTCTGTGCAAAACTCTTTGCCTTGAGCACTTGGCCATACTACCTGCAGTGCACCAGTGCTGAGTTCTCATCCTGCCTTTGCACGTGGCATAGTATGTGCAGACATCTGTGTTTGAAGTGAGTGCAGGCAGGCAAAGACAGAGAAGTGTGCCAGAGCTGAAATAGCCTTCAAAACTCAAATTGAAAAGATGTGTGAATTCTCTGATTCTCTTGAACCAAAGAGCTGAGTTATTTCCTTACAGTCACCTACTGCCCACTTCTTTTCCACATTCTACAGGTAGCAAAGGATGCCCGAAGTGATGTTGAGTCAAGCTCAGATGAGGAGGAAACAGTACCTCGCTCAAAGGCCCCGCACAGCACGGTCGCCACCAACGGCACCAGCGGTGCCAACGGGACAAATGGGTATCTCACTGGTGCCACTTCCTCAGAGGAGCATTAATCCTTCAGTTCAATCACGAGACATGAACAGAATGAACTGTTTGCTACTGGAAGTAAATTATAAGTCGTGAATGCAGTTTATTCATGTATTTCAGCATCAGAAAAAAATTAGGAGTATCAAAGCATTCTGATAGCGCACTGCCATATTTCCTGTTTGTGAATGAAGACAGCACACCATTCTGTATACGTAGGCATGCTGAATGTGTATGTAACTGACACAATGGGAGCAGTATTTTCACTTGTACTGTCTGAAATATTATTTATTTTTTATTCTTTTGGGAAATTCTGGACAAAAGGGAATATCCATTCTCAAACTTTGTGTCTTGGATTCTCAGTAACGGAGAGCATCATGCTCAGATCTCTTCTGTCCATCCCTGTTGGTTTTGCTGAATCTGCTATAAGTAATAGTTGCTTGATTTGTTACTTACAGTAAGATAGAACATAGCTTTATAGATTTTAGATCTGCTTCAGATATTTTTGCTATCTTTATGTTTTAAAGTACTGGTTTTGAAATTGCCTATCAAATCACAGTTACTGCTCTTCCAACATAATTTGGGGGGGGGGGGAAGTGGTAATTGTGGGATATTATTTTAGCGTAATTTAAAATTCAATTTGATGGTTAATTGCATTAGAAGTAGACTTGATTTGTTGTGCAAATACCCAAAAGCATTGTTGTCAGAACTTTGGATAAATTCGTTACTACCTTTTTTTTGGCCTTTCAATTTTTGACCTCTACAGATTGTAGCTTTTTGCGGAGATTCCATGTAAGAAGGTGTTTCTTCAAATGCACCATTCTGAATCCAGACTTAACTCCTCAAATTGTTCTTGCGTGTTCACCTGATTGAGAGCAGGGGTGTAATAGAAAAAACAGCAGATGAAAAGTTCATTTCTTCCTCAGACTCAGCTCAGTTTAGGTATTATTCTCAAAATTATTGCTACTTCCTTAGCAGAGTGAAGAGAGGGAGGGCAGAATGTCATACATTACTAAAATTAGTTTATTTTTCATGTGTAAGAACTTGAGCAAAATTCACTTAGCATAATTCACAGCAACCTTTGAATGCTCAGCAGTATTTCATCACCTTTACAAATAAAATTAGGGGGCATTTGTAAAATAACTTTGCATTCCTTTTTATCCAAGATTTACAAATAGTGTCCCAAAGAAGACATAATAACAGCCTAAGTAAACATATTTTCAAACATTATATACGTACTTCTTCCAGTCTCCAGATCAAAGTTCGATGTAGGATGCTAAGGATCATACAGCTCTTGCAGGACACTTCTGTGATTTGTGACAGCAGTGCCAAAAGTAGGCAGGGTTCGTGGGTAACAGACTCTATGCAACCTACTGTTCAACAGTATTGTGTGTGCACACAGAACTTATAGACCTTTTAGACCAAAGACTGACGTACACACACACACACACAGACCACAGACGTGTATATATACAAGTTAAAAAAATAACGGAAGGAAAAAACAAGGGGGAAAAAATCTCAAGTGTGTCTTCTATATACAAAGGGATTGGAGTGCTGTGTTCAGCTGGAAACCTGAGCCATGAGGTCATTTCTGATTCCTTCCACCTATGCAAATAGTAAAATATAGATGGTTTCTGATGCCATAAAACATGTTTAAAGACTCTGTTTATATAGACTTCAACAAAGAAAGTTGTGTGGTCACTTCTTTCTTTTGAAAACTGAGATTTGTCCTATTCTACTGATCACTCTTTAAAACTTCTAAAACTTTTATTATCCATAGAAACTCCTGTGTATTAGGAAAAAGGTGGTGTGCTAAAAGCAAGATTGGAATGGCATGAATGGAAATAGTACCTCAACTTAGTAAAGAATAAAGGTAAGAAAACTCAGAAACTCAGATCACAAAAGATCTGTCAGTTCTACTACCCACAGAGCATCTTTTGAAAAACCCAGATAACTTTGTAAGCCAGCAGCTGCATAGCTTATATGTCCATGAATATATCTGAGGGAGCAAGGGAGCCTTACTTAAATCTCCTTCTCCCCATAAAGTTTCTCTGCCTCTGATTTTTTTCATCTGTCTCCTGTGCATTTGATTTCATACAGTTTTCTGCAGGGCAGGTTATACATGTGAAAATATGCTGATTGCAATGGAAAGTATCCTATCTATGGTGTTTGCAGCTGTGTAGTAATTACTGTGAAGATGATTCCAGGATTTTAAAATAAAACCATCCTGGGATCAATTAAATTAAGATTATAATTTTTGAAATCTGACCTGCTAAAATGGAGAACATCAGTTTAATTTAATGGTGTTGATTACTGCCACTGAACCATTTCTCTTCTGCAAAGATGGTTACAAAAATGGCATTCTGGAAAAATATTTTGCCTCACATGAGAACAGAATGTTGCTCTGAACTGTCAACATGCACAACATAGACTACATGCTGTAATGTTGGTGATGCAGGGCTGTCCCCAGCAGCAATCCCTGTGCCAGAGGCCTCTAGTCCCTGTTGGTCCTCTTCAGCAATGCTCTGTAATGTTCATTCAGATGTAGAGTCAAGGCTACAACCCTTGAGATGATTTACCGTCACTGCATATGCTGTTAGGGTATCACAGAATCATGGAATGTTAAGGGTTAGAGGGGACCTTGAGTCATCTAGTCCCAACCCCCTGCCATGAGCAGGGACACCTCACCCTAGGCCAGGTTGCTCAAGACTTTATAAAACCTGGCCTTAAACAGTGCCAGAGTTGGGGCATCCACAGCTTCCCTGGGCAAGCTGTTCAGTATTTTACCACCCCTGAAGTAAAGAATTTCTTTCTAATAGCTAGTCTAAACTTTTCTCCTTTTTGCTCCAGTCCTCTTATCAACTTCATAGCCCTTCTCTGGATGTGCTCCAACAGTTCTATGTCCTTCTTATGTTGGGGACACCAGAGTTGGCTGCAGTACTCTGGGTGGAGTCTCATGAGAGCAGAGGGACAGAATCCCCTCCCCTGCCCTGCTGCCCTCACTCCTCTGGATGCAGCCCAGGATACATTTGGCTTTCTGGGCTGTGAGTGCACCCTGATGGCTCACAGTGAGTTTTTCACCAACCATCACTCCCAAGTCTTTCCACAGGGTTGTTCTCAATCACTTCTCCACCCAGCCTGTAGGAGTCCCTGGAATTGCCACAACCCAGGAGTAGGACTTTGCACTTGGCTTGCTTGAACTTCATGAAGTTTCCATCAGCCTCCCTCTCAAGCCTGCCAAGGTCCCTTGAGCCCCACTGTTAAATGGTGCATCTGGGATTGAAACTCTTCACTTGAGGTTTAAATTCAGTTGCATCTGTGAAATGCTAAAGCATGTATGCAGTTACCTTGGTTCAGCTAACACACAATGACATACTTAGCCCCTATAATCCTGGCTTTTTGGAGTCTGTTCTTAGCAGTTAGTATAAACTTCATACAGATAAGTCTGGAAAATAAGTGAGGTAAGAGAGATTCAAATGACACATGTGGGGGAATAGGGTAAGAGGAAGCCTTAAGAACTTCACCAACCTTTGCTAAACAATGATCTTTCAAGCTAGAGGTTTATTATAAAAATTAGGAATTCACACTTTTTTCTGTCTCTGGTGGGAAGGACCAAGTGATTTAGTGATCAGACATGGCAGTGTGCTTTAATTCATTGTTTCAACTAATGGGTGTGAAAACTTTGGCTTCATCTTCCACTCTGCAGAGAAAATACCATGCAATTATTTCCTTTTTCATTTGAATTTGATTGCTTTTCTGATTAAGACCTTTGCAAGGTGCATTTGGAGGTCATCGAGTATTTAGAGGTTGATTGCACATATTTTAGAAGATTGACTGAAATTATTCGCATGGTTCATGGTAAATGTGAGACCTTAAAATGTTCTGTATATTCACACCTTTTGTAGAATTGTAATTTAGTAATTCTAGAAATGAGAGTTTGTACTCTATAACTTCTCTGTCTTTGAGTTCTATGGTCCTTGTTTATAGTACAGTACATGACACAGTGGTTGAGATGTCAAGGTAGAAAAATGAGGAAATTAGAGTTTATTAGTAAATAGTAAGAATTTGTCTTCTCTCCTAGACAGAGCCCAGATTACAGTAAAATAAGATTCAGGTTACCCTTTGTGTGGTGTTTCCCATATTGGCATATTTTGTATCAAAGAAAAATACATGGTGGGTTGGTGGTTTTGTTTGGTTGTTTTTCATAAAGAACAACATTGCAGAAAATGGTAAAAATACCTGATCAAACAACATGGGTGGACATTGGAGTCTTTTGGGTCTTGATCAATGTTAAGTAGTGCTAGTTTTAAAATACCAAAGTGCCCCATGCTGTTTCCTTGTTGCCCTTTTGTAGTTTTTTCTATCTGTTATTTATTTAATGATTCCAGCAGAATTGGTACAGGTGTCACAGCTTCATATCTCCTGCCTCAGCCTGTGACCATTCTGTGACCATGTGATTGCCAATGCCAAATGCTTTTTCTGAGACTGAGTACATGCACTAAAGCTTTGCTTACAGTGAAGTGATTCTTGTCTTAAATCTGTATGTGATTCAGGTGAAAATCACTTCCTGGTTGTGAACAGGACATGAGGGTGAAAGCTGTGACCCTGCAGCACACGCCACTGCTGCTCACTGCTGGGTGATTGAGGCACTCCCTGTTTTACTCAGAGTGCTCCACTGGGAAGCCTAATGCCCATTTCATTCATTTTCTCATTACCACAGCCTTCTGTATCTCAGAGAAATATGGGCTACCATTGGTTTTATACAGCTGATGCTTTGGTATTTTCTTAATCTCTTTGCTACAACTCATTTTTGTATGTCTCCTATTGTCTACTTCCTGTGACATTTGTGGGAGAGGAGTATTAAATACTTTTTACCCTTCTTGTAATGTAGACCCTCTTAGGCCTAACTTCAGTGTTCTGCATACTACAGTTGCCTTTAAACCATGAAGCAAAACCAGTTTGTATTACTTGTTTTGACTGGTTTTGATTTGGAACAGGGACCTAATGGGAACTTCAGTAAGACAACATTATTCTTTTTTTCCCTTTTCTTTTAAAAAGCTCTAGTGGAGGTTTGGAAAGGTGGTGTACATGTACAGCCTTTACACTGTAAAGATTTCTGATTGTAGTTGCAATGAAAACACAGTGTTTGAGTGTGTCTCTGCAGACTTCTCAATCTTTGAAATTGTTTCAGTTAAAAAACTGGAGGAAATACCATGAAAGGATGTTTTGGAGTCACGTCAATGATCACATGTGTCAGACAAAAGGCAAAAAATACTGTCTTACATGACTTAAAATGGGTGCAGCAAAACACATTTTCTGACTTCTGCTGAGCTTCAGCTTTTTGCTGTTCTTGTTTACACAAGCTCTCATACCATACTGTGCATGTTGACTGCTGCAAGTCAGGGGGAGGCAGATGTGACACATTTTCACCTGTGTTTTCATGACAATCCTGTGCTTGAGCAACTCTTTCAGAAATGTGGTGATGTGTAGGAACTCCACTGTTCTGGATACAGTGATGCACTAGCTAGAAGTCCTTTCATGTATAGCTATTGTGTGGAACTTTGGGAGTTATTTTGTCTTTTATTTGACTGGGTTTGGGGTTTTTTCTAATACGGAGAAAAATTATTCCTCATAAAATCTCTGGAACCAACGAGTATTGTGGACTATTTTAATTTGGAGACAGTTTCATAATAAACATAAGTATTAGAAATGTAGATTTTGTTTTCTTATTTTTTTTTCTATGAGATGCAGACAATGTTTTCCTTTGTTTTAGCTCAAAGATTTTTACCCACACTGTAGACTCCAACACTCTTTGGACAGATCCAAGTATGTCTTTGCTGTATTCATCACTGTAGTACTTTATGTTATTTCTTGTATGAAACTGTTTGTAACAGGAAGTGTTGGAAGATCAAGTTCTCTCAATACAAACTAAAATATTTTCATTACCGAAAAAAAGGACCATTTTCTAGGATTTAAACATCAAAATTTTGCATGGTAATAACTCCTGAATGTCCAACTGAGCCCACTTTGGAAAAGATGTCTTTTTTTTCAGTGAGCAGATTTTCTTTAGAAGTACACATTCAGTTTTCTTTTAAGGAGAAACTGTCATTCAGCAAAGCACCACCTACTAGCCTCCTGTGGAAGTGAGAGAAAAGAGCCACTCTTAGGAGTGGCTCTCCAAAGGAAAAGCTGCAGCTCACCAAAGTAAAGCCTACAAAACACCATTATCAGGCAGGCTCTGCTGCAGCATTAAAAGATGATGAGGAAGTACTTAGAAATGGGATGCCGGAAAAAATTCTGGTAACTTCAGCACAAAGAAATTTAGGCAACAGTTCTCATAACACAAGTATCAGTCATATAGGGATCTTCACACATCAGTTGAAGTTTTACACTGGAAGAGAAGTAAGCCTTTTTGCAAATGGGGTGTGCATTGTGTTAAAGAACTGTAGACCTTTAGCAACTGTAGTTGTTAATATGGCTCTGTGATAATATATACTCTTGTGTTACATTTAATATAGCATTTCAATTCATGTTTATTGAAGGTATTTATGAAGAGATTTACTTATGTGGAATATTGTCCAGTGGTATGTCTAATATCTTTTACTCCCTATGCCACATATGCTCCTCAACTTATGCAGCACAAGGGAGAGCCAGTGTGTGCAGAGCACAGCTCAGGATAACGTGGTACAGATAAAGACCTTTATGCTCTGGCTCTAAGTCTGTAAAGGACCCTTTGCACAGGAAACAGTGGCTCTCAGAGGACAGCAGGAGGACAGCTGCTTCAGGAGAGTTAGAAGGCAATGACACAATTTCCTGTAGATTTAGAAGGTGAGTGAAGGGAATCCAAATGTGTAGCTGTACCAGATGAGCAAATTTCTGCACGACTCAGTAGCTCATCATGCTGTGATGGACAGAGGCTGGGAGCTTATGTGGAGGGAGGTTAGTGCCAGGTCTGCTAGTGTGGGTGGAGGGTTCTTGTTTCCCTAAATTGTGCTGGGGTTTTTGGTCTTTTTGGTGATCCATTCTGCTGCAGCTAGTCCTGCCCCTGGACAGATTTTACACTGTCTACTCTTGTCAGCCAGTAACTTTCTTAAGTGGCTTAAGTGGGTTTCACAGAACAAGATGCCAATTTGTATTTTATGCCCACCTTCTCCAGCCCTGAGTCTGCCAAACCAATGATGATTCTTGTAGAGGGATTTCTTAAATGCAGAGTTGTGTGCAACAATGACATGTTCCTGAGGTTCTGACTTTCAAAGGTAATTGTTTACATGTGACACAGAACTGTTAGCTTTCGGTCACTGGAAACTGTAATATAAAAGTAAGTATTAGAAGTGGAGTATTGAGGGTTTTTTAAGAATAACATGACCTACTTGTAATGTTACTGCTATAGTTCACTGATCAGATGAAAAGGTAATGTACTCTTAAGCTACTGGCTGGCAACATATATTTACATTCCTAAATTATTGCTCTTTCATAGACATCTGAAAAACACCACAGTGGGTGAGGTTTTTTATGCTTTTTAAACATTTCAAAGTGTAAGGTACTCTCCCTAGAAAATACTGTGCAGATTATTTCTCAGTTTTCCAGAACAACCAAGCAAAGTCCCTGCACAACTGCCATATTTCTTGCATATTTACATGAACTTTTTGCAATCTCCCCTCACAAAAAAAGTCCTGAAACCCAAAGATGAAATGTGATCCTTCCTTAATTAAACTTGCATCAGCTCTCTCACATTAATCTAACTAGCAATTTTATGTCCTATTTCTGAGCCTATGATGAGGATAACCTCACCTTTTAATTCACAGTAATGGTAATTATAATTACTGTTTGATCTCCTAAGGTGTCTTTAAAGGAGCTGCTTCCTACCAGAAAGGCTTGCTATTTCATAGTTACTTTTGTTTAGTCCCTCATTTAGGCTCAATTTAAACATAATTCATCTTAAGCATTTAGTTCTCATTTTTACGTGTGGTTTCTCATGGAACTCTCTCCCAAGTGAGATCACTGCCCATAGCTGTTACTTTATGGGACAGTGTATTCATATTTCAGTTCCAGAAAGGATTTGCATGTAAATAGTCTAGCTCACTTACAGGTCCAACATTTGGTCCTTCAGCAATGTTGAGGAAGTGATGACCCAAGTTGTGGCACCACCTGGACTGGGTGGCTGTAAATAACAGCCAGGACTGCTGTCCAGACTAGAAACAGCCTTTTCACATGATTTTTTTTAATAACTGTTCCACTTTAATACCAATTTCCTACTAACTGAATTTCATTTCTTCTAAGGCTTTTTGTTAAGGAGCATGTGAACCATTGAGATGTATAGTTAAGCTGTGATGGTCTGCACTACTCTTGCAACTTGTCCAAGCATCCAGCACAAACACAGCAGCTGTTTTGCATAGAAGAACTCCTCTGTAAGATTTGACAGGTAACTATTATACACTGCTAACTGTATTATCTGGGAGAAGAAGAATGGGTTGCTAACAGCAAAGGGAAACAGCAGGAGCAGTTGGGAACAGTAAACCATTTTTCTTGTGTAAATTGCATTCACATTGATTGTGGATTTCATATTTTGATTCAATGGGATGCCGTTAGCACAACACTTAGTAAAGGTGATCCCTAGTGTACTACAGTCCCAAGTAGACTATCAGAATTGTGGGCTAACCTTAGAGAAGGCTGGAGCCTAAAAAGATGGGTAATTGCTGCAGAGTTGCAGTTGACAGCATTGAGAATTGCATGCCAGAAGAGGATTTTCCTCTTTCCTTTAGAAACATGAGTTGATCAGATGGTTTATCTGCCTTTGCAATAAGTGCAGGAAAATACAGGCCAGTAAGTCATGCTGATACAATACTAAAAAAATAAAATTACCTATTTGCTGCATCGTCTTTCCATTATAAGGTTGTGTCATACATGGAGTTAAACAAGCAAAATTCTCTCATTAGCTTTGCATGGGAAGATAAGTATTAGTTGTTTGCCTATGAGGTAAGCATTTACATTAATGTATTGTGCTGTAATTTAGCTAGTAAACCACCCACGAGGTCGCCTATCACTTTGACCTATTCCTCACTTAGCCAAAAGGTTAATGTATGCAGTCTTCTCTGAAAAGCCTGATTTCCTTTATGGTAATTGCAATTGCCATCAGTATGAAATGTAGCATGCTTCTAAATCAAAATAGTGATACATAGCTGGTGTTCTAACAGACCTGTTTCTTTGCCCAGCCAGTTATTCCAGCTGAAGCTGTGGTGTAGAAGATAATGGATAATGAAGAATTGAGCCCATGATCCAGTAGCTAGTGCAAGTCAGTCAAAGAGCATGTTTCCACATAGAGAGTTATCCATCAGTCACAAAACAGGTGAGTTAGTAGCAATTTGCATTGTTCAACATGCTTTGACTGAAGAGGGAGAAAATCACACTGAATTGTATCTTATTTCAATTAATCATTTCAGCGCGTAACTACTTATGTATATCCATAAAAACGTCATATGAAAAACCACCACACGCTTGCATGGCTAAACACTATTTTTAGCTTCTCTCAGTTTCCCCAGCAACTTTTGAATGCGTTGCTCAATTAGTCCAAATTTGAAAAGAAGATTGTGTTGCAGTTATCCCTGTCCTTAGAATGTACTTAAAGTTAGCAGTCAGGTACAGAGGAGAACCACAGATCAATGCACTGGACAAAGAGTAGGCAGGGTGCAACTGGTGTCCTGCAGCTTCAGCAGCAGCAAAGCAGGAGCCAAATGGCATAACTCAGGAGTGGTTCTATGGCTCTGATCCTTAGAGTGTAAAGAAGAGCTGAATATCACAGTGAAGAGAATGGCACTGTTCAAGGACAAACCCACAGATGTGGAGGAAATCAGGCTTCATTGCCTCTGCTTCTGCTACAACAACTTAGAAATAAGCTCAAGACTCTAAAGAGTTCTCTGTGTACAGAGCTGTCAAAGTAATTAGGGATAATATGGATAAAAAGAATGGAGTGCCACTGTCTGGCAATCAGAGCCATTCCTCCCAACCCTTCAGGCATACAATCCTGTTTTAGCAGTAATGCCTCATATAACTGAATTGCAACTATTGCTTTCAAAAAGGTAAGACTAATACCACAATCATTTAGTATAGCTTATTCACACAGTTGAAATACATACTCTTACTGTGCCTGTGGGACTGATTTATGCATGCATATCTTTGTTATGTCATGTTCCACAAGCCTTTTAAAAAGTTATAAATCACAAGTGAGTTCACAGCAATGTTACAGTATTACAATGACAAAACTAATTTAGACAATTTCAAGGTACTGAATAAATGCAGTTTTTTGACACAGTAGAGAAGACAGTATGGCACAAACAGAGCATTCTTCCTGAGAAGTACCTGCAACTTAAATCCTGTTAATCTGATTGAAAAGGAAGCAAATCCACTAATGAACAATGAGACCCTGAAGTCAGGTTCCCATCCCTCATCTTTTTGTACCATTGCCAGTTACAGAATTCTAAGAGAGGACACAGGGTTTGTCCTGAGAGAGGACACAAAGCAGAAACTGAGGATTTGTTTTATTGACATGTCACTATAGTAATGCTTAGTAATTCTCTGCTGCTATTCTGTTCCAAAATTGCAGTGTAATCAATTGGCACCTTTACCTTTCTTACTGTTCTTTGTGTATAACTGGCTGTAACACAAGAAAAAAAAATCAACAGGGCACACCAAGGAAAATGATGTACTACTTAGGAAAACAGCAAATTATGCCCTATAGAGAAGAAGAAATGGAAGATTATCTCTTTTACTTTTTTTTTAAGTTGTGCTCCTAGAAGATGAGCGTGTAAGTCTGGTGCACCCATCAAGCTATATGGTTAAGTTCAGACAAACCAAATTATTTAAAATACAGTTCACATGTGACTGGGAAATATTCCCAACTGTACTAAGAATATCTGATCAGATCAGATCTGATCTGATCACCACATTTAAACATGCCTAAATGACTAGGTCGTACATATTAGTTTTTGATTCACTAGAATTTCTAGGACTGAACTTCATCAAGACTTTATTTGAACTATGGTATAGTATCAAATGAAGCATTTTCTTTCTTGTTATAACAGTCCTTTTAAATATTTCTGTAAAAATGAAAACAGTTTACAGGATAGAAAAAGAATATTTTCAATCAAAGCTGAGCATTGTGGTAGTAATAGTCTTCTTGATAAGATTAAAAATACACACATGATTTATCTGTCACCACTATATTTCATACTTTAATACATTATACTTCAGGCTTTGCCATGTCAAAAGATTTCTAATGACAAAGTTTAACAGACCAGAAGAAAAACAACCATTTAGATGCATGAATAGAAATGCTAACACAGTAGAGTACAAGTTAAGGTAAAAATCAAGACAATGGCCTATGACACAAGTAACTGAAGTAAGTGCTAAGCTTCAGCACACTTTTTTTAATACGTTTCAAGCCTACTTCAAATATGGAAAAACTTTAAAGAGACATCAATGCTTTTGGAAAAGATAATCAAAATAAAGTAGCTTCTGTAGTTTGTGTATCTCCCTGGGGCAGCTAAATACAAACCATTGCATCATTAATGCATGTAATGGATCAAAAATTACATGTCCAGAGGCATTCAGTTAAGGCAGTAGTTGGTGATACCAATGTTCAAAGAATGATTCAAAATGTGCCCAGATAACAGTAGATTAAAATACTGCTTTCATTATCTTTATTTAGAAATTAGGAGTCAAACATTGATAAATACACCATTTCACCAACAGGAAGGGAGTAAGAGTGCTCTACATCCAGAAAGAGAGGTACAAACCAGTTTCATGCATACTGTTTATATGATAAAGCAGTGAAAGCTTTTCTGATGTTGGCAACAAATGCAGAAAAATTGTTAGTTTCTCTCAGTTTAAGCTGTAACTCTGCAATACAGTCCAGAGGAGGAGTACAGGAATTCACTAGAATGACACAAATTTGCAAAAGATTAGACTACTATTAAAAGAATAAATCCATACCAATGTTTTCCTGCACCTATGAAATACTAATGTAGTTTGTTGTCATTTTATGTTTTCACTTCCACCTGCATTATTTTGGAGAAGCCTCATTTTCTTTCAGCAAAGAGAAAGCCTCAAAGAACTTAACAGGTTTTTTGCTTTACTGACGTCCCACTCAGTGCTGTGCTCCTGCCTGAGTTGTTACAGCAATTCCCAGGAATCCATAGCCTACTCAAAAACTGAAACACATTCCTAAACCATGTTGTTGCTCTGCAGACAAGCAGATTGTAAACTGATGTAGCCCAGCTTATGATAGACTTTTAACTTCGATAGTTTAGGTCTGAATCAGTAAAACCAGAAATCTGTTCAGTTCATACCCAGAGGCATGGCAGAGCCTCAGCAGCATCTGTCTAGAAGCTATACAGCACTCAAATTCCATAAATGAACTAAGATCCATATAGCCAAACCAGCTTTGAGATCCAAAAGGCTGTGCCCTTACAGAAGGGGAATGCTGGATTTCAAGTTTTATTCTTTCACCTATGTCAGTCACCCTTTTTTTGCCTCTAGGCTTCTAGAACAAGTTGAAATATGCCTGTCAGCATACACAGGCAGAAACTGTAGCAGAAACAAACTGCAAATGAAGCATTCTCATCTCTGTATGTGGTCCTTCTCTTGCTTTGCTTGATACAAAGTAAACAGCATCTCCACAAATGGAGGGCAGCGAATTTAAGCAGTCCTATTTTCATGTAAGTTAACAAGACAAACATAATTAAAGAAACAATATTCCCATTGCAAGATTTTTCATTTGGCAATTGGAAGATAAAAGATTACAATTAAACTGCACTTTACTCCTCTCCTTTTTTCAAATAGACGTGTCAGATTCAGTCCTCTAATTTAAGTATTCAAAATACACATACCTTCATAGTCACCTTGTTCATTTATGGAAAGGGTACACACATATGGCTTATCAGGATCTTTGTGGTCAATGTGTCTGAATATAAACTGTAATTGCTCATCTAAAATGAACACAAACAGAAGTAATTAACACCATTAACTTCTGCTGCAGAGTCACAATGATGATTAAAAATCACAATACAAAGTTAGTTTCAATTAATATTCTTAGAACACTGACAAATTAAGCAACCTTGGCCTCTTTGCAAGACAAATGCATTTTAGCATATTTTGCCATTTGAAGGACAAATGTAGTAGCTGGGCTAATCCAACTGATCAAGTGTGTAAACTATGTGCTCTTCACTGCACAATCCAACATGAACCACATTGTATCAGTGCACACAGAAACTATGGAAGCTACAGAAACCTACCTGGAATTCTACGCATCTCCAATGCAAGATGCTCTTTAAACAAAGTTTTAATCTTGCTCACTTGTTCCAGTTTCTCCTCGGCAGCTTTATTTTTAGAAGATTTTACTAGAATTTAAAAGTCCATCGTAAGTATCAAAGGCAAAACAAGCACATAAAAACCATCTAGAACAGCAGAAAAGCCACAAAGAGCGAGTGTTAAAAACAACACCTCCTTCAGTTACAAAAATTTACTTATTATCCTTTTCTTTCTTACTTTCCATTTTCTTCATCAACTCTTGTTTAAGCTCTTGGATGCTGTCAGTCAAGTTCTTCTGCTGCTCTTGTTCTTGATTTAGCTTTGATTTTATTTCTGTCAACTGCTCTTCCTTTTCTGCTATGTATTTGCTCTGCTGGAGAATCTCTGAAAGGAGGCAAGAAAATATGAACATACACAGTTGATTAAGTATGTCCCTGCTATTTAAAACTTAAGTAGTTTGAAATTATTTGTATTAATAAAACACATGGAATGCATGCTACCATAGCTGCAGAGAGAAGTCATTCCTAAGAGAAGCTACAAAGCATGGAGCTGCTCTGATACTTTAATGAGATGAAATTTGTTTCTGGTGCCAGCACTACATACATGTCAAAGCATGAAGATGGTGGCTCCTGCCCACAGGTAATGACAGAAAGCCAAGAATGGAAACACTGACTGATATGAGAGCTGCAATCATTTTTACCTGATATTCTGAAGTTTACAAAATTCAGCAAAGTTAACCCTAGACTGATGAACTGACAGTATTCTCTTACTAATATGGAAAAGACATAAATAACTTCACAATACTTAGCTTTACTAAGCAATTTAATTTACTTTTCCTACTGCAGTCAAAAAATCTGACACTATTGTTTTAAATACTTATGCTCTATGCAGAAAACTTATATTTTTGCATCATCAAGGAAGTTTTTCAACAAATTGATTTTGGCTTGAAATTTACATTGTAAATTTATATTGTAATCGACCCATTATGTTTGGGTTTAATTCTGTCTTCATTCTGATGTTATTACTTACCTTTTCAAACGTGAAGTTAAACATACTATTCAGCTATATTAAGTTAATTTTATAAAGGTTGGACACAATAAATAACCGTACCATTGTTATACTCGTGAATTTTATCAATCATCACGTCCTCTTCTTTCAGCTTCATGGACCATTTCTCTGTAAGGGAAAGTTACTTCAGTTATCTGAAAAAGTTTGATGACAACTTGCAAAAAGCAGAGTTAACAGGAGCATAGAGCCTTTGTACCTGCAAGAGCTTCTAAAGTCTCCTTGCACAAATCTCTCAGCGCTGAAGTCTGGTTGTTCTGTTCAGTGCCATAACTGATTTTAAACTGGATCCAAAACTCTTTCATATCTCTTTCAAAGAGTGTTACTTCATCTTCCGCCGGTGCATTACCCATAGCGCTGTGCCAGACCTGTGCGGGAACAGACGCAGCGTCAGGGCACGGGAGGCAATGGCAGCACGGCTAACTCAGAGCGCGAACGCTCCGGGCTGGTTCTACCGCCCCGCCTTGTCGTTCAAACCTCTCCGCGCAAGTTTTTTTTGTTGTCACCATCGGCTCACTGGGAGCCGCGTTTCCCTCGCCACTCTCCCGACGCTCAGCTCCCGCGCCAGGGGCGGTTCTCCCCGCCGCCCCTCACCGCCCGCCGGCCCCATCCCCGGCCCGCACCCACCGCGTCCGCGCCGCGCCGCTTCCCGCCGCCAACGGCTGCTCCCGCCCGCCCCGCAGCAAGCGCGCCGCTGATTGGCTGAGCCCCGCCCCGGGCCCGCCGGCCGTTGCTGCGGTGACGAGCGCGAGGCGCGGCCGGCGTGAGGGGCGCGGCCGCCATGGCGGGGCGGGCTGGCGGTGCTATGAGGGGCGGCTCCCGGCTGCCGCCCGTTCCCCTCGGGATTGCTGCTTGGGAGGCGCTGTCTGAGTCTGCTGCCTGCAGGGCTGGTGGGGGAAACAGCCTGTTCGGTGCTGAGCAAACAGCGCGGCTCATTTACGCTCCTCTGAAGGCACAGCTTGTTCCCCCTGTCTGGTTTACTCGTGGAACACACTTACGGTAACTGGTCTTAAATTTTGTGAGTTTCCCGATAGCCTTTTAATTTGACCAACTTGAATTCTCTCAAGAATGTGGATGAAGCTCGTTCTGACAGGAGAATGACCTGCAGGGGTAATTGCAGTCCTTTTGGTGCAAACAAAACCACCATACAGTAGCCCTCCCTGTACCCAGCCAAACATTTGCCATAAATGTCTGTCAAAGTGAGTTTGCTCTTTATGACAATGTGACTGGTTTTAATCCAGTTGTTTATATTCCCTTTTAGCTCTTGATAAGCACTAGTTTGTGATCCAAGGTAGCAGCTTTCAATTTATTAAGAAAGCTACTTTTAATAATTTTTTTACCATAGCTAATGAATTACTCCTAATTTTAGTTTATGCTAGTGCTATCTAGGTAATCCCAGAACAATGTATATTTAGCATTGCTTTGAGGAGTGCTGTCTAAAAGTACTAATTACTATCTTTCACCTGTGCAATGCTTAGCAAAGTCTGAGCTGGGACCACCAACCATTAGTTCCATTACTCTTACACATATTTCTTGTATAAACACTTTTACCCCACTGTATTCCTGTCTTGTTTAACTTGGACACATTGTTCTCCAGATTTCAGTTTCCTCAGCATTGATCCTAAAGCTAATAAACCCCTGTTTCTTACCTGCTTCACACTTAAATGTGCTGAAGTTGGGCTGGTCCAAGGATGATTACCTAGCTGCAAATGGATTTGGGCACTCTGGACCTGTACCTTATGGCTTTCTTTATTTAGCAACATTTCTTGCCTAGGCAAGTGCATGCTGTTAATATAAAGTTTCAGTGTTGCTCCTGACAATATTAGCTTTTATTATTTGAGTTCATAACTTTCTGAGTACACAATTTTCCTAGTCCCTGGAGTTTTGTAAATACAAGTTAAACTAATCTAAACAAGTCCTGTTTTTTCAACCATAATCTTTTGGTGGGTTCTACAGCTGGATAACACAGATAATGAGTTCACTCCACAGTAGCTGGCTCAAAAATGTTAGGTATCTTTTCTTCATCAGTGAAGTTTTTCTAGACTCATTAGTCCTATTCCTTTGTTTTACACTTTCACCCACCAAAGACTAAATGCGCGTGACGTTTACTGGCAGAATCCATACCTTAATTTATCTCTTTTCTGATTCATTTAGAGGTTTTGAGAGACATGAACTGTACTATAACCTATCTTCAACCTTTCCCACTACTGTCCACCATCAGTTTACCAAGTGTGTGTTTCAGGGAAGCTCAGTGATTTTGGCAAGTCCTAATTTTCAGTTCAAACTGATGGTTTTTGCCAGCTGCAAACAGGATTGTGGCTTCATGGCCCAAACTAGTGCAGGTCAGATGCTTCTTCAGTCCTCTTCTGGGTCTGATTAAAGAGGCTCCATAGACAGAAATGCTGGCAGCCAACCCACTGTAACTCTAGCCCAGACAATTGTTCTGAATTGTTGCTTTCCAAATGTCTGTCCTAGCAAGCCATGGAGTAGTCATGGATGGAAAAAAGTTTCAACGGTGATTTACCCTATTTTTAACACTATGAGCTTGGCTGGAGACCATTAATTGTGCTATTTCTGCATTTTCCAGCTCTTTGTGGGTGTCCTTTTAGGCCCGGGCTACTTGGTTAAACTCAAGGTTCCTGGGGGTGCAGCAGCAGCCACAGGGTGACAGTTCCCTGCAGTCAAACTGAAGGGCAGAATGTTGCCAACAAAAATCTGCTGCTTTATTTTATTGGTAACAGAAAGTATGTCCTGGGCAATTCTGGGTTAAGAGGCAGCTGAAAAGTCTGGCTCAGGGCTGGAGAGCTGCTGAAGCTTATAAGGACATTCTAAAGGAGCACAGAATTGACAAGCTGGTAGTAATAAACTGACTCAGCTACTTCTTGTGGCAGGTTTCTGACTCCCTGGGCTATAGTTGGCATAGAGCTAGTTTTAACAGTTAGAGCAGGCTGGGGATTAGAGAGTGACAGTAAGACAGGAATCTTATTGGAAAGGGAATTGAAAAAATGGGTTGGGGATTGTTGCTCTAATGGGTTCAGTTCCATTTCTGCCTGCAGTTCATGGAACTTGAAGGAATTTTACCCCTCTAGGTTGCTTCTAATTTCTAAAAGGTAGTTCTTCATACTTAAAATAAGTAAAATTCCTTATATGTGACTTTTTCATAGGCATGCCATAATTGTATTCCATGGATTGTTTGTATAATTTATACTGTTGCACTTATAAACAGAATGAAATCTAATTACATAACTAATTTACATTACTAATGTAAAAAAATATTAAGGTCTGGCAGGTCTGGTTATTGTTACAGTGCACAGATTAGTTTTGTTGGCTTTGTGTGCTTGCATAGTTAACTTTATAGCAAAGAGTAATGACTGTACTAACTGGGAAAGCTTGGATTAAGGTGGCAGAATGAAGAGAAGGAGACTGGGTCACGTTAACTATTGCTAAACCTCTATTGGTCAGCTCAACCCTAAAAAAGCCTGAGTCCAACGAGGAATGCTTGAGGACATGGAATAAGAAAGAAAGTAAAAAATGAGAGGGCACAAGCTTCTTGAAATATTCTTCTCTTCCTAATTAAAAAATTAAGGTATATCTTTTCAGTGTTCTTCTTGGAAAATGTTCACACCTGAGAAAATGCCTGTCAGCTGTTGTATAGAGTGTCTGCTGGTGAACTTAGCAAATTGCTTGTTAATCCTTGTAGTTGGTCCAGTGTCAGTGGAAATACTGGTGTGGAAATTCATGTTATTGTTCAATTAACTAAGCATAATGTACCAGAAAGTTAGGCCCATTACATAGGCGTCCATTAACAGTGTTTCAAAAAATGTTTGCTTTGGTGGCTTTTCCATGCCTTGCAAACATTTACTTAAAAGCATCTGTTGACTGTTATGTAATATTTGCTCTAATATGGAGGTGCAAGGCAGCTGTAAACATTTTATCCTCCCTTCAGTGGATCATCAGCATGACTCTCGCTTTTACATTTTATGTGTGTGTATATATGAAGTCTTTTGTTTTGTGCGTCTTGGAAAACACAGTAAATTAAGAAATTATCAATAAATTTTAAAATGTATGAACAGATAGCATTTGAAAGGTTTTTACTTTGAGCTAAGAACTAATTTATGTGAAGGCCAAACCTTAGCTCTCCAATATCAAAACAAGGGAAAGCTTCAATTTAAAAATCTAATTGCCTACACATTCTGACCATTTTGTGTAGATCATTAGGTTCCCTGCAATTCCCCATACTAAAATACAGCAAATAGTTTTATTTTGAGTGAGTTTGAAGCTCTAGGGGGATTACAGAAGCTTTTTGCAGTGCTTTGCATAGAGGAGTGAGGGAAGGTCTATTGAGAAGTGCTTTTCCTTTGTCAAACAAGTTTTTAACTATAGTATTTCAAGTCATGTTTCACCATCTTTGTTGGTTATTACAGCTGGGAAGGTCTTCAGTGTCTCAGACTTGTATTGGTTGTGTAACACGACAGGCAGGACAAGAGATTACTAGCATGTCAGTTACTGATTTCCTCTTGGATGGAGCAGGATCATGGCTGACTCCAGGCACAGTGGGAACTGCCTCTCCCACAGAAACACACTTACCTGTTCCAAAACTTCCATGGTGTCTGTGAGGTTTTTTAAACATCCTTTATAAACATGATTCCTCTGGTATCTCTAAGGTGAGGATGTAGGAGAAAATGAAAGACTCAGAAAGAATGTAGGAGAAAATGAAAGTCTTTTCTCTTACTGTTAGTCTTTATTATGTCTAAGGTGCTTATCTTTCTCTATCTAAGCATAAGACTCAGCAGCAAAATCCTGGAAGTTAATATCAAGAGGTCTTGAGCATTTATATGAAAAGAGGTTACTTTACTGAAACATTGCCAAGACATATCTTCAAGCATTAAATTTACAACGTTTCTGGAGAGCCAAAGCGTGCCGGAGGGGTTCTGTCTGGAGAGGTCAGCCTGAGCAGATGCATCGCTGTCCTGGTGCATAGATAATATGGGTGGGTGGCTGGGAATTTATAAATAAAGCAAACATGCAAAAAGTTATTGCAATTATTGCAATGCTTTTGCACATCCTGTGTCAGAGGCAGTTTTTCAGATACCACTGACTAACAGTGGTGCCATTAAAGAGGGACTGTAAAATGGCCTATTTTATTACTTGGTAGACTCTCCTGAGGACATTAAATTGTATTTGATGGAAAGTTATGGACTGCAAAGTATTTTTTCCTAATAGGACAATAGTTATTTAGACTTAACTTCATTATAATTGTTACTCTTTCAACCAAGTACTAGAAGTAAGATGTCTGTTATTCAGCTGCCAACTGACTTGGCATTTGCACTCATGTTTGAAGCTAACTGTCCTTGCTGAACTAGATTGGAAAACAGCAGACCTCAGATTTTGTACATTTCTGCATACTAAACCCAGACATGTCTAAAAGAGTGATATTTTTATTGTTATAGTAAGTCTTACTTATCTTTAAAGGCAAGATACTTTTGCAGTAAAAAAATGTAGTGAAAGAACATTTTCTTCAGCAAGAGAGTACAAAGAGTTATTAGAGAGAGATTTCTAAATAAGTATGGTCTTGGGGAAGTACTGGGAGAGAGAAAATTAATTCCTTCCATTCATTTCTATGAGAGTTGCCTTGCTGCACACTCTGGAAAACAGTAAAGGTATACAACTTAGCAAGAAACAAACATCCTCAAATATTTTCAGCTAAAAAATCTAGGATGGATTTTTTTTTTAAATATCCTGAAATTTTGAATCTGGAAGGGTTTCCCTTGAAATCAGATACCACTAGTTAAAGTGAATAATTCGGTCAGTATATAGAAAAATATTGTAGTTATTCAGAAGTAGCACATTGAAACTTTTAACTTTAAGGTTTTCTATATGGCTTAATGCAATTGGTAGCAAGAAACATACAGGATTTAAATCTGCTAAAAATTTCTGAAACCAGACTATTATTAGCTAAAGTAAATGGGAGTAGTTAAAGTAAATGTGAGGTTGTGTCAGGAAGAGAAATCTTCTACGTCCATTTAATTGTCATGCCTTATTTGTTGAATCTACTTAGTGTTTCCATGTGACTTCCCTGACCACACATCATGAAGCCCTCTTAAGCCATTAAGCCCCTCTTCAGCAAAAACAGTTAAGTGGTTCATATCTTTGTCTCCACAGCTTGTGCAGTTTAGCTTGAAGTGCATGGAAAGAGTATTAGGGAAGTGTGCACTCCATATATAGAGCTGCTTTTGTCTTCTGACTCCCACTGTTTCAGATACACAGATAATAATTTGATATAAGATATGACTACATCAGAATATTAGAGCCTGATAAAGAGCTTGAAGTTTTCCTCTGATTATATCAGAAGTTGGTATCATCAGGCTTTTATTATCCATTTAATCTCTTGTAGAAAAAGTTTTTTTCATGAAGCCACCTCAAATGAACATAATATTTTATGCTACAGTTATTAGTACTAATATTGATAAATCTGATATGCTAATATATTGTCTGCTGAAATCTTTTAAACTCCTGCAGTTTGGCAGACTCTGCTTGCTCTTGGCTGTTGGTTCTGGAGAACTGCTGTGCTTCACTTGGGAATAGTTCAGGGAAATACTCCTGATGATGTGTTCCCAGCCTTGCTCTGGTTCGTACAGCAGGTCTCATTTCTGTCAGGCTGGGCAGCAGAAGGGGGGGCTGCAGCTCCTCCTGGCAGAGGGAGCAGGACTGGTGCCGTGTAAGCAATGCCCAAGAATGGTGGTACCGAAAGATGACTCAGACTCTGAGCATCGTCTGCATTGGGCCTGGATTAACGGGCCTCTTGTAGGAAGGAAACAATTGTTTTTCAGTATTTTAAGAATATTGTTGCTTTAAAAAGAAATCTAGAGCTCGACAGCATGGTTGATATAGGGATGCTGGTTGCATTTTCCCTGACTGAAAAAATGCGTTGTGCAAAGTATTAGTAACAGCCAAGTTCTGTTTCAAAGTGAAATGTACAGCTTCAGTGACAGTTCTGTGAAGATCAGTAATTTGTGTATTCTTTCTATTCTCTGCACAGGCAACACTTAATGAAGTACACACATTAGTAAGATGTCCATCCTGCTGAGAAATGAACTGTGAAAAAGTTTAGGCAAACATGTTCCAGCTGCTCCTACAAAGGATTGCACGAGTCACACATTTTGTTTCCACAAAACTTTCCCCACAATTTGCTGCTGCTCAGCATGTACTAACATGTACTTCACTTAGCTTCCTACAATTAAAATTTGCAAACAAAAAAGCTTTCCAGTGCTAGCAGACTCGTATGCTTTCCCAGAGATTTGGAGCCACGTGTTTCAGGAATGGCTGGGTACACCACACCAATATAATATAAAGGCAACGTCAATCACCTTCTCTCACTTTTTAATAGCTCCCCTCCATGATTCTCATTCTCTGTCACTAGAAACTTAAGATTAAAGGAACTTTACTGTATTTCAAGTATAGTTTAATCCATTAAGATGGATCTCCTTCACAGCAATGGAGTGCTTATCATTCAGCATTTACAGAGGGACTACAGGGCTTACCAGGATTTCCTTAATTTTATGTCACATGTTGGTGATCCTCGGAATATATTTTCAATTTATTTTCCTCTTTGGTTTCAGCTCAACCAAGTGGTTGGTACTAAAATGATATGGGTGGCTGTCATTGGTGACTGGTTCAACCTCATATTTAAATGGTAAGAAAAATTTGGTATTTTTAATAATAGTTATTATATGTACCTCAAGTTTAGAAAATTTTCTGTGAATAATGTACTAGTAGATTTTTCCCTGGTAATTATAAAATAGGAATTCACAATGAAGATATTGAAGATATGTTTGAAACAACCTTGTAATAAGATGAGAAGAACCTGTAGAACTATTATAGAATAGTTTTGCAAATATAGCTCTTCATATTATTTGTAAGATTATTTATCATGCTTTGCTGAGGCCTTCTTATGTAAAAATATTTTAATTTAATTTCTTCTTTTTTTTTTTTTTTTTTTTTTTTTTTGGGGTCAGGATTTTATTCGGCCATCGCCCTTACTGGTGGGTGCAAGAAACAATGATTTATCCTAATCAGTCAAGCCCATGCCTTGAACAGTTTCCTATAACATGTGAAACTGGACCAGGTAAGAAATGTTGCAGATTTTCTTGGTATATTTGATAGGGATAGCGGCTTCAAGGGGGAGAGAATGGCACTTAGGAAGGTCTTATATGATTCAGAAATCTCAGAGCTCATGCATAAAATAGCACACAAAAACAAGTAGAGGAAAAGGAAGAAATACAATAGGTAGGTATTTGCTGTATGACAACAGTATTTCCTTCTTTTCCTTTAAAAGATGCAAGGGACGGGGACTTGCTTTAAAAATAACTACTACTAGAATGAACTGGGGTATGGGAAAGAAATTTTCACAAAACTTGTTAAATACATTGTTTATTGGGTTCCAAGTCAGATCCCAGGGCTGTTGAGTTTGAGGGCTTGTTTGCTGTTGCAACAAATATTCAAACCCCATAAACTAAGTAGATGATTCAGTGCAAATAACAATAGTCTCAGCAATTGATTACATAATGTATCACAAGTGGAAAAGAACCAGAACCAGACACTGCCACTGAATGTGTGTGTGGGAGTATGTGTACAAATATAAGGGGAAAAATTATTTTTGAATTGTACCTTTTTAATATATTTTCACTTTTTATGTCTCATTGTTTTCTCTGTGGAAATCAAATGCAATACTGATCAAGCTAAATGAACTTGTGCAACCCTAATATGTGCAATAAGATGAACTTGCATTGAGCTAACTGAATTTAGTTTAATTTGTTGTGCAAGAAAATACCAACTGTGGAAATTATATGCTTTGCATCTTGTCGATGCCACTGGAAGCTTTGAAACAGTTTGCACAGCTGTATTTTGTTAACAGTACTCTGCATTACATCCCATTGTAATTGTGAGCAAGAAGCTTAAACCCTTGTATGAGGCAGGGTTTAATGATGCCTGGTCTTTATGTCTGCAGTCTCTTTTAAGTTACTTCATTTGATACCTAACACAAAGTATTGAAGCCTTCAGATCTTCTCAAAAGCCTTGAGAACTGAGCCCAATCAGTGCTGTGTAGATCCGAGCCCTGGCTCAGGAGACAGTCAGTGTGTTTCATTTTGATTCATTGAACCAGAAGGCGTTTCCTCTTGTTACTGTCTTTCTGAAAGGTCATTCCTATTTCTGTCCAGTGGGTACAACTGTCATACTGATTCCTTCCTTGCACTTATAATGACCACATTTTTTCCCACCTCCAGACTTACACGGGACCATTAAGACTTGTCACTGACCTGTTTCTCATTAACAAGAGGAGGCACAGTCAGTGCAGGTGTTACATGCGCACAATCATTGTATAAGCTTACATACTTTTAAAATAGCAATTTATGTTAAAAGATTAGAGAAGCAGCCACAGACATGAGAAAAGCAGCTCCAAATACTGCTAGGATAGCCTGAACCCCAAACTCCATGTCTCAGCAAAAGGGAAAGCTGAGGGAACTGTTCATATGACTGCATGGCAAACAGTTCAGGACCCGAATTTGGTTTGCATTTCTGGAATTAACTGAACTAAAACCCAGCAGCCATTTGTTTTCTAATGTTTGTAAAACTTTAAGAATCTAAACCTTAGGGTAGAATTTATGCTGTTTTGAGTAGGTAATTTGCAGATAAGCTAAGAAATATTATTCCTAGATGGCATTTTCCTAGATGACAACAAAGAGACGCTTTTCCATTGCTGACATACAACATTACTGTTTCCTCATCAGTGACATTTGTTCCATTGTGAGGTTTAGGAGTGCACATCTGATAGGAAAGTAACAAAAGAACTGGTAGAGTGACTCTAAATGTAGTGCCAAGCAGAATAGCAAAAATGAATGCAGGGAGTTAAAAATCATTGTGCTCGTCCTGCCTAGACGTTTCTGCTTTGCTACTTCACTGAAATATTCTTTTACTCTGCACACTACTAGATAGTGCTGGCTCATAACACATTCTTGAGCCCAAATTATTTCTTCTGATAGTGAAATAACCCTGTCCCTTCTCTGTCTCCACAGAAAGCCAAGATGTTAAGGTCCCAGGTTTACAGATTCCAATGATCTAATTTTTTCTTTCCCTATTTTGATTTGTTGAATGTAAATCTGGTGAACATGAGAAAGGAAATTGCAGAGTAATTTTAGGAATCACTTCCCTTGCATCATGTCATTGTACCTTGTTTTATTGTGATTTTCACAGTTGCAGGAACTTCTCTGTGGTTTCATATTGCTTCCAGTAAAATTGAGATTTTACTTTTTAAATTAAAACAAATTACACACATACCTGGACTAAAAAGAAATCACTGTTGTTCTCTATATGAGAGAGTGTTCCCTATTATAGACTGCTGTAGGTGGACTACTGTGTACCGTACCTGTGGGTACAGCAATTAGAGCATCATATCATGTGCCAGTTTCATTGACAATCTGCTGGTTGATATTTTACAGCACCTTAAAATTTATAAAATTAATCAAAGTAAATCATAAAGACATATTTTTTTCTGTGTTTCAGATGAATTTCTAAAATTATTACAAAACTACTCAAAATGTTAATTACCTGCATTGTAATATTGCTAATGAGACACAGCTCACAATTGTTAACACCATGGTAATTGCAGAAGCAGATAAAAAGCAGCTTGGAAGTGCTATCTAAAGTTTTACTGGTCCCTTTAGTTTAGAATGTTACAAAGAGCCAAATTTCTGTTGCTCCTGTTAATTATGGGGAGGCTCACTCAAAACTTTTTTTTATGTGATCCTCATACATAATTTTTACTTCCATGCTACAGCTCTAAGACAGCCCTAGGTGCTTTTTAAAATTTTTTAATCCCAAGGGAAAATTTCCTATCAAGATTCCAACTCACACCAATATAAAATGAGTAAGCTATTACCTTTTTTATTTCAGACAAGTATAATGGATTCCCTATAGATGAACCTTCTGAAAAATTCTTATGGAAAAAATTAACTTTTGAGAAGCAGTTTCAGCCTTTGTAAGCCATTTTCCTTCTAAATTATTAGGTGCCTGAGTAACTACCAGTAGACATTTTCTGTATGACAGATGTCACAGTCTTCATTCTTGAGTTGAATATTTCATTTTTGTTTTTACTAGGAAGCCCATCTGGACATGCCATGGGATCATCCTGTGTTTGGTACGTAATGGTCACAGCAGCACTTAGCTACACAGTTAGATGGAAAGATAAATCAGCTGTTACTCTTCACAGGTCAGTGTCTTTCCATGATTCCAATTCATTATATTCAGATATTTCTTAAAATATATGCTATGTTTTTAGTGGACTTAATTTAAACAAATATTCACAGTTTGGTCTATTTTGTGAAAAAAGCAAAAACTCTTTATTATGGTCTACTTCAGCTGAAGAAGAAGTATATTAAGAGGATTTATCTGTTTATATAGTCTGGTATTTATTTACAGACATTGCATACAATTACAGACATTGCATACAATATCTATGAATCAGTCCTGAATCTTCAGTGCTAGAAATTTTTAATTCTATAATTGTCACTATGTGTTGGATTTTTTTGGTTAGTACATAAATTTACTGCTTTGATGGTTATCCTTCACCCATTTTAAAGCAAGTGCACATAATGCTGACAAAATTCACTGTAATGTGTTGCTCAGCTCTATGGGAAAGTCCTGCAATTGCTTTGGTGGCTGTTCTTTCTAAGGCTGCAAGGTTGTTTTCACGCTGTGTGAATTTTGTCATGAAATAATTGAGTTTTGCATATAGTTATGACTTCATGATGAGAGATATATTTAAAGTATTAGTCCTAATTTAATCTGCCATTGATGACTTTCATCACTTAAACCACAGAGGTGTCTTCGACCTGAAACTTCTGAGATCTATTCCTGTAACTGCTTTTGATAATATTTTAGTACTGACTTCAAGTTTTAATCATCTGATTCTAAACTACTCAGTAAACGTGTGCTGGTAAAAGCATGAGCCTTACGTGATGGGTCTTGGGGTAAATAAGTAGATGAAATATCTTGTTTTAATTTTTAAGCATCTTCCTTTTCCCTCTTAGACTAACATGGTCATTCCTCTGGAGTATTTTTTGGATTATCCAGATCAGTGTGTGCATCTCAAGAGTATTTATAGCAACACATTTCCCTCATCAAGTTGTTCTTGGAGTATTTGCTGGTAATGCTGCTATTTTTTCTTTCCTTTTTAACCTATATGCAATTATTTTTTTTTAAATATGAGAGAAGACAAGAGATTTTTAGTAGTTGGACTTGTCTTGCAGCCCTGGTGATGCTCTCCACTCTCTGGAAAATCAGCAATTTGATTTTAGTCCGAAGGTAAAATTTGTAAGGTAGAATGTGCCTGGTGCCTGTGTAATTCACAGTGAAGGAGTGAGCCCTTGTCCACATGCCAGTTGATGCTGACTGTATTGTGTCCACACTGCCCCAGACTGGCTGTGACTGCTTTGGACTGCCTGCATCTGATCTTTAACTGTGGACGACATCAGAGAGGAAATTGCTCCTCCATGGCTCTGACCTTTCCTCTCAGGAGGAAGATATTCGGCTCACTTCAAATGGCGTCCAGGTGCAAAATAGCATGTGTGCAATGTGGACAAACACAGAGACCTGGGGCAAAATGGAAAAAAATTGTAAATAGCAGGACAAACTCCCCTGGGTGATTTAAGATGCTAAAATACATTTTTCAGAGTTACTTAAGCATATTATAAATTGGTACTCAGGGAGTGCAAACTATAAGCAGTATCTCTGGTATCTATATGATTTTAAGGAGGGTGACCAGTGCTTTGAGCAGGGGCTTCCTGCTCATGTTCTCTTTCATGAAAGCAGTGCAGCCTGGGCAGCCCTGGCTAACAGCTTTCCCTCTTCACAACCAGGATAAAATGAGTACAAGAGAAGTGTGTTCTGTGTCTTTTCCTTCAACACTCAAAGCCTGTGTGGGAACTGGTGTTGAATTCTGCATTGCTGGAGCCAGTCTTTGAGTGAGGGACTCTTTTGGAAAAGGAATGTTCCAGTTTACATCTAATATTTGATAGGTTGTCATCTGGGAGATGCAGTCAGGCCTTAAGGTATGCCTCATCAAAACCATGTAGTGCTTGGTTTTGGGTTTTTTGGGTTTTTTTTTCCAAAGTGGCAGTTTTGAGTGGGAGGAAAGGTTTTGTAATGTACTGCAAAAGGGGTAAATTGTGTATGTATATGTGTGTGTATAAATATATATATAAATATATATAGACACACATGTAGGTATTTATTACATAGATATATTCTTCTGTCTTTAAAAGTCAAATTCTATAGGGACACTGTAAAAAATGCTTTTCAAAGTACAAGTGTGTTGTTCCTTGTAACACTGAGTTTCTAATCCACAGGCATTCTTGTGGCAGAAGTGTTTGAGCATACCCCTGCTATTCAGACAGCAAGCTTGAGAATGTACATCAAGACAAACTTGTTTCTTTTCCTCTTTGCCCTTGGCTTTTATCTGTCCCTCAAGCTTCTTGATATTGACTTGCTATGGTCTGTTCCAAAGGCTAAGAAGTGGTGTGCCAACCCAGACTGGATAAACATTGACACAACTCCATTTGCTGGACTGGTGAGGAATTTAGGTGCACTCTTTGGTTTAGGTCTTGGAATCAATTCTGAAATGTTCATCACGAGCTGCAAAGGTAAAAATAGCTGCAAGATAAGTTTCCGCATATTGTGTATAGCTGCTTCTTTAGCTACCCTGCAGCTGTATAATTTTGTTAAGATACCTACTCATACTGAGTATTTGTTCTACATTCTCTCTTTTTGCAAGAGTGCAGCTATGCCTCTCACTGTAGTTGCCTTGGTTCCGTACTGTGTCCACTCGTTAATGAGGACAACTGAAAAAAAACTTAATTAGGTAAAGTTTCAAAATGGTTAGCAATGTGGGGATGGATGTGAACTGTTTGAAAACCCCCTGCAAAGGCAGTTTTGCTAATTCATTTAAACCAAGAGGATGCCACTGCATCTTTGATGTGCTCCTGGTAAGTAACCAGTACATCCAAAATCAGTACACTCAAGCAGCTGAGACATATTAGTTGCTGATTTTATTCCTAGAAATATTGCAAGCGCACTGCAGTATGGTTAGAAATGGCTCAATACTCTGGGTCATAATGAAGTTTTAAAGTATAACCAACCATCTTTATTTAGCTATATGGTGGTCTTCTAGTTCTGTCCATCTCTAGCTAGATAATGCTTCAAGCATCAGCTGTACATAGTGATACTCAATGTTTCATTTTTTTTATAGATACTGTGTGTTATACTGCTACATAATGGTGTGACAGTATCAAACCACCTACTGTACAGCTGTACCCAGGCACTGTGAAAAAGGCCAGCATAGTTATAAACAAGGCTTTAGATTTAATTTATTGAGCTTCCTGAGCAAACCAGCTTCTGATTAAGTCAGATGAGAAAAAAAAAGTTTATTTCCATTGGACTCTGTAGAATATATTTTTGCATTACTGTGTGGTTTTTGTCATTTTTACTTTTTGGAAGGGGTCACATGAGTCATGAATTATACAGATCACAACTTTGATAGGGAAAATGCTTAAATATGGTGT
The DNA here is from genome assembly GCF_037042795.1 of Molothrus aeneus. NCBI lineage: Eukaryota > Metazoa > Chordata > Aves > Passeriformes > Icteridae > Molothrus > Molothrus aeneus. The sequence continues at coordinate 19,758,209 of NC_089652.1, read as the reverse complement.
AAAAAATGTTTGGTTTCTGTACATCTACACAGAGCAACAAATGAAAAAAGGTGTCAATAATGAAACTATCTCAGTGTATGACCTCAAGAATGTTGTTCATGCTCCTGTATTGCAAAGTTAATTCCCTGCTAATTCTCTCAGATCAACAGTCACAAGCCTGAATCACTGTTAGCAGTTGTGTAAATCATGAAAATATGGTTGCAGACTGTCATTTCAAGTTTCTATTCTTTGTTTAACTAAGCACACAAGTAACTAATATGTTGAATATATGTTTGCTATATAAAATGGATTTTCTAAAGGGGTACTTTCCATTTTATTCATTATTTGGCATCTATTGTTGTATATTCCCTTTCAGTGCACAATCTTTAAGTAGTACTTTGCTGATACCATCCCATAAAACTCTCTCTCTCTGTCTATATATACATATATATATATATATATATATAGCCTTAGTATGCCTGGTATGAGTAATGAGGGCTGCATATATATGATCTGAAAGCAGTAAGACTTAGAGGATGTAAACATTATATTGCTTCTAGACTTCCAATTAGGTAGGAGGTAATTGAAAGAATCTTATTTAATTGGGTAAACAAGGTAAATAGTTTGGTGTTGGCCTTTGGGAATGAACAAGATACAAATTATAGAAGCAAATCTGAAACAGGCATCCTTAATTAAGAGCCTAGTAAGACTACCATGACTTAAGAAAATTAATCACCTGCTTTTAAGTCTGAGGAGTATTCTGCCTCGTGTATCTCCTGATAGCTTCTCTAATGGTTCTCTGAACTTCTTCCCACAGCAGCTGACCTGAAACCACTCTTTTCTATAATTGCGACTCCTTAACCAAAATCACTAAGTTCATGGGACTAGACACAAACAATGAAGAACAAAGACAGCTGTGACAAAAATTTCAGCTGTGTTCAAGTTGCTGTGTGCTTTGTTATTCCCTACCATGTGAGAGGACCTACAGAGCCATCATAGAGCAGTAGCAGGTTGATTGAGTTGTTGTTCTGTTCCTGGCTCCTCCTAGCCAGCAGTAGGAGATTCTTCATGCACAGCTGTCCAAGGTTCTTACAATAGCATTTGCATTTGGTGGCAATTTGAAGCTGGGAGTTATGGGTAGGGATCACATTTCGAGGCTTCTAATTACGTGAGAGTCTCTGTTTCCCAACGCTGACAAAGAATTTGTTGGAGTAGCACCCTTCCCAAAATTTAGCTCTCTGTTTCCCAGTTGCCTGGAAAGAGGATAACGTTACACTGAAGAGCAGCAACACAATCACCCAGCTTGGGCCCTGGCCCTGTGCTCCTGCAGGGAGACAGCAGGCTCCTGTGCAGGCAGGAGTTGGCCTTGTCTGCAGCTCCGTCCTGAACAGCAAACCCTTGTCATAGACATGGTACTTGCTGGCTGCTGCCAGATACTCAGTGCTTAGCTGAAGGGTAAGAGAAGAAATGCTAGAGCACAAGAGCCAGTAAAAAAATACAATTTATTGGTTTAATTTGGGTCACAAAGGTATTGCCCTTTAGGAAAAAGAATTATTAAGTAAGTTTACATAGTCATTGTAATTTTTAATGAAGAGTTATTATTTTTCTGTGTCCTTAAATAATATTAATTAAATACCATATACATATGTCTGCAGGTTATTGATAGTCACTCTGTCAATAGTTTCCTGAGCCATCAAAGTACTTATTGCTCTGAAATGTAAAAAGGTTAAAAAGATTAAAGCAAATAATGCAGCTTTTTCTTTTACTTTTCAGTTAAGGTTTAAAATACAGACTTCCATAGAGAAATTGCCATTTCAGTGCTGGTTGTGTGATTTCAGTAGGCTATATGAAAGTGATTCTGTTAATGGAGTTGTATAAAAGTTGAAATTGGGTTTTGCTACCTGAAATTAAGGGATGTATCCTAATAACATTTTTACCCTTACAGCTCTATTTACAGTACTGCTACTGTTGCAGTGTTTTATAAGAAGTGGTGTGACTTCTTATAAAGTGAGTAGAAATTGCCTACCCACCCCCTACCCAGCCCAGATGCAGATTTTAGGACATGGAGAATGACCTCCAGTTAATACTCTGTTGTTTAAAATCAATATTTAAATATTGAAACTTTCTTTCTATCTGCTTTTCTCCAAGATCCTAGTCACTAAAGGAAACAGGCCTGTTCTGCTGCATACAATAACCAATAACATATTTCAGTGAAACTTGCAGTAGATGCTACAATAAACTGTGACAGATACAGGTTTCTACCAAAAGAAGCTCCTTCCTGACCTTTGTAATTTATGAATATATTGTTGCTCTGTTATCAACTGTATTTAATACAAAGAACTAATTATGCCTATTTTTCCCACCTGCACTCATGATTGTATTACCTTCTGAAAAAAGAACATATCCATCACCATTTCAGTAGAAGTGGTTTAAATAACTGATTATTAACCATAGAATTTTACATTAATTTAACCAAGGCATTTATTCCTATTCAAAAATCTTTTTGATAGCTGATTAGAATGATGAGTATTAGCTGGAGAGTGGTGGACTCGGAAATGATCCTCACCAGCTTCTGTTCCTTACCTTGGTTGCTTTCCTTACTTTTGTGGAGCTGCCTTCTTTGTAAGTACTGAGTGGTTTGTTGAAGGGGCACAGCTGTGTCAGTGCTGCAGGTGCACACAAGGGAAGCCCAGCCTCCCCCAACAGCACAGCTGATGTGTGTGGTACAGTGGGTGAAAGAGTGGGGCTTCTGCATGCACCGGAAAGGCCTCTGCTGAAATCGTCTGCAGGCCAAACGTTAGCACAGATTGGGTCCCTTCAGATGTACAGCATCATTTGAAGGGTTGTTTTCACTCATTCAGCTTACCTAGAGAAAGGACAGTTTCCTGAACACCAGAGTCTTCCTTGATTGCTAGGTGAGGCATCAAAGGACTGTGCAGTCTGACTGCAGGTAGTGGCAACTCCCCAAATCACCAGGAAAGATCTTTCCCAGTTTCAGGGTTTTTTTCCCTTATCAGTGGGCTAAGATACTTCCTAAATGCATCAGCCTGTGCTTAGTGCCTTGCATGTGCTGGCCAAGTGTGCCTGATGCAGACAGCTACATACATTAAGGGTTCCACAGATCTCACTGTATTGTAGAGCACTCCCTCTGTAGCACAATGGAGCACCAACATACACATACCTACCACAAAGTATTTGCTTACAGAAATCTTTCAAATTGAGAATCACAGTAATTCAGCTAATTGGGGCTCCAGTAGTAACAAGTTTCCAGTAGGCTCCTTCCATGGCCATCAGTTCATTATGAGTGCCCCTTTCAATGATGAGTCCTTGGGACATCACAGCAATGATGTCAGCGTTCTGGATGGTGGACAAGCGGTGGGCGATGATGATGCAGGTGCGCCCTTCTCTGGCTTTATCCAGCGCTGCCTGCACAGTCTAAAGGCAACAGACAAAGTGTCTGAATAAAAATGTGCAAATACAACAGGGCTCAGAGCTGGAGGAACCCAGTTGTTTCAGATTTATTAGCCATATTGTGCAACACTTGTAAAAGGGACAGTGGGACTAAATCAGAGGTTCCGATATTGATGTGCTTAGCTAGGTCATGACTTCTGTTTACCAGTATTACAAACAAGAGACAGCTAAACATAGAGGTGGAAATAAAGGAAGGTCTTTACTCTGCTGCCATGCTAAATGTCAACTGAATGCTTTGAAATCCAGGCAATTCAGACATTTCTGAAGAAGTGCTGCCTCTCTTTTCAGAAGTTTAAGAGCACCTGGGGCTTGCTGCTTTTTCTTACAGCTGTACCTGAAGTGCAGGCACTTCTCAGAAAGATCATTAAAGGTGAAAGTGCTGAATTCGCAATTTGGAATAATGTGCAGTCATGCAGCAGAGTATGCTGCCATATCTATAGAACAGAAAAGGTGGTATGGACCAGCTATGTATGTTGTAGGCCATTAACTTTTCCTTATTGATATCATCACTGCGCATTTACCTTTTCACTTTCTGTGTCTAAGGCAGATGTAGCTTCATCCAGTAATAAAATTTTAGGGTCTCGTATGATGGCCCTTGCTATGGCAATGCGTTGCTTTTGCCCACGAGACAGCTGGGATCCCTGAGCCCCAACATTAGTTTCATATTTCTGAAAAATACACAAAGAGATTATTTTATTCAGGTGTAATTTAACACACCAGTGGACAGCTAAAGCAAGAGCAGGAGAGAGGCAAGAAAGTCGACCACTGCTGACCACTTGCAGAACCTGGGAATTCAGAAATAATGTACAGCAGCAAACATGTTTGGGGTGAGGTTTCCAAGCTGTTCTTTGTCTGCACATGGCCCTGAGGCCCAGGCAGCACAATGATGAGCCTGGAAGGAAAATGTGATAGCAAAATGTTGGCTGATTTGTCTGAGGCAAAAATAATTCTCCCTGCCTTAGATTTGGGAGAAGAGGCTGAAAGTGATTTAAAGGCTTTCTAGAAAAGTGCTTTGTTTGGGTCCCTAAATTGTATCCATTCCCTATATGTTCTTTTTATATTTATATTATTTCAGTGCATTTAAATACTGCTCAAGTGTACATAAGCAACCAGCTTCAAATATTTTTTGTCCAAGCATCACGTCCTACTCACAAGGCAAATCTCCCACAGCTGGGAACAGGATTTATGTATGTGCCTACTGTCTAAGAATTCAGTAATAACTCACACCCAACTCTAAGGAACACAACAAAAGGTCACAGCACCCTCTTGCTCCTACTGTCACAGCTGTAAAAGGACATAAAAAGTGCATGCATGTAGCAACTTCAACTGGTTTCAGAGCAACTCCTGCAATGAACACTGAGCAGCCAAGGCCTCACAGGTACTTACGTTAGGCAGAGACATGACAAAATCATGCAGTTGAGCCTTCTGGGCTGCTTCTATGACTTTTTCCATTGTTGCTTCTTTTGTGTTACTGCCGTATTTGATATTATCAGCAATGCTGCAGTCAAATAGCACAGGCTCCTGTGACACTATTCCGATTTTTGATCTAAGAAACTGCACATTTACGTTCTTAGAGTCATGTCCATCTATTAACTATGAGGAAATGGAATAAAACTTGAAGCATCATTACAAAACAGCAGCTTGCAACACCCAAATAGTTTATAGCAAAATAAGTGATTTAACCATATCATTAAAACACAAACACAGCTGATTTAAAGTGGTTGAATTGCTTGTCTCTGATTCCTTTGTGCATGATGTGTATTTTGTGATGTGGCTTTGATCCATACCACAAAATACACTAGACCTTGCTCAACAGAAGTCCTAGTGAACTATTTAATTGCTTAAACTTAGGCACATGCTTTATTGTCCTCCTGACATAGTGATCACCACACAGATTTTTTCCAGAGAAAGATAAATCAATCTAGATAGGTAAATATTTACATTAGGAAAACATAAAAAAGCTTTCTAAGGTATCAGTAATTGAATAACTGGAAGTTAAATCTAGGCAAGTTCCAGGCTCTTTGTTGCTCCATTCAGACTTGATTTTGCTTGTGCTCTCACAATTCACAGCACACATTTGTATGTTTCATACAGAAGCTACCAAGACAAATGCCTACAGCCTACCTAATGCATAAGACTGCACCTGAGGCAGGTTGTTCTCTTATCTTTTCTGAATATGTCTGAGATAATACTTGGGAACTGTCGAAACAGTCCACATGTGTCCTTTTGAGAAGGAGAGGAAACCTCAAACTGCACATTATGAGCAACCACTGCTAGGCTGCACAGTAGGACACAGGCAGAAGGCCCTTGGAGCACTGCTGAAAACCAGAGGACAAAAACCACATTTTCTTTGCTTACCACACTTCCTTTCTCAGGGTCATAGAAACGCTCCAGAAGTTGCACACTGGTGCTCTTACCACAGCCACTACTTCCAACAAATGCCAAAGTCTGTCCAGGTTTAACAGATATAGAGAGTCCTTTCAGGACCTGAATATCAGGCCGAGAAGGGTATGTGAATTTACAGTTAAGAAATTCAATGCTTCCCTTGAAATCATCCTGGTGAAAAGAAAAATGAGAAAGATGTTACAGTGAGCTTGAGCTCAACCCTGAATTGTAAAGTACAAGACAACTCTTCCTCAGATCCATTCTTGCATCTTTTGCTTAAAATTTGACATTTGTACTTATGAAATTATCTCAGGAAAAGGGAGAAAACCATACTGGAGTAGCTGTCGTAGGGGTGAAGCAATTAGTGATAACACTGTTTCTCTGCTTATTCTTCCCTGCATGGCACTGGTCAGAGGCATAAATTGGAAATGGCATTGCCTTGCCAATGGGCACGTTTTTCATTTTAATATAGACACTGTGTATAAAATAAATCATTTCAATTTTCTGGGTCTGACTTTCCAATTCACCAGAAACTGAGCATTTTCATTTTGTCTGACTCAACAAGTCTTTGCCTCCTTATGAACACCCGCCACCAGTTTGATGTAAATGGAAAAACCTCCATCATAATCAGCAATAGTAAGATTTGCCATGAACTGTAAAGCAGGAAATAAGAACTTGCTGTTCTGTGAGTCATAAAAATCAGTTCCATTCCAATTTACAGTAGTTTTACACTGACAAATTCCTAATGGCTGACTTTATACTACTCTATGTCTAGTACAGAGCTTGCTTCAAAAACAGCAAAGACAAACAAAACTTTTACAATCAGCATAACCTTCTTGTAAAGCATTGATCCTCATTGACTCTTAAATCACTAGTGCAAAATCCATGCCTGTAGTGAGCTGACTGACATCACAAATTACACATCTCCATTCTTACCCATTTTTCCCCTTTTTCACTGTAAACACTTATTTTAGGATGCCGATCAACCAGTTGAAAAAAGCGTGCAGCAGATGTTTTGGCTTTGGCATAGTTTGGGGTGTAGGAAGAAGCTCTTCCCAGCGCAGTTCCACTGGTGACAATTGCAGAGATCACCCTGTGGAGAAGGGGGAAATGGTCATTCTTGGGAAGCCATCAGGAAACTGAACACCACACCGAGTCCAGAACTTTCAGAGACCTCTTTGTGGCTCTGAGCAGGCTCTCACCTGAACACAAAGCTGTAATGGAGCCCTTCAGCGTCAACGAGAAATCCCCCGTAGCGGTAAGAGACAGAGTTAGCAATGAACACAATGCTCTGGGCAAAGCCAAAGCAGACTCCGTACACGTGTGCTTTTTTGATTGCAGCTTTGTAGGGCATATCCAGGTGCTTCTCAAAATTCTCAATAAACATCTTCTCTTTTCCTATCCCAGCTACTGTTCTGATGTTAGAGAGAGCTTCACTGGCAATCTGGAAGAGGGGAAAAAAAATGGGTAAAAGCTCCTAATTTTTACTTGGAAATGTAGAGTCTGGTCTCACAAGTGCATAATTCTTTTATGAACTCAGGACACTGATGCAATATGTAAATTCATTCAGACATGATACAGACTGGCCCAAACATCATACAGCCTAAAGAGAACTTTTCCTACAAGCAATTTCCTATTGATTTCCTCGAGAGCAATGCTCTGCCTGCTCCACTGGAGCTGTTACTGTAAGCACTTTTAGGGAATCAGGCACGTGCTCTCGCTTGTGACTTATTTTACATAATGTGAATAAATGTGACACCCACAAAAGGAAAAATTGTTTTAGGAACTACTTTGGTTGCATGGATTTATTAATTAAATATGTTTATTTCAATTGTTTTCTGTTACTTTTAGCAATAGTCAAAGAAAGAGTTAAAAGGAATAGCATCCTCAACTTCCATTTCATAAATTGAATCCACTTGAATTTAATAAGTTTCCTCACCTGCTCACCCTCCCTCCTGCTGATGTCCAAAAGGCTGATGAGATAGAACATATGAATCTTCAGTGACAAAATTTCCAAGATTTTTACCTTGTACATAGGCAAAGAGTAAGCAAATGCTTGCCTATGCACATATGAAAATGCAACACAGGAAATTATGAGGTAATCACCACAGAAACTTGTGTGGGACTTGTATTAGTTGTAGGCTTCATATTATAATTTATTGCCAGTCAGAATTTGGGTTTATATCCCAACAAAAGAGTACCACAATTTCACCTACAGAAGTAAATTGATAGCTTGTTTGGTCCTAATTTCACCCTTTTAATCTCAAGTAATTTTACTAAGAAATTGTATTAAAATGCTGTTGTTTGCTCGGACTTTGATAGTAGATTCATAATGTAACACATTCCTTTGGGAGGCAAGTGTGGTATTATAGTTTATGAATGTTTTCAGCATGTAGGAAAAGATCTGAATGTAGACAATCAGAAATCCAGTTTCAAGGTTTGTTTTTTTTCTGGCCAAAATTGAGAGTCAAACTCTTGCATTATCACTCAATGTGAAGGAGCAGATAATAGGTATTGTGAATTGGATTGTGCAGACGTTTTCCATGTTTAGCATGGCTCATGAGCAATTGCTTTGGAAGAATTCAGTGTTTTTTGCATTTGGATGCAGTGCTGGCAAATAAATTAGAAAATAACACCAGAAACAATCAATTGTCACCAAAACTGCTGAAGCATTGCTTAAAATATGACTTCATCATAGCCTCTGGGTTGTTCTATGTAAGAGCTGTTTGCCTTGACTGATTAGTGAAGTTTCTCTCCTTGTCAAGAAGTATTTTTATTTAAGACTTTTGTAAATAATTAATTATTCTGGGTGTGGGCAATTGGTCAGGTCCTAATTCTTAAGATGGAAAGGGCTAAGAGCTTAATTCTTAAGCTGCTACGACCCACCAAAGGAACAACTGTCCTTTTTAAAATCCACAGACTGATTCGTGGTTCAGTGCCAGATTCTCAGGTGCAAGCATTTCTAGGTGAACAGCTATCACTGCTTTCTGAGGACAGCTTAATCACTGGCCATCAGCAAATGGGAGTTTAAATAAAACCCAACAAAGGTGAACCAGACTGCTGAGAGATCTGTGTCTGCCACTTCAGTCCAAGAACTTTTGCAAGGTCAATCACATTCCATGCAGCAAGTGCTTTTGCAGTTAGGGAGTTCCCAATGCTGTTTCAATGGTTTAACAAGCTGAAATATTGCAACTTATTCACAAACCATTGCCAGTTTCATGACATTTGAATTACTGATGATCCCTAAGGACTGATTTTTCATCTACATGTGACTGTGAATATAAATTAGTCTTTAAACAGCATTACCCGTCCAGTAGCTTCCAGTGCTTTCTTGTCCTGCGAGGCAAATCCTGTCAGCATTTTAGCCTGCACAGCTCCAGATAAAGCCAAAAATGGCAGGAAGCACATTATTACCAAACTCAGTTTCCAGCTGAAGTAGAAGGCAATGACCATGGCCACCCCAATGTTCGTAAAGGAGTTGACAATCATTCCTATCTGCGATCCAGTTGCCTTTGAAGAAAAGAAACAGACATCATTGATATGTACTTCAAAAACAATTTAAACAAATCTTCCGATAAAACTTTAGAAAACTGTAAATTAAAATAACATAAGACACTAACAGCTAGACTGCACTGGAGTTCAGCCAGTCTGGATATACTGTTTCCAGTTATTTGGATGAAGAGCAGGACTGCAAATGTCCAATATTCCTTTGATCCATCAAATTTTCCATTGAGAATTCAGAAGATTGTTTCTACTGTTTGTGAGAAAGATAATGTAATTATTGAAATCTGTTGCCTTGGTTCCCTGGAGAATAACTCATCTGAATACATTGTTTAGCTTCTACATTTATCTATGTAGATTTAAATAATCAGCAGGACCATTTTATAGCTCAGCTATTAACAACAAAGCCTGAGCAGTGCTAAAATCAGTAAGCGACTTCACTGAAAAGGGATGAAACGAAGTTGTATTTCTGCCTATCCCTTTATTAAGGAAAAAAGTTAAATACAGCTTTGACATCATCTTTATTGAATTTGTCTGCTCCTTATGTACTTCAACAATGCTATTCTTTCTAATAGACTTATTTACTCAAAATTAGTTTTCTTTCATAGCAGTAAACAGCACTCTAAATAGGAACTATATTGCTATGTATTAGAATAAAAATGTACGTTTGATATCCTTCATGATTTTTCAGTCAGACTCATTTGCAGAGTACGAACTTGGCAGCACAAAATGCTCATCATCTCCTCCTCCTCTGACCTGCAGCAAGGTCTGTGTTAGGCAGTGAAAGGTGCAGGGCACTGCTGCACAGGTAGCTCTGGTCTCCCTCACCTCCTGCAAGCTGTGGGTTGGATGGCTGTGCCTCACTGTTGTGCTTCAAACAAAGATGTCCCTTAGGACATTAAATGTTTAGTCAGAGTTTTACCAGTTTATTTCTTTCTATTAAGACACCCTGTGAGGTTTCCAGCAGGTTTCCCTGATTCTGTAGAAATTGCTGCTGATCAGGGCTTTTGGAAACCTCTTCTCTAAAACCCCCCATTAAAAGTTTTTTAAAACTAACTTAAAATCTTCAGTCAAGCTGAAACATGACAATTTTTGCAACAAAAGAAATCTCTACGTCTCCTTCCTTGTTTCTAGAAAATTGCTTGCACTGCAGCCCCGCAAAATGGCATCTGACTCACTTCTACCTAAGGATCAGTTCAGATAGGGAACATATATAGCTCAGCATGATTTAACCCTCAGCCACTAAGGAACACAATGCATGCAGCTGGTGTGTCACTTTCCCAGACACTGAAACTGCAGGATGAAGGATTCCCAACTGGAGCAACAGCCACTACTGCAGATTGGTTTTTCAAGTGGGTTGTCAGTTTAAATCAAAATTGCCACAAAATGCACAATACCATGCTGAAAACTGGAAAACATGGTTATTAACGACTGTCAATAACGTACTATTTTGAGATGTTTTTAAAATAAACCCTTTAACATTGTGACAAAAAGCTAATTCATCTCCAGAAAAAAAAGAAAATCAAACTTCTGCACTGGGTGTTCCTTCCATTCATTGTTGGTTGGTATTTTATTGATTTTTGTGTTCTTTTTTTGTACTTTTAGGGTATACCATATACTAGTATTGGTTCCAAAGTGGCAGTCTATTAATAGAAATAGCTGAATTGGCTTACTAAGACCTGACCTACGCTGATCTGGCTGGTTGCATGGCAGCTAATTTCTGTGAACCACATGCCAAAATAAGCCTTCAGTCAGTGTCTACAGGAAAACATAAAAAAAATAAGGTGCCAGGTCTTACCCCTTGGACCTGTGAGGCATCTGTTGCAAGCCTGGTAGTCAAAGCCCCAGGGCTGTTCTTCCGGTCATCAAACCAACCAATGTCTTGCCCGAGCATGGCCTGGAAACCAATTTTCCTTAACCGTCTTGTAAGCAGCTCACCAGACTTGGCAAAGGTGTATCCCTGGGGTACATGAGAATAAAAACAGACTGTGCAGAGAGAGACACACACCAAGAAAGGGAGCAAAACCAAAAATATGTATTGCTAAATTGGACTATTACCTGGAGAAACTGTGTGAAAAATGAGAGAACTCCGACTAAGACAAAGAGCACACAGACACCATTGATCTGGTTTTTTTGGTTTTCTTCATCAAGAATGGAGAAGGTCTTTGAAAAAAAAAATTAATAGAAATGTCAGTTTTGCTCTGTGTGACATATGTACTTGATTGCCAAGTGCAGAAACCCATCCTGCAACCAAAGCCAGAACACAGAGCTCTCCCTCACCCCCTGCAAAGGTCAGATTCTTTATTTTTCCTAAGGTGAGCCTGGATTAAAACATAATGGATTTTACTCCTGTTAACCAACGAGTTCAGTATGCTTGGTGTCTGCACTCACTACTCCTATTTGTGGCCTATCCCTGGTTATAATTAACCACTCACCCCCCACTGTAAATAATGATAACAAGAAAATAGCAATGTAATAAACAGCATAGCAACAAAACAACAGTAAAATCTGTCCTGTAAAATCAAACCATCCCATTCTGCAGCTATCCTAACATGGTTACTTATGTTTTTAATCTGTGCTCTTTATTAAAAAAATAACATGGCAGCATGCAGCATGGACAATATCAGCAGTATTAAAAAGAAAGATTTGTTGCTGAGGTGTCCATTTTCAGATCATATAAGTCTCAGCAGTTTTAGTGTGGACTGTCTTTCATCTGGAGCCATGGGACTCCATGCCCAATAGGAGTAAGAGCACACCTTTCAGTTGAGTTTCACTGGAAAGGATCCATATTCTGAGACAATTCCACAGGAAGAACCAAAGCATCAGTAAAAGAAACTACTGAAAACATTGTTCAAAAGGTACATACACAGTATTATCTAGTTCTTCATTGACTTTTTGGGACTTATTTCTGAAAACTTTGAGGGCAGACTTAGCTAAATTTATCCTTTCACTTCATAGCTGTGGGGATTTTACCCTCACTTCCCCAGCATATTTGTCCCAGAGTACAAGCCCACATGTCTGACACAACAACATTGCAGATATTTGGGCAGATCTGAAAGCAGATGTATATTCCATCTACCTGACTGCTTTGGCACCAGGCAGAAATATTTTATATTTATGAATAATAAAACACAATAATAAAACACAGATATTGGATATCACAGATATTATCCCTCATGTTCATTATGGCTTGCTTTTTTTGCAGCCTCTCTCCTTTGATCGACTGAGGCCTTCAAAAGAAGGAATTAATCCTTGGCAGTGAAGGTATTTAGCATCATTAGCCCCAGACCTCCCAAGGTCTAGAAAACTCCTCTCCAAAGGAATCAAAGATTCACAGTGGAATGTGTATAGCAGTGTCTCATCTGCTGTCTAGTGAAAGCCAGAGTCCTTGACATGAGGTCTGGACACTTAAAAAGTGTTTGGAGGTGGCACACCTATGCCTACAGGCCAAGGATTTTGGGCAGAAATATTAAGTGGATCAACAGGGCCTGGAACATCCTTTTTTCTCCTGCTCACGGGATCTTGCTTAAATGCAAAACTGCAAGTAAATGTGATTCAAAGTTCTAAGCAACTTCCCAGTGAGAAATGTCTAAGCCAAAACAATACTCCCAAAAAACCAAACATCAAAAGGTCAATCTTTTTTTTTTTGACAGATTTTTGGCACTACTCTTAGAATCCTTTTCTATCAGGAGCTCAAATGCTGGGTCATTCATTCATTCATTTGCTTTTTCCTGCCTGTAAGGTTTTTGACCTCCAACATCTGTCTACCTTTTAGGGCATATATTTTTGCACTCATGTGTACCTACCATGACCTCGGCAAGTGAGTGAGAAGCACATCAGATGGGTAGCAAAACCACAAAAAACCCGTGGCATTCCCATTTTGTTCCCAGTGAACGTGTTGTTTACTTAATAAGATACAGCTTGAACAGATGGGATTTCTCTAGCCTAATTCTTGAAAATTCAGGACACTTTCCTAGGCACCAGTCAGAGCAGTACTGAATATCTTCAGGCAGCCTCCACTTCCCCACCAGCTTGGGGAAGTGGAGGCTGCCTGAAGCCTTTCCCCAGAAAAGCATTTCCCCAGAAAGCTTTTACACAAAAGGGGATGCACCCTTTTGTCTATCACCACAAGTTTTTGAAGAAATAAACACTCATTGAACTTGACATGTTTCAAGAGAGGTGGTGGTAGCGGATTTTGATAATGTTGTATCTTTTAGTGAATGTTAAAGTTTAAAGCATATTCCTACTTCCTGCTTCCAAAGCTATTGATGCAGGCCTACTTGTTGCTGGTGGCTGTGGACCCAGGTACAATTACCTACCTCTCCCTAGGCATTCTGCAGAGAGCAGGCAGCAAAAATGTGCCTGAAATATGTAAACAAAAAAGTGAAGTATTTTTTAGATATGATCCAAAGCTTTCTCAAAGGCTTTCCAAGTCTGTATAAGAAAATTCTGCAGAGAATGACCTTTGCATGTGTCTCTCTCCACTGTACCTGCATGTGAGGTATTTTTTGTCTCATCTAAAATAAACTGTATGCAAGTATAGAAACCCATTCCCAACAGTTCCTGGAAAATGAACAAAAGAGATAATGAAGAACACATGACAAATGCTGATAAGCTTGCTCCTTCAAAGAGCTCTAATGATAGTTTGATGACAGTGATATAAATATCTACTGAATAATTGTTTATAGGCAAGAAGGTTAACCCCATTTTCATTATGAGATCTAAAGATTTGCCAAAACATGTCAAGTTGAGCATCATATATTCACTCTCCTCTGTTGCAGAGCTAAAATACACTTTAAAATGTTCCCATAACATACCCCAAGAATCTGACTGAATAACAAAGCATAGAGTGGATTGACGGCTCCATTCACAGCTGCTGCCAGAGATCCAAGCACCAGGTATGGCCATTCAGAGGCATTGTATTTCAAAATTCTGGTAAATGGTACAGGCTTGGCATCTTCCTCCACAACAGATTCCTAAAAAAAACAGGTTGGATTTCTGAAGTGAATGCATTCCATCAGTGATTCTCTCCCTTTGACAGTGAGATAAAATAGTAAGCCTAGTTTGTTAAACTAGTGGACCAAACAGCTGCTCTAGCTTTGGACAGGAGGGGCAAATGGACAGGAGGATGCTGTCTGGACCTCTTTTGTGGACCTAATAAGTCAAGTTTAAAAAACACTTAAATAAACAACAAACTTTATCATGCCTGGGGGAAAAGAGAGAGATTCAGATCTTTTGCAGCTCTAATTGTTCCAGCTGCAGAGATTATTTACAACCAGTTTGAGATTTTCTGCCACTGAAACTCAGGCTATTCCCTTTTTCAGCTGTTTCTAGACAAGGTGTGATGAAATACCCAGTGCCAAAACTTAAATTCCCTCCTCACAAGCAGCTTTATCTGTCACTCATTCAATCTCTTAAATACTATTTTAAAGTATTGTGAGTGACCACACTGATCAGACTGCATCAAATTAACAGGTATGTGATATCATTAAAACAAGAGAGATTTCAGAGTGATAGCTGGATTCAGGCTTTTTACATGGTAATTATGCCTCCCTTCTGTGAAACATCCTCAGACTATATGCTGAATTCCCATAATTATGCCCAGAAAGGGAATATTCATCATCAAATTATAACTTATCCTTCAGTTTGATTTGTACAGAATTTTTGTAACTTTGTGTGCTCAGCCCTACTCATCTCCCTCAATTCATATGACTGGAAACAGCCAGACAAAAAAGACACTGTGAAGACCTATCTTTTGGAAATATGCAGGGAGGAGTGGGTGGAAACATTTTGTATTTTCTCTTTTTTCTGAGCTGGTGTCAGAGTGATAGCACTCAAGCCCTCTATTTATCCACAGAATAGGCTTGGCAATAGCAAGAAGGGTAACTTCTATCTGCTGTTCTCTGTACTGAACAACTGCGGCCATGCAGATTGATGCAGGGAGCTTCAGAGGCACTTTGGAAACCCACAGTGCAAATTCCTACATATTCTGTGTCATTTTAAGGCATGCTGGCCTTTATTTTCCATGCCAGTTGATTGCATGAGGATACTGAAGTGAAAGGATTTTGGCTTAGGTTGCAGTGAGGGTGTCTCTCTGCTCAAGTCTCCAGATGATTTTTAGATGAAAGTGAATTTATTCTTCACTGAACAAGAAGCAGTGCCATTTATATCACTGAGGGCCCATTAATTACATTTCACCCACTGAGCATTTTGCTTTTTGTCCTTTAATTCAATTTTTAGGAATGTATGTTTTTCAACTAAATCTACACCATATTTACCAACAGGTAGAGAGCAAATAGCAAAATTTCTCTGTTAGAAATTTTATATGGACCAATAATCAAAACAGCCATCAAAATGCAGCCTAGGGTTTACACAGAGATAAGAATTGAAGCTGTGGTTTTGTTTAAGGAGAGAAAAGGATCAAGCCAAGATGTACCTGCCAAGAACTCTTAAGGTAAAATCACATAGGCACAGGTGATCATTAATGAGTAATATAACCTATTCAGTTGAAAATTTCATAACAAACTATTGGACCTGACCTTTTTTGCTTTTCCATCATCTTCTCCATAAGAAGGGGCAAGATAGTTAGACTCTGCATGGTCTCCTCCAATAGACAGTGGAGGGTCAGGGACCACGTTAGAGAGCTGGGATCTTGAGCGCTGCCGGAGTGAAGCTCTGCAAAGAGAACAGAAATGGCCTGCTCTGTATAGCTTAGTAAAAACAACTGCTTGCAAAGCAGGTGCAGTTTTCATGTCAATTAAATCAGAATGCACTGAAGCAATTCTTAGGAATCCCACAGACTTTTTCTTTCTTGAAAATGTTCTCTCAACTTCTCGGGAAGAAAATCTCTCACCAACTGGGACAAATACTTTTCAAAATCATATTCCACTCACATCACTCAGACATTGTCTTAGATGGACCATGTACTGTGTATTTGTTAAGTAAAACAGGGGTGTGTCCTAGTACATTTGCACAAGTTATTAAGACACCAAGTCAAATCACCACTACCAGTAATTCAGTCCAGCAAAACAGGAAGCTGAAACAAAGTACCTCTCTCTCTGACCAAACATAACTCTGCAATGTAGGAGATGTATTCATTTGCACATGCCTGACATAGGCTGGCCTGGAAGAAATAGTAAGTGTCTAGCTACAAAAAGCCTGGCTGTAAAATGCTTTAACTTTCATCAAGTAGAAGCCATAATAAAAATGTGCTTGTGGATTGCATTGATTTCTCCAGTAATTGCACAGCAAGTTATTTTTCAAACAACTGGACAAAAAGTGCATCAGATATTACAACTAAGGCTGTATATTAGTAATATCAAACCCAGAACATTAACAGAGTAGATCAAAATTGGAGACAAGGTACTACGGACAGAAAGGACCAAAATTAAGAGCCTTGCTATTTATCCATGGATTTCAATCAGTAACATTATTACTCAAGCTATCTCTTTGCAAGAGAACTCTATCTCAGTAAAATGCTCGCAGCCCTTCAACCCTCTTTTACATAGCACACAGAAAAGTTATTTATTAGGATTTTGGAATAATGGGATGAAGTAGAAACATTGAGAGTAGTCTGGAAACATTGAGATTTACAACCATTTTTAAGACTCACCGCAAACTGGCCTGATAGCTTCCCCTGCTGAATGACTGAACATTCTCAAGATTTGGCTCAACCACATTATTCTCTGCTGCTGCAAAATACAGTATAGAGAGCTCTGAACTTAGTGCCAAAATTGAATACAACCTAAATACACTGTGGTTCTGCAAAAAAGTGCATAGCCTCCAAGTCATAAATGGAATACTTTTTATAAGGAAAGGGGTGTATTATAACCTTGCTACTCAACCTACATGTTTCACAAGTTTTATATTTGTATTTGACATAATGAAGTTAACTGAATATTAGCCCAAGGACCGTCTCACTTCAGATGTGACTGCTAAAGCATTTTTACCTATTTTAACTCTGCAATTGCTCTCTTATTTCAAGATAATAATATCCAATGCATGCTTCACAAAAATATAACGGATCATTCTATTGAACCTCAATTTCCAGAAGCTTTAATTCAAATCTGCCTCTAGCAAAATACATAGGATGATTTCAGCATAGTCTGTAATGTGCCTGAATCCCAAATGCAGCAGAACAGGACTTTTGGCACTCAGTGAAGTTATAAAATGATGGATATTTCAGGTCAGAACTAATGTTTCAGGGCAGACTTATATTAGGAAGGTCTTTCAGTGCGTATGCAGCAAAACCACTTTGGCCAGGGCTATCAGTGTATTAATTCTATGAATTATAAAAATCAGCCATAAAAGGAGAAGAAAAAAAAAAAAGCAGCTATTAGCCCTCACAAAAGGTAAAAAAAAAAACCAAAAAACCCCAACCAAACAAACAAAAAAACCAACTCTGCATTCTGTGGGATTTTATACAAGAAAACAAATGCTTACTTTGTGTTTCTTCTCTGTTAGGTGCTGTGTCTCCTTTGCTTTGTAAGGTCACCAACATGAAATAAACCCCTTTCCTCTGCAAGAGTTCCTCGTGAGTTCCTCTCTCTACAGCCCTGCCGTGCTCAAAGCCGACGATGACGTCGGCAGCTTTGATGGTTGACAGGCGGTGAGCGATGGAGATCGCCGTGCGGCCGAGCCGAGCCTGGGGGAGACAACAACAGCGCCACTCCCAGCAGAGCAGCCTGAAATGCTGCCAATGAGCTCTGCAATCTAAAGGCTCGTCAAAATAACTGGCGTCCTTCTAGTGGTTTCAGCCCACTTTAACTTTAGCTCCATCCACAGCCCGCAGAGAAGCATCTGTTTCTGGGCAAAGGGAGCTATAGGTTTCTGTTGATGTCCCAAGGTAAGTAAAAATTATTCTCAGTCCATAATACTAAGTTTCTACTTGTACTTATAAAACAGTTATTAAGAAATGCTTTTGACTGATTTGTTACAATCCAGGAGCACCCTCTGCAGAGCGCATTATAAATAATTTCTGCCCTTTCGAGTCTGATTTTTGCTATACTATAGCAAACCTTATGAAGCGCTTCTTGGACAATTGCTTCACTTTCATTATCCAGTGCTGACGTAGCCATATCCAGGAGCAGGATTTTGGGGTTTCGCACCAAAGCTCGAGCAATAGCTATCCTCTGTTTTTGACCTCCACTCATCTGGCTTCCACCCTCTCCAACATGAGTGTCAAATTTCTGTGTGAAGAAAAAAAGTTAAAGAGACAAGCAAAAAGCCTGTTAAGATTGGTGAAGGTGGTGGGAAAATGTCTCAGATTTGTCCTTGGAGTAGACTTGAAACAAAAACATTGTTAGTGCAGCAGATTCAAAGAGCAACAGGTGAAATAACTTTCCTGATAATGTACAAGATCATTTTGCCTGAATCAGGTTTTCAACCCCATACCAAAAGTATGCACTTAAAAAGGTGAGATGTTCTGGTTCAGCTTGAAACAGCTATATCAGCAGAAACTGAAATGGAGAGGAATCACCCACCCACTCTCCATCAGATGACAGACAAGCAAACTTTTCCTGGCCTTGTCTGCTGATGACCTGTGACTCATGAACACTGTCTGTGATTCACGGATACCATACTCTGGCAGCATTGGGTTCAGGTAGAGAATTAACACACAAAACCTGGCATATTGAGAGACAGGATCATTATATTCACTTAGAGCTAAAGCTTTTTTATTCTTCCATTTCCATGAAATAAATAGGGGCCTTTGAACAGCCTTTCAGTAAATAGTTTCCTGGAAGCCTTGAAATGCATAGATGGAGGATAAAGAGAATGTACTAATATTAGCTAAGGGTACTTGAATAATGTCAAACATTCACTGTTGTAACATGTCATTTCAGAAGCTACTTGACAAAATAACATTCTAGAAAAGTAGAGAGCTCCATACTTCACAATTTGGGCTTTGTAAGGATGAATGATTGAAGCCCTGTCATCATTAGGGAAGAAACTGGAGAAAAAGGAGCCTCCAGCTGGTTTACAGAGCTCGTACAAGGAGGTGAGGTTGTGAGCATCAGTACAGACAGGTGAAGTAACAAATGCTGGCTAGTGAGAGGCTGAGCTCCACATTGCTTTTGGCCTGAATAGAAACAGATCTCCAAAACATGAAAAATACAAATTTTTAAACCATGCTATGATTATTCCCATAATATTGAATGTTGTGTAAATGATTCCTGAGGAATTAATTCTTTTCAGGGTTGTATTTTGGGGTGGGGGAGGTGGGGGGGGGGTTGTTTGCTTTTGTAACTTCATGGCATACATGGCATAAGATGTAAATGACTGTGATCAAAGGAAAGGCGGTTTCCTCCTATCTGAATTAATCTTATGTCCTTCCACTTGAGCACACATTGCTGCAGGCTAGGAGGGACAAAAGGACAAAAAGATTCTTTTTTCTTACCAAATTCTGCCAAACACTTTCCAAGGCATAGCATACCTGTGGTAAGTCCATGATGAAATTGTAAGCATTGGCCTGCTTGGCTGCTTGGATGATGTCCTCCATGGTAGCCTCGTCCCGGCCGTAGCGAATGTTCTCTGCAATTGTGGTGGCAAAGAGCACTGGCTCCTGCTCAACAACGCCGATCTGTGAGCGCAGCCACTGGATATTCAGGGAACGGATGTCATGGCCATCCAGGGTAATCTACCATTAGAACATGGACACAAAATCAGGGAAAAAATCAGGGACGTTATGCCCTCCACTCCAGGGACAAAGAAAGACACAGTAGAAGTGAAGGGCCTGTGATGCTGTGTTTCCATGACCAGCATAAATATCAGATAAAGAAGGTGGTGTAGCGGTAGTAGGAATATTGGCTCTCAGAGTTGTGCTCTTTGATTTCATTTCCCATTTCTGCTTGGCACCAGAAATAAAACCAGGTGAAAAGTAATCATGAAAGTGATGATTATGTTATTTACAGTAATTTGTTTCTTTGTTTTTTATATGTTCAAATATAGGTCAACATGTATGTGCTTATCTGTTCCTATCTGATATAGGAACTCATAAATGGAATGAGATTTTGAATAGCTATAATTCATATTCTTAGCCAAGCCATTACTAAGTGGTAATTGCATATACTTAAGTGATATTATGGGTTAATGTTTAAATGTTCAATACTGTGTTTTCCAGGAAACATTTTTCACTCCTGAATTATCATTTCTATAGGTATAGTTTTTACACAGATTTAGCACTGAATTTTTATTTTCTCCTAAACAATTTGCTTTTTCACATAATTGTTTTTATAAGACTACTAAGCACAGTTTTATAAAAGAAATGTGTGGAAAGATATTTCACTCATTTAAAAAATAATTGGGAAAAAAAAAGAAGAAGAAGAAATAAATGAAAAGGAAGTTAGTAGTATTGCTTCCCACCTTGGAGAAGAAACCATGCTATTCTTTCAGTTTCTGGGGCCAGAGAAACACATTGTAGGCTGGGACACTCACCATGCCATCAGTGGGGTCATAGAAACGCTGGATGAGCTGTATTGCTGTACTTTTCCCAGCTCCACTAGATCCAACAAAAGCTGTTGTCTCTCCTGCTTTAACCACCATATTAAGGTTATCCAAAATCTGGATAGGAAAAAGAAAAGAAACAGAATCTATCTATTTTAATTCTCCACGGTCATACAACCAAGTGAGTATATTCTGTATCTTAAAGTAAAGATTCAGAGCAATTTTACAAAATTCAGAAAAGTATTATGAAGGAAAAGGATAAAGCAAGCCACATATTTTTACTCTGTTTGAAGACTTTGTAGATGCAGAGCACACATTTCTACAACAGGCAGGCAGATTTTGACCTTTCATTGTTCCTGTTGTTTATCATTAAGAACTAGTCAAGTTAATACACTAGAGAAGTTAATTAATTATATTCCCTTTAAAGAACGCTCTGTGTGTATTGTGAATATATGTTACAGCATAAATATTAAGAATGTAACATGAAATTTTGTAGAAAAATCTGATACATGTGCTTCCATCTTTAGAAGTAATAGCACTAATATGCTTGTCCAAAAACATGCTTTTCCAAGGAGAATTTGCCAATTCAAACACAGGAGTAGAGAAAGGGTGGGATATACAGCCTACCCTTCTGTCCCTTTCCTAGCCTTTTAATGGGTCACATGGTGCATCCCCATGGTAATGGAAGAGTTTTATAAAATCCCCTTGCACCATTCAGTTTATTACTTTGTGTTCTGTCTCGTACACATTGATACAAGGGCATCACTGATTGCAAGAGAAGCTGTACACAGGTGAATTTGCCCAAAATTACAAGGAGTTTATGTTCAGCAGCAAGGAATATGCAGATGTGACAATGGATGTGTCAGAATGGTAAAATAAGCCAAACAGTAAGCAGAAGAACACTTTAATGGAAGAATTATTCAGTCTACTTTTAAGCAAAGAGTCTGGGCTTCTGGAAAATAATCTCTACGGAAAATCTAGAAATTGCTGGCACAACCAGGATATTTTTCTTGTTTACAATAATTGTGTTCACAGCATGGGTGATGAATAATTACCTTTATGTCTGGTCTGGATGGATAATTGAATGTTACATTATGAAATTCAATTTCCCCTCGTACTCTATCCAGCTTGTAGCCATCTTCTGACATGCAGTCAATGGTGGGTTTCTAGGATGAAATTCATTGGGTTATTTATTTGCTGTTAAACAATCAACAGTGCTGCAGTAGATAAATACAACACCATACAAAGCCATGGCACTTCTGTTTGAGCAGCACTTGGCTGCATGGAGCCAGCTGCAAGCTCTGCCCCAAGGGTAGCAGGCAAGGGACATGGGATTGAGGGCCAGAGTGATGGGGGAGTTGGCAATGGTGGGTAGCACAGACAAGAAGGATGCACCCTCTTCTCATTGTAGGCTTACTGCAAATACCACGGCCAAGGACTCAGGCAGTTTTGGCTGGAACTGAGTAGCTGACTGACAGAGGCATTTTGACTAAGCTAATTTAGCCAGCTCCTCAGGGATAAAATGGCACTACCTCACTCAAAAACATCCTCTCACAGCACTGAACAACCAATTTATTGCTGAAAATCTTCAGGCCTTGCCACTTGGCAATTAAAACATCCGTCCTTGTGCACCCAGTCCTAAGAGCTGAAATACTGTAGTTTTCCTAAGAAGTGCTTCAGGTCTCACATACTTTTGGCCAGGTGTTGGGTATTGTGGATTTCTAGACATGAGCAGAGAACTAAGAAATTTGAGGAATCACAAATAAAATTTTCTAAGGATAGATTTCTGAAGCATGGAATACAAACAGTAAATTAAAACTATAGCAATGAATATTTGATAACTGAAATGTGCATGTCTTTTTAATATAACCTAACAGATTGAAAGGAAAGTTAAAATGAGAAATTTGTATGTTCTAAGATGTTAAGAACAGCTACAAGATTGGTTTCACTTTAGGAATATAACTTACTTAAATTCTGATACTAATCTGTGATGAAGTTTCACTGATCCTGCAAGTGGGAACCTCAACATGACTAGTTTTATTACCAGGGCAGAGCTGTGCTTGTACTGTCTAATCACAAATCTACAAATATGGCAAGCAGATGGATGTAATTTTGTCACCCTTTCTCTAGATAGATGAAATGTGACGTTTGTTTGCTTTTTTTACCCTAAGGTTATGTGACTCAGCCTTATCATGAATATTGTGATTAATCCTTACTGTTGCAACTCTTTTTGATTTTAATTTTTTTCTCAGAAAAATACATCCATAATCCATCTCTATTTTCAGTTCATTTTAGAGCTTTAGCTTATGAAGTGTGTGTGTTTTATCATTATTACAGAAGTTTGAAGGGTTACTAAAAACTTTTAGCATTACCATAGCCTTATGTGCTCTGTAGAAGACAAGCAGCATTTTAATGTGTTTACACAGCTTTCAGCACAATAAAGCTTGTCAGTGAACAGAGATAATACATACTTTAAGAAATCAGCAGTATATTTCCAACCACTAAATTTATAAAGCTATAGAAAGGAATCTTCAAGAAAGGAATCAATAAATTTCAGTGGCATCTCAGGGTCTCTCATACAATTATTTCAAGTATCTGTTTAGATAATATTGTGATTAACATTTATGACAGCTGCATGATCAGTGCCTGTGCCCATTTGGTCCCATTTCTGCTCAGGGTAGCTCTGGGACAGGTGACAGAGGCCACCTTCACCACTAATGCCAACAGAGCCACAGCTTTTGATGCCATCTGGAGTCTGGGAGCTATGGGATGGTTGCTGCAAGTGTGGTTGCAGAGTGGCTATTACTGCCTGCCAGTACACCTTCCATGGGCCAGCACTGATAAGTAATTTCCTGTAAGGAGAAATGGGAACAAGGAACAGCAGCAGCCAAGGTAAAGCTTCAGAACTCACAACCAGGGCACTCAAGAAATCTGTTCAATGTGTTCTTTGAGTCCATGTGCATCCCACTAGAGTTTTCTATTGCACAGTCAGTTTTTCCTTAATGAGACTCATTTTTCCTCATTTACACTGCAGATAAAACTAGTACCACTTCAGCCATATTTAATTATTTTTGCACTACAAAGTAACACAGCTTAGAAATGCATTACTTACTTTATCTATTGTCTCAAAAATGTTTGTTGCAGCCCCACGACCAGTGGCAAACGCTTCCAGACAGGGAGATGCCTGGCCAAGATTTAATGCTCCTATTAAAACACCAAAGAAAACCTGAAGAAGTGGAAAAAGAAGTTAACAAAATATGACATCACATTTTTACTATAGCTTACAGCTTAGCCAGGCAAACCCAACTACAGTAGCTTTATGACTTCTCATGCATCTGCTGAACTGAAGTGATCCACTATATGAGCATTATTAGCCAACAAGAAAGCAAATAAGTGTATTTCAGAAGGTATTTTTGCTGTCTTTTACAGATCTGCTTGAGGCTGAAGTAAATCAACTCATATTTGTCTTTGCCTAAAAAGTTTGCATCTGGGTATTTACTGAGATGCCACTGATATATTTTTAAGCCATCTCAGTTTGACTGGGTGCCTTTTCCTTGAAACAAGATCTAGAACAGGACATTGGTGGGAAGTAGATTATTTCAGGGATGCCTTTCACCAGTAAGCAAAAATAGAAAGAAGCTTAAACCACTGTAATACAATCTTTGTATATTGCAGCTCCTGTGTGATCCAATACTCATAAAGCTTACTTTTGAAGGAAGTACCAGCTACAGAGAATATTTTTTCTTTGTCTCACAGAGAAATTAACTGTAAGGTTTGCTAACAACACTGGATAAGCCACTTTTTGATGTGAAAATATTCTATCATTTTGGGTGAAGATTTTCTACAGGTAAGACATACCCAATGGGCTCACAGTTTTAAGTCCTTCTCCAAGAGCCAAAATGAAGAGTTACTCACTAACTAATAATCCCTTTCTGAAAGCCCAAGTATCCCCTTTTTGCCTAAGCCTAGGACAACATGAGAGAAAATGAGCAACAGCATCTGCTCTTCCTGGGAAGACTGACAGACAATAAAGGCAGCTGGATTGAGTATTGAATATCAGAGGACCCTTGAGCCCAAGAATTCAGCCCTGGTGTGTGGCCTTGTGATCAGAAGCAAGTGAAGCTGTAGCATATCAACTAAAACACAAAAGTGTTTGTTAGAGATTTCCTAAGAGCTGCCAATACTTCATTTCTATGAAAGCTTTATATGAAGGTTCTTAAATATGGACAGGAACTAAGACTGCAAATGCTGGCAGGGGCTTCAAAGAACAGGACACTGCAAGGTGGTGAACATAAAGAAGGTAGAGGCTTCTTTAGCACTTGTACACCACATAGATGCAAATTATTTCATTGTCTGTTTCTGCATTGTATTGTAAGCATAGCTTATTCTTCTCTGTGCTACCATATGGGGTGTGGCTTTGAACACTTTTTGACAGGTTTTTTCCTAGAATTTGCTCTGTTTAATTCTCCTTAGTTTTTCAATTACAGAGGTGTTTTGGCAGAACAGGTTATAAGGGTTGGACAATGCCTTTGGTGTAGGCTTTTGGTCCATTTTGTTGCTTTATTGTGGGTGCTAGTTTGAACATTCACCCTGCACATAAGGACATGGAATGCTATGTCTGGTATGTCACCATTTGCTCTAGCCTGGCCTGCAAATTCTGCTAAGAAGCAATCAAGGACCCAGCTACACTTTTGGATATAACACAAACAGAACTCAGGATAAATGGGGCAAAGTGTGTAAGGAAACACTACAGTTGAGAAAGAAATAACAGTACATAGGACTCAGTTCTCCTTTGCAGTATAATGATGTTTACTGGGAATATCCCTGTAGCTAAAGTGGAGGAATCTACTGAATGCACACTGTGCACTGCAAAGGTCTTCACTGGGATGTAGAGATCATGCCATACATTTACACTCAGCTTTATTACCAACTGATTTTCTTGTGGGAATGAGTCTTAAAGCAAGGGGGTTCTAAGCCTGTCAGAGTCTGAGATGAACAGGAAGGAGCATGTTCTGTACACCTGGCAGAAGAAGAAGGGAAGGCAATACTTAGTACATCTCAATGCAGTATGGTGGCTGTATGACTTTCTGAGAGAGCAGGAAAAGCATATTTCAATGTTTTGTATCTAGAAATTCCCCCTCCTGCCCCCTGCCAAACTAGGAGTGTATGGTAGAAAATACGAAGTAGAAGAAAATGACTGGAAGCTGTGAGGAAAGGCATAAGGGAGACTCTCTCCATTGGCAGCTACAGTTTTTCAGCTACAGGGTAGCTCCCCACTGTTTGCCATTTGTCATTTGGAAACACTGGACTACAGCAAGTCAAAGAAATTGCTGATTTTGTTTTTCACAGCACTGCCTCATATCAACTATGGGTATTGAGAGCTGGTGCAAATTATTTCCTCCTTGAACAGAATGACTCAGGTTTACAATGTTCTCAGGGTAATTTGCCAAGTTCCATTTAGCAGGAAACTTTGCACTGTGTACAGCAGGTGGTTGGGAACTCTGATGGTATGCAACAGGCAGAGAAGGAGCAAAAGTACATGTCTCATCAGAATACCCAGAACTTACAAAGGTTCAGGAAAAGTTGTTCTGAGTTTGGACTGGAGTCTGCCATTTTGGGCAGTCCTGGCTTAAGCAACCAACCAAAATACCTGTAGATGTTGGCTTTGTTGCATTGAGGCCAGAAGTGTCTGAAGCACCTACTGAGCAGAAGTGAATGCATGAGTGCCATGTAGGTTAACACAGTTTTTGTACATGCTGCAGGAGCCACAGCCAGGTGTGTTTTTATCTGCATACATGTTTACATGGCCTTTGTAAAAACAAAACAACAGGAAATGGTTTCTCAAAGGAACACAAAGTGTTCATGAGAAATTAGATGTGACAAGGCTTTCTTTGGTTAGGTGTCTCTTTACCACAACAGTTTTCATCATAAAATTCTTCAGAAAAGCCAACATCCCAGAAGCCCCATGCTGACCCACAAAATGGAAAAGCTAGTTTCAGGCCTCTGATAGTTGTGTGGGCTGTCAAATGAAGGCATTATTCTGATAACCATAGGTAATATTCAAAATATTTAAAATAAACATAGATTTTTTTTTTAAATCTTATCCACTTGTGTCATACATATAGTGAGTAATGATCTTTAAAAGACATAAATAATGTTTGTTACCATGGAGCCACCAGACACCAGAACAGATATGTGTTCCAGAATTATTATTTTAAGAACAGTCCAGAAAAGTTGCATCAAGCTAAATTGAGTACCTGCAGAAGAGTGCCAGGTGAATATTCTTCTTCCTCAAGGACAAGTTTAGAGCCATACCAAAAGGCTAATGCATAACTTAGAAAAATTATACACCACATGTAACCACTGAATAATCCCATTATCATTCCTTTTCGAATTCCCCAGTGCTGAGCAAACACCAAGTTCTTATCATATCTGTAGAAAGAGAGAAAAATTAGGGGGAATTAAATAAATTTGACAGAAATTTCAAAATGAGCAAAGATCATATGAGGCACCTTTGATGACTCAGCAGAATGTCCACACATAAGGTCGAAACAATCACTCTGAAGTGAGAGATCACTGCTGAAACCAGCAATGCTCCCAGATCATTAAATCCTTGTATGTTCTAGTGTAACAAGCACAAGAAAAGCCACACTCATTGCAGATACCTCATAAAGGGGTTTGGAGTTTTAGCAGATTAACACAGGATTTGAGAATCTGGCCAACACTCCAGAGCACATCCTACAGCCATATTATGTTTTAATAGAATTTAAGAGAAATTTGCAGAAGAAAAACCTGATGTTTTTCTGATGAAAAATGATGTCATGATTGAATGTCATCATGAGGATGTCCTGATGAAGCTAATTCTCCTACTTAGCTTGAAACTACTCAAAGTTTCCAGATATGCTGCAAAAGTGATATATCAGACAGCATTTAGGGAAAAATTTGACAGAATGTTCCTACAAGTAAGCGTGAATGAAGATAGTATTGCTGATGCTTTATTTCACTGATAGACTGAATTATAAAACTAATTCTCCATACACTACTTGAAACCTAAATTTCTGAAACATACATGCATTTAAGTTTCAAAGCTACTAGATAGTCATAGTTGTAGAATATAGCAATTAATTATTATGAATCTGATGTGCATTACAGCATTACATTGCTTCAGGAAAAAGAAATCAGAGACCTTAGAGTTTGTTCAAACAAACCTTTCAACTTCTTTCTTCTCCCCACCAAAAGCAGCCACTGTTCTGATGGATGAGAGCACTTCGTCAGCCACAGCTCCAGCTTTTGCATAAGCCTTTAATTCTCGGCCTGTTAGTTTTGCCACAGCCTACAAAAGCATAAACAGTGCTGGTTACACCTGAACTTCAGGTACAGAAAAGGACAGAGATGAGCAATGCTGGCTATCACCCTGTGCTGGCTGCTCTGCACTGGGTCACCTCCTGCACTCCAGGCATGCTGCACACTCAAAGACTTAGATCTTCTAGTGCTAGGGCATACACCTTTGTAGCATATGTTTTGCAACAGCTCTGCTCCAAGTAGCTGACAGAAAGAGCAGCTGACAACTCCTGCTTTCCCTGCCTCCCTCCCTCCCTCTCTCTGCTCTAACTAGGCTGAAGCAGATTGCCCACTGACGGTTTGTGCACAGTGGGAGGAAGGGGGAGCTTAAGTGCCAGGAGCAGCCCTTTAACCACCGTGGCAGATCCCAGCTTCAGGAAGAAGAGGTAACTGTAGTGGTGGGGGAGGATAAAAACAGATGTTGCCACCACTGTGCTTTGTTTCATGGGCTGATAGCAAACAGGTCCCTACACAGCAACCAAGAGCTCACTGGATGCCAAAAGCTTACTTAGACTCAAAAAACTGCTCAAATTAATGGAAGAAAATGTAATAATTTACAATTCTATGTGACAGTGTTCACAGGGGTTTTCAGGTGAGAGAAGAGACGAAAATGTTGACTTAATGTTCAGAAGGCTTGATTTATTATTTTATGATATATATATTACATTATAGTAAAAAGAATAGAAGGAAAAGTTTCATCTCAGAAGGCTAGCTAAGCTAAGAATAGAAAGGAAAGAATAATAAAGGTTTGTGTCTCGGATAGAGAGTAAGTTAACTGGGCTGTGGTTGGCTATTAATTGTAAGCATCTAAGATAGGCCAATTACAGATGGACTTGTTGCAGTCTACAGCAGCAGATAACCATTGTTTACATTTTGTTGCTGAAGCTTCTCAGCTTCTCAGCAAGAAAAATCCTAATGAAAGGATTTTCAAGAAAAGATTTCTATGACAATTCTACACAGAGATACCACATTGACTTGGGAATGAGATATCATTAGAAAGTGTAATGTGTCAGTCTTTGCTTTCTCTTTCCAAATACCCTACCCCTTGCATCTATTAGTCCTTTTTGAAGACAGAAAACCAGGCCAGATTGACTTTGGGTCTATTTTCTTCAGGGTGTAAAACAAAGACTTGGGCTGGAAAGGCTCATAATGAGGAAAACCTTAAAAGTAGGTATGTGTCTGGAAAGAGACGGGTAAAGTAAGAACGGAAAAGGAGAAAATTATAAAGATAAAGGGGAATAAGGCAGAACAAATGAAGAAAAAACATTTTTTGGTTTATTTCATTCCCTGCCAAGCTTCTGCTCTCCCACTTCACATGAGTCATTATTCATATCAACTACTTGCAGCCAGCACAAGGTGCTAAAGGAGAGCTGGAGGACAAGAAATTAGTCACAGTTACATTAGGTGTTTGATAGCAAAATGATAGCAAGCTGTTCCTGATGTGAAAGAAATGAGATTGCCAAAGGACTGAACCCAACAAAAATGAAGAAGATGAGCAGGAATTACCCAGCCCTGCTGAGTGTGGGAGAGGAGATGAGAGGGCAGAGGATCCTGCAGTTTCCCTTTTCACTGTCCTTTGTACAGTGACAGGAAGTTTGTAGGAAGTGGATGGAGAAGCAAAACAGGAACAACTGGAGAAGGTGCAGCAGCTTCTGGGAGCAGGGACAGTTTGAGGTAAGTTTGAGTAGTTGTTTTCAACCATTTTATGTCTCTGAAACTTAGCACCCATAAAAGTCACTAATTTACATAGAGAAATCAAGTCCTGTATCTTGTAGCCAGCCATCTAAAGCGCTTGTGTAGTAATTGAGAAAGGCAAAGACCAGCTTCTGATCTCAGCATTAATACCCATCCACAGGACCTACAAGAATGTAAGCTTACACTCCCCTCTAAGAAGCAGGTTTTATTACTCTGGGAATCAGAAAAAACAAAGTGAGAGCAAAGCCCCCCTCCCCTCTACCACACCCCTCCCTCTATCCCTCCCCTCTCCCTCAGTGCTACTGGGACCATAATCTGTCTCTCTTCACTTTAAAGGGGTGTGATCAACTTCACCAGTCCTCACAGCTTTCTGGCCAGATCTTTCCTGTTCATTATTGCTCAATGGGAACCTTTCACAATTCACTTACCAAGCCATAGAGAGCTGCTCCAACCCCAAGCAGAGGGCTGACTGCAATGATAACCAAGGTCAGTTTCCAGCCACTGACAAATCCCAGGAGGAATCCACCTACAAAGGTGGTTATGCGCTGGATGAAGATTGCTACTTGATCAGCAATAGCCTCATTAATTTTGTTAACATCACTGGAAAACAATAACAGCAACAAAAATCAACAGAAGAGTGGTGAGCATAACTTCAGTTTGTGTTGCAGGTCTTGGCCACGTTTGGGTTAGTTGCTTTTCACTGGAGAGGGCCCATCCTCATCCCTATTCTTTCACCATTACCCCATACAAAGACCCTGGAGTACAATGAGAAAAGCTGATGCCTTTGCAATGGTGAAGCCTTTTAAGCATGAATATTGCAGAGAATATACTGTCCTTTCCCAGGAAATGTTCTGGCAGCAGACTGACTCACTAGCTGGCTCTTCCTACTGCGCCCCAGCTGATTCAGGAAGTGTGCACTGGCAGCCAAATTACAGATCACTCTGAAATGACTGGGCACAAAGGAGAAGAAAGGAGAGGACAAACTGGAAAAAAAACTCCACCCCAAAACCCATCTAACCCACCACCCACCCACCCACACATTTGCTGTCAGACAAGGCATGAAAGGGAAATAATTGTGGTTCAACAGTTATGGTACTTAGTTCAAAGATGGGAGAGCTGATCAGTCTGGTTGCTGCTCCCACGAACATAGCTGTATTTCTACCAAAAGGTGTTTGTCACATGCCTGGTTATTGGCATTCTGCAGTGTTTGGAAGGAATTGCAACATATTTTCTATAGCATATGAGTTTCTTAGATTACTTACTCAGAAATTCGGGTGTTCAGTTCTCCTACCGATGTACAATCAAACCAGCCTATATCCATTCGCATTATTTTCCTGAAATAAGCTTTCCTGATTTTCTGTATCTGACGAGCTGCAGACATAACCCAAAAGCAGATCTGGGAAAAGCACAAAATAGCTGATAATTGCAGTAAAAAGTCTTTCTACTCCCAACAAATCAGAAAAAGCAATTTGACTAGAATGGGAAAGGCTGTTGATAAAATTACTATTCAGGTAAAATACATTCTGGCTGCATAGACATGATAGCTGTTTTGGTCTTTAAATAATCCAACAATTTTATATAGCCTCTGGATCAGGCATTTGTCTCAGTTCTGATAAAATGGGAAGAGAGGCAAGTTACTTATGCTGTTACATGACTGCCATATGGACAACATTTTTTCCATCTACAAGTATAAGTAATACAGAGATGGCAGCCATCCTACCTCTGCAGAATTCTTGGATAGTTTTCAAGAAGAAGATTGACAAGTGATGTTTGAAAGCTTCAAAAGCCATGGGCCCTTGAATAGACTTTGCAGGAATTATCCAAGCTTTTGACTCACTTCAGTCATAAGGACCAAACAATTACTACAGAATATGTAGGGTATAATCCTTGTCCAACATTAGTTTTACACTAGTATTGTTCTGTAATATCTCTGTAACAGAAACAGGGCTCAACACAGTCGAGATGCCTACTGGGAATCTGCATGCCCTTCAGCTGTTATTTTTGGAGGGCATGTGGATTCCATAGTAGCTACTTGATCAAGTATTGCTTGTGGTATGGGTAAAATGCATCCTTTTACAAAGGTATGCATGCCCAAATCCTAGGAGCTCTCAGATTGCCAGAGCTAACATATTTCAGCAATGGAATGAGAACTGAAAGCATCTGTTCTGCTCAAATAAGTAGCTAAGCAGTTAAAACCAACATAATAATTATAAATTTAATTATTTAGTGGTTTAAACTTTGAAATCAAAATGGAAAACAAAATACTGACTTGGAGGTATCCTAAGACAAGTATGGCACAACCAATTCCTGCATAGTATCCTGCAAACTTGGTCATTTCATGTTCAATGTCCAGCAGCCTGAAAAAAGGAAAAGGAAAAAAAAGGAAAAAAGAAGTGAGTAATACTTTTTTAAGTTTCTCACACGTTTCTAATCTGATCCTCAAGTTATATTCAGACCAGGTGGAAGTCAGCTTGTTTTGCTAACAGAGGCATTGTTTCCCAATATCAAAGCTATTGCAAGTGGCTGGTTTCCTTGTTCTGGCTGTTGCAAAGGGGTTGGGAGCTGGCAGCTACCAAAAGAAGCCCCACCATCCTGCAGCACCCCTGCAGTCCCCAGGAAATGCCCCCAGACTGCCTGCT
Organism: Molothrus aeneus; assembly: GCF_037042795.1. Classification (NCBI taxonomy): domain Eukaryota; kingdom Metazoa; phylum Chordata; class Aves; order Passeriformes; family Icteridae; genus Molothrus; species Molothrus aeneus. The sequence goes on along the minus strand of NC_089652.1, from coordinate 19,725,756 downwards.
CCAAAACAGCACAGGTGAGAGGGGGTTTCAGAGAAGAGCTGCCCAACAAGTTTTCATTAGATGTTGAATGTGCTTGCTTTGTGCCAAGCAACTAATAACATTCAGATTTCAACTGCATTTTATAGGGAGAAGTGAGGGCTGCTAAAGTCAAATAAAATATTACTTTGTACCATAAACTTACTAGTCTAAAATGATCATTTGTTCTGTTACACAAGTAGTAGTGATAATTGCTCCTCATATCAGTGAAGGGCACTTAATTGCTGCTTATGCATTTAATCGACTTTGAAACAGGTTGTTATAGGTTATGCATTTAGAAAATTTTTTCAAAAACATCCTGCAGAACAGCAAATTTTATTTAACTTACCCAAAATTTTGTACCCTGAAATTTTAAACCACAAGGGAACATTCTGCACCTGACTTGATCTCTGACAAAAAACAGTCATGGAAACAACTTAGGTTTTTAACCTAAGTTATCTGACACAGATATCCAGAACAATTTTACATGGTAATTAGGATCATGGAGCAGATCCTCCTAGTAACTGTGCCAAGGCATATCATAAATAAGGAGATGACTGGTGACAGCCAGTGTGACTTCACTAAGGGCAACTTATGCTAGACAAATTTGGTGGCCTTCTATGACAGAGGTACAGCATTGATGGATGAGGGAAGACTGACTGACATCATCTTCTAACTGGATTTGTGCAAAGCATTTGATACTATCCTGCATGACATCTTTGGCTCTAAACTGGAGAGATGGTGGATGGACCACTCGGTGGATAAGGAATTGACTTGTAATGATGCACCAAGAAGTGATTCTTAGGAAAGGTTACAGGTTCAAATTTGGCCTTTACAGATATCTGTATCTGAAAGAATTCTCTAGACTCCATTTATTATATTTAATGGAAAGAAACAGCAAGTCTTATGGGGCAGTTCTTTTGATCTGCCTCAGACATCCCCCATAAGCTAAGATGAATTGCATTGTAGAAATGCTCATTTCTCTCTGTGACAAAAGTTTAGGTAACTTGCTCAGAAGTCAGCAGGCACCTACAGGTAACTAAATTCTGACCAGAATGACCAGAAGTCATTACTACCTACAGTGTAATCAGAGAAAATATATTCATGAACTCAGATATGTAACATATATATCTGTTATCCAAACAATCATAATAGAAAAATATTCTTGCTGACAACTATAACTGAAAGACCAAGATCCAATCTAACCTTCTGTCCCTCCAGATAATATTGCCAGCTCAGAAACAGGAGTAGTAACCAGAACCATGTTATGAACAGAAAATATAAGATTTAGAGGCTGAACAGAACCTTCAATAGCAATGCATTCTCTGACAAGCTATGATAACAATGGGATAATAATGATAACATCTATACTTACCCACACCTTATTGTGGTGTTCTTTTCATTCTGATGAATAGTACCATTAATCCACACTATGGTATTATTTACACATGTCTTGTTTGGGTCTTTAAGCTCTTGCATTTCAATGTCATATTCAATAAATGTGTCTGCCATTGCACCAAACACAAGCAACACAGCTGGTTGGGCCACTCCGTGAACAACAGCACACAAACTACCAGCAACCATCATTAAAATCTCCATAGATGATGAAAATCGAAACTAAAGAGGGAAGAAAAAATTATGGTGTCTGCTGTGAGGCAGTCCTCATACTGGTTGTGTAATGATAAATCATTAATTAGGTGGATCAGATAAAAAAACATTCTCTTTAAATTTCAGAATTATCTTCAATATAGAAAGAAGAAAAATCTGTCCAATCTAATCTAATTACATCTGTGATTGCAGCCTCATAAATTATTACTAGCTTCCTTTTAACATGTGAATGAATGTATTATCAGATAACATTAATAGCTCAATATTATCTCCATGATCATCATTCCAGAAACTAGGTAAGAGATTAAAAATAGTAACTATAATTCATATATATAGTCTGCTTTGCAGACTTCCAGTGGAGAAAGTGGGAGGGGAGGAAAAAGCCTTAGGGCATTATGTAGAGGCTCTGAACAGAGTCAGCCAATTTCTCAAAAGTCAGTGGTGCTGTGGTAGAAAACCAACTAAACATCTCAGAGCCAGTTTTCATAGCTAAAATTCCTTCTAAAATGCTTTGGCTGAGCCAGGCTCTTAATCTGAGAGAAATGTGTAGAAAAGAGTTTTCACACAAGTAGCTTGGTAAAGATACAGTGATTTAAGTTGCCTTTGTCATGATTGCATGAAATCTGATTCTCAGGGCGAAGTCAGGTGCAAATATATAGATTAAACTGCCCATATAGACTATCAGTATCAAATGCTATACATTAAAAATAGGAGTGTCAAGAGGAGTCATAGCCTGCTGAAGAACCTGTCCAGGTTCTGTAGATGCTATAATGTGTCCTAGAGAAGAAAGGGTGGGAATTTAGAGCATCTATGGAAAGGGACATTAGGGCAAAGATAATATAAAGGGAAAACCAGATAATACAAAAGATAAATAAAATGTCCTTCTACAAAAAAAAGAAGAAAACAAGGTCAGAAGAAAACTGTACCTCTACCACTGTTTTACAAACCTTGCTCATAAGAAGCCTAGGAATTCACTTGATTTTTGAAAAAAGCACACAGAAAATGCATAGATATGTGATATCTGATTTCTCAGCACATCTGAAGCAAACATAGTGTATCCACCAACTGCACTTCAGGAGTTAAATATCTGTGCAAACCTCTCTGCTTGCCTTCTGTGGGGACAGACTGTTGTCTCCACCCAGGCAGAGCTGAGATACTTAGCCAGGTACATTGCAAGGGATGTTGCTGCACTAGCCTGCTGCTACACAGTCAGGGCCATGCTTGTTTGGGCACATTACAGACTAACTGACTGGGCTGTGTGCAAACCAGGAGTAGTAAGATCTCTTAGCTGCATGCTGCTGGGTTGGATACCTCTTGACTACATTTATTTTAAAATTTAGATGAACCCATTGGAATTACATCAAAGGCTAGATGTAACTCATACCATATGGTTTTGTGCATCCACAAGTTTCCATTGCAACCAAATCTTCTAAAACCCATGCAACAATTATGAGGGAGCTAAATTGTCTGCCAAATATCACACAGAAGATTTCTGGCAGAAATAAGAATGAACCAAGGTCACCTAAGTCCCTGCTATGCAACTTAGCTCATTTCCATTATGTACCTGTAGCTTAAATATAATGTTTTTATAGACATTTTTGACACCAAACTGACAAGACAACAAGGGGTTCTAGTGAATTCCCACTGAATTTTATTGGTTAAATTTCAGGCCAAAAGATTTAATCCTTAAAAGTTCAGCTTAGTCACAGCTATACCCCGAAACAACCTTATTGGTTATTGTCACTTATTCTGCAACATAATACATGTCAAATATTTATAGATATTGCTTTCATTACCAGCTGAAAGAAGCCAACACGAACACTATTTTCTTTCTTCTTTGATGACCTTCAACAACAGAAAACATAAAATTATGAACTTGTATTTTAGTACATATTTTGTTTTATATGCTAAGTATGAAGAATTGAACTTAACTCACTTTTCACTTTTCTTCTCTAGAAAAGGTTCTTCAGATGCATAGAAATTTCTGGCAAAAAAGATAAGATTTTACATTATTACTTTTACTCTCTTGGTTGCTTCTCTAAAATTACATTTTACTTGAGACATTTTGCCCAGAATTTTAAGAGACAAGCTGTTTCTTTCAGATTTCTTTGGAATCAGTGATTTGATGGTTCCTTGAAATTTTAGACAGAGACTAGAATGGAGGTTAGGTTAAAATTCTCTAAAGGTTTATACTTTGTTCCATAAGCAGCTCCTCAACACACTGTTCCTATAATGTAGATTGTGGGTTCTTTAAGGTCTGCTAAAGAAGAACCTACTGCTCAAATTGTTGGATAATCCTTCCTTTAAGACAGAGAAAGTTCCCATTCCTATAGCAAGGGATCCTCATCAGCTGTGTACATTCAGTGACGAATGAATAGGGATATTCTGTTTGTGGTGGGTTGTTTTGGTTTGGCTTTAATGAAGCAAACTATTCAAGCTGTATTTGTCATAAACTGTTTTCAGAAACCAGATCCTAGAAAGCCTAAAGGAAGCTTTCCTTCAGGTGTGTATGGATCACATGCATGTTACATGTGTAAGTCCAACAGAACTTGGGTTTCACAGTGGAAAGACATGGTAGACTTCTAATACTGGGCTGGTGCTCTCTTGGCTCAAATTATAGTATTGCTATTGTCCAGCCTGCTACAGAGTTGTCCAAAGGTCTAGGAATGAGGGGGCTCTTAATTCCAATCAGACCTCTAATAATAGCTGAAGGTCAAATTCTCTAAATCATCCCAAATTTTAACTATCCAGAATTCTACACTTAAATCTTAGTATATGAGACATTTTTTTTTTAAAATCTCACAGTTAAGTTTTAAGAGAAATTAATCGTGTGATTAAAATTCCTGAAAAAGTGATTTCTCAAACTAAAAACACTGAAGAAAGATAAATTTGAATATCAAAAACATTTTCAGAAGGAAGATCATATTGCTAGCATTTGTGTTTTTGAAAGTTTCTAGGACTGCTTTGGTCTACCTGTTACAGTTGTCTCAAATAAGGAGGTCCAACCACTAGAGAACAGCTTTTTTTAAAAAAAATAAATATTCCATCAATTTGATCCAATAATATTAACTTCTTTGAATATTCCTAGAAATATTGATTGCTCCAATAATGTACATGACTTACCCTGATTTCTTGAAGCTGTTACCTGTGAAGGAAAATAAATACACAGTCTAGTTAATGATTATTGTTAAAGTACATAACCTTCTGTAGACATGTGAAACATAAACTCTAGAACTCCATGGGATCTGATCATTTGCATATTGCAAAGGAAGAAAGGAAAAAAGACAAGTTCTGATAAGAAGAGGGAATGCAGATCTTAGCATTAGCTAAGATATGAGAATTAGTTCATTAGAATTCTGCTGAATACATGCATGACTACAAATATGAGTGTTTGCTGGGAGAAACTGTGTAAGACAGCACTTTTTACTTTTTTTTCTTCAATAGAACCCTTTTACTTGTACAACAAAGTACTGAGTGCAAAAACCTATGCAGATACCTTGAACTTGTTAGTTTATAAACTTGTATGAACTATATATGAACTTGTTACCCATAAAGATTGTCCATGAGTAGGGACTATTATATTTTTTACAGAAAAGTTTTTGGGGCAGCATACTTATGACAGCAGGTACCATATAATCCTATTTATATAACCCTATTTATTCCACAGACTATTTGCTTGTATTCTGTAGACTACTTCCTTTGCTTAGGCCACCCACCACCTATTCTACATGCTTTATAACATAAGGAGGTGACTACAGAATAAACTTCTTACATTTGCCATCTGAGTCAAAAGCATAATTATCCTCTCCCAGTCTCTTGATGCTACGCAGAACTACTGGGTCAGACATGATGATTATTAACTTCAGTCAAAAATCCTGCAAAGAGATGAGGTGTGGGGATGGGAAAAGAAAGAGTATCAGCTTACATTTGTTTGTGAACATAAAACAACATTGTGTTAAACTCCCCCTTTGCCCTCATGATCCCAGAATGACACCACTGATTACAGCACAAGTTGTTACAGGACAGATGTCGTGGACTCAGTGAAACCCCAGTGTAGAAAAACACCTCAGAGAGTGCCCAACCCAGCCCTGGCAGGCCTATGAGGAGGCTGCCCTGCAGGGCTTGGCAGTTCCTGGCAAACAGCCCTGTCCCCAGGCAGGGCTCTGCTAAAGTGAACTACTGCCTCTGTGGGTGGCATCTGGGAGGGTAACTGAGAGGCTGAGACCATAACAGGACAGATCCTGCCTCAGTTACAAGGGAGCAGCAGAACCTGCCCCTGCCTTGTGCTGTCCCAACTGGCAACAGCTGGGAGAACCATGACAGGGGGCAACTGGGGCTCGGGAAGGGAGAATGGTGGAAGCCCCATGGCCACATTGACATCTGTGTCATCACCACCAGCTGCACTCCCACAGCTCTTGGCTACCAGAGCTGCTCCTCTGGGCAGTTTATTCCTGTCGTCACACTGATGTGCTGAGCAGATATCATACATGAAAAGAAATAAGAAGACAAAGTTAATACCTTTTTGTTAAAGAAGTGCTTTCATGAGGAAAAATCTGCCAGGGAAGCCTGGCATCCAAGATGCATCCAGGGGGAAATGCTGCAGAAGTCATCCCCAAAATAAGCCCTTTCACAAGCAATGTTTTCTCATCTACATCTTTTCTTAATGTAATGTATCCCAAGGCATAGTTACTGCACCTTCTTCCAGTCCTTAAGTATCAACACTTACATGATTATATGTCTGTATAAAATACTCACAACCTCTCATTTTAAGCATTACCTAACATAGTTCAGTTGTCCTTATTTCATTTTAACAAATGTTTATCAATTTTGTAATTGATAATTGTAATTGCAACTTTTTTTAAAGCCTGAATGCTGATGCAGTTTTAAGTAACAGGAAAAGTAGGAAAACAATGATTGACAGACTTGACTGTCCCACATTTCTGAATAATTTTTCCTATTTTTTCTAAAGCTCAACACATCAACTGCTGTCCTGTTCCTTAGGCATCATTCATTATCTTACTTAAACAGATTAGTATAGCAGCTTAACGTGCTGTACTAGATTAGTAAAATAACCTTCCTCAGGGTCCGAATGTTTCATGGGGATCACTTAGAACATCTTGAAAAATACTGTTGTTGATGTTGCAATTTAAAATCAAGATAATAGAAATCAGAGAAAATATAAGGTAATAGACCTACCCATGTGTGTGCAGAATACAACCTAGTAGCAGGGAAAACTCAAACTGCACTCAAATGAAATAGCATCTTACTCTAGCCAGTTACAGTGCAGCTGCTGGATTTTTGAGAAACAAAAATCTTTGAGGAACTCAAAATGCAGATTTAAATAAGTGATATTGAAAAATGCTAACAAAGGAACACATCCTGTAAATGGAGTAACATTAGGACCTGATCCAAAGTCCTTTGAAATCTATTTCAAATCACCTCTTTATACAGATCAGATCTTTAACATAAATGGGAGTGGGGGGATGGAGAAAAAAAAAACAATTAAAATTGTCCCTGAAAGCACTATCCTTCATGTTTCTCTGAAGTTAGGTTCCTCACATATTGGTGATAGCATTTATGCAGAAAGACATATATTGCTTCAAAATAGAAGTTAAATGTCTTGTTCTTCAAACAGTCCCATTAAAAAAAAATTAAAATTGAAAAAAAAAAAAAAACCAAAACCAAACGAAAACAAAAAAACAGCAACACTAACTGTGCACAGGAAATGCAGCATTTAGGTTAAATTGTCCCAAAGGAAAAAAAATACCAATACCTTTCAGTTCAGGAAGTGTCATCAGTTAACTCTGAAATAATAAACAGGACAAATTTGTTACTCACCTGTGTCTGTGAAAAATCATAGGATCATAAACAAATTGCAAGGACTCTGTTCAATTAGTCAGTAAAGCATTTGAGCATTTTCCAGCATATTTTTCATTATTTTAACCCATTTGTCAGAACTGAATTTTTCAATTGGGCCTTGGCTATTTGCACCTGGGTCAATAACCATGCGGTCACAATGTTTTCAGTTCATTGACATCTAATGGAGTGTTTAAATTTGACTAATGCAATCTCAAAACAAAGTCAGTGCACTTTGAAAACAATTATACTTGAGGAGACCAGACAGTTCTCTGGAAAACAACTCACAGTTGTAATGCACAGAAAGAATTAATATAGTATAATTTTATCGGCAACTTTATTTGGCAGATAATAACTGTGTATGCTCTTGTCCCCACCGTCCATAGCAACATCAGCTGAATAATATGAGAATTGGTTCAGAGATTAAGCTAAATTCAGATTAAAAACTTGCTCAAAAGCTTGGTTTTCTAACTAAGTCTGCCTGTTTCCACATGACTTCTAACTTTTTCCAATTTTTCCTTTGAAATGAAGATTTTACAGCCTGGAAGCTCCTGAGTAGTAGTGAATTTTTATTGGATACAAGCCCTCCATGAATTTTTCAATAGGGGACACTGATGAGGACAGTGCTATGACCTCAGAAAATATCACCGCATAGCTTAGAGGGAAATGGCAAACAGGGTTTAGTTCCTCTGTGAAATCAGTTCTCACTACAGAGGCTCCTGACTGAGAGGATAAGATAGAAAGACAATGTCTTAATCACAGTGATTGTCGGGTCTCTTCAGGACTTCTGTGCTCTCACACTTCCTATGATAAAGCCTCATGCCTACAAGTGCGTCACAATTAAATGTAGCTGAGCAGAAATCCAATTTTCCTCGGTTAGCATCATTATTGTGTTTACAATGACAGCATAACTAAGGGCAAACCCAGTGTCTTGCTCCCACTCTTTTACAAAAAGAAGTCTCCAGCTATATCACTGTACACAGCAGAGATTTAAGAATAACACTATTGGAGGTAACACCACAGTGATAATAATTTAGTCCACCACAGCACAGAGTCAGAGTAAAAACAAGCAGTTACTTGCAGTGCAGGGACAGTTACCTTCATGGTTGTGGAAAGGCTGGAAGGAAAATTATATGATGAGCAGAACTCTGCTTTATTTCAATACCCACTGACAGCTTCTTCAGGAGGAGTTTTCTAGGTACTTGGGCAGAGTTCACACTGGCACACTCTTGATGAGCCCTTTGGGTTTTTGGGATTTTTCATTTTTCGTTTGTGGCCTCCATAAAAAAATGCAGGTAGATCTTTACATTGCAAAGTTGGACAACTGCAGACAGACTGGACCTGTCAGTCTCCCTGGCAGGCTGGAGATAAAACAGACTGTGGAAAGTGCTCTAACTGAAAGCCTTGTAATTACAGCACTTCTATTAATTTGATATAAAGTTCCACTCACTGATGAAAGCCCACAGAGATCAGTTTAAGTCCCATGTTTGTAGACATGTCTGTTGTCATGGCAAAAACAAGCTTTTTTTCTTTAGTCCAGCTAAATTGGCTTTTATTTTTGTTTATTGACCAGACTGCAGATCAAGCCAAAACTCTGTTGTTTTTATATTGATTTACAAATATACACTATAGACTGCAACACAGATGCAGGCAAATGAATGCTTCAGCAAAGGAACACAGCAACTCCAAGCAGAGTAAGGGATATTATAAAGAAAATGGTACTTTTAATAAGGTTTGCAAGAGAAGGAAAGCCAGCCTGTGTACTGGGTCTGTTCTGCAGGCATACATATGCCAAGAGAAAAATTTCCTTGACCTAAAGGAACTCAGAAACACTATACAGGGAAGACAGTTACCTAATCTGTTCCTCATACTTTCTTCACTACTGATGCTGCAGAGGAAGTAAAGCAATAAAAACTAGCATCTCTCAATTGCAACTTTTACAACATGCTGGGTAACTTCCAGCCAGCAAAAGAAGCTGCATTTCACCAGCATTCATACTTATGTAAAGCACCATAAGCAGCCATAGGGCTTGCAGTAAAAATGGGTATCTTAAACCTGCCATGTCAGAGCAGAAAGCAGATGTATGAGCAGAAAATAAAAGCAGTGATCCTGTTCCTACTATTATGCTTAAAAACATGTCAAGTGATTGCAATTTCCTTTTAAATTAAGCTTAGCCAGAGCAGAATTTGACCATAATAAGTGCAACTTCATCACATCTTGCCCTGCAAGAGATGGATTGTCCACAAGCAATCTCTAAAAGGTTCTGTTCTTTAAATCTGTTTAAACATTTTTTTTATTTGATTGCATTAGGCATTCTCTGTTTTCTGGGCCAAGAGTGCTCACAGAGAAATACAGCTAAACTTTTTCTCTAAGCAGAATTTCATCCATCTTATAAATAAAAATTATAAATTATTTACTTATAAATTCACTACTAAATCAATTGGAGTCAATAATCAATAATCCCAGATATGCAGGCTCTTCCCAAACGTATTTTACAGTATTGATGTTTTCACACAGCCTAAGCTTCAGTTCAGCAGGTGAAGTGCTCCAACCTGCACCCTCATTCCTGTGCTCAGGGACCACAGGCAAACCCCACAGCCTAGTGGTGCAAATTTATTGCTTCAGAGGCAAAGAGGCAGTACTTGCTCCCTTCTTTTCTGACACTTCAGCACTGACAGCAAAAGGTTTTAGTAAAATAAAGCTTTTCTGAGCAGCATTACTTCAGTATCCACAGTAATGGGAAAGGTTCTGGGTCCTGCTTGCTTTGCTTGACTTTTTGTTGTCTGTTGGCCTCAGCTCAGTAGATTAGTTCTCCTTAATGAGCCTTGACAGTCCCCCAGGCTCTTTAAATCACTATATATAGTCAGCAATGCTAATACAACATACGTAGGTGAGGCAGGCATAGAGCATAGCCAGAAGATTAATACTAAGCATCCCTAAAATAGACAGATCACAGTACAAGTCATTAGCAATAGCAGGGAGAGGGGCCCTGCTGATGTGCTGATTAGGAAAGTACCACTGGACACAGAATTTATGAGATTTTTTTCTTTTAACCAACATGCAGGTCTTGGCACACAAGTTTATGAGCAAATTGGGCTGTTTCTACGTTCTGACGCTGGAAAAAACTGGTGAAGGCAACTCATGAGCACGTGGAGGTATAGACTGAGCTTGCAGATGTCTCCCCAGAATGTGAGTAGAACTTACATCTACTGTTATAGTGAGCAGTACCTATTATATGCATTCGCAGGATATCTAAGAGAGCTAAACATTTGTTTTCTAGTGCACAGACAAGAGAATATGCAGTCCCTTCCTTTCTAGAGTAATTTTAAGAATTGTTGCTTATCTTAACACCTACAGGGTCTGAATAAAATGCTAACACAGAAATGTTCTTCCCAACATGTGGAATCTTTCCCTACTTCAATTTTCAAATACTGGATCTGTGATCTATGATTTTAAATGGTTTTGTTTTCCTAGGGCTTTTATGATGCTGTGGTAAAAATGTGAAGCACAAGCCATACAAGGAAGATACAATCACAGAGTTTTCATCAGCTGAAAACTCACTGTACCAGACTACATTAATCTCCCTACAAAATGCTGTATAGGAGAGTTTGGAAGTGTATTTCTTTTCAGGTAAAATATTAATTTGTTGCCCACCAAACCAAATTATCACATATTTACACAGCATACCAAAAAGCACTCCTTTTTCCATGAAACAGAAGTGCAAAGCTCTGCATGTGCAGGAACAGCTCACCCAAGAGATCTGATGTTTTGTGACTGCCAATTTGATCAATTAATTAACTGAAAACTAGAGGTTTGTAGCTATGGAAGGGTGACTCTGGAGAGCTGCTGGATGATCTTTCAGTAGGCTGCCTGATATATATAAACCTTCCACTGTGTGCTATGTGAGTGCTCATTCTGAAGAACCACAGTGCCTAAATTTGCCATTGGCAGTTCTTCCTCAGGATGCCTGCAGGTCATTCTAGCCCTTGCAGAGCACTGACTTCTAGAGCTTCGCACTGCCTGCACAGTGGGGGGTGAAGGAATCCAAATCACACACAGGCCCCACACATCACCCCAGCCTCAAATTCTTTGGCATAAGCAAACTTCCTGTGGGAGTAAATTAACACCCTCCTGCAATTATGGGGTCTGTGTGCTTTGGTTTCCTTTAGTGCAGAGCAGCAGAGGGATGCTGTACTTTGCATCATCTAGGGATCTTAGAGGGCTCTCAAAGCAGTGATGCTGCTTTTCTCTAAAATCAATTGCTTTTATAATGGCTCATGTGTAGGCACGAGAAGCCAAGCTCTATCACACAAGTTCTCAACTTGCCAGGCAAATATCAAAGTTTGATGGAAAACAGAATTTGCCTTTAGTTATTTACTGGCTACATTATTAATCCAAATGCAATATTTATGAAGATACGTCAATACTCTTGAAATATCATGCTGACATTTTCTCTGGAAATGCACTGTTTGCCATTCCATGCAGCTATTTCAAAATCAGTGTGATCTTGGAAGCCAAGTGGCTTTTTTTTTAGCTTTTGTAGAATCTTCACAATTATCAAACAAGAGATATTTTGAATAACATTGTGCTTTCACAGAATTAGAGGATTTTCTTGTGAGAGAACTTTAACTGAGACTTTTTCTCTTGGTCCTGACCCCAGGTTCCTTCCAGTAATGACATCATCTAGCAGAATACATAAGGCAGAAGGCTCAGGCAGAGCAAAACCTACCATGATGCTCAGGTCACTGTGTTACTGGAGAGGGAGTGCTAGCACATGGCAAGAGCTAGGCAGTAAGGAAATACAGACTTAGTAACACTGGCCCAGGGCTGCCAGGGGAAAGAAGAGTAGGAGACTCCACAGTGCTGCCCTCTCAGCTGCCTCCCCTAGTCTTTTGTCTCACAGAGCTTTTGTGCCAATTATTGCTACATAAACACAGTGGCTAACACTAACCAGAGCAATCCCTGGCATTTTCCTTGCAGAAGCCAGGTTGGCATCCAGGCCAAACACTCCAGCTCTTATCTACAGAGCCTCGTTTCAAATTTAACTTGTTTTCCAGTAGTGCAAGCTCACTGCCCACTGCTTACTCCCTACAGCACAGCCGAGAAAGGAAGATGAGATTTACAAGTCCTGTTTTCAATTAGGTTAATTTTTTGCCCAAAACTTGAATTATTTTGTTTAATTTTGTTTTGGAAAAAAGGAAACTTGAGTCCTAAAGTTATGTATATGTGTCACTGCACTAGCTTGCCAAATACCTTGCTGTGATTTAGTGGCACGGGGTTACCAGGGTCTGCTGACAGCAGGTCCTCTCTCTTTTTGTGTCTAGTACTGCTCCAAATTCTAAAAGGGCAGTCAAAGGAAATGTCATTGCCTGGCACATCATTGCAAATGGACAGGGGGGATCCATGATCAGCTGCTAAAACATTCTGTTTTCAGAGACTTTATTTTATATTACAAAAGCCTTTGTTAGCCTTAGTGCTTTCACATTGTTGTGGTGGCACTTTGTCAGAGCACTCTCTGAGTCCTCTCAGAAAATAAATGTCACCAACACAGGGAAAAATTACAAAGATGATTTCAAAGTGCACACATTCAGGAACACTGCAATCCTTGTCAAATTTAACAGGGACATTCACAGCAAGAAAGCCAAGTGTCTAACCAAAGTACTTGAGCTAGAGGGTTGATTATGTCAACCTCAAAACAACAGTGAGATGGGCCACTAAAATAAGCACTGCAAACATCCCAAAAATTTGGGATTTCAGTTTTCTTCTCCTTCTACTGCAGTTTACAGGAGGGCTTTCACTGAAAACCCTCCTGTAAACTGTAGTAGAAGGAGAAGAAAACTCTTACCTGTATATATTTGCTTACTGGTTTAAAATCAGAGGTCATTAGTCAATGGCTCAGAAGTTCATATTGATGGCTACTGAGGCACTTAAACATCATTAAGAGGTAATGGATGTTTTTCACTTGTTATACTTTATTAGCTTTGTAACTGATGTAATTATTTAATGAGAGTTCAACATCCATTCACTATCAGATTCTGAGATTTCTTTCCATACCTACTTGGTGACGTGACAGCAAAATTTAGGATCAGAATAAATGCAAATCAGTTCATGAACTCAGTAGAGACAAGAACAACAGACAGACTCTAGCAAACAGGCCTAATAGATTGAGCTTCCTTTAATATTCATGTCTTGAGATAGAAATAATGTTACACAGAAGGCAGCCTTTAAAAATGTCACATTTAAAGGTGAGATGTCTGCACATCTATACATACATAGGTAACTACAGCCTAGGTGACTGCTTAGAACCTGTGAAAAAGTTTCTCTTAACTCTGGAATGTGCTTGTTGGATGTCCTATAAATATTGGCTTTTATGAATTAATTTGGTTTAGTTCTTGTAAAAGCCAGAATACAAATAGAAAACTAGTAATCAGTTATCAAGGTTAGGAAACCCTGAGTTTCCTCAGGGCCTTTTTTTTTTAAGGCAACATCTCCATGCATTTCCACATTTCTTTATACAAACACACTTTCTATATAGCATGTTCTTCTATGCTGTGTATCACTGCTAAACAGGCAACAAGTGACAGAAGACTCAGGCACTGCCCCAAAGTCTGCCTTGTCTAAGGGGCAGAGAGCAAATCACTCACTGTCACACAAGTCACATAACAAATTAGTCATCAGATCCACCACTGCAGCTTACACTTCTCTTGAGTTGTTCCTGGGATCACTCTGCTTCTGTGTTACAGATAAGAAAAGCAGCCTGGGTAGCACCATAAAAGTGGTCAAAGAGAATCATCCTTTTTCCCAGGGGAATTTCTCTCTCTGGTACCAGCATAAATAATGACCAATGTCCACAAATAAAACCTTTCAGAATTGATAAGGTCATTCCTTTCAGTCTGAAATGTCCTTAAAGGACAGAGCTGACTAGAAAGTCTGGTCAGCAAAGCTTGAAAGCAGGAAAATCTATTGAGAAGAAAGATACAGAAGGTTTTGTCAAGGCACACATTATTCATGGATCCCGATCGCATTGGGCCAAAGCTCCTATTCCTGCTCTCCTCTAACATACAGTGGTCTGGAAGGGCTGCAACCAGAAACAAAGCCCCTACCAGGAGTTGCGTCCCAGGAAGTTGGAGGGTTGGCTGAGCACATTTGCTTCATTGTGCTTCCACATCATTAACCTATTTGCTTGTAGCTCTCACTTTCAGACTCACTGCACATAGCAGTTTTGGCTTCCATACTTTCTCTTATCATTTACTGGATCATCAGAGACAGATACAGAGTGAGAAACCTGAATGGAAAGCATGTCTTCATAACAGGCTGTGACACTGGACTTGGAAACTCACTGGCTAAATGGCTTGACAAAAGGGGATTTTGTGTCATTGCTGCATGTGCCACAGAAAAAGGAAGCCAAGAGCTACAGTGCTGCTCTTCACTCTCACTGAAGACAGTGAATCTGAACTTAGCAGACTCCAGCAGCATTGCCAGGGCTGTGGTGTTTGTGACTGAACAGACAGCTGGCAAGGGTAAGTGACAAGGCAACTTCTCAGAAAGATGATTCAATATAACCAAATCTAGTCTAGCTAAAAGTTCTGTTGCCTCTCTACTCACTGTAGAGGCGTTTTTAATCTCACTGATGAAACACATTCACTCCTCAGCTCTGTCATTTCTCAGTTCAAAGATATTCTCTCCAGCAATACTGCCCATTGCTTTCACCAACACGATACCTAAAAATCTATTTGCTCTGTCTGTTAAAAGAAGATCATTCCCAGGTGTGTTTTTTAAACTCCTTCTGGTGTAGTTGAAGAATGTCAGTGGAAAGAAGGTACTAACTGTACCAGAAAATTTTCTTGACAATTCAGCCCACTCAATTAAAAATGGTTAATTCAGGGCCTCTGTAGTCCTCCTCTAGTAAAGATAAGAGTATATTTTTGCATGCCTTGATAAGTCTGACATTTGCATTGTACTGAACAATTGCACTGACTGCAACAGTGAAACACTTGCAATTTCAGCCAGTTTTGTTAGAGTTGTTGTAGCTCTCACTACCCCTATCATACACCTCTGAGTACTCCTGTAAAAGAAGAGGAGCTCACCCTTTGATACCTATGAGACTTCAGTGATGGGTTTGGCAAAGGCTAAAAAGATCTGCATGGTAAATATATTCAACTGTGGCAATACACATTTATCAGCATTGATAGCTCAGACTAAAGGCTACCAAAGGGCATCACAGCACTGTAACTACCAGTTGTAATACACAGTTACACCAACTATTCAATAGGCTTATTAATAAATTAAGTACTTAAAACAGCAAAACATGTATCTTCTACCATAAGACTTTCTCCTCAAAGCTTGTAATAGGCTTTTGGCCTTATTGTGAATATTCCAAACCATTATTGAATGCAGAGATTGAGAGCAAGTTTAACAAAATTATTAGCACTTACCTCCTCCAGCAGGCTCTTGCTCCCAACTTGTAGAAAGCCCCAGGTCCTCAGCCAGGACAGCCACTGCTAATGCTTTCCATTCAGTGTGTAAGACTCTTTATGGAGGCTGAGTGCTGGACTTTCGGCCTCTCACCTCAGGCACAGGCTGTCCTCAGCAAACTCTAGGAAACGTCACTATTTATCTAAAGTTCCTCGAGTAATTTCTAAAGGTAGTAAAGCAGAAGTATCAATACACAGGGCTAAGCTAGTATCTTTAGAAGCATTGACTAAGAACACATTTGGTTCAGACCTTTAGACCCCAAACCAGAACAATCAGTCTCTCCACTTCTATGCAGACCATTTGATTTTCACAGGAATACAAACGCGTATTAAGAGCCTACATACCTGAGCAGATCTGGATAAAGCCCAGCACGGTGGCCCACATCTCCAAACAAAATAGCTTTCCTTTAACACTTTACCCATGCTCTTCAGCAAGTTCTAACAGGTGTACAAACTAGACCATCCAAACATATCCCAGATAACTGTATTCATCTCAGTGAAGTTTTTGCAGACTGTGTGCTTGGTTCCCAATGCACACATGATACTCCATGGTAAGATATTGCCATATACTGAAATAAATGGTTTTGCATTCCTCCTAGGGCTTTTTGGCTTGGTGAGCAATGCTGAAGGATCAGCACCGGTAGGACCCACTGACTGGCTGAGGATTGAAGACTTCCATTCAGTCCTGGATGTTAGCCTGCTGGGACTGATTGAAATCACACTCAAGCTTCTGCCACTTCTGAAAAAAGCTGAGGGAAGAGTTGTCAATCTAATTAATGCCAAAGGTCTCATGGCTTTTGTAGGGGGTGGCTACAGTCTGTCCAAATGGGGCATGGAAGCTTTCTCTGACACTTTAAGGTAAGTAGCCAGAAACACATGCATGAATCCAAGAACAAATTCCAGACATGCTGAGGAAGGGTGACTGTATGTTTGCCCATTTTGATTCCACTCTGGAAATCTTGCCTAAAGGGGAAAAGGAAAATAAGAGGACTGGTCACTTTTTTAAGATTTCACTCTCCAGTACTATGGACAGACCCAGCAAGAGGCTGCACCTGGAAAATTTTCATGTCCCAGACAAGTTGTAAGTATGCAGATTTCAGGCATGTGAATCCAGTGCATGCCTGAAAGTAAATCAAAAATATAGCTGGTCAGACATCCAGTTTCTTGGGCAAGTTATACTTGCTTGTATATTTTGCTCTAATTCTCCTCAACAATCTGAGCTGGGAAATTCTAGACAGCAACCACACTACCAAAGGTAATTGTAACTTCAGAAAATTAAGCTGAACACCTTTGCTGAAACAGTTGTACTGCACTGCTTCTAGAAAGCTAAGGCCCAGCCTAGTGAATCAAGTCTTCATGAGTCAGAATGACTAGGAAAGCTGGTTTCAAACCATTATGAGTACTTACTTAATGAAACTATATATCCCAAAGAAATAGAAACTAATGGCTAACATATATGTGGTCCATTCCTTTACACACTGTAGAACATGGGTTCCTCGGTCTCTTAAGCTGCCCAGCAAGACAAAAATGCCATTTTGACCCCAAAAGAGTTGCACTGCAACTTGAAATTACATTGAGGGAACTACACTATGAGGAAGCCCACTAACCTTTATTGCATTAACATTTAATAATTTAACCATAGTCATTTAGCCATAGGACAGAGATTGAAGTTCTAATCTAATTGAAATTTTTTTCACTTTTACATTTTTTCAGACACTTTAATAATCTGCTGTTGCTGTGAACTAAAATAATGCAACAGTATATGAAATTGTCAAAAGCTTTCGTATGATAAGACATGACTAAGATGCACTTAGCTGTTACACCCTTTACAAGAGTCCAACATAAACCACACAGAGAATTGTGAATCTACTTGACACTGCTTTTTTCCCCTCAGTTGTCTGCTCTGCTTTTACAGAACAAGTACACTGTTATGAATCTAATTTGAACCTTTCAAAATAATTCTGATATATTAAGATAATAAAATTCTCAAATATTAATGTGACAGATGTTCAACTAACTCATGATCCATAGTTGTGCCATTATTGGATGGTCAGGGAGATTATTTGGTTTCTTTTCTTCTAGGATAGAAATGCGACATTTTGGAGTGAAAGTAAGCATTGTTGAGCATTGTTTCTTTAAGGCAGAAGAAGTTAAGTCAGATATCATTGAGAAAAACCTCTTCAAACTTTGGAACAGACTGACTCCTGAGATCAGGGACTCCTATGGAGAAAAATACTTAGTTGAATGTAAGTAGAAAAAGGATTGTATGAAAGCTCAGGGGGAATATTATTAACATATATAAATACCTGAATTGAAGCTGTAAAGACAACAGAGTCAAGCCCTTTTTAGTGTTGTCCAGGGATAGGATTCAAGGCAAAGGGCACACACTGAAACACAGGATGTTCCTGCTGAACATTTCAGTGTGAGGGTGACTGAGGAGTAGCACAGGTTGCCCAGGGCAGCTGTGGAGTCCCCCTCTTTGGAGATATCCAAAACCATCTGGACGTGTCCTGGGCAGCCTAGTCTAAGTGACCCAGCTTAAGTAGTGGGGCTTGATGCCAGAGGTCCCTCTCAACTTCAACCTATCTGAGATTCTGTGAACATTTACTTGACATCATTAATGCTCATTAAGGACCCATCACTGACTGTTCTTTACTATGTGCATGTTAGATGAGGCCTGAGATATTACTTCACACATGAGACTGGTGAGATACAAGGTCATGCTACCTTTCCTTGTCCCTCAATACTCACAGGCAGGATGCCCAGTGGAAATGAGCTGCTATGGCCATATGCTACATTTATTGCTTATCGGTATCTGAAAATTTAGTGCAATGTGACACAGAACATACTGTACAGAACATCTGGCTCAAGTATAGGCCAGAGAGGTTTTTGTTTATTGGACTTCCGGGTGTTTTGTAGCCTTTATTGTCTCTGCTTTCTAGTAGCTATACTGCTTTCAGTACTTGAGACAGTAGTTTAAAGCAAGCCTGAAGCTGTAGCCAAACCTTTGGATATAAAGAACACCCTCACAGAGATGTTGCATATAAATGCTTTCAGGATTATTTTTTCCTTTACAGATATAAAAGTCCAAAGATCATCAGTGAAAAGACTGTGTGACTATGATATTTCTAATGTCATAAAATGCATGGAACATGCCCTGATAGCAAAGTACCCCAGGACAAGATACAGAGCTGGATGGGATGTAAAGTTCTTCTGGCTGTTTCTCTCCTATGCCCCGAGCTGTCTGTCTGATATGCTGCTGCGTATTACACTTCCAGCTCCAGCAGAGAGCAGGAGACCAGCTCATGGAGTTCTGATGAGTGTCTAGAATTAACACAGTATCAGCTGTGCAGAAATAAATATTTATCCTACCAAAACTAGATGTCCTCTTCTTTACCAGTTATTAGACTGTTAAAATTCTTCTCAGAAGACATTGTCTCCATCCCTCACCCAACCTTACCCGAAATTCTGAGCTCACAGGTAGGCTTGTAAATCCAGCATGTTTTTGAAGGCTGTTGCTCAGAAATTATACCTCTGTAGGATCTGCATCCATAAAATTTTCAGCTACAAAACTAGTTAATACTATTCACACAAGACATGATGTCAAATAATAATGAAGTCCAGCTATCACAGCATATTCCAGAAATTACAATTATAGCATCTGACCACTTGATTATTCAATTCTGCAGGAAAAAAACCACAAGAAATTTTACAGATATGCAATTCTAGGGAAAATCAAAACTTCACAAAACTTCTGTTCTATGCAAACAGAGTATCGAAAGGCATACTTTTACTGTCTTCCTAATATTAGTATAGTTTATGGGGAAAATACAAAAAAAATGTGCATTTGTATTTCTTTCATCCCCAGTGTGTTTTGCAAGCTAAAATTATTGTTATTTCACTAATCAGATGAAGTAGGTCATTAATGTAGGCTATAGCAAATCCTTTCAGTTGTACAGAGCGTGTTCAGAATGGCAAAACATAAGCTGACATTACTGCACCTTTTGTACACTATTTCTATCTCTTGAGCTGTTGGCCAGAGGCTTACAAATTGGTGCTCCTAGAGATATTAAAATTGAAGGGGTAAAGGTTTTATTTGCTGAAGTGCTGTGCTGGTGATTAATCATTAATGTGCGATTCAATTAAGCTTAAAAAAAATACCATGTGCAGGTCAGAACTCCAAACACAGGAAAAGAAGTTTCATCACTATGTATGAGAGGGCATGTGTGTGTGTTTGCAATGGGAAAAAAAGGGACAGTATGTAAAATGTGCTAGTAACCTTCAAGTATTTCATTGAAGTTCTATTCTCTAGCAAACGGCTTCAAGAATAAATATATTTTACTTCATTTCACAATAAATACTTGCAGAGAGAGAAATCTTTCTATCTGGCCAGGCAGCTCTAAAGAGAATGTACATGAAGAAATTAATGGTGTCATTTATCAGCTCTGTAGTTGCAGAATACAGGCAGTTGTTGAAATCTCTAAAAATCAGCTTTCATGAAATAGAAAGAGTCCAAAATTTAAGAATTCAAGCAGGGACTGTCCTGATAAGGGAAAAAGAATACAAGTGAAAAATTGATATAATCTAAAACTTCTGTTGTACAAAGAACCAAAACCTAAATTTGACATAATCAGAAGGGTACACTGATGAAGAGTAGATAATCAGAATGATACTCAGTAGCTATGCTGCTGAGAGAGGAGTCCCAGTTGAAGCTTAGGAATCCTTCACCATCAGATATGCTAAACAACCAAACCTACATACTACCTAACTAGAGAGTAACCCAGGGACTGTTTTCTTCCATATCTGAAAAGTTAAAATTATTACAGGAAAAAAATAGTATTTCTGATACATGGCTCACATATTAGCAGTTTTCACCAACACTGGTTCCAAATCTTTGAATCTTTGAATTCTTTCCTTAAGAACAGCGCCTTGCATCTCAAAGAAATCCTTACAGATGTGTCTGTTGGGTTGCAAACTCTAAGAAATTTTCTACATTAATGCACTCCAGAAAAAACTCTTTTAAAAACACATAATGCGCTTAAAGAAAAAAAAAATCAAAGCATCAGATTCTGACATCAGATATGAAAGGTAATTGAAATAAGGTTTTAATCACTTATGTCCATACTACCTTGATTGTCAGTCTCTCAATAGTTAGTGTTTCCTGCTTCAAGGGCCAGTTTATTGAATGTCTGTAACAGGGCAGCTTTCACACTTACAGAGATACAGTGTCAGTATCAAGACATCATCTTACAGGAAGAACTTTAGACAGTTGTGTAAAGCAGTAAGCACTATTCTTATTTGATTTTATCTAAGGCATTGTTGTTTTCATCTCAGAGTGCATGGAAGTCTCCACAACTGAAAAAAGTACATAGAGCCTTGACACAAATTATGAAATAGGAATGTGATAAAATAATATGTTTATTAGACTTATTCAGCAGCATCATTTTACAGTTGTCTTTTCTAATTAAAGTATGTTACAATGTAATTACAAGCATTCTAATTAGAAATAGTATATATTTTGAGAATTTAGATGTAAAACAATTAAGTAGCAAAAGTCTCAATCATTATAAATTCAGGAATCTTTGTATGAGTAGCTAGCCAGGAATACTGAAGAACATGGTCCTGTAATCAGAGTTTTCTCAAATGGTTCATGTTGTGGAAGCTATCTTGGCTAATTATTAGAAGAGCTAAAAAGATCAATAGTATATTCTGATGGAAGGTTAGAGGAACAACCAGATAACTACAAAGACTGCATTAGTAGAAATTGTTTCCCTTTCTATTAATATCCACCTCAGGAAATAAATAGTCAATAAAATGAAATTTTCACATTTAAAAAAAAACCTGAAGGAATTCTGAAATGAACCAATATCTTTCACATTTTGCTGTTTGGAAATAAGCTGCTACAGAAACCTAGCTACGTCATAGTACAAATTGGTTCCAGAGACTCCAGCCGAGAACAGAGGTATTCCACTGATGAGCCAGAGAGAAGCTCATTAAGTAGTTGTGGCACTAAAATCTAAATATATCCAGTATTCATAGGAACACTATTAATGGAATTGTGTTAATTGGAGCCTAGAAGAAAAGTATGTGTCTTATAGATTGAAAGGAAATTATGTCAGGCAATTAAAATATTGTAAGAACAACATTTTGCACAGGTAACTAATCAGCATAATAGTGCTACATTGACTCTTTCATCTTTTGTTTAACACAAGAGGAAGAGATACCCATTTTTATATACAGTACTATATAAAATAGATGGCAAAGATGCCCAGAGCACCAGTAGAATTTTTTAAAGGTGCTGTTATTAAAGGTACATTCTAAAGAAAGACCCTGTAACTCAGTAATGTTCCTTTATTTGCCTTGTTTGGTTCTCTTTTTTTGTAGTTTTAAGCATTTATATAATTAATTTAACCCTAAATATATGACTGATTCCATACAAATTTCTACTAGCAACATCACTGAACGAGATAATCTCAGAAAAATTTACAAATGTACAATATATTTATAACATTACTTTCAGACAGTTTCAGTGCAAAGATATACATATAGTACATCAAGATAATCGTTCATAAAAATAGAAATTGGCATTTGTCAAAAAAACAAGGCATAGTTTCAACATACATCTCCAGCCACTGGCTAAGAGATGTATATATTTTTATAAAGCATTTGAATGTGAACCTTACTCTTCTGTTTATAAAAAATATATGTGCAAATGGATGTGTCTAATTTCCCTAAATGAGTTACCTAGTTACACCACAGAGTCCTCTTTAACAAGGTTGGCGGTGTCTTTAAATGTATCCTCTGTTGCTGTGTAAGCTAGTGGTTGGTCTCTCTTCAGAATAATCTTGGGAGGCAGTGAAGGAGAATGGGTAGGGACATTTTCTGTGTCCTGTTGCTGCTCCTTTTCCATCTGGAACAATAATAATAAAATAAAACCTTACATTCTAATGCACCATACATCCAATTAGCTTTCAGAAATAAAGTAAATAAATAAATATTCAGTAAATAAATATTCCTCAAGTTAAATGTCATGATATAAATTATTTCTGCAAAACACCACCTGTAACAAAATGAAATGCTAATTTCACCTTAGATAGTACAGCTGAGTAAAAACAATACTAGAAATTTATACTCCATACACTGAAACTTCTACTCTAATGCTTAATGTCAGGAGCAGCTGTGCCACCTGAGCCAAGCCTGCTCAACACCTCATTGAGCATGACATTTAGTAACCTCTGACAACCACTTCATTCCCTAACCTGGACTGGAATTTCTGTACTGTTCCACATAGCAGCAGAATCTACCAATAATCTTTATCCTATGAAAGCAAGAACAAGGTCCATCAGTACATTGGCTGAAAAATAGAATTATATAATATAAACAATACCTCTGCATATATTGGGTTTTCAAAATTAGTGTTTTGTTTCTTTTTTCTCTTGAAGAAACTCCACTTTGATTCCTGAAACACAAAAATTATTAGAACTTCACATATTTTTCTCAAAGCTTCTCTGGAAACTGCCATTACAGTGTTGGATTTCACTTGCATTGACTGCTACCCCAGTGACTTCAGATGGATGTTCTTACATCACTAGGTTGTATAAGCATGGAACAAAAATTTCTTTTTTTGCTAGATTACCAAGTTATTTCACCTAAAGAAGTATTCACAAAAGACTAGCCAAAAAAAATTACTAAATTACTTCATGAAATCTTATATACCAGACAAGTATATCAAAAAGGAAAAAACTATCTTGAAAACAACACAAGGGCAATTATTTGAGGGATATGAAACTACATTAAGTTGACTGCATCTTCCCTAGCAATTCAATTTTTCTGATATGAAGCAGAACATAAACAAGGCAGCCTTAGAGCATTTTTATTTCCTACCGGAGGTGTATCTGTACTCTGAGGGGTTTCCTTCGGGCTAGTAGATATCACAGAGGAATACACAGGGTTTTCAAAATTTTCATTTTCCCCACTACCAGCTGCTGCTACCTGTAGGAGAAGGAAGAAAATCAACATTCTTCAAAGAAGAAAAGGTGGTCATAAGGGAAAATGAAAGGTGAAAGTCAAGCCAAAATTTATCTTACAAGTGTTGGTCGAATGACTGTAACTGCACCAGCTGTGCTGGCTCCACCATCTCTGGTTGTATACATTGGATTTTCAAACGTGATTGGTTGTTTCCCCGACTCCACTGCAAAGTTTTCATTCTATGGAGGAAAAAACCCAACAACTGCAGTGGAATAAACACCTCCATACTCCTAGGAATTAATGTGTAGTCAAACTCTTCATCTTGGGGAACAACACATGGTTACTTTCATGTAGGCTTAGACAAAACCTTTATCTGTTAAAATCACAACATCAATTTACTTTTACTCTCTGACTTGGCAGCCTGGACTACTGATTGTTCCAGTATTACCCCATTTCTTAGCTGGACAACCCCCCCCCACATTTCAGTACTTGATTCAAAGTGTTTTATGATAAGGAAAGATGACTTTCACAAATCATACCTTCAACAGGGAAGAGACATCAAAGGAGGAATAATATCCAAATAAATATTTTAATTTAGACTTCAAAATGACATATGAATTAATAAGCAGTAACTGATATATAAGAGAAGGGGATTCATTAATTTTGTCCCAGCAAGGAGATTGCTGTATTTTTTGAGACAAAGCAGATGAGTTACAACAGGTAAGAGGATAATGAAAACAAAACCCCACCCAGACGCACTTGTCCTGCTCTTTGACACAGCCTCATGACAGAACCAGCAAGGAATAGCACAGGAATAGTACAGCACCTAGTCCCTTAAACCTGCCTCATTTTCACAAACACTGCTTCATGCCCAATGGATTAATCTTTTTGCTACCAGAATATGGCTTTTTATAACACAGTAAACTCTTGTCAGCTTCCTCAAACTAGACTGACTAAGAATAGCCCCATGGAAAAATATCCAACACCTACTCAGGCATATATGATTTTACAATTTTAGGAGGCATATCCCACAGTTCTTCACTACTGTACACCAAACCCTTTGAATTCTTTTCCAGTGAACACAACAATTTTTTTGTTTATATTCTGATTACTAGGGAGAACTAACGCCACACAAGTAGAGATAGTCTTGATACAGACCTGTTATTGGCAATGTATAAACTGCATTGTTTGAGCTTCAGGATGTCAGTATGAGGCCAGAAAATGCCAAGCATGGACAAGTCCTTTGTGCATGAAGAAGTTTTGGGGTAACATACAAGCCTAAAGCTATTTTTCCAGTATTTACCAAAATGCTTATGTGGATGTTTTGTTACACAAGCTGCGTAATTTTAACAATTACTGTGTTTTTTCATCTAGGCAAAGGTCATACTAGGAGCTTATCTTCTTTAGCTGTTTCATTTCATATCTATTCACCATCAGTTTAGGGAGTTCCCACCTTATACTTGGCAGCAAGCGCTTACTATTTAAACATATCCATGATCTGTTTCCTACAAGCAAAAGTCATTTGTACACTGTACTTGTGGTAAATGGGAATAATACAGGGATCTGCTATTTCTCAGATGTGCATAACAAAACGTGCATTAAGTAGAGTTACACTTTATGATGTCGCCATAACTGTTAAATGTGATTTGTTTAAACTTCATAAACTAAGAAATTTTCAAATCTATACTGTATTGCACAAAATAGTGAATCCTGTGGTTAGGAGTGAGTTTTACCTCTGAATGCTCTAACATACTATCTGGTTTTGAAAACTACACATCTTAAACTGTTCTATGGAACACAGAGATCCTAAAGAATTCCCTGTTACAATGCTTTCATTTGTCTAGTCATTCCCTTTATATCCCATGAACGTACTGAAAGACAAAAGAGAGTAATTGACCTAATTTCTGCTATATAAATCTTAACAAAATGCACATTATTTTAAAGAACATCCTATATTAGTCCTTGCTTTCAAATTATGAAAAGCTATTTCAGGAAACTATCAATCATTGCTCACTTCTTTTCTAGAACACATTTATCATCCCACTATCATTTTATAGATAAAAGGCTCCCTTCTATAAGCTACTAATTACATTAAAAGAACACAATTGAAAATTTATTTGAGAACTAAACCTTACCATTTGCATTGCTCTGTCTATAGCAGAATCTCCCCCAAAGCCAGAGACTCCTATGTCCATGGTCACATCTGCTCCCGACCGGAAAGTTACCCCATTGCCATTTTCATTAGATTTTACAAGACTGCTCAAACTACAAAAAAACCCAAACAGACAAAACAAACAGACAAAAATAAAAAGAAAGGAGAAGATATTACAGAGAAAGAGAGTTTATAATACATTTTTTTTCAGTTGCATTTCTAAGCATAATTGTCACTTTGAATTTTGGCAAGCTAGCATCAGAAGTTGTATTTCTTTATTAGTTTAATGAGTTTTTCAACCTAAGTTAGCCCCCTCAGAATCATCTCAAATACCTTTGTGTGCTCATGTAGACATCAAATGATGTCAATGAAATAAAATTTCACAAAATTTACCTACATTTTGAATACACTTAATGTTGATTTAAAGACAAATGCATGGATCCACTCAATTACTCAAATTCATTGAAACTGGTTTTTAAAACACACATCTGAAATTTGACAAAATAAATCCGCCAACACCTATACTGAAGATTTATGCATGCAAATAATGAAGATACCTACAATACACTGTTTTCATACTAGTGAATGTTCAGTCTGTGTATAGATTTATGACAACCACAAGTGCACTCTAGATATTTATGAATAATAAAATAAAATGAATAATAAAAATGGAAATGGTCTGAAAGCACACTGTTGGGCTAAAAAATAATAGGAGAAGGGAAAGATAAAAAAATAAAAAATAAAAGTAACCAAATACAGGACATTCCCACACAGAAATCCGAGTATGTAACATCCCTGAGGCATCTAACTACAAATCTGCTCCATAGCTAACCTTTGGTTTCATTTTGTCAAATTTGCCTAACTTGAAGGAAGGCAGAAGTGCTGGAATTGTATGTCCAGTTGTATGTCCTCACTGGATCTGGCTCATGGTAGACTTCTTTCCTACAGCTGGTGCTGTAGGAAACGTCACCAGTCGGCCCTGTAAGCATCAGCTGATTCAATTTTTAAATGGTAGCTCTTAGCTACAAATCCTGTACATGGACAGGTCTCATACCACAGGCAAGAGTAAGCTGTAGCTGAGTTAAGTCTGCTGTAAAGGTATGAGTTCTGAGTTTAAAGAGGGATTGAGCAATGGCAGCAGTAAGACATATGGCAGAAATAAATAAACTCATGAAAAGGTTGGATTAGAATCACAGATTCACAGAATGGCAAGGGCTGGAGGGGACCTTAAATATCATCTATTTTCAACTTCCCTGCCATTGGCAGGGACCCCTTCCACTAAACCAGGTTGCTCAGAGCTCCTTCCAACCCAGCCTTGAGCAAATGCCAGAGATGAGGCATCCACAACTTCTCTGGGAAATCTGTTCTAGTGCCTCACCACTATCACAAAGAATTAATTCTTAATACCTAATTTAAACTTACTCTCTCAGTTTGAATCCATTCCCTCCTTGTCCTTTCACTACGCACCCTTGTAAAAAGTCTCTCCCCATTTTCTTTCATTTACTAGAAAATCATCCTCAGGTCACTCCTAAACCTTCTCTTTTCCAGGCTGAACAAACCAAGTTCTCTCAGCCTTTCTATGTAGGAGCGTTGCTCCATCCCTCTAATTATCTTGGTGGTGTTCATCTGGGCTCACTCAGTGACACTAGTTTAGTGTTATCCTCCAGTGAGGAAGCAGTTTTAGCTTCATCCACATTACTGACTACAGTGATTTAATTACTACAGTGATTTAAGAGCTATAAATTGGGAAATTGGTGCAAGCACTAGGAAATGTGCTTTTATGCATTTTAAAACACGTAATTAGCTGAAAGCTAAAAAAATTCAAAGCATCATATTCTGACATCTTTTCTAAAACAAATTAATTTTAAATAATTAAAAATATATTTCCTTCATCTTCCTTTGATTTAAAACATCAAATATTTTTGATGTCATTTCACAAAGCTGGTTTTCACTCAACAGTTTGACTGTCAGCAGCATAGGCATTGTCTCAGGCATTGGAAACAAAAGTTTACTACACACGTGCCATATTTTTAAGCAAATGAATACAGACTTTCACTTAGTAAAAGATCTCTTCAATTCATCTCAGGTCAAAGTTTTATAAAAAATGAAAACATTTCACTGTGGTCTTTTTTATCTTTTTGAACTGAATATGCAGCTTCAGATCTGGTAAATGGTCTTCTATATTGCCCATTATTTAAAAGCTAATTTAGAATGTCAAAGAGCTTTACCGTCATCCTTTGTTATACAATAATGATCAGCTATGGTATTGCCTGGAATGAAAAATTCACTGGAGATACTGCAACACTGCACTTCCCATATTCCACCAGAAAGGGCACATGGCAAAAATTGATTTTTCAGAAATATTTAGAAACAAATCTACATTTCCAGTTCACAGACATTGCTGCTCTGAAAGTCTTCAAAACATACCTTGGTAGTTTGGGAAGCGCGGGTAAAAGGGAGCCTGTCCGTCTGTAGTTGAAAAAGCCTCCGACCGCTAACACTCCAATGATGATGATCAGTATGACTGTCAGCAACACTGCTACTGCTGCTGCCAAAGACAGGAGAATGAGAAAACATTCAAGCAAGCATAGTTCAGTGCAAAACAAGAACCCAGAGAATTAAAAGCCTGACCCTGAACAGGTATCATGGTGAGGTATTACAAATTCTTTAGCTCAAATGTCAAGTGCAATATATTCTTGAAGCTTACTTGTTCCAGGAGGGACTCCTTTTGACAATCCTATTTCACAAAAATTCCCAGTGTATCCATAAGAACATCTGTAAATGTAAGAAGGACAGCTGACTGAATGGCTTTTATTAAGTTTGGGATCTCAGCTTTATGATTATATTCTGAAATGTTTATCTACGACCCAAAAATTTTAACTCCATGCTCAGTAATTATATATTGCACTGACTGTATGTAAATGTAGTATGTCTCCTATATTCAGAGAACTAAAAGTGAAAATAAAAAGTGCTGAGTCAGAGGTCTGGTTTCAGTGGAGCATTGGTGGCACCTGCTGGCTGCTCCAAGCTACATTTATTGAGAGTCACTTTTCCATTGTTGTAATTTTGGGGTATAGCATTTTAGAATTTTCAGAGGTTTGCCTCTTTGGGTTTTTGGTTTTGGGGTTTGTTTGGGTGTTTTCTTCCCCAAACTGATACTTTTACATTACTTATTTGTTGATATTTTTATGCATGTGTTTTTCCATAGTTGTTTTAAAAATGCTACTGCAGATGTATGACATCTTCTGAAGTGTTTCCAACAGATTTCAAAGAGTTTAATTGTTTCATGAGACTAAACCAGCACAGTCTGAGCCAGGACTACCCTAACAACATACAGACTTACTTGCATTTGGGAAGACTGCTTTCATCTATATAGCACGTTCCACCATTCATGCACCTGCAAGCTGGTGGCATTGTGGGAGGGGATTCAATAGCTGCAAAATTCAGAAGCCACATATGCATTACCAAGACATCCTTAACAAACTAAATAATATCAAAAATGCATTTTCTTTGTCTCTATAGATCTTGCATGTGCAAACTCACAGGCTGCTTTTCAGAATTTTTGATTTTGATAGTACATGTGCTTGTTGCTCTTGTGTCTATTTTTTCTGCCAAATCAGCTTAAATTAATTGAAGCAAAACCTCTTCTCAGAACATAGCAACTTAACAGAGTGTAGGCATAGCCAGCTCAAGCGCTATGTGTCTGCTCACTTTCTTTTTTCATGCAATACAGCCCAACACCACCCTTCAAACCTCTCCATTCAGAAAGCAGCAATGCTTTCTCTCTTTTACACTCTTCCATTCTACCAGCAGGAAGTTGTACAGAGAAGGCCAAACTGGAATGCAATTACTTTATGAAGAAAAGCAATGGATGGAAATACACATAGAGGAAGAGCATTATTCTAATGGTGAATCAAGTGGGGAAAAAATCATACTAGTCTTCAGTAAGAGCTCTGGATATACTGTCAGAAAAGTGTACTTAACATAGAAAAAGCCCTGGATCTGAGCCATTATTACAGGCTATAGAGCAAGGATGGACATAAATCACAAAATTGTTATCAGCCAGAGGAAGGGTGTTGCTACAATGTTTCTTACAGGTAAAACACCCTTCAAGTAAATGAGGTACAAAAAACAGGAAAGGCAGAGGTTTTACAGGCTGTATCTCACTAGCTGCAATAGGACCAAATAAACTAAATACATGTACAAAAGCTATGTTTGGTCACTGCACAGTTTTCTTAATTCCCAAACATTTTATATAAAGCAGCGTGAGTAAAGAATATCAAATTCAGTGTCTCCAGAGCAACACGCAGCAATTAGCAAATGTAATCAACACAGTTATTGATCCCTAATTTAAATGCATATTGCATATATTCATTCACTATTACATATTACTATAACCTCTTTCTGCAGCTCACATCACATGGCAATAGAAAATATCACTACTAATTATTAAGAAAATTTAATTTAGAGGTAAGGCAGTGTCAAAGTGATAACATTTTCTCTTTCAGTGCAATAAGAATATAATTCAGAGAAAATTAACCATAGGAAAGATGCCAGACATAATGCTACAAATCATTAAAGATCCATTCCAAGGACAAGTAGAAGGACATCTGGCTACCACCTCCACCACTCTAAGCTAAGAATGCAGACTCTCAGCTAGAGAGAAATAGAAATTCTGCAGTGGTATTTTCACTGTTCTCAGTAAAGGCTGAGAAATTCTATTTGATTTGTGCTCCTGGAAGCACTGTGAGGGTTTTGCTGCAATGCAACAAATGCATTGCAAGCATGAAATTCTAGTGCCTAAAAGACTCTCCAGAGTACAATTATCCAGAAGTTATCTCTGTCCACACTCTTGAGTTCTGTAAACTTTAGGCTTCTATGATACTGATTAAGAGCTTCCACAGAATTGTAAACAAAATTGTTAACAATAATTTGTCAGAAATTCTTAGTTCTGAAATCAAGACATTCTTTAAAAAATACTTTGAAATTTCAAAAATATTTTGGAATTTCAAAACAAAAATCAGAAAGTGTGACCAGTTTTGTAGCTGGGTCTGGTCTGGATGGATTGACAGGCCTATATCCATTTTACAAATGACACGCAAAGACATTAAAGAAAATGTACAAGATGACCACAAATCAGTGATGACTGAGAATAAAAGCCAGATATTCTGATTTACCAATATCTATTACATCAGTTAGCATATCTCTCCATACTTCTAATTCAGTAATGTATTTGTATTCCTAAAGAAAAGTTTCTGTTGCTTTCATTTCCAGTTTGACAAATTATTCTACCTGCATCACATTCCGTGCTGCTGCCTTCTAGAAACCGAGTCCCTTGAGGACATGAGCAGGTGTATCCTCCTGGTCTCAGCAAACAGAGGTGGCTGCAGACATCTTTACAAGGATTAGGCACTGAAAAAGTGATAAAGTGATAAAGATTTGAAGAAGCAATGTAGCATATTGGTAAAGGTAAAGAAGGGCAATTCCATAGTCAGTTGTGTCAACACACCACATTTATACTAAAATCTTCTCTCTGCCTTTTCTTACACCCTTACATTCTTAAGAGAGAGACAATGGCTGCTGAGAGCCCATATAGCACCAGGAACAAACTACTCCAAGTATTAATGATCTGCACTTTGCCAGGATAAATATATATTACGACTGTCCTTGTGAGGGAGGGGGAAAAGAGAAATGACATGGTCATATTTTAGAGACTCGAAAGACCAGTGTGTGGTGTTCCACTATTGATTTCATTTTGGGTGTGCAGAAAATACTTGTCAGCCTCTATTTAATTTTTAGGTTTTCAGAAACTAATATTATCATTTACTAATAGACACATTATCAAAAGTTTCCTAAGCTCTTTGCAGACATCGATACCAACTTCAATTTCACAGCAGGAAATGGCTCACTAGGATCCTGATTACCCACCTGACTGATTGTATCTGTGCTGGTGATAGATGCGCACTTGGGTAAGCCACGGATTTACGGTCAGAACTTTCACTTTTTCTCCATTTCCAAATTTATCCTTCTTCCAGACTTCTCCTCGTTCTTTAGCTATCCAGTATAAATGCCCTTCAAAGACATCAAGGCTGTATGGACTGCCTACTTCTCAAAGGAACCAAATAACAGACTGTTAGCAAGCAAATCTTCAGTGGAACAGACAAAACTGCTGTTCTTCAGCTTAAATACATGATTTATTGCTTTCATTTTAAGACACATGCAGTGATATATTTATATCCTCATGTGCCAGACCTCTTCATGTCTCAGTGCCCACACTGATTAATAAATAGTGTACATGAAAAATAAGAATCTAGTTTTCCACATTACTTCCTATTTGGATCACAAACTCCACTCTGGGAGTCTAGTCATCAGGCATCCCTGAACCTGGTGTGCCATTGATCACTGTATAAATGAGAAAACACTACCAAGACTTAATGTTTGAAAAGCTCCCAAATGTAGCCCCACTTGTGAAGCCCAAGTGCTTGTTAGCACACATCTTGGTCACTATCAATTGCATAGTACATTCTTACCTCCATGTAGTACAATGGTTCTGTCTGTCCCATCAGGTCTCATGGATTCAATTATATTTTCCTTAGAATCGCTCCAATAGATCCTATCATTGTTCAAATAATCAATAGAAAGACCAGTTGGCCAGCCAAGGTCTTCAGAGACCAGAGTTTGTCTTTGTTGTCCATCCATCCAGGCACATTCAATCTTTGGCTGCCTTCCCCAGTCAGTCCAATACATGAGCCTGAAAGGACAGAATGAGAAATGGATAAGGTTCAGAATTTGGTCACTGTGATTATCCTTTGGAGTTTCATGGAAAAGGTCAGTAATGGAAAAAAAAGCTGTTCAGCAACTTATGTTTTGCAGATGTGATTGGGAAGGTCACAGAGAGTTCACTGAACAATAAATACCAAAAGAACACCCATCAGTCACAACAAAGCTGTAGCATCCATGTCACTTCATGGAGCTATGCTGCTGTAGCCCAACTGAGAGAAGCACATATCACAATATCTCATGATCTACCATTTAATCCAAGTTGCAGCAAGCCCAGCTACTGAATTTACAAGTGCATTTACATTGCTTTTCCCCATGGAGGAGGCTATGACTGTCCTGCTTGGAGCTGGTAAAGAGACAATCCCATCTATTTCCCTGTTTCACCAGTAACAAAGAATCTGGATGGGCACATTATAATGTAGAAAAGAGATTTTTATTTGAACCATCTGGTCTTATCACTGACACAGGCATCCATGTTAATCCTAAAATGCTTTCCCATGCACACAAATTTTGCAATGTTAGTAAAAGGAAGTTCCAGAAAACATTCCCTTAGTCTTTCCTGAAAAATTACCACGGTGGGGTTTTTTGGTTTTGAATAGTATTGGAAATAATTCTGGTAAGTCCTGCAATACTCACCCACGTTTTGGATTGACAGCAATAGCTGCTGGTTGATCCAGGTGAGAAAAAATAAGCCATTTTCTATACCGTCCATCTAACTTTGCCACCTCTATGCGATTAGTTCCTGCATCAGTCCAGTAAAGATGTCTGAATTGCAT
Source organism: Molothrus aeneus (assembly GCF_037042795.1). Lineage (NCBI taxonomy): Eukaryota > Metazoa > Chordata > Aves > Passeriformes > Icteridae > Molothrus > Molothrus aeneus. Next base: position 19,692,127 of record NC_089652.1, on the reverse strand, counting down.
AAAACACAAAACATTCCAAAAGTAAATAGTTTACACTTGGAAGAGGAATAAAAAAAATTAAGACACACTTTATCAAACTTGAAGAAAATTAATATAATGAAGCTGTATTGATTACTGAACTTGTATAGAATATACAGACCCTAAATATAGGTAAGTTTAGCAAATGTGTGTGATCTGTTGGGTCACTTGTTTTTCTCCTGTGAAAAGTTTCTGCAGCTACCTCTGGTCCCTGTCAAATAATCTTCATTGAAGGACTACTGAAAACTGTCATTGTTACTTTTAAGCAGCAGAAGTGGCTAGTAAGCATCTTTAAAGACTCTGTTTTTCAGAAGATGATGAGGTTCATTACAAATAAAAATTCATTTACCATGTAATTTATGCAGCAGCTCTGGAGATATCCAGCTTATTAGTTCACAGTTCCTCTCTAGACTATTGTCTTCTGACAGAGATACTAATGAATAAATTGTTCCCATATCAGATGAAAATGCTTTTAGTCCTAATAAACAGGGTGCTCAGTCTACTCTTCCTTGAATTTTGTTTATCTTTATCATCATGCCTTTATAATTTTTAATTTTTTTTGACCTTAGATAATAAAAAGACTCATTATTATGCACTCACTAATCATATGGTGCCTTCTGCTTGAATAAATTATCTCCTAGCTGACCTGGAAATGTGAAAAAATACTGTAATTTCTATTTGGCAGATGAGCAGCAAGACTAAGTGTTTCAAACCATGTGTAGCATTTTATATAATGTGCAGATAATGAAACCTAGTTTTTTAAAGTACATTTCAACATTGTTCTGAAATCGGTGCAGCACTATATTTGAAGTGCTGAAGTTGCTCGCCAAGATGAAGCTGAAGCCTCACCAGGATGCTTGTGATATATTATCCTGGATGCATCAGGTTCCGCTCAACATTAATACCACATGAGCTACAGCTATACCTGTCCACCCTGTCCTTTAACAGTTATATTGCAAGATGAAATGACACCATAAACTGAAATCAAACTTCCAAGAGTCAGGCCCAACTTTGTCCCAGCTCTTCTCCAAGGTACTAAACATAAGGAGTGATCTCATGATTTCTATGATTAAGTTTAAAAAATTACCATGTTTTGGGCTAAAAATATCCAAAGTCAGTAAAGAGAGAAAGACCTCTTAAACACAATTACAAAAACTTTACCATTTTCTGAGAAAACACATCTATTCATCAAACTTCAGAGCTCCTTCTGTTTTAGGATTGCCCATACAGCACAGGGTTGGTAAGGAATGAGCAAAGATAAAAGATAAAATTCTATTGTGGGCTGGGGAGCTTTCCTTCCAAAAGCAAAGAAAGCTTGTTCCCTGGAGCGTACCTAAGTCATTGAAGAAGAATCCATCTGATATGGAGGCTTGTGTATTATCATGTTACTGATGCACAACTGATCTGCCAGTTGCACAGAATATGTGATGCAGTCAGCCACATGCACACCTACTAACCTGCTGCCTGGGCAAGGACAGCTTACTACATTGTTCTGACCTACCTCCAGACTAGACATATTCAGAGACAATACATAAGGAATAAAAAAAGTGGATTTTGCACAGCCTGATCAAATTCACAAACTGACACATAGAGAGAGAAGGTACAGCATTTTTCTAGCTTTTCAGTGTACTTACCTTCCAACCCAATCAACAGCTAACCCATCAGGATTAACTATGTATTTGAGATTCAAGTCAACTTCCTTTGTTGGATTGTTCCTACTGCTGTCAAACGTGGGGAGATAAGCACGTTTGATGGCTCCAAACTCAGAACCTTGTCCCAGAATGCTGAAGTACACAATACCTTAAAAAAAGATGAAAAATGTCTAGTTAATGACGTATTTGTCAAAAATTCTAATTTTTCTGAGGCTCTTATGTGAAATTACCAGCCCCATTTATTTATGAGTAAGGTTGTGTTAGTGTCTAGTCATCCATCATAGGCAAGATACACATCCAAAGTCATCTTGAGCTAGATTATCAAGAAATATATATCACATTTTTCAAGAGCATCTTTACACATGATTTTGAGAGTAATTTAGACTCTCATAAGCCTAAGGAGCAAGTATGGCGCAGGACAGTGGCCCTGTGGAAAGAGCAAAGAAAGGGAACTTGAGGAATAACCAAAAAAATGTTAATACAGGGATCTATTGGCCATTTCTGCTTAGTTTAAGTTCTTGCAAGGTTTGGGAACTTTGGGCTAGGTTTGGGAACTGCAGAGGCAAAAGGAAAAGGAAGGGGTTAATAACAATCTTCTATTGCAGCATAATCCTAAAGAGCCACAATTCTACAGCTAAACTCACACTCAAACGAAAGGAAAACGAGATCAAAATCCCGCTAAGCTAAATTAAAGCATTAAAAGAAATCCCAGTGATGATGGAGAATGAGTCGAGGGGAGGGGTACATTCAGTGGAGACCTGGCCAATTGATCTAATTTGATTTTGCTTTCCAGTGTAAATTAAACACCCACGCTGCAGAAATGCATCTTTTTAAACCAACCATTGTATGATTGAGCATTAGCATACTCACTCAGGCCTATTCCTTCAGGGTCCCAGTCATAATCCAGAGCCTGGATGCGCTCCTGGTTATCGATGTAGTCAGAGTACTGTTCTGATGAGATGTTGTACCTTCGAATGCGCACATTATCTGGCAGCAGTAACAATGGAGGATTACCTGGGAAACAATCATGAATTTACTTTCACCTATTTCTCATTTTAGAAAAAACAGATGAAAGTCATTTCTAATTAAACCTAAATGGGATTTTTACAAGTTGCATCTGTACAAGAAGCAGAGGGAATCTAGGGCCCCTTCTAAAGCTTCAGAGCTATCCAAACTTCACAGATTTCCAAAATTCATAAAAATTGAAATCCACTACCACTGAGGGTAGTATTATCCCTTTCACCATAGACCTTACACAGACATAATTCCTTAAAAATTCTTAAAAGTTCTATTGTTGGCATATCACTGCATCTCAAAAACAGAATGCCACTACACACTACGTGGTTCCAATTTCCCCCTCAAAGTACAGCAAACAATTTTGAAAATACAAATAAATTGCCAGTCCCTTCAGCTTTGACATGTCCAAGTTCTACCTTAAAGTTTGTGAATTTTAATGTCTCCATATTCAGATGAATGTTCTCCTGGCCACAGTTTAATTTTGGGTTAGCCTGATAAAATCCCATAACACCCTCATTTATGAAGGCTGTGAGATTGTATGACAAAGCAGGGCAGAGTTCTATTCTACAGAAATAGAATTTAGGCACAACAGATTTCATTTTTACCAGCTACAATTATATTATCTTCTATCACTTAGCCTTCAATACTTTTATGTGTCTAGATGTTTCCTGAACAAAGCCTGTGAAGAAGGGTATCAAAAAACTGGATTTCTGACACAGGCATAAACAGGCAGCCAGGCAGAAACTGAAGTGGAAATGTCCTTTGCATTTCCAGCCTAACAGCAGTAAATACTTGCTGAACTAGGCCCCTGGATGGGTAACCTGGAGACTTCATTTTCTTGTAGAATTTTTCATATTACAAACAATTTTTAGGTTTCAAAGCCTCCAGTAGCATGTAAGTTTGGTCACAGGCATTCTGTTCTGAAGATTTTACCATTTGACTAGGCACACCATATGTCTGTCACTTAGCTCTTAAAGCTGTTAAAGTGTTAAAGTTTTCTAGATACAGTACTGCTTTCGGTTTTTATATAATGCTGCTCCATTGTCACTTTTTTCTCTTTTCTTCACCTCTTTATTTTTATTATTACTGATATATTACTATTATTTTCTGAGTCAACTCTGCCTATTCAAGGACTGCCACACACAGTAGTCCCTGCACTGCAGTATGATAAAAAGCCACTGACTGATCTGAAACATTGGCCAAAGTCCTTCTGTTTGTGTGCACTAGTCCATGAACAATGAATGGCAACCTGTCATCAAACTGCCTTTGATTTATACCAGTTTAATGCAACTTTTTTCTGATGCATTGTTCTGTTGAAAGAATCTAAACTTCAGGAATAGGCAACATTAATTTCCTTCTGATGATAACCAGAGGACAACAGGTTTTTGTTTGCAGAAAATTTCAGGAGAAATGAAGGCAGGCATACAAATCAAGGTATCATTTCTAATGTTTACAGTTGGAAGCAGAGATGAGCACTTTCATTCCTAATTATGGAATAAGTAGAATACACAGATAGTATTGTCTTACAGAATAAGGTTTGGCTTTCATTATCCTCTTCTTATAAAAGAGGGGATTACATTCATTAAGTTGCTATATAGCACTTGCTCTTCATTCAATCTCGCTATCAGTTAACATACCATCAGCTGCACACTGCTTCCCTTGTTGATCACCCACAGACCTGAAGCCATCTGCACAGAAACATTCATAGCTTCCTTTGGAATTCTTGCAGTCCTGGGTGCATGTTCCAAAGATCTCACACTCATTGATATCTAGACACAAGAAGAGAAAAGATTCCTAAAACTTGCTCTCTTTCTTGTTTAGTCTCTAGGAGTCTCAGAGGTGACCTCGTTGCTCTATACAATTCCCCGAAGCGAGGCTGTAAGTGAGGTGGGGGCTGGACTCTTTTATGCTGCCTGCAGCGAGAGGAGCTGATGAAATGGCCTTAAGATGAGACAGGGGAAATTCAGATTAGATAGTACAAAAAAACTTTCACTCTAAGGGTGGTCAAGCATCAGAGTAGGTTGCCCAGGGAGATGGAGTCACCATCCCTGGAGGTGTTTCAGATGCATCTTCATCTGGTGCTGGCTGATGGTTTAGTGATTTAGGGGTTACAGTGGAGGTGCTGGGTTGATGGTTGGATTGGATATTTTTAAAGGCCTCTTCCAACCTTGATGATTCTATGCTGGTCATCTTTACTCCATGAAGTGGTAGGTTTGTGCCTTCCCCACATACTCTAAAAGATCAGTGACCTCATAAGTGATCCTTAAAATCAGCATCTATTATCAAACAACTCCTCATCACTCATCTGCTGTTTACCATGTCTTAACTACAGATTGCCAATAGTTACTCCAATCCTGCTTAACAGATTTATTTTCAGAGATGCATTTTTGTGTTAAATCAATAAGGCAAGACAAAAGATGAAGTATGACTAAAATGAGATGCAAGAGCAAAGCTTTCTTGAAATGCTGAAGACAAGACACATAGTCCTCAGAAACTATATCAGCAGGCAGGAAAGGGAGGGGTGGCCTTGGATCATTTTCAATAAAACCACACAAATTGTCCACAGGAGCTGGGAGAAACAAGCAGAAGGGTTCTCATGAAAACAAACTGAATCACCAACTGGGAAGGTACTATATCACATGACCACAAACCATGGCCTTTGAGTAGACTCCTCACCACATTTTATCTGCATAAAATCCACAGCAAAAATACGACACAACACACCTTTACATCAGGTCTGTTCAAGAACAGAACAGAAGGAGACTATAACCTGCAGTAAGTCTGTTTTCAATAAGGAAAATAAAACAATCACATTTCTATCCCTCAGATTGCAAAAATATGACAAAACCTATATGCTGTAAAACAAAAACATATCTACAGCCAACAAAAGCTTAAAAAAAGTCTTAACTGTGGAGCCAATTTTTTGTTGAATGAAGCATACATGTTAGAAAATATGATTCAGTGGCAGAACTTTTTAGGAAGCATCTGATAAATGTATAAAAATCCTGTTAGAATGTGAAAATGAGTGGTCACATTAGAATGATGAAGTGACAGGTGAACACTTATCAGCAAGCAGCCATTTTTAAGATTAAAAATACCTTCACAGGAGTTGCGATTATTTTCACTGGCCTTGTACCCTGGCCTACAGGAACAGATAAAGCCTCCTTCATTCAGATTGGTACAATTATGTTCACAGATATTTTCTGCACAAGTTCGCTCTGTTCCAGGATCTGAAAGGAAAAAAAAAAGAAAATTATACAATTATAACCAAAAAATTAAGTGATAAGGAGAAGGCATAATAATTTTGATCATTATTACAATTAAAAATAGTTTTCAGAGAGATTAAGTTAGTTTCCTTTCCTTTTTTTTTCTAATTAAAATTCGAAGACAACGGTAACCACTGGTTAAGAGAGCTGTCAACAAGTGAAGAGGGTCAGGAAAAGATCCCTTAACATTAAAGCACACCTTCCTTAACAGAAATTACATTCTAAATTACCACCAATCTGCAGCAACTGCAGAATTTAAGAGATTTGAATCTAATGCCTAACTTTGCCAACAGGGCTCATTCTTATCCAATGCTTTCTTATTCTCAATTGATATCAAGTATAACACAGGACCTACATTATTAACATCTGGAAACTAGAGAGAAGATGGCATGTAGTTCATGCCAAACCTAATCTAAAGCCTACTGCAGAAAGTACAGGTCATTGCACAGAATGTACTGCCCTTTAAAACATTCCCATAAAGGAAAAGCCAAGTCAGGGATAATAGTCAGTCTGTAACAGATAATGAAAATTATACATGTCTTAAAGTACATATAGAAATCTATTGGTTTATATATACTCTATATATGTATCAAATACTTGAGTACAAATGCAAATCTGTTATATAAGCAGAAAAGATAAATAGTATGCTCATTGGAAGATCATGAGGAAAAGATACAGATGTATAGCAAAAACTTAACATTAAGCTGATTATGCTCTTTTTACATACACATTCTAGTGCTGATTAAATTAAGTTTAAACAACTAATTTCATATACATGTAGAAGTATAAATTCATTGTACACATACACACACAAATATTCCACTTTCATTATAGCAGGTATTTGAAAGGCTCCAAATGTCACCATCTGATCTGTATTCACATTTATCCCCAAAGAGCTGAATGCAGACATCAGGTGGTGTTTGTTTCACACTGCTTCATTGCCTTTTTATACTTCTATATTTTCATCAAGTCATTGCATTGGGCTATATTACCTAAAGACCATTGGGATGGTAATTGAAACAGAGAAATTAGCTGCTTCAAAATGGACTACACTAAAGGCTTCCAAGTTATTTGTGTTTTGGAAGTCTGCTGGATGGCAAATCACCCGTGTACCATTTGGCACACATTCACTTGATGCCATCACAGCCTGACAAATTGAAATTACAAGTGTATGCTCATATTACCACTCTGCAGCTGTCTATATATTGACATAAAAAGTCAGGATTTTGTTTTGGTTTTTTCTGAGGAATACCTCCGAAAAAGGTTTGGTTATTTTATGGAGTACATCTCATGTCAAAGTTCAAGTCAGAGCTTTTACATTTAAATGGATGCTAGTAAATATATAATAAATAGTGCATAAAAGCTGTACAGAGGATCTGAGAAGGCCAACAGGCAAAGGACTAGTGGTCCTTAAAGCATTCTGTGGTCATGTCTGTAAAAAGGAAAATAGAAGCATCTCAATATACTTTTATTTTTAACAGGGCTAGAGCAACATGTGTCAGTTCAGAGTCTGCCTACTAATAACTCCATAGGTTGGTCTATTGCAATTATGGTTGAAAGAGATGGATGTTCTTGCCTCTGTAACACAACCTAGTTTAAAACAAGATCAAAACCAATATCAAATCTTTTCTTTTTTGATGCATAAATACTCTAAGCCTAAAAAAGACTGTATTCAGAGCACTGAATTTCATGGAACAATGAAATTATTCAAGCTGGAAAAGATCTTTAAGATCATCAGGTTGTGTTATAAACCAAACACTGCCAAGACCCACTAAGCCATGTCTCTAAGTAGCACATCCATATGTTTGTGGAAGACACATACAAAAAAATGAAAACAGAAGAGAATTAAAACAAAATAAATTAAAATAATGAAAGAATGAAAACAGTAAATATTGTCCTAGCTAACTGAATAATTCTAGAACAGGCTTATTAAAAACCAATAAGGAAATTCACACAGGCTATTAAAAAACAATACTTCTTAGTATGGTATTCAAGAAAAAACATTCATTGCTTTCAGTTTCAGAAATATCTATTTCAACAGCATTGTAATTTTGTATTTTATTGATATTATTACTTACTGCAGCCTATTTCATCAAAATGGTCTCCGCAGTCATCGTAATTGTCACACACATAATGTAGGGGAATGCAATTTCCATTACTGCACTTGAATTCTTCAGCTTTACAAGGTCTTGGGGTTGGCTCTCTACCTACAATCAAGAAGAGAAATATTCCTCTGTTACAGTTTAAGCTATGAAGTACCAACAGACAGCCCTATTCCCCATTGCTAATGGGGAAGGTGATGCCATCTGGTAAAACAGTGGCAAGGCTACTTTGGAAGTCTGTATAAAGTTAAAACCATAGCCAAGATGTAACATCCTGATTTCTAGTCACATCTCCATGAATTGAAAGAAGTCCTGCTGTTTTATAAAAAAGACAGAAGGAAAATTCTTTGTGTTAACAGTTAACAGTTGACTAAACTTTTCTTTTAATAGTGCAAACTTATTAATATCCTTCAATGATATACTTCATACACCTACTGTAGACTTCAAGAAATTATAGAGATATTAGTAAACTATTAACATTTAGAATATTGTACAATAAAGCCAGCAAACAATATCATTGAGCAACTAAAAATATTATTACACTTGAAAATGTACAGCACAGTCAGCGAGAACTACATAAGATTTCTGAGGGCAAAAACCTACTGAATCTTAACAGAGACACAACTTCAGGAAGTATTACCATGTGTTTATTTTAAAAGTCCCAGTTAGCCAATTTTACCATACAGCCAAACTCTTTCCTCTTCCTCCTTTTAGGTAGAGTTCATAATAAGATGAGCAAATATGTAGCTGGTGCTTATAATAAAATCTAGTATTGTTTGAAAATCATGCTCTTTACTTTTCAGAAAAATGTTTGACCATTTTTGCTACTTGTACAGAGAGCTATAAATACATAGTACCAATAACCATAGTTAAAATTATTTCATAGTGAGCTCTTGTTTTCATTATCTAAGGTTAACTTTGACATCCCTTTGGTATTATTAAATATTAAGCACATCAAAATTACTGAATTTGATGCTCAGTTTTTGTAAACATACAGTGTTCCTCTTTCTCATCACTTCCATCTCTACAGTCGTCCTCCTGGTTGCACAGCTCGTGACTGTAAATACAGCGATTGTTGTCACACCGGAAACGGAATGGAGATTCACAGGCAATATCCACTAAAAGCACAGAGGTCAATCAGTCACATTGTGATACTTCAGGCCACTGGGTCACAAATTATTCATATGACTTTTCTCTTGGAACATTTATGTGTTTTGTATATTTCAAAAGGTAAGGAGGCATTCAGACAAAAAAAATATTTTCTGTATATTTTGGTGATTGTATATTAGGACATTACACTTTTTTTAATCAGAACACAGTACCTCATCTTTGGCCAAAGACAAATCTCTAACTACATATAACATTGAGGTTTCTAGGTTTGTTTATGAAGGAAATTGACTGGAAATCCAACATGTTATTTAAGTGCATTACTGACAAAACCAGTTTAAGTAGCACCTCCAACACCTAATTATTAGACCTCACGTCAGGACTTCTTAGCCATATTTACAAAGATGTCCTGGCAACACCAATAGCTTTGAAAGTTCAGCACTTGTGACAATATACATTATCTGAATTAATCTTTTATTTCAAACTGACATTCTTATTTTTGATAACCAACTTGAAAAATGTGAAATAGTGAAACGTGAATAGTGAAGCTTATCTCTGATATGCTTCTCCCTACTTTCATAACCACATATAGAAACATCTGCAAAGCAGTGAGAAATACTGCCACAGAATGAAGTGAACTTGCATGTAAAGCAAAATTCTTAGCACTCATCCCAAATAATTACAATTTATTTTCTAATTGATCTATTATATTTAGAGATTAAGCATATTGTTCATTTTAATATCATTTCTCTCTCTTACAGCAAAGATGAAGTTCTTCATCAGAGTCATCTCCACAATCATTATCCCCATCACATTTCCAGTATGGCTGAATACAGACATGGTTTTTGCATTCAAACAGCATGGGTGGACAGTATGTACCATTAGGATAACGTGTTGCTGAAAAAGAAGAAAATTATTACATTTTCATTTACAATAAAAATGTTATGGTTTTTATGAAAAATAATCAGTCCAACCCCATATTGTTTTTAAAAACACTTAAATCTATAATAGGAGACACTATATGAGGTGCTTCAAAAATGTACAGCAACAACAGGCTGCAAGGACTGAAGACTTTTTCACAGCTACGAGTAATTAATTCAGGTTTCAATGAAGAGTGAAACAAGTTATGTTAGACAAGCTTTTGAAAATAAAAAAATTAATTTAACAAATACTACTTGAATTTGTTATTGACAAATCTAGTTCAATAAAAAAGATAATTAACCTCACTGGCACCAAACAGGAATGATTGAAGGACCAGGTAAGATATGCAATTTCAAAAGGAGTCATGTTGATATAGCAAAAAGTTCCCACTCATATTCTGTAAAAACTGTGAAAGGAACTTAACTAAACCAAAGAAAAACCAAAAATATTATTCTACCATCCTATATAAATAAACCATACCCTTGCCCTTTCAATACCTTCAATACATTTTATCCTCCATTTAAGAACAGTCAAATGTTTTATAACTCAGGTTCTGAAAGACAACTGCTGTGATGTATGTCACAGGATGTGGTAACCATCAGAAAAATAAAGATAGTACTGTGCAGATGCCCTTTCTTACTTAAAGCACAGGTGTTAAAATTAAGTACATGGAAAGATGTACAGAACTGCCCTGATACCAACATGAAGAGAAAGGAATTCTCCCAAGTACTGAAGCCTAAGATCATGGGAACATGTAAGTCAGAACCAGCACATCAGTATCACCCAAAAAGCCGATGTCAGTCAATGCAGATAGAGCACAGAGGGAATATTTTCATTCCAACTGGGAACAATACTTTCTGGGTAAACAGCTGCAGCTGTAGATCCAGGCAAGCTACAGACATTTTTTTCACAGTAGATCAGTATACCAAAGGAAAATAGAAATGGAAAAGTGTATTATTTCCTTGGGTTCACTGACACTTTAGGACATTTTACACTACTTTGAGTATTATAGAAAACAATCTCATTAGAAACCTTGTTAGAATTTGGTACAACTGAAACAGTTTGGTTCTTGCAGTGCTCATGGGATAGTGAAAAATTTTAATTCAATCACATGTGTATCTTCTCCTGGACTTGGTAAACACATTCATTTCCTACCATTAAGAATGTGTTTACAATCAGTGTAAGAGATGGGAACCCATTATTATGTTAAAATGCTGATTCAAAATACTATGCTTATCCTGAATTTTTACTAAAATCACTGAGCATTGTAGAATTCTATATCTCTAAGGAGTCATCTCACTTAAAAATAGGGAAAAGTGCAAATATTCCTGGAAGTGACCACAATGAGCACCAATTGCAAAGCTTATAACTCACGACAAGTTGCTTCATCAGAGAAATCAAGGCAGTCTGCATTTCCATCACATCTGAAGCGCTCTGCAATACAGTGTCCACTCTCACACTGGAAATAACCTGGGTGGCAGGTTCTCAACTCTGAAAAGATTAAGAAGTAACTGTTGAAAGATCTTCTTGTTCAAAGACAGAAAAACTTTTTATATTTTGAAAACAATCTTCTAAAAATGCTGGAAAATCTCAGACTACTAAAACTGTGGTATTCTCTATTTTTGGTGAAGTGACTAACATGACAGGGTGAACTTTACTTCTTTAAAGATGCTTCCCATAAAAGATCATTTTTCAGAATAATTTATCACATTAGAAACAAGAGTGTGAACATGTAAGAGGTAGCATTCAGATAATACACACCACAGTCACGTTCATCTGAATTGTCCTCACAGTCGTCATCGTGGTCGCAGATCCACCGGGAAGGAATGCAGCGCAGGTTGTCACAACGGTATTCACTTTCTGTGCACTCACGAGGACCTTCATTTAAAAATCAATGTACAAATAGGAAAAGTTTCCCAAATGTAAAGTTAAACATCCACACCTGTCTCATTGAAACAGACAAAAGTAATGTGGGCAGAGGTAAAATCTTAAAAATTAAATTATGTAAAAACATCATTACCCCCAAGTACTCTTTAAATATGGTCGATATTCCATGTCCCTCTTGACACAGAAAAAAGGAAAATCACTGCAGACTTTGTTTCAAAACAGAATTATACAGAAGCTTTTAATTCAAATAAGAGAAAAAAGATCCACTGTTATTGTTTAAGAAACTATACATTTGCACACAGGATAAAATTCAAATGTCACTTCTCAGTGGAAAACAGGAGTTTGTGTTATTGTGATGACTGGATGGATTAGTGTTTTTATGCATCCTTTATATCAGTGTGGTATTTCAGCAAATAAAAGAGAGACTACCATATAAAACGAAGGGTTGCATTTGAGAGCTGCCATGTTCTCATAAAAAATAGAAGGATATTTAAGTCAAAAGTGGAACTGTATAATTATGAAGAAAACAAGAACTCACTGCAGTTATGCTCATCAGAGTTATCTCCACAGTCATCATCTCCATCACACTTCCAGCGCAGCGGGATACATCGATGATTGTCACAACGGAAATCTCCAGAAGGACTGCAAGTCATCTCCTCTGAAGTGTAGACAGGTTGACAACAAAAGAGCACACATTAGCATAGTCTTTGCCCAGGTACATTATTACTGAGGGCTTTCAGAAAATCTGAGTGTTTGCAAATTGGAGAAATATTCTAGGCACAAAGTTACGTTTAAATGACCATCTCCAAACTTACCACAGCCTTGCTCATCACTGTTGTCTCTACAGTCATCATTCCCATTGCACACTGCCCACAATGGTACACAACGGTAGTTGGTTCTACAGCTGAACTGTGTGTGATTGTCACATCGATAAGCAGGTCCCACTGAAAGAGGCAGTTGTCCAAATTAATTGTGTTACTTAGCCATTAACCATCCTCTGCTTTTCTGTGTCTCCTAACCTTTTATGATTTACATTCAATTATTTTGACTAAAAAGAGTGTTGTAAAAGAGAAAGCATTAAATGAATCTGATTTTACTATCTTTTCCAGTCTATGCTGCTTGTATTCTGCATATGCTACAAACCCATCACAGGATCAAATCACACTCATTGTGGTTTTCCTTAAACTATTCAGACCTGGTGACACTGGCAAGAGCCCCAAATGTGGAAGCCAGAGGAGGCAGCTTGTCCTCAGATGGCAAAAAACTGGTCACAAGTTCTTGAAGACACCCATTAGTTCAGAGAGACATGATAGACCATATAGGAAAATCCTAGCATCAAGAAAGTCAGAGTGAGATGCTTCCAGTTTCTGATACTCTGGCCAGGATAATTAGGCTTTCTCTCCTTCAAGAATATGTAAATAGTAAATTATCACATAGTCTCTATGTTTTCTAACACTCTTTACTACACAAATGCAATTAGCTTGCAGAAAATACTCCTTTCCAATAAACTTTCAATCTCAGGAAAATTAAATTATGTGGTTCTCTCTGCTATTAGTGCACTTTAATGTAGGCATTTTACTACAGCTGTGTGCTTACTGCATTCGTGGAATGGCTCATCAGAGTTGTCACCACAATCATCATCCACATCACACTTCCAGGACTGTGGGATACAGCGGCCATTGTCACATTTAAATTGGCCTGGGGGACAGGTTCTACTGGCACAGTGATCACCGTCTTCATCTGAGTTGTCACCACAGTCATCCTCTCTATCACACTGCCAGGCTTCTGGGATACATCGTTTGTTGGCACACTGCCACTGATGAGTTTCACACTGGTGATTAGCTGAAAGAATACAGATCAGCTGTTAGGATACTGAAAATTACAGAAATCATCTGCTGCTGTTATATCAATTGAGCCCTTACGTTTACATCAAGAGTTAAAAACAAAGCCAGAAAGAAATTTAAAATGTCACATATCCTTGTCCAGTTAAAGCAGTTAAGGTACACATTTCTAACATGACATTTCACATTTTCCCCAGGTATCTTCAAACAAGCTCACTCAGGCTTTACAGTTTTCTAGGAGCAAGACATATACTACCTCCTCCTAAAGCAGAGGGAAGTAAACCCAGCATTCAACATGATTGAGGCAGGGTCTCCCACTCACTTCACAGAAGAGCTAAGTGGCATTTTGTCTCTGGCCATGCTATCAGCTTAGGTGTGTATTGCCTGATGAGCCTGTTTCTCTATGAATGAACATGACAGAAAACATAGGAGAAGACCATGCTAATGTCAACTGCACAACGTAGAAAAACCTCTATTCCCAAAGGACAAAGCACTGAAAGGTGATATCAGCAGTGCTGGCAAACTGGGGTAGCTCTGAAAACAGAAGTCAAAACTTATCCCTGTTTCCAGAATTTCCTGCCATACTCCACTCTACTACTTTCTTTTACATGCAGTGCCAAACTGTTCTGGAGAAAACAGTGTATTATAATTTCCATTAACGTTCTAGACCAAAGGATTCTGTTACCATGCACGAGATAACAAGTAAAAGGAATTCCATAGGCCTAAACTGATTTTTATTGTACCCAGTATGTTATGCTGTACCCAGCATTACACAGCTGCCATACTTCTACTTTTAAGTTCCCCTGTGGCACACTTAAAATCTTAGCTATTTGAAACTCAGTTAAAATTGACATTTCATTTAATTCTGTCATTGTTAGAACCATGCTGCAATGGAAGGCAATGACACTATCAATTATATAACCACACTGCTTTCCCTTTTGCTTTATATTACTTGCTTGCAACTGCCAGAATGACATTATTTACAAAAAGAGAAGGAGGGATAGGCTTTTTAAATTAGACATATGTATGTGGAATAGCATACGTTTTTAAGGAGATAACATTATTCCACAGGCATAATTATGTTACATTTCTGTAAGACTGCTATCACAAACCACTCTCCAAAACAAATCTTTCCACATGAACTGGATTTTGTGCAATGCAGAGGATGTAATAATTTTGTCCCATCACACAAAGTAGAACAGAGTTAAAATTAGACTGACCAGGGCATTAGGAAGCCCTAGACTCTCCATAATCACCATGGCTTTACTCAGAGCAAAACAAAGTGAGCCCTGTTTCTAATATTTGATATCTCAGATGGTAATTTACCTCAATGCAAATTTGTCTTGGAGGTATACAAACTGTTTATGTTTTGATATAGTACATTAATGCTCACCTTTACCCTGCTTGCACAGAGGTGAATTGCTCCAGCAAGTGCAAGACTACAGAAGACTACATCTGTCTATCTCACCTTTTTATCTTTGAAAAAGCTATAGTGATTATGAAATTTATATATGATTACATGTTTTCTACTGGAAAATCAGCTTAATTTATGTGCTGGAACATACCGCAAAGTACAGGATCTTCGTCTGATCTGTCATGGCAATCCGGCTGGGCATTGCATAAGAAATGTGAACTTGTGCAGTTGCCATCATTGCACTGGAACTGCCCCACAGGACAGTACCGGTGCGGACAGGTCGGGGGCTCATCTGAGCCATCTCGACAGTCCCTCTGCCCGTCACATTTCCACCAGATGGGAATACACCTACAAAGAGAAAGCAGTGTGTTCTTTGTTGAGGATATGGCTTTACAGATGTACAACCATCCTTTTACAGCACAAAAGACAGTCTTGTCTAAGTGATATTTATTGAAACATCCAAAACATCTTGAATTTTATGCCTTCTATTTCATATGTCAAATGCTAATAAAATATGCCAGAATACTGTCACCAGAAACAGATGATAAACAGAATATATTGGTAGACTTCTAGAAGGAAGTTCACAGAAAATAATAAAGAATTAATTTTTATGTTTATTTGGGGTAATCCTCTCTGATATTTTTTAGATCAATCATTTATTGAGGTCATATTTCAATAATTCACCCAAACTTTAGCACAAAAAATTTCACTAGAGATTATCATTATATCACTGCTTCAAAAGGCAACCCAATAAGCACATCTTCCTCATAGGCTCCAGGGTGATCCATCAGTACAAGAGCTCTTATATCACCATTCCTCTCCCTCCACTGCTGTCTCAGTAAAAGGGGTTAGAAATGCACCCTCACATCAGCTAAATGGCTTTCCTGGGACACTGGCAGACAGTATATTTTTGGCAGAAACAGATACATTGTAAAAGATGTTTAAAAATATATATAAAATAAAATTCCAGGTTTGAGAATTCAACAAGAAATGTTTTTTGGAGGTACATGCTTCTAACAACCCAAACTTTGCTACATCAGCGATGCCTATAATAGAAAGAAAAGTTAAAAAGTACTACTTAAGGAACCAGCCTAGAAGTACTCTTCCAAAATGAAACCCTGTCTTCTTGTTTTTTCCTAGTTTTCTCTCTGAAAGCATGTCACAAATTCATAATGAGAACAGAAGGAAGCCCTAATTTCCTGCCCTTTTGAACAGATTAAACTGTAAAACATAGCCTTAAAAACACATGGAAAAAGGGATGGTGAGACACAGACTTACCTCTCAGTGTCTGCACAGAGAAACTGGGTGCTAGAGCACATTGGAAGGCAGTGGGCTGTATTGCCAAACTGTATGACCATGAAGTTATCAGGACATTCACAGGAAAACCCCTGACCACCAGCTTTTATTAGGCAAAGATGGGAACAACCACCATTATTGGTGCCACAAGGATTATTAACTGGTAAAATAAAAGAGTAAATATTACCATACGTCGTAAATTCCAGAACACAAATGTTTCAATCTATGATAGATTCCTCTAATACTGTTTTGAAACCTTAAATGTAAGAGGTTGAAAACCAAAACCTAGATAAGTAGACATTTCATGAGAGAAATATGTGTCATTTCATGTACACAAAATCTATGCTATCAAGCAATGATGTTTTAGAAACTAATTTAAAATTATGCATTAGCAGTTATTGCTTTTCAAAGAAAGGGCAATTCATAAATGTAAAACTAGATGCCTACATTTAATCTGTACCTTTTATTCCAGTCAGCAAAGGCAAAAGCTGAGTGCACTCAGAGTCCTCTACAACTAGTCCCCAAATAACAGCTGACCCTCTAAATGCAAAGCTAATTCTGTTTTCTCACCAAATGGTTGTCTGTATGGATGGTAAACATGGATGTCAAATGGTCTGTGTGTGGTATTCACAAGAACAGTCCTTTCTGATCCATCATATTTATTTCCTTTTTCAACTGTCCTTGTGTTCCAGTCAGTCCAATATATTGTGTCTTCAAAAACAGTTATTGCAAATGGATGAGATAGAGTCCCATCATACACCGTGTGACGATGATGTCCATCCAGGTCAGAGTACCTTCACAAAGAAAAATTTGTGCAAAACATTCAGATAAATGCTAAAACTTCTTTCCAGCTTTTCTCTTCACACATTATGTATGCTTATGGTCCTTCATTATTGGTGACCAGAAACATGAAATGTAGAATTGCAGCTTCTTTATGCCTAAAGACAGATGACCATCCTCAGCAAATTCATTTCAGTATATGGAGGAAAGTAAAACAGGCTATTTCAGGGAAATAAATGGAATAGAGTAACATCCACTGAACTGTACAGCCCTCCTGAAGCACATTAGCTAGAACAATGAAATTTTGCACATTTATTGCCTTAACAGCGAGTTATTTTTGTCACAAAAGAGACTAGCTTGCCTAGATGATTCAGACTGCTAATAATGAAACACTGAAAACAATAATAGCCTTCCTATATTCCTAAATTTTACATTTCTTTCTGATTTAGAGCTTCCTTTGCTGAGCTATCTTTGACAAGATTTTACATTTTTCTATACCTTCCCCATATATGGGGAAATTATGAAATACAAGAGAGGAGAGAGAGAAAGAGAAACATACATATAATTAACTCACATTTTTAAAAAGACATCTCTAATACTTTATCATAGAAAAGGCTACCAGAAGAATTAATAGAGAAGAATAGAAGTAAATACAAATATAAATCTAAATGTGCAGGTAAATATGAATACAAATATGAACACTAACATAAATACAAGTTATTGGTTTCAAAATATTTCAGTATTATGAGTTTCAAAATTTAATTAGTCAGATAACTATTACTTATTTTTACTGCTATTTAGGTGGAATTTTCTTGTACTAGAAGCAATGTATAGATTTTTCTTGATTGACAAAAGAATCCCACTTGCCAAGAGGAAATCCCATATCAAACTTATGGGCATTCAGACATCTTCTAAAGGTTTGTATACAACTTATTAGCACATACCTAGTTTAGTTACAGCTCAATTCTCATCTATAACCAAAAACAAGAGAATCAAAAAATAGGGAATTTATAGTCAATTTTTCTTTGGTTCAGGTTGCATAACTAGACACAGAGAAGTTGCATCTTTTAGTACAGAGTGTGAGCTTTTTCACTGTAATTTTTCGACAATTTTCACTGAATGTAGCAACTCAGTTACTGTGTCATCTAATGATCCATATCATCTACTACTCCAGGCATTTTGACTCCAATTTTCTATAAAGTCAGTGGGCAGAAGTATGTATTCTTTTCACAGAACCAAGAAATTCTCCCAACACAATCTGACATGAGCGATCATTTGGTTGTTTTAATATTTCCTGTGTACATACTCAATATAATTTAGATGGGCATCTGTCCAGTAGAGCTTGTCATTGGTGTAATCTATGGTAAGTCCATTGGGCCACTCTAACTTTGTAGAGATGATTACAGTCTTCTCCTTGCCATCCATGCCAGCTCGTCCAATATAGGCTCGATCTGCCCAGTCTGTCCAGTAAATCTGTCTGTTCAAATGAATACCTAGAGTTAGGATTGTTGAAGTAAATACTAGAAGCCATGCCTCAAACATAGTATTTCCTGCCAAGAACTAAAGCAGAGATTGACAAAGAAGAAAGCTAATATATTTCTTAGTTTAACTGCTACAGCAGACAATCGTGCAATCACAATTTAATTCAGTCAGCCCCAACACCTATCAAACCATACACACTTCTACCACCCTTTTTAGCCTTGCAATCAGAACTTTCTAGTCCATGTGGAACCAAATTCCATTTTCATTGGTAGCTGACAGCCATGCATATACACCCACAACAGGCAAGCTGCTATTTCTCCTAAGCTGCAAATAAGTACTAACACCACAGAAATCTAAATGCAAGCAGCCCAATTTTACTTCAGATTTTCAGAATAGTGCAAGATTATTTGCAAAATAAAGGAAAAGGACTCTTGGAAAGTCATACCCATATTTCGGATGAACAACAACTGCTCTGGGATACTGAAAGCAGAAAGTATTGTTGGCATCCACACACCGATCCAGCAGTTTTTTCCGGAATCTTCCATCAAGTTCAGAGACATAGAGACAATCTCGGTAGGCATCCACCCAGTACAATTTTCTGAAATATTTGAGAGTTAATTTATTAAATATTTTTCCCCCTTATTTTGCTTCACAGCAACTTATTTTTTTTTCTCCTAGAAGCAATGCAACCACTGCAAAGGAACATATACTTCATTGACATCTCTTCTACACCATGCTCCAGGCTGCCCTTTTCACTTCTGTTTTCCTTGTAACCACAACCAGTGGTGCCAAATTCAAACTTGCAGGTGCCCAGTTGAGTAATAATATGCCATTTGCCTACAAATTCCTGAACCCCTCTTCCCTTTCTTTCCTACCAACAATGGCCAGGAGCAGGAAAACAGACATGCAGTGCAATGGACTGTGACCAGGGCTGTAAGGCATTGTAGAGTATCCTCAACTGTTCCATGCTGCCACCTCTGCTATCATCAAAAAGCTAGAAAAGTCCCAAGTAGTTTCACACCCTAATTTAAACTTCACCTTGAATTTTCTAACACTTTTATTACTTTGCCTGCGAATTACACACAGCTGTAAGCCAAGAAATCATACAAGCAGAAGCGATGATTTTTTTAAAGCATCAAAGCAAAGCATTAAATTCAATTAGAACTACTGCAGAATCCTTTGAAATTCTCTGCAGAGCTGGTCAGCTCCAGCATCTACACCGTCATTCCAGAAATAGCCTGACAGATATAATTCTGCCTACACCACCCTAAGTAGCACCATTCCCACCAGGGAGGAGGAGAAAACAGTCTTCTCCAACCCGCATCTCATGGCAACTTTTAATCCTCTCTGCACAGAAAACAAGCAGGAAAATTCAACCATTGTACGGTTCTTCAGCCTGCCTGGAACACCTAAAAAAGAACTGACTGAAGACATAACTAATGGTAGCTGAAATAATTCAAAAGCTATATTAGAAATGAAGCTGTAGGACCAGTTCAGCTAAAATTTGCCTTTTGCTTCATCATCTCTCCATGATTCATAAAACATTTGGGGCTGCCGGCAACATTAATTATCATTAGTTTAGAGACAAAGTGGCTTAAAAATAAAAACTATTACCTAGATATAGTCATATAAACACTCTCATATAAGTTCCAAAAGTGACTTTTTGAACAATTCTATTTGGTTTACAGTCTGATCCATGTTATTTAAACTTTTCATACTTATATTACTGCACTTGGAAAGCAAGAGGAAACACAGCAAGACCACTGTCACAGTGGCCACCACATAATGACAGAGGTTCTGGGGCAGTAAATCAGACTACTTTTTGAAACACAGCAGGCAACTAAAAATTTACCATATTGAGATGTGTTTTCCAATTACCTCACCCATATGCTGACCTCCTGACAGAAAATTATGTGGGTCACGTTGTTTGAGCGTGTCAGTTAAAGGTGCATTTTTTAAGAGCCAAAGACACATGCTCTTCACACTGGTAGAGGAGCTAAATTTCATTAAGGCTTACTGTTACTTACTCCACTGGGATCTAGAACCTGCATGGCGATCCCAACAACTGCTAGCAAATGATCAATGGGAGAGCAAGTCTGACAGAACCTCAGTATACTACATATCAGAGTAATTTAAGTATTAGATGCTAATAAACAATTTCAGAGCAGTTGTGTAATACTGCATCCACAACCCAAACTATTTCACTACTCATCAGGAATTCCATGTGGAGTGAGGAAAAAGCCCTAAGATAAAATTCTTCACACATCATTTCTTCAGTAGCTCAGAAAGACAAAAAATGTATTTTCTTACCTGCCAACCCAGTCAACAGCGATACCTTCCCCGTTGGGCACATCATCACTTATCACTGTCTCCTTATTTGTCCCATTTAGGAACATTCGTTCAATGACATTCCTCCCCACATCAATCCAGTATAACCTCTTTTCCACCCTGTCAAAGTCCAGTGCCACCACATTTCTCAGTCCTTGCAAAATGAGAGAGTAAGACTGGCCATCTGCTGTGAGATTTCTCAGATAGTAACGGTTGCTAAAAATAAGGTATGGGGAGATATTACTATTTTGCCGGCAACTTTTTCCATCAGGCTCCCGGATATAGCCTGGGGCACACTTACAGATGTAGGAGCCAGCTGTGTTCTCACAAATCTGGCTACATACTGATGGAGTTTCATTGCACTCATCAATATCATCACAAGTCCGTTTATCAGACATAAGTTTGTATCCGGGATGACAAGTACAGTAGAAACTTGTCTGTGTGTCTGTACAGTCATGATCACATCCACTGATTGAAGGGTCACTGCATTCATTTACACCTGGGAAAGGAAAGGAGTTCTGTTCAAGGAGCCAGCTAGCAGAGTAATAGTGCAGTCACTTTCCAATGCCCTCTGTCTCTCTCTCCTTGCTACCACCTGAAAATGCTGAATGTGGATGTGGGCTGCTGTAATAAAGGAAAAAAGTAAACAACACAATCTAATATAAAATTATTCTACCACCTCTGAAGTCTGTCACAAAAGACCGAGTGCAAAGTATGGGCTATGGCATATTTTGGAAATGCAAGAGCAATGTGTAACAATGTATAAAATACATTTTGTTTGTATCATTAGCTCATCCACACAGTCAGTTAAAGCAGCGCATGATAAGTATGACTTAACTAAAGCAAAAACATTTAAAGTTTACATTTCTTATAATTTTAATTTCTGAGGAACAGCCATGGAATAGATATGATTGGAATTAAGGAATTGTCTTAAGAGTGTATTTTATCAAAGGTGCCTAAGATTTTTAAATTAGACAATACAAATAAATGTATACATACCACATCCTTTTTCATCACTGTTATCTAAGCAATCATCCAACCGATTGCAGACTTTAACCAGCTCAATGCAGTTTCCATTGTCACATTTAAAATGATGGGGAGAGCAGGTTGCTTCTGGTGTACTACAGAGATGTTCCAGCTCATCAGATTCATCACCACAGTCATTATCCCCATCACAGATGTAGGCTTTGGAAATGCAGCGCCCATTCTGACAAGTAAACTGGTGCTGTTGACACGGTTCATAGATGCATCCTCTTTCATCACTGCTGTCACCACAGTCATTCCGCCGATCACACCTGAAGAAGAACGAACACTCTCTTGAAATATAAGAAGGCAATCACTGTCTTCAGGGCAGATGAATATATACACTCTCCCAATTTCCAAAGAAGGTTGGTATTTTTAGCTCCCATAGAAAAGACTTTCAGAAACTGGGGTGATATTGTATAGTCTGATCTTGTGAGTCCTGCTAATATTCCCTGTGTGCATTACAAGCTAGACAGAATCACCACAGGAGTCGTTACTAGTGACAATAAGACGGATTAAATGCTAATGGTGAGCAATAGGAATATTAACAGAAAATTCTAGAGCTTTTTCAAGTCAAAGCTAAAGCACAAATGCAGAGCATATAAACAGTTTCATTACAACATGTATTTCTAATTACAACTAAATGGTGTGAAAACAAGGTTAAATTAGCCCTTCACAATTAGCAATATTGAGAAGCTCTACAGCTGCTTGGGAAGTTACAAACCTGTATGTGTTACGGATGCACAAGCCATTACTACAGGTAAACTCATTTTCTGTGCAAGATCTTCGTGTGCAGTTCTGGTGTTCATCAAGAGCATCACTGCAGTCAGCATCACCATCACAGACCCATGCCCGAGGAATGCACCTCCTGAGGGGAGGTCGGTTGTTGGCACAAGTGAACTCTGCTGCTGTGCAGTTACGGTTTGCTGAAGGAAAAGCACATCCACTAACCAAGTTACACTCTGTGTATGTGACACCCACCTTCACCACCCACACAAACAGCTTGGATACCCACCCATAATCCACAACAGAGCCATGTCCTGCTGCACATGCAGAGATAGATACCACTGTATCTTCTCACTGACAAACTGCACATTGCCTTTCATGGAGGCTGAGTGGGAGCTAAAGCATTCCTTAGGCAATCCTGACATGTGCAGAAATCTGCATCTTACTGGATTCTCAAATAAACTTTTTCAGCCAGATTTTCTGGGAGCTGAACAGCCTCTATTCCCTATTTTGTTCAAGGTATTCTGTGCTCCAGGGAGCAAGCAGAGGTAGAAATATTACAGTTAATAAGGGCAAGGACTACAAGTATAACCAGCTATTCTTGAAAGAATCAAGAAGCAGGACCAGTCTTGGTGAACCTCCTTCCCTTTGTTCACCTTCTGAACAGATACACTTATTTTGTTCACTAGTTTTTAAAGATTTTAAGCCACAAACATGTGGTTATTAATATGCACAAGGTGCGGTGCATGATCACTAGGGAGTACCTCCACTGAAGCTGCTCCAGCTGCCCAGATCATACACACAACCAGGTTAATTATATCTCCATTTCAACTCAACAATTCAAAGAAGAGTAACTGCAAAATTAAAACAATGTTTTTTGGGGTTTTTTTTACTAGTAAAATATTCAATTTTGTTTCAATATCATGAAAAGGATGGTATAGAAAGACTGTACCTCATGCTTAATGTGCACCTTTTATGGGGTAGAAAAATAGGCAGTGTTTGGGGGTTGGTTGTTTTCTACAAAACATCTGCAGGACAAGGTGCAGTATCTACTTGTATTAACCACCTACCACAATTATGTCTTTGATCCTCATCGCTCATATCCCCACAGTCATTATCACCATCACAGATCCATGTTGCTGGGATACATCTGCCATCATCACATCTGAACTGGTCACTCGAACAAGTCCTCATTTGGGGCACTTAAAAATGAACACAGTCCTATGTTTGTTAAACTAACCTGCACTGCCATGAAATCTACTGAGGACTAGTTCAGGCAGAAGCTTAGGACAGTGAAATGTAAAATCAAAGCTTAATTGTAAAATAGTTAATGTATAAGATGCAAAACATTTTCTTAAGCTAAAGATGCAACTCCAATAATGTGCAAAGCAAAACCACAGAAGAATCTTTCCTTGTGTTATTCTTACTTTTACAATGAGAATAATAAATATGTTATAATATCAATTGTCAGTGAGTTCAGTTAGCTCCTTCTCTTCTTCCCTGGATATCACTGTCCTTTTTTCACCTCCTACCCTACTCCTCTGCTTATTCTCATCAGCTTCTATTGAACATACAGGATTTTTTTACTGTAATACTATGATACCCATATACCGTGTCAACACCATTCCCCTCTGCATCCCACATTCCTTTTTTCCCCAAATGTAATACTGCATGCACACTTTCTGAACAGCATGGCATCTGCTTTTATATGCAAAACAATACCAAAATACTTGTTATTTTTTGCCATTTGATTCACTACCATCATAGTCTTACAGGGATAGGAGATTATACATTAAGAGTATTACAAACAATCAGTTGTTGCAACTAAAAACTTCATATTTCATAGACAGCTTTAAGGATTTAAAACTCAAATTACTCAGTTTAGCGAGAGTGAATAAAACCCAGAAGATACTTATTTTCCACCTAGTCTGGATTAAAGATTCTGCCTACAAGACAAAGTATTGATTTGCCATAACCCATCATGTTGTATCTTCTGAGTGCAGACTTACCACAAGAGGCAGGTTCATCAGAGCCATCAGCACAATCTATTCCTTGATCACAGTACCAATGGGCAGGAATACAACGTCCCGATGTACAACGAAACTCACTATTTGTGCAAGTCAGAGAGACTGGAAGAAAAAACCTATGCATGACTTCTTTTTTTCCCCCTACCTTTCCAACTTGTTTTAAGTTGCTTTTGAGTCCATGTTATGCAAAAAATATTACAGTCCCCGAAAAAGAAAGAGAAAAAATTATGCTAGGAAGGATGACTTTTCTCAGCCTCTCTGGAAAGAGTTCATTGTACAAACCAGCTTGATATTGGTACACAAAAGAATGTGCTTGATTTTCTCCCTGGGCATACGTATCAGCTAGTAAGTAGACAGAATTTGCCCTGGAAATAAGATTGCATGCAGCAACTGTAGATATATTCTACATCTATGCTTGAGATTTGTGCACAGGAAAATGACCAATTCCAGTGCACTCATTTCTCCAGTGCTCAAACCAGGAATAACGGACTCAGTGCTCTACAGGAAATCAAAATGTGCACTAAGGAAGTAATATCTCAAGGTAGAGAATTTTCCTTCCAGCAATTTTTCTTCACTTGCTGGTAGGAATCTTTCCTTACTGGCAGTGAAGAGCAAACCATAACACTGAGTAGTTCCAGCTCAGCATGCTGTAAGTACTCTCTGCACCTCAGCCAAGCCCCTTGATCCTGGCATGTATAAAGGGTTTTGACAATTTCTTCAACAGTTACCAATACTTTCCTGTACCCTCTGATGGTGGATGGTTTCAAAATACCAGAAGGATTAAGTCTGGCCTTTTAAGTTGCTCTTCCCTGTGCCTTTAATGATGGAAAACAAAGACAGTTAACTGTTTCTCATTAACATCTTGGTGTTTCTTTCATCTCTCATTCTCTCTCTCCCTCTTCCTTGCCCTTCACCACTTCTCAATTTATGTAATTCAGCAGGGACATAAACAGTAGAAGGGACAAAGCACACCTTTGACAAGTAGAACAAGGCTCACTATAGCCACATATTCTTGACACATTGGTGTCCATAGATAAAAGTGGCCCCATTTTGGCTACAAAAATTGAACTCATATTTAAAAAAACTCTGGCATAGTTAGTTCAAGGCACATACCTTTAGAAAAAATAGTGAAAGCAAAAATTATCTACTCAGACAATACTAAAACTAAATCATGACCTGAAAATATCCATTATATTTTACAAATTGATCCATAGTATTTCATACGGGAAAACTACTACCTAACTTCTACCTAATAAAAATGTCCTAGCAAAGTTAATCTGGTTCGTAATTAAGGCTGATTGAAAACTAGGCACTTCCATATCATAACTGGAAGATACAAGAATCAAATCAAGATAGAAGACACAAAATCAAATAAAGAACATATCATATGCTAAAGTATAACCACATGAAAGAGCCAAAAGTAATTTGAGACCATAGACAAATTCATTCAGTTAGAAGGAAGAATATTTCAATGTTAAAGTTATGGAAAAAGACAGCTCCCTATAATACTTAACTGCCAAACACCTTGTAAAACAATAAAGAATACAGACCAAAATAAGCAAAAGGAACAATCTTCAAATGCTATATTAAAACTCTGCAAAATTTATCATCTTTTTTATCCAATGAAAGCATTATTTAAATAATTATAATACAACAGTATCATGTATATATAACTTCAGTATTACAAAAGTAGATGCTTTGAGAACAGTTGGAGTTACATTAAAAGAAAAGAGCAGTGGAATAAATTACAGAACTATCAGAGAAATAACACAGGCCCTTTAACTCTCTTAACTTACCACAGTGAGTAGGACTCTCATCACTCATATCTCCACAGTCATTATCACCATCACACAAGTACGTTCGAGGAATGCAAATATTTGTGCTTTGACATTTTGTAAAACCAGACTGGCATGTACGCTCCGCTTTAAGGAGGGAGGAAAAAACCAAAAGTGCTTTAGAGCTATTTTAAACACTGTTATGCCGTTATTTTCATGAACTGCAAAAGTAGCCAATATTGAACTAATCACAGTTTACATCTTAAAGAAAACAAACATAACTGATAACTTTTATAAGGCAAGTAATTTTAAACTGTGCCATTACGGGATCCCAATATACACTCCGGATTACTAAATATAGTATAATTAATATAGCATGACACAAAGTAAAAGGCCACTGTCAAATTCCAGGCTAATCCTGCAAAAACATAAACCCTGAATCCAAGTTATCTGAAATAATATTTTTGAAATGTTATTCACAAGAATTAACATTACATACTGCATGAGCATTTGTTGCTTCAAGGCAGACTACTTACAGCAACATTTATTATGTAATATCTTAGGGTGTTCCAGAACATGATTTAGCAACTCCATTTGCTTCAAACAGCACTAAACAGTATGTAATGTAAATTTAAAAAACTTTTGTCCTTCTTGCTGGTTTTGTCAGATTTCTTCACATAAAACCACATTTCCCTCTTCCTTTGTCTAGAGAGTCAGACACCAACAGGCACTAGGTACTAAGTAAGGCTCAACTTACGACAATTCCTCTCATCTGATGTGCCATTGTCATAACAGTTGTTTACTCCATTGCAGACATACTGAAGGGATATACACCTTCCATTATTGCAAGTAAATTCCGTGTGGGAGTCACAGGTTCGGAACAAGCAGCCAAGCTCATCACTGTTATCTCCGCAGTCATTGTAGTGATCGCAGCGGTAATGATAGGGTACGCATCGCCCATTGCCACAGGTAAAAGCTGTTGGCTGACAAGTATGGAAAGCTGCAGAAAATAAAAAAGAAAAAAAAAAGTGGATAAAACATAATCTAAGTTCTCTGACAAAGTAACAAGTAAAATCACAATATTTTTACCTGCCAGAGCAAACACAGCTGCAAAACGGACTGCATGAAAAGTAAAATACATATTTAAATTAAAAAATTAGAAATCACCTATACATGACAAAAATTCAATACTACAGTGCTTCTGCATTCTAAAGCAAACCACTAGTCTTTCAGACCTCAAATCTGTGAGCAAGCGAGGGATTGTATCTAAACTACAGCCATAAGATCGATGAATATAAAGCCATAAAAGTGACTAGAGAACAGGCAAGCAGAGTATCCATTCTAAAGCAGCTATTTTAAATGCTTACCACACACACTTTCCAACTCATCACTGCCATCACCACAATCATTGTCATTGTCACATTTCCACCGCTCAGAGATACAATGTCCATTAAGGCATGTGAAGAAACCAGTATCACACCTGGTACCATTATCCACAATACAGTGCTTGTTGTTATTGGCTAAATACCAGCGACCTTCAGAGGGGCACTGACATTCTGCACCAGCTGGACCTAAATTTATGTTTGACAGATTAAAAAAAATTAAAATAGGACACAACAAAAAGGACACAAATTTAACATTGATGTTTCATATAGACTTCCATGAAAGTGTTCACAGCTGCAACACTGGAAAAGGCAAAGCAATTTTCATAATTCCTATACAATCCATTTGCTTAGATAGTAGTGTGGTGACTTAGCCAGACTTTTATCTCAGTAAAGCATATGCAAACCCATTAAAACCCACAAAAGTTATTTCAGAGTTCTTTAGAGGAACTGAGATCAGAATTTGGAGTATCTTAGTACTTGCTTGTTGTCCAAATGCCCTTAGTGGCAGCAAGATGGCATGTTATGCTTTAAAATATCACAGCTATATCCACTGAGACTTTATCCCTCAAAATCAAAACAGGTGTTCAAAATTTCTTGTAATAGACAAACTGCTCTTCTCAAAATTAATGAGAAGTTTGAGTTGTTTTCAGGCAAGATAGATCTTTACTGGTATTTAAGATGCTACTAATGAAAACAGGCACTGAATTACTTTTTCAAAGTCAAGGATCACAACTTTCAAAAATCTACAACACATGAAACAGCTTTGTAACACTTATGTAAAGAAATAGCAACCATAAATTTTTAGAATGTCTTGTAGGAAACATCTGATTAATAAGAGCATATACTCTTAAGGTAAGCATATCCTGCAGCACTCACTTCATATTTCACCCAAGAAAAGTTTAAACCCCAGAAAAAAATGGTTTGGCTTAAGTTTGGTTTAAGAGAAACCCATAATTTTCACTTGTGAGGATTCTCAGACAAGATTTCACAACCCCTAGGTGTGTTTGTGAAACACCATGATCTTAAATGGCAATTATTTTGATTGCATTTATAAATAAAGTAGATATTACAAATTTGTGAACACTAAGGAATATTTCAGCTGTCCCCATGTGACTAGAATTGTTATAATCTAAAGTCTAATACAGGCAGGAGTAATAGCTTACAGTCATCAAGCATAACAGCTTACCTGGTGCACAGATGTGACTGCAGCCACCATTGAACTGGTTGCAAGGGTTCATACACTGCTGCTGCTTACTTTTTGCCCAGACATGAATATCCATTGGTCTTTGTGGAAGATTCATGATCATTACAATCTGATCTGAACCATCATACTTATTAGCTCTGTAAATGCTTCGTGTGTTCCAGTCTGTCCAATATATGTGCTGATCAAACACTGTCATTGCAAATGGATGCAGAGCAGTGCTAACAATTACCTCACGATTTGTACCACTGAGAGAGCATCTCTCAATCTTCTGCCTACAATAACAAAGAAATTATTACATCTTAAAGTCTTTTAACTTATGTATAAAACCAAGCTCTAATTAGTCTGGCAACTGACATCCAGCATTTCAGTAGTGTTCACCAATATCTTGGGTGCTGCTTATGTTCCCCCAACTCCATTAACTAGAGTTTGAAACAGAAAAGTGTACGTTCCATTTGACATCCTGAATTCCTCTTAAAACAGACATCCCATTACAAGTGCCTTGCCCTCCTGCATGCAGATAAATCCAACAGCCACCTTCTTCCCAGAAGATTCCATAGAGACACAGGTCATGGGATTTATATTACACTACAGAGAACACTCTTCTGATACAAAAAAAAGTCTGAAAAATAACCTCTATGCTGAAGGAATCAGAGGGGAAAGGTCTGATTGCTGCAGTGGTTTCTCTGAGACCATGGGTAAATTTGAATGCTTAGAAAACAAAACCATTTTTTAAAACTTTCCTGCTGATGGAAGAAATTCTGTGGCATAAATTCAAGGTAGAGCTCTGCCTGGTAGGCAACAGCAAGAATATCAGGCCCAATTCCACAGGTGATAGGCATTAACTATGAACAATGAATACTGTAAAATGCGTACTGTGATTGTATTTGTTGGAGAAGACACTTATGAAAGTCCTGAATTGCATGTAAGACAAACAAACTGACAGCGGGTGCAAGTGCATAAAGCAGAGAACTACACTGTGACATAATATAACTTCTTATTGCACAGTAGTTTCACAGCAATATTAAAACTTGACATTGCATTGCTATTAAGTAACTCCTAACATTCTATAATGTCGTGCCAAATTCAACTGAAATGCTGAAAATCAGCTAAGAAATGAGGAAAAATAAATAGAGCTATTAAAATATTAACTAAATGTAAACCAACAAGTGTGTTTTCAATACATACAGATTTGCATCAGCCCAGTACAGCTGCTGTTCTTCATAGTCCAGGGTAAGTCCATTTGGCCATACTAAGTTTGTGCTCACAATGGGTGTTCTGAAGTTTCCTCCAAGTGTAGCTCGTTCAATCTTTGCATTTGAACTCCAGTCAGTCCAATACATATACCTGTCAATAACAATTATATTTTCATAAAACAAAACTCACAAACTCTGCTTTTGGTAGTATTTCCACCCTCATGTCCCTTACTGAAGTGTACATTGCAAAACTACAGGAAAAGATTTTCCTCTATTTTGGCTCACATTGACGAGGGAGTCTTCTAGAGGGATCACTGGGGTCCACTGCAGTGAACTTCAGAAATTTTTTTCCAGCTCCTATGTGAATTCACTATATAGTCAATTAATCTCTTTTTTATCTTTCTTAATTATAACACAGCATAACTGGTAATGAAATTAAAAGCACAGTATCATACAGTAATGTCCCCATCCTCTCAGGAAATGTTGATACTGAAACAAGAATTCTTCTGAAGCATTCAAGGAATACAACAGAAAAAGGGTTGGGGTTATAGGAAGTCTCTGGCAGCCTTTGTCAAGGTCTAAATTGTAGTTTCACCTGCAGTTAAAACAAAGTGGAACACATACCCTCTGCAGGGATCTAATACAATGGCTCTCGGCCGGGGCACACGGGCAATCACGGTGCGGTTTGATCCATCCACAGCCATCGAGCTGATGGTCTGATTGAGGTAGTCACTGTAGTAAACTCTGTTGTTGATCCAGTCAAAGGCTATGCCATCTGGAGTCCCCAGGTCTTAGGCACATGCAAGCAAACACACACAAGCTCAGCATGGTTTCCTGAGATACTTCAGCACTCTTCATCTATTATAATTTGGCTACACTGAAGACTTCTTTGAAACGCCATTGGCACCAGTGCAAATCTGTCCATTCAAAAAACTGGAGTAGTAATACTTGGGAACCAGGCAGACCTGGGTATATAACAGTGTTACAAAGACATTTCCCTCACATAGATTTAAGTTCTGGTTGCTATTCTTCATGTAGCAGGAATCCTCCCTTAGTCCATTATATTAATTTATTACATATAATTTTAATTTATTATGTACCATTTTATATACAGAATAATATCTATCCAGTTTTATATTTCCATATCATTGGGATCAAGATAAAATAAGAATCTCAAAAAAGGAAAAAATGAGAAAGAAAAAAGAGCATTTTATTAGATATCTTAACTAAGTGGTCAACCTTGACCTTTAGTATAAAAATACCCTAGGCTAGTGGTAGGTGCTGCAGGTCATTTTTTTTTTAATATCTGATTAATTTCTACTATATTTCAGTGCACTTACCAGATGCAATTACAGTTGGAGAGCTAATTCCTGAGTAAATACTAACATAACTGATTCTTCCTGTTCCTGAAGGATAACTTTGTGTAAAATATATTCGGTTGTTTATGCAGTCAAAATCCAGGGCCACAGCAGTTCTTAACACATTGACTGCGCGGAAGGGAGGACTGTGGTTTTCAGGATCTAGGTGGATACTTCTGAGGCCATTTTCAAGAGCAAAAATCAGGTAATCATCTGTTGAAATGGAACATCTCTTGCCATCACTGCCTAGTGTTCCAAAGGCACAACCACATTTCGGTGTCTGAATGTCAGGGAGAGCAAAACAGAGGTGAGAACAACCTCCATTGTTGTCCAAACAAGGATTGTTGTTGACATCAAGGGGAGAACGTGACTGGAAATTACTGTTGTAAATTGTAACATCCCTCAGCCAATTAATGTTATCTCTTATTACTGTTGGCTGATCAGTATTGCCTGGCTGCTTGCTGGCCTGGAAGACTTTTTTCAGGTTTCGATCCACCCAGATCATGGAATTGCCGAAGATAGTGATACCATATGGAGTTGGATAGCGACTGCCATAACGCACAATTTCAACATCACCACCATCGGGCTGAATTCTTGCAATCATATCTAAGGAATCATCCACCCAGTAAACATAGCCATTGCTGTGATCTATGGCCAACCCACGAGGTGTGACAATGCCCTCAGACACAAGAACTGTTCTGTTGGTGCAGTCAAGAAACGCACGTTCGATCTTTGGATTTTGCCCATAATCAGCCCAGAAGAGATATCTGTTTTTTGGGTCAACTACTATGTGCCTTGGCATGTCTATGGTAGTTTTCAGAAGCACACGGCGATAAGTTGTGTTTAAACGCAAAACTTCTATAAAAGTCTCTGTCAGGAAGGCATTTGTAAAATAAAGATTTCCTGTATACAAAAACCAAAACAAAACAAATCAGAAAAACAAAAGAGAAAGTTAATATTAGCATCAATACCTGAGAAACACAAGTTGCTAAAATACCAAACCACAAAATGAATAGCCATCATAAATATGTTAGTACTTGGATGCATAAGGTATTCACCTACCATCCGATGAATTAGAAAGAAGACAGCCAAACTGACAGTAGTCAATTAATTTCTAAATTCTCATGGATGGCCATGGGTATCAGTAGTACAGTTGCCTTTTAAAACACACAACTATAAAGTCCATGTTATGGCACAAGACTGTATACAAGAACTAAATTAAGTGTTTACAGCAGATGATTATCCTAAAACTCATCCCAACAAGCCTATCAATCAACTGAAGAACTTTTGCAAAACATATATACAGTACATATATATATACAAAACTAAAGTATTAATGGTAATTGTTGATTAATACATTCTGAAGAGTTAATATTTTAATTAATCTCTAATATGTTTAAATAGGAACAGGAAGTGCACATGTGGAAATTATAGATCAAAGATAAATATTTCTTCTGGTTTTTTTACTTTTCATTATAACTTATAATATGTGTACACAGGAATCTGAGGGTAGATAAAAAGTCCTTTTCTTATTTACAATGTCATAAGACAGGTTTTGTGCACTCTTCTCTGGTACATGCTTTCACAATGATAGTTCACAGCTACTTACAAATGTACAGACAAGAGCAGAGGCCTAAGAAAAATATTAAAGCATCAGGAGAGAAAAGGCTCTGTACATCTTCTCTGATAAACTTTCACCTTTACAGATATATATATAAATGAATGTAAGAGCCATTCATTACTTCCTCTTATTTTAAAATCAGTCCATTAAACCACAAGCTAGAACCATGGTACTTCCATTCAAAATAGTTCCATTAGAATCTGCTTATGTTAGCCTAAAAATTTTATAATATGTAAAGAATAACATTCTCCTAAATTCAGCTGTGCTTACCTGCTACCCAGTCAATTGCAATGCCACGGATCCCATTTCGTCCTATTCCATTTGTAACAACATTTCTAAAATAAGAACCATCAGGTTTAATTTTACGTATTGCATTCTGAGAAGAAACTGTGCTACTGAAGTCACACCAGAAAATGAAACCAGAAGGCATGTGAACATCCACATGAAGTGCATTTCGTCCTGAAATATTTTGAAAAGTATTAATTAATGATTCTTTTATAGAAACTAAATTCTTTAAAGTATGTGCTATGCTAGAAAGAAATGCCAAAATACCAGGCATGACAAGATTTTTTCCTATTATTCACATACCTCTTCCTGCCAGTGGTACCATGGCTTCAGAGTGATCTGATGTCTCTAAACTAAATCCTTTAATTGCAGAGAGCATAGAAACAACTACAAATGAACTGTATGGGGAACAGGTTCTGTTATCAGGATTTAGCTGAAAGCCAGTAGCACAGGCACAGGTGAATAATCCACCAGGTACAGGCAGGCAAAGCTGCTGGCACACTCCAATATTATTACTGCAGCCATTTGTGGAACCGGCAGAATCTGCAAAAGACATACATGGCAAAACAAAAATCTCAACTGTATCATCACAAACACCCATAGATATACACCCAAATGCATATAGTTGCATAGTATTAATAATCAGCTGACAAAAATAAAGATCCTAATCAGAATACATTTTAGCGCAGATGTGATAGCAATGGGTTTACTGGTCTCTTGTCATCTAAGATCAATGGGGCCAACAGCCAGATAAAACAAATTTGAAGCTAAAGTAACAGAATTTCTTAGTCAACACAACTTTAGTAAAACTACATGAGCCAGTAGATGCCTTAACTAGATGGTGGAGCATCTCTTTACCAAAACCAGGCAAAATGCTGCTGACACTTTTCCTGTAAGACAAATCAAAGCATATCCTTTGAAAGAGCAACCATTCTGTCTCTAAGGAATGTTCGAGTTTTTGCAAGTTGAATATCCTGAAACATCTCTCTACAAATACTCACTGTCTCTGTAATATACTCGTAGGCTCTTCAGTCTTGGGACATTATCTCTCAGTACTACTTTGTTTGCACCAGTGGCCTTGTCAACTCGTTCAATTACTTCATAATCTCGATCAGTGTAGTACAGAAAGGTACCGTACACAGCAACTCCCCAGGGATGAGAAAGATGAACCACGAGAGTCACACGATTTGTACCATCCAAATTGCCTCTCTCAATCTAAGAAATCATTTTAAAGATTAGGATTATATTTCCTATAGCAACAGTTCAGTGTTATAAAACAAAAATGCAACACATGATACTAACATCTCTTTTGTGCATGAAATCTTTAGGTACAAGGTAGGAAGGAAAGGCAAGCAGTATATGATTTCTGATCTCATACTTTTGATGGTATTTAATAACAACTATCCAGATTTTGCTTGGTCCTGCAAATCCCATTTATAAAAGAAAACTGAAGTAACTAAGTCACTCATGTGAACCATAGATGCAGAGACAGGTAAAGAAGCAATTATTAAAAATATATCTCCTACCATTCCTGTGCTTGTGACAGCCCAGTACAACTTTTGTTCCTTAATGTCAATGGTAAGAAACTCTACATGGTCCAGGTTGCCAGTGAAGAGGGTTTGTATGTTCGAACCATCCATGTTTGCACTGGCAATCTTTGCTGGGACTCCACTGTCAGTTCCCTGGTCTGTCCAGTACAGCTTCCTGTAACAGACATTAGCAGATCTGTTAGCAAAACTAGAAGCAAGAGAAATCAGTGGACCAGAGTCGCTTGAGCATACACTTAAAACCAATTCCTCTGTCAAACACTTCAGCACATGCTGAACAGAGCTCATGCTGAATCAAACCACAGTTAAAAAGAGCTTATTTGAGAAAGAGAAGAATGCTTGTTCTCTCGACAAAGAGAAACACCTGCTTCTCTTGAAAGAGAGGAATGCCTCTTAAATAATTTTTAGAAACCCATAACCTCGTCTATTTTGTCCCATGATAACATCAGCAGGTAAATGCAGTAGAGTATTAAGACTATAACATAAAAGGACTCCTCCTTATAATAATAATTCTGTTTCACAGATGGCTGCAACATTTCAGAGTGAGTTTGGTTTCAATTTTCAATTAAAACTACAGAATTAGAAAACATCTAGATGAAACAAAAAAAAGGCAAATTGTTCTTTTTGGGAACAAGCAGCAAAATTATATTTAGTGCTATACTTTTTGACATGTGACATTTTTCCCATGTAATACATCTTTCTAGGCTCAAGTCAGACATCACAAGATATTTTATAGAAAGACTTTGGAGTACTCTTTATTCTGGGTTCTCATTTTTCAGGAATTTTTTCACAATCATAATATTCTGAGATTTTCTTTTACATTAAAAAATGGTACTATACCAGCATGTTGTAAATTAAGGAGGATGAACATCTATGTAATAATTTAGGAAGCTATGCAATTATTTTTTACAGCTTAAAAAGAGTAAATAAATTCTGTCCAAATATGAAACAAGCCAAACCATGTCAAATCCAGGATGAAAACCCTAAAAAACAAGAAAAATATGGAGAATATATTCATGAGCAAATACAACAGCAGTTCTGGAAATTTACCCTCTTGCTGGATCAACTGCCAAACCAATTGGTGTGCCAGCTCCCAGAGAGGTGCCATCATTGGTAATCAGTGTTTTCCTGTACATTATGTCACCATGCAGCTTCAGGACCTATGCAAACATTGAACTTATCAGATCATGCAATATAGAACTTACAGTGCATTTTCAAATTACAGGAATGAAGCCTAAATCAACATGGAGTTGAAATTGCAGAAGACTTTCTTGAATACCATGAAGAAAAAGCACATTGTTCTGTACTCTAACCACTGCCTTTCTCTAACATGCACCCCTTGAAAGAGCTGCTTGCAGCTAAGAACCTGCCTATGATAACAAGGAAGGCTCCTAAGCATAAAAACAATTTATCTTTCAGTTTCCATAATATCTTCAAGGACTGAATGGGTAGATGAAATTCTGATTTAGGAAGTATCCCATTTCATTTGCTCAAATTAGCTGCCTTTTAATTTAATAGTAGGCATTTATATTTTGGAACAAGAACTAATGACTGGGTTTATTCACAGTCATTACTATATAATATATTACTTATCCTCCATTTCCCTACTCTGAATGACAATTTTATCATTCACATACCATGAGACTGCTTGTCTCTAGAAAGCTACATGATACATTATCAAAGCATTTGGGAATGGATCTTACTGCGTTCAATGGCAGCATTCCTTTACTATCAGAGGCATTGCATTCGGATAATTGATTTGAAGTAAGGATAATAACAGTAGTAACTCTAGTCATCATAGTGTTAAACACACCTGTGTGTTTAACACTAGAAGCCTAAGGCATTGTAGGGAGAAAACAAAAAAATTTATACACAAATAAAGTTTGCAGGGTAGATCTATGCACAAATAAAGTGTCCAGAATATATCACTTTCAATCTTTTTGACTATGTTTAAATTTAAGTTTCTGTTCAAGTTTGTGAAGTATTTTTCTACTGACAGATTACTCTTTAAAGTAAATCTAATTTAAGTTTTTCATGAAATAAATATTACTAATTTAAACCTGTATATGTAGCAGTGAAAAATCTATGCTCTTATTTTCCAATTGTCCCTCTTAAATAATTACCTCAATTGACTGTGTCCCCGGGTTCGTGTAATACAGGTTTGCAGATATCCAGTCTAGTGCCAGACCAGTAGGAGCACCAATAACAGCTGCTGGAGCAAAAACTGTCCTGTTGGCTCCATCTGACCTCACTCTGTGAATTTCACCCTTGGAAAGAAAAATAACAAAAGTTTAAAAAGTGTCAAGAGCAGAAAACACTCTTCTATTCCAACTACACTAGCACTTCTTTTATACTGCAATCATTTCTAATCACAGTTCTAGGCAGAAGGCGGCAGAGGCAGAGATAAGGCAGAACCAGGAATATAAAATGGAGAACAGGAAGACAGAAATATGTTTTTTGCAGAGGGTGTTCCATGACTGACACAGGTGTCTCAGCTCTGTTTGGGAGCAACCGAAGCCTGAGGCCTGCAGGTCAGGGGTACAGCTGGGAGGCACAGCCCAGAGGCACACCTTTGGCAGGCCTTGTCAAGACCCAGCTAAAGCAGACCTAACACCTAACACTTGCCCTGTGAAGGCACCTGCCATTCCACTTGGCAGGATTTAACTTGCTGATAATGGATGTATTAGCCCTTGACTGCCCACACTATTGTATATGTCAGCTGTGTCTGCTGGCTGACATCTGTCAAGAATATTTTTTCAGACTGCAGGGAAGATGAAACAGGTTCCCAGGTACTTAAGTAGTTTCTCGGGCAAAGATTTGCTTAAATAGGTCTATTTAACTACTTCATTGAACTAAACATTCTAACTCTAAAAGAACAAATTATTAAACAAAATGTAATTTCTTTATTAGTGGCATAGAATACACTTTAAAATTAGTTCTTTTAAAAATTGTATTTACTTCAGAGCTGCAAAATGTAAAGAAAGCAGATTGGGAAAAAAACCCAAAAATCTTGTGTGGATGAAACATAACAAGTTTGTGTGAATTGTTTCTGTCAAAACATAATTACAGAAATCTCCTTATCTACCATCATATTTCTCCAAGACCTAATTATTGCTTTTCTTGACAAAAAGAATTGTTTTTAAGTTTCCAAGAGTGAAGACATATTGCAGAATCAGTAGTTTCCTATCACATCTGTCTCACAGACTACCATAGATTTTTTCCTTTTGAAGTGTCCATTCACAAAAATTATGTAATTTTTTCCCCTTTTGTTTTTTGTGACAAGTTAGCCTTATAGAACACACATAGTTTCTTAGTTCATGACCAGCAATAAAAGCAATTAGTCAAACAATTATAAATAACTACTAAAAATTAGTTCAAATTCATTTTTAAATCTATAAGCCTCACATGTGCTACCTGGAAATTCTTGTGAGTTTGCAACCATCTATTTAAAGAAAAAGATGCTTCTTTATGATGTCAGTTCATTAAGTGCTCAGACTAAATGCACATACATTCATTCTAATGCTAAGTGTCACTGTGTCCAGTGCACTGCTCCCATGGAGAAGTGCTCTGGCTGTGTTTGCAGAGTTGACTCCTAAGTCAAGAGAGCAGAGAGAGCAAACTACAGCACAGCAGGGCTGAGAGCGTGGGTCTGTCAATGCTCTCCAGTGTTTCCTGTTCATGTCTCTGAGCCAGGAAAAAACATTAATCAGATGTTCCTGCTGACAAAAATAAGAACTACTTTACAAAAGAGACAAAGCTTCTTTACTTGCCCTGGGGGAGCAACCAACAAAATAAGAAAAAATTTTGAAAAAAAAACCCACCACACCACACCACACCAACAAAAAGAAATGATAACATATTTCAGTCCAAAATACTTCTCAAAAATAAAAAAGGTTTTAATTTAGTGCAAATTTTGAACACAAATACTAACTTACTGGATTTTCAACCCAATAAATCATCTGTTCAGAGTCATCAAAGTCAACATCAACACCATTTTGAACTCCTGCTATTGGAACCATAGCATCATTTGTCTTCTCCTCAGGGTTCAGAGAAATTCCATAAATTATATTATCTCTTACAGCAATAAGGAAAGGGTGTTCAACTGTGAAAACAAAGAGTAATTCAGAGTTGCTTCTGGTCAAGAAAAAGGCATTATGATATGCTTTTGATATGCTTTTGCCCTCCCACCCAAAATTTCCCTGATGCTGAGAATGGCTCAATATTACCAGTGATGTTTTGAAACCACTTACATAGAGGTTTGTTCCCTCACTAGGAACAAGGTTATCAGTTATTTAAACTGTTGTAACATTTTAAGTTTCAACACTGTGCAATCACAAGGCAAATTCTGAGCAGAAGGAAGTAAATAAGGCAGGATCACTCACTGCCAAACAAAAGAAGGATATTTATGCAGCTGCTCTAAGCTGTTTTTTCAAATCTCTGAGAAGAGGAACCAGCCAAAGCTCTGAGGATTCTGCAGGACCTGCCTGTGATAGGTTCTAATGCATATTAAGCAGGACCCACAAGCATGGAACAACATCACAGGGCAACTGCTGATCATTATTACAAAATATAACTGCAGAAATGTTTTCTGGTTTTATCCCTAAGGGAACAGACATACTCCCTTTTGGTATATTTATTTTTAGGTAAACTTGTACCCTTATGTTTAAATCTTATTAACAAAGGGCAATGCATTGGGTGATCTGAGAAAGTGCATCAGAGAGCTGCAGAGTGAGAGTCAGCAACTGCATTTCTCCTCTGCTAGGGACTAGGGGAAGAGAATCTCCTGAACACAGATTCCCTCCCCTTTTCCTTGTGCTTTGGTCTTTGGAGAACAAATCCTACCCTCCTCTTCCCACAGGCACAAGCTACCACTTAACAGGGAACTGGGCTGTAGAAGTAACCCATTGAATCTTTTATAATAGATCAAATACTTGGTTGGTTGGTTTGGTTCTGATTTTCTTTACTGGCTGCTTAACACCTTCATATAAATTTTGCAGTAAAAA
The DNA here is from genome assembly GCF_037042795.1 of Molothrus aeneus. Classification (NCBI taxonomy): domain Eukaryota; kingdom Metazoa; phylum Chordata; class Aves; order Passeriformes; family Icteridae; genus Molothrus; species Molothrus aeneus. Next base: position 19,651,869 of record NC_089652.1, on the reverse strand, counting down.
ATCTGGCACGAAAAACCACAAAACACAGCATCACTGCACCTCTCAAAATCTCATTCATATACTGCCCTACCTCTCATGCAGTTCCTGTTATCAGGAGAAAGGATCCATCCTGAAGGGCAAGCACAGGAAAAAAAAAGTGGTCCAGATGAAGAAAGTAAGCAGAGATGGCTACAGGGGGATGATGCACAGGAATTAATACCTGAAAATAAGAAAGGAACTATTAGCAGCTATAACAATATAAGCAACTAGAGAGAATATTCTCATTGCTACTGACATTAACCCAGAACTAAGAAAGTTTTGCTATTTCCTTAAGATTAAAACAATGAAATTATTTCTAAGAACCACAAGGAATACAATATACTTGTGACAAGATACAATTTTCCATGGAAAACCAGTACATTATCATAGTAATCTTTGCAATTTTTATGCATCACAAAAAAAACTTTCAAACTCTATTTCAAACTTTTCTTAACTGCATGAGGAAACCTGTGGGATTTGCAGTCCTTGATTGTAATAACCCTTCTAGATGGAGGATTTAAATTATTTGCTGAAACTTCTTAGAGAAACTCAAGAGAAAATAGTTGCAATGTCTTACTCAAAGATAGTGGGAATTCAACACCAAATTTCTTAGCTCACTTTGAAACTGTGAATCAAAAGTTGTAAAATGTAAAAAAAAGACACTGAAAATCTCTCCTGACTGCTATTATTACTATACACTAAAATTCAGTCTAAACCACTTCCACAAACTTGCTACTGTACAAGATTTTTCAGAATGAGTAATCTTCATAAGAAAACAAAAATCAGATTTTGAGTACATCCTTAGCAATGGCAGCAGACCTTACTTTAAAAAGCTTGGAAGTTCCAGGAATTTACACAATTGTTACCAATATAAAAACTAACAAGAACTGAAAACAAATTAACATGACAATAATGGCATAAACTCAGAACTCAAACTGTAAGAAAATTGTTCATGTCATCAGTATAAAAAATCTAAACTCTGGTTAGTGTAAGATCCAATGGTTTACAAAATAAGAGAGTGGATGACAGTTTTATTACTGCATCTGGAATTTCAATCAGCATGTAATTATTCCTTCATTTGTCAACATCAGTGTGTTGTGCTATTCTGCAAGTACTCCATTCTCTCCCTTTTTGCCTGGCCACATAAAGTACAATAGAATAATTCAGAATGAAAAATTATCAAATGTACTAAATACAATGAAGAAAAAGAAGAAAAAATTCTCCAGGGATAGAAATTTTTTTAAACCTTAGGTTGTAAAATAAAACCTCTCAAACCATAATTATGATGAATCAATTAAAGCTATGCCCTGCTAACTGAACAATTGACAGTGAGAATAGGCAGCTTTAGTTTTGAACATGTCTGAGGAAGGCTTTGTTCCAAAATAAATCCAGCACTGAAAGTACTAGTGCCTTACTCAGATACTCAGGGAAGTCTCCACCTTCCCTGGCATGGGGGTGTATTTGAGGAAAAAAAGAAAAAAAAAAGTAATATTTATTAGCTGGAAACACTCCATACACAAGAAATATAACTGAAGCTGAAAGATAATATTCCTATCAACATGCTCAACACTCTTCAAGTCATGCTATGAAATAACAAAACAGTCTGATATGAAAGATCTCTACCCTAACAGAAATAATTTAGGGTTTTTTAGTCTTTAAGCTGCAAGAGATCACCTGCACAAGATCTCAGAGAGAACATTTAATGCAATGAAGGGCATTATTTATCATTATTGTTTCATTGACTAAAATAATGTAGAAGTACTTTCAGAGAAAGTTGATGACAGTAATCTTTTCAAAAATTATTATTACCACACAAGAAATTGAATCTAGTATGCCACAGAGAGAAATTTTTTAAATTAAAATGCTTTCCAAAAATGCCTCAATTGTCTTGTAAAAACATTCAGAACAAAGTGCAAGAAAATGGCACACACTACCCCCTTCTTTTTCTTTTTGGCTAGTCATCATCCTGAAATGCTGCCTGTGTGGTTGCTTTCCCTAGCACCAGATTGAACAGCTGCAAGTCAATAGTATGAATCATTTGCTTGTTTTAACCCAACCCATTTGCTGAAAAGACTGATTCTTGGTGTTCCAATGAATGACATCACTGCATGCTTATTTCTGCAATTACCAAAGTTGTTTTGATGAACTTACCATCAGGCTGCTTTACAGGATGGACTGCCACAAGACCCAAAGGCTGGTGAATGTTATAAATCATAACTGTCTGGTTTCCTCCATGCCATTTATTGGCCCGAATTACTCGATTAGTATAGCGGTCACTCCAGTACACAAAATCTTCAAAGACAGTTAGACCATGTGGATGCTGCAATATCTAAAAAGGCAAGGTTGATTACCAATTTACTTCTGGAGATTTGCTGATGTAAAGCTTGCAATGAAATAATAACAGAGGTGAGCGTAATTTTTAAATAAATAAATAATGAAGCAACTGTGTCTCAAAAGATATTTTTCAGAAAAAAAATGAAATGTCATCTATAGTCTAAAAATAATACATTAATAATGAGAAAAATATATATTGTTTTAAAGTGGAATGCTATATAGACCCTGTGAGATAAAGAGAATGAGGAATTAACAAAGCAGTCTAACTACTTTGGGTAGAACCCACAGATAAAGAGCCAATTGTAGATTTTCAAAAGCACAAGAGGAAATGTCTAGTGAGAATTATGGATTTGTCAAGAACCTGCATCCTTGATAAGCCCCCCTAAAATTTACCAGAGGATCAAAGAAGAAGGTTTATCTAGATTTCAGATAACCAGGAGTGGAAAGATTGCATTGGCTCCTATATCACGCTAATTGTCTCTCCAGCCAAAAGTAAAAACCCAGGAGTCATTAACCATGGGATTCACATGGTTATTGATACCAGCTTGTGTGCCAGCTGAACATCTGTGCTATTGTGTTGGTACAAGGACAGTGCTACAAGCTGCCAGCAGCACTTCACTGGGAGACAGACTGTAAGAGGGATTGTCTTGATGGAGTTGCTGCACACAAGTCATAGCACAAAACCCTTCACTCCTGTCAAGAATAGTAGCAATAATCACTCACAAAATACCAGGAAAAGTTTCTCCAGGCTTTCTCTACTATACTTGCCTACAGAAAATGTACCACCTAGTTGCAGCAGTGTCTGATGTCACCTTCAGATTTCACACATGCAGACAAAACAGATGAGAATGCTATAAAGCACCAAGTCTACAGGCAGCTCCAGACTCCTGAGAGACTGAATAGGATAGCAATTTCTCTTTTTCCAGCAGCAGGAAGCAGATAAAATACTTCACATCTGCTTCACTCAATAATTTTGAAGAAAAATACACCCAAGTCTATGACAACGCTAATATATTTTTCAGTACTATCAGCAGGGACACAGTTCCTCATTAATGTCTTACCAGATCACTTGCAACCACCTGTCGTCTGTTGTTTCCATTGTAATCACAGAAATCGATATAATCAAGATAAGCATCAGCAAAATAGAGAAGTTTATTTGGATAATCAATGGAAAGTCCATTGGGCCAGTAGATTTTATTATTAACAATCACTGTGCGCATTTTGCCATCCATGCTGGCTTTTTCAATTCGGGGGTTTTGGCCCCAGTCTGTCCAGAACATTACATGAGCACTGAAAAAAGTAATTCATGGTTAGCAACCTGGGAAAAAAACTAGCAGCCTATTGAGAAACATTCCATAAAGAATCATTAGCTAAAAAGTAGAAGCAATCTTTCTATGAACAGTCCTACATAATGATACTGAAATAATTTACTTTAGCAACATGCTTACTGAAGATATTACAGTAATTTCTGTTATAAAAATTCTTTTAACACTTCTACTGTTGTTTCTATTTGTCAATAATAGCAGCTACTGGTTTTGTCAATATAGAAGCTACTGGTGTCACTGGTTTTTAATGTTTATTATAATCTCATCCTCTGACTGCTACATAATAATTTAATACAGGCTTACACTCTAACAGGTATTCATTGATAATGTTAACAGCATTGAAACTGGCAGTAAACAGAGTTCAAGGCATTGAAAACCTCAAAAAAAGAGTAAAATTTTGCACATGATCAGTTCAAATCATCACATTAACTCTATACCACTTGCTATCTGAAATGGGAAGGTGCTTTTGTGATAACAATACAATCTGGATAATTATTTCAGACTTGGAACTATGAAGGCAGGCATATGACATGACATCACATTGTTTGTGGTATACCACCAACTGAAGTGATACATCATAATTTTGAATTAATACTTCTTAACTCAGAAGCAAATGAAGAAAAATCTTTTATAGGTGAAAAACCATCTTGTTGCACTGAAACAGAGCAACATATCACCAGTAATTACTTAATGACTTGAAATATTAATCAACTCTGCAAACACACTAAATTGTTCTAAGTTGTTCCTTCCACTTGTCATTTACAATTCAAATACAATTTGGACATGTCTTAAATTTTAATAGTTACATCATAAAATAAGCATCTTAATAAAAATAAAATGAAAAATCTTACTCAGTTCTAGGATCTAACACTAGTCCTCTTGGGTTTGTTATATTTTCACTGATCAGCACAGTCCTGTGGCTCCCATCCATTTTGGAGACTTCAATTGTTTCCAGAACAAAGTCTGTCCAGTAAAGGTTACGACCTACCCAATCCACTGCTATACTTTCAGTCACAGTGACACCACTGTCAAACACCTGTTCAAGAACAAAAAAGCAGGTGGGGGAGAGGAAAAAAAAGATTATATTAAATTTTACCCTTTGCATTTCTATAGATATGGAAAATTATGAACAAGTTTCCAATTTCTTCTAGGTCTACAATGCAGAATGAATCACAATGTACATATTCAAAATTACGGCAAAGTAATTTTATACATAAACCCAAACACTCCTACTAACTTCAGGAGGTCTATTGAAGAAGTTAGAATTTACTAATAGGAAAATCAGTTTATATTGTGATGCTTAAAAAAGGGCTTCTTGAAAGCATTCAGTTTCCCTTTTCAAACAGCTATTTGAACTGTTAGCTTAGCTTATCTACAAAGTTGTTTCACTTTGTCTCTGTTATCTCTTTTCTTACTATATATGGATTTTCCTCTTCTCCTTCATTAACTAAAGATACAGTGTCTTCATTTTCTCTCCATAAAAGACAAGAAAACTTACTTAGCAAAACTTACTATTTTTCGGTCACTCCCATTTTGATAAGCACTCCAAATTTTATCCTGTGTTGTATCAGACCAAAAGATACGATCTGTGACTGAATCAAAATCAATAGCCACAATATTTGTCCCATCCCGAACCAGAGAATAAATACTGTGTGACTGAGAAGTGATGTTATCCACAACAATTTGGTTACGACTTGCCACCAGCAAAAGAAGATTCCCAGATTCTGTCAGAGGAATAGAAATTAAAATAAACCAATGAGCTATTCAACAGTAATTGGGAGAAAAAGAACCCTGAGTAATTTAACATGACTTTATAGCATCAACGCTATAGTATCTAGACATAAATATTGAAAGGACAAATTTAAATCAATTCCCAGGCCAAGATATAGTATCATATCCAGTCTGTCCATCCTGACTTTTAAATCTACATTGGCTTTTCTCCATAACTCCTTTTACAGACTTCCCTCCCAGGCTCCTATCTGGACCTTAGGTCCTATTGCCCACTGTCTAACCAGTTTGCTGCTGATATCCAACACTCATTCCTCCATAAAACTCTTTCATCTCCCACTCCCGATTCAACTCCCAAAGTTTTTGGCACCTCCAATTAATCTGCTCAGCCTGGTCTCCCTCCTTTGTAACCCACCTTCTCTTTTTTCCCCCTTTGGACCATGTGGGAACAAGGGAGAAGAAGCAGATTACAGGAAAGCCATAGATTGCTGTAATTAGGTTGCACAGATAAGATGCTGAAAAACAACTGAAGAGCATCAACCATAAAGACAGCAAAGTACAAGAAACTCCCTATTAGTAACGGCCAAGCTTATGTGCAGAGAAAATGCAAGTGTCTTCCACAACCTGAGTATATCCCTAAACCAGGAAACTTGTAGAGATAAATTCCACAGGGTTTATGGCTTCTCTTCCCTGTCAGTGTACAACAGAAGAGACAGAGAACAACTGGCATCTAGGCTGCATCAGTGATGTCTGCTCCTTAGAAATAAGCAAAGTACAGCATAGGCACCAGGTAAGTCTTATGAAAGGCTGGGATTTTAACACTTTGTGAGCATTGAACTTTATAAACAGTTAATTTTGGCCTACGGCTTACAAGCCTCTGACATTGCTTTTCTTCAAAATATATTTTTGATCATTGCAAGCTGAAAAAAAATAGCGTTCATAGAAATATACAATTTCTATGAAATATTAGTTTCTAATTAACCCTACAGCTGACAGTTTTAATTCTCACGGTCATCTGCCATGAACAGCTCTAAAATCAACTCTTTTAAGAGAAAAAGATCATAATGGCAAAGTGTTGGCAGTTAGATTTTTCCTTTAGTTCCTTTTCTCAGGGAATTTTCTCCAATTTGTTGCTAAAAGATAATTAAGGACTGGTACTTAAGAGAGACAAAGGATATAGCCCAGGAGAAGGGGGATGAGTGCAGCAGGTTGCACTATCTAGCTGAGGGGCATTTTCTCGGGAAGGGCAGCAATACCTCGAGATTTTGGCTGGGGGGTGAGGGGCTGGGCTGGACTCCATGCTTTTGCTGTCGGCATCGGAGGAGGACGGTCAGTCGAGCTGATGCCACTGCCACCGCCCCACCCCGTACTACTTCTTCCTTACTGTGGGTGAGCCTCTGCTTGTAAGAGCAGCTGGTGGACTGGCACCTTCTTAACACCCTACCGCACTAGGAAGGGCCCTCACCACCTACCTGAGTGCCTCAGGCGAAAACCTGGGACCCCCTCGAAGGATGCTCTCCTCCGGCTGCACGGAGCGGGGCTGCCGCTGCCCAGCCCTGTCGTTTTTCTGCCACTGCTCCGGGTTTTCGCTACACTCCAACCCCGCACCCCTGCCTGCCGGGAAGCCCCTGCGGCTCCTGCTACAGCTGTGGAGTTTCTGATACATTTCCTTTCCTACTCTGGGGTTCCAGCCGCCGCTCCGAGGTTCCTACTGCAGCCCAATTCACCATCCCTCCCGTGAGGGGGACGCGGCCGAGCTCGCGCCACAGCGCCCCCTGCCGGCGCAGGGGAATCACCGCAGCCGCCCCGCCAGGCCGGAGCCAGCAGCGCCCCTGGCGGCCGGGAGCGGAACTGCAGCGAAGGGAAGCGCCCGCAGCCCAGAGAAGGCGGCCCCGGGGGTCCGGTCCGGTTCGGTTCGGTTCGCTGCTGCTGCTGCTGCTGCTGCTGCTAGAGGGGTTGGCTATTTGTCTTGTTATACATATCTACATGTGTATATATATTCATAAAGAACTGCTATTCCTTTTCCCATATCTTTACCTGAAAGCTCCTTAATTTCAAAGTTATAATAATTTGGAGGGAAGGGCATCATATTTTCCTTTCCGCCTTCCTTGGCAGACACCTGTCTTTCAAACTGAGACACAAAGCTGGACAGTTTTCAGGCACTGCTGTCATTCTTAGACTGACATCAATGTTTCTCACCTGCTGCTTTACAAATCCTCCCATTGGCTTCTAGAATGTATCCTTCATCACAATAACACCTAAAGGATCCTCTCTCGTTGTAACAGTGCTGACTACAAAAGCCTGGAGGGTCACATTCATTAATATCTTCACAGGTCTTGGAGTCATTTGCAAGCTGGTATCCAATAGGACAGGTACACTGAGCTCCAAAAGGTCCTTGAATACATTCATGAGTGCAGCCAGCATTATTGTCAGAGCAGCTTTCCTGATCTGAAGATGGGTTGGGGAAAGCAATAAGCACATAGTCAAAAATGCTTCCTGTGATAAATTTAAATCTTTACAATTGTATTATTAGCCAAAGACTGCTACTAAAATGACCGCAGAATCTCAGTTCTGCAGTGTGAGAATGGACTGTGGTCCTTATGCAAAATACAGCATACACAGTGCACATTAAGGCAGGTAACAACATCACATGTACTGAATCTCATCAAATGAATGCTAAACAGAAGGCTATGTATATACAACAACTTTTTCAAAAATAGATAGAAATATAAAAAATTTACTTTACCACTCCAATCTTAAAGTTGTATAAATAATAATTTAAAATAGTTTATAATCATACCTGGCTGGGGTTCATCTGAGAATGTGCATTGATTAAAGAGAAGAAGGAGGAAAGAAGGAAAGAAAAAGATTATGTTTAAATCAATTAATAATCAACATAAATACAAATTCTCACTACAAATGAACTTCTTGATTTTAATCATGATTCTTGAAGTTAAAAATTTACAAAAGAATATTAAGGATTGAATCACATTGCATCTGAATATAAAGCATATTATGCTTTAGTGAATGTGTCCAGGAACACAAAGTTCGTTCCCATGTAATTATATAAAAATCTAAAGTCAGTGGGAATCACACTGGAATTCAGAGCACAAGACTGGACATAGCGAATGAATTCCTCAGTCATCATTGCAGTATCTTTTCACTGGAAGCAAGTTCTACTTAGAAATGTGAGTTCAAATTACATTGTGCTTACATTTCCACCAGAAACATTGTGACATTAAATAGAGCATGCTGAGTATTTCATTTCTTCCTGACGACATGACACATAGTCTACAGTAGATACTTGAAGAGTAACTTACTGCACAGTGGGGATTCATCAGCTCCATTAGGACAGTCAGCAGAATTGTCACATACTTTGCTGAGATTCACACAGATACTGTGACCTGGACACTGCCACTGCCAGCTGGGGCAGCGGAAGGGCTGAGTTGGACAATCCCTCTCATCACTCATATCCCTGCAGTCGTTATCCCCATCACAGATCCACGCTCGGTACACACAATTGCCATTATCACAGCGGAAAAGCGAGGGAGGACATGTTCTGGGAGGACACCTGTGATGTTCATCTGAGCCATCTGCACAATCAACATGGCCATCACATTCCCAGTGATCAGGAATACAACTGCCATCTGATTGACACTGGAATTCATGCTGGTGGCACATCCCTGGTGGTCTTGTAGCTAGAACAGTGACATTCAACAGTTCAGAAGCTGTTTCAATTTTAGACAGAGAAGCAAAACCACTATGTGTATTCATCTCTTATGTAACTAGTTACAGTGCTATTAAGAAATGTGTTGCTTTTAGATCAGGGCATAGATTCACAGTCAGTCAATTTTGACATTTCAAAATGTGACTAATTTAATTCCTACTTTATAATGTGGTCAACAAGGCAATTCAACTACTGTTATACTTTAAGCAAGCACATATTTATACCTATGTACCTGTCCAAAGCTACAGAAAATCAGTTTCTCTTTCACCACCCTGTGTTGTAGCATTTTGACTAATTTAAGTATAAAAAATTACTAAAAAAAAAAGTTTCAATATAACTCTCATTAATACCAGGTTTTCATATTAATAAACTTTATTTTGCTTTAAAATCCTGAGACTGAAATGCCAAGTAAAACAAAATGTTATAGCCAAAAGGAATGCAAACTGTCCTCTTTGTTTGGGCCATCTACTCTTGCCAGCATAATCTGCTTAGTCTATTCCAAGATTGTTAGAGGGATGAAGCACCTCTCCTACAAGAAAAGACTAAAAGAATTAAAATTGTTCAGCCTGGAAAAGAGTAAAGCTTAGGGGTGACCTTATTGTGGCCTTTCTTATAGGCTCCCTTCAGGTACTGAAAGATGGGGAGAAAATTTTTACAAGGGTATGTAGTTACAGGACAAAGAAGAATGGCTTCAAACTGAAAGAAAACAGGTTTAGATCAGATATTAGGAATAAATTTTTTTGCTGTGAGGAAGGTGAGGCACTGGAACAGGTTTTCATGAGAAATTGTGGATGCCATATCCCTGGAAGTGTTCAAGACCAGGTGGGATGGGGCTTTGAGCAACCTGGTCTAGTGAAAGGTGTCTCTGCCCATGGCAGGGGGGTTGAAATTAGATGATCTTTAAGGTTCATTCCAACCCAAGCCATTCTATGATTCTATGATATTCTTACACTGGAACCTGTGTTTGAAATTCCTGCTCAGGAAAATGATGTAAAGACAAGTTTCCCTGAAAAGAATATTAAGATTTCAAGGACAGTATTTTACATAACAGATTAAAGGAAATTTCCAAAAGCATCACTTAATAACTGAAGTATTTCTTTCAGCATCAATATACTTACGGCAATTGGCCTCGTCTGAGTGATCATTACAGTCAAAAACACCATCACACTGGTAATAGGTGCTGATACACTGGTCTCCACTTAGACATTTAAACTCTGTGGCACTGCAGTTATATACTACAAAATTTAAAAATATTGAATGTTATTTATTTATTTTACAGAGCTAGACTGCATCAGATTTATCCTACAGGTGCTTAAGTCTGATATGGTATCAATTCCACTGAAGACCATTATTTCCCTAAGACACAGAAAATGCAGTGACTTTGCAATTCACAGAAAACAGAGGAAACAGATTTCAGCCCTCCACAAGCAGCCCAGAGATCAAAAGCATCACAAACAGGATTAATTTATGGATAGGTTTATTATGCTGTCTTGGAGCTGGTAATATGAGATGACCAAGGACTCCTTTGGGGGCAAGTGGGAGGAAACAATAAAGAGACATTACACAAAGAAAGTTACACTTACTGCAGTCACGCTCATCAGCACCATCTATACAATCTTTGTCCCCGTCGCAGACATAGAATGGGTCAATACAGCGATGGTCTGGGCACTGGAATTGCCTGGGTTCACAAGTACCTGTGAAAGCTATTAAGAATGACAATAAATGCAAATGTGTTTATTTCCTCTCTTTTGAAATCAGCATATTGCTGAGAAAGTAGAAAAACATTATCCCTAACTTGCAGCATATAATACAGCAACTAGCAATCATATAAATTATAAGCACTAATATCAGGTAATTTTTCATTTATATGTAGGCTTGGGCTCATGGAAAATAAAAAAAAAAAGATTCCACATAGTAGTAAATAGCTCAAAAGAAAGTATATGAAAAAGCTACTATCTTCGTCTGGTAAAAACTTCAAGCCTAGGTTAGCTGACTACACCATAAGCCATCAGTGAGATCACTCATGAAGCAGGTGTTTAGAACATCTCAGCTTCAACTGCTTTTTGCTAATACAGTGGATGACATTATGCAGCACCATGATTATGATTATCACATTTGCCCTTTTAATTTTTTTAAGTATTTCTCTGCATTCTACTTGGCCCTGGAACTTCAAATTAGACAAGTTTTCCACATCTAAAAGACTACAAAATATCAGTCTAAATTAGATACTAGTCCTTTTTTCCCAATTTCATTTATTGTCCTTATACCAACAAATATATCTATGAAGATATGCACAGCTGACTATAAAAACAACAGATAGTCATAATACTCACTGCAGTTTTTTTCATCTGAGCCATCACCACAGTCATTATCAGTATCACATAGCCAGATTCTTGGAATACATCTTCTATTATCACAGGTGAACTGGGTTGCAGGGCATGAAGAGGGTCCTTGTGTAGGACAATTCAATTCATCACTGCCATCAAAACAGTCATTATGTTTATCACAATGCCAGCGACCCGGAATACACTGTCCACTGGCACAGGTAAAAGCTGAAGAAGCACAAGTATTGTCTGAATAAAAAAAAAAAAGTCTTTATAAAGATCTTCAAAACTTGCCTTTCCTGCAGCAGTTATCAGTACATTCATTACACTTAGAGAACGCCTAAAATATGCATCAAATTCCAAAGTGGACATTGCTTAGAATTAAAATGTCTGTTATGCAACATGCTGCAGAACTGAACAGAATACTTACAAGCTTTTCTTAAACTGCAAGAAGCAATAAAAAATTAAACAGTTAACCACTCGACAACAATCTAAAGAACAAGAAAAGGAACATCTTCTAGTGACCATTTGCTTTATACTTTTCCCCAGAAGATATTCTAGTTATTCTAAAATGGCCCATTAATAAGAAACAGTTTATACCTCAGTCATACTAGTTAGTCCTGTGCATTAGGGAGCACATTTTACTACTCTGTCCTATTTTCTTGTTTGTGATTTAAAATAATTAACTCTGAAGAAGCATCACATATGTCATAAAAGCCTCTTCAATATCTTCAGTATCTTATCCTCTCTTCAATTCCTTATCAACTGTGATTATCCCACTGTTCTCTCATTTACTTGAACAACAAAATATTTACTCTACTGTAAAACCAGGAAATGAACCACTGTGTTTTTAATTTACTTAACGGTTAAAATCCAGATGTAGCAAATAGATTATTGAAATAATCTAATTCATATTATGAAATATGAATATTATTAATATTATATTATGAATATATATTATGAAATATTATGAAAATATTATGAATATTTTGAAAAACAAATATTATGAAAAACAAATCTTTTATTCTGATGTTAAGTGAAATAAAAGGTGCCACTATTATCTTAGAGGAAGGTTAGGCAATGTAGATGGTTTTATTGTTTTTCTTATGGTGCTATTTTTGAAGTGTCTTCATCTATACTAAGATGGCTTGCTCCTCTCCATGCATCCAAATTAGGCAAGCTATTGATTTTTCAATATCTTTCAAAATTTACCAAAAAATAAGAATAAAGACAACATTTTTCTTTAGAAAGTAAATTTTTGTTACTCTGTAAATTGAATTTTGAGAATGGCGAGATATGAATATTTTCATGCACTGTTTAGGTGGCTGAGACTGAATCCTGTATTACTATGATATAATTTCCAAAGTAACTAATTATATTCCAAGTAATTTCCAAAGTAACTAATTTCCCAGGGAGATTTCAGATTCACAGATGCAACACTAAAAAATTGGAATTTATTCCAATGAAGCCATACTGACCCATAAAATTTCCTGAACTGCAAACAAGGAACACTAACTGCAGGTTACAGGGATTACTTACTTAAAGAACCACAGTTTTGTTCATCACTGTTATCATGGCAATCATCAACACCATCACACTGATAGTATCGAGGCACACATCTTCCATTACCACAGGAAAATGAGTGGGAGCCACACTGCAAAGTGGGTGGCTCATTGGATGGATCTTCAACGCATGTCAGTTGATTCAGAGCCAGCTTCATGCCATAAGGACACCCACAAACTCTCTGAAAGTTTGGTACTGGGAAGCAGAAATGGCTGCAGTCTCCATTGGGATTTGTGCCTCTATTACAGTAGTTAGAGCCTTAAATAGTGATAGAGAAGATCAATGCACACACTGCAGATAACATCTTGGCAACTATTACAAGTGCACAATAACTGTAAAAAAAGTGCTGTAGCAAGTCCTGGTTTTGCATACACTGCACAATAAGGTCAAGCTCAGTGACAGCAATAGTAGCAGTATCATAAAAGAGTGTTGGATTCCATATACTCTTCCTGACATAAATGTTTATGGAAGACAAAAACATACTATTAAATTTCATCCAATTTTCTGACAATTTTCAGCAACTGTCTGGAAATAAATATACTACCACAAAAGAGAATCTCTGTCTGATCAAGGCTGCGAGAACAGATCAATCTTTTGATACCAAGTAGTCTGTGAACCTTAGATTAAATCATATGTTTGATGAGTGTATTGGCTGTTTCACAAAATTATCTAAATACCAAATCCTTGGCTTAGATCATACAATCGCATAGAATTTGAGAAAATGAGAAAATAAGAAAAAATTAGTGATTTATACATAGTAATTACTTGAAGAATAGTAATTTGATTAATAAACATTTACCCAATTCCTCAAAATAAATAATTTAGTTTAAATAAAACTTCAACCAGAAAAGGAGAAATACAAAGTTGCAGTTGGTGATACAATTACACAAAACACAATGGGATCATAAATTCATTTTGCTTAATTGTTAAGTACAGTAATAGAAGGCATAGAGGGAAATTGCATCCAGTCACAAAGCAGTGACTGGATGCAATAAAACAACGGATTTAAACAACTGGAAATAAACAATGTGTGCTTGCAAGTGCCTATGCTGCCTCCTGCGCATGTCAGTTATGATTCAGTGAATCCATTCATAGCATTGAAAATGGAAATCTGCTGTCCTGACATTTTGTCTCTTATTCCCTACCTCACATCCTCCCTCTGCAGAAGAAAGAGGCTCACCTATTTGGGAATGAGCGTCGTATGCTTTAACATGCATGATGTTACTAATGCCCCTCCTAATAATAGTCATTTCTCCTCCATCAGACTTCCTTACTCGAACTATTCCACCAAGTCTCCAATCAGTGAAATAGGCATAACCTGTTTTGAAAAATATTTAACGTATTATACAGAAATATGGCATAAAAGATCAAGTATCATAAAAAACTTTAGAAGAATTTTCATGAAAATTTAACCATTTTTCATAATTGTTTCATGAAAAAGACAAAAGGACCTTCACCACTTATAATGCTGTCAAAGTGAGCCTTCAGTCATAGGCAGACATAACTTACATAACTTAGGGAAGCCCTCTCAAATTTTATTGACATTGGCTCAAAAAATTCAACTAGAATTTCAAATTCCAAGGAAATTTTAAGTAATTCATTAAGACTACTTCACAGAAAATGTTAGAGTATTTTTGAAGATATTTTTATACATGATCAAAAAAGGTCACATACTGACATCTTTCTTCAGACACAACATAAATCCAGTAACAAACTTTACATATAATTGTTAGAAATCCTGAAATGTTGACCATCTCTGGAGTGGTGTTTGACTTTGTCTGTTCAGCATGAACAGCTCACCTTGGAAGCTATAATTAGTACAGCATATCTGACTTGTTGCACTACATGAATTACCTGACCTATCTAAAATTATTTTAAAATAAATATACACAAAACCAGTTCTAAAAACAAGCAAGAAGTACTAGACACATATCTTTAGTAGGAAGTTTCAAGAGTGCTTTTTTGGGAAAATCAGTATTGCAAAATCTCTGCCATTTTGTGTCACAAACTTTCATATGTTCACCATATGAAAAGAAAAATCTGTGGTAATAATAGATAATATTTTTCGGTGCCAGACTTACCTCCAAAAATTGTAAGGCCAAATGGGTGAGTCATCTGAGTAATATGTTCAAGAGTCCGTCTGTCCAGCCCATCAAAGGTGCTGTGCTCAATTTTATCAAAAAAAGCATCCACCCAGTACAGCCTCAGAGAACTAGAAATAATGAAAATGTTATATGAAAATGTTATATCTTTTTAAGTGACATTACGTCCATTACAAAGCACTAGCATTTTCTTAAATAATAATCTTCAACCTACAAGAAGCTACTGGGGAGTGTGGGGAGGGACTCTGAGAAAACCTTATATTTTAAGGCTTTTCAACCAATTGAAAGATAAGTCTTCAATAAAAGAGTGCCAGTGCATGCAATCTGACATCATTCCTTTATTTTTACTCCCTAACAGTTTAAAGGAAGAACCATGTTTGCTCAGAAAGCTTCTCTGCCTTCCGCGTTGCCCTTACCTCCAGTCAATGGCGAGGCCATTGGGCCAGCCTAGCGTAGTATTGACAATTGGCAAGGCATGGGATCCATCGCTCCAGGCCCTCATGACTTTTGCCGGACGGAACCAATCTGTCCAAAATATGTACCTGAAAGAACGCATGTCAGAAGACACATAAACTAAATTATATCATGTGATTAAACAGAGCAAACATTTGAAACAGCATTAACATTTTTCTTTGTATGACATCCTTTGCATAACTTTAAAAAATACCATTTTGTGTTGTCCCTCTCCTCAATTGGCAGTAGTACCAACAATTCATATTTTTCCTGTATACAATCACCAGAATATTTGGAAGTATTTTGGTCCTTTAGATATAAAATATCCATAACTTGATTAAAGTTGTTAAGGTTCTCATGTAATTACTGACAGATAAATAGAAACAATAAAAAATGCATCTTCCAGCATGAATACTACAAAGAATTTTCTCCAGATCCATTTAACTTATGCTTACAAAGAGTTGAAGTTAATGTTAAATAATTTTATAAAGCAGCAAACAAAAAATGTTGGGATATCCAAGGATCCAGGTTCAACATTATTGTTATGAGATTACTTTCAAAATAGTCAATTTGGTTACTCATGAAAAATCAATATCCAAGAATCAAGAAATTCAGTAGTACAACATTATGAAGCCAAACTATGCTGTGAAAGAAACACTGCCTAGGCATTGGGAGAGAACACAGAGTATGGAATTTGAAAGGAGACAGTTCCATCAAAGAAAAGCAGGGTTTATTTTGTGTATGGAGTCACATATTTTAAAGTCTGTATCAAATAAAACAGTAGTATCCAATATGGTTCAAATAAAGAAATTCAGAGAGATAAAACTATAGAATCAATGTTAGCAGTCTGGAAATTGAAAGTATATTAAAAACAATTTAGCAAACTCCATCTTTCAACTACAAGAAATAGCTTTGTGAGTGATACAAAGAAACCAAGTTCTTTTGCCTTTTTATCAATGAACAGGAGTAAAAGGAAAAAAACATAGTGCTTTTAAAGAGAGTTCTTTTGAGTGCTTCTGTCACGTGCAATCTCTCTCACCATGCCCTTTCCTCTGGGTGCTGAATCCTAGGCTGGAACAAAACAAACAAAATAAAGACAAGACAACTGAAAAGAGATGGTATTTTGAAAAGAACAAAAATCCAGAATCAGATGTAAATCTAATCTCACCAGTTCTGTTTAAACCATAAATTTGTACATATAATTTAAAATGAGAATCTAAACTTACCCAATAACAGGGTGAACCACTATTGAACGAGGATTATTTAAATTCTGAACAATAGCTCTCCTGGATTTATCTGCCAGCCTCATCACACTAATGCTCCTGTATCGAGGATCTGTCCAGTAGAGGTTCTTTGAGATCCAATCAAAAGCTAAATCTTCAACACTTTCCACTCTATTAGCAGTCAAGATCTCTCTTCCTAGAATTTGTAACACACACGATTGCAAGTGTTTAGGAGCAGGGGAAATAACATGAGTGCAGTATTCTATTGACAAAACTTGTGGTTCCCCTTGATAAAAATGCTACCTCTGTGCTACTTAAAATAAAGACAAATAACTATGGGGAGGGGAGAGGTGCCCTTTGCTCTAGACAAAGAAGGTGTATGTCTATGAGCACAACTGGAAAAGAGGGGAAATAAAGACTAGCCAAAGGTCAGAGAAAAATCTGTCACTAAGTTTACACTGAGGATTTTACAAATGAAGCTCAATAAGGTCAGTGCAGTAACGACATCTTGCTCAACAGCCAGACTTTATCTACTCTTTGCATAATAATGGTCAGCTGCAGTCTACCATTGACCTGACCCAAGGCAGCAAGCAAGTGCAGAAGACTATACGCTGACATTTGATCATCGTTATAAATTGGAGAGAAACATTCTTTACACTAGCATAAATAGGATTTCCAAAAATCTCACTAAGTTAATAATCTTTTTCTATATTACAGTATCATAGCAAACATGCTGCTCTCCAGATATGATTCAACAAGCTTAATATGAGTTGTACAAACATTTTTGAGAAACATTTTCCAGGTTACTGGGGTCACACTGAGATTTATCTGTATATCTCATAATGTGACTTTTCACTATTTTTTTTAGAAAAATAAATATTACAGTCTCCTTACCATAATTACTCTACAATTCCCAAGCATGATTCTCACCTGAACCATCAGTTTTCTGTTTATAGATCATGTCTTTACTTGTGTCTGAAAAAAAAATTGTGTCATCCTGAGCAGAGAAGTCGATTCCAACAAAGTATGAAGGGCTCCCTGTAACAGGTATGATCACATCTTCCTGGGTAGAGAGATTGAATGGGATTCCCCGCACTGCCGTCTGCGATGAAAACAGCAGAAACTGTCGCACAGCTGTGAAAGGAAAAATCAGACACAGGCTTTACTGATTCACAAGGGAGGACACCTGAGCATTAAGAAAACTTTTGTTTTATTTTGACAACACTAATAGCCTGAAAGTAGAAAAAGAAGAATGAGAAAATAGGGATTTAAATACTGACAAGACTTAAAACTGAGGAAGAAAACCAAAACCCTATCCAAAATATTATGTAATGTGGTCAAGTATTCTTTTTTCATTGTTACTGTGGTCATAATACACTTTAAAAGCAAACATTGTGCCTATGGAAGCAGAAATCATCTTCTGTACTCTTCTCTTTATAATAATCTATAAAAAAATAAGTCACAGGCTTTGTCAAGCCACCATAAAACTAGATAATACCTGGGGTATCCAGATAAATGAATGGCTAAATACTAAAATTATAGACAACATATATGACATACTTTGTCAGTAGACAGTCATAGTAAATGTGCATCAGTGACAATTCTGTACTCAAACAGGAAGCAGAAGATTGCTGATGGAAACACACAGCTCTAAACCTGTGTCTATTATTCTTGCCATGTGTTCAAAGGGAGAAGACCAACCTAATCTGTGCAGCACTCCACAGGAAAGCAGGCTTATATGTTCAAAATAATGCAAAATCTGCATATTAGCAAGCATTCATGCTTGATATCAGGATTAAGAGCTCAATCATACAGCTGCCTACATATATTCCATATTTAACTCAAAATCCTCATTAAAGGAGGTGAGTTGAAGTTGTGGCTTGAAAAGAGCATCAGCAGAAATGACTACATTTAAAGCTGTCAAAAAGAGTCGTGGTGACAAGACAAAAAGCCCTCAGTATATTGAAGCTACTGAAGAAAGATGTTCTAGAAACAGTTCTAGAGCTAATGGAGTAGCATTACTTGCAACAGTTGTAAGGCATTTTCTTACCAACACAATGCCGTCCATCCACGTGTAGGTCAAAGCCCAGGGTACACCTGCAGCGATAACCTAGGCCATCATTATCTGTTTTGTGGCTGAGAACACAGACCTGTTCACATCCCCCATTATTACTTCCACAAGGATTTCTTACTGGAAAATAATACAGATAGAATTATAACTTCCTCTATCAACCAAATGGCATCATTATCTTGATTTTTCAGGATTTTCTCCAACATCCACAATAAATCATGTGGATTATGTGAGAGTTACATCCCATGGACAATATACCCCACCAGATCTAATGTGGAATGCACCAAAATCACATCAGAGGTAACCATCATTAAGGAATTCAGCTTATACAGAGACACTCAACACAAAGCATTAAGGCCATAATTTGGGCTATAGTTTTCTGCACCATAGACCTACTTCAGAACTATATCTCACAGAATTAATTGAATACTGGTAGCCTTTTCACTGCATTCATTGCAGTGTTGAGAAAAAAAGTCCTAAACACCAATTCTACTCAGACCCACAGGTTTGACTCCACCAAGTATCAATCTATTTATAAAGCTCCCCCTACTCTTGAATGTTGGATTTGACAGTTCATCAGCTACAGGAGTTGGACGAAACAACTGACTGTTAAAAATTAGCCCAGTTTTACAATACAAATCTATGTATCATAATTACGGCTCCTTACAGCAAAGTAAAAGTCTCATAATTTTTACCAGTTTTCGGTAACATACTTCCTAAATCTCCCTTCATAATCTACTTGTGGTCTTACCAAATGGCTGCCTGGCAGCGTGGTAAACTGTCACTCCATAAGGTCTCAGTGAAGACTGGTAGATCACTTGAGGGTTAGATTCTGAAAATTTGTTAGCTTTCACCACTGCCATTTTGGTCCAATCAGTGAAATAAACATTGTGTTCAAATAGAGTGATTCCATATGGATGAGGAATCAGTGAGCCTCCATGAGCTACTGTTTTCCTGTTATAAAGATGTTTAACATTATTTATCAAATATTACCTAGACAATAACATTATTAACAGAAGAAAGGATGCAGTATTTTTAATCCACTCACTGGTTTTTGTTTTAACAGAGAAGCTACTAAAGTTCAAACTAAAAAGATCAAATGAACTGAAGAGAAAAAGCTAAACATACAATTCATCAACCTAAAAGATACAGCAGTGAAAATAGAGAAAAAGTGGTAGCAAATTCCAAGAAAATACAGTGAGTAAAGATGAGAGGAGAAAAGATACCAACATTAATTTTATAATTTAGTAAGTGAAAAAATACATTGAACAATAGACCTGTCAAATGAGCAGAAGACTGTTTTTTGAAGTCAACATATAGAAGGTATGCTAAAAGGGGACATTTTTTCTTGTTTTGAATAGCAGATACTAATCAGAGATACAGAGATAAGCAGGCTTCTAAACAACACTATGCTGTAAGACACAGTCCCATAAAAACTCAAGGACTCCCTTCTTGCATGCTGTGATTTAGTTTCCCCAGCATCATAATAAGGTGAAGGATGACTTAACTTTTGACAGCAAAGATTTATAAAATGTAACAAAAGCATTTATTACTTATCACACAAATTAGTGTTTTGATGTGGGATAGTTCATATAAATTCATTCATGAAAAAAATGCAAAGAAATTATGATAGAAAATAATTAATATAACTGAAAAATAATAAAAGGCAAATGCTCTAAAAATGTGTACTGTACTGGTGGACTATAAAATTACATTATAAAATAAGGGCAAGAGGCATTCAAGGTCAAAAAAGAGCAAAGAATAATGAATTAAAGAATGTCTAGAAGCAGCATGACACCATAGAGACAAAGGTGCATCACATTCATTGTGTTGGAATTTTCATCCTTTGTGTATCTCGTTTTGTTAGAGAAATCTTTTTTTTAACTAGACATAAAACAATCAGTGTATCTGTAGCCTCCAAGGAATAATATTTCACCTACCTTTGAAGTCCATCATAAGTTACAGTCTCAATGTAATCAAACCGGCTGTCAACCCAGTAAAGCCTCTTTGACACAATATCCAGGGTTATTCCAGCAGGCCAGCCTAATTTTGTTTTTATCAAATCCTGACGATTTGTGCCGTCCATGAAGGCCCTTTCCACTTTAGGATCACCAGACAGACTGTCCCAGTCTGAGAAAAACAAATAACTATAAAGAGATAAAAAAGAAAAAAGGTCACATTTCTTTGACATTTTATAAGAAACCCCAGCATTTCACATGGAATTTAAAACCAGCACCCTTACAGAAGAGAATTTGTTTCTGACATACTATGACAACATACTTTATACTTGCTACACAAAAAGTAATTTTCATTTTCTTTAATAGAATAAATCCATAAAGAAGCATGCTTTCACCCAAAAGACCTCAGAAGTACTAGTTTTCTTTAGTAAATCACAGACTTAATTTTACTGCCAGAAATAAACCAGTGACAAACAGTTGCATCATGAAAGCAGCAGCCATGGCTCCAAGTTGCGTGAAATTCCTCTTCCCATTCTCGGAAGATCCACGTTTTCATGGTTCACATATACTTGTGAAGCATATGGATTAGGAGACACTAACTTTCCTGGCTTCATTCCATCTCCTTATTTCAGATAGTAGGAGATCTGTGGGTTCTACCATAACTGAAATCTTTAAGGATAATACTCCTCTACAGGGCAATTCCAAAGGTCCAATTTTCAGTGCTGCTCATGCACACAGAACTCCAGCCATGAAACAGATTCCACACATTATAAATAAATGGACTGCACAGTCCTCTCATTAATTAAGGTGCAGAATAGGTTAGGATAGAATGCAAATGTTCAAAATATTTTATATCTGATTCTAAAATGACTACTCTTGCTGTTTTCCTAGTTGTTTTCCATTTACATGGGGATAAGGGAATTTCTGACATCTTTTCCCATTATCTGATAAGTATCACTTACCCAACAGTTGGATCAAGTGCTATTCCTCTAGGATTTCCAAGATTTTCAGCAATAAGAGTCACACGGTTTGTTCCATCCAAGTTAACCATATCTATTCTGTTCACACTGGTCTCAACCACATATAGCTTATTGTTAACCCAATCCACTGCTAGATTTTCAGGTGTGTCAACTGAAATATTTAAAACTTCTTGGAAATCAGAGCCATCAATATTAATAGAAAAAACCTGAAAACAATACAAACATTGTCAGTACCCACATGATGTTTTGACATGGTATTTCTCTTTTATCATCACATTGATCCCCAATCCACAACTATATCTCTATCTGCCGGCAAATAAAAGCAAGTTACTCTCTAAGTTATTCCTTAGGGTAAGGATTTTTTGCAAAAATCAGGAAACCAATGCAAAAATTGCAGAAGGCTTCCCTTCAACAAGCATTTCTGCAAACTGGACAAGATAAAAGTCTAAAATAGCCTTGTCTGGTAGCAAATGGTTAAAAAAAATAGTAAAGTGCATTTGCTTTCCTGGAATCTAGCAAACCCCAGAATTTTTATTGATTGAAAATAAATTATCATGCTTTGGTAAAGCTCTCAACAGTGGCCAGAAACAAGAGGGGGAGCTCTTACTACAGCTACCACGAAGGGGAACCAGCAAAATGAAGAAAGTAAGGGAAAGCTGTCCATCCTCACAGAAAGGAGCTCTCAGTTTGTGGTCTCCTTTATCTAAGGCTAATTTTAAGAGATCCTGCTCAAGAAGAATAATGCTGTTATTTTACAAGCAAGTTCAGAGCTACATGAAGTAAACAGTCCAAATACAATAATTTTACATATACAGTAATTGTGTGATTATAACATTGGGTAATATGAAAAGATAATTTTTTTTTTTTGGAACAACAGCATGAGATTTGAAATGCATTTAAATGAAAACAGACATGACCAAGAAAATATATGCAAGAAAAATAAGAGCTGAAAGAGTTGTATAATTTTAAACATTCTTCAGTTCCAAGTAACAATAATCAAGATAACCACTTAACTGTCTACTCTGTTCTTTGGAAACACTGTTGATGAAAGAGCTTATGGGCATTAGGTTATCTGGCAGTACAATAAATGAGATAAAGATGACACAAAGCACAACCCACAATTTTCTGGTTTAGCTAATGTCTTAAACTTAAAAAAGAAAAACAAAAGACAAAAAATGCCCTAGTAATATTATTTTAGGACATCGGATGGAAATACTCATCATTTAAGAAAATTCTAAATGCAAACGTTTTCATCTGGATAGTCTAGCTAGGACTTAATTAGATTAATTAATCTTAATTATTAATTAGGATTAAACTATATTGGGCAGATAAAAAGGCAGTCCTGGCCACCTGGGGTGTGCAGCAAAAACCCCCATATTATCTTTTATTTACATCTATTACAAAGACAGAATAAATCTCCTGTCTCATAAAAGTGCAGATTTGACCCTGACTACATTCAGCCATTCACAAACAACTGCAGCAACAGGAACCTACTATAGCCACAATAAAAATGCCAGAACTGTGAACAAGTCAAAAACTGTGCACACAAATCTTGTTCTACTTGACAGCCATGCAGTGAATGTTCTTTCCACAGAACCAGCATGGAACTGTGGTGAGAACTGTAGTTTTTATTGGATGTCCTATATGTAGGTTCAGAATTATGACAGTGACATCAAATTGATCCATCAGTGGCACTAGCAGGAGCCAGGTCACAGATTCTCCTTCACTCTGCATGACAATCGACATGAGGACAAAGATTATGAAGTTTCAGCATTTGATCTAAGATTTTCTTTGGCTTCCATAAGTTATGCATAGAAAAAAAGAACAAGGGTGCAATCCAACTTCCACAAGAGTCTCCAGACTGGTTTTTTTTTTTTAATTACTTGGCTATACAGTGTCTTGAAGCTAAAATAATTACTCTTAAAAAAAAAAAAAGAGAAAAGTAACACAATATTGGCTCATTACACAAAATACTGTCAATATTTGTTATTCAAGCTCAATTACAGTGTCATTTGAAGTATATGAAGAAGTCTGATTTTTATCATCTTGGAAGGCACACAGCTTTTACATTTTAAATGATCATGTTTCAAAAATTACCAAGAAAAATTTGTTCCGTTTTGAAAGAATGTCTACTATTTCTCTTAATTAGTGTTTTGGACTCAGTCACAAGTAAAATTAAAAGTTGCTCAAGACATTCCCATATAATAGGATTCTTTGTTTAATAAGTCACATGTAATAGTATAGTTGAAAAAATGCAGTCATTAACATAAAACATTTCAAGGAGCTTTTTTGTTAGAAAACAAAAATACAGCCAGCTTTGGCTCTCAAAAAATGAGGGCCTATCAACACATTCTGCCTCTTGAAGTTCTCTACTTCCAGGTACACAGAATTACATTCTTCTTGAAACTTTTACCAACCTTATCTTGCACTGTGTCAGTCCAAAAGATTCTGTGCAGGTAAAAGTGAAAGTCCACTCCCACTGCAATACCACGATTCTGTGACTGCACCAAAGTACGAAAATTCCTTCCATAAAGATCTCCAATCAGTAAATCACGGCCATTGGAAAAAATAATCGATGCAACACCAGCTGAAAGCAGGAGGGACAGAGACATGATTACTCTGCAGGCAAGATATTTTGCAAAGGGGCATTGCAATATATACATATTGGTTCATACACACTGGACACAAAGTTTTAAATAGATGCTCAGACTACAACCTGTATAAATGTTTCTGTGTGAGTACTAACTTGCTGTGATTTGTGTTTGTATACTTGGAGCAAATCAGGCAGGAGCATGTATTTAAAGCCATACCAGCTAAAACTTTTATACAACCCCTGTGCAATCACCAAAAGACTATTTTTATTAAAGCTAAAATGAACCCACTGAAACAGACTGACAGCAGCTACAAAATTTTCCCATTTATGAGAGAGAAATAATACTTAGAAAATGGTGAGCTGAAGACTGGTGGCTGAAGAAAGAAGGAAGGGGGAGGGAACTGAGCAGTTTTTGCTTTTCTAAGAAACAAGACTCCTAATCAGCTATGCCAAACAGAAATTCCCATTCCCACCAATTCTCTACAGGCAGGAGCACATGCCTTACACTACAGCCTGTTAGGACATTACACCTCCACAAATTACAGTTTCCTGGGGCCTGCTTTCAGAACTGAGCAGGCCAGGAGAAGGAGCCTACAGCTGATGAGGAGCTACTCTCTGAGAGACTAGTATTCTTCAGAGTGCAGACTCTGGGACACCCAAAGCCAAGAGCATGGTTTCTCTCACAGGCAAGTGTTTGATCTCACCATTCAGCAAAACCATCTTCAGGCACAGTTCTAGAAAAAATTAGGTTTCCTGATTTCTTGACAACACTAAGTTCCACAGAGAGCATAACACAGAAATAAGAAATTTTTTTTGTTCAGGAGTGCTCTGGCAATAACCTCCCAACTCTGCAGAAGTCAGGAGTGATGAAAACACAATGGAGCCTAAAAGACATTTGTTGATTAGAGGAGAAGCAGCCCTGATGAGGCAATCAACACCGACTTGCACACGCTGGCAGAGAGAGAGTTCTAACATTTGCTGACATTCTGAAAGCTGTCCTGACTGTAAGTCCTTAAGGGCAGAGTTAAAATCAAAGAGAGCTGCATGGCACAGACATTAAAACTACTCCATTTTACCTAGCTATATCTATTTGCTCAACAAGACACTTGAAGTGCACTAACCTGAAGTGTTGGCCCGACAATGCCGGTGATGCTCTAGGAAATAACCTTCCACACAGTGGCATTGGTGGTGTCCCACACGATCTTCACACAGCTGGTCACAGACACCCCACATCTGACAGTCATCAAAATCTGTCAAGTGAATAAGACATATTTATAAAAAACACTTGGTATAAAATTCATGTCATAATTAAGAAGCTGCAAGTTTGTCCTCTCTGTTTGCTTTATATCTATTTGCAAAACTATTACATGAGGAAAGTGAGTTTGCATGTTTTTCCAGTGTTTCAGTTCTGTATTTCTGGATAACAAAACCCTCTTTCCTGCCCAAGGACCTACCTGCAATTCTGCCCCCCATGAAAAAATACTAACCAACCAACCAACCAAAAAAAAAAAAAAAAATCTAAACCACACCTGCCAGAAGAAAGGAAAAATCATTTGAAGGGATTTCATTGTCTACTTTCCACAATACAGAATATGTCTATTAAGCATTTTTCCTGCAAAAGATCTCTATACTTGGCACACACACTTGGCTGGATTTAAGCCCACTCTGAAGGTGAGCTCCACCTTTATTTTAGTGCAGTGCTTAAGCCTTTAAGTCCTACTTGAAGGCAGTGTTTATTAGCTCAGATTTAGTACCACGCTAACAGGTATCTGATTTACAATTAAAAGCTGTCTGTGCACCACCACCAGCAAGAAAAAGTTCCTTTTAGCATGCAAAATACCATATAGGTAAAATACTGGAACTGGAATTATACAGTACTGACTGTCAGCCATTCCTTCCTGACAAGTTTTGCTCTGGTCACAAATATATGCCTAGATTTCAGCAAACCAAAATACATTGACTCAGATTTACAAGCCAGAATCTGATAATTAGGTTTACAGGGCAGTCAAAAAAACAACAGAAGACTCTCTGAGACTGCACCAGGTTTGGGAATGTGTCCTTCATGTATTTCCCACAAATCGTGAATAAATGGAGGAAATTTCATGCCTTATTTCTCTGCCTCTATAAAGAGCAACCATTCTGCCATTGCAGCTTATACAGCCTTTTGAGAATACACCCAGTATTCTCAAAAATATAAAAATCTCATTAGAGACTGAGCATCTGAAATGCTTTTTTAATGGCACAAACACCATAGCTTGGGTTGAACACTCATAACAGATATTTACCCCTTTTATTAGGCAGTGCTAACTTTCATGATTCTGAAGCTACTCAGTTTCCAGCTGCTGAGATAAATCATTTGTGCTACCAAGTTACAGCAGCTTTACAGTTACCCTTGCATTCTTGTAAATATTCTTCTTTTTCATGTAAATTATGTATAATGTATATACTGAAACCCCACAGAAGACACAACCTTTCCATAATGCAAATACAAAACACCCTTTTTATTTTCAAATGTAATGTTCTGCTGTCTGCATATACAACCACTTTCCAAGAGTAACAATCAATTCAAAATCATTAACTGTTTTTCCAGGCATGCAACACACACTACTGAGGCAGAACAAATTCTCTCTATGTAAACACTTAAAGACCAGTAAAAACTCTTGATAATAAGCCAGCCATCCAGCAGTACATATTTTTAAACCTAATCATGCTGTCATTATGTCTTTCGGTCAAAGTGAAAGAGGTCTTTATGATATCTCTGTGGTTGGTTTCTGTGCCACTATGCTGCCATTGTGCTACTAAAATTTTCATACATTTGCTGACTCGTGGGATTTTCTCTTTGTCAGTACCTCCACACAATTTGAACTAACTTGCCTTCCTGGAACCCCAGCTCTCTCAATGGGTTGTGAGAAGGTACTGGATATCTCTAGTCCCTGAGCTTTACTCACCAATACAAGTACGACTGTCATTGCTGCTTATGGTATATCCTGCAGGGCAGTAGCACATCCCTCCTGAGGGAGAGGAATGGCAGCGGTACTGGCAGCTCAGCGCAGCGCAGCGCGATACGTCTGAAAGGCAAAGACAATATTTCACAAACACTCCTATAACAGAAGAACAGCTTTCTGCCTTATTGAGTTACAAAGCTGAAGTCTTTTCTATGATGAGCCTTCAATTTCAAGTACAGCTTCTTAAAACTAATCTGCAGAGAAAATTATGTACAAAGTTCTACAAAATCACATACATTTACATACATGCAAGCAAGGGCATGGAACACAGAAGAGAAGGTAGTGTTTTTAATAGTTTTTTAGAAGAATTAAAGGATAAGCATCAATCTTATATGAACCACCAATGGCAAGTGCTGTGTAAAAAGGTGACCAGAGGAAGCCATCTGTAATGCCCCAAAACTTTCCATGGTTCCACAACACCTGCTTATGAGCAACACATTTTTGAGCTCCATATATTGGTACATAACCACATCATTTACTCGTCTATGTGAAAAACCCCTAGTATGTTATACTAAGAAGGATATGTATATCAT
The DNA here is from genome assembly GCF_037042795.1 of Molothrus aeneus. NCBI lineage: Eukaryota > Metazoa > Chordata > Aves > Passeriformes > Icteridae > Molothrus > Molothrus aeneus. Next base: position 19,623,932 of record NC_089652.1, on the reverse strand, counting down.
TCCAATGTATTAGAATATACTGTTTGCATTGTGTTCATGGACAAATGATTCTTTATCGTTTGGTTCCCCCCTTCTCTCATTTTTCCCTCACTAATTCTACTAGTATTTAATAAACAATTCAGTGGCAAGCGAGTAATGATTATAAAACACTTGAATTATGATTGCAAAACACTTGATAAAGAAGGAGGTGAGAGTCAGCATTTTCCTTTTCCTCAAATTCTTCTGTTAAATGTCTTGCTTTGCAGCTTGTATCTGCTGTAACTACCAAACCACTCATAAAAGCAAGAGGTGCTTTTTTACAATAAAGATTCATTTCCTCTTATTTTTTCTGCCCTCCTATTCCAAAAGGCACGATTTTGTTAATAGGAATTTTTATCTTCCTACAAATTAAAATACACTCATCTTTGTCCTCAGAGGAATTTGATATTTGTACGATTAGAGTGAAATTAACAGGAACTATGCATGCTCATTGCCTCCAACATAAAAACGCAGTGTACCATTAACTGGAGAAACAGACATCCGTGGTAATAAGATTTTTTTTTAAATCCTAATCTTTAAAGTGAATTAGTCAAAGCTTAGGATATACTGATTCAATGCTGTGTTCTGATCAGCACAAATCATTACTTCTTACACAAAGGGACAAACAGATATTTAAACAAAGAAGGCATGTAGCACACCCTTCCCTGACTTCACAAACATATTTTAGGGTATGTAGAGTGAGTTAAAATCCTTATTTGTGAAATTTCATGTACAAATTTTTAAAAAAGAAATGGTCTTTTTGCAGCATATATGCCTCTTCCAGATCATCCAGTCAAAACAGTGCCAGTGAAAATCACGAGCTTCCAAAATTTCAGTATTGTTTAGGAGACAAAAGGCGAATGTAAAAAGATGTCAATGCTGATGTTCCTGCTAGTCTGTGTATGTGTTTCATTCTAATACATACTGCAGTGTCTGCCTGCAGTGATGTTCGTTTCATCTTCTCCTTCAGGGCAGTCTGCGGCTCCATCACACACTTTCCCAATTGGAATGCAATGCCCTGATCCAGGGCAGGCCCACTCTCCTGGGTAGCATTCATGGCGACCACTTTCTATGGAAAAGAAAAACAAGAATAATGAAAAATATATTTCAAACACTAAAATTTCTTCTCCAACAGCTCCCCAAAGCACCTCTATCCTTCAATATCCAGTTTCCATTTATTGCACACAGCTGGGAAAGACTATAAAGAAACATTATTTATACTTACTTGTCATGCTTACTTTTACATTCAAACTACAATGCCAATGATACTTGGGTAGACAACATATGAATCTGTTTAGTTTTCCGTTTTGTTAGAAACAGTAACACCATTTAGCTTTAAACTAACCAGTACACTAGAAAGGGAACTATAGTTTTGTGCTTTCAAAACATATAAATGCTATCTGGACAACAAGAATCATGTTCGTAATAGAAAAGGCCAATGAAAAAGAAATCTCATTCACACTTTCATTCATTAAAGCTTCTGTTTCTCACATGACAAATCTTGGCTGGATCTGAGTAAATTTCATTTTTAATCAATGGGGTTTGGTTATTAGAAGCCTCGTGTCTCTTAATAGATGATCTGAAAAATCTCCACAGGCAGAAGAACCAAAACAAGATATAAAAGAGAATATATAAAAGAAAAAAAATATATAATATATATATATACACATATATTGCTATATGCTAAACTTAGTTTGCATCATACTCAGTATCACAATAATTCTCACACACAACAACAAAAATATTGCCGAAGTTAAAAAAAGAAATAAAAATGAAGGTGGAATTCTAAGGTTTTAAAAGAAATTAAAAGTATTTAGAACATCTTGACTGGTCCAAATTTCATAGATGTAGGTTAGTGTCATCTTCCTCTGAAAATACCATTGGAAGTTAGCAATAGTATTTACCACATCCTCTTTCATCTTCATTGTCTTCACAATCATCATCTCCATCGCAAATCCAGCTCTGATGAATGCAACGGCCACTCGGGCAAGTGAAGAAGTTGCCTCTGCAAGTTGCATAAGCTACGGAAAGAAACATTAGAAAATGTAATTGCTCTAAGCAGCTAAAAGGTTAAAGATAACAATATTGTCTCATATACAATCATTTATTATATCGCTTAAAACATTTAGGCAGTTCCATATTTTGAATGTATTGCAAACACTGCTGGTTTCTTCTCATTTAGGTATGAATTACCTTTGGTTCGTGCTGAAATTAAGAGGATGAGAACAACGTAAGTGTAACTATATGTATTAAGAACCAGACTGTCACTCAGTCCAGCAAATTCAAATAGTAATGACATAGCCAGGAACCTAGCAGCAAAGAAAAAGCCCATCAAAGTAGCACTGCAATTTTCATCTTTCTGTACAGAAGAGTATTTGTAGAACTATGATTAGCTTTTGATGGCTGTACAGCCAAGCAATCTGCTTCCTGCTATCTGCTTGAAACAGGTCTTAGTAAAACAGTTGGAGAAATTGGGGAAAAAAAGAAACATCATACTGCAAGAGTTTTCATCACTCCTATCTCCACAGTCATCATCATGGTCACAGATAAAGGCTTGCGGGATGCACTCTCCATTAGCACACTGGAACTGCGTACTGGTACATCCACGAGCTGAAAAAGATTTTAGCACAGAAACAGAAAATCCTTTTAACTCCAAAAGAAGGTCTATAAAGCAAATTTGTTTGGGATCACTCTACACAGGGGACTTACTGCAATTAGCTTCATCAGAAGAATCTCTGCAATCAACTTTGCCATCACATCGCTGGCTGGCATTAAAGCATGCTCCATTTGCACATGATAACTGTTCACATCTTGGATAGTCTAAAATAAAAAATCCTTTATATTAGCATGATGTTACACTATAATGAGTCATATCCACCTAGTGTCAACAGAATATCTTGGTTTAAAGGAAAAAGGGAATACAAAACTCCATAACTAGTAGTCCTATACTAGTAATCCATTTATACAGTATACTGTCTTCTCCAACAGATACTAAAGAATATCCTCTAGATGGATGCTACAAAAACTTGCAAGCAACAAGAGAAAAATTAAATGCCTTCCCACAGTCCAAAAATATTTGCTACCCAAACAGTTTACAATATGATAGAATGCAATTGAACATAAAAGGAGAGCAAGCAGAGAACATTTCTTTTATTTCTTTATACCTCAGTCTTACCCTATTCCGATCTTAATAAAAGTATTTTGATAGCAAAGGACTTCCTGAAATTTACAGTTCCTATGTCCTCTTCAAGTGTTTTGAGTTCTCAAACTCAGAGACCTCAGTTTTAATGGTTTTGTATAAATGAAGCCAAGGATATTAAATTTCCAGGTTCCATGAACAATATTAGAACCTTGTTTTTTATTACTTGCTTCCCCCTTCACAAAAGAAAACAGATTCTGCAGAAATAATGGCTTTTTAGGTTTTGGATATTCTACATATATAGATGACCAATATGCAAATACAAGGGATTGTTTCAATGTTTCAAATTAAAACAAATTCTGAGAACACTTATTCATACAAGCAGTCAGTGAGTTCAGTGGAAGTATCCAACAAATTAAGCATATGCACATGCTAGAGTTCAGTAGGAGAACATGAACTCATAGTTTATCTTGTTGTTATGTAGACAAAACTTATTATTTTTCAGTCAAATGGCAAGTAAGAAAGCAAAGAATTGGTAATTTTAGAAATCAGATTTCTTGAACCTTTGTCTCTATATGGAAGATAAATTAACTCGAGACACAGAAGAGCCAAAAAACATTTTTCACTTTTTAGATTTTCAGTTTGAATTCTTATCCCATTTTACTTTTCTAAGAGTTAATAGAGCAGATAGAGAAGGCTCTCACTTAGGCACATTTTCATTCATATTTCATTGGATTCCTTGGAATCCAAAACATGGGTTATAAAATTGCTTCAAGCAGATATAAAGAAACCTGCAATTTTTCCAGACAGTGGCAAACTGTTTTGCTTGCTTCTGCTGTTCCGTGTATTATCACATTCCCACAAAACTTCAATTATCTATGGAATAGGCTTATATGATTTTAACTGTTAAATGTTAAAATGAGAGGATAAGTAGCTGTGTTCATGTCCACTACAAGTCCAGCCAAACTTTCTCCCCAGCTGATTCCTTTACAGTTCATTTGTTTTCACTGCAGTTAATATAAGGTGGCAACCTGCACGTAGGAACAGAGTGTGCCTGAGCGAAGAACAGTAGTTACAGATTAGCAGGGTTCCAGCTTCAGCATTGCTGCCTGTGGCCTTCTAGGGATAGTTCCCAATCTTCCATTCTCAAAGTCTGACAATGCCAACATGCTCCCTAAGCATCCTTTGGTCCCACTTCTCAACCAGACAATCACCTTTCTAATACATCGTTTTCTTGCTTCAGTTAGGCTCAGATAAAACTCATAATGCTTTGGAAACAACATGGGTTTGAAGTGTTACTTCTGCCTACAGAAAGGACTAAAAAAATGCTTGACCTGGGGCCAAGTTTTAAGTTCACCATGGAATTAATGCTTTTTCCCTGTCTGAAAGCAGAGAAGGCATCACAGGGAGGAACCATCAGGAGTTCTATGAGGCCAGCAGAAACAGCTACGGCAGTACACTGTATTATAGGGCAGATGGAAGAAAAGGAGGAGTACAAGGCATGTGCTTGTAAATGCACGAAGTAGAAAAGCTTCCATGGGATGCATAATGGATAGTTTTGTAATTTTCCTCACTTTTCTTCACATCCCACAGAAATACCCCCAGTGATGTTCCAAACTGTTTCCAATGAACTGATGTCAAGCAAATCAACAATTGAACCCATTGCCTTGCACTGCCTGTTTCTTCAAGAATGCCCAGGCAGACTAAGAATCTAGCCAGTAATAGGATTTTTCTCAAGCTTATATTAAACTCCCTTACAAGAAGGAAAACTTTGTCAAAGTGTTCTCTCCAGCAGCAGGTCTGGAAATGCCCTCAGCCCAGCAAAATCTTTATTATATTATAAAGTCTAGTGTATTGTATAAACACAATCACTATAAAAAGATACCAAGAAGAGCCAAGATACTCTGGAAGTAAAGATGTTTTGAAGATACTTCAAAGTATTCATTCTGACCAAATTGGTGTTTTACTAGAATATGAACAAATGCTTTTTTCTCTTATTCTCTTTTCAAAACTGGTGTACAGATTCTTTATTTTAATTCTTTGAAAAGCCTGACAGAGATTAATATAACTTTTAACTCTACAGGTAATCTCATTTCCGATCCCTTGTCAAAAGACCAAGGTTAGTAAATTATAGTTCTGATCGCAGACTGCTCACTGATCTGAAAGATATTTTTCACTGCATTTGGCACTGCAGATCGTAGTCTTTGTACTTTATAGTATATTATTTTATTAAATTTGTTCTAATTATTTGGGGCATTAAGAACTAAGCCTCATTAAAATTGCCAAAGCTGTGAGCTGCACCAAAGGCTGTAGCCAATGTACTGCATGGTTCAGGAGCATCTGTGCCATCAGGATAGCTCCTCAGTACCTGGGTTAGTTTTATATAAGGAGAAGTAGAAAAGGAAAAGAATCAAGGAAGAAATGCGGGCTTCTGTGAGAGCTCAATGCTCAGAGAATGAAGGAAGTCAAAATAGAACTTCATAACAATACTAGGATATCTGGAAACAAAGGAATGACTGTCCTTGGGTTAAAAATCCCAGGACATAAACTCCCTTTTTTTCTCTCCAAAATTTAGAAGACAGTAGCCATGAGCTTAGTTCTTCTAGTCCTATCACCAAATGGGGACTTGTTAAAAGGAAAAGAAGAATCTGAACCTTGGCAGCAAGAGGGGACGAATGGGATTAATTCCCTAAACAGAATGACCTGTACAATCCAGCTTAATGAAAAACTCTCCTGCAAATGAAGTTGGAAAGTGAGTATCACGACATTTTAAATTTAAGTGGAAAGGTCTTACATCAGTCACTGCATTTGGGGCTTGCAAAACAAACATTTCCTAGCTTTTATTTGAATTTTTATTTAAACTAAGAATTCTCTATACACACCTCATCCAAGATCAGTGCATTTGAGTACAAAATCCCACAGCCGAACAAGAACTGATAACACTCAGAGAAATTGATCCTACTGTCTCTGTTGTAGGGGGCATATGGAAAAGGTGTCAGTGCACTGGGACTGACTTGAAGGGGTTGCCTTCCAGGCAATGGAACTTTATTTTCTTTTTACATTGGTGACAAATGGACCAGAAAGAGCAAAAAGAAAGGATTAGGTTCTGAGTTTAAAGGACAACAAGGTAGGTAGTTTGCACCTAAGGAGGTCTGGGATTACAGCAGTACAAGAAAGTGAAAGGGGACAATGTGAACACAACATTAAGAGAAAAGTGAAGGGACAGAAAAAAAATATAAACACTGTTTTATTTCACCTTGTTTTGAATGGTCAATAGCCTCCAATATAAACACTGCTTCCTTTACCTTCTCCTCCCAAAAACCTGCGGCTAACTTTACAGAAAACTAAAAAGAAGAAATGTAGTCATGACAGTTCCGAGAAGATAATATGAGCTTAGTGAAAACAGGGGGAATGTTTTTCACCCATGTTCATTGCAATGCTCTGGAAGAAAGGGAGCTCTTCTTTCTCTCCCCTCACCTCAAGCTTTTTTTTAACCAAAATACTTCTACACAATCTGTCTCCCTGATGCATGCCAACGCTTCAGTTGCAAAACATAAATAACTGGCAAACACCAGCACAAATGACAGATGAAGCACCTCGCTCCTTGTAACTGTTTTGGAGCAACACTTGCGAACATATTTAATGGCATCTTTCAATGGACACATGGAAGATGTTTGAAACCTATGTCACAGAGATTGCTAAACCTGCATAATTTTGCACTCTGCCTAATACTTCTGTTCTGCAAGCTGGAAATAAATCCATACAAAAACAGCAACAGGAAATAGTTGCAACTAGTATTTGATTCAGCACAAGCTGATTTCTGTCATAGTCAGCAGTGCAAGCTACTATAACCCTAAGCCATGTTACAAGCAGTAGAAATAAAAGGAAAAGAAAAAAGGCAATTTCCTATTAACAAGTGTCTTTTATTGCAACATGTAAAAACATTTTACAAAAAAATGTTAATTAAAACTCTTTGGTTCACTGCCACGAGTCACCACCTCACAGAGGTCAAAGCATTGCCCGGACAGCTCACAGCCTACCAGAGACACCAGGAAGGAGACTTACTTCAAGCCCAAGAGTCCTATGAGCTGCATGATACCAGGCAGTGTTCATAGCAGAGATGCTTTCAGAGCTGGCAGACAGACCAGACCCTCATTCCTGGCCTTAATTCCTGATTTTGATCCCTGAGACTCTAGTCTTTGGCTGCCTGCCTTAGATTGTTCCAGTTCTGCTACTTCCCTGTCCCAAACTCTTCCTGGCAGAGATATTTCCTTCAGCCTGAACTTCTCCCTCATCCTATAGCTGCTAGATGCAATTTGTCCAACACCCAGAATATTAGTGTCTGACTATGGCCTTTTTCTTCTTTCTTGGGCTACATCCCTTATGATCTCCTCAGTTCTTGATCTCTGTTCATTTTCACCCTGGTCTCTGCAAATTAATCCCAGAGCTGGCTGCCCACTTCCTGACCACAACAGCTATTTAGCATAGCAAACAAGAGGCAGGAATTCACAGGTTAGGCAGCTGACCTATGGCAGCAGCTCAACATCAAAATTAGAATCAAAAATCCAGTGTATCTTGGAAAACACTCAACCCACTAGCTTTGAACAACATGTCTTTAAAGTACCGCCCCTTTCTCCCTCACAGCCTCAGTGTAGTGCTCAGCTACCAGAGCAGTATCCAGAAAGGTTGTTCTGTCACAGCAAAGCAAAATGGACATGGCTGGGAGTTTCATTTCTCACCTATGAAGCTGAGGCAGGAGAGAGAATTCTATTTTAACTGAAAGAAATAAAGTATGTAACAGAAAAATTATACCAGTATTGCCTGCCTACTCCCAAAAAGTGCTTGCTACCCCAAATAATCTGCCATTTCATTGTTTCTAAAGTTTTAAAATTAAAGCATTTGCTAGCTGCTGACTATTCCAAAAGCTAGAAAACAGCCTGATGTGTGTATTCAAAAAAACCTAAAAGCCATAATTTTATGAAATCAAAACAGCTTCAGTGCACTAATTGTATGACCTGTAGCTGAAGCATTTGTTCTGATGTTTATCTTAGTCTCTGCATGGGCAGATTTCCCTTGCTGTTAATCCCATTAGCAATAAAATGGACTAAGGCTCTGAATTCCTTTGTTCTGGCTTTTTACATGTTTAATTGCAGACTTACTTTATATTGGTGACATTTTGCATTCTACTACTTTCTTATATAACGTAATTTATTCAGGAATAAAACTGTATCTTCTTTACAATCTAAATCTGCTTTCTGACAGATGAGTGAGTGCAAAGCACAAGTAAAGAGACCTAAGTTTCCATTTTGTTATGCTCCATGAAACACCAGAATCAATTATAAATAGCTTTATTCTTCAGTTGTTCATGGATGTTTCACTTTCATTAATGAAAGCTTTTAGTTCAAATTAAAGAAGGGGAATTTAGTGACAAAGAAAAAGGCCAAAATAGCACTATTCCTCTCACATTTGTTTATATCAGATAATGTGGAAAAGGAAATACATTAAACACTGGGGAAAATGAACATTCAAAGCAAGTATTAGAATCCGCTCCAAAACTAATGTGCTAGTACACTAATCTGTACTATACAGTTAATCATAAAATCCCCAATTTGTAAATTTTATTTTATGGCTTCTGTTGAAAGTTCCAGACCTTGCAAAGACAAAAAGGGAATAAAAGGGAATAAAATTAACCAGCTTTCCTCAAGAGTCTTGTCATTACATTCTTCTTGGATCCTCTTGTCTTCAGCATTGTCACATTTCTTTAAACTGCTTTCAAAGTTCCAAGTCACAGTCATTCTTCTGTCTCAGAGGGACTGTCAACACATATTCTAATAAACCAGAGTGGAGGCTGTTGAATGACAGGAGGCAGTCCCTCTCCTTTGGGCTAAATATGCTGCCCCCACAACAGTCATGGGGCCCATTTGCTGATGCAGCAATGACTGGCTTACCACCACAGCAGTGGAGTGCTACTGTTAATGGATCTAGAGGGCCCTTTCCTAACTGCCTTTTTAATTCACCTAGCTGAGAATGTTTAACATGAAATAAAATGTGTACTTCAATTTTCAAACATCACAACAGCTTCTAGTTGGAAAAAGAGTTTTAAGTATCATCCTTAGGACTCCACTCCAGACTGACACAGATTTTCTGCATTATAACAATCACACTATGGCACCTTGCTGTTCCACACAGTATTCAATGGCTACTCACAGGTATCTCAGAGATGCTCAGCAGTTCCAGTTCTTTAATTCACAGATAATACATTTTTAAAACAGATATCTTTTCTTCAGGATTTTTTCAGGTTTAACAGATCTACTAAATTAAGTTTTCAACTTCATTTCTTACTCTAAACTTTAAGAGAAAAATGCCAGTCTACAGAAGATATTCTTCCAGCAATGAGATGGGATACTTTGGATCTTGGCTTTTAGCCATTTGTATTGGTGACCAGAAGTGACTGTGGATCTATCACATGAAAAATTCCAAGCTGGATGATTTAGCAACATTTTATTCCAGAATATCATATAGTCCTAAATACCTTTTCATTCTACACAGGGACAATTTCAGCCATTTGTGAGTTAAGGATAAACCAGATTAGCAGTCTGATGACCATATAGTCTTCCTTTACACAGCATAGGCATATGCCCTTTTTTCCCCTAAGCATAGCATTAACAAAATTTAATTTCTTGTTTCTTTGTCCATCCATTACCACTCCAACCTCTTCCCCCACCTCCTGCCCTGGGCATGGTCCTAAGTAGATTTTACAGTTATGTCTGTTTCCCAAAGGCACACTATGTTCTAACAGCTGGAATAGCAGCTTAGATGTTAGAAGTCACTCAGGATGTGTGAAGCCTTAAGACTAACAATGAACAGACATGTCTGTTACACACTGTTGGGGAGGTATTAGACAAAAGTATTCCTGAAAAACATGGTCTCTATTCTGTGGTCAGCTTTCCTTTCCATCAATATTCAACCTAGACCAGAATTTAGGGAGACTGTCACCAGACAGGCAGCCTCAACTCTGGGGAAGGTAGAGTGAAATAAACTACTTGTTCACCTGCATTTTGGTGATGGACAATATAAACAACTCGTCTGAGTACAATATGACTAAATCATCTCCACAAGAAGCTGCAGTCTAGAATAAAATGCTTTTGAAGAGATCAAATCTCCTCAAATAAGTCATTTGGAGTCAAATTTTGCTTTTCTGTACAGGCTATAACTACTACTGATTTTATATGGAGTATGCAAAAACAACTTGGAAAACTTCAGCAAAGTTAGCTTCAAGTGTCTCAAAGCCATAAGACAACTAAACATGGTTGTCTTTTTACAGTGCAATATTAATTATCTTTCAGACAATGAGAAACAATATGACCTGATCCTGTGCTGACAGCTTGCACTTGAGTTCTGTGGTAACAGATCTGTATCAGAACATCAGCTCTAATACACAGAAGAATCTGAAATGAACTCTTGTAACAAAAAGCATATTGTGGTCATCAACAAGCCCTTTAATCTTACAAATGTATTAAAATCCCCCAGAGAGATGAGATGAAACCAGATCTCATGCTAGGAGTGAGCACTCACGGCAGCCTGTCTCATCTGTCCCATCGGAGCAGTCCTGCACGCGATCGCACCGGTACGCGCTGGGGACGCACTGGCCATCGGAGCACGTCAGCTGCTGACTCGAGCACGTCCTCCCCGCTGCAACAAACAGGCACATGTCAGTCCTTCCTGTCAGCCAGCGCTTGTTATCAGGAAAAATATTTTCCTTCCTCTTTAACTACTTCATCTTTCTCATAAATATCAGTATAACACTTTCTCCCCCTGTATCTTGGTGTATTGAAGAGAATTAAAGAACACTTGACAAGCACATAGCAGACAGCATAGCTCTGGAGGGCTCCTGCAGTCTGCAAGGTCATTGCTTTTCTCCACTGAAGAATTGACCTAGGTTAAAAGTACCTCCCTATAATTATTTTGCCTAAAACATTAAATTATCAATTCTCATTGATTTAAAGTTTTCTATAATTTTATTTACTGGGTCAAAATCTGTCAGTAGGTCCAAGCTATTGGTCAACTGGAATGTCACAATGTAAACACAGCAGAGCTGGAGGTAAGGCACCGCTTTCTAATACAGCCAGGGCCTCAGCAGTCAGGAATAGTTTGCATATGTAACTAATGGAGAATTGAGAGTGATTATGTCTCTTCTCCTGACAGCTGCCAGGAAAAAGCAATCACATAAAACTGTTCACTTCTACTTTGATTCCACTACAGCTGAATTACAGTTCCAGTTTTTAGGCAAACTAACATGAATCTGTGAAGATAAAGTCGAAGGACAGGCTTACTATAAACTTTCCCTTCCCTCTGCCCCTGCACATTTGTTTCTTTCAAACTCATGTTGTTTCTCAACATCATTCGAGTCTATACATTGGCATCTTGTCATCTGCTGCTCTGCAGGGGCTTTCTCTGCTGCCTTCTGTCAGCAGCATTCCCAAAATAAGATCAGCTACTGGGATACTAGTGTCATGAGGAAAAACAAGAGCATGACAGTAAAGTAAAACAAATTTCTGCATTTATGACTTCCAGAGCTGTCAGACAGTTTTCCCAAGAAAAAGTTTTAATATTTCAAGGTGAAAAATCTCCTCTAGCTTTCCCAAACACTGAGATAAAAAGTCCCTTTAGAACAACAAGGACAAATACCAGGAGATGACTCAAAAATGGCGGCAGCACAGTGCCACTGTGTAGATACTGACACTCATGATTAACTAGGACATGGTGAACAATTTACAGTGACCCAGTTCCAAGGTCAAACTCAGAGCTTTTGCTCATTTTGCATTTTGTATCTACAGATTCTTTAGTTAAAACATAACCAGCAGTTGTGCTGACTCTTCTCAGAGGAAGAGGGAAGCAAAAGGTAGTGATCTATCATTCAAAAATTTCCATCCTCAGCAAATGAAGATGGAATCAAGATACAAAAGCAAAATGCAAGTCCGTGAGCAAAATCCTTCCAAAATAAACATTTTAACTTCCCCAGGGGTTGGTGAGTAGCTCCAGAGCTGCTCAGTTCAAAGAAGTTATCAAAAAATTATACATACAATCAAAATGAAAATAAATTAATCTTATCTTCATCACTTAGAGTAAGTTCTAATACTAGAAATGGCAGAAAAAAAAAAAAACCATCCTTCAGAACACTACATTTGTTCTCTTGTCTTATGCAATAATGCAGAGAATGTAATTTGGTGCAGTAATCAGCTCAGTTCAGTGTTCACCACTTTGGCATGTACTTATAGCCCTTCAAATGCTTAGTCATGAAATTCTAAGCCAGAGTAACATATCTTATTTGTCTATCAATACTAAGAAAAGAGCAAAGCCTATGGTTGTGGCAGTTAGGCTGTTAAACTATTTTCTTGATCTAAACTGTACAGAGAACACTAAACACTTTACTTGAAAACAGGAATTCAGACCTGAATAATACACTGTTTAGCACACTTAAAGTGAAATACTAATCAGAATTATGTTCTAAGTTTAAGCTGTCCAAATGATAATGAAAGACTAGACTCCTACCAGACACCAAGACCATAGATATTTCTCCTCTCTGACTGTGAGAAAGAATGGCTCTGTTAATTCTAAATAATAATGCTACTAATAGCATTGCTAAAACTAATGCAATACTGGCCAATGTTTGCTGATTATTGATAATTCATCCAGTTTTATATACAAATATATTTCAAAGTCATCTAAAAATAATTATATTTTTTTATAGATAGTTCTGAGATGCCACTGTGAATTTTGCTAGCCAATGGATAGAGCACATACAGAAATATGTGTATTTCACCAATTTTTTAATGGTGAAAATTACTAAACTTTTTATTAAGTATAAAACTAGTATACACTTTATATTTTTTCTCTTTTTAACTAAAAGAAGCATGAGTAATTTTCAGATTTCAAGACCTGAAGATATCTTTTTAGACATATTTTCTGTATTTTATCTACTTCAGATTACTTTATTTCTATAAATACCTCAGAGAGGCTTCTGTACTTACAGAGGGCTTGTTTCTCCATATTCTCAATATACTGCCAGTAAATTACATTATTTCACAAAGCTGGTATGACACCAGAAGTTAAAATACTCACGACATTGTTGATGTTCATCTGAGCCATCTTCACAATCCTCCTCATCATCACAAACCCATGACTGTGGAATACATTCCCCATCAGTGTGACACTGAAATTGATTTCCTTCACAGGTAGGTTGCGCTAGTGTAAGCAATGAAAAAAATTGTCATTTCACAGACATCTGTGAAAGCACTTTCAAAGATAAGAATAACGTAAGGGAAAAGTAGTTCTAAGATTCAAGTGTTAATGAACAGTAACTTCCATGAAACACATGAAGCATTTAACAGATCAAAGAAAATGGACAGACCAGAGAGGTGAAAAATGGACAAGTGGACCAGCAAAAGGATGCTCAAAGGCAAAATTCAGCTTAGTAAACTCCTGCATGGACTCTTCAGCCTTATTTCCTCTCCTGGAGACACAAGCTTCTCTAGAAGGGAGACCCCAGAAAAGGCTGTTGTATAGAGTCACAGTAGCTTCCCCAGTCTCAGAGGGGGTCTGTTCAACTGCTCTCACTCCACCTCTGTTGCTTTATCCCTGTAAGAACATGATCTCCCAAAACATGATTCTTCCCTGTGAATTCATGAGGCAAAATTGAGGGTCAGATCAGAACAGGCTGAATGCTGCTGTTCCAGCTCCACTCTGTACTCTTCAAATAGACAAACAACAGGGAACCATCAAAGAGAAAGATCAAAATAAGTGTTTGAAACTGCGTCACAGCTCACTCCATCCCTAGTTAATACTCCTGGAAGAATCTCTAGTACAACACAGTCCAGTAAACAGCACTCTGGTCTTGATCATCTCCGTTCTCAGGATTATGTTTTTGCAGAAATACAAGGTCAACTTTGTGCTCATGGGATGATATGCAAGCACAACTATCAATTTAACCAAAGCACGAGGGAGAAAATTAAAGCAATTTGTAGATTTAGATTTGAAAAGTACAAAATAACATCAGTAGTAAACTAAGTAGAGGGCTGAAACTGATCACGTACTACAGACATGTACTTTGTGTATACCTTTTCCCACTTCAAGAACCAAAGAATAATCTTTTAGTATGATTTGAACCTCAGACCAGTTTTAAACAATCTTGCTAGCCACTCATGTGCCCCACTACCTATAGCACATTAATATATTGTTTTTAAAGGACAACTAACTCAAAAAAATGAAGTTTAATTTTAATTACTGCTGTGGGACAGCACCATTTTGTTTTGCCAGTTTAGCGGCATCTTCATTCAGGACTACGCAAGTTTTTTTGGACCTAAAGTGCTAAGCCACAAATCAGACTGCCTAGACATGTCAATGGCCCCCAATTATTACAGGGGTCAAGCAGCAAAAAAATAACAGGGTAAAAAGAATAGATATAAATTAGTCTCACTTCCTATCAGCTGAGGGGCAAAAATTGGCCTAATCTGTAAGTGGACTGATAATTGCACCAACCCACAAGACTCAAAGAACTAGAAAAGGTAAAATACCAGAAAGTTCCTGAAAACAGACTGTGGAGAGCAAATCTTCATTTTCACAACTTTTCCATTCAGAGAATCCATTTTCTCCATTTGAGAGAATCTTTTTGCATGGACATTACAGTCCATATGAATAAAATTGTTGTCTGTGAGCTGCTGACACAGCACAATCAACTCTAGACAATTAAGTATGACTCTACTTTGGGCACATTAGGTACAGTTAGTTGTCCAGGGTCTGAAAAATCCAAAGGTTTTGAGCACAAGTGATGCTGGTGGTAGCAAATATTCAGGATTACTACAGTAACATATATATATACATATATATATATATGTATATATATATGTTACAATAAATTACATTTCTACATCTACTTAGAACATTAGTCATAATATGAAACTGCATTATTGGACAGTCAGATTTTTTAAGAAAAGGTTAAAGTCATGTTAGAAGCTGAGCACTGCTTGATTTTCTATGCATCAAAGCCAAATGAGCTCATGGAATATGACTCAAATAGATTCTGGAGTATCTCATGACAACTCCCAATTCAATATTCACTCTTGTACCATAGGTACATTTGAGCACACTGGAATCTTCCAGTTTCTGGGATTACAAAGGAGCTGCTCTGTATGGTTTCACTTACGGCAGCCAGCTTCATCTGTGTCATCCGAGCAGTCTCTGGCCCCATCACACCTCCAGTCTGCGGGGATGCAGCGACCGTCACCGCAGCGGAACTGCCCCCGCTCACATCCTGCGCCAAAACACCGAACACGCAGCTCAGCAGGACAGGCACATAAACACACTGTGACACTCATCAAGAACTCTGGTTTATCCACAGCCTTGCAGCGTGGAGATTAAATGATAATATGAAAAATAATAGAAAAGATACTAGAAAAATATTTAAATATATATATGAGTTCTATATACCCAGTCAAACAAACAAACAAAAAAAGCAAAGAACCATCTTCAACTATTACAGAAATCTCCAACTAAACTGCTAGAAAATTCCAATAATTTTAGTGTTTGTATATTATACAAACAAAACAAAAATAGTCATAAAAAAGGAAAAAATAACCCAAACAAGTCTCAGAGTACATACACTACAGAAACATATTTAGCAGGAATGTATCAATTTTAAATTCCCAAGCAGTATAGGCTTTAAATAAAGGTGGGGCATCATTTTCCACATTATATCTAAGGGCTAAACATGCTAAACATTAGTGCTCTCCCTAGTGTCTGAGGATTTAAAAACATACAACAATAATCCCCCTAGCTCATGTGAAAATCATGTTTCAGTGGTAATTGCTTGAAAATATAGAAAGATTTCAGTTTTGGTTTGCTTTTTAATAATGCCCTCATACTTAAAATATTTCCTCTGAAGTACAGGAAAGCATGTCTTGAGTCAAGATTTGAATAGCAAATAATTATTTAAAAAATTAAGCTTTCAGACATTTATGGCTGATCAAAAGCTATCCTGCTGTCATTCTCTCCTGCTTGATCTACTAAGGATTAAGAGCTGATAAAGAAGCATTCATTCCCAGGTGTAAATGCAGCTGGATCAGGCCTTTATTAGAGTCAACTAATGAAATCTCCAGTCTGTAGGAAAGAGAAAAGGCACTGTTTATGGCCTTTCGTTGTGACTACAGCCTCATAAAAAGGGAGTGAACAGTTTTATAGATCCTCAAAACAACAAGCTACAACATAATTAGGTTCAACAGAGCTCTGTTTCATGTTAATCTGTTGTCAGCACCTCAGAGTGGGGAACACTGAAAAAACCTGAAGTAGTAGCAAGATCCAAATCTGAAAAAAAAATCCCATTTCCTGATTAAGTTAATAACCAGATAATAAAATCACATCTTTCAATTCTTCTGAGTGATCTGTCCAGAGAAGATAACCTCAGTATACATAAAGCACAACCACCTATTTTCTGAATTCATGATGACATAAATAACACGCTACCTAACTTTCATGTAAAACCAGGCATATCAACGCTGTCACATAAACACAGTTAAGTGATGTATTCCTCAGGGATATAGGCAAGCTGCTTTATGCAAGGAATGTTCAAATCTGATTGTCTGTTAGTGACACCCTGATTTATAATGTATCCTGCAAATGGTCAAAAATTTCACTTGGATAAATGGTGGTACGGAGTGGTACAGGAGTATGTTCACCCAAATACCTTCTATAGACTAATGCATGATGGTGGTTGGTGGTGCAGGTCTGGGGTTGGTGGTGCAGGTCTCTTATCAACTACCTTTAAAACACAACAACCTCCCTTGCAAAAATGCCCTGAAGGAATGTACAAGTTCACTCTGGAATCCCAGGCCCTCTCCCTGAATTTTGCCCTACAAAGCAACATTTTCATATGAGATTAGCAGTTAAAGCTCTAAAAACACAACATATAACCCACCTTTTATCAATTGCAATTACTATGCAAAACAAATACCAAATCTTCTCATATATTTAGTCTATTATGGCCATTTATAGTCACTTACTTAAAAAGGAAGTTACAATATAGAATCAAATCTGCATCCCCAATAGGATTTTTAATGAAACATGCTTATAAACAAGCAATATGAGCTACTTGCATATTATTTCTAAATAATCACTAGCTAAAACAAAATTAAGTGCTATGTACAACAATAATTTATTCTGCCTATCTTGTATTAAGTTCTTATAGTTAAACATACCCTTATAGTGACTAAAATGAGGTGATAACACTGATAAACCTTTTTAAAAGCAGTATAAACACAGCAGTCTTTGTACAGTACCAGAAACGGTAACTGAATGTTAACAGAAAACCTGCAAGTCACACAGTTCTGTTACTCTCTATAATACTTCTCAGAATTACAATTTAAGATGCTCACACCTCTACACAGTAAGCACCATATCCATGTTTATTTATACAATTCTTCATCAGACCTGTTACAATTCAGTTAATTATGGCATTAAGCTTTACATTGTTATCTGCTGTGCTTACTTATAACTGAAGGCAAAGAGCTCTGAAACACCTACAAATGTGTTATGAAAGACTAATACTTCAATTGTCACTGTTTTATATTATCTTTAGAACAAAGAAAATTACCTAGCAGATAATTATGTAAATTCATTGTAAAAAAACAATCTTTGAAAATCAGTAATGTGAAAGAAGTAAAAGTGATCTGCAGTATTGAGGGCACTTCTCACAGAGGTTCTAAAAAGCTTGTGTTTCATCAGTGAGCAAAAACAATTCTAACTGTGATAAAGGAGAAAGTAATCAGGGGAAAAATACATGATTACAAAGTTACTGCTAGAAATACCCAGGAGAAAGAACCAGAATGAAAGAAAAATAACCATGTCAGTAATAACCAGATTTGGTATATTCTATGCAATGTGAGCCTGCAGCACCCGGGTTTCAGCAAGAGCAGGGACTGTCAGAAAAAAAAGGGTATTCACTTGTTTATTGATATTATTTGAAGCTTCAAGTCACTGAAGAATTAGTAATCAGTAGTTTTATGGAAGGTTTTCCTTTCAATAAATTTTTGTGGTTTTTTAAAATGGTAAGGTAGCTCATTAATGAGTCAGATATTACAAAAAATTATACCAATGAACTAATTTCCATAGAAATTCAGATTTACTCTGACAAATGCTGATAGGAAGAAAATAACCACTGAGTTTAAAAATGAGCAATAACATAATCAGTATTCATTTTCATGTTTAAAATTTGCTAATAGAACAGAACTTGGGTGACTTTTGAAAGTTCAAGTTCCAGAAATTATTGAATTTTTGGTGTTGCTCTACTACTACTATAATTCAGTTTCAGTTTTCTGACTATGATTAAAGCACTACTAAAATATTGGCTAAAAAATGCACAGCAGATCTTAGGAATCACATCAGAACATATATACATAAAGAAGAATCTCTTGGCATTAACAAAAATAATTTTGAAAGGAAAAATTGGTTTCAAATGCTCAATATTAAGGAAAACACCAAAGAAATAACAAATATATGAGAGTGGCTTTAATATAAGCCAGTCTAATACTGAAATTGCAAAGCAAAGATCAGAAGCATTACTGGAAAAATGTAGATCAAAGTACTGTTTCTAAACTTCTTATTATACTTACTATCTCGGTTCTTTATGCTAAATTGGTCACTGGAATTTATATTGTTCTCTGTGTCTGGGATTCTCTTGTAAGAGACTCTCAGTGGATGTTTCAGATTCAGAATTTGCCCAGATAAAACAAGAAGGCTTATGTTACTAGCTCTGGGAAAGCTACTGGCAGAAAGGTTTTGTCAGGTAGTCATTTTCACTGGAATAGAACAACATACTAGTGATTTTATCAGACAAAAGATTGAGCTAATTACTAACTAAACACTTTTAATTTATTAAAAATAAGTGCATCTTCTACCACTATTCACCTTATTTTTCTGCAACAATTGTTGCCTGCATACAAATGAAATACCCTATGGTAAACCACTGCCAAAGACAAACCCCTCTGCCATAGGGGATCGTTCTCAACATTCCCACCACTAATGAATGTTACTCCATTATCACATTAAGTCACAGGGGATTCCAGCAGAAGAGAGAGAAGTTAATAGCGTCACACATTTCACAGTGCAATGCTTTAACCCATAGGGCCACAGTCTTCAACAGGAAGGCAGTCCACTACACACTCTCAACCTCCACTGGGCTTCATTTCACGTAGAAATATTTTGTTTCAGAATTAAAGCTAAAATTCAATCCTTTTGTATTAAAACCAGAATGCTATGTTTGGCTTATAATAGAACCAAAACAGCCTTACTCTTCACCCCTCTGTGTTACTTTTGACTCCTTGCAGTACCTCCCTGAACAGTTCTAGTCTTGTGTATTATTTGCATATATTTTCTACCTGCCTATTTAACCTTGAAGTCCCTCACACTTTTGACTTGGACTACACATCTTCTGAATTACATTTGTCATCCACACATTAAGGACCATGACTGTTCATTCTGACTACACAGAATAGGCAAAACCCCTCATTTGTTCTTCCTTCCTTTTGCTCACAATGCCTTTGAGAACTGCTAAAACTTCTTTAGCAGTTAAGTGTGAATGAAGAATTTAAAGTAATGAGGAATGCATTAAGCCCAGGGTAGATTGTACCACTCTCAAACTGTCCACTCAGAAATCAAACTTACACTGCTGCAATTACTTTACACTTCAGGAATCAACACTCTCAACAGATTTATTTGCATCTAAAAGAGTCATGTTCTTCCAGGCAATATTTTTTCAACTGAGCACTTCACATTTGTAATACATCTTCAGATTTTCAACAAATAAATGCAAACAGACTGTGCATTACAAACCTCTTCAACACAAAATTTACAAATAGGAAAATAAGTGACAAGCTCTTCTTTTCTCCCTTTCTGGCTTCAAAAAAAGGGTGTTCTCTTTTCCATTTGGCCCCCAAACAGAGCAGCCTTCTATAGGGGCCTTGGAGGTAAAAGAATCCTGAAGAATCACCTTCCATACACTTTGATGTCAGACTTTTGCCTAGCTTAATTACATGTCAAACAGCCTGAGGTTTTGGAATGCTTAAGGAGGGAAGGCTGAAATTGTGGAAATTCTATTCCTCCTCACTAATGTAGAAAGAAGCAAAATTCAAATTTTAGGAAAAACTTTAGCTTATTTTCAAATAATGCCCTATGATACTAAAAAGCAGTATTCTGTTAGCAATTATAATCAGAGAATGAACAAATATTATTTAATAGATAAGAAAAATAGAGTCTGATGAAATTATGTCAACTTTCATATATCTCAACATGACATTTAACCTTCAGTCTTTCTACACTCTTTAAACTTCACTACATTTAATACAAACTATTCAGATTTTTAAAAAAAACAACACAGACCACACAAACACTTCTAGGTATTACACAAAATAGTAAAAGGTTTATCTGCAGTTTTCAAGCCCTTGCAACACAAAATGTATTTTGTACCTACGTATCTCTAAATTAAATTAAAGAATTTTTACTGGCAATAGCAACAAAAAGACAGTACAAATGTGCATCTGCACCCACTTCACATGACTGCAAGATCTTTATAGACAGATTGATAGGCAGACAGAGGAGTAGTCAAGGGACGATCTGAGGCAGAAAAGCTGAAGTGCCAGATATACAGCAATGCATTGTTAAAAGGGAAGTGTAGGATTTCTTTTACTGAATTATCATCCAATTACATATAACAAGATTATTATTAGTAAAATAGCATCTACAGACACAGCAGCTGATCAAGAACTCTCTGTGCCTTGCACTGTACAATCAAGGGCCATGCCCTGGATAGTTTGCACACAAAGACAGGAGGCTCTTGAGCTCCCGGGGTGTGCCAATGGCAAGAGGCCAAGTGGGCCTGTTCTTCCTTTCACCAACACAGATTCATATTTTATTTTTAATCTGTCAGCACTCAAAAAAAGTCACAATACATGAGAGGCACACTCTGTTTTGCTGGTATGTTTATTAGACAGTACAAGAAACAAGGCACACGTCAGATTGTTTGGGGGTGGGAGGCAGGGGGCAGTGGTGGAAATGAAAAAGGACTGAACTTGAAGCAGAAGATCTGGTTCTTCACCAGTACTAGCTTGATTTATTTTTGAGTAAACGACATTCTGTGTTCAGCACAATGACATCAGTATTCTGATACACATAGGTATCAGAAACTGTAATAAACAAGTTCTACTCTTACAGGTAAGATCCAATACCTACATTTGAAATTTTTACTCACCGATTTTTTATTTTTAAAAGCACTTTAAAATTCGAGACCAAAAGTGAAAATATTGTCTTTCATTATGGACTTAGAAATACCATGTTTCCCTGCAGCATCAGCATATTTTTATGGTTTGCCTTTACTTGCCAAGCAGGAATAAAGCCCAGCAAAATCTACATTATATTCTGTGCTTTGTGTCTGCATATTCTTGCACATACAGATATTTGTCAGCTAAAGCAATTGTTATGACTAAAGCATCAAATATCATTTTATTAATGCTCACATGCAAAATCTTTTATAAAAATACTTAAAATCATTGTATTCAATGTTAAACTATTTGTTTTCAGTTAATACAGTTATAAAAGGGCTATAGATTAATTTCTACTAATGCCCCAACATAAATCCAAGAATTAAAGAAATTCAGGATTTTAATCTACTGAAACTAAGCAGGAAAGCTTTCCTGCAAAGAAAAAAGGGTTTAGGTCTCCTGCAGACAACAAGTTCAAACGAATGACACTGTAAATGCTTCCTAGCAACATTAAAGATATTCATAATCCTCATCTCCTCTACCTTTCAGTTTTATTAATTGAAAAAGCAGCAAACAGACTAATAAAAATGGAAATTGTTTATTAATTTGTTCTTAACAAATCCATTCAATTTATTTTTTTTCAATTTTAAGCCTGAACCAATAAAGAGAACAAGCTCTCTTTTTTTTTTTTAATATACCACATATGGACCTCCTAGGAAAAAAAAAAATCAGTTTTAATTTTTTTTTCTTAAGGCTCTGGTATTCAGAACAAAACAACAATGGTTTCTACATTACCACTTTCAAAAAAATTATTCTGGGAAAAGTTAAAAACAATTAAGATATTCAGTTTTTCAAAGTTATTCACATTGATCCTAAATGTAAAAAACCTAACCTTATAAATTTAAAACCATGACAGTTTATTTATCATACATGCTTACAAAAAGTACATATCCATACTATGTATCTTTTCTATCACACAGTACTACAAAAAAAAATTACATTACTTTATAATCTTGTTTCAACTCACTTTTTTAAAGCAACAAATAAACTTTTATTATCTTTTTAGTCCTATATCAAGGCAGGAATAAGAAATAATCCTTTTAAGCAAGGAGTAATTCTCATAGACAGGAGGTGATACTCCTTTCTACTGATAAAGCAAATATTCTTTATATTGAACAGACCAGGTTCCTTCTTTCATTTAAGTCATTGACAAATTTCTTGTACTTCAGTGGTAACTGAGGGTAAGCCACTAATTTTTTCTTGGACACCTTCCTTAATCTAAACTGCATATAAAATACTTTCCAAGAGGACACTAACAAAAACTATTTGTACTCCTTAGAGATTTTAGTAAAATTATTATCTCCATGGCCAAATTCAAGAGAACCAGTACTTGCAGTGCTGCTGACAGATTAGTCTTCTGAATATAAAAATGTTTCAGATGTTACATGTGAAGAACGCGTTCTGCCTTCAACTGGAAAACCCCACCCAGTTGTCTTGACATGAGGCATCTTAATCCACATAAACCAGTTGTAACTGTGTTAGCTGGGGAAGGGAAGCAAGACTGTGCATCTCTAGGGAAGCATACACATCCCAGCTCTCCTAAATCTTAGTAGCTTCTTTTTCATGAATGGCACATTAAGTAGGCAAAAATCTGTTCTAATTGACCATATGACATAAAGAGGAAGAAGAACATGCAAACACCGTAGAAATAAAGACAGCCTCAGTTACTCACAGAAGGAAGCATCCCAAGCATTTTCATAAGAATGAACCTTGCTAATGGCCCCAAGGCTGCTGCAGAATAACAATTGGGTAACAAAAGGTGGGGGGGAATATGACCAAAAGAGGAAAATCCTCAAGACTAGGAAGTATTTACAACTACACAGTGTGTGGAAAGTGAGGGGGAAAAAAAGTGCTTAAACAACTTAGAGAGAACATGTACCATATATATATCAGTGAGAAGCTTTTATCATTTTGAAATCCTGAACAATTTTTAAAATAAGTTTACCAACCCGTGTGCTGTTTTTTCTCAAAATCAGACCCCATGATGAGATGATGACCTGCATTCAATTCTGTCATGCTCTCCTGAAAGGTGATGAGTCATTGTAGCACTAGGAACTGGCCTCAGTAAGAGCCTTCCTGCACAGCTCATGACAGTGAAATTGTTTCATTTTTGTATTTCTTTTCTGCATTGCTGCTAGAATGAAAATGGCTATGCAACATATAATATTTTGCCAAATTATAAACCTTACTGTAATTTTATATTACAAGTTATTAAATGAAAAATGAAACCTGCCATGCAAAAAATAAGCCACTTTCCTTTACAGATATAAACACGGTGAGCACATAAAATGAAAGCTATTTCTCTCTTCCCACCACAGAACACATATCCACAACAAATTCTTTAGCATCATACCAGTATGACTCTAGATCAAAAAAAAAAAAAAAAAAGACAATTTAAACTGTGTCCCAAAGCTTCACAGGGCACTAGTCATTTTGCAAAAAATTCAAAAATTGGAACAGTTACTCATTGCAAACTAAACATGTGGGATCATTGTCAGAAAAGCAGAACTGACGTGTCAGTACAGAATAGACAGACCACATGCTACAAGCATCTAGTGGGCCTAGATAGACATTCTAATGCTGCTTACTACTGCCCATGACTTTGGGAACTGCATCTATTCCTTTGGATGCACTGACACATCCCATTTCTCCCTTATTCAGTAGTGACTCTGTTTCAGTTAGCAGCTAATGGCTGGTCAATCCTTACCAAGGTTCCCAAAAAGGAAATTCCATATGGCAAAGCAGGCCAGAGTAAATGATGGATCATAGAATCATAGAGGGGTTTGGGCTCAAAGGGACCTTAAAGATCATCTAATTCCACACCTGCTGCCAGGATCACCTGAACTGAAACAACAACGTTGACTGATGTGCTCACACAAAATGCACATTAATGAAAATGAACAATAAGAATTAAATAATCCTTTGGCTGTTTTGTTTCTAAGTGTAGCATATTTTTTCTAGTTTTTGGTTTAAAAAATAATTTAATAAATCCTTTTACACAAATAGCAATATTAATGAGTGTGTCATATTAAAAAGATAGTCCTTGAATTCATCAGAATAAGATAAATACAAGAATTATCATCCTCTCCTGAAACATTACTCTTCCTCTCAATCCCAATGGAAGCATTTTACCTATAATTTCCATAAGCATCCAAAATCTATAACTCTCAGATTTACTCACCCATTTTGACTTTTAAGGATGCTTGACTCTGCTGTGACTTCCCTTCATTAGTGGCTGCTGGGACACTATATTATATAGTTCTTATTTTAAATAATTTATAAATTATTATTAAGACATAATAATTAATAAATTAATATTTTAAATCATTATTTAAATTACATTAGCTAACTACTCTAAGCAGCATTCCAGACATAGAGGTTAATAGTAGGGAAGAACTTCTCTAGCTGGTATAGCTGAATAAGCCCTACACTTGCAACATGCTCGGAAACACAAAAGCATACATATATTGCACCCTATGTCCTTACAACAAAGGCATACACTGTCTCCCTGTAGTTATCTCAGTGGTAACACACAACATACAAATCACATTGCTCAGAGGACTGCAGGCACTTGCCTACAGGTCTGCAAACTTTAACTTGGAATCCCCTCCTCATAGCAATCTTTCGGCCAGTCTTTCACAATGTCTGCTAGGAGAAGATTCCAACCATGCCTGTTATATTGCTTTCCAGAGAGTCAGTATCTCCACACAGCCTGTTTAAAGACAAGAATTTTCTTTTAACAGAAGATAAAAACCATTACCTAGATTTTAAATACATCAGTAAATGTATCAGTTCCTGGGCTATCTTGTGGACTACGCCTTTTTTTTTTTTTAAGAGATGCCACAGAACACAACTAAAGCCCCAGCCTTCTTGGTCCAAAAAGCGTGACCCAGCAATTCCCATTAAAGGGAGTCCCAATTCCCCATTCTCTGACTTGACTCAGCAGGATGTAGTATCATGACCTGGCTGTGCAGGAAAATAATTGGGCAGACATGCTGCTGCTGTAAACAGTGCCCTTTTGCTGAAGATCTGGCTTTTTGATTGTAAAACAAAGGCAACTTATTAATGTTAAAACTATAAAATAGAACAGGTCATGGAAACAGAACCATTTCAGTCAACTTTTATATGTTGTTTCATTAATCCAAAACAAAACTTCTAACAGCGCTCCTTTGATCTCTAATCCACTTTTAGCATTGCAAAACAAAGAAAACATTAAAACCCCTGAAACCAACAGTCAAAGCTTAAGGAATACACTAAAGGCTATCCATTTGATTTAACAGTTCTATGCTTACTCATTAAACATATTTTTTTCAACTGTTCTGTAAGTGTACTAAGTCAAGGGAGAAAAAAATTGTTAACAAAAATTAACACTATCATAATGAAATGGACTTCAAAATGCACCTCAAACAATGAAGAGCTATTTAAAGAGATGTTTACTCTTCACTGAATCATATTTTCTGTCTTAGATCAGTACAACTCGGCAATTTCTTTGAAATTAAAGGAATCGCACCGCATTGACTCAGAAGAAACCTTGTTATTTTTTCATCTAGAAACAGCGCAAGGTAATTTTAAGAACATTATTATAATTATCAAGTTATATAAATAAGAACTTTAGTAATTTTAAAAACAGCTCTTATCTGCCACATTCAGTGTAAGTTATTAAAAAGAAACTGACAAATTATTATTATCATCATCACTAATTAATCAAAGTGGAATAAAAACATCCACTTCTCTTTAAATAGAAGTCAACCTGTAGATTCTTAATTAGAAGGGACCTTTAATGTTTTTCAACAATGACAGCTTCTAGAAAGTGTAAGTTCCTTTGAAACATCCAAAGGATTATATGGTTCCAGTGTCTTTTAAGTAGAGTTCTGAAAGAGAAGATACAACTCCTGCTTAAAAAAGTGATAGAACAGTGACTCAAGTTATATATTTGTCTATCTGAAAAGTTATCACAACCACTCAGATCTAAAAATAACTATTGTAGAAGACTGAATGGATTCAATAACATAGATAAAATAAATTACATCTGCAATGTGCCTGCTTACTGCTCAACTAAAAAGAAGAGTATTCTTATTTAGAAGAACCTCCAGGTTTAGTGTTAAAGTATGAGAAGTTAAAAGTGCAAGAAGTGCATGGAGGGGAAAAGCCCCAAACAGTACAAGTGATTTCATGTCAACCCAGGAAGCCCAAAAGGAAAAGAATTAAAAGGCTGTAATGAAATTGCAGTCTACCTTTACCCCGAATGAATCTTTGCTATTTCCTGCAAAACACATGGCAAGTAAATCTGGATTAAAGTAGGATTTCATTGCTCAAATTTCCAATCAGCTCAATTTATGAAAGAAGGTTTTGGTTTGTCTTACAGGGAAATAGAAGCATCGCACACATCACACATTTATCTTACTTGAAATCTCCTTGGATTCTCTGTCTCTGTTTGTCTTCACTCCTGTAGCTTAATTATTTACTGTAATTCTAGCATTTGGCATAGAACCTAAATCTAACCAGGTGTCATCCAATTACTGCTTTCAATATTTAACTAAAATTCTGGGATTTGACCTATTCTTTGTTTTAGCTGATTACTTTGCAAATACCTGATATGCTTTACTGAACAGAATACAGAAAAAGAGTGAATTATTAAGAAAATTCAAGAGATGTACTAGAAGTGGGCTATTCATTAAAAAGAACAAAGAAAAAAACCCCAAAACCCCTGCTAGTGCACAGAAAAGGTCATTAAAATGTGAGAAGATGATAACGTGTTTCACTGACAGATACTTGCAAATTGTCAGGCCCCATGAAGTAAACCAGTTTAGAAGCCAGGTAGATGGACACGCACTGCAATTTGCGCTCTTCATTTTGTGTCAGTACATCTCCCAGAGAAACCAAGAAAATTGTCCTAGTGCAGCATTATCACCACTGAATGTACAAAACCCAGTAAATTGTATATGTCAGGATTGCATCAGTACATTTCTATTTCTTGCCATCCTTTTTTCCTTCCCATTACTTCCAAATCCGCAGTCCCCAGTCACAAGTCTCCAAACTCTAGGTCTTGGCAGGGGTGGGATCTTACAGACAGGCTTCTCTCATTTAAAAGTGTGCAGTGCTGTACAAGGAGGTACGAACAGTGACTCTGACCTGTCGCCTGTAGCAATGTCACTGTACATCATCCTACAGACAAATTAAATAGTTTTGAGTGAAGACAATGTCTAAAAAGCACTGGATTATTAATTTGGAGATTGAACTATTACAATGCCTTCTGGAAAATATGTTTCTCCATGACTTCCAGAAAGAACTGCTGTTCCAATTCTCTACTTGGTCTTACCATACCTATTTCTTAATGGCCTGTCACACTTCATGCAAATGTTCATTGTGATTTCTGATGTATCTTATCATACCATACGCATTTATTCTCAGAATAGCCCACATTCTCAGCCTAATAGAGACCTCATAATGGTAACAAATTTTAGTCATACTTGCCTGGGATGCATCAAGCTGATCATTTATCACTGCAGAGGTGCAGGATACAAACCAAATTTAGTGCACTAACATCCATCCATTGTCTCTAGTTTATGGCTGAGTGTGAAGCACTTTGATATTTCTCAAAACAAACACCAGTAATAGTCCCGTGATGCTCCTGCTTGACACTACCTTCACTTAACTACTTTTTAGATTCCAGTTACACTTTTTTCTGGCAACAATTATTCCACAGACAACAAGACCTATTAAGGTTGGAGAAACAGGCCCTGTACTGCTGGCAATTACAAAACACAGCATTTTTATTCTGTTTATGAGCACTATGGTTACTCTCAGTAAAACCAGAATTAGGTAAATCGAGGAAGAGTATCATTTGAGCAAGTCCTTAGGTGAAAGGAATGTTCTAGATGTTCTAGAAACATCCATCCTATATTGGGAACACTAAGATATTGCCAACAAAAATCTCAATAGACATCAGTGAAGTGCCTTTGGAAATATCGAGGATTAGGCAAGATAACGGATTTTCACCATATTCCTTCAAAGGCTTGGGATTGCTTTCATGGTTCTCCAAATTTTCTATTGGAAATAAGAGTCTGACATGATCTCAACAGACAAGGAACTGTAACTTAAGGTTACCAAATATTTCATTATCATAATCACAGTGCAGACAGAATTGCTATCCAGGTATTTTGCTACTATCAGTCAGCCATTACTAAAATTATACTGTTTGTTTTCCACAGTTATTCTACTGTGGAAGCAGGGGGGAGGGGAGAATGGGAGAAAGAACACCATAAAAGTAAAAAAATTTTTGTACTTCTACGACTTATGGATACTAGTTCAAAGCCTCTCTCTGCTTGTTCTGTCATGTCTTTTTATCAGGTACGTTCTGGACAATCAAGCAGCTGTAGAACAAAAAAAAAAATTTCGATCTGTGCTGCAGGTTCCATTTTATCCAATGTAAAATAATAATGCATAGGATTAATTCTGCCCAGTGTGACCTCCTTGGCTGGAGTTTTTGCAGGTCTCCAGCACATTAGCTATCTCTTATTTCCCTGTTCATAAGAGGGAGCTGCTAGCAGCAGTTGCTGTATAATTACTTAGTTGATTCTGTCTAAGGAGCTTAAACTAAGAGTTGAGCAAAGAAAGCAGATTAACAATTTGAACACACACGTAACCCACAGAAGCAGCAGAACTGCAGGTCACTATGCGGGGCAGAGAAAATGCACTTTAGCCACTCTTGTTCCAACAAGACAGGCTTGCTTTTCAATGCAAGGCAATTAAACAGCGCGAAGAAGGGGAAGGCAGGAAGATGGGCTGCAGTCATAGCCGGAGGGAGCACTTGGGCACACGGCTACTCCATCCCTAGCAGCCAGATTAGCACCGGAGGAGCGGCACTCAGCCTGCTCTGCCAGTCACATGCTCCTCCATGTCGCCTAGCAACAGTAAAGCCCAGAGAAAAAGTTCTCCCTCTCTCAACTTCAAATCTGCGTCTGAGACCGACTGAGGGGAGCTTATTGTGCTCCAGACTAAGCATCTGTTTCTTTCTTATAGCCTTCTGTAAATGACCGCATATACCACACGTAGGCAAGCATGTCCATGCAGAACCCCCTTCCCCCCAGCCCAACCTGTCTACGTGCAAGTGCTGCAGCCTGTGCACTCCTCACCAAAAACAACTCCAGGTACAATTTTAGTGGTCACCGAACACGCTCTTGGAATGCAGGTGAACTCTGCTCTGCAAAACCACCCATATTTCAGTAGCAAGAAAGGCACAAAGATCACAAGGAAAAATGCAGAAAGTCTGGGGTGATTTTTTTCTTTTTCTTTTTTGGCCTTGTTCACAGCCAGTAATCAGCACTCACAGAAAAACCTGCCTGATTGAATTTCCACAAAACCATGAGTTTAGACCGTGGAGTTGCAATGTCTGACAGGTCCCTCAAAATTTAGCCACATTTGTGCGTTGCTGTCTTACACAACTAGGAAAATTTTTTAAAAGTTTGTACAAACCAGAAAAACAATCAAAGGAAGCATCCTAGGATAATTTAAAACCAAGATGAAGTGAAGCTAAAGAATCGGTGGTGTTTGCAGTGCTTTTAAGGCGCTACTTACTTTTCCACAACAGAAACCGACTCCATCAAGTGACTCCTGGAAAGAGCCAGCTGTCTCCCCTAGCTATTAGAAAGAACTCCTTGAATCAGCGCCCGTTAACCCTCTACTTTCAGACACTTTGGGCTTTTTCTAATAAAAGTCCCTGGAGTAGGGATATGCTCCTTGCCGTGCAATTCCCATTCCGGAGAGGCTGGAGCACAGTGCTTACCTTGGCAACTGCCCTGCATCATGCATGCAGTGAATAATATGAGCAGTTTGCAAGCAGCTGCTGCTCTTCCATCCATCCGATGGTGAGGTCCCATCTGGGCTGGGATGCTCCAGCTTCCTCAGAAGCTGGCTCCTGGACTCCGGGGTGCTGATCTGCACAGCAGCAGCACAAGGAGCTTGGTGTCTTTTTCTTATCCTGCTAGTTGCAGAAGAAAGGCGTGTTCGCCTGTTGAGACATCGCGTTTTCTATAAACTCCCACCCTCCAGACATTGCATAAAGCTCTTTATACCCGGCGGCCCCGGAACCAGCATGAGGGAATCAGGCACTGCTCCAGGCCCTGCAGCCACAGGCTGCCTCTGCCCCTCCTTCCACACTTTGCAGGATAGCCGAGATGCTTCCAAGACCCTGCACTTTGCTGACTTCGTATCAGAGTCCATTGGGGCTGTATTTAATGTGCTTATCTGTTTGGAGTAGTTCTGGGAATTGCAGGTGGCAAGTGAAGTATGTCACGGTTTTAGTGTCCCAAAGGCACACTCCAAATAAGAAAAAGTATTTTTGATAACTCTGAAAAAAATCCAACATATACTCACCAATGCAGAGGTAAACCTTAGAACTTAGTAGTCCTCACAGAAATACTATGAAAGGAAAATGTAGGGATGAAACTTACTTTTGCACTTTCTTAGCAGATAAAATCAGTTTGGTAAAGTGCTTTGGCTGTGAATTCTCAATATATCAGCTGGAGACATGCTCCTTTAGTTCTAACTCTACAACAGTGTGTGCAATACACAAAGAAATATCTCCTTGTGTTTTACTGCTGCCATTTCAGGAACCATATATCCACTAACAAGGGAAGAGCAGTATGTAGGATCACAGGGAAAAGATAAAGACTAACTTCAGGCTGGGATGCAGCCTTGGTAAAAAGGACAAACATTTTGGAGGCTTTGCTTGCAGGATCAGAAGCATCATATATAAAATGATAAATCTTTTTTTTTAATATTAGTCAAAAATAGTCTTTCATGTAGGAAATTTAGTTATGTCAAGCTGTATTTTCACACATACACATGCATGTCAACAGTGACTACTGTGCATACATATCATGGGAGAAAGATAGGTCTATTTGTCTTCCAAGATGCTCTGTCAGATTAATTTTAATGACACCACCTTTATAAACACCACCTATCTTTTGCATTACCATCATGCCATACTCATTATACTGCAATGGCTGTTTTCTGATGCTGCAAAAGAACTTAAGCAATACTTCAAACCTTAACTCTTCTTCTTTTTGCCATGGATTGCAAGTTCAATAAAGGGGTAGAGGTGCCTCTATTGTTCCTGCAGAAGTTGCACGGGAACATGTTGCTGCTTATTAGCAGACTGTGATTTCTCTCCAGGTCCTGGAGGACGCTAATCCCTCTAAACCTTTTCGTAAAGGCTTTCTATCTATCAAGATAGTAAAGAGGGGGGGTGGGGAGAGAAGATGTGGAGCATAGGCTTTTGCAAGGTTGTGATTTATGCAGGTTCAGGGCTGTTTGGTGTAGTGGTACGACACAGCACCGGGGTCAAGCCACAAGAAACACTGGGGGCAGATCAGAATATTCAATTAGCTTCCTGGCACCTCTGAATCACAAAGAGAGGATAAGATCTCTCCATCACAAGATCCAGAGCAGCCGGGGGAGGGGGAAACATGCCCTCTTCAAATCTCCCTCCTCCCTCCCACCCTCTCTCCTTTCACTGTAGGGGAATAGTGCCTGAAACATTCCTTTCTGCACGGAAGGTCTTTTCCTATTGTTGTTTTCTTTGTGTTTCAGTGTTGCCAACTTACTGGAATTCTTGTCGTGGTTTCACAGCAAGGCTCAGGCTGACCAAACGGAACCAGCTGCGTTTGTGTATGGGGCCGCTGCTGCTTTAATCTCCCAGCAAGGCCGATGGGGAGGGAACTAAGGGATCCTCGGAGGGAAGCAAGCAGATCTGCTCTCTACAGATGGGTGCTTGCAAAGCCATCACAGACTGACCGTACTTAATTAGAAGAGGAATTGTTTAAAGCGGTTCACACCCCAGCAACACGCAGAGAGGGCAAACAGTGCTTGGGAGCTGCACCCCCAGGCTGGGAGCTATGTGTATTATTCTGTCACTGTATGCTTGAAGTGACCTGGATGCAAGCTTTGGGAGGCACCCACCTGTTTCACTCCCTCAGAGCTGGCAGCCAGAAGTGCTCCAACCCCATTCACCATCACCATTTCTACATATCTGTATTTGCCATAGGTGAGAGGCTAGAAGGAGTCTCCAACAGGAATGGTGGCGATGCTGTTGACAGTGAGCTGAGATGGTGGATCATGCCCTTCCCAGCCGTTATTCTTTGCACTCACAAGACAGAATTTTCATTTAGAGACATATAAACTGCTAAGCCCAGATACTTTACTGCTGAATAATAATAACAAAGGGGCCAGCACAGGATAATGCTATCCTCTGCTACTTCATCTAAAATTTTCACCTCTCACTTTACCATGGCACCTCATCATCCAACTAAAGGGACCCTGTCCTGCTGGACACCATTAAATGGGATCTCTTAGAGACTAGAGACTTCAAGATCAGAATAAAAACTCCTCAAGGCTTTCCCAAAACTACACCCAAAATTGCTTATATGGGCACAACACATCTCTTTCTCTCATCTTTCTGTTGACTGCTTCTGCTGGCAGCTCATGATTTCTTATTGAACTAGACCTAGAGATTTTTAGTTGATTATGCATGTTTAAGAAGATGCAGACTACATCTGTTAGAACTTAGAGGGAGAAAACATAGACAATGCTGCTGCTCACTGAACTTTACTTCTGATTCAAAATACAGTTTGGGATGTCTTTGCTTGCCTGGTTTTTAGTGTAAGCAAGCACTCAGAAAAGCAGTTCAAGGTGTAATTTAGAACTAACAACGACACTGCTTACTTATTAAGGATATCTGCTAAGCAAGGAAGTTAAAAATTAAAAGGCTTCATTTTCACCAAGGTTCAGTCTAAATTAGTGTCCAAACTCATGCAGTTCTTCACAGACAGATAGAAACATTAGGGTTGATGTATGACTAGATAAAGATAGAAAGTTGATGGTTAAGGAAAGTAAAAAAATGTATATATATATATATTCACTATAGGAAAATGTGGGTCAGATCTATAAATTTGTCTCTTCTGAATTTATTAGAGCTAGGACAGTTCAGAGAGGCTAAGGATCTGCCCAGTGCATTATCCAATAAGGCTGTAATTGCCATTGGCATTCAGTAATCTTGTGGTCAATCTGTCCTCAGATAAACCCAGGTGTTTCCACATAGAAAACATTTAAAGTTACAAGCTGTGTTTCCAATTTCACATTTAAAGTTTAATCATTAAATCCTATGCCTTTATCATGACAAGCTTTTTTTGCTATTTTTGGGCAATCATGCTAAAGCAAGGCTACATTTTAAACATACTAAAGCCATGCTCATTTTTTGGGAGAACACTGGTAATGACAAGTCATACAAATCTAAACTAAACTCTGTCTCTCTACCTGGGTAATAATATAAGTACCCAACAGCAGCAATTAACTCTTCAGATTTCATCCATCTTTGCTATTCTACCATCTAAAGTGTCCCATTTCTTTAACTGAACCTTAGTTTTATAGCAAGCAACAATGTGTGTGTGTGTGTGTTTGAGTGTGTTAGAGGCTTCCTTTCTTAACAGGCTGTTAATGGCAGGATGGGCTCTTCTGAGATACTATTTTTGAGACATTTCCTTCACCTAAGGCCCACTTCAGTTTGCATCAAAGACATCAGACTTCAGGGAGAGCAGATTAAGCTGTTTTCATGGGGATCCACAGTAGCAATGTGCATTTGGACTTCACCACTTATTTTTTCCAAATACATGTGTTGTGAGCAGAAATTTCCTTAAAAGGTCATGTTTTAGGGAACATGCATCTTGTACAAAGGACGACTATTAATTTCAACTCTACAACACATGAAAAAACCAAAACAGACAATAGCCCAAACTTCATCAAGTGTCTCATATAAGCCACATCACATTTCACAGTAACTAAAACAATGGAAATTATTTGCCAGGGAAGTATTTTCTTCCAAGGATTTAAAGACAAAAAAAAAAAGTCCACCTAATCTCAAACTAAGAAAAAGAGAGCCTTAGTTGATATAATACCCAAAACTCTAATGCATATTTGTAACTAAAGCACAGATTTCCAGAAGACTAGATCAAAATTGGGTCTCCAGACCACATAAATATGAGAAACATTAAGCTGAGGAGATGTGAATTGGTCCAGAACAGAAATCACAGAGTCAGAATTGCACAATGCAGCTGGCACTGTGGCCAAAAGTTTCCTCAAGGTCTTCTGGTTAGTGACATATTACAACTTCTCTTTCAACCTGGCATTATATTACTGCATTCTGGAACAAGAAGCAGGAACATGCAAACTTTTTTGGTAATTGCCACTGAACAAGTGAGACTAGTAGAAAGACAGTCAGTAAAGGAGCTTCCAAAACACCCCAGGTACATGTCATCTGCAGAAATGGGCCTGTGGGGGAGTTTAACAGTAACTATGTAGAGATGAGAGAGTTTTTTTTAATTCACCTGGAAGGAAGAAGAAAGTGGAGAAAGATTAAACAGATTGCAGTTATTCTTTCCAGTTGTCCTTTGGTCAGCACTGTCTGGTCCACCCTGGAAGTCCTTGTGCCCCATCCTGGAGACACGGTCACCAAGTAAGGGCAAGTATGCTCTACTTCAGCTGCATCTCTAACTGCCAAAGATCTTGGTACTTGCCTTACTGCAAACAGATTTCTTTGGAAGTTTCTCTGTCTCTAAAGAACAAAGGTCCTCATTTTTGCTCCAGTCCACTGGCCCTTCAGTACCATTCTGCCCTGCAAGGAAGCAACAAATGGGATTTGTACTTGAAAAGGAATGGGAGGTAGAGAAGCATTTGTAAATGACTTATGATATAAAAACTTTATAGGGAATTCACAAGGAAAATAGGATAGGCTGGAATAACTCTGAATCTCCCTTACTCTTTTCATTGGTTTACTTTCCTATTAATAACAGATATTAGGTCTGTTCAGGACAAACATCTTTGTAAGTGGGACGCATACTAAAAATGGTTAGGTATCATTCCTCCAACAGCTAGGATGAAATGCTTGAGAGATCACAAAAGCAGTCAGTCAAAAGACCCAAGAAATGATAAATAATAAGACATCTGTAGTATTAATTAGAATTCCAGGCCAAACCCAGGGTAATAACAGTAAACAAATGAGAACACGGTGTAGCAGTACAGGGATTGCAGTTGACAGATTCTCACAGTTTGGATATGTATTTCAGAACACCACTGCTTACTTATTAAAAAAAGTTGAAAACATAGCCTAACTCTGAATTTTCTAAACAAGCCTCCACACTTACTGAAAAAGAGAACTAGATATCAATAGGCCTATTAAACTCCATCTAAGAACAAAGTCACTGAGTGTATGGTGAAAGTATAGCTACCCCACAACACCCTGTGAATGAAAACCACTGATTTGTATACAGAGATATTTGTAATATAAATATATTTTTATGTTAAATTAAATGGAAAAACATGAAGAAAATCATAGCCCAAAATAAGTCACACTGTAGCAATTCTTAACTGATTGCTAAGGAACAATACCCAAAATATTTGGTTTGAAAATAGCACCTGATTCAGTCAACCTGCAAAACTACTTTGACAAGAAGAGACCAAACTCATGAATGCATGAGGTCAAAAGGATTACAATAATTAAAAAAACCTAACCTCTCTCCTCCTTGGGGGACTTGTTCACAGGAATGAGATATAGGACAGTTCAGTGAGCACAAACTTTGGTAAGCAGGGCAACTGGCTTGACTAGTCTACCCTTCCCCCTTATCCACTTTCCCTCAGAGCTGTAGCACAGCCACTGCCAGTCCCTTTTGTCCCCTCAGTCAGCAGATCCTTAGGGGAGCACTGATGGCTGTGCCCACTTCACAGCACAGCCCCCAAATGCACCACAGAGCAGCAAACAGCAGCAGGGACACCAGAGCCTCACTGCGCTGCACTGCTCTGCCAGAGTCTCAGCAGCTTGTACTGGGCAGGAGGAGCAGGGTACAAGCCTGGAGAAGCTACATCCACCTGAGCTACCATGAAAAGAGTACATAATGGTATTTTTATAGTTACTTCACAGAATACAAAATTTTGAGGTAGAAGTTTGCCATCAAAAATAGCTTGATGGCGTGATTTGTATTTTGCAAGATAGCTAATTGAATTCCTCCTTCCTTTCAGCATAATTTTTTGCATTCAGAAGTCATTATTGTATAATCCAGTTTCAAAATTTAAGATTTTTCCTAATTAGGATTCGTCTAAAGACCTCGGCACAGTAAAGGCTACCTCCTGTTGCTTTATTTGAATACATGGTGATCAGCATTATGAAGGATGAGAACTCAAAAGCCACAGGGAAGTTACTTTTCTAGTAAGAAAAGGAACTTCAAGAAATTTCAGATATGCAACACTTGAGTTTCAAGTACAGCTGCACAGTAAGCTGAAGAGCATATTCAAGAAACTGAAACACATTCTTGACTCCTTTTGCCTAAGTTCTCACTGGAACAGTAGTTTGTAAGTTCTAAAAATATGTATGAGAAGCTGCTAAGCAATATACCCATTGTAATGACCAGTGTCTTAAAATGCTTTGGAGGGGTTGTTTATTTTTTAGGGTTTTTTTTTCTTTAAGATAAATAATTGTGCTAAAGTGTCATTGTAAGCCAGAGCCAGAAGCTATTAAAAGGAAATAGGATGTTACATACCAGATCCCCTAGTACTAAAACTTCTCTGTTCCTTAAGAGCAACTTTAATACTTAGCCTTCTAGAAAAACTGAAGCTATGTCACTTTGTGTCAGACACTTTAAGAAATACTAATGAAAATGCCCTCGGTCCCCATAATCCTCTGTGGCTGATTAGGTACAGTAGAAGAAGTTGTTTCATTAATTTGAAGACCATTAGCTTGAGCCTCATATTGACCTGAAAGTAATGTTTTATTCATGTTGTAGTGTTGTAGTCAAAACTCCAGAAATAATTAAAAGGACAAGTCTCAAACCTTGGACCTTTGATTTATGAAGCTGGATACCCAGTTAATAATTGCATGACGAAAAAAGCGGAGTAGGAAGCCAGCAGTCCTGATATATTATTATTGCCATCTTCCTTTGAAAAACCGATGGGTAATCAAATACATATCTATAAGAATGTCTTCAAAACACAAACATTCCAATTATTTCCACAGGTCACAGTTAAAAACCTTCCTTCTAAATTTAAAAAAATAAAATAGACATTAGGTTAAATTCAGGCTCCATTAGACTTTGGAGGCAAAAGTCCAAAGTTCAATAGTTTCAGTTAAGATTCATCAGAAGATAGTGAATAGCTACCCATAGCCATTATTCAAATGAAACACAAGATGCCTGGATCTACTACAGGAACAAAAGAGAGCATTTTTTAATAAAAGATGACAAAAACTTATGCCTGACTTTAGAAATTAGGTTTATAGTTTTCCTAGATATAAGTAGGAACTCACTGTAGTCAAAAATCAGTTCTTCCAGTCAACCTTTCAAATAATCAGTCCCCTGAATTTTTATTAGCTATTGTTTGAGTGGTGTTCAAGGTTTGATACCTTTTGAATGTAATGAAATGATTCAGCCTGAAGTGCAAAGGCACATACATATGAATGGTAAAGTTTTTTAAAAAAAAGTTGTTAAAAATCTGTCATCATCCAACAGGCAGCCAGTGATATTAAGAAATACTGAAATAAAGACTAGCGAATAGAACGTCTGCTGATCCATCTTTACCTTTTCCAGTAGAAGTATATCTCGCTCTCTTTATATCCAGCAAAGAAATGTAGTGAAAATTCAAGACAAAGATTTAAGCCATCTGTAATCAACACAGGCATCCCACACCATTCTTGCAGGATGATTTAGTCATATCTGTTCCTTTATGCACCTCATTGCCCAGAGTCACTGTGGATTCCATTTTTCCTGGGATTTGACAAGTCTTGTGAGTGTGGCAATACATTACCTTTAGATTAGCTTTTTAATATTTTAAATCAAGTGAGGTAAGTGAGCTTCAATGAAACTTACAGAACATATGCAAAATATGTGAAACTCTTCTCATGTTTTACTGTCATTCAACTTTTCCATGTCATCAGACTACAACTGCTTCAAATATTGAAGCACTGACAACAGTCAGCAGAGATTCAGATAATATGTCATGTTAGTGTCAGCACTCTTCCATTTCTGCACCAAAGTATTTTTAATAAAAGAGAATATTAAACCCAAATTTTGCTCTCAGAGCTACAGCACCAATAACCATTTACTGTTGTCTTAAAGGATATCATGGTCTTCCCATTATTTCTGTTGCTGTACTTGCGCTTATTCCAGTATGGATCACATATTCTACATTGCTCTTTCCTTTTCCTTCATTCCCAATATATTTTGGTCTTCCTAATATTTCATTGCAGATTAAGTTACAAGACAGAGCAAAGAGGAATGCAAGCCAAAACCAATATAATCAATATATGCAGAAGTCCTTACTACTCCTCTTACAGCAAAACAATTGCTTTGTATGTGAACTGATGTATTGATCAAGTTGCACTAGGAGATACAAGGTCAGATTCATGACTATGAAACTGCTGATTTGAACTAACTCACCGGTATAAGAAAAACCATACAAAATGAATATAGTTTAAGATCAGCAGAGCAAATCTTACTGCAGCACACAATCAGAATACCAGAAAGAGGTGAAGTTACAACACCACAACCTCCATACTTTCCTACTTCACAGGGATCCCTGGAAACTATGTATGAGATAGAACATTTCATTGACTACTTACTATGCCTGTGATGCTTAAATCCCCATTAACCAGGATTAGGAAGGGACAAAAGGTACTTTAAAGACACCTGTCATTATCTCACACTCATCCTGAGTTAAACACAGTGAAAGACTAGGGATTGGTGGGCAGTTTTCCATTTTTGTTTGACCTTTAGGTTTTAACAGTATAAGGTTATATTAGAAGAAAGCTATGCAAAATATCATTCTCGCTGGGATCCAGCTAAGGGCTAGAATAAAAGAATAAAGAAATAAAAAATAAAAACATGTCAGAAATGACTGATTTCCACAGGGACACAATTGCACTCCATACCCTCAATCATATGCTGCAGGAGGTGCCCTTTTTTTCCCTCCGTAGCAAAAGGTAGCTTCTCATGGGTCACATTCCCAAAACAATGCTAAAGAATCTATCATCCCTGCTCATGTTTCATTATTTCTAAACATAGACGACATAAGGATATTTCAAATATTTTTTTTCATTAAAACTTACCACCTAGGAGTCTAATCATATAAGCAATTTGAATACACTAAATATTGGTTTAGTGGGTTTACCCTAGAAGATAATAAAATATCCCCTCTTAGTTTTGCCGGTTTGATCTTGATGTCCATTTTGATCTTTATGTCTTCATTCCCCTATCTGCAAAACAAAGCAGAGATCATAACTCCTGTCACTTGTTTTCTTAAACCAAAATAATAACCACTAGTGAGGAGGATCAGAGGTAAAGTTTTCCAGTGAACATAATTTACATTTTCAGACTACTTAAGTTTGCAACTTAAGTCAGTTTAAACTAACAGTCAGTTTAAATAAGCCAAAACTAAATTCAACAACAAGAAACCTCTCAGATTTTAGGTTGCAGCTCTTTTAGTATTTGATTTACACAATTTTCCATAGAGGATAAATGATACAAAGGAGTCAACAGAATCTTTTCTATCAAGTCAAATGGAACATCAAAAAAGAGTTGTTGCACACACACATTTGCCAAAAGGAGCCCTGTTTTCTTTGAATTTGCATTTGTGCACATGTTAGAAGCAGACTCAAATTCTGCAGCTAGAGTCTGCTCTTTTTCTCAGCAAATTTCTTCAGGTGAAAAGTGGGAAATGGTTGGAAGGGAGCCTGGTTCTTTTAATCTTATCTAAGCAGTCCTGAAAGGAGTTGCAGCTGAAGATAAGGGGTGTGGAGTCACATGCCTCTCTCCATTGGAGTTTGTATTGTGTTATGGGGAATGATCCGATTTCTGCAGTCCCAATTTGAAGCTACTGCAATTCCAGCATCTTTACAGGAGATGTTCCTAATATGCACAAATATGAAGAGAACTAGGCATAGTCATAACATTTAATTGGGGCAGTAAAATTAGAACTACCATCTACTGCCACTGCAATGCCATGTTTAGGAAAAAAAAAACAGCCATGCTTTGCCTTTGAAGTGATCTTTACTTGGGCTGTCCCTGGCTAAAAGGGTTTAAGGGGAGGAGGTGAATTTTTTCCTCATCTCTGAGGTGACATTTAACAGACCTGGGAAACAGACATCAGCTGTGATGGTCTACTCAGGAAGGGCTATGCCATGAATGACTTCTAAAAGCAAATAAAATAGTAATGCATTCAGTATACTTAAAATCACATTCTTTGACAAAGGACTTCTTCCTTCTTGACTTTATCTTCTTCTTGATAGTAACTGTTACCAACAGGGCTGAGATGGACCAAATACTTGACACAGCGAAGACTATAGCAAAAAACACAATACTCAAAGAATGCTACTTCAAAATCCTTGTAAACTGCAAATTCCTCCTGCTTGTATTTGACAGAGTAACTCTGAACTATGCACAGCATGCTTCATAATACACAATGATTAGAACAAGAAGCAAGCATTTACATTTGAGGCAACATCACTTTTTTCCCCCCTCAAATAATTTTAAAATCCTTCCACTAGAGCGGCATATATTTAGAGTGGGGTAAGAAGTTCAACTCCAGGATAGAGTTCTCAAGAGGTTCTCAAGCCAAGGAAGCAAAAAGATCTAATATCCACTGTTTTGCACCACAGCACAAGTAACAGGCAGGTTGTTTGTGTGAGTGGTTGCTGCTTTGTCTAGGTCAGGCCCCATGAGCATGCAGGAAAAAAAAGTACTGCTGTTTGCTAACCTTACTGCATCGTCCATCATCTCTCAGTTCCTAGTTACAGCTTAGAACCATCATCCCAGGACTCAGCAACCTCTACAGGCATGTGGTAGTTGTCATTGCATAACTCATGGAAGCGAGTTTTGAACCACACTTTGAGCAGTTCTGTCCCACAGTGCTCCCAGCATCTCTAACATCTACAAACCACTGTGAAATAATTAAAGATGCTCCACAAAAAAAAGTCACTAATCTGTAAATTAAACTGAGTTCCCATATGCACATAAAAAACTGCCTAGAACAGAAAAAATGTAATGAAGATGCTTTAGGATCCTGCTCACAGGCACGAGGCCTTTCAATGTTCTCATATGCAGCTAGCATGTATTTGAAGTTCTCAGCTCAACATATCATCTCAAGAATTTAAGAAATACAAAACTAAGAAGTTGTTTAACTTTAACCAGAAGGAACATTCCTTCCCAGTTATGATATCTTCATCAGCCCTACCACCTCATTCTTGAAAACTTTTATCAGGCAAAGAAGATTTCCTGAAAATGTGAGCAATGAATGCAGTTAATTAAAAGAAGTAGAGAAGGAGCAGACTGTTAGGCTACCTTTGGATCCAGAAAAAGACAGAAAAGATGAAGCTTGTAATCTGCTCACTTTAGATAGCTTCTTAAATGATTTTCATTTAACTAGAATTATATTTTTACACACTCCTTTTAATTTGGTTACTCTTTTCTGAAGGTCT
This sequence comes from Molothrus aeneus, assembly GCF_037042795.1. NCBI lineage: Eukaryota > Metazoa > Chordata > Aves > Passeriformes > Icteridae > Molothrus > Molothrus aeneus. The sequence continues at coordinate 19,581,898 of NC_089652.1, read as the reverse complement.
TCATACTCTGAGATGATCCAAAACAGAACTCATTTTAACCACTAAAACATTACAGAATATTAATAGTCACAAATAGAGTGCAGCAAAACTAATTTACTATTTGATGCTCTGTAAGTAATGTTTTTATTTCCCTGTCCATCAGGTGAAGATACAGTTAACATAAGGAAATGCAATATAGCCTTAGACATTTATTGTGTATGCAGTATCCAAAGCTCAGTAAAAAACACCTTTGTGAAGAGAATATAGAAATCTATTGTTCAAAAATCCACTTTACTTTCCACAGTACAGAAAAACCGAAGATTTTCAAGAGGTTTTCAGAAAAGAAGGCTGAAGATCTGTCACATTATAATAACAATAAAAAGGTCTAAGTTCTTATAAAAAGGAAAAGTACATGCAAAGGGCAACAAATACTAAGCAGCCTAGGTTACCTAACACACTCTCTCTGCCATTGCAATAGGTGACACTTTCATACAAGAGATCTTTTCCCTGTCTCCCTTCATCTCTACTTCAAGGACCCCTCCGGCAGCCCATGCCACATTACAGACCAGGTAGGAGGATAAATCAGCTATTCCCCTCCTGATACTTCGAATCCATAGATAGTACACAATGCCCAAGTAGACCATTCAAAAGACAACTATAAAAATAGACCATGTTTTAGTCTCGTTTTGAACCAAAGTGGCTACAGTGATAGCACAGTGACTCCTACATTACATAAATTTCCTGAAGTTTAAAAAAAAGCTGTTAGCTGTAGCACTGATATTAATAGCCTTGCTCTATCAGCCACCTTGTGCAGCCAGAAACTACTCAACCTTCAAACGTGAATCAAGGCTGACACCCCGTGGAAGTATCTTGTAACTGATTTGTTTGGGTTTTTTCAACCTGACTTTTTAAAAACTGAAATGGCATATTGAAATTTTACTCCAGACCTCCAGGAGCCTTCTGAAAAACATTTGAAAAGATTCAGTTGTTCAAAAATATTCTTAAGACAAAAATAAATCATCTGAAAACTTGCATTATGTATAAAATTACCTGTTTTCTTAGGAGTCTCTAAGAAGTCAGATGTTTTGTAGCACTACACACAAGCATTTAACAAGTTAAGAATCCTGCAAGCTTAAAAAAATTAGAGAATCTAGTCCCACCTCTATAATTGTTACAGTTAATATATGATAATAGCAAAACTAGAGTAGAAGGATGTTCTGACATTAAAGCTTTGTGTAAACTACTTCAGAAATGGACATCTATTTTCTGTATTTCCACATAATCCTTTTTACAATCATTCCAAAGAGCAAGCATGGTATTAGATTCGAGTATTAGTGATTATTTAGAAACTACAGTATAAATAAACACTTCTATACATTGAATTTCAACCTAACACCAAGAGAAGTAATTTTTTGTGGAAGTAGAATACACAACACATGTAAAATGACCAATTATACATCAAAAAATAAGTTCACTTTCTATGTCTCTTGGTTCATTTATTTCAGAAGCACCAGTGCTATCACAGACAAGTCGAATTTGATTGGGGGAGTACCACTAAATCTAACAGAGAAATAGGCAAGCTATGCACATGTTTGCAAAATACTGCAAAACAGAGTTTTCATTATTCTCCCTCAAAGACATCAGCTATTATGATTTTGTCCTTGCACGGTTCCTAAACCATGTCTTCACTACAAAAACATGTTATACTGCACTGAAGGTGTCACAAAGCTCTTGTGAATACTTAAGCATTAAAAAACCCAGCCTCTTTCTCTCAGCTTCACGCTGCAGACTATACTCCCTCACTCCTGCACAGTATTTTATGGCTATCTCAGATGCTTAAGCAACTTTCTAAGTCATCTGCAATAGGAACCAGGTCTGTCCTTCAGAAAGCCACTAGCCATTTATTGTCTCCACTCCTGGAAAAACATTCCTCTCAGCTTAATTGGACTTCAGCCTTCCGAGTTCAGGAGGCTGGCTGGACGCAGAGACGCCGCAGCACTTTCAGCCCTCCGTACTGCCAGCAGCAGCTGGCAATCAATCAAACGCTGCCTCTGAACAGCCGCAGCCACCGGGGCACGGCCGGCACAGCCCGCGCGTCCCGGCAGCGCGGCCGGTCCCCACCGCGGGGCCGCCTACTCGCCTCGCTCGGCAGCTCCACCGCAATTCAGCTCCCACCGAGCGTCATTTTAGCACCCACGTATCTTAAAGCGCCTTCTTAACCACCTTCTGCTAAAAAGAATAATTCAGCAGGCTTGGTGCTACACATATTTAAGTATAAAGATGATTAAACACTGCCTACTGCCATCAGTTATACCTGCGCAATTACATTCAGTAATAATTGCATGTCTTTAAGCTCTTAGCTCACCAAACCATACTGCAGACTGCCTCAGCTAATGCGTGCCTACACAGAAAAAACGACTGTGCTACAGGTGCACCAAAAGGAAAGAGTTATTTGAACACCACAAAAATTAATAGATAAGATTTCACCCTAACACAACTCCACAAAAATGCGTTTACATTCTACAAGTTTTCATTTAGAAATCATACAATAGTTTGCATTGGAAAGGACCTTTAAAAGTCCCCTAGTCCAACCCCCCTGCAGTGCAAAGGGATACCTTCAACCAGATCAGGTTGTTCAGAACTCCATCCAACCTCCTTTGAATGTCTCCAGGCATGATACCTCTACCACCTCTCTGAACAATCTGGCCCAGTGTTTTATCATCCTCATTGCAAAGAACATCTTCCTTATAGCTAATCTAACCTCTTTTAGTCTAAAACCATTACCCCTTGGCCCATTCCAACAAGCCCTGCTAAAAAGTCTACGCCCATTTTCCTCATAGGCCCTCTCAAGTACTGGAAGGCCACCATGAGGTCTCCCTTGAGCCTGCTGTTCTCCAGACTGAACAACCTCAACTCTCTCAGCCTTTAAACATATACTTACACATACCTTTTTTAAAAGCTCTGAATGAGGTAGAGGTTTACTAGTTTATGAGTGTGAAGACCTACCTCTGTCTCCACTAGCACAGCATTTCACCACAAGCAAATGTTGCTAAATAGGGCTGATATTTCACTGAGGGCTCTCTGAGGGGTTTGTGAAGAGCTGTAGATACCCACTGACATGGAGATGCCTACCAGCACTCATGATGACCTGTAAATAATGGCACCAATTCTGTCAGGAACAGCAGAACAGCTGCATCCCCAGGGCAGGGAGAATTGGGAGTTCCAAATGGGACAGCAGAGCTGGGCTTCTAATTCCACCACCCACAGCAAGGGACATGGGCTGGGAGCAGCCCCTAGCCCAGGCTATCAGGCACCAATATAGGACAGGACAGTATGGGACACCAGCATACCCAGACAAGGCTGTGGCAGAGCCAGTGACCCACCTGCCCTCACACCACTATGGGCAAGGTGGATGGCCTCAGGCTGAGCTGAAATGGTGCCGGGGTGGGGGTGTCAGCTGAGGCTGGTCAGGATCACTAAAGGCTCTGAGAGCTAGTTTACAAGCACAATTACTGCTCTGAGCTCAGAGGCTAATGTGTATTACAAGCAGTTTAAAAATAGGTCAAAAGAACTAATTCTAACATTTATGCAAGTTTAGAGTTATATTGACAGTGGTTGTAAGATAAATGCGTGACTCTTTACAACACTATAAATAATCACCTCTCTGAAAATCTGTTCCCAGCATGAAAAGGATCACAACTTTAGAACTGTATAGAACATGACTTTTTCTACCAAAACTCTGTCATTTGCTAATATGGTGTACCACATACAGCAACATGCTTTAACTACCTGATTATGTTTCCAGCAGAGTTATTCCACTTAAAATTATTGGAAAAGATCTCAAAATGTGCTAGGTGAGATTAATGCATCTGTTATTTATTGCACCTTCCTTAAAAACATGAGTTTCTACTCCTTAAAAATGAAATTACTGTATTTTAAAAAGAGTTTTGCATTGCTAATTACAGTTACCAACATGAAAATCAGGTAGGTGGAAGATAATTATGCAAATTGTACTGTACAATAAGAAGTAACTGGCGCATAACAGCAAATTCAAAATAATTTTTGAATTTTTGAATATTTGTCAAATACATTTTCATTGGCACCAATGTAGCAAATCAAATTAAATCTTTAAGAAATAATGTTTTTAAAAGTATTCTTGATCTAGTTAAATGTTCATGTTTGTACCATCAAATGTTAAGTCAAATATTTTGTATGTTAAAACTGTAGCTGTACTATTTTATTAGCATGCTTTCATTCTCTTGTTAGGCTAAATGCTTCAAATATGTTTGAAAATAACTTGCTTATGTATAGATATGCTTACATACTTAGGCTGTAAGATGAAAAATATCTCTTGGTGAGGGAAACTGAAAATGAAAGGAGAATTATTAAAATAAAAGCAGAAATAAATAAATACCTTAAAAACAGAACAAAAGTTTTGATATTGATTGATACTGCATGCAGACTATGAGTATTTAATTACCACTAAAATGCTCAAAGTGACTTTTTGCCTATATTGTCTCTAGATAAAAAAGAAAAATACTGAAGACAGCCTCCTCCCTTTTATGCCTTGTTAGAGTCTTTTTCTTGCCACACCTCCTGAAAAAACATTGCAGAAGAGCAGTACTTAAAAAGTGGAAAATGGAGAGCCACATTCATACCAGCTGCAAAAGAAAAAGACATGTTGACTACTACAGTCTCTATCACTAAAATCTGTTGGGAACTATACAAAGAGTAAGTCTCTGCCATCAAAGCCTTTGCTTACAGCATTTTCTGTGTCAGTGGGGTCAGAGAAAAACAGCTGATTTGCTTTGACAAACCATTTGCATTTGCAGAATGTAAGTCCATATTTTAAAAAAAATTTAAACTGTTGCCTCAAGAGTCGACAAACAGAAGTCAATTTGTCAAGACTTAACCATGATTAACTGACTGCTCAGTTGAATCCTGGGCTGTCAAATTCACTAGAACACATTTCACTAGTAGTCAAAAGGTGAAATACAGGTTTTTATCTTTCTTGACATATAATCCTATGTAAAGTTCTAATTTTTAAAAATTTTCTTGTTCAATTACTTCAAGTATTTGAACTTTCAAACTATTTTTCCCAAAATTTGCCTATGTGATACAACTTACAGGACTGTGAATTCTTTATAACATTCTTCTTTAGTAACAGGATACAAAATATTGTAAATTATGTGCTTTCATTATTTTACAAGTTCAAGTCAGGTAGGTTTTTGTTTCTTCTGGACACTTTGGTCATGTACTAACATGTATAATATAATGAAATAAATACACTTGAAATACCATTACACCATGATGCAGTCAGGTTAAATGGTCAAGACTTTCTTGAGGCCATGAAACACCAGAAGTTTGTGTGAAGTGTGTGTATTTTTAACAGTTGATAGCAGACTTGATATGTGAATTATTCACACTGAAGTAGCAAAAAAGTGCAAACATATTTCAGGTATATCATGTCAAACTCTTTGGGACAAAAAAATTACCATCAGAGCAGAGAAAAATCAAAGGCATGGTTTGTCTGCTTCATGCTACTCCCATAAACTGGCCTCCCTGGTGGTTCAGTATTCCTTTAGCATGTGGAAATATTCAGATGGTATTTTGCCAGCTAAGCTGGCTCATGATTACTCCATATCCAGTGATGTTGCAGGCTTGTAGGGACAGCTGAAGGGCTAGTCAGGACTTTATCACATTCTTGTGACATGATATCATGCTAGAAGACATTAGTTACTCTATCTTAAGAGAAATTACTCAAGGCTTCTCAATAATGTACTGAATTTTGTTAAACAGTGGGTGAAGGAGTCACAATTGAGCCAGACCAGGCTCAAGAGTCTGTGTAAAGGAGGTACCCACAGACAGATGGGAGGGGCAGACAAAGAAGAGAGCCCTGGGGAAGAAGTTTTGAACTGTCAGGCTTGCTGCTTCTTCTGCCCATTAGGAAGCAATAGTGAGGGCTGCTGCTGACACAGGAGGTCATGCTACACCACAGCAAGTGGCATCTGAGCCCCAATTCTTCATTCAGTGTCCCTTCAAAGTGCCCTTGCTACCTCATGCAGCTCTGAAGCTGTCATCACCTTGCAATGGTAATGCCACCAACAAAAGGGTATAAATATCACCTTTTTTTTTTTCCTTTCCTAAAAGTGCTTAAACACTCTCACTTGCAAAAAGATCTTGCAGATCTTTCTTCACTATGCCTTTCCTCATGGTTCTAAAATGATAAGGAATTCCTTTTGATTGAGTATAACCTACTTAGATGTGATTTTAATTAGCTCTCATATACCCCTCTATTCTTTGAAAAAAAGTGTTAGACCTCATTTCAAAGATTTGAAATACTGGGATCAGACAGCTGAGAACTCTTGGATTTCAAACAGTGATGGAAAAAATTCAGAGATCTGAATATGCAGCTATATCTGTGATCTCAGCTTCACTTGGTGCAACCATAACATAGCCTTATATTCATGTCAGTCTTTGACTCCTGCAAAGAGCACCAGTCTTAATGTAGGAAGCATATATGAGGTAAGATAGCTGGGCCCAACTTAGTCAACTAAGTACAGAAGTCTGTAGTGTCACCTCCCAGAGATGTAAAAGATACTTAAAAATGTTTCAATATGAGTGGAATGGAAATGCAATTAATTGTGTGCAGAAGCATCCAATGTCTTGATTCCTCAAGAAAAAATACAACACTTTTTTACTCCTTTACAAAAAAAAATTAAAATTCAGTAATAAATTTATAACACTTAAATGACAGCATGAATGTTCCTTAGCATAGGTTTTAAGGCATTTATTTTATTTTAAAAATACGTACAGAATAATGCCATTAAAATATTAAATAAGCACTTAGTAAAGTTTGTTGTGCATGAGGCAAGAAATCTTGCTGTTAATTTTTAGTTTTAAGAGTTATTTCAGATGTATCAGAGCATACATATTTTACATTGGTATCATTCAGGTTTTGATAAGCTGTCACTATAAGAATAGTGTAGGTATTGAGAACTTCCAAGTTCAGCAGACTGGAAGTCTAGAAGTGTGCTTTGTTATGTCACATAGCTGGAATTTGGACAGAATAATACCATGCAAACAGATTTAAAAATGTGGAGGCCTCACTAAGCTTTTAAACTAGCACCTGGCCAAGATAAAAAGATAAAAACATGTCCCGAAGGTAAACATTATTCACCAATAAAAGGAAATAGCCTGAAGCCAGGAACTTGCCACTAAACATGCAAGCAGAATAGTTATTTAATTAAGAAAATATTTGCCAGCTATGTTTTGAGGTAGGAATTAGAAGTGAAAATGAAAGAAGTTCAATTTTTTGCTTATGGGAAGCATATAATCCCAACCGTAAATAACATGCTTTTTCTTGCTAAAATTAGAATTTTTTTCTCATTAAGATTTAGGGGCTAGGGGAGATTTATTATACCTATTTCAGTTAAACACCATATAATTTGTGTTCCTAAATGGGAAGATATTGCCTTTTCGTTCCTTGCCTTAATCAAAATCTGATTATGACAGTCTAAGCACAGAAAAATCTAAGTGGCTGGAGAGAAATAAACATAAATTCTTTCCAGCCCTGAAAGAAGATTCTTTCTTACCTGTAATTGTGGCACAAATAGCTGTAGCTAAGTTAGTTTCAGCTTAGGTAAGGATAAGCAGCCATACAATATGTAGAGTTGCATTCAGCCATCCTAGTTCACCAGTTTTGGACTAACTACTGGCAAATAGAGAAAGCAGAAGATGGGGTTAGAACCATGGCAAATGGCTTCAGCATCCAGCTGCATTGTCCTGCCAGTGTCTCTCATGTATCTAAACTGGAGCCAAAGCTGCACTCTTTCTCCACAATCTCCTCAGCTGCCTTGGCTGTGCCTGTGATAAGTGGGCTGAGTTGGCTGGACACTGAAGATGGAAAGGAGGACAGCAGTTAGCACTGGGTCCTCTTTGTGTGCCTGTTGATGGAAAATGATGAGTCCACAGTAAAAGAAAAAGGTATTTCTGTGAAAAAAGCTACTTGTTTAATATGTTAATTTGGAATGCAAAGTTTTCAGAGGATCTTTGAGGAATTAGGTGACAAGCTGCAATCGCTGGTAAAAGAGATAGCCTTCAGGATCCTTAGCCACTCAGCTTAGATTTTGAAGGCATCATACTATGTGTCAGTCATTGATCCCTATTACAGTCTTTAAAAGGAGATATGGGACAAAGACAAATCTCCAGAAACTGCAACTGGCTTTCAGATTGGCCTGCCTTATTTGACCACCTCATGCTGGAGAGTTTCACCAGGAACTGAAATTTCAGTTGGCCAAGTTCAAGGGACAGTAAATATCTTTTTCATTCAGTAGTAACAGTAATCACTCATTATGAGGAGATCCTTTTAGGTTTGAAAGGGATCCTACAGCCATCAGCTGCTAAGATGATGTTGACAACATGATGCCCACTACAAAAAGCTGCCTAGTCAAACATGAGAGATGTGCAAAGTATGAGGGTAAAGTGTGTATGGTAGTGATGGGAGAAGAGAGTGAACAGCATTGGGCTGGTGTATAGGGAAGCATGCTGGGGTAAGAACAGCCCTCTTCCATTCATGTCCCAGTTACGGATGAGCATTTTCGTGTGTAAACGGCTGTGGGGGCTGAACTCGAATATATACGCATAGCCTCGGGGGGAGCAGAGGAGCGGCTGGCTGCGGAGGAGGGGGAGCCAGGCTTGCTGTTCTCTGCCTTACTCCATTCTGCTGGCCCCTCCTGACATATGACACCGATTCTCACACGAGCTTGCCGCCCGGCTTCTCCCTCCTTTCCTCACAGAGCATCCATCACAGGGAGGGCAACGCAGCTGCCAGCGAGCCCCGAGCAGCATCCTGCATCCCTGCACAGCCTTTGGCTTTGGAGCATTGAGGTAAGGACCCCCTGCCCTCTCTGCCTGTGTCTGTGGGCACAGGAATTCCCACCCTAAACTATCAGAAACCAAGAAACGCTGCAGTCAAGGCTGTGTTAGGGAATCCTATGAGTCAGGTGATTTACGCTCTGTCCTGGGAGGTTGATCCTTGCCACCAAACTGCCCTTTTGGTATGCACTGTAGCTACCTGGGGAGAGTTTGCAGGGAGATGGCCATGAAACCAAAGTGCAGCAGGAATGATTTATCAGACCCTGAGCAGGCTGTGAGCTACTCTGGGTGTGCATGTGAGGGCAGGACAAACAGTTATAATCCCTTCTGAAGGAAAAAGTCCTATCAGTAGGTAGCTGTTGAGCCTAGGCTCTGCACTCCAGGCACATCCCCAGGATTGCACAGCAGGTACATTCATGCCTTGACAGCACCCTCAGGCCATGACTGTTCTCCATAGGACTGTCGAGGCCAGGGGACTGAGATAGCAGGAAGAAATGTGCAGTTCTTAAGTAAAGAGAGCAGAGAAAAACTAAGGTTTGCCTCAGTACCTCCTTCTCTCCATGTCAGCCATGGAAAAAGCCGGTTTAGAAAAAAACACCTCTGTGAATTACACTTGGGGTTCACAGTGCATCCACACAGGTACAGCCATGGATTGTACAAACAATACCAGGCAATGAGAGAGAACTGAAGTGTGTTTGTAAAAGTCTGTCTCCAGTGTAGAGAGATGTATGTGCTAGAACGATATGTACTATGCTTGAAAAAATTCCAGTATGTCTCCATTTATTATTTATTGTGTGGTTTTGAAAGGATTTTACCCAAAGAAAGCAATATCAGCTTGTTTTTTGGGATGGTAGTCTAAAATACAAGACTGCTAAGCAACCTGTTGAAGCAAAATCGAATCATGTTTTATCATCCTTGTGCTGCTGTGCTTCTGTATTTTTGTTGTTTAGGAAACAAACAAATGATGTTCCTCAGATTCTGGTGGCTTTTGTGGATACTTGAACACCATGAGATTTTAGCAGAAAATCTCAGGGAAGAGAAGATATATGGATTGAGAAGATTAAAACCTAAACACATTCTGTCAAATATTGTAGAAAAATATCCCAGCTCAAGTGATCAAGGTGAATATTGTAATTCTAAAACAGGTGTGATTTTAAACATCCTGATTTATTTGGATTCTGGACTATATAGTTAACTTGCCTTCCAGATGCTTATAATCAGCCAGGTTTGCCTCATCCTACATTTGCACGTGCCTAATTTTTGCACTTTTATCTTTTTACTCCCATCTTTTCTCTCCCTTTTTGTGTATTTGAGAAAAGGAGACAGCATCTGTGTTTTGTTATGATGTGGCTGAGAGCCTCTTACTGTCATAAGAATAATAGCCCATATAACTCTATTTTCATAGAATTAATGTCATTAGTAGTTCAGAAAATTAATTCAGATCCTGGTTTTGGAAATTTTTGTCACTGGATGCAAGTGTTAGTACTAGGGACAGTACTAACACTCACTCAAAATCCAGCTCTGTCAAATCACATTCCAGTGTCTTGTTCAGTAAGCCTCATTTTCTTATACATGACTTCCAGCTATGTTGGTAGGGACAGTGAAGTACCAGGCAAGATGACAAAATGAAATTTAAAAACCACTACAACATTTCTCATTTCATACTACATGACATCAACACACCTTCAGGTTTTTATTCCTTGGGGCATCTGTTTTGGAGCAAATCCCTCAGCCTCTATCAGCTCTATCTTCATGAAGGGCTCACACTTGTGAACACAGATGTCATCAAAAGTTTCCACAATTCCAATGCCATTCTTCAATCCTAAAATACATGTAAGGGTAGAATGAGATTTAGTATGTAGTCACTCCACTCACCTACATACCTATTTATTCTAGATGAAGATTGCATTCTGGAAATTGCTTTTTTACTGGACAGCTCTGAAAGTGCTAAGGACTATAACCATGAACAACAGAAAAGATTTGTGCTGCAAACAGTAGACAGAATGAAAAGTCTGCAGCTTAGTTCTGGACGTACCCTGCGCTGGAGGATGGCCTTACTTCAGTACAGCAGCACTGTTTTCATTGAGCAGACTTTCCATGACTGGAAAGGTCCTGAAGCATTCAAATCCCACATTGCTCCCATCACCCACATAGGTCATGGCACCTACACAACTTATGCTATAACTAATCTTACCCAGCTCTACATGTCTGAAGGGACTTTGGGTAGTGTCAAAGTAGCCGTGCTTTTCACTGATGGAGTGGATCATCCAAGAAACCCAGACATTTTTGCAGCTGCAGCTGATGCTAAACACCAAGGAATTGTATTTTTCACAATGGGAATGACCAGAGTGGCTGAGGAGGTTAGCAATGCTGCCAAGCTCCGGCTCCTGGCCAGTGTCCCAGCATCCAGATTCGTTTTCAACCTCCAGGAGAAAGGAACTGTGGAGAAGGTTCTCAAAGAAATGGTATGTATGAGAAAGAATTTGAAATAGTGTTAGGAACGTGTGTAAATCTTATATCCAATATTTTGAAAATACATTTCTTCAATATACCATTGAAGAAACTTGTACATTTTACATGTTAAAGTAGCACAATTATTAATGAGATCACTGTGCCAAAATACAGGTTTCCTTTCTCTTCCCACCATTCAGGTCTTGTCATCCAAAGGATTTGACATTGCAAACTGAATTAGATTTTAAAATTATTTTTATCTTTGTTTTTCCTCCTAAGAAAGGTATTTCAAATCTCTTGTCTTAAAAAACACTTTTTTTTTTACATCCTAGTGCTTTATTCTGTAGCAAGTAGGAAAGTGAAGCTGCCTTTTGTATCAGAAAAAGATGCAGCTCCTGTAGAAGTGAAAATAAATTTGCAGACCATGGAGATAGCTCAATTTAGACAAAATTTGAACTTGGTGATAGACATCTTTAAATTTCCATGGAAAATCTACCACATAATCAAGAGGAAATATGTAAATTGAGCTTGAAGCTTTGTTTGGATGCCTTTCTTCTCCATTTAAACTTTATATATAAAAACACATTCCCTGCCAAGTATGGAGAATAGAGCCATATTCTAGCCTATAACCCTGGGGACACAAGCTGTGGATGGAGTCCTTATCTGAGCATGCACAGAGATATAAACTAGAATTATGAATAACAACCAGGAGACTTCTGCAATGAAATGGACACCAAAGTGATCTCACACAGGCCTTGAAATTGCACCTGTGTTGGTTTGCCTGTCTCCCTGTCCTTCACTTTGTTTGCACTGGTTCCCTGAAGAGCGCACTTCCCATCTTCTCTGGTACTATCCCTTTTTCCTGTGTCACAGTAACCACCTCTCAAGGAACAAAACACACTTTATTTTACCTCTTCTAAACAGGCAGTCATCCTCAGGTGCTGTCTTTCAATAGCACGGCTGCTGTCTGGCTTTGTCATAACTATACGCGCATGCATGAAAATTTTAGAGATCTGTATTGCACTGCTGCTCATCAACACATTTATGTCCTCTCAAGAGACTGCATTAGTTGTGGAAAATGGGAGGAATGCATTGCATGTGGGTGTCTCAGCTCTACAGATCTTCTCAAAAATAACAGCTAAATCAATGATGATAACTTTACGTGATCATTGGCAAAGTCAAATCTTTTCTAGGGTGTACTTCCTGTTCTCATTTTGTGTGTGCTTAACAGTATGAATACAAGAGCTTCTGATTTTACAAGTGTAGAACATTCATCCTTCACTCCTACTAAAGAGCTGCTGCTATTCAGCAGTTTGTAAACAATGCAATTTGTGGGTGCATTGTTCCCATATATCTAGCTAACCTGTTTACTATTGTAATTTTAGAAAATTATGGCTGAATATGAAGAGTCAGTGATTTCAGTCAACAATCTATAAAAACAATTGAAAATCTTGAGATTTTTTTTTGAGTGGAGAGATTGCTAGAATGTTTCTTAGAAATTAAAATTTAATTGTTATTCAATATATTAATTGTATAATTTAATTAGCTAGTTGGTGAATCTATTTATTGTCACATCTTGCAGTGTCTTTTCTGTAGAGCTGGATTAAGACTTTAAGTTTCTAATGTTGTTTTCAATATCTGTCTTTACAGAAAGACCTGTCTGAGGAGGAGGTAAATCTTTTAAGTTTTTGGTTTTTCTTTTCCTCTGTAGACTTACTGCTTAATATATATATTTACAATTATATGGAAACATAATTCAGGAAAACTGATAGCTCAGGAAGCTGGTTAAATGCTGAGTCTAATGGAATTGTCTTCAAGTTAAACATGTTTTTGAATTTGCAGGACAGAGCTTTAATTTGCTATCCTAAGGTAATTTACTAACGTATTTATTAATTAATAATTTGTTAATTTCCTAACTACAAATGTAATTTGCTAACCTAAAGTATTTTCAAAAAAAAAGAAACAACGTGTGAGTATTCAGGCTAGCTGCTACATCTTGACATATCCTCTGACAGACTCAGTGAAAAAGAAAACATGATGCAGAGCTGAAGACAGGGCAGTTCTAGCCCTTAACCCTCTTCCTATGTGAGAGGGTTTGAAAAGGGTAAGATCTCAAAACTCTACCACTGAGTTCTTCCAGTTTGTCCATGCTGTGTCACCCTGACTGCAGGCATTGACAGGTCTGGCTGGCATTTTGTGGGGAATAAAGTTAGTTTTCCTTTTAAAGATGTTAATGATATTTAAGGCAAAGTTATCAGACAAAAAATGTTCTCCTAAGCAGCTCAGGCAAACTGCTAAATAGTGTGAGTGTTCATAAAACTTTGAAAGATTTCCTTTTTTACTAATTTCCACTGACATGTTGATTTTTCTCTATCTATATAGAAGTAGTAAGACAGTCAATGTTAGCCTTGGAAAACATATTGTGACTAATTTGGATATTCAGATAAGAATGATTTTTGAACCCCTCAGTTCTAGACATCTTCAAGATGAGCGGAGATTTAATAAATAACTAAACAAAAAATTAAAATTACATTCCTTATCCTTCCTTCAAAAATAACTCCAGTATCTATGATAGCTCTGTCATGATCTTAAAGATTCAAGAAGATCTTAAAAATCACATAAATACATACCATAATGAGGTTTGACTGCAACACCTGATGGCAGAGATAACAGAAGAGAAAGAAAGATTATCAAGTATTATAATGAGTTGCATTAACAAAAAGTATACATCCATTCATATTTTGTTTATAGATCTAGCTAGAGCTAAACTATGAACTATCCTGCATACAATGGAATTAAGTAAAGGGATGTAAGATGCTTTTTTACTCCATCTTCCTGACTATCTCTACCGTGCCTAGTAATGAAAACAAAACAGACACAGCATACCCATAAACTGACCTTGTGAAGAGTTTGGAGGTAAAGCCATTATCAAGATGATTGAAATTTTAGGAGTAGGAATGATACACAATTTTGGATGGAGTGTAGGAGGTCACATTCCAGATGAGTAGTAAACTGATAGTTAAAAGATTTCTGTAAAACATTTAAATATAATTTCTGGTCATTCCAGGTGTAAAATTTAAACTAGCCATACAGTAACTTATGCAAATGTCTGTGTGTTTTCTATCTCTTCCATTAAAATGTGCTGATTTGTACTATTTTCATCCAAAGTGTCCCCCGGTTGACACATGTAACTGTGAGAAGGGGGAAAGAGGCCTTCCTGGTCCTGCTGTAAGTAGCTGTCACTCAAATAACTGATCTACAGTAGAAGTTAAAATGTAATTTACTGTTAAAATTTTAAAAGAAATTGTTTGAACCCAAATCCTGAGATCACAGAAGTTCAAGGGTCAATACACACTCCTCCATGAAGATGCCCCAGCAGCAGGAAGTGCACAGAGTCCTGAGAATGCCATGAGACACATCCTCGGTGTGGGGACAGACAGGAGGATGAACAGCGACGTGTAGTGAGGCTCTCCTGTGTGCCACAGCAGTATGAAAGGCTGAAAGGAACACATTTCCTGTTCAATCAGACAAGGCCAGCTGGATCTAACTAGCCTCAAATCAAACATTAATATCCAAAAAGCTCTTTGAAAGCAAGAGAGAGAGCAAAATACCGAAGCATCAGGAACAACTGAGACAAGAATAAAGTGGGCTGGACTTCTTTCAGAATAGTCTAGGGGGTTGCTTCATACAAGGCTTGGTGATCTAAACTGCAGGGCTTGCATTTCAAAAACAACTGAATGATCTGCTATTTTATCCCTGACATTGAACTAGAAGCACTATAGTACCCTATAGCCCTTGCTCAAGGTGAAGGGACAGTCTCAGAGTTTGAAAGAGAACCCTAGATTTGCCCATCCTCATCCTTTTGACCTGAACATCCTACACATACACAAACAGAAAGACACCCTGGTTTATGCAGCACAGTCCAATGCACTTTAACTGAAAACGTACCCTCTACTGTGTGCAAACAGTAGTTTTGTTTGGGTTAATATCTGCTGTTTTCACTTGGAAAGTGCAGGTATTGCTTACACAGAAGCATACACCCCAAAGAGTTGAGAAGAAAACGAAACATCCACTTAGCAAGCTGGGTAGTTACAAAAACAGCTGATTACCTCTTCAGAGAGAACTGAACAAACTAGTTTTGTTTATAACAAAGTCCAAGGAGAAACATGACTGCCTATTGAGTTGGTCCTGTTGTTCCCACATATTAAATTTCAATGATATTAAAATTCAGAGATTTTGAGAAATAAATCTATAGGAAGCAAATATTTTAAGTTTGAGAAAAACAGCATATGTATTGTAAAACCAAATTATGTTTACTAACATATATCATAAGAATTGTATTTTGTTGTTTCTAGGGAAAAAAGGGTCGCACTGGGGACGATGGAGCTCCAGGCCTGAAAGGAGCAAAGGTGATTGGTTTTTCACATTTAGGAGAAAGATCTGTCTTGTCTTTACTTCACTGATCTTGATGTTGAATTATTCATAGGGGGACCCAGGTCTTAATGGAACCCCAGGACGAGATGGAATAGAGGTAAAAAAATACTTTTTTTCCCCCTTCTTCTCCAGCGAGCAGTGCTCCTTTAAGGCAAAATAGCACCTTTTTTTTATTGTTATAAGAGCAAATTTCAATTCTGGTTTACCATCTAATGATTCATTAACATAAGAAGAACTGAAAACATTCTCATTGCTTAATGAAAAGGAATCATTCCTTCTTATATGTGTTATCTAGAAAATACTCTCCAATAATACATAGTGCCTCCAAAACACTGAAATGCTCTGATGTGATAATCTAAGAACATTACAGAAATTGACACTCTGCCTGCATCATTCTGGGCTTATTTAAATTTGACAAATAAAGGACCCCGTGTATAACAGCAGTGAAAAATTTGAATAAAATACATATAGGAAGTAAGTGTAGGACCAGTCTCTTAGTGTATAATTCTGAATGCATTCACATATGAATCCCTCTGCTTTTGCTTTCTTATTTATTCAGTACATCCTCTTTAATTAGTATCTTTTTCTTGTTTTCTTATTTTAGCATGTTTTTCACTAAGATGGAAATATCAAATCTATTTGATCTGCTTTTACAACACCAGAATCCCAGTCTAAAATGATACATTCATACAATTTATTTACCCATACAACAGCATCTACCATGACTAAAAGGCACAGTACTTCAAATCATATTGCCATTTATCAGTCATCTTTTCTATTTGAAATGCTATTTTTCTGAAGAGAGTAGAATATTAAGGAAGCCAATACTTATGTTCCTACTTTTGGGTTATGTATTGTCACAACCTGCTTTGCTTTTTTGTTTTCCCAGGGGAAATCTGGATATAAAGGAGAAAAGGTATGTCTTTTAGTCAGAATTGATTCCTATATCTTTGTGGTTATTTATTATATATAGTCCTGTATTTCACTTAAATACTGGTAAGGAACAATAACATCATCTTAGCAGCTGCTCCACAAGCTGTAATAGAAGATGTAACTGTTCCTTAATGAACTTGCAGCAAAATTGCTATAATATGTCCTGAATAGAATAACATTTAGGTTTTCAACTAAAGCACCTAGAGAATAAGGATGATATGCCAATGTAACTCATAAGTATTTATTCTATTCCTTTCCAGGGTGAAAGAGGTGAATGTGGAATCCCAGGAATAAAAGGAGAAAGAGTAAGTAGCTACAAAGTTATGTTTCCAAGAAACACAGTTAAACCACAAAAAAAATTTCCCTGAATAACAACCATGATGATAGATTTAAGGCATATATTAGTTCTAAGGCTGAGGGAAATTGACATCTGACAGTTTTGAAATATGTAGTGAGCAAGGACACCATTTTTACTAATTTTCTGAGCTCTTTCTACATTTTCGTATGATTCCTCTTATGGCCCAAGGCTGAGCCTGTTTAAAACAATGGTAAAACTCTACTTTAACAGAGGCAGAAGAAATAGTAAGAAAAGGTAATGAGACATAAAAATGAAAATAAGGTTTCTTACTCTAATCTTTAAGATTTGGTGCATAATTGCTTTAAATATTTCAAATAGAGCAAATAGAGTTTAATCCTGGATTACTGGTCCTTGATAATGAACTCTGTTCATCATCATGCTGTATTTTGATTATCAGTCAATTTTAAAATATTTATCTAATACTTTGTGGCTGCTGAGCTTCTCTTAAATCTAGTTTTGATTTTTTAATGTAAAGATATCTAAACAAGATACCTTAGTAAAAAGTTACCTAAAAGTGGTTTTGACAAAATCTAAAAATACAGCAATATATCATTTTTTTCACTTATCTTTCAGGGCCCTGAAGGTCCAGTAGGCCCCAGAGGAGTAAGAGGGATACAGGTAAAAGAAAAAGAAAAACTAACTATGAAAACAACAATACCTGGTTCCCTGGGATTCAATGATCTGAAATAATATCATACCCCTACTGACATGGAATCTTTGAGTTGCTGAGTTCAAGGCACCCAAAACCTATCTTCTTATATAGCAAAATTAATAAGAATTTGGAGAAGCAATCTAGACAAATAAATCATCCTTATAATTCATTCAGTCTCAAAGACCACAGCAAATACATTTCCATAAAAACCAAAATCATTCATTTCTCTTTCAGTGTCTTAACTATTTCATTTCCTCAAGAAGTACATGAAGAATATTTAGTCTCTTGTCATCCCGATACTCTCAGACTAATGGGCAAGAAGCTTAGCCCATCGTAGGTGTTTCAGTACATCTTGACTGTAGATTACCTTTAATTGTATTCAAAAAAAGGGAGAGCAAATTTCTCTCCCCAAATACCAGAACCAGCCCCAACTGGATTGAGTAACTAAAAATGTACACGCATCAGAAAACAAAGCTTCAGTTCTGCTGTGTTTAAAACTCTTATTTTCATGCAGACTTCATCAGATAATAAATTGTTTTTCAAGATGTCATTTTTTATGAAAGCTTGAAAAATCTCATTGAAACCACTCCTATTTTAACAGGGTCTGCCAGGGCAATCTGGAGATCAAGGGCCTGAAGGCCTGCAAGGATCAAAGGCAAGAACTGCTCTATTTCTTCTCTTAATTAATGTTAAAATGTATTACTATAACCTCACAGCAATTATGATTTTATCCTTATATTCTATACCCTTCTTAGAGTGGATGGTTTAACTTGACACAGATAGAAAATTGTGTACTTTTTGTATTCTACAAGGTTCTTAAGAAAGGTATTTATTACTTTGCTCTTTGTATTGAATTCAGGTCCAAATCACACTCCCATCCTTATTAATCAACAGTTAAAATATGGTTGAGTCACAGAATACTACTTAGCATTGAACTTCCTCAGTTTTCAATTTAAAACTTTTTTTTTCCCTAAGTGCCAAATTCTGTTTGTCATCTCAAATCAAGCCTTTTCTAGAAACAGAACATTCTCAAGAAGAATTCTGTAGTTCAAAAGGAATGTTGTCCTGAAAAAAAACTTGAAAATAAGCATATAAGGGACATTATTTCTTATCTCTCTTGATATCTTCTTTGCACCAGCTGGCCAACAGTGATACACAGAACAGCTGAGTGTCCAAACTTATATGATATGAAACATTTTTCCTTTTATTTAATCTCATCTTTGTACAAGATAAATTATTACCAGGGAATTGTAAAGCTTTGAAAGGATGAACAGATGAAGTACTGTGTGAGACAATTCCAATGGGCTGAAATTCAGGATGCACTAAAAATTAATCTACAATGTGAGTTTAACTGATTTTCCTAGACACCAATTTATAAGCAAAGTTGTTTTCTTTTCATTCTTTTAAAGGGTGAAAGAGGTCTCCCTGGGCCACCTGGCTTGCCTGGAGAGACTGGAGTAGGACTGCCAGGCCCAAAGGTACAAAAATCTCATCTTCTGAATTGCATGTATTGTAGCATAAGGATCAAGACAGCTGAGCTAACAGACTTACTGATTCATAAGAAAATTCAAGACCATAAATGCTGGTTTTGTGGTACTGGAAAGGTATTTTGTATGTTATCAAAACTGTTTACAAACTGTTGCAAACAAAAAGTACATTTTAAGTATATACTTTAAAGGATTTTTTTACAGTAATTGTTATGCTTGACATAAACTCAACCCAAGAAGAGTATGATTAGGTAAAAACAAATTCATAGTCTTAAACAGAAATTAATCTGTGCAAAACAGGCTTGTTGGTTTAGATGACTGGCATAAAAAGAACAGAAAATGCATGATAGAAATACTGACTTCTTGGGAAAGGACAGTAAGTGATACATGACTGGGTGCATGAAGGGAATAATGAATCTTTTAGACTTTTTAGACTCAACATTGTCTTCTGTCAAATGCAGAACTGACCTCTCCCCTAAAGCTGTGACACTGCCCCAGTTCAAAGCCTGCTGGGCCTTGTGTGGTGGATGACTCTGAGGACACAGATTGTCTCTGCAGTTCCTGTATTCTCCTACACCCAATTTTTCCAGCACAGAATGCCTGATGAGTTGTTATATGCTGCACACGTAAAAATTCCTAAATCAGGTGTATTCAAAGTACATCTTTCTTTGAAGGGTGACACTGGTTTGACAGGAAGACCGGGCCCTGTGGGCCCACCTGGAGTTGGTGAGCCAGGATTTATGGTATGTCTGTTTTTTATTTGGTGAGAGGAAAGCAGGACAAAAAGCAAAAATTCTCCATGCTTTCCCATAAAAATGTGTGCTAAGTTATACCATCTCTTTTCTTTCTTCTACCATTTCTCACTCTTACACATATTACGTTGTCTGACTCTCATTTCCCCCAATAAACTGGAAATGTTTCCAATTTCTTAACTTTTCTAATTATCATATCTCCAAAACGGGTATGAAAATATAACAGCTGATGCAAAACCACACAAATATATAAATAAATCTGTCCCCTGATAGATTTAATAGTGTCAAGTCCCTATGTGATAACTTTGAAGTTGACTGCTTTTCACTATCACTAGAACCTTAACATCAGCATGGCTTTGAGGCTTTGAGGAGGAGACTTTCAGAATTTACAGTAGGTTTGGCTCTGAAGTCTCTTCCTGCTTTTCCTTCCCTTCCTCTTCCTGGCCATTGTAAATGCCATCTCTTTGTGGCAATTCAGAAAACCAGCAGGTCAATTTTATGGTCCTTTTTTTCTAAATATCAGGCAGCACCTTTTTACAAGCTATTTACAATACAGCAGACTTAAATTCATTCCTCTTCACCTGGATGAAAGATTTCTAGTGCAACCACAAGGCAAATTTTGTTCAGTTTTTTTACAAGTACCTTTTTCCCATTGACAAGGCAAAATTTGGAATAAACATTTCATAAGAGGTGGTCCCATGAAAAAGAGAATCATCGTTTGGTAGGTGAACTGACTGATTTCAAACCTGCTTGAAAATACACAACTGGAGAGCAATGAGTTCTTACTGAGAGCCCAAGGAGAAGAGCATTACAAATAAGGCTGGTGGTGGCCATCAGTCCAAGCAGAGCAGTAACACTTCCAGTCCCTTCAGTAACACCACAGAGCTAAGACCCACTCTGTGGGGGAAGAGGTCCCTGTGATGTGAATCTTTCCTAGGCAAAAAAATATTGCTATAACAAGAGATTCTGATTTTTTTAAAAAATATTCTAAATATGCTTCTTTTATTTATTTTAAAGTTTATTGGCTTCGAAAGAAATTCATTTTAATGGCTTGAGTCCAAATATCTATACCTTAGGAATAACTCTAAAGCTCTGTGCAGGAGAAGCATATTTAGGTTATGCAGAGACAAATCTACCAGCATTCTGTGATGTATGTGTAACCCCAAGCAATAAATCTGAGAAAAGATCTTTAAAAAACAGATACAAGAAAACACTGTGAAGTAGGCTTAATATGCACAGGTGTTGGACATGCTTTTTTTTTTTTGTTATTTCCCCCTTGTGCTTCTATCAGATCTTTTTTCAAAAAGAGAAGGGTATGCTATTTCTCTCTTTGCCAATTACAGTCAAATCTTTCTACAGCATTGTTTCTTTCAGCATTACTCTGCGTGGGCTTTAATCTGGCTCTGTCTCTCATGATTATACTGATACATTATTAAGGATTAGCAAGAATTTGTAAAATGGAAATTTAGAGAGTGAAGATTTCCAAAATGTAAAGAATAGAAATTTCATCTATATAATCTGTGATTCCTTAGTAACCAGAAGGGTATTGTTACTGCTACAGGCCAGAATGCTCATCACTTATTCACTGGGAATGCTGTGTTACTGCATTATCTGTAACAGATTATAACTACACCAACGTCTGAAGACATGCTTATAACAATGACATAGAATACACTGCTGTTCATCTGAGTGATTAATACATTTTCTAGGTAATTTTAAACTTCTGTTAACAGGGGCCTCAAGGACCACAAGGTGTTCAAGGAGAAAGAGGTTCACCAGGAGAAGGGCTTCCAGGAGCAAAGGTACAACAGTCAAAGGGTTCTAAGACCAGAGCATCACCATTAAATGAGTGCATGCCAAAACAAGTTCATAGAAGGCACAGGAATCCGAGAAATTTTACCTTGTAAATTAATATTAAGATTTTCCATCAAACAATCCAATATATTTTGATGGAATTCACTTGGTTCAAACATGACTTGTAGGCATAGCTAGCCTTTGGGGCCTGTAAAGCCAATATTTAATTTACCTGATGCTTGATTTGTGGGATCTAAGCCTGGAATGAATTCCATAATTTTAAAACAGCCTAAAGCATTTGACTCTAAATAAAATACCATTAAAAGGTTCCTAGATGAAAAATTTAGCATTTTGTTCTTGGGTTTTTTCTTAATCCTTATATAGAGATTTTTACTGTCACTATAAAGACAGGCTAAGCTTCTTACATACCTCAGCCACTGGCTTATGCATTTTAGCAGAAGACTGAATTCAATTTGTTGGAAAAGAAAGGTGCTGTTACTAATGTGCAGATCCAGTGGCAGTAATGAGAGTGGCAGTTGTACCTACATGGATGGACTTAGTAGAAGATTCTTTTGCTGCCCACTGAAAACCAGTTCCTAGGCTGAGTTGTTGCTTTGGCCTTTGGTTACAAATAACAAAGTGACACAGATTGTACATGAACTGAATGAGTAACTAATCAGTTTTCTCATTTTTATGCAAGCACCAATTCTGCTTGAGAAAACAAAAAAAATGGTTTCACAGATGCAGAGCCCAACTAAAAATCAGATTTTCTCTGAGAGTAGCCCTTTACTAAAAAACTTAGGATTTCTGCTTAGTACAATACTATTGTCAGCTAGGTGGAAATTTAACTGCTGCTAGCAACATAATATCTTCAAACATCCAGTGTGTATTTTTTGATGATGAATTATATACATTATTTAAGCTCATTGTTGATGGCTTGTATCTGCTTAGCAGATCTCATGAATGAAAACTAACAAAAATACAATTTGAAGAAAATGCATTTCAAAATCACTCAATTGCTGAAATACCAATTCATGTGGGAAGAAAAACTACAACTAATAACTAAAACACAGCAACAGGGCACAGTGGGAACAAGTACAGATGAATGCATAATCTAACCAAAACTATTAAGCAGTTGAGATGGATAGGCAGAATAAAATTATCAAAGTGAAATTCTGTCAGCATTATTGGAACTCTTCATTCTATAAAAAATGTACTACTTTTTATTGCCAAGTCTGACCTGGAGCCAAATATGTATCAACAGAGTCCAGATGTATCTCTAGTCCAATCTATGGCTGCCAAGCATGTCAGTTCTTTGGTTTTAAAGACATTTTAAACTGGTGATTTGTTAATCTAAGTAAATTTTACAGTTGTTTTCTTCATGACTTTTTACTACAAGCTCACAGTTTAGTAAAAAGGATAATGAAGACAGATGTTCTAAAGCATCAGGAGTAAAGAATGTTATTTTAAATACAAATCCTCATAAGGAATTTCTGTCAAAGTTTAAATTATGGAATTGGTTACTAAGGATAGAAAAGATCTGTCTGGGGTGTAATTTTATTGTTTTGGATGATTTTTTTACTATTTAAACAAGCTAACATCTGCCTCTACGTGTTTTAGTAAGAGAAGTACAGGAAAGCACAATATTTGTACCTTTTTTAGTAGCTGGCACTTTCCCCAAGACCACTATTTTGTAAATGAACATCTAGAAAGACAATGACATTTACAAATAGACTTCTATAACAATACAGTCAACCTGGTCTTCATTCTGGCAAATGCTTAGTGGGAGCCAGAGCCTAATTACCCCACTTCAATGAGATTAACCCACACTTTAATGAGATTAACCCATGAAAAAAAATAAGCAGAATTCAGTTTTTAGTTAGTCTCAGTACTCATCCCTGCAGGCCTTTAAATCAGCTGTGGTTTTGCCATTGATTTGAGAGGAAGCAGAACAGGACCTTAAGTAATTGAGGTGGGCAGAAAGATAAAAAAGAAGCTTGTTCAGCTCTTTCATCAGCAATTCAGCAATTTCAAATTGCAGGGCAAACTCTTTTGAAAAGATAATCTCTTCGGTATCCTGGAACACAGATCCAGGAGCAGCTTTCTGGTTCTTTTCATTTTGGTTTTCATTATGACAGAGAAAACAATGTCTCTAGTTACTTCAGAGAGAACAGCTGTGTGTCTCCACAGTTAACAACTCATTATTTTTTCATGTAGGGAGATCGTGGCTTTGATGGACCAAAAGGCCCTCGTGGACTTCCAGGCATCAGCATAAAAGGTGAAAAGGTGAGCAATAAATACACCAGGGGATTAATGGAGTGCAAATAAATCTAATACAGGGAATACAGGGTTGATACTCACTACAGAAGGTACAATGAGGCAAGGAACCCATAAAAGACACTGGATAATGTGGTATTTAGCTGAGATTTATGCCCAATAAATTCTCCCAACCCTCATATTAAAATAGAGGATGTTAGAAAAAGCATCTGATTCTGTGTGAAAGTTAAGGTTTAAAAAGGGGAAAAGGGACTAGAGGTTGTTTGCAACTGAACCAGTGGGGAATAAATGCATGTGTGAAAGATAAAAGGTCAGATCCCCAGCTTTACTGACTTCAGAAGTCAGCATGTACTGACTAGCAAGGGAGTTGTCCCACATTGTTAATGTATCTTTGCACAACTAAGCTACTGTACTTTGCCAGGGTGAGTGTGGTCCCCCTGGTTTACCGGGATCAGTTGGATTACCTGGAATTGGAATTCAAGGAGAAAAGGTACAATTTTCCCCTCACCCCACACTTCAGTGTATAGTAACAGAGACTATTTTATTTTTTAATAATCACTTAACTACTCTTCTCAGGGAGTGGAGGGCCCAAAAGGACCACCTGGCTCTAGAGGGCTACCAGGACAGGGGATACCTGGACCAAAGGTCAGGGAATTTTCTGAAGTAAAAGCTACTGTGCTGCTTTTATCATTATGCTTCATGATCAAGAAATGGTCTATCTCTGTAAATATTTACATTAAACTGGATTGCTGAAAACCAATCTAAGTATTGACATAGATGCAGGAAAATATTTTCTTTATTGATATTATAAACCATACAGCAGATCCTACTCCACTGAAAAGCCTTGGTAAACTAAAGCCATGGTTACTTATTTAGGTTTTTGTTTGACTCACACAGAAGCTTTCAGGTACCACATACCAGACAGTGAGCTGCACTTTGCCTGAAACACTTCCACTGAGAGGGTTGTCTGCCTTGAGCTTGTGGTTTCTTCATGGCACAAGGAGTTGCAGTAAACCTGTTACAAAAACTAGTTGCCCTTAAAAGAGAGAACCATCTCAATTTCCATATCATCTTTTATTCTCACTGTTCGGTTTCCATTCCAGCAAAATACCTACATAGATACATTAGAGATTGACTGCCTTCCTTGCAACTTCTTCTACCTATTGTCTCACCTGAATTTGTGTACCTACGTATCTGGACATAAAAAATGGTCCATGGTGCAAGGAAGACTACTTTTTCAGAAGAAAATCTCTCAGAATAATTTAGCCTTAACTGATTCACAAAATACAGAACTGTTAATGAAAGACATCACCCTAGAGGTGTTTGGAATGGAGATTTAAAGTAATTTTCTGAAAGATGTGACCAAGTTCTGAATGACTGAAGGCTATTAAAGCATGGTATAAAGGAACTAGAGGTATAAGTGGGTCAAGTGTCCATGACAAGTAAAGAACTTTGCAGAATCAAGTATCACCTCTTACACTTTAAGTGACTGTGCAGGGATATGATTACCACTACTTAAAAGTTAAAAAACCATTTGTCTTTGGATGTCATATATGCTCCTGAAATATCAGCTCTTTGGCAGGAAGGATTCCCAGGGACATACAAGTGTAGATTTACAGCAGTAATAATTTCCACTAACAGCTCCTTGGTGACAGCTCAAAACATGTGGCAAATTGGCAATCTTTGTGACCAAGGGTTTAACACTTCTTACTACAGACAAGATTACACTAATCTTTCTTAAAATTTATGCAATGAACCATATGCTCTTATATTTTTCATAATAATGCTGTTAAAAACTAATATCTGTTTAAGGGTGAGCAAGGTTTGCCAGGAGAGACTGGAGTGCCAGGAGAAAGAGGTATTGGAGAACCTGGTTCTAAGGTACATTGTTAATAGAGGAATTATTCAATCTATTTATTTATTTGGATTATAAATTTATATTTCCTGAGTATGCTTTATGAAGCCACATAAAAACAGGCTTAGAAATAACTTTTAGGTTCTTAGTATTTTGAATTTTTAACACAGACTTTCAATAACCTCAATAAAGGCAGCATTTTAAATACCCCTGTTCTGTAAAAAATAGTAAGACTTATAGTGACTGGAAACTTCCACCTGCCTGGCTCATGTTCAAGTCATCATTGCACAGAGCTCACCTACAGCTCTGTGCAGAAAACCATCCAGAATATTAAACAGCTGCCAGAACTTGCAGCCCCAAGTGTAAGCTAAGCTGTAGCCAGAGAGGTGAAAAAAAGCCCTGAACAGTGGTTATTGTGCTCCCTTTCCACACAGAATAGGGTGGAAACAGAGCAGCTGCTACATCCTCACACCTTCGTAGGAGAAACCAGCTGTGCTGGGGACAGAAAGAACAGTTAAGTTGCTAAGAGGAGAGGAAGCTGTAGCCAGATTATTTTAGTGCTGAAGTGCCCAACCAGTAACCAGTCCCTATGGCATTAATAGCCAGATTAACATAGGATAGGGGAATCGATGAAAAAGTACTTTTGTGACAGTGGCAAGGCACAAGGCTATCCTGGTTTTGGTCTTGTTTGTTAGGGATTTGTGACAGGGGCTGGAAAAGAAAATAAATTTTTCAATGTCTCTCTTTCATTTCACAAAATACAGTAATGCTGATTGAACCCATTTGACCCCAAATTCATCTAAAACCAGGTCAGGCTCCTGAATCTTACATAATAGGGCCATGGTAATTCCACTAACATTAATTGATTTGCATTGCTATTCGTCAGCAAGATGTCAGTCATTGTGCCACAGTCAGTTATATCTGATATTTCCTTCAATATTGCCACTTAATGAAATGATTGCATTATTTTTTAAGAATAAGCTGAATCATTAACAGCTAATAATTTTAATTGCATAGATAAAATGCACACTTCAGAACAATCAGACAGTAGGATAGTACAAAGTAATGAGAACTGTCATCATAAAAAAAGACAGGACTTCATATGCATAAATGTTTTCTACAAATATATTTAAAGTTCAAAACAATTAAATTGATTTCCTAATTCAGAGAAGGAATAGTACTGAGTCTGCATTTAATAGAAGAACTTACTTTTTACTGATGTCAGGGTGATCCAGGGCCTTCAGGACTGGCAGGGCTGCCTGGTCTTCCAGGAGAAGATGGAGCCCCTGGACAAAAGGTTGGTTCATCTGTCTCTGCAGTCCCTCTACTTCACCCCAAGCATTGCTATTCTCCCTCTGCTGACACCCAAACCTAGAAGAGAGAGTGTTCCTGGACAAGGGGAAAAGTACCTTTTTTTTTTTCAGAAAAAAAAAAATCTCTTTTGAATATACTTTTTTAGGAAAAACTTCACTTTTTCTAATTTTTTGGGGTGGGGCATTGCCTTATCTTGTTTACTCTTGTGTGCTTTGTGTAACTCATTAAATACCCTGCAGCTCAGGAGGGAAACCACTAAAATGGCTATGGGCAAGCTTTCATGGCCTTCTGACTGCATTTTTTAATAGATTCAGAATTTAAGGTTATATACTCAGTGTTCAGCTGTCTCTAAGGAAATGTGCTACTTCTCATATTCCACATGGAGTTGTATAGTGCTTGCTTCTGAATATGGGAAAGAGCCCCTGGACACACCTGACATCAGTGGGAGTTTT
Organism: Molothrus aeneus; assembly: GCF_037042795.1. Lineage (NCBI taxonomy): Eukaryota > Metazoa > Chordata > Aves > Passeriformes > Icteridae > Molothrus > Molothrus aeneus. Next base: position 19,554,283 of record NC_089652.1, on the reverse strand, counting down.
GTCATTGATTCTGAAAGGTCTATGGTTTTCATGAACTTATTCAAGGGAATACCAAGTTTGTCTTGCACCATGTCCATGCAGAGCTCTGTGACACTCCTTTGATTTTTCTATTCAAGGGTGAACCAGGGTTGCCTGGTCTTAGAGGTCCTGAAGGTGCTCCAGGGATTGGAATACAGGGGGAAAAGGTGAGGATTTCTTACTAAAGGTGTCACTCAAAATTGGAATGTTCCAGGAATAGTTTTGGCAAAGACTTCTCTTTTTTTTGTCCAATATAAGTAACAAAAAAATATTATTCTGGACTCATAGTTGTTTCATTTTTTGTTGTAATTATTACAGCCCAGTAATCTGCTTGAACAGCAATTTTCTCTTGAGAAATTTACAATATTCTTAGTTTTTCTTTCTGATTAATTAATTTGCCCTATTTGCCTTCAAATTAAAAAAAGAACCAAGTACTAGCAGCCGGATTATATTTTCCTGTTTTGATTATTTTTCTTATTTTTTTAATGTAATTACTTAACTTGCTTTTCAGCTGCAATTAGTCAACCTTTAAGATTCCTTTTGGCTTTTATTTTCTTCACAGTATTCTGTGGTAAACTGATTTATTTAATTTCAGATGAAATCTATATCTTTTTAATTGTACAAATCCAACACTGGACAATTCCTGAGCAGAATTAACTGACTTGCCAGTGAAGGCAATAGGAACAGCTCATGCACCCACCTACAAATAGATGTTTGCTATCTTTCACTGACATTTACAATTGATTTCAGTTAATACATTCTTAAATTATTTGACATGTGTGACATGTCTTTTCCATTTTTGTAGGGAGATCAAGGACAGAGAGGAATACGTGGATTAACAGGACCAACAGGAATGCCTGGACCTGTTGGAGCTAAAGTGAGTTTATTACAGTGTTATATGTGTAAAATACTCTCCCAAAGTTGTACATTGTTCCAGATCTCAGAAACAACTGCTCTAGAATGAACTCACTTTATAAAAAAATAATTTCAAAAAAGTTCAGCAAAGGCTTCTCTCAGCAAGAATCACCATGATCCCTACCAACAACTAGCAGTGTTTTTTAAAAACCTTTGCATTTACCATATTGCTTCCCTGTTGGTTTGGAAAAAGTAAAGCTATATACTGGTATTTTTATACTGAAATATTTGAGAAGATAGTATGGTGTATGGCATATAAATACATGACAGGACTTTATTTTCCCTTACACTGACTCATGGCTGATATTCTTTTATGGATTTGGAGTTTCTGTTAAAATTCTCAGTACTTAATGAAAGCTACTCCAGGTTTATCCTCCAGTTCCTTATTCTTTTGCTATTTATACACACAAGAGTATTTCCCCAAAAATGAAAAAGAGGCAAAAAAGTAAACTGAAAGATACATTTTAAAAAATCTACTCTAACAGAAATGTATAAATGTTTTCAGTATACAGTCCCAGCTGGGCAGGGAGTCTTGAGCACTGTATGTGGTGGATCAAGCCTTGAATACACTAAGAAAGGGACTTCTAAAAACATGTTTGTTTAGTGACTGAGAAGAATCTCATTTCCATGGAGAAAACAGAATATGGTAGTTATCAGTTCTCCAAATAGTTAGATTGATCTCTGAATAGAATAGGTTATTAGAAATTCTAATCAAATTTTAATGGAATTAAATGTAAGTTGTTGCATAAATGTTTTCTCTGTGTGATTGTCACGCTCACTTTCAGAAAAATCCATTGTTTTTTCTCTCCCACCTTCACTGCAGGGGGAGCCTGGTGCACCAGGACGTCTTGGAATGCCAGGCCCTCCTGGAAGATCTGTGCCTGGACCAAAGGTACCATGCATGCTCCATCTCCTAGTGCTTAGAAACCCAGGGTGAAAACTGAAGTAGGCTATGTTAATATTTGTGTCAACAATTCCAGCCTTATGAGGTCAACTAAAACATTTTCTGGACTGCATCCAGTCTAGCTACCACTGTGCCCTGGTATTAATTGTATGCCAGCATGAGGTGTGGCCTACCTTTGTTCATTTCTTTATTTTGAATAACTTTGGATATCAAAGCACATTTGTTTATTCTTTGTATTTTTTCTATTTACTCTTTCATTTTTATTTATGCTTTTGGTGTTTTTAATGTTTGCAATAGCAATAAATAAAATGAGCTATTATGTTCATTATATATGAATTTATATAAAGGAAACCCAAAGCCTGTGGTGTTTAATAAGATATGTAAGCAGAGGATTTATTTTCTTCATTGCAGGGTGACATTGGGTTACCTGGTATTGCTGGACCAATTGGAGAACCAGGTTTTGGGCTTCCTGGGGCAAAGGTAGTTTCTAAATTGTTAAACTGATTTCTGATACAACTGTAAAATAAGGCAGGAGGATTTCAGTGAAGCAGCAACAAACCTCCCAGGATGGCCACAGTGTTCCACTGAAATGTTCCACAGTTAATGTGTGCGTCCTACAACTCTGGCAGAGTATAAGGATTTGCAGAGCTGGAAAACTATGGATGATCAATCCTCCAGAGTCTGTAACTGTAACCTTTCAGATGGCAGGGAACCAGGAGAGGAATGACTGTTTCTAACTGATGTGAAGTGAATTCAGAGAGAACACCCCATTAACCCTGCTTACAAGAGCCTACATGTTAATTAGCAAGAAGCTGATTTTTCTCAGCCAGGCTCCTTTGCTTCCTTCATAACTTCAGGGTTAATTTCATAACATTCATAACACAGGGTTCTAGTGTAAGAAGAACATGAATATGTAGCTAATCTCGAATGGCTTCTGTGTACCACTGCCTCAGTGGTACCTAGATTCAACTTTCATAAGCCACTCTTCATTTCAGGAAAGATTTTGTCTGGAGACCAACAAACTCAGGACATATAAACCTGTGTTTCTCCAAATATACTGGATCTTGCCTGCCCCTCCACCACCTTTTTTTCTTAGAGAGTTTGACAGTATTTTTGAATACATCCCTAATCCCTTGTACTTGGAGTGAACTGACCAGAGTAACAGAAGCATGAGAAACAGATGACAATCTCTATCTCTTTTTGATCAGTCCGTGGTTTTCAAGATTTTTACATTTATTTTCATCAGGAGGAGATTATGCTGATGGAATCACATAATTTTTTGGTATAGAACAGTCAATTCAGAGAACTTCATGTTGTCCCATTTCTGGGGATCTAACAGGAATCAATCAACTGGAAACATATCCTTTGCTCAGAGTTGCAAGTCTCTCTCCCTCAACCTTGAGCCCCCCAAAGCTCTTTCAATTGGGCAATACTGCATGTTTCTGTGACTACATTCTTCACTTCTTGCTGTCTTTGTCAGCATTTGTGGCTCTGCTTTTGTTTAGTTCTTAGATACACAACCATACAGAGTAAAGCCACAGAGGGTAAAGCTTTTTACAGCCTAATTTTTTAAAGTTATTTTTGCATGGGTCTTTTTTTTTGCCACTGTTTTAAATGCCCATATTTTGGGTAGCTACAGGAACAAATGCAATCTTGATCATCCATTCTATAGCAACTGAGCAACTCGCTGCACACCCCAGTGTGGCTGGAAGGGTTAAGGTCCTCTGAGTTTTCTTGGTAAATCTGTTCCTGAGATACTCCAGCTGTCTGGATCCATGAAAGGAGTTTAGTTGTATATTTCCCATAGGAAGATCCTGTTATACTCAAAAGGTTTAATGAGGTTCCACAGCATTACAGGAAAATAGAATTCTAGAACAAATTATGATAAATATATGAGAAATACAACTAAAGTAATTTCTTCTTATATGTAGGCCACAAATGACAACAGACAGAGGTCTTGAAAAATATTAAAATTAGTGACCCAGGAGTGTAGATCATGAGCACTATTAAATGTCACTGTCATCCTAGTCCAGGATTAAATAAACCTAAAATAATAATTTACATAGTAAAATACATTAGCCGATAGACAGATAAAATCAAATTATATATATTTGCCAAGTGAGTTTCATGGATAATTTCCTGCTAGCAATTGTCTTGGCATTCACTCAGGTGTTTCTCCTGCCTTCATCAGGGTGACCAAGGCCTTCCAGGACCCCCTGGGCCCTTTGGGCAAAAAGGAGATGGTTATCCCGGCCCACCTGTAAGTTTATAGATTCTTCTTTTATGTGAATTGGGAAGAAATAAGTGCTACACCTAAGGGATTATCCTACATGTCTGACATGCTAGGAAAGATTTTCTGGTCTAAAAGCCTAAAAGGCTAAAATTCCTCAACTGTGGAAATGCACTTCAACACATAATAAAATGAAATGTCTCTCTGAAATAGCACAAGATCATCCCTGTCCTTTTCTCTTGATACACCCTGTAACATATTCCAGGTGGGTTCTTTCTGCCAAAGTATCACTGATGTTTCAATCAGGTCCCTCAAAATCTTCCTGCAGGGTCCTGTCTTCTGCCCAACCATACAAAATTTATTCCCAACCAGGAAAATACAATCTAGCTAAGCAGCTGGATCCATATACATCCCAGAACCACTGAAAAAGCAACTGGTGTGCAAAGAGCTAGAACTAATGTTTACAGAGGCCTTTATTGGTAGATATAACCAATCCCTTCAAAGAGATGCAAAGAGAAAAGGCTTCTTCTTCTCCCTTCCCTGCACGTGTGCAATGCTGAGGTCACATATCCAGTCTGCTCTCAGCGTGCTCCACCAGCCCTGGAAGTTACCTGCCTGTGCAGTGAGGAAGTCTCAGAAAGATTGCTGGCTACAGGCAGGGAGTTTGGACCACACATACTTGCATTTGCCTGTGCTAAGGACAACAGCAAAATTGCTTGCATTTGCCACACTGAGGAACCAAAATTAACAAATGTAACGTGGAAATTGGAAATTGATTTATAATACTTTCTGCTATTTCTATGCAACCCAATGAAGAACTGCTTCTGCAACTGCCTCTCCATATTAGACCCCTCTACCTTCAAACACATTCAAGCCCCTGCATGACATGCAATACGTGTAAATGCTACTGATACTACTTCTGGCATATCAGAGTAAAGTTTAACCAGTTGTAGATCACAGTGATCCCATTAAGAGACAATATAGTTAAAATACTACCATGAAAATATTAACAAATGCATGTAGTCAATGCAGCTGTAAATTAAATTTATATTTTGTCTGTGCATACAATTTCAGGGCTTGCCAGGCCTCCCTGGGATTCCCGGTGAACAAGGCCCAGATGGAGTTGGACTACCAGGACCTAAGGTACAGGCTTCAAGTTCTAGAAAAGCAAATGCATGTGTATACTCTACTTCATAGAGACACAATTCCTACCTATAGGTCATAGTCAGAATACCTATTTAATCCAGCTTTAACTTTCTTCTCAGTATATAAAAGGTAGATCTTTTTTGGTTTAGGTTTGTTGAGTTGTTTTTTTTTTTTTTGTTTGGAGAATCTGGAATTCATTTTATAATATAGGAATTGTAATTCCTGTGTAACTGTGGATAATTGACTTGAATACATTTAGACCACCAGCCACTGTATATCCCCAATAACTTCCTTGCCCTGCCAGCAATATCCTTGGGTTAGCATTGTTTGGACTTGCACAGTGCAGTTCAATAGTTCTCTTCTCTTTGTCCCATTTGGGTGTAACAGATGCTTGGAGTTCTAGAGATACATTAAACCTTGGTATTCACTACTTATTTCTTAAACTATTGGCTTTCAGGGTGATCCTGGTAGTAGAGGACCAGCTGGCCCTGTTGGTCCCCCAGGAAAAGGCTTGCCAGGACCAAAAGTAAGAGATTTAAACAACTATGTTTCTCTTTGTCTAATTTCTAAAATGGGGGGGGGAGTATACTATAAAAATGTGTGATTATGTATAGACATCTGCATGTTTTCTGTCTTCACTGGAAACAACTAATCCAACAAATAATCTTTATTTTATAGAAAATCAAAAATATTTCTGGTGACGAGCCATAAGCCATAGCCTCCTTGTGGCTGCATATGATAAATGATAAGGTGATAACCAAGCAGTGAAGATCAGTGACAAAACATTTAGCTCCTGCAGACATTAGCTGCAACAGAGTGGCAAAAATTTCTTCAGATGTAGCATTGGTCAGAATTAAGGGCCGGGCAAGCACTTACTATGTCTTGCCTACACTACTGTTACAGCTATAGGCACTACTGATGAGTTCTTCTGGGATTAATTCCTCTTTTTTATTGTATAAATCAAAGAATCATCTAATAGCCAGGACGTTGCAGGATTGATCCCTGCAAAAAGAATTATATTTGTAATTATTTTGTAACCATGACAAAGGCCTAAAAATAACTGTAACTATAAAAAGCAATTTTCATGGTGAAACCTCCCAAACTGGAAATTCTCATGCTTCTACAGCTGTTTTAGAAGTCTAATGAATACAAAAGAAATTGTTTGAATGTAAATTTAAAGGAACTCAACAATGTCAAATGCAAAGATTATGCAACATAATAAGGAGTTACCTGCACTCTGTGACTTAGAGGTCCCTGAGATCCAGTTCCCATTGCAGGAAGGCGGGGTCCAGAGAAAAGCAGTGGTGAAGCACCTTCTCAGGCAGCACTAGTACCAAGAGACAGCATGTCCATGGGATCCTCACAAATGAGGAAATTGAGAATTTCATGCAGGTTACTAGAATAGCAGTACAGACATAAAATTAATATGTACTGTGTGGGTTTTGATTGCTTCCTATGAGTTACACGGAATGGGAACATTTTTCCTAGAGTTCTATTGAAAACTAGCTTATAAATTAGCAACAAGTGTTTATTTGCAATGCCACATTAGTATGTATATGTATAGGTCTTGGTGTGTAATGGTGGTAAAAGTTAAAAAACAGTAATAATCTTCTCTTAAATTTTAATTGAGTCCCCAATGTGGCACCAATAAAATCCATCCTTCAATGCAGCATAGATCTCTATCAGCAAGGTGATTCATGTTCACTAAGTATTAAGCCAAGTGACTCCTTCAAAGTATAAACTGGATTATTAAAATCTGATAAAGGCCAAAAAGAGTATTTCTCAGCTAGAGCAAACCAGCCTTATTCCCACTACTTATAAAAGACATGTTTGAGGGTAGAGGAAGGACAAGAAATTACACAGTGGTATAACAACTTCTTGTGTATTTTTATTATGAACATTCTCTAGGGAAGCATAGGACGCCCAGGGCCACCTGGCTCTCTGGGACCTCCTGGTGAAGGTATTCAAGGAACTAAGGTAAAACAACTCAGTGTCTTCAATATTTAACCTGTGCTGAGTGGTCAATCTGACCATCACGGTGTTAAGGAGATTTCACATTGCTTCTTATATGAAGAGAGCCTCAGGCTAGAAAATGAGAAGGATAATGTGAGCACCTGCAAAGTATGTTCTGTCTACTGCTGCAAACTAGCCCAAGCATGTGTGTGTTGAGGAAAGAAGAATAAACTTTTATCAGTTAAAGATACCTTTACGAAATTAAAAGTACCACTCCCTCTTCCTCAACTCTCATGCCCACAGAAACAGTCTGAATTAGTTATGTGTACTACCACTCTATTCAGTAGAGAAAAAGCCTCCATCCTGAATGTGAGTACTATTAATTTTGCCTTGTAATATGCACTTTTACCCAAAGCATCAGTCAGATGAGACAGACTCAAAAGATAGAAATAAAGACAAAATGAGAAGGTATAAAATGGGATGGAAAGAGGGGAAAAAATAAAATTGCAATCAAATCAAAATTAAATCCAATAACGATCATATGTGTTTTCAATATTGTATATCTTTATACTGGAGAAGTATTTGAGAAATATAAGTTAGCCACTACATTGTCTCGAGTGCCTCAAGATCCTTGTTAAAATGCAGTTTAAAGAAGTTTCTCTTTGAACATTTTAAATGACGGTGTGATGAATGATTACGAAGGGTTAATATCACTACCTGTTTTATCATTAGGGGGAACAAGGCATTCAAGGAATGCCAGGACCACGAGGCCCCCCTGGAGATGGGCTTCTGGGAGAGAAGGTATGATGTCTAAATCAGAGATAATAGTGAGATAATGTCCTAGATGGAAGCCAACACACTCAAAATGATCTTTTACAGTCAGTTCTCATTGAAGGCATGTGAATTCTGTGTAAAAGGAGCCCTAGACACCAGAAGATTATATTATTGTTGGAAGTTATATTGTCACAAGAAGTTATATTATTCTTTTATTATTAAAACAAGTATTATATTTAATATTAATTTCTTTCACCTATCTGCTATGCAAAATATTTTAACTAAATCAATGTTAAGAAAAAGAGAACGGTGGGCTGGAATCAGTTTTTAGATGTGATCACAATGGCTCAGAAAGGCTGTACTAAGTCCCATAGTCTACTAAAAATCAAACCAAGGTACACTAATACACCTGTTTGCTATGCCAAACACCTTTTTTGGGCCAAAAGGTTTCTCACAGTGATATTCCCTTTATTCATTCTAACGACACCCTTGGATTTCTTTTCTATTTCTCTAGTGTTATCTTATTTTTCTAAGGCACAGATAATAATTTCCATCATGAAATAGCCCATAAAACTCCTCAGTCTGCATGTAGTTGTTTGAGATGCTTCATTGTTCAAACCACTTCAGGTTATCTATTCCCATAAAAATGCTTAGCCAACACTACAAGTTATTAATAAAATTAACAAAGTACCAATTTATTTAAATGATCTCTAACAAAGATGTCTAACTCATGTCACAACCTTAATGTGCATTCCACAAAGCCTATGAGAGAGAAATTTGAAAAGTGTAACAAAAACTGACTTACAATTTCTGTCTGCCTACCACCATGGTTTTAAAGGGAGATCGAGGAGCTACAGGTGACAAGGGGAAAAAAGGAGAAAAAGGTGATGTGGGTGACCCTGGTTTATCTGGAGAACCCGTGAGTAACTCAGGTTTATCGCAGATGTTATCATAAACCACTCAGAAACAAAGCTGAGTTGTGTGTTCTTCTTTCTCTTTAATTACATATAATCTGAAACATTTAAGAAACTGAAACTATTAAAAACTTTAAAAACACAAAGAAGACATTTACTTGATTTATACCCCACTTCCCACATGGATGCGGTTTCTTCCTTAAGGCAGTTGTCATGAACTCAAGCAGCAATTAAATACGACACAGCCACTCAGTCATCTACCCCCCAACACTGGTATGATGGGGAGGAAAATCAGAAGAAAAAAAAGTAAAAAAAACCATCTAACAAGCAGAAGACTCATGGATGGATATAAACCAGTCTAATAATTGAACCTATAATAATAATAATAGTCTATAATAATAATCATAGTCATAATCATAAAAAAGCCAGGTGAAGCCCAATAAGATTGCTGCCCACCCTGTGATGGATGCCCAGCCCACCCCCGAGCAGTGATGGGCCCCTCCCAGCCGACTCCCTCAGTTTCTGTGCTGGGTGTGCCCTCCGTGCTGTGGAACATCCCTTTGGCCTGGCCAGGTCAGCTGTCCTGGCCATGCTCCCCCCAGCTCCTTGTGGAGCTTCTCACTGACAGGGCATGGGACACTGAAAAGTCCTTGACTCTGGGTAAACACCACTTAGCAACAACCAAAACAGCAGTGTGTTATCAACATGATTCCCATGGTAAATCCAAACCACAGCATTGAAACAGCTACTAAGAAAATGAACTCTATCCCAGCCAAAACCAGGACAGCAGTGAAAGACAACTGACAGTCAGTGACCCAGTGGGAGACTTGAGGTCATCCACTTCCCATAAACCACCTTAGGACGTTGCAGGTACTACATGCACAAGGCAGTGCATGTGCATTAGAAGCACTAGGTTTTCTAGTTTAACTTTCTATTGGAAAAATATTATTCTAATAATGGTATTGATGAAGTTGTATTCTGAATTACAATGTTACTATCTAATTGCAATAACTTAATTAGCAATCACTGTTTCAGGGCAAAACCGGACCAAAGGGAGACCAAGGCCTAACAGTAAGCAAATTCCATTATTTAAATCCCATTACAGCAAGATATAAACAACACTATCAGATGAAACGTAGCCTTTTAATTATTTTGGAAAGAGCTTTCTGATTAGAAGCCGACTCAGCAATAATATAGAAAGAAACCAACTCAAAGATTTCTGATTTTTTCTTATCTACTTTATGCTGAAATGGAATTAAAAGTTCCTGGTGACTTCAGGTATTGTGCTGCTATATGTTCTTTTATAGCTAGTGTTAGATCACCCAGGTGTGTACTTGCTGCAGGAAGGTTTTTTTGCAAGTATTTAAGAGTATGAAGAGCAAAGATCTTCAAACTTGTCATGGTTTATCATGCTATGAACTTATTTATATTTCTGCTAAGCCTGTACAACATTTGAGTCAAATTCAGTAAAGTATGTCAGTGAGTATATAAATATTACTACAGTTTATGATGAAAGCTGAGAAGCAGTAGCAAAAGGTTGTATTTGAAAGACTGATTCAATGCCAGATGAGTCCTGTCATGCACTTCAAAATATGTAACAAATGATTGCTTTGAGAAACACTTTGTTCACATGTCACAGAAGCTCTCATTGTTCTGAACAGACAGCTCTGAAGGCAGCAGTGTGCTGATGAAGGCTGGGTAATTGTGGGCCAGGTACATCAGGGCTGACAACTCCCATTCTGTATTGGTGCTCTGGCACATGTCAGCTCGCTACAAGCAATCCTATGCTTCCTAAAGTTGGGTCTATTTCTCTGCTCCCACAACATTTAAAAGGGATATCATATTATGCAGATGCTAAAATATATATGCCTTTCAGTTTAAATGAGAATCAATTAATCACAAAACATTTTTTTAAATAACAGTTGTTAAGTTATTGATTCTTGTATGCATATGAAATAGTTTATTGTAACATGTGGAACTCATTCCCAAGTTCAGAAGTTAAACAGTAAGATTTTTCTCTGTAGGACACGAGACTTACAGTGTAAGTCACTGTAGGACACAAATATTGATTATAAACAAAATATTGGTTAGTGTTAATATTATAGCTCATTTGAAAGAGGCAAATTGTAAAATATTTTAATATTTAATTTTTTTCACATCTAGAGAGAAGATATCATTAAATTAATCAAAGAGATATGTGGTAAGGACTCAGGAAATCTTTATGTTCAAATTCTGTATTTCCTTCATTACATTTGCATTCTTCTCTTTTCCTAAAACATGCCAAATCAAGTCATTGTGATCTGGGTTTCTTTTATTTTTCCTTTGTAGGTTGCAGTATTAAATGTAAGGAAATTCCTATGGAGCTTGTGTTTGTGATTGACAGCTCTGAGAGTGTGGGACCAGAAAATTTTGAGATTATCAAAGACTTTGTAACTGCTTTAGTAGACAGAGTAACTGTAGGCAGAAACGCTACCAGAATTGGCCTGGTGTTATACAGTTTAGAAGTTCGGCTAGAATTTGGTCTCAACAAGTATCCCACCCGCCAGGATGTTAAGCGAGCAGTTAGAAAAATGCAATACATGGGAGAAGGCACTCACACAGGAACTGCTATCCGCAAAGCAACCCAGGAAGGATTTGCTGGTGCTCGAGCAGGGGTGAGGAAAGTAGCTCTTGTGCTAACAGATGGCCAAACAGACAAGAGGGAAGCTGTAAAACTAGAGCTTGTTGTTCGAGAGGCCCACGCAGCAAACATCGAAATGTACGCAATAGGAATAGTAAATACTTCAGATCCAACACAGGCTGAGTTTGTGCAGGAGCTAAATGTGATTGCTTCAGACCCAGATGGAGAGCACATGTATCTCATTGATGACTTTAACACCCTCCCAGGTGCGTTCAGAGACATTTTATTCTGCCGTGTATCGGATGCTTCTCACAGGGGGGCAGGCTGGGAGAGAAGCATTATCTTTGTGGGTATGTTTTGAAGCTGCAAAGTAATAGGAATCTAGAGATACAGATCCCCCTTGTTTATGGTGTCACATTATGGGGCAATGTGCCAATGGGGGAATGTCAGTCACCCAGTATAGGAAAACAGCTGCTTAAACAAGTTTTCTAAGATGAGTAAGTGCTCATGCACTGAAAATCTGACTGTAAATCAGAATGAAGCCCATTGTCGTAAATGCTACTTGTTCGCTCCCCTGGGGAAATAACCCGTTTTCATGTGGTTATTCACAGCAGCAAGATAAGCACTTAATTTTCCTGTTACCAACTAGTAGTTATTACTAAGCTTAGATGAACACCCTTACCGAAGATCCCTGTATTTTCTACCATGTAGAGGACTTACATGCTGGCAAATTTGTGACCAAAAAGAACATACTCCAAAGAGTCTGGAATAATCTTCTTAGATGTGTGTAAACAATCTGAAGGAGTTCTGGATTACATGCATATTACTGACATATATAAGTAATCCAAATTTTAAGAATACATTGAATTTCTCAGTATGATAAGTTTTCTACTTTTTTTTAACAGCTCTGGAGTCCAAATTAGTCAATCAATTTTGTGAAGATGAACATAGCACCTTACTATACAACCATAATGAAAATGGTGCAAGTATAAGTGGGCAATCCTTCCAGTCAGTATCTCCAAGCTCTTTACATTACATACTTCAGAAGAACAATGTTAACAGACAATCACTTTCAGCACAGACACTTAGAGTATCTACAGTAGAAAGTCCTCTGAGTCCTGGCCATCTTCCTCGACCATCAGCTCCGGTATGAAAATTCAGCAGAAGTTTAAAGTAGATATCTTTCTGTGCCACCTAACGTAATTTGTACCATTTCCCTTAATTTTCTGCAGGACAGGTACTTTAACTTGGTGTGCTCAGAGCTGGTTGTTCTGAGTAAGAGCTCTGATGTTGCATGCAGGCAATTAACTAATAGCTGTAACTTATTCCTGATACTGTTACAAGGATTCCTTTGTTAAATACAGTAATAGTTGTGCCACAGTGTGATTCATAACAATATTAAAAGCAATTACACTGTTATAATTAAGTCTAAGAACAGTAATTGAACTCAATTGTAGATTATAATTTTAAGTGTATAAATAAACTTCCATAAAGCTTAACTAAAAAAATATTTATCCAACATTTAGATATGACAGCTTTCCTGGTAAACCAACCAGGAGAAGTTGAAATTCTGGTTCTTAACACTGAAGTCAGGGTAAATGCAAAGGAAAAACACTAGCAAATCTCTAAGTCATGGAGGGCTTGTTCACTTTGGAACACTTCACAGTATCTGGAAAGAAAAAAAATCAAATGCTTATTTCAGACCAACGTACCTTCTGTAGTCTATGACGCCTACGAAGAGGAACAAGATGAAGAACAACAGCCAACCCTGCTGACAGGAAACACTAGAGGTATTTCTGTTGTCATTCATTTCTTCATTTTCATTTTTGGCTGAAGAAAAATCAATGTCCTATTCTCATTCTTTTCACCTGCAGCTATGTTACCATTATTTTCATCTAAACAACCACCATCCAATAAAGGGATAACATCATCTCTCTCAACTGCAGGCCCCACACCAAGACCCGGTAGGTAACAGATCATTTTTCATTTTGTTACCTCTTTGCCTGGTACTAACTTTTAATAAGCCTTTAAATCAGAGTAATTTTGTTCCATTCTCCAAAGACTTTGTGAGTCCGTGATGTAGAAGAGAAGTTGTTTCAGGATTTTATAACAGATCTAGTTGCAGTTCTTGTCTTTCCAAGTACTGGATCCCACTGCTCCACTTAAAGCAAAAGGAAGGTTGTCTACAGCCTGAGAGGGAGCTCCTAAGGGGCATCAAAAGGAGAACACAATGCTCCCTGAGGGTGGGCCAGTCAGCAGGTCATTCATCAGCCAAGGAGGGGCAGTCTACAGAGAGGGAGACTTCATTAAAGGCAAAGACAATGATTTCAGAATTGGACAGAAAGAATGTTTGTCTCTTTCAGAGGAGCAATAGGAAAAAAGCAGTGTTTAGTCATTTTAAGTATAATAAATAGCTGAGTACTTAAAGGGTTGATTCTTTTTATATGAAATGTCCAAATGTATTTTGTTCATCATTTGGAGCATTTTCAGTTTCAGTAAGAGTGTGTTTTGATGGGAGCAACAGAAGAGAGCGATAGAAACATGTTCCCAATGTTTCCTGGGAACAGTGGCATGACTTATTCAGCCTCTGGCACTAACGTTTTTTTCAAAAAAAGTGACAAGATACCAGTTGCAAAAGACAAAACATTAGTCACAACATTAAACTTCACAGAAAACTGTTTTCTATCTCATGATGTTATTAAGGTGAGTGAGACTAAATTAGTATGTTACAGTCCTCTAATCCATATTTGTAGGAGTTTTAAATTCAAAACTTATGTACATGATTCCTACCATTTTATTGGATAAGTAGGACAAATATCATACAAAAGCAAGACAAGAGTTTTATATTCTTCTGAGTATTTAATGTCCCTTCTCCCACACCAGAAGGAAAATTAATGTACTGCAGAAGGATGCAGCAGATGCAAAAAAAAGCAGATGCAACTAGTTTACAGCTCTTTGGCTTAAAATTTCAGTTTGCTCACAAGACTGGTTGAATGTAATCAGATTTCAAAAAAATATATTTTAAAATTCTCATATTCATATAGTTCGCTCTTTTCGTATGTGGAGCCATAATATTTTTATTTCTGGAATTACTAGAATCATGCCAGTAAAGGAACAGTTTATTTGACTACCAAGATGCACTCATAACTTGTCTTCAATATTAACATCTTTAGAACTAAAAGTGAATCTTAAACTATTGTGTAAGACTAGCAGGAAAAAAAAAAACCCAAAGTAAGAGTTTTAAAGGTAAAATCTATGAAATATAATTAACTTTTACAAACAGAATGGTTTCTATTCCTCTTTTTGTTTTCATTTTAGAAAGTACTGTGGACCTGCGTTGCAAGCTGAGGCTGGACCAAGGGCCGTGCCGTGTTTACACAATCAGATGGTATTATGACAAACAAGCCAATGCCTGTGCTCAGTTTTGGTATGGTGGCTGCCATGGAAATGCCAACCGCTTTGAGTCTGAGCAGGAATGCAGGCAGGCTTGTGTATTTTTTTCTGGAGGTAGCAATTAGTCTCTACAATAAAAATGATAAGGTTGAAGCTATTGATTGTTTGGCTTTTTTATCAAGTATCCAGCGTAGTATCTAAAATCAAACCAAATAATTTATAAAATGCTAACATTATGAAGTCACATGCCCACTAACTATGAAAAGTCTACCTATGCAAGCATACTTAAATACTTTTAGTATTTATTCTATGGCATAGGGGTTATAACAAAATAGCAAATTTTCAACATTTTCAAGAGTACAAAATTTCCTTTTTTACTCAGTTATAGTTAGACCAGTGTAGCATTTGTCATAGCAGTTGCCCTTCCTTCACCTAGATCTTTAAATACTAGCATTGTACAATCACTAACTAGACCTTATTTTAAACTACATATATTGCTTTGGAAACCAATCCTTGGTCATTATGTAAGTTCTTTTCCCTTTGTAATGGAAATCTAATATTTGGCATGGATTCTGCAATGAAAGCTTCACTTCTTTTAAATGGAACTATTCTCACAAATAGTATTTTACTATCTAAAGCACAAAACATCAACTTCCAAGTGACATGCAGAGTACTACATAATACAGATAAATACAACAAATGCATCAACTTGTGGCTTACATGCTCTCTGGGTCCCGAGAGACCAGTACAACCAAGCTGAAGGGGAGGTGGTTCAGTTACCCACCTTCCCCAAGCACATCACAGGTACATTTCATCCTTCTCATTTTCAGTAAACTCTCCTCAGTTTTTATTAGCTAGCCAAGATCCAGAACAATTACAGTTAAAACACATTGACAGATTTCTATGAGTGAATATACCAATAACTGGCATTACTGTGTTGGGTTAGTTCATGTCTAAAATGGTTCTTCCAATGTGTTTCTCTTCTGAAAGCCAAGTCTAATTTTTAAATGCATTTTAATATTTTCATCTTCCTTAGTTAACTATTTAAACTTATGTTTAAAACATTAAACGGCACAGTTTATTGTCTGCCACTGTGATATTACTTTTTACATTTATATCTGCTTGTATATGTTGAATTTCCTGTTATTTAATATACTTTAAAGCTTATTTCTAATAAAACATTTTTGGTTTTACTGCCAGGCCAGAAAATGGATTATGGTACATTTACAGGACTAAAAACTTACCTCACAGCTAAATGACATTCACAGTGTCATGTGCTTCTCACAACATAACCAGATTTCTGCCACAGCCCTTATCAAGGCCAAACATCTCAGATTATGCACTCATTGATCATTTTTAGTTGGATTTGTGTGGTTTGTTTGGCTTTTTTTCCTGAGCAAATGGTAACGTCAAGCATTTCAACAAAAAGCGGAGTTTGGCCTCAACTAAAACACCCTCCCTCCTTTGTGCTCTCAGAACCCTCAGCTCCTCTCCTCACGGAGGGAGGTCGGGGCATTTTCCGCCCGCTGCTTAATTTCATCCAGCGGGTGTCCATTTCCGAATGGGTGCAACGGGCTCCTCGCCAACCCAGGGACAAGCTTTAGGGGAAGAACTACCAAAGGACAAATTTTTTTCTTATGAATCTTTTTTGCAGTTTGCTGGGGGTTTTTAAATTTTAAAGTGGCAGGGCACTGCAATTAAAATTTGGATACAGTTTTCAAGTCATTCCAAATTAAAAATGACACACCTCATCAATTTTAAAATAAACCCAAAACCACCATAGAAACACCCAGTCCCGCACATCCCCAGGACTCAAGGCTGCACCACCGAGAACGCCAGGATCCCTCAGCTTTTGTGTTTGAGCCCCTCAGTCGAGCCGGGGGAGGAGCCAGGGCGGGCGCGAGTGCGCGCGCGCTCCCCGCGTGCGGCGCCGCAGCCAATCCCGGCCGCCGCGGGAGAGCGAGACTCCACCCACCTTCCCCCCACCTTCCCCCCCCCTCCCCCCCCACGCCGTTGCCAGGGCGGCGCGCGGACTCGTCGGGGCGGGTGGCGGCCATGAGCGGGGTGCTGGACGTGCTGTGGGAGGACAGGGATGTCCGCTTCGACATCTCCCCGCAGTGAGTGTCCGTGTCCGTGTCCGTGTCCGTGTCCCGGCCCCGCCCTGCCCTCACAGCGCCGCTCTTGGGCCCGCCCGGCGCCGACAGGCGGCTGGCTGAGCGCTGCCTCCGCGGCTGAGGCCGACCACTGGTGTGGGCGCGGTGCACGGCGGGAGCGCCCCAGCGTGTGCCGGGAGCGCCCCGGTGTGGCGGCGGCGGAGCAAGGGCGGCTTCACCTGGCCGGGCGGGGCCGGATGGCACGGGGCGGTCTGTGCTTGCTGGGTGGGGTCCACGCACCGTTTCCAGTCTATAAAAAGAAAATAAAACCAAACGAAAGATTGGACGCTGGAGGACTGAGGGAAGGGCGCATACTTTTCCCAGCTGAGCTTTTCTAGCACTGAGAAGTACAACCAAGCTGAAGGCGTGTGCCTGCGGGGACGGTGGCACTCATGGGTAGCAGGGCTTGGCAAACGGGGCGGCTGGGCAGTATTCCACGAAAGTCGTGTCTTAATAATACGTTTTGTTTCTGTCATGCCACTCATGGAGAGTTTTTGCCGCTTTTGACAATACGACTAAAGTACAGCAAAAAATCACACTGCATTGGTTGTTACGTAATTAAGTGGTTAGTTAAATAAAGCAAAATAATAATACAAAGAAATAAATAGAAGACCTCACAAAAAAAGCCAAACAAACAAAAAGCCAAACCGCACCCTTTGTGGAAAATTTAGCAGAGCATTTCACATATCCTTATGCATCTGATATTTCTTTTGCTGGAATCTCTTCTTTCCTGAGCCTAGCTCCACTCCTTATGACCTGAATCTACATCAAGAGGCAATAAACTCTGTCCCCAAAAAATTACATGAATACAAGTGGGTTTTTTTTTGCTTTTCCCTCCATTTTCACACACTTTGTCCTTATTTTGGGGTATAGTTTTCATGGTCACACTTGCTACATAATTATTTATTTGCTGTTATATGGTAATCATAAAGATATTCATATTTTTCATCTGTGAATGTAGTGATAATTTCAGATATGTAAAGTTGATTTGTGTGCATGTGTGGATTTTTCATTGCATGATGTACTGAGCAGAAAACAGAGGAAAGCAAAGCAGGGAAATAAAAATGGCCTTAAATTAATTATTTTTCCTTTTTTTAGACAAATGAAAATGAGACCTGGAGAGGTCCTTATAGACTGCTTAGAGTCTGTTGAAGATACCAAAGGAAACAACGGAGACAGAGGTAACTGCATACTCAGGGAAATTGTAAATTTTCTACTCTTTAATCTGTGTAGGTTTATGAAAGCTGTGGAAGGTTCCCAATGCACTCTGTATCAGTGCTCTGTTGCACAGAAGAGATCCTGCCTATTTCTCACATCTGCCTTGGAATGTTTTCTTTAAAGATGTGGGAAGGTGATTCTTGACTCAGAATTTGCTTAGAATTGAAAGCCTTGTAGGAACAATCCATTTATAAACAGTGTGGTGCTGTTCTGCTGTAATCCTCTTTAATGCTTAGTTTGTCCCAGCCTGTTTTTAACTGAATCTGAAGTAAGGAATTAACTCACTGAAGTAAGGAATACGTAGTGGGCAGGGGCTGAAGCTGCCAGCATGCTGAGATGACCCTTCAAGGGGGTTGGATGTACTGCTCTCCAGGGTCCAGAATGGAATAAATTTGCATATGGCAAAGGGGTGAGGTTTTTCATGAACACTGCTGTGATAGTTAACCCACTGCCTTCCCCTTCTCCTCACCAAAGCAGTTCTGCATTAATTGTGTCTACATTTTTCCTATAAGCATCTGGATTGGAATCAATAACTGCTCTTGGTTTGATTCTGAGGAATGCTGGTATATAATAGAAATTGTTTAATTTGTTCCTTGTTGGATTTTCTCTGCTAGCATTTTAAGCATTTAAGTGTTTAGTGGTTTAGTGATTTTTCTGATGGAGTGTCCTGTGCTTTTTTCTTTTTCCCATCAAGAGGAAGGAATATCCTGTTGTTTCAGAGCATTTCATTTAATGGAATTTATTTAGATTAAAAATAGCTACACTCTTTATCTCCAGGCAAACTGCTTGTGACAAATTTGCGGATCATTTGGCGCTCACTGTCACTGCCCAGAGTCAACCTCTGTAAGTATTACCTTCTGTTTCCTTTGTGGTGCCTTGCTGTTCCTTCACAAAGTACTGATTTCAGTACAGAATGCTGAAGTATAGTTGTGTTGCTCTGGAAAGTCTGAAACAGTGAACTGTTACTAATGAATCTCTTTATAATATAGGAACTGAGATGATAATTCATGGCAAAATAGTAATACTCAATATTCTATGTTAATTTCTCAGAAAAGAAGTTGAACAGTTCTTCAGGCATATTTTTCATTTGGCCGATGTGGGGATTCATGTGGTTTTTTAGAAAAAAATATTTGAGCTTCATCATACATTGCTTTACTTGTAGCTCCTGTTGCCACCTGCTTATTCACATTCTGCATTTCTCTATTTATTCCCCACAAGTACCTGCCTTTCCAGTTTTAGTACTGTAAACTCTGGATAAGTTTCTCATTTTAACTGTATGAGTTAAAACTGTACGAGCAGTGAGAGTTTTGCTCATATTTAATTTAAAATGCTTAAACAGGTGCAGGATGCGATTCCTTTGTACACAAATTATTTCCAGTGTTCAGTGTGCAATCCCCTTCTGTGGAAATATTTCTTGAATTGGATAGTACACTGAGCAGCCAGAATTGGTCCTGATTTGAGAAGAGCACTTGACCAAAGAACCTTCCCAGATCCTTTCTAGCTTAAATTAGTCTTCAGGGTTGTGATGAGGACCCAGAGTATTAACCACAAAGTGTAATTCTCACACATAGCATCCAAAGCTGCACTAAAAAATTCAGTAATATTCTTTGTAATTTTGACTGTTATTTTTCTTGTTCTCAAAACAATGTTTTTTTATCCCTTGACTTTTAAGCTGTCGGTTACAACTGCGTTATAAATATAACTACAAGAACTGCCAACTCAGTAAGTTCCAAAAAATACTTTTAAAAATAATAAAAGAAACTGTAACTAGTTGCTTATGTTTGCTGCACTGTATCAACAGTAATCTGAAAGTTTACTTGCAAGAACAGTAAAGAGTAGTAACGAAAGTTTTGTTTTTAAAGTGGAGAGTTCTCAAATACATAGCCTGAATGGAATTGCATGCAACTGTGAAGCTGTTTGTTTGACCTGCCACAAAGAACTAGCAGGTAGATGATGTAGATTTCCTGGGCAACCATATGATAACAGAACCAAAAATACAGTTTCAGTCATATTACTGCAAATGTAGAGCAGGCAGGCTGCATTAGTTTTACTGTTGATGGAACTGCTAGTTGATCAAAAAGAAAAATAAGTTCAGTTGAAGACAGCGGTAGATTAATGGTAGGATCAGGATTGCACCTCCATAAACACTGTTTAAAACAATAACTTAGACAACATCTGAAGATTATTTATTATTTGTACAATCAAGCTACTATATTGCCAAAATGTAAAAATTCATTTTTTCCTTACAGAAATTACGAGGGCAGACAGAAGCTCTGTATATATTGACTAAATGTAACAATACTCGCTTTGAGTTCATATTTACCAATGTTGTTCCTGGCAGTCCCAGACTCTTCACTTCAGTTATTGCTGTGCACAGGTAGTGTACTTAAAATAGTGTTTGATCAAGGACTCAAATATGGGTGATTACAACTGCTGATAGACACAATATATGTCCATATTCAACATTCAGAAAACTTTCCCTAAAGAGAACAATCTCTGAAAGGAAGGAGGAGTGTGATCACAAATTTTAGTAGATAGCTGCACATAATGAAAATTAATGTGTATTTCGCTAGTTATTGATCACAATTTATACACTTCGTGTGTATAAACTATCTGAACAAATAAGAGTATGATGGAGCTAATTTCAGTGTGTATTTTCTAGCTATAATTTGTGTCTGCAATAATTTCCTGTAATTTCAGACCATGTAAAGGAAATGAAGAGTTAAATCCTGGTCCAAACTCTTCATTGACTACAAAACACTACATGCTTCCCATCTAAAGACAAGTCATCTGAATGAATGTGTGCAGAATACATTGCCATGGGTGTCTATTTAAGAGCTATGGAATACTGACATATGTATTGGATGTGTGTGATTTAACTGGCACTGAAAAATAAAGGATTGTTAATGTCCATGCTATGTGTAGCATAGGACCCAGAGAACTTATGCTTTGTAATAGAGGCTGGGTGATGACTGACTTAAGGAAAAGGAAAAAAAACTATAGACATGAACAGTACAGGAGATCAAAAAGTTGTCAAAAACCTGTCTTAAGTTTAAAGATAATTTCATTAAGGAAAGCTGGAATATACTTAATTATGTTGAAAAATTTGTAATAATACTCTCACTTTTGTGCAATGTGGTGATAAAAAAAGCTGAAAATATACATTTCATATCTGTATTGAAACAAAAGGTAAAGATAGTAGAAAAACAGAACTATGTATAAACTAATACATATTTTATATTTTTTGCAGAGCTTATGAAACTTCCAAAATGTATCGTGATCTGAAGCTGAGAAGTGCATTGATTCAAAACAAGCAACTGAGATTGTTACCACAAGAACAAATATATGATAAAGTCAATGGAGTTTGGAATTTATCAAGTGACCAGGTATAGTAAAGAATCAGAATATGCTGACTACAGAAAAGTGAAAATGTTTCAGCTTTCATCTAGCAATTGTACTCCTGTAGTTTTGTAACCTCCAAGGAATTACCCTAATGCTGTTCATGAGCTGATGCCTGCAGAGAAACTGATCCCATATATTTGCTACTCACTACAACAAGATCTCCTTTTGGTAATCTGAAGTCTGCATGACCTGGCTAATATGCAAGGAACTAGATATACAATTTTTGTTAAAAAGATGTATTTAGGAGTCTAAAGCTCTGTATGATACTGAAAGAAAATCATGTTTCTGAAGTGCTCTGCTGAACATTTGTATATTTACATGCAGCTTTGACTAAACAGTAGTAAGATTATATTGTCTATTGTCTTTTGATTAATGAAAATTGAAAATACTGGCGGGGATTCTGTGTCTTAAAAAAATGAAAAACTTTAAGATAAAAATAGAAAGCATTTATTATTTTACAAGGCACTAGTTGCAAGCATTTCCCGGAGCAGTGAAACAAAACAGGAGCTGATATTTCTGTCTGTGCAATTTTAGTCCAGAATAGAAATATGATCCACTCTGACAAGCTAAAAAGTTCTTTCCTCTACATTCCCTTGGCACACATCTCCTCAATTACCTAAGTTTAACCACATGCCTTTATACTTACGCTTTCTGCCAATTCCAGATCTGTACAGTTAATAACACTCAGATGCTTCATGTATTCCCATGAGGTTGGCTGGGCTGTGACTTGATCCAGCTTTGCTGCAGTAGTAGGTGCTCACAGCTATTTTCATTACTCAGATTCACACAGCCGTTAAAGATAGGATCCTGCTTCCTTGCAATCAATAGAAACATTTCAACTGGGTTTGGTAGGGAAGAATCAGGCTTTTACTGAATAAAATATGAAGCTGTATCTTGCTTATATGTAAATGGGTAGCAGTAATCATCATGTTTGGGAAAAAAAGCTCTGTCCTTAAAGCAATTCTAACATAACTTTTCTTTAATAGGGAAATTTGGGAACATTTTTTATTACTAATGTGAGAATAGTTTGGCATGCAAATATGAATGACAGCTTTAATGTCAGCATACCATATCTACAAATTGTAAGTATCTTACAACAACCATTTTCAAAATGAAACAGCATATGTTCAAGTCTTTGGTTAAAACTCCCAGGTTACCAAAATTTTATTTCATATCTCTCATTCAGAGAGGAACTTAGTTTTTCCAGCATCAACCACAGGGTATATTTTCTTTTCTGTCCAGATTAGTTGGAGGATTTCCTGGGCAGGTTCAGGTGTTGAAAATGGCTTGTATTTCAAACTTTTTAATATTTATTCTGATGCTTCATGCCACCTACATACACTGGGATTCATGATCTGTGAACCTGATGTTCAGAAATTTACTGTTACCACTGTTACCATTTCTAATAAAACACTTTTCCCTGAGGTTTCAGGGGTTCAGATTTGTAATGGTAAATGGGAGGGAATGCTGGTAGCCAAGCTTCCAGAGCCAGTAATTGTAAATATTACACTGTAAAAAAGAAACTGAAATGAGATTTTTACCCAGTAATTACAAAGTTTTTAACAGCGTTATACCTCTTTATCATTAGCGTTCAATAAAAATGAGAGACTCAAAGTTTGGCTTGGCTCTTGTGATAGAGAGTTCTCAGCAGGTAAGAAGCTTTAATAGTCTTTTTCTATTGATTACATTTTTATTATACAAATATACAATATTTCTCTAATTTTGAGATGTCATGGGTCTACTTTTAAGTTACATAGAGCATTTCTTCTGTGTGGCCTTTTGAAAACTAAGAAAGTTCTCTGCACTGCTTTAAGTGTATGTTTTGGTCAATATGGCTATTGGGAGTTACAGTTTCTCTAAGCAAAGCAACAATAGGCCAGCATGACTAGCTTATAACTGTCAAATACACTGTCTTCTGACAGATTATCTTTGGGATCTAATTAATTCTGTAGTTAATTAAGACCACTCTTTTAAATCTTTTTCATTATTTCTGTGTATCTGAAAGCTTCTTTAATAACAGCATCAAGACCTAAGAGACTCAGCATTTGCTGAATAGCCGGGAATAAAACATTAATATCACTTCTGAATTTGTCTCACCCTTGTTTGCTTGTGGTTTTCTGTATAAGGAGTTTGTTCCCCTTTTATATGACAGGCTAATGGTTAAAAGTTTATCTACCTCATAGAGAAGCATTGTCATTGTTTTATTTCACCCATGATTCAAGTTTTCTCAGCAAGCTGAAAATTGCTATCATTTAACTGGAAATCACTATCAAGGAGAAAAAAGTGTTTAAAAAGTAAGACTAATAAACAGATGTTGTCTTTTTTCTCTGTTATATAGAGTGGAGGATATGTACTTGGTTTTAAAATAGACCCTGTAGAGAAACTACAGGAGGCAGTGAAAGAAATTAATTCGCTTCACAAAGTTTATTCAGCTAATCCTATATTTGGAGTGGATTATGAGATGGAAGAAAAGGTACTCCATTTATTTATTTTAAATTAGATACAATACTGTGTTAACAATAATAAAAATATATTAAATATATTAGATATGTGAATTTACTTACTACAATGTTACAATTTGCAGCCCCAACCCCTTGAAGACCTAACAGTGGAGCAGGTTCCAGATGATGTGGAAATAGAAGCTGATGAACATACAGATGCTTTTGTGGTAAGGGGCTCCACAAAAAAAACAGAAAAATAGAATCATTCCTGTTTGGTTATTCAGATTTAAGCAATGTACAGCTGTAATCCTCTGTTAAAGATAAGCTGCAACTGTACTTTCTATATTTAAAACACATCTACATGCCTTTTATTAAACATCCTGATTATTACAAGAATTTATTCTGTATATGAATTCTTAATTAATTCTTTAAATATATTCTTAATATGAATAATATTTGAATAATAGTTTGTTCTTTAAGAACAAACTATAATTCAAATATTATTCAAAAGAAATATTAGTAGATATTTAAAAGAATTTTTGTATGTAGTTCCTCAACACATTAAAATTGGGAATGGCTTGAAAATCAGCAGTACAATATAATCAGATAATTATATTGAAACAATAATTCACCTTCTCTTAAAGCAGACTAATAGATGGTGATATCTATATGCTCAACATTTATCAAAGATTCAAACTTGGAATATTTTTAGAAAGGCAGCAATAATTTTACATTATTATGTCTCCCAGTATTTTGGGAAAATTTACTTTAAAATGCATGACGTTACTTAATTGACCTTCTTTCAACAAATTTCCAAACTTGATGTGCAACCCAGTAACACTTGGTTCCATGATTGACTGCAAGGGTAGATGGCACATGTTTTCAAGTGTTAGCCTTGATGTATTGACCAATCTCTGAAATTAGATAAATTAACAGGCCTAGCATGAGTGTTATTTCCACTCCTTTTAATTTTGCAGCCTCTTACTAACACAGATAAGCTCTTGTTTTTTCCTTTCCCTCTTTCCTAGCTTTTTGGCTTATTTCTTTTCATTTTTGCACATTTTTATTCAATCTTCAGCACAGTTGAAGAAATACCTTCTCCTTAAATGGAGATCTGTTTGCTTTGTTGGTGCCTTTATCACCTGAACTAAATAACTGTGCTTTGTATATTCTCAAACAAAAACTGGAAGCTGAAAATGGTTAGAAGTTTGTTGCTGGAGAGGCTCAGGTTGCCCAGGACCCAAGGAGCAGCTACACACCAATATTCCACAATACTTGATGCCGCAGGAAAGTGCTTTCTTTGCTGCCCCTCACCAGTCCACAGGGGCAGCTGAAGCAAGACTGGGCTCATTTTTGGAAATAACATCTAGAACCTGCTGGTCCAGAGATTTCTAGAGTGTGGATATTTTTGGAGATCTGATATCCCTAAAAGTTTGAGCCTTAATTTCCACCCACACAGAATAGGAAAGATGGTATCTCTTTCCCACGTCCCTGTTTATGGAGTTGTTCTATTACTCTATGTTCTTTTCTTAGATTGAGTATGATGTCAACTGAATTTTGATATTATACATTTTAAGCTAGTTTTTGATGTTGAATAGTAAAAGCTGCTGCACATGAGGCAAAAAAATACCAGGATGCTGTCAGTTTGTCTTCATATTAATATTCCCTATAAAGTGTTTGTCAGTGTAACAAATGTAATACAAAAATGTTGCCATTTAAAAAGTCTTTCTTTATTATGATGGAAATTTCAAAGGTTGGTATTTAATTAAAAATACCATAATCCAGTGGTATCTAATCTATAATCCAAAACAGAAAATCCTGTTTGAACCCTTCTGTAAATTATTTTAACATAGAAGTAAAACCCATGTAGACTGCATTCTTATGGAAGACCTACTCAATACAGTTTTGACCCCAAGGAATTGTTAGCAGATGTGGTTTTTAGACTCTTGTTTTCATAGTTCTCTTTTGTTTTCCTTTGCAGGCTTATTTTGCTGATGAAAACAAGGTAAGGAGATACTTTTTCATACTATCAAATTCCTGTTGATAAAATGGGATAATGAAATTAAAAAGTGCCTTCTGCTTTATTTTATTTTCTCTTATATGTCATGTATTCAAAAAGCAACATGATCGGGAGCCTGTGTTTTCAGAAGAACTGGGACTCGCAATAGAGAAGCTAAAGGATGGATTCACACTCCAGGGACTCTGGGAAGTAATGACCTGATTTAGAGTGGCACGTTTGTTTCTTAAGCAGGGAAGAACTCTGTTCTCGCTGGATTTAGATCTGTAGAAGATAATTTAGAAATATCGGAGTAGTAGAGAAAGAACATGCCAAAGCTAAAGAGCAGGCAAATATTATATAATAAGCCCTCAGGCTATGTCATAAAAGAAAGGTTACTCAAAAACCTTGTACGCTTAAGCGGTGCATTTCCTGTGTTGCCTGTGTAAGCAGTGGGAGGAGAGCCCCTCTGAGGCTGCTGCGGGAAGCGCTGCCCCCTGCAGGCCGCTCGGTCCCCGCTGTAGGGACCATTCCCTCTGTCTGTGAGACTGGGAGCACCTGGGGGTCCCTCCACACCACCTACAAATGGCGTGGCAGCGCCATTGACACACTTGTAACCTCCGCTGTTTTCAGGATTGCCCTCTGTCTCCCTCCCCTGACAGTGCAAATTCGGCCATGGTGTTTCAGACACCATTTTATGGCGGGTAGCCACCATTTTTTTATAACTTCATGGCTTCTTTGTTTATGTATTGCCCTTTGGCTGCCAGGACCAGGCACTGCTTGCTATTTTACACAGCACTATGTCAGAAAAAGGAGCCTCCTCTTTTTCTGAACATGGAGACCACTGCTTGAGACAGGGCAGTGTGAGGTATGCAGTTTGATGCTCAATTTCAAGTATTCATGTATTTATACAGAGTGATGTATTTTCCCAAAATGATTGTTTGAATTACATTTCCATAACTTGTTTAATGATATGCAACACAGAAATACCATCATACAGGGAACATTTTGTATGTAGGCATATTGGCTGTGTTATTGATAGCTTTAAGCAAAAGCAATCCTGTTCCAAATAATAGCTTTCATATTTCATAATTTTGCTAAATGTTCAGCATGTATTATTCCAAGTTTTAATTGTAATCCAGATATCCTCATACAGTTGTTGTTTGTTTGTTTGTTTTTGCCAGAGCACTTTTTGAAGCAATGATCTAGAAAACAGGGCACATGCAAATAGCTTCTGTGAGTCATTAGACCTTTTATGATGTTATGTGTTAATGAGTCATTTATTGTTTAAAGGAAGACACAGCTGTTACGTTTTCTAGTGAGATAAAACCTCTGTGCTGTTTTCTATAAATGGAAAAAGTCAAATGAGCTGTCCCCTCAGCTGTTGTTTCAGCAGCTGACTGTTAAAGTAGCTCTGGTGCGAATGTAATACTGGTGTTTGTAGAAAATCTTTCAAAGTATATACTTTAATGAAATACAACCTATATTGAAAAGCAGTCATTACTTCAATAAACTTTGATATTATTATATATTGTTGTAAATCTTGCATTCAAGTAGTTGTATTTTGTATTTTGATCCTGTTTCCATTACATTCAAAGAACATTTTACCATATGGGTGGAGATTTCAATTTGAATTATTTTGGAAAGCAAAACTTTACCTGAAATAACACATATTTTATGTCTAAACAGTAGTGTTTGGTTTAAAACCAAATGGATATTAAGAAGCAGCCCAAAATTTTGAAACCTGAATATCTGAAGAAATTGTATATGTGATATGGTTGTGTATAAAAATTATCTTAAAACAAGAGTGATCAATACAAAGTTATAGAGTTTTTTAGTATCTTTATGACTGCAGCAATGAGCTGTATTAAGCAACTCTGAAAAAGTGAGCAGTAGTTAAAACTGACTACTCGATTAATAATATTTCTATTTCAGAATATTTAGTAACATATATCTGTACAATCTTGCTCATAGCTGTCTCACTGAGGATCAGATTCTGCTGTCCTTACTCATGTCAAATAATTTATTACATTGCACATAATCTTACTGATTCAATGTGGAGAATGATGGCAAAACCTGACCATAGTGACTAAGAGCAACAGTTGCTTCTTTCAGTCTTTGACAGCTGCAAGAGCAACTCTGTTTTTCCAAACCGTCCATCCCAAATTCCGACCTGTAAGAGTATGTACCTATATTTAGCTAGTGAGATTAAATTGCAGAGGCTTCAAGCAGGGCAAAAAGCACATTGGTCTGCCTTTTTTACAGACAAACCCTTGGGGAGACAACAGCTAAAGCTTTCTACTCCCTCCCCTTTCCCAAGTGTTTGCGAAATGGATTCCCAAAGGGAACTCACTGAAGAGCTCAGACTTTACCAATCCACCCTCCTTCAGGATGGCCTCAAGGAACTCCTTGAAGAGAAAAAGTTTGTAGATTGTTCTCTAAAAGCTGGTGACAGAAGCCTGCCCTGCCACAGACTGATTCTGTCGGCATGTAGCCCTTATTTTCGTGAGTATTTCTTATCTGAGCAAAATGAAGAGAAAAAGAAGGAAGTAGTTCTAGATAATGTTGACCCCAACATCCTGGATATGATTGTCAAATACCTTTATTCAGCAAGTATTGATCTCAATGATTCTAATGTGCAAGATATTTTTGCTTTGGCCAGCCGCTTTCAGATCCCTTCTGTATTCACTGTGTGTGTCTCCTACCTTCAGAAGAGGCTTGCTGTTGGTAACTGTCTGGCCATCCTTCGGTTAGGTGTTCTGCTTGACTGCCCGAGACTTGCATTTTCTGCCCGTGATTTTGTTTCAGATCATTTTGTGCAGATCTGCAAAGAAGAGGACTTCATGCAGCTTGCCCCTCATGAACTTATCTCAGTTATTTCACCTGACAGTTTAAACGTAGAGAAGGAAGAACTGGTATTTGAAGCAGTAATGAGATGGGTCCGAACAGACAAGGAGAACAGAGTAAAGAGCCTGGGGGAAATTTTTGACTGCATACGTTTTCGTCTAATGCCAGAAAAATATTTCAAAGAACAGGTTGAGAAGGATGATATAATTAAAAGCAACTCAGACCTTCAGAAAAAAGTTAAGATTATTAAGGATGCTTTTGCTGGAAAACTGCCTGACTCTAGCAAAATCACAGAAAAGTCAGCCAAAGGGGAGGTGAATGGTGATGTAGGAGATGAAGACTTACTGCCTGGCTACCTAAATGACCTTCCCAGGCATGGCATGTTTGTCAAAGACCTGATTCTTCTGGTTAATGACACTGCTGCAGTAGCTTATGATCCTCTTGAAAATGAATGCTACCTAGCAGCCCTCGCAGAACAGATTCCCAGAAATCATTCCAGTATAGTCACCAAACAAAATCAGGTCTATATTGTTGGAGGACTCTATGTGGAAGAGGAGAACAAGGATCAGCCTTTCCAGTCATACTTCTTCCAGGTACAAACTTTATATTTGTTGGTATAATAATAGGTGCTTATGAGGGTTACTGAAGAGTGTTCTGTCTGCAAGTGGGTTGTCTAGTGTCTTTGTATGGTGATGGAGAGAAGTATCTAGAGAGAGTTATTTTTGTCTCAGAGACAGAAATGAAACTGAGGGCCTTGCATCTTCTTTTTCAAGATTAACTGCTGGTGACATCTCAGAAAATATTAAAAAGATTAGTATATTCTGTCTAGGCACTGCTTTTCATTAAGGCCCAGATTTTTCATGGTGCAGATGTCTAAATTTAGGTCTAATAATATTTTTTAAAATACTTTTTGTGTATTTTTGTTAACTCTGATGAAAGTTGGAGTGCTTTAGCTGGTTTAGATCTGATGAGATGTCTTTCTTTTTTGCATCTAAAATACTTTCATGACAGCAGTAATGTGTGTATTTTAAGTGCAATTTCTGCTACTAAATTGCAAAAGTCCTTTTTGTCCTATCTACATTTAAAAGCCTAAGGGCCATATAAATAGGTAATTTAGAGGCAGAAGGTTTTTTCCTTGGCAAACTGTCAGTGTCAGTACACTAAATACCATGTTTCAACTGAGTGTAATTGTATATCTTTGTAAATCTGTATAATACAAGGCTGATTAGTGCTAACTGTAACTCCACAATATATTTCAGGAAAATTAGCAAAAATGCAGTTTGTCATGCTTATACCATAAACTAAGTCTGTTGTGTTTTTAGCTACATGCTTTGGTGTATATTTAAACTATTTTGTGCTGAATTATGCAATATGCTGCTGGCCACGTCCTCTCTTTAGGCACACTGGTGGCCTAAAAGAGTAAAAGTAAGTCCTGTTTAAATATGAAATAAAGCACAGTTATAAACAGTGATAAAATTTTGAAGCCTTCAGATATTAAAAACTGCAAATATTGTTTAAAGGAGTATGGCTCGCTCATTTCACACACAATAAAAGACTTGGTTTCAGACACTTGTTACATCAATGAGAGGGAAGTCTTAGTTTGTGGGGGAGGGACTAACACTGTTTCATTTCCTTATGTAGGTGTAAAACACTAATCACTGAAGTGAAAAACTTGTTACAAAAATATTCTTCCAATAGAAATAACACATTGATGTAGTAATGTGTATTTAGTCCAGAACTGATTAAGTCTCAGGCTACTAGAAAGGGGCCTCTGAGAAATGAAACCTCAAGACTGATCCTAAAAATAGATGAAGTTTTCAAAATTCTACTTTAAATGTCAACATCCATTTCCTGAAATCATGTTTGTTTGCTTGTCATCTTTAAGCTTGCTTACTGCTGCTGTTCCCTAAAGTTACAATACTTATCTGCATTACCCATGTGGCTGTTGTTCTCTCCAAAATATTAATGCAGTGCCAAACCAATTCTCACTTGCTGATCTTCCTTTTTCTACCAGTGAAGCATTGCATTTGGTAGCTTGCAACCTGGGAGAAAACAAGGCTGCCACTGGCTCGAAAATGCATGACAAGTTGATGCCCTATCAGCAGTAAATATGTCATCTTGAAGACTTGGGAAGTAAGCTGTGATCTCTGTGATCTTCTCATTGCCCTATCCAGATCCAGCTACTGGGGAAATCCATGTCCACAATATACATTTCACTGTTGCAATAAAACTTTCTCTCCAACAGGGGTGGTCTGTCAAATTTGGGAGATGCACTTAGCATGGAAACCTTGACTGTGGAATGTACTCCTGGAAGAAGAATGTCACCAAGCTAAATTCTGAACTTTATTTTGACTGAACTTTGTTTTACTTTCTATCCAATGCCTTTACACCCACACAAACTTCTTACCCTCCCTTCCTATACTAATTCCAGCAAATCTATATGCAGTAGGTCTGAGAAAATAGTTCTTTTTCAACGTTAGAGGTAATTCAGGTTCAATCACAAATTCTCAGATCAAAACAAAAAATAAGTACCACAGGTACTTATTCTAGGAAAATCCTGGTTTATTTTGTCGTCTGTCCTCCTGCTGCTACTTCTTCTTAGCTGTTTTCAGCATACTGGATGCTAACTCATTGAGAGAGTCCTGAGAGTACTACAGTAGAAATGACATCAATATTGTTGCCAAGGGAGCTGCAGTGAGTTCCTATTTTGCTTAAAAGTGGTTTTTGTGTCTTCAGTGATCTCATGAACTTTTGAGGGTATTTGTGATGAAACACACATCTGTTGCCCTAGGGATTGCAAAAGAAACATCTGTGCCCTTTGCCATGTGATGTTTCCTGATCAGTAAGAACTGTGTAAGCATGTCTGGCACCTCACTGTAGCGATGAGCACACCAGCTAAACACAACTGCAGGAGTGGCTGCTCCCTCGGGCAGGAAGAAGAACCACCGGTTCTTTCCAGCATGATAGGGAACTGAGAGTGAGGGACCTTTGTGTAAGGAAGAAGAGCTTAATAAGGAGGCAAGGAAACAGTGAGGGTGAGCAGACACAAAGAGAGTTGTATGGCATTGACTCTGCTAGATCTCAGCACAAATAAGCATGGGTGGGTAGAAGACATCATTCATTAGCTGCACTGAGGGAAGGGCAGGTTGTTCAGATAAGCAGATTTGCTGGTGAGGGACACTGAGTGCCAATAGATTAATTCTGTGGAATAGTATTCATTGTGTGGATTTTTTACTCTTGGCCTTTCCTAACCCTTGCTGTTCTGATGCTCTTTCAGCTGGATAGCATTGCTGGTGAGTGGGTTGCCCTTCCTCCACTGCCATCAGCCAGGTGTCTCTTCGGGCTGGGAGAGTCAGACAACAAGATCTATGTCATAGCAGGCAAGGACCTTCGCACCGAGGAGTCGCTAGATTCAGTATTGTGCTATGACCCTGTGTATGTTCCAAATTCAATTATGCCCTCTGAGGACATATGTAGATGGCCCATTGTTAGTTGAAAAAACCTAACAGTGATCTTCTTGTTCCAGGGCAATGAAATGGGGTGAGATCAAAAAACTGCCCATCAAAGTATATGGCCATGCAACTATCTCAAACAATGGACTGATATATTGTCTTGGTGGAAAAACTGATGATAAGTGAGTTTCTAAGTCTTTTTATGACAATAACATTATCGTCTTGGTCCTTAATAAATAATATGTCTCACACTCAGAAATTAGGTTTTCCCTTTGCTGCATCTCTGATATAAGGTTGCTAATAGTCTGGCAGAGGGGAACACATTATGGTATGAAGGATCTATTTTTTGGTGATAAGGTAAATTACATATAAATTGTAATCCAACTTGCTATTTTAATAACCATACTTATTTCCAAGGCAAATTTTACTTACACTGCAGACAAATTAATAATACATAGCTATGAGGACCTTCACTGAAAGTACTCTTTCCTTTCAGATAGAAATACCTAGGTGCCCTGGATTTACAGTCTGTTTTTCCAATTTTCTTGCCTATGATACCTGTTATACTTTATTGGGTATGACATTAGGAAAATAAAAGCTTTCACTCACACTGAACAGGGGGTGGTAATTTTTAAGTGTTTTATAGGAGATATTTAAGATAAAAGTTTGTAATATCAGCCAAAACTTCATCATAAACTTTCCTTTACATAACCTTTGCTATATTCCTCCACAAATCCATCTGAATACAATATGCTGGGAAAGGACGTTGTCTTTCTCCTCAAAAGTACAGTGAAATGGCAGCCTTGTGTAATGTAAACCACATCTGATTTAGTCCTATGGATGTGAGTAATGCTTTGTAGACATTGCAAGGATTCTCAGGTTAGATACAATAAAGGATTCTCCAGGATAAGAAAGAGGTGGTATAGATAAACCTGTACAGTCTACCTCAATTAGATCTACTTGCAACAAGTCAAAAGTTCATTAGAAATGATCACCAATTTTCTTTTTGCTCCCCAGGAAATGCACTAATAGATTATTTGTGTACAATCCCAAGAAAGGAGACTGGAGAGACCTGGCTCCAATGAAAGTGCCTCGCTCGATGTTTGGAACAGCCATCCATAAGGGCAAGATTGTCATTGCAGGTGGTGTCACTGAGGAAGGCCTTACTGCATCTGTTGAAGCTTTTGATCTGACCACCAATAAGTGAGTGCAATATTCAAGCTACTTTAATCAAGTATTTTATCATCTAGGCTTTTAGGAGCCCTGAGGTAAGAGTCTCAAAGCTGTTCAGGTACCTATACTCCCACTGAGACATTTGGTCTGCAGTCACATGTTCAGCAGTTTACAGAGCAGGTCTGTAGATGTTTTTCCTGCACCTGCACACACTCCAATTATTATGCTAATGCCATTTTCTATGAAGCATATTACTGAATCAGGGAATCTGTAAGAAGTTGTCCCTGAGATGTCTTAACAATGTAATTGTGTAATTTAAGAGCTGCAGAAGACCCTGAGGGGATGGAGACATTGGAACATACTGCTGATAGATCTCAGAATTTTTTCATTTTATTAAACCATGGTCTTGGTACCTGAATTTGTTGCTCAGGGAAGTGTTTTAGTGCATTCAGTTTACAATATTTCTTTTGTGTTTAACTTGACTTTTTCTTTTGATCCTTAGATGGGAGATAATGCCTGAATTTCCCCAAGAGAGAAGTTCCATTAGTTTAGTCACTTTAAGTGGAGCTTTGTATGCTATCGGAGGCTTTGCAATGATTCAGCTTGAATCTAAAGAATTTGCACCTAGTGAAGTCACTGACATATGGAAGTAAGTTTCATTTTAGTCACTCTTTCCTGGTCAAAGGTCTTATCTAAAATTGAGGTTTGTAGACACTGGAGGCTAATGCTATTTTTCTGTTTGACTCTGAATATGATCCATAGCACAGGCTGTAAAGCATTTGTTGACAGATAAAAAAGTTTGTCAGAAAGTAACAAATAAACATGAGACCCGGATCTAATGACTACTTCCACCTACTAATGATTTGACCAGTCCAAGTCACAATCTTCAGCTTCTTTAGAAGAGTAAATTGCCATCTCTTGGCATTTTTAGCCTTGCCAATAAAAACATTCTTTTGTGGCACTGTGATGCAGAAAAGCACGTATATACAGAGGCCTGTACATACTGATGTGTTGATGGTCAAATGAGTAATGTTCCAAGAGAATGAGAAGTCCCTATCTCCTAGGGGTTTTTGAGCTAATCACAGCAGCAGTTATGAGACATCATATAAGAGTTGCTGCGACTCTTAGTTGCCTGTGTAAATTCAGAAGCTTTAGTTGGCAGTAGGAAGGAAAATTCCCCAACTTTATATGCAAGAATCTGAAGAAATTCAGAAGGGATGCTTAAGGAGGAAGCTTTTTTAAAGCATGACACAGGTCAGCAACAAGCTTTAGGGACCAGGAAAAGAATAGCTTGTGTGCAAGAACATCTTTCTGTTCTGGAGTAGAGGACAAAAGCAGCCTTTCTTGGCACCCTTGAGCACACAGTCGCTACAAGCCTTTGCAACAGGTGGACTATCCTCCTTTTCATGTATGTGTGCTGAAGCATCAAACTCAAATTTAAAGAAGCTATTTTCTAACTGTTTTTAAAATGCAGGTATGATGATGAGAAGAAAGAATGGGTTGGCATACTGAAAGAGATCCGATATGCTACTGGAGCCTCCTGCCTGGCCACACGCTTAAACCTCTTCAAGTTATCAAAACTGTAAACAAAATGCGGGACATGTGATATGGTGAGGGAGTTCTGACAGGCTCTTCTGGTTTTGTTGCATGAAAATGTCCCCAAATTGTACAGTTTTATAGCAGCATACTCATCATACTGGGAACTGTTAAATAGTTCATTTGTCTGTCCAGTTCTTAAGATACTTTCTAGCTAACCAGCAACCACAGAATTTTTGCCAGTGTTTAAATTTCTAAAGGGTTATAATTAATGTTGATTAGATTAAGATTTTGGCAATAACTCAATTTTCCACTCTGTGAAACTGCAAACAACAGTAGTTAGCCTTCCTTGCACTCAATACAATCTAGTTATTGGTGGCTTGTCCTCCAAACAATGTGCATGAATTAATTGTTAAGTTAAATACAACTAATAGGTAGCTAATATTATTCTAACTGGCTGTTTGTAAGGTCAGATTTCCCCTCTTAGTAACGTATGTAAATCCTTCACTCTTCAGCGGTATCTTGGAAATATTCTCATCCCAGACCTCAAAAAAAATTTAGCTTGGAATTGAAATGAATGTTTTAAACAAAAGTGGCTTAATATTATGTGGCCTAAAAAAAAACCAGTTTCAGCCAAAGCTATACTAGTAGACAGAGGAGAGGGTAGAGAGAGAAGTTCATAAGGTTAGTAGCTCTACTGTTTTACCTACTGTGTTTAGACTTCTGATAACAAGGATTTTCCACTTTTTTAATGCTTTTATATTTATTTCCAAAGCAAATATTTTATGGAAGTTTTTCTCAGAGATCTGAGGTCAATAGCAAGCATTAATGAAAAAGTCCTAAAAGAGCTATCTTTAGCAAATACCTGTGACAGAGAGGACTTTTTCATTTACTATAGAGTTGATGCATTTTGATGTTGAAACTTTTAACAATTAAACTTTGTTTTTAAAACTATAAAAGTATCACTTGATGGCATCTTTTTTGAGTGATTAGCTCATCATCACTATCATATTGACAGGACACAGATCTCTTAGTACAGCCTTTGCCCAAAATAAAGCACTCAGTTTTCTTCTTCTTCAGAACTTGCTTACCATTTTTTTGTCAAGTAGCTCTTCAAAGGATTTCTCCATTGCATAAAGAGGCTGTCATCAATCTAAAGGATTTCATAAATTTAAATTAAATTGGAAAAGAAGGCCACCACACCTGATTGAGTAGCAATGCCAGCTATCAAATGACCTCTTGCATTGCCTTCCTATGAGACAGAAGTAAACATATGCAGAGGCACAGCCATCATAGTTCATTTCAGTATGTTACTGACCACTAGTACTTAATCTGGGGGCATCTTCCCTTTAGTACCCAAATCCACAGCTGTGCTTAGCACCTATATTTATTGGCTCCAGTTAGATCACTGGTTTACACCACTCATCTGCTCTAACATTTGCTGATTTAATATAGAAAGAATGAGTGCAAAGAATCAAGAACAACACTTTTTACTGAATTGCTTTTTTTTTTTTGCTTTTCTTCAATGCCCTTTCTGGACCACTCATAACAAGTTTTAATCCTCTTCCCATTGTGCATATTCATAACTTTATCCATACATAACTTGAAGAAAACTGCCTTGGTACAGTGACTGCTAGAACCCTGAAAAGCAGGGTTCAGCTCAAACATGACCACCCTGACTGGTAACTTCAGCCACTGACACTCCAAGGCTGCTGCTTGAAGGCTGTCTGTACAGAAACACAGTCATGCGAGAGTCTTTGACAGGTAGTCCACCTTCTGAAATACTAACCTATATTTATGATTGTTTTCTCCATTTTATACAAAATATAATGCACACAGAATCTTTCTATGTGCTGTGCCTTCAATGACATTTCCTCCAAGCAGTCATTACATCTTGGAGCCTTTGTCCATTTGATAACCCTAAGTGTCTAGACTACTAGTTTTGTCAGTCATCCCACAAACATGAGGGCTGCCTCAGGAGGAAAGTACCTTACAGCTTAAATCAGTTCTGTTGGTTTTTCCTGACTTTCCATTCCTGTCCTGCCTTGTATTCAGTTAATAAAACATTTTTCTTCTGCTACTGAATAGTAGAAAAAAAGGTGACAGCCAGATGCATAATGGCCAATTCAGATAGGCAGTTGCTTATCTCTGCCAGGTTTCAGGTGAAGTGATAAAAGAATGTGTTCTGTTTCTACTAAATAAGCAAGAAAACATCTCCTCTTGCACATGTGAGAAAACAGGCACAGCTGGCAGTCACCCTAAGGTGATGGCATCTGTAGGCACAATGTGGCTGCCTCTGGAAATGGGATGATTTGCCAAGCATGACACCCCTGCAGTTACTGCTCCACAATGAACATTCTCCTGGCTATTCCACTTCTTCCTTCTACATCTCAGTATCTTACACCTCCTGCACAAACCCTGGCTGGATTTTCCAGTATGTGAAGGTGTTCCAGAAGGCTCAGCCATTCTTCTGCATATACCAGATCTAAGGGTAGGAGAAGCAGCTGGAGGTTCCTCACCACACAACACTCTCCCCACAGTACCTCTGTTCTGAGAATGGAAACTGAATGGCTCTAAAAGCAGCCTTATTCTTAGAAAATCTGCATTTCAGATACTGTTTGATTCCTAGCTGCTCATTCTGTCACATAGTGGAGGATAGACATAGTTTCCAGTAGGTTGCTGACTCCACTCTCCTAGTCAATAGTATTTCCAACTTTTTCTGTGGAGAGTCTGGCTAAGCTTCTGTGCTATTTATTTAGGAAATAATAATGTAATTTAACTGCAAAACTGCCAGATTCATGTGCCTGTAATAGCTTCCAGATAATGAGAAATTGTAAGAATCCTTACCAGATCTTCACAGCCCACTGTGACCTGCCTTTTGCAATCCCTAACAAAATGAGGATTAAATCTCTTTACATCTGATGACCTGGACAAGCCTTGGCCCACCTGATACAGATAAAGAGATTTTATGAGGTGTTTGATGATACATAAACTGTTTTTATAGAAGTACTTTAGACTGCATGTCTGACATCACTGTATTCCATACAGCTGCTGTCTCAGGTATTCCAGCTGTTCACTTTTTGTTGACAGAACCATAGAATTCCATTCGAAGTGAGGAATCTGTAGAACAGAATGGTACAAACTGACTTTTAACATTGGTATAAGCCACATACCACATAAGAGCAAAGAAAAAGCTCTCTGATATGTGTTGTTCTTCACCTGAAGATATTTACCACCTCCCAAAAGCCTGGCTTACTCTAATACTGAAAAGATCCATTTCTTATTGTAAGATTCTCCTTTATGTAAGTACAGTCAGTCTGCTTCTAAAAAGCAGCATAGTTGCAGAGATATAAAACAGATGCCCACACAATATAGGCTGTGACAACTCCATCACACCCTCCCCTCTTTTAAAACCCAAATTGAGAGAAAAATCCCAGGTCACTGTAGTTTGTAATGCTAATGTAGCAGACTGGAATGGTGTATCAGTAGTGTAACATGTAAGATGATTATTCTGTTTAAAAAAACCCAACTAACAAAATTTAAGCTTAAAGAAGGATTCTATCTAAAATTAGGTTAGGTGAGTAATTAAATATATAGGAGCCTCTGCATTAATGAATCTCCAATTCCCAAATGTTTCAGTGCTGGTGGTGAATTATGTCTGGCCTCTAGTGTTCCTTGTCACAGCACTATCATTGCAGCAGACAAACAGCATCCATATCCCGTCTGGCAGCTGCCAAATTGTCTTATCACTCAAGGAGGGTATGTTCAATCTTTTTCTACCATAGAAATCTTCAGTGAATTGAACTGAAACTCTCATTTGACTTTTTCTCCTTTACTCAGGCTGCAATGAGATTGCTAGTTTGCCTGCAGTAAGGGCAGAGTGGGACTTTAGCTTTGCTTCACCCTCTTTCAGAGAAGGTATGTGTTCTGTTAAGTCCTTAAATCAATTTGAGATCAGCTTAGAGTTTCTCCCCAACTACAAAAATTGCTCTCTCCCAGTAGGTGCTTTTAAGATAAAACTGCTCTAAATCTGTTGTGAGGAAAATGGATCATTTTGCACTGCTGATACAATCCAGAAAGGACACAAAGTATTGCTGACTGCTCACCTGAACGACTCGGTACCCCAGCATTTCCAGGTGTCGCTTTTTCACTGCAGGTTCTCCTTTCAGATGATGTGAATAATCTTTGCTAAAAGCTTTTGAATCAAGAAATTCCAAAGCAATTCTGCAAATAGTAAAAATGTGCATTTACTTCCACATTCTACCTGAATAGCAAGAAGTGACAGTTCTAGTTCAGTACTGATAATTACAGCAAGGCTAGATAAACCTGACAATTACCAGAAAACAAAAATTAAAAAACTCCCTGGAATTAGACAAAATATTTTCCTCCTATTTATCTAGAGATACTTGAATTCAGAAAAAGCATTTTCTCCCTGCATCTGTTTTTGTTCCAATGGTAAAAACAACTGACCAACATTTTCAGGGCTTGCATTTGAAAAGGTGTGAGGAAAACAGTATTCCAATCTCACGACACACATGTCAAGAACCTGTACTGGGTTTGGCTGGGATGGAGGTACTTTCTTCATAGCAGTTGGTATGATGCTGTGTTTTGAACTTGTGACCAGAACTGTCAATAACACACTGATATCTTGGCTACTGCTGAAAAGTGCTTGCACAGCATCAAGGCCTTCCCTATTTCTCCCCCTGTGCCCACAGTGCACACAGGCTGCATTGACAAGAGCAAGGGACACAGCTGGGAGGGAACATCAGCTGCTGAAGTGGTGTTTCACACCATCCAACATCATGCTCAGCAGTAAAGCAGAGGGGACTTTATCCCACACAGCCATTGCTCTGGCACAGGTCTGCTGTAGGTGAATGACTGCATGGCCATCCATTGCTTTGTTTCTCCCTCCCCTTTTTCTCCCCCCTACACTTATTAAACTGTCTTAATTGCAACCCAGGAGTTTTCTTCCTTGCTGTTACCCTCCACGTTCTCTCCCCCATCACACTGCAGGGACACGAGCCATGCCCTGCAAATGGGAGGGAGCAGCTGTGGCTAACCCACCGCACCCCAGAAGGCTAAACCTCATTAGACTTTGGAAAAAGGAACAGAACATTAGAACATGAGCATCAAAAACCCAGTCTAAAGTGGATGTAAGCTTGGAAGAGCCAATGTACAAGAATTCAATGTACTGACCTTTGAGCTCCTGGTGGCAGAGCCTTTCTCCCTTCATCCTTGATGTCATGTCTCAAGGGTATTCCCCCCACACCACCCAAAGCTATATTCTGAGCCACATAGGAAAGAGGCTTTTTATTTACATCCAGGACACACTCAAAATCTGCCAGAAAACAAAACAAACCTGTTTACTGACAAAATAAAAATGAAAGAATTTGATCTGTACAATGTTTACTTGTAGAAAAATGGATAGCCATAATTAGAGATACCCAACATTATTAATACTACAAAGAACATTTTGGAAACTGTATTTTATACAACAATTTCTTCTTTGCAATATCTTGTGTTATTTTGGGGCCACATGACCAGGAACTTCCTAATCTTGGTAACAAGAGTGATACGAAAGGACTTCATAACAATTTTTAGAGTATTAACTTCTCACCTATTTCATAGTAGTACGGTGTGAGAACAGATACTCTTGAGTAATGGCTCCCTCCTAAGATCTCTGTCAGCATTCTGTGAATATGCTGTCGCTGTGGATTTATTTGGCTCATGCCTACAAAGACAAAATAAAGAATTCATACATCAAAACTTCCACAGCCAAAATTCTGAAAATAGTGCTTTGAGACATTGTATTTTTGACAGCCAGGCTACTGAATTAAATCTTTTCCACGGATCCCGAGTGCTATTCCATCATAATTCAGAGACAAAGTGCTCGTATTTTAGCTCGAAAGTGACAGGTGCATGCTATTAAGTAAATTTCAAATCCAGAGTTTAGATCCCAGGATTTTTTCATTCACATACTACAAAACCTCAAGTTTTAGGTTTCACCTGGTGGATTTTGTTTGCTTTTAGTTATGTTTAGACATGTATTTACTCACCTTGGGTTGATTACAGCCATACCCCACTATCTGTCACTTCTCTGTGCATTGCAGATTAACACCCTGCTCCATTAAACATCTTCAGTCTTAGAGACAAAGCAGCTGAGTTCTGTGGATAGCACAGCAGATCTCCCCATGAGAATCAGTGGAGGAGATCCTGTGTTTGCATTTGATGGATTCTGAATTGATTACTGTTCTGAAAGATCTCAGCTGCTACACTTGATCACTAGCCTACTTCTCTCTCATCCCTGATGGATCTTGATTCTTGTGAAGAAAAAGGGAGGATTAAGTTCAAAAGGAGGCAGTAAAAATGTTTACCTTGAAAAATTTAAGTCAAATGTTCCGTTTTGTAAGTAAAGCAGGGAGCAAAATAACCCATCTCTCCAGTACAGAATGATCTTCCCGCCTTTCCATCCTTCATGCCATATACCCAGTTTCTGTGTATTTAAATTTTAATTCTTCTGCAGAAATAACCTATCTCTACTACATTAATTCTCACAAGGAAAACCAGTTTGCTCCCAGTTGCACTAATAAGTGGTTGCACTACAAAATGCTCAGCAGAGAGGGGTGTGCGTCTATTGTGTGCTAGTGTCAGTATGACAGCTTTAGAAGAAACATCTAGTATATTTCTAAAAAAATAGACTATTGTGAGTAACAAGGGCAGCTTTCCTGTCCTAAGTGACTTACTGTTATGAAAGACACGTTGGCAGTATGGCTCATGAAACCAAGGGATGTGAAACTCTGGGCATTCCAGACAGACTGCTCTGTTCAATTTCATGAGGCTCGAGTGGACCCTCTGCTTCACCGTATCAGGCAGCACTGATTAAAAAAAAAACCAACATAGAAATGTGTGAACTGAAATGTGAAAAATCCAACAAATTGGATTAAATGGTAACCTCTGAATCTTTTACTAGAAATGCAAATATCTGTATACTATGGCATTTGTACAACTCATGCTGCAGAATTTTAGAAAGGTTCTCAAAATCCCTGAGATAATAAATGAAAAAAACACAGCTCTGCTCAACATTAAGAACAACAGGAAGACAGAAGACAGAAACTAATTAAATTTACACAATAGAAGCCAGTAGTTGAGGGCAAAATGGCAAGAGTACATTGATAATGAACAACACAGAGGTAGAGAGGAATGAAACAGTCAAGCACTCAGTCTCTTATTTAGAGAGAAGAGATAGGTAGGATGCATTTCTTGAAGACAAGAATCCCACATTATTCCTTCAGCTTTGTGACTGCTTCTAGTAATAAACACCACAGTCAGGTAATTTTATTTCCAATAAAATTGAAGAATTATTAAATACTGAGTGCAATAAGTTGACTATAAAATTAATTTTATATTACTTTCTCTCATCTGCAATACAGGTCTGTACTTTAAAAAAAAACAAACCAAACATATTTTTGTTCATTCCTGCCCTTTTAGCACTCAAACTATGACTATACTATAAAGAGGGTGTCTTTCCCAAAAGCAGAATCATTTAAAGAGTAATTCTATATCTCAAGTCATATGTGAGTCCAAATTGCATTTTATGCCAAATGCTACACAATCAAATTCATCAAAAGCTAGATAGCTACCTTTAAGTTGAGCATCCAGTTTGCTTAGGAAAGAAATATTAAATATGGTTGTTATCAGAACTGGAGGAAAATACCCAGCCATTGCCAAAACATGACCAAGCAGCACCAAGTGATAATTTTCAAGATGACCTTGAAAAATCAGAGAGAAACCCATATTAACACATGACAAAGTTGAAAGGATTTTCAATGCCCTTTACCTGGCCTCTCAAATCATCTGATTTTCCCTCTTAATGTACAACACAAATCCATACCTACTTCCTCCACAATTTTAACTATTTCTTTGTCATGAATCACAATATGTATCCTGTTCCCAAATGATGTCTCCTTGGGGAACACAACAATTCTAACCAATAACAGCACAGTGAATTAATCAGAATTTTCACTTATCTTTTACTATGCCAAAAATTCCTTTGCTAGTCCCTTATCAAGAGTCATTTTCAGCAGGTGAAACAAAACCTAAAATTGAATATTTGTCATGGTTTAACCCCAGCAGGTAGAGTATTAGCAGTAACATCTTTTCTTTGCTTAATCAAAGTTCCATTCTATTCCCATTTTCATTCAGTAAAAATCTTTGTCTAGTGCACTTACTCAAGTTAGAAGTAAGATGTTGGATACAACTCCTAAAGAATTCTTCATTGTCAGGAGGGTCATAATTCAAAGCAGAGAAAAGGAAGAGAATAAAATAGATTTCAGAGGTGAGAATCTGAAAAAAAAAGACATCCTAAATCAAGTTACTGCAAAATATCCTACTATAGCTTTATAATAAAGAAAAGTTTTATAATTAATGCAGAATTTGGGGATTTAGGAGTAGATGAACTATTTTCTAATTTTTTTTGGTCAACTTCTCTGGAGAAAATAACAAAAAAATAAAATTGTTGAAATTGGAGCCACAACTAAAACTTCAAATTTATTTCATGTAGGTGATCCAAGTGTTCCTATACACTTAAAGAACCTTTTAAGAAGGTTTTTAATTAAATGTTCTTAAAGAAACTAAACTGCAACAGAATAAAATTGAAGATTTATATGAACACCAGATTGAGAATGAGAAAAAAGACAGTATGAAAAAAAGAGTAATTTTGACCAAATAGACAGGCCATTGGGGAAATCCCCACAACAATTAATATTGTTAAAATATCTACCATGTGATGTGACTATTTATCAAGAAGTTAAAAAAAATTAGGATGGTCAAATGTAAAGTTGAATGTAAATTATGGCTGACCTAACACTGAGTGAACAATAAAAAAGAAATGAAAATTAATGATAAACGCAAATTTATACACATAGAAGTAAAACAGCTTTAAGTAAGCAGAAAAAAAACATTATCTCCAAATCAGCCATGCTGAAGAAAACTCTTAAAAACATGTGTGGATTGTGCTCTGAAACACATCAACTACTGATGTGTCCTTTCTTACTGACTAACTCACAGTGGATAGAAAGAAAAACTGGGACACCTTGTCTATATTTTCAACAGTCACAGACGCGATTCTGTCAAATAACGCAGGACAACGGTGCTCTGATTTTATGAGAAAAAAAGACAAGGGTAAAACATTTGCCCATGTTATTTGATCTATCAAGTGCTGACACATGGCCAGAGCTTCTTCATTCAG
Source organism: Molothrus aeneus (assembly GCF_037042795.1). Taxonomy (NCBI): domain Eukaryota; kingdom Metazoa; phylum Chordata; class Aves; order Passeriformes; family Icteridae; genus Molothrus; species Molothrus aeneus. The sequence goes on along the minus strand of NC_089652.1, from coordinate 19,509,951 downwards.
GACTTCTTCAAACCACTCTCCATTCACATATGGAAGCTCTTCCAGCAGAAGATTTAAGTTGTTGGCTTTCTGAAGCCTCTGAAAGGCACAGTCATTGAGTTTTTGCAGAAGCTTGGCACACAGCTCAGAGCTGTTTTGCCAGTGAAACTGGCCATGATGATTCCACTTGACAAGAGCTGTAGCAATGCAATTCAAATGATGGAGTCTGCATTGAGGCAAAACTGCTGCTGCTTTGTTTATAATCGTTTCCTCCACTTGGAAAGAAGGAAGCATGGCCAGAACACGAATTACAGCTGCAGTATCAGCAGGTATCACACTAGATTTTAAATAACTGGAAGAGAGATAGAAATAAAAAGCCCATCAGTAGTGACAAAGTGCAAATATTTAAACAAAACAAAATTGCATGCTTGAAATTTCTACTTTGGAAGTCAAAAGCTGCACATCAAATATAAAATAAGAAGAGTATTAATCACTTGGCAGAAATCCACACATCTTTTTTTTTTCAGTGAGACTAACTTCTTCCTTCTAATTTGTTCAAAACTGAACAAGGGGAAGAAGACAATGAGCAGCTCAGTCAGCTGGTGAGACTCCACCTGTTACTGATGAACACAGAAGTTCTTAGTAAGACCAGAAGGTCCACATTTGTCAAGGTAATCTGTGGGTTTATGGGCCTGGTTAAGTTCTGTGATTTCTGTCCTAGGGAGCACCAGGTTTTAACGAGTCTGAGGAACATGAGGACGTTATCCACCAAAAAAATATGTACAGCCAAGGCATTACATTCCCATAGAGGCTGAGCAATCAACGCAAGATCTCGTGTCTGGCAACTTTCTGTTGTTCTGTAGAAGCCTAAGAACTAACTGGACAGTTCTTCAATCAAAAGAGTACTTCTGTGTCACACTTTCACTTGTCCCAACCAAGGCATTCTGTCTCTTTTTCATTACTTCTTCTGTCAAACATCAAATACAATATTAACATCTACCCATCCTATCAAATACCAATCAAAATTTATTGTCATTTCAACATCATTATATTACAGTGGTCAGAAGAAAAAGGGAAAAATATTTTTAAAAGGTACCATATATTAGCAGATACTGTTGGGTTTCTAGTCAAGACAACATCTACTTTCCATCATCTGATTTACATGTTTAATAAACCAAATACTTGTAACACTTTGTTACTTCTTCGTATTTTATGGGTGGAACACTAACATCTTAGACTGCTATTTAAAATCCTAAGTAGAAAACTGTTTAAAGCTCAAATAGCTACATTTCCAAGAATACACACTTACCCTAATAGTAACATTTTTAGTTTGGCAAACAGCTCCAGATCCTGGCAATGCAACACCACCAAGTACTGCGTTAACTTTACCAACTGTAATACATGATAGCTGTCCAAGTGTCTGTGCAGAACAGAAGCCATCCTGAATTTAAAGAGGAAAAGATTACATGGTATTAAGCTAATACAAAAGATACTGCAAGCTCCAACATGCCACATGAAATAGAGGTGTCTTGTGATGCACAGTACCTGTGGGGAGGGTTTTACACACCTGCACTCGTCTCCACATTGATTTTGACGCTATTCCACTTAGAGCAGCCTCTCTCCACTTACTGAATTGCAAAATTAAAGCCACACAACAAAAATTAAAGTCATCACAACAAATCAGCTACTTCACACTACTAATTTTTGTTGCAGATTTCACAATCAGTTCAATTTAGAGTGGACCCAGAACATAAACTAGAACAGCATCAGCAGCTCCAGCACCACCACATTCACAAAACAGTGGTTGCTACAGCTGTGCTGGTCTAAAGCTGCAGAGGGGGATAGATCTGTAGGGAAAGATAATACTTTAAGACCTTCTTTAGACAGTGAGACTCAGGAACAAAAGGCATTAATTCACCTGATCTTCCTTTTAGTATCCCTTTCTGCCACAGAACACAAGTATGTCCTTTTTCTTTCAAGGATCTATTTGATTCATACAAGTACCTTCAATCCAATAACTGTTCACAACCTGCACTTAATTCTGCTGTATCTCTGACATATTTAATGCTACATCTTCTGAGCCTAAAACATCAACTTCTTTTCCATTCACTGTATGACAGACACTACCCCTCCCTATAAATAGTTTTCAGTTCAAAACTGCAGAAAATGTGGCCCAGGTTCTAAAAAACACAAGCTTTAATACTCCAAAATAGGACACAATGACTTCTGAACAAATAATTCACAAAAGTAACAGGATCTTCAAGACAGGGTATGTTCTCTGCAACTTACCACATTTCATTGCACTCTCCCAAGTTCACAGTAATTGTTAGAGGTGAAGTTTATCACAGATTTGTAAATTAGACAGATGCTATACAACAGTAACTTGGTAAGGGTGAAATGCCTTTCTTCAAAATCCCTAAATTGCCTCAATTACTTCTGGGTCAAACTGCAATATTCTAGAATCTGTAATAGCCAATAAGTTATAGTGTATAAGAACTTGTGTGCAAGTGATGGTCCTAACTTACTGGATATGTCAAAGTTTCCCACACTAAATGGAAGTTTACCTAGAGAATACAACATCTTAGTAATATAAAAACCATTACTTTTTGAGTAGACGAGAATTTCTGCATTTCATTTTCCGCATAGTTTTCAGTATCAGCAATATTTGGTGACTGCTAAATTCCTCTGCCATGTTTACTGCAGTTATCAGCAACCTAAAGAGGAAAAGACAATTTCCAATGAAAAACAGTTGAAAATCTCTGGCAAACATTGCAGCCATTTTCTTTACCTATGAGGAAAAGAACCAAAGACTATTTCTGGAAGCAAAATTATCCCAAACTAGAGACTTTTGTTCTGTGGACATTTCTTCTGAACAGCTGGTCTGTCTAGCACAAATAATGGGGTGTGAGTGTGTTGGACCAGTGCATATTGTTCTGATGCTAGAAAACAGCAAGGCCAACAATTCTAAAAGTAGACAAGAAGTAGGGAAGGTACTCTAAGACACAGAACAATTCATAATCAACCAGCAAGCTACAGATAACAGAATCAAACATGAACTGAACTGGTTCTGTGTTAATTAAATCCAATGTTTATCACAAACAATATAAATTTAAAAAAAATGAAGAAAAGCTTTTGGAACTAAATCAGCTATGGCAAACCAACACAGGCTTGCAGCAAATCTCTGAATAAAGGAAATGTTCACAAAGAGAAGTATGAAAATATGACTCATTGTAATTAATACAGAAAATTCTGCCTAGAACTGCAGGCTTTGAGAGACCCATGAGTAATGTCACGCCCAAACAGGATTTTGTGGCACAAGAAAAACAGGTAGAGAAAAAAAAAGTGTCACATAATACTATGATCTAAATAAATGCTGAAGTGTTCCCTGATGACGATCTTTCATAAAGAACAGGATGTCAGCAGTCTAATATAGGACAAGACTCAGGCTTTTTCAGCTACTGACAGTCTTAAAAAAGAAAAAGCAACACATATCACTGCATATATTTCTCAGAAGAAAGACAGAAATGTTTTTACTACCACCCAGTGTGAAAGGAAGGCTGTAATCTAAGAGACAGAGCTACAGGATGGCCTTGCATAACAGCATTCACACCCCCCTTAATTGATGGATCTGATTCAACTTCTTAATAAAACATACTGTTTTGACAGTGTTTCCATGATGAAATCATCCATTGCTACACTGTTACAACCAGGAAACCTAAGGCTCAGCTCACAGATGGGCTCAGGAATTTCTCCAAACATAGGTACATTTTTAATTTCTGTGTAAGAATACATGTATCGTAAATAAGACAAAGTGATTAATAAACTTACCTTTCTCTAACCTTAGATCCTGCCAAAGGCCCAAGAGAAAAAAATAATTTTGCAAATGTTTCAGGATCATAATAATCATCTATAGCTTCAGATAGCAGCTGTTTAGCAATCAAGCGAAATTCAGCACTGCCAAAACCCAGCTGCTCATACAGTCCAAAAATATGATTAATACTGTGTATATCAAGAAGGGAGGCACTTTTAAGGAAAATCCTGTTGCATTTTTCTAGCACTGGATGATGTCTCAGTTGAACATTTTGGAGAAACTGTAGTATTCTTCTGGCATAGTTGAAGTGGAGTTCATGCTCTTCTTCTAACAGCTGTTCAGCCTTGTGTAGTAATCGATCTCGAAAACTCTCTGTGATAACTTCAGATATGCTGATCATCAAAACTGACAAGATCCTAAAAAATGCAAAAAGTCTCCTATTTACACATTGAATATAGTAATCAATACATTTTATATTTATTAAATGAAGTGCAAAAAGAAATTAATGGTAGTTCAGGTGGCTTCTGTGCAAAAAGAATTTTAAATCTAATCCAGAAAACATGGATGAGTAAAAACCATTTATCCTACTAAAGTAAAGATTCTGCTTTCAGTGAACTTCTGAAATGATTTGAATTTTTCAGCCATTTCTTAGAAAGTTACACATGATAAAAGTGATTGCCTAAGGCAAGACCCTGATTTGCCTGATTCATATTTGCTAAAATATCTTTAATGTTCAGTAGACACTAAAGAAGCCTGAACAATTCACAAGTGACAGGATGGGGAGAAGAGTCATTGTCACTCCTAAAGAAAGAATCCCTTCCTAAGGGAATAAAACTTACGACAATAGAGAAAGTGATTTCAGTAAAGAAATGCAGTCCTGTTCAAAGAGTTTCATAAGCAGGCTCTTCACATCTGAAAAAAATCAGTGTTGGGACTGCTGGTGCTATATAAAGCAGAAGAAAGAAAGAGAAGCCTTTGCTTTAACAGCCCCAGGGGAACAGAAACAAGAAAAAAATTATCCTGGTCTTCTTTGACTAGAGCTATGCTTAAAGTAGTTTAAATATGAAGGTAACGTGCTAGACATGCTAGCGAGAGAATTTATTAATTCAGCTTGACCAGAAAAACAATGCTCTGAAGATAAATAAACATATTATTGTTTTAAAACCCCTTACTGCTGTTAAGAAAGACATGTCATGGTAGACATGAGAAACTATCAATGTCAAGGGAGAAAAGCATCTTCTGGTGAGTCAATAGCCTCTAAATTACAAAAAAAAAGTCCACGTTTAGAATCAGGATAATGCTGATTGTAAATATCTGCTGTAATGTAAGTAGAACAGTGGAAATTAATTAAATTTCTATAAACTAAACAATCAAGCTGTAGTTTCAATCATTTAGACTGGTTATAAGGAAATTCTTCGTAAAGTCATTGGGAAAATGCATTCTCTTGTGAATCAATGCACAAATACAAAACACTTCTTTCCCACAAACCCCCAAGTGAAGCAAAGTAACCTCCGGCTTAGAAAAAGGCAAAGTCTTCAGAAAAGACAAACCAGTAATTGAAACATTTTGTTTCTTCTGCTTCTGACACTTACCTTATATCCTGTATAGAATCCAGTTTCATGTCCACAATATGAGCTACTTGGCCAATTATGGGACTGAAGTGCCTGTGCTGCTTGTATAAGCACAGAGCGAATTTAGACAGACAAGGCAAGCTAAGCCTGTCAAGACATTAAAGACAGTCAGACAGGATATCTACCTTTTATTTCTAATCAATAATTAAAGACAAAAATATTTTTAACAATTCTATAAAAACTAAGGTTATAGTCAAATTACAAAACAAGGAAGCAAAGTATCTAAGCAAAAAACCTAGGTGTTTCTATGGAGTTCTACAAGAACTAGTTGTACTTCACTTAACCAGCCTGAGAAATCTATAAAGATTATATTCTCAAGCAATTATGTCAAGTGGATAAAATGAATGTGAGCAATTTATTACTTGAATATAATTTTGTTTTCAAGCTACACTGTATTTATTTACTTCAAGATGCTCCACATATAAAGAAGAGGCAATTCTGTGATGCAGGTGCCAAGACTGACACTCGGTTCTGCCATTATCCCAAGATTAAAGAGTCAAAACTACAACATCCCTCTTCCAAAAAGGAATCAAAAGACAACAAAACACAACAACAAAATGCACAAAGGGAAAATGTTTAAATACAAAATGTTTTACAAAAATTGAGACAAAATGTTTTATAAAAATTGATATAAAATTGAGATAAATGTTTTATAAAAATTGATAATTCTAATAACCATTTAAGACCTGGACAGCAAGCACTGAGGTAAAATTGTAAATATGAAAACCTGCAATTCACTTCAAATACTTAATACTAGACAGACAATATATTCCAAAATCTCAAATGCTGGACCCTCTTGTTGCAGTATCTGAATCTCTCAAGCATTTGTGTACCAAATAATTTGTATCATTTTCAAAACCTTCAAAAATACAACTGACATTTAAAACACTCATTATATTTTAATCATAAATTCTCTTTGAGAACTCTTGAGTAACCTCACATGAAGCAAATCATGCTTGCAACTTATACCTTTCACAAGGCACAGCAGGACAATACTTGCCTTTCTAATCTTTTCCATGCTTCTGTAACAAGCACTTTTGTTAGAGAAACGTGGTCTTCAACATTGAGCCTGCAAAATACAGACAATGCTTTACTTCAATAGTTATAAGGAAATAAGACATATGTCTTTTCATTATTTATCACAATGTTTTACTTTTCTATCATTCTCTCCATTCAAACAGATTGTAAACATTTGTGCATGAATAATCAGAATTCATAATAGTCATAAAACATATTTAATGGGACTGCAAAACAGATCTGTTCTGCCTGTATCTCCAAAAGTGAGGCACAGGACATTATGCTGTGTCACACAGTCAAGAGTGCAGAAGCTGTGGCAGGGCAGTCTCATCACAGTCTCCTTATGAGATAGCTCTGTAGTCAAAATTCTTTCTTTTTTTTACCAAATACAAAATGTATTTAATGCTCTTTACCTCAGGATGCTATATAAGGTGTCCACTATCACCTCATCTTCCATGAGTTCCACCTTGTTTTCTGCCAAAATGCAAAGGGTGAGAAACTGGGAGTGATTTCTTACATAGTCACTAGTCCTTGAGAGAAAGGGCCTCTTCTTTTGCAATTGCCACAGCATGCTCAATGCAATTCCCACATGCTTTTCAGAAAGTCTGGCCTTGTTTCTTCCAACAAGGTTGAACACTTCATCTTCATGGGTGCAGCCGTTTATCTGGCTCAGAAGCAGATCACTACACAGAGCCCGAGCTTGGTAACGCCTCAGTGTGAGCAAGCAAACCTGCCTCAAACAAAGCATTTTGCTAATCCTACCAGCTAGCTTTAAACTGTCCAGAAAGATTCTTCTTTCACTTTTCACAGAAAACCACGCTGTTACAGACAACAAACTCAAATATTTGAAAAACAGAAGACCATTTTTCTTTGAGCCTGTATGGTCACTTAATTAAGAAGAAGTCAATTCGGAGGTACCTGAAATGAGAAAGTATCCAAGTGCTTAATTTCAGTCACAACAATAAAGTAAAAATCAGTGTCTCTACTTATGATGTTCTAAGTAAGATAAATTTAAGGAGAACCTACAGCCTGGACTCTTCTCATAGAAAAGCTCCCAACATCAAACACTGACATGCTCACAAGTACTGTGAAGTTAGTCCACTTGGTAAGTTTTCAAATTTATAAAACTGCCTTTAAAAGGTCACATGTGCTATCAATGCAACTACTGAGAAGGAAAAGCTGAAGATTTTAACATTCCAGCACTGCATGACTAAGGGAGGCTTGCTCTCACTAGGCCATAATCCCAAACTGGGTTCCAGGAATTGCCAGAAAATACAACTATTGGTGGAAAAATGAAGTGAGATGGCTTCTAGTCAAGAAGGTTGATCACCTTTGTATTACAGGATACTGATCAATCACATACCATCAGCTGAAATTGCCACTGCACTAAAGAAAAGCAACCTGATTCCAAATTATAATAGAAGCTACAGCCTTATCTAAACAAATTTATTAAGTATTCATTTGTTTTCTTAGACTATATCCCAATTTGTACAGAGTGCTAACAACTGTGTTCTACAACCTACATAACTGATTTCAAGCTGGAGTACACAAACCACAAGTGATAAAAGCCTTAGTACACCAAAGAAGCCTCATCAAGTTCCCTGAACTTAGAGATCATGGAAAAGCTTGCAAATCTTGCTTTAGAAAATATAATCATTAACAACTAAAAATCATCAATACCTTCAGCAAACCTGAATGCTCTTCAACTGTAGGCATGATTCCATCAGTGCAATGTTATCAAGGCGATGGCAGCAGTACCCACTAGGTCTGTTGAGGAAGAAAAAACCTTATTTGTGCAGCCTGTGCAAGGTACTGAAATCATTCCAGAAAGATGGATATAGGTGGATTTCCTTTGACATCTGTACAGTCCTCTTCCTAGAACAAAAAGCTATACAGCACATTGCACTACACTGCTGTCACTGACACTGGGGCAGACACTAACAAAGCTAAAATGAAGTAATTTTAATTTATGATCTGCTATAATAAGAAATCTTTTCTTTCCTATTCAAAATGAAAGAATACAAAAGAAGGTACAAATTTTTCACATACTATGTATTAAGTACTTTTTATAATAATGATTTGCTTTATAGTCCCTTTTCAGATATTACTTTTATTTTTTTCATACGGTAGTTGCCTTTAGAAAGAATTTACTTCCTACAGTAGTGGCAAGCTAAGTGCAAGAAGTCAGGATAAAGTAGATACCTGAAGAAAATATAAAAACCTTCAGACTCAGTTTCCTGTAAATCTATGTGACACATCCTTTCCCCTTCTCCTACTGCAAAAGACCTTGCAGATCATACTGTTGGGGAACCAGGATCTCTATCTAAAACAGCTCACAGGAAGCTTCAAAATATTTCTCTATTCCATTGAGCAGATGCAAGTGATTTACCACAAACTTTTACACCTTTTAAATCATAGTAAATTCCAGTATCTTTCAAAAAGTTCATCAATAGAAAACATCGGTTGTTTTCAAACATAGAGTAAAACGAGAAATTTGGATCTACCTAAAGAACTATTTCTAAGATGTCCTACTTAGCATGCAAAACACACACTAGAAGGACAAGGTCTTTAAAATTATTTTCTATCGATTGAAACAAAATAAGCACTTTTAAGCCTGTATTACAAAACACAGCGAGCCAGGAAGTCTTTCAAAAAGGAGCAAATGTGGACACTCACCACTCCCTAAATATAAGAAATACTAGAGATTTAAGTAAGTAAGGCTTCAGAGAGCTGCTTGTGCAGTGCAGGCACGGGCTCGCCTCATTTCCCGTGAGCCCGGCCGCGGGAATACAACACCCCCGTTCCCGGGTAGGAGCGCTACCGCCGCACCGCCGGCGCCCTGCGGCTTCTCGCGGGGAGCCCGCCCGCTCCCACCCGCTCCGGCACCGCGGGGAATTCTGACCCAGAGTGCCCCGGAGAGAGCGCCGCCAGGGGCCGGGCCGAGCCGAGCAGGAGGGCCGCGACCCGCGCCGCCAGACTCCATTCCCGCCTCCGGGGGCCAGGGGCACCGCTGAGGGGCGCTCCCTGCGCGCCTGAGGCACCGGGCGGGCGCGCACGGCCCAGCTGCCGGCCGGAGCGGGGCGGCAGCGGCTGCCAGCGCTGGCTTCAGCGAGGGCTCGTCACACGGTAAACTCCACCGCCCGGCGGGGTTAAACGAGAAGGCAAAGGAGCCAGTTCCGCAGGAGCCGAGGAGAAGCCCTGGGTTTACCTTTGCCCAGGACCCTTCCTGCTTTCCAGCCTCCAGACGCGGGAGGCAGCAGCCCCAGCGCTCCACGTGCCCTGGCGCCGTCACTCGCCGTGCGCATGCCCCGAGGCACAGCGCTTCCCAGGAAGCGTAGGGAGAACGGGAAAAGTCCAGCCAGTTAAGACTGTCCAAAGGAAATAAAAATAATAATTAAAAAGGTCCAAGGCTCATACTGACTATTGCATATTAAATAAAGCAACGTTTTTATAATTCATTCGGGGGCGGAAGGAAGTCTTCCCTGCCTAGGAAAAGCACAAAGTTTGGAAGGGTAAAGTTGAAGAGCTAGGCTTTGTTGAAGTGCAATTAATGTTATTTTACTGTACCATTTTTTTAATGCTTTGCGACAACAATAAATTTAAAATGAATGAGTTTTAGGGGAGAAATCTAATATATCTTGCAACAAGTATGTTGCTTATGTGGAATATGCATAGCTCCAGGTCATTTTTCTGGACCTTTTCTCACCACCATTGATAGCAGCAAAGACATTTAGAAAGAATGATAAAAATCTCAGATTGCTCTAAATTCTATCCAAAAAACAGAACCATGACCATGACCAATTCTGACCAGCTGTATTGCAGCTGTCTATCAAATGTTTCGGGGTTTTAGTTTTTGTCTGTCACCTCCTAATACATTGGATACCTATGAATATGGAACTCACTCAAACTAATAGAATAGAACCTAATTTATCACAGGTCTGTGGTATTTTTGAAAAAGAGCATGTAATTTTTTCAAACTGGATTAATTACAATTTTTGTAATTGTGGTATTTATAACTTGGACGGATTCTGTATCATCTTGCTGACAAATTCCAGATCGCCCCAGTTACAGTTTACACAGGCATGCAAGTAACAGAGCGAGACCCAAACTCTGCCAGGTGAGCTCAAAGGGTGGCACGTAAAGTACCACTTTCAAGAACGTCAGGCCTTATGCAAACTCACATAACAATTCCAAGGCATCTGAGAGGAAAACTGTAGCAGAAAACAATTCCATGGTCAAATAAAGGAGACTTCTGTAAATCATACAGATTTTTCATTTACAAGATGCTGAACTTTTCACTTTTGACTTGTGAAGTACATTTGGATAAAATAAAATAATGCCTAAACCAAATTAAAAATGTTAGATAATGCAGTGACATTTTAAACTGGAAACATAGGGGAGGAAAGCAAGACTTAACAAAGCATGCTGTGCTAAAGCCAGTGTTGATTTATTGAACAGATGTTCACTCACCAGCTTCTTCAGGATTCCAGAACTCACAGGTGTTAGTTTCACATTTTAAACTGGTTTTGTTGGGTTATTTTCCATAAAACCATAAGATCATTGGGGTTTTTACTTCAAACAAACTTCTCATCAGCCAGTCACATAACTTGCATTACTTCTCATTATGTATGTGATTATTGACCCAAATGCCTACTGGTTAGACTTAAAACCCATCAAAGGAGGTACATACTTCAGTGCCAGTCTTAGTTAATTTTGAAGGTGCTCACAACTTTAGGCATTGCCATAAACTTTCATTCCTTAATTTTAAGATACATTAACTTTGAATTGCAATACATACATATGGGATACTATTATCAGTTACTCATTTTTTGCACAGTTGGCCTAAATTCCCGTTTTAATTCTTTACAAGCCCTAGCGAGGTGTACTGCTGGAGGAACCCTACGCGCTTCCAGCACCGTGCAGGACGGTTCATTTACCAACCCTTGGCCATTTCGCGGGCCCATCGGCGGGGAAGAGCAGCACTGCTCTCGAGCACGTTTGGCTGGGAAGGGCCCGCGTACCTGCCGCGCTCCAGCCCCTCGGGCTCCTTCCCGCGCCGCGCCCGCTCGGGCCCGGCCCGGCGGGGCCGCGAGAGGGGCGGGGCGCCGCTGACGAGACCGAGGAGGCGGGAGCCCCTCCCCCAGCCGCTCGGGCTCCTCGCGAACGGCCCGCGCTGCCGGCCTGGGCTGTGTCGCTGCTCGCGACCCCTGCACCGTGCCCGGGCCGGGGGAACGCCGCTCCCGTCGCCGGGCTCCCCCGCCCGCCCCCGGCGCGCCGCCCCCGGGTCGCCGCTCCCGCCCCGTCCGCCACTGACGCAGTCCGTGCCGCACCAGCTCCAACATGGCGGCAGCGCGGCGCTGAGCAGCGCGGGGCTTCAAGGGCCGCCAGCGGGTGAGTGCCGGCCGCGCCGCCGTGCAGCGCCGGGCGCCGGCCCGGCAGAGTGAGGGCCGTCGCCCGGGCCGCGCCGGGGGCCGTCACCCGGGCCGCGCCGGGGGCCCGGCGGACGGTGGAGGAGGAGGAGGTCGCAGCGCCGCGGGGCCTGAGCTCGGTCACGGCGCGGGTAGGAGCTCCGGCCCCTCCCGGCCGGCGCTTCGGAGCGGGCCTGGGGCTGGCGCCCCCGCCGCCTCCTCGCACCCGCCCCTCGCAAGGCCCGGCCGGCCGTGTGCGGGGGACAGGCGGACCGCGGCGCTCGGCGCATCCCGGTGAGGGTGGCCTCCGGGAGGGAAGCGGTGTGAGGAGCCGCCAGTGCGGCCCGAGGCAGGCGGGAGCGGCAGGGTGGGTGAAGCGGCGCACGGGGCCTGGCGCGCGTTGCAATAGGGGTCGGCTCTGCCAGGCCGGCTGTGCCGCTCCGCAGCCTGGCTGGGCGCGGGTCTGTGTGCGCAGCGAGCGCCCCGCTCGGGCTCGGGTGCTGCCTGGGGAGTTTGAATGAGTCTTCCCTCCTCCCCTAGACGAGCAAGGAACGGGGCTGTCTGCCTGCCACATGTTCTCTCTTCTGCAGGCCTCGCCTAGGAAAGTGGAGCCTCTAGGGGCTACCGTGTCTGGCAGGAGACTCCTCTGCATCTCTCTTTTAGGGATTTCCCAAGGCGTTCCAAAGACTTCTATGAGTATTGAGTTTCAGGCTCATTTTGTTTGTATCCATGACATACTGCGTGTATATGGTTGTACCTTGAGGCCTTGAAGAGGCTTTGAGAGACTTAAAAGACTTAAGAAATAGCTCACTGAAACTGTGGACAGAGTATCTGTTGTAATGCTGAACATTGCCTTTAAGTTCAATCACCATTAGAAAATTTATAAATAATGGTAAAGTTATTTTGTCCAGTAGTTTCCTAATGTTTGACTGGTTAAGTTAATTATATTTAGTACTCATGTGAGACCTAATTTAAGAGACATGTCACACCATTATTTTGCATATAGTCTATTTTCTAAGTGCTTTTTTTTTTTTGAGAGAATATTTTGGAGGTTTTGTGGGTTTTTTCTATATTGTCAGCAGAAGAGGCTGTTCTTTGGACAAGGATAAATGTTACTAGTAGGTTTTTTCGGGGTTTTTTTTGGTGTGGTTTTATGTTGTTGGGTTTTTTAAAATCTTCCTCCTGCCATTTTGTTTCACTATTCCCATTGCATTGGGATCCAGCATTGCTCAGATTTTTAGGTGCTACCACGATAAAAATAAGGTAACAATTTGTAGGTTAGACTTGATTTATGAAGCATTAGTTCGTCTAAACTCACAGAATTTGAGTTATCCTTTTGTAAAAATTATTTATAAATGTTTCAGAAATAATGTATTTTCCTGTATGTGCAGTAGATCTGAGGGGTAGCATAAAAAGGATAGCAGCATTAGTAGTTCTCTGAGAGCACCCTTTGGGACTACATTTCTCATTAAGACTTCCCATTCTTTCACTTCTGTGAAACAAACATTATTGCTTTAATTAGCTAGCAGTCATCAAGCTGCTATCAAGAGAAGATTTGGGTTGTTTTCCTCACAGGATCTCAGAAAATCTGGGGATTATGAGGGAATTGAGAGTGAAAATATGTAACAGTGAAGGATTTTAGTATGTTGCAGCATGATTTCTCTGATGGTAATTTAGAGGCTAGCTTCCATTTGGAAGAGAGTCAGTGAGTGCCAGGGAAAAGATGTGGCCATCTTCTAATGCAGTGAGGTTTAGGTCAGAGGCTGGAATGAAGCATAGAAGGGATCAAGAGGAGTAGAGAAAGGGGTAGAACACAAGAATAAAAGATGATACAGCAAGGTTTTTTGGTTATGTTGACAAATATGGGTCAGCATTCAGAGCTGTCTCTTACTGTTGCATGGTTGTCTTGCCTTACTCTCATCTTCAGTAACTGGTAGGAAAGGATTTCATTGCTGAAATTAATTTTGGGGAATTTGCATGACTTGGAGATTGCACCCTGTAAAAGGTTTTTTCCCTGTTTCATAAAGAACATAAACTTGCCTTTTCTTAGCACTTTTTAAGTTTTAAAATAAAAGTTCATGGATCCAGGCCTATTCAAATTCACATCAACAAGTGCACTTATTTGTGTACAGACCTGACAGAAAACAACAGTGTTTTTTCACAAATTAGGAAAAGAAGTACTTTCTGTGTAAATTAGATAATAGAAAATCGTGACTAAGACTTGACAACATAGATTTTTAGTTGCAAGTGACAAGAGCGTATTTTAACATTCTTCATTGAAGGAATCCCTTTTCTAGAAAAATAAAGGGGATGATCCAGTAGGAGCCTGTATTTCTGTGTAAACAGTTTCAGAATGGTACTACCTTCTCAGCTGAATTTTATGCTCTCCCAGCTGGGGTGTTAAAACTGGGTATGCATTCATTATACTTTAGTACAAGAAGACTAAATTCATGTTTATAATTGCAAGAAATCATACTGAAAGTGGTATAAGTGATTTACCGGTGCAGTAGGGTTAGGAGTATGTACTGCATATTTAGTCAGGACCTATCTAAGGTTGACAAATATTTTCTAAGGTCTCCCTTGCCTCATGTGCATGGAAGACAACAGTTGATATTGTCAGGTGTCTGATTTCCTTTTTTAGAGGGAAACAAATCCTATGTTGGTAGTCCAGTAAATACTTCTAACATTGTTATAGAGAGGAGGCCTGGTGAAAAGTGGTGTGAATCTCTTTTTGCCTGCAAAAATGTCGAAAGTTTTATTTTATAGGTGGTTTTTCTTTTCTGTCAGACTGAAAGCTTATAATGCATGATTTTTAATGATGACTTGAAAGTCTTCCTACATAAATTTCATAGAGCTGTGTAGAAAGCAGATATTTTCTTTCTTATAGGTGTGTTAAATCCATGTGTTTGCAAAGATGTCATCCTAAATCTGAAATGTGTTCTAGTGTAGCACATTATTCCTAAATTTGGCAACAAAAATCCTGTGCTGCTGGCTAGTGAAATGAAAAAAAAAATCATTTCCCTAGATGTCATTGCTGCTAATTCAGAGTTTTGAGATCGTGAAGTACAGAGGAAAAGATGGTGTTGTTTATGGAAAAATGCTAAGGAAATTATGGAGGTAGAGGGTTGATGTGTTTAGGCTTTTGTTCACATCTTTGGTATCATGCTAACACAGCTGCAAGCTCTGTCACAGGAATGGATCTGTGAACAAATTTTCATGTCGCCCATTTCAAAATCATAAATTCACTTCTAGTTAATCCATACTGGAAAGAACTTGTAGCATTTTTAGTCTGTGCCTTTGCCATCACTTTAGGCTGATAGGTGCTGCTGCACTATCATTCGATGGAGGGAGGAGGAAAGGGTGGTTTTTATGCAGCCAGGTAGGCACTTGTATGCAAGCCAAACATGTGGGTGTAGGAACCCTCTGTTGTAGTATCAGCCCACATTTATATTGTGTTCAATTGACTGCAGCCACAGCCTTAAAGGATATATGCTCTGTGTTCACTTTGTGCATTTGCATTAAAATGCATTTCTGGAGATTCTGCATGCCTGTCTTTGAAATATGTATCTAAAGGCATCTTGATGCCTTTAGATGGTGTGAAACAAAATGCTAGCAATGTGGATTTATGTACTTAGTTTGCTTTGTTTGGACATTGAATGAAGATCAGTGCAGGTAATTGTACGTTGATGCAAGGAAGCACATTCAAAGGCAAGGTAAAGGAGAAATTAAACATCTGAAAGAACTGGTGATGACAGGGAAGCAAGTGAAGGAATAGGACACAATGTATCTTTTTCCTACTAAATATGTCTTAGTTTACTGTTCTGTAGTACTGGGACTGAAACAAATCAGTAGTTCAGCACAGTTCTAAAGAAGGTTGTTTTTTCCCTCCTATAAAATGAGGAAATCCTGCTGTATTGCTGCTTGCTGTCACCTTCTTTGGGCTGCATGACGTACTGATACTCAGTTGATGTGCATTGGTGAGTGCTTTTTGGCCTCTTCAGTCAAAATGCTCTAGTATGTGTTAAAAAGTACTATTACCAGATCCCTGCTGGCATGGGTGATTTTGGAAATAAAATTCCCCAAGATGTGTTTTTTAAACGCATCAACAAATGTCAGTGATAATCCCTGGTGGAAAGATGCTTGTGAACAGTTTGGGATAGTTATCTTTTCCCATTGGCACAGATCATTTTGGAGGAGAAGAGCTGCTGGTAGCCTGGCCTTGAGCTGGCCAGCTTTATCCTGCAAATATTTAAATAAAATAATGAGCCTGATGGAGGTGTGAAGTAATGTGAACCCTGAGGGACACAGTTGGTGAAATGTTGGTTGTGGATGCAGCTGTTCTGACAAGACTGAGTACTTTTGATGTATTCATCAACAAATACCAATATGCTCTAAGCTGAACTGTAATTCTACTTTCAGACATAAAAGAAACAAGCCCTTTGTTTAAATATGCTGAAGTGTTGTTCTAGGTGGTGGGTTGGCTTTGGGTTTTTTTGGTTATAGGTTCTACTTAGACTTGAGTAAGAGCCTCTTCAAAAAGAAGGTGGTTGAGAATGATGAATAACTTGAAAATTTCAGAGTAGTACTTGGGCTGATATTTTGTCCTTCCTTAGAGTTTTGGAAGGAAGAGGTGAGCTGACTTACCAAGATTGTCCTGAATAGCACATTTTTGGAATGTAGGTATAGTAAGCATCTTTTGGGTTGACATCAAATTCATATTCCTTTCACTAGTGAAATTCCATCAAGTTCACAATTAAAAAATGCAGGGTATTGAGAGTTAAGAATATCCATGTTCTAACTGAAAAGAAATTTTGAGAGAGAAATAGCACAAATAATTTAAGCCCTGTTGTCAGCCATGTAGTGCTACTGAACTTATGATTTTCTGACTTCATTGTTGATATTTTCTGACTTTATTCTTGGGATATTGTTGATGGTTTTCTTCGTTGATTTTGTATTTAACATTTAGACCCCCTGTACTTGCTTTTAATATGGACAGGTTTTAAATGATCAGTATGTAGAAGATTGTGTTTGGTGTTACTACATGAATAGAAATTATTACTTTTAAGGACCATTTATAACTTGGTACTTTGCCCTGTAGCCCATCAGGAAAGGGTCTGGCTAAAGTAACAGTGCAAAGTATAATTAAGTATATTGGAGAAGAAACACTCACTTGACTTGTGAGTTAGGTAGGATAAATGCCACTGATATCTTAGCCTGGTTTTCTGGGCACCATAAGCTTGAGAATGAGATATATTTACTTGGCCTGGTGTCAGTTCAGGGGGTTCATACTGACCCCTTGCTTTACCTGTCATTTAGAATCTAGTGCAGCTCGTGTTTAGGGGATATTAGAGGATTTAGAGAAAGTGCAGGGTACACTGGAGGTGGTGGTTAGAATATGGACTAACTTTGTTTGTTCCACTGCTCATGAAACAATGTTAAGGTAGGAAAACATCAAATTGAGAAAACTTGGTAGGGGTAGGGAGCTGGGTAGAATTCTTTACTTCTGATTTCTCTCTCCCATCATCTACAAAACAGAGTTAAAAATTGACTGACATAGGTATATTTATTTTGTAACATAGCTTTAATCATTATCGGTGTTTGAAATAAAAATTATTTTATGTGTCAGGTATCAATTATTTCATGTGTCATGTATTACGATAGTTGTTATTTATTTTGGCTAAAATATTGTACAAAGATGTTGAGGCATTCCTCTACATTTCTCAAGCAGACTGCATGTAAAGCAGCAAATCCCTTCTCACTTAAGCATTAGAATTTAATGCTTAAAATTTGAGTGCAAGCAGCCAATCAGTTGTGGTACTGATGTTCCTTAGAGGTCTCAGTTCAGT
Source organism: Molothrus aeneus (assembly GCF_037042795.1). Lineage (NCBI taxonomy): Eukaryota > Metazoa > Chordata > Aves > Passeriformes > Icteridae > Molothrus > Molothrus aeneus. The sequence continues at coordinate 19,492,259 of NC_089652.1, read as the reverse complement.
TAAAACTGGCAGTTCTAGCACCAACCAATATTTAGGACAGCATTTATTGTGAAAGGTTTATTTGAAAAAAGTATCCCCATGCAGCTGTGTGGTCTGTTGTAGCCCTGACAGTGAGTGCTGTGCTTTGGGGGGTCTCAGTTCTGAAAGCAACCCGTCCATCCCATCCCATCCCATCCCGTCCCCTCCTTGGCCACACCCTGCCTGCCTTGGCTGCGGTGGCCTGGGCAGCCTCCTGCTGACCTATGGCATCCGAGGTTTCAGCTATGGCCATCTTCTCTGCTTGTTTCCCTGCCGGCCACAAAATTGGTTGTACTAATAGGAGAGAAATGCTCATTCAATTCAAGCAGGCTGAGATAAACCTGCTCCTTTGGACCAGTGTCTGGCTTGTGTGTATGAATGTATCTGTTTCACACCTAGAGAATATCTAGTGAGGTTCTGCATTTTTTTAAAATCTTCTCATTCTAAAATCACATGAATAATGAACTACTGAGTGGTGTTTAATTTAAACCAGTCCTGCATTGTTCCTGTGATTTTTGCTGTGTAATCTTAGCAAAATGTTAGGAGTGACAGCACAAGTAGGGAGAATATAGGCTAACATAATTACACTGCTGTCTTGGGTTTTTTACAGCCTCTTGTTCATATGCTGAGAGTGACAGATGGTAACAATTGAATTTTTCAAGCGTGTTCTGTGGTACAGCTATGAGTGAAGCTTTAGGAGAGATGTGTGCAGTGTATCAGCTAGATTTGAGCCATATTTTCTGGCAATAAAAAATAATTAGGATTGAAAATGTATGGATTATATTCCAAATTCTGGAAAAAGTACTCCTGTCTTACAGATACTTTTGCTGCCACTGTTTGTTTTTCTTTTTCCCAGTCTGAAGTAATTCAGAGAAGATAGGGATTTAGAAAAGGAAAAGAATATGATTGTACATAATGTTGGAATGTTGGAGATGCAAATGGAATTTTAAGACATAGCTTGTTACACAAAAATAAAAGGATTTATATAGTCTAAGGCAAAAGTTGCATTAAAATTCTCTCTAGGCTGGAAAAACACCTTAAGATCATTGAGTCCAACAGTAAATCTAGCAGTACCAAACCATGTCCTTAAGCAGCACTATGCATCTATACACCTTTTAAATGATACCAGCGATGGTGTCCCAAGAAATAAACAATGACATAAAAGGAAAAGAGACTATGAAAAGCCAAAATAATTTCACTTAGCAGCAGTTGTGGAAAAAATACACCCTTGTATTTTTTTGTCAAGAATGGTTTGAATCCTAATTGGAGCAATGCCTGGTAACTGCCATGACAGGAATCCAGGAAATACTGAACTTTGAAATTTGAAAATTGAATGCTAAAGTCTTGCCCATATCTCACAGTATCTTTTCCTTTTGTATTTCCTCACCTGAAGTATGGCACTCAAGTTTAAATTGAATGTTATTGCAGCAAACATGAAGAAAATCACTCATTTGGGGCTACAACACATGAAAATGACCTAAAGTACTTGGCATTTTTTGAACTTCAAAAAATGCTAATGTTTGCTGTCTGGGGTTTTTTGTTTGTTTTCTCTAGTTTTTATTGACTTTTGTATTGCCTTACACCTGTATTGACTTACACATGATTTCAGTGCACAGAAGGAAAAACTAAATTTTATTTTCATTGCTTACAGTAATTAGACTTGTGAAGCCATGGGAGTAAAGGTCCAGAGACCGCGTTGCTTTTTTGACATAGCCATCAACAATGTACCCGGTAAGAAAATGAAAGTATCAATTCAGTAGCATGATATTCATATGAGATATGTATAGGAATAATATAAATAGCATTTAACTTCACAGTAAATATGGTGTTGTTGATTTTTTTTCTAGCTGGAAGAGTGGTCTTTGAATTGTTTTCAGATGTGTGTCCAAAGACATGTGAGAATTTTCGCTGCCTTTGCACAGGTTTGTAGATTTTACTATTTAATCTGTAATTTTTAATGTAATGCCATGTTAATTAGTTTGATCTCTGTTATTATTTGTGACATTTTCTTAAATGTGGAAGTAAGTTCAGAATTGTTTCTTGACACCTCCAAATATTTAGCTGATGGTGCACATATGAGCCTGCAAATACGATGTAAAGCAAAGCAGTTATAGCTTTGGCTTACTGTGTTGCAGGGAGTATATACTAACCAACTTTAAATACAGGCACAGTAAGCTGATTTTCTGTTACTAGCACAGATATTACTGTTCACATTATGTAACATCATCCAGTCTTGAAAGGTAGCCAACAAGAGGTCAACCATGCAGACTTACATTTCAGTCTTATGATACTTTGTGGAATTTGAAAGGTGATGCTTTTATTCATCAGTTGTTTTTTCTGTTATTTTAATTTCTTGATGGACACTGGTGATTTCTACTCCTATTGAAAGTGTATTTCTTGAGGAAAATACTCAGGCGATTCTCCCTTGGAAACATTTGCAAAGAGAATTACTTTCCTGTGGACTGCATACTTTTGTTGCAAATGCTGACAGCTTAGCAAAACTTGAGTTTATTGTTGCAAGAATAACTTTGTGAATACATAAATAGCATATATGCTTTCTGTCTTCAGCTTTTTCTGATTCCTTTCCTTCCAGCTTGGTTATTTTTCAGGTCAAGAGTCTGTAGCTGTTAATAGTGAATCCCTCAGCAGTACTAGTATGATCTGAATCAGGTGTGGATACATGATTGCATTCATGTTAAGTTAACTAGATCATGCAGCACACCATTCAGGATGTCTGCAGGAATGTAGGCATTATCTGATCTGATAATAGGTTTAATGGCAAAATCAAATAATCAAAATTTGTTAACAAATTTGAACTTTAATGATTTTTAATGGCTATGACTGTGTTAACACGTGACTGTGGCATTCTTGATCTGCTGTCAATCTCCCAAAAGTCAGATTATTGAATAAAGGTGTTACTCCCCACTGCTGCCATATATTTGTGATTTGAAGTCTTCAACAGTGTTTCAGGTCAGCAACACTTATAAACTAAGTTCATCCTTTGTTGCTGACATCCATAATCAAATTCACATCCTGAACTATTGCACTGCCTTAACACATATAAGAATAGAATAGAAAAAGATGCAGAAGGTTTGATATTGATCACCAGCAAATTATTCAAGCTTTTAAATTTTGTTTTTCTTACTCATCTTTTTTTCTGGAAGTTCTGAGAAGTGTCTGCTGCCTTTGTAAAACAGGGATCCACAGCTCCATGTTTTCCTGGCATACACCAAGTTAGTGGAACATACACAGCATCACATTCATCAGAGTTCCTATCAAAAGTGGGGTCTTTTTCTAGCTATTTAAATCCATATGGAGACACCAGTCTGTAAGTTCAGAGGAACTGCCCTTGACAAAAGCTTCCAGTTTAATTGCTCAGAATAAGATTATAGGAAGATGCTGTCTAGTAGTTTGCCAGCATGAAGAGGAAGTGGTCTTCCCTGAGAAGTCCCACTGATTACCTTGCTGTTACCTTCACAGGACACACCATGAGCCATTCATCTGGCTAACTCAGCAGAAATCCTCTCTCTTTGAGCAGGGAGAGGCCATTGTGTTGTAGCTGAAGCAGAGTTTGCCTAAACAGCAGTGCTGATGCAAGGGAGGAAGACAGCAGTTGTCATCATGAGCGAGGGGGGAATGAGAGTCCTCCCCCTTCCCCCTGCCTCTATGGCTTTCTTACAAGTTTTTATGGTACCTTAGCCTTGATGTTTTTTAAGTACAGATCTGATTGTTTCTTGCGTGTTTCTGAGCAATACTAGTTGTCATGAATATAAACTGGATGTTTAGCTTCAGTCAATCTGCATGGCAGTGACCAGAGTTGTATACTAATGTCAGTAAGGTGTTCTTCTAGTATAACTGTAGAGACAGAAAATAATCTCTGCACTGCTTTCTTAAATGCCACTTTCTTACAGGTAAGTCTGCCTCACAGGCCAGTTTTTCAGAGCACAGAAGATGATTTTGATTGAGTGTTTTACATAGAACTTTTTTTGTAATGAAGATGCAGAGAGTAATTTTTGGTTTTGTTCATTTTCTTCTTTAGGTGAAAAGGGTACAGGAAAGTCCACCCAAAAGCCATTGCATTACAAAAGTTGTCTGTTTCACAGGGTAGTGAAAGATTTCATGATCCAAGGAGGTGACTTCAGTGAAGGTATGACATGAATCTTTAAAGAAAATTTTGCCGCTTATGTAATAAAACATTTCAAAAGTTCTATATAGACCCATTTACTTAATTATTCTCTGACAGATATCACTGCTTTTCCCCCTTTCTTCTGTGTGAGATCCTTTCCATGAGGATTTGTATAATAAACTTCTATATGTGCATTCACCCACTTTTGCTCAAGTTATCTCAGTCGTTCAGAGAACCAAATACCTGCTACTGAAAGGTTGAAGCATGAGAATTAAATATTGTATCTGCTGCTGGGAAATAAAGAAAAGAGGGAGACTCTTGCTGAATACATGGGAAAATATTTTCTTGTTTTCCAAGTTTTTTGCTTCTGGATTACAAAGATGCATCTTGATTGTGTTTGCATATCTTGAAGAATAATGTAAGTGACTTGGATGCAGTTACATCAGTGTTATGAAGTACCTTCCACATAATGTAACTCTTTTAATCACTACTTTAACTGTCACTTTTCCTCTTTTAAGGAAATGGCAGAGGAGGAGAATCCATTTATGGTGGCTTTTTTGAAGGTAAGAGTTCTATCAGTCTGTTCTATTTTGGTGTTAAATTAAACAATTACCTTTACATTCTGTAGTCTCTGTTCTGTAAACCTGAATTCCATTTTTTTAAGAAGATTTTGTCTGGTCATGAAGGCCTCTGACTGTCCCGTTAAAGTTATTTTACTTTTAAGATATGAACCATTTTAATGAACAAAAAACTAAAACTGAACTCCTTTGTATTTGTCTCTTTTACCAGACTTACATTTTTATTGCTGGTCTTAGACATTTACTTTTGGCTTGCTCAGCTAGCTGAAAGCTGGGGATGATCTTCTCTTTGAGGGAAAAGGAGAAAGGTGTTGATGGGGTTGGGTTTCCTTGCAAATTTTTATTTAAAAAACACACAGAGCCCTGCTTTCTTGAACCCAAGATGGTAGAGCTTTTAGTTTTCTCATGGACCTGATTCTTTCTCAGCCAGTGTTGCAGAAGAAGCTATAGTTGCTGCATTTCTCAGTCTGTGTTTGCCCAGAATGTAGTGGAGCATATGTGTTTATTGGAGCAGTTGCTGTGTTACACCTAAGCCCAGGTGCTGGGTAGCTGCCACCCAGGCAAAGTTAAGCCCCTCTTCCCTCCCAGATACTTTTTTTTGCCATTGGTGGTTGTCTGAGCTTGCAGCACACACAATAATTACTCATTGCTGTAGTTGGGCCAGGCTGCAAATTTATATGAGAACTTGAGTGGAATCAACAGTTTGCAACTGCTAAAAGAGGGAGGAGGCCTTACCTTGCACTGACTCTCCCATCAAACTAGCCTGATTCAGCTTGCTACAATGCCTACAGATTATTGTAGCAAAAATTTTTATATATTCCCATGTTAGTGAGTGGATCCAGTTTGGCAAACATAAGAAGTAACACAAATGAGTAGCTGGATTTGAGGAAATGTATGGCTGGGAGAAATGGAAAAATGAGCACAACCTCCACTTATCTTCTGGCAATAGTGGGCTGGCTGTTCAACTTGGCTGGTCACAGTACGGAACTGAATTTGTGGGAAGTTTTGCTTTTGTGGATCAATTTACCAGTGCACCATAGGATTAGGTTGACACTTGATGCTATTGTACAGGTGATTGGAGAGTGAGTGGGACTGTCCCTTTCATGGTTAGTGACAATAGCATTTTGAATATTGTACATTTTTCTCTGTTAACACTTCCTCCTGCTGTCTGTATCCAAACAGTACTGAACAAATGTCCTCATGTCTGCAGAATTTCCTTCCCCCAAAAGCCTTTTTGCTGTTTTGGGAAAGAAGGGAGAGGATTATTTCTTACAGGTGTCTTAAATGAAGAATAGTGATTACATTTTACGCTTTTTTCATTTCATAGTTTCATTGGGATTTAGTTTGAACTATTAACAATTCCTTGCTCGTAAGAAGTAGGATTCATTGAAGTTAAACTGATTTTCTTAATGGCTAACTTGATAAATACATCTCTGTCTGTCAGACAAACAAGCTGTTTGGGATTCCTATCAAACTCTCTGTGTGTACTTAAAAAAAAAAAAACAAACAACAAAATGCCTGAAAATTAGGGATTTATTAATCATTAATACACAGCTTCTGTTCCAAAGAAAAATGGAGCAACAACTTAAACATCTCTGCTAGTGTTGGTAGGACACAGATCTTTTGTGCAAGAATACTAAATTTTAATTTTTTTTCCTCTCAGGCTATAAACCATTGGATTCATATTTCTCCTTGTTACATAGAATGAACAGAATGATGTTTTAAAATAGCTGTTATTTTTAGTCTATTTTTAATACAACTTTTCATTCAAGTGGCTAACAGATTTATTTAATTAGGATTCATTTACTTAGATGATAGCATTTACCTAAGCATATATCATATGCTTAAAAAATAACTGAAAACACTTTCTTTAGATGAAAGTTTTGCTGTAAAGCACAACAAAGAATTTCTCCTTTCAATGGCCAACCGAGGGAAAGATACAAATGGTTCACAGTTCTTTATGTAAGTATTGAAATGTCTTGAAATGTGTTTATGGTTTGCTATTTGTAAACTGTTAGGGGAATCCTTTTAAATATTGAAGACTAGCTCCTCTGCAAAGCAAAAATTGATGGTTTTTTACCAGGTTGCCTGGAAGTAGCCATTTTCCTAATGTACTTATTTTTACCCCTAATGGGCTTATTTGTATTTAATTTTCTGTGCAAAAGGGCTTTCAGTAGTTTTCAGTTGCTGTGTTCTAACTTGGACAAAAAAGCAAACCTGTTAGCTCCTTGTAAAATTCTTATTACTCTAATAAATTGTTTTCAGGAAGGTGGCAAAACAGCTCTGGGGGCTCTCCAAAGTTAGTAGAGGGCTTTTTCTAATCACAAAATAGCTTTCCAATACAGTCTCACTTATAGGTAAAATTTAAATTCTAAAAATACATTGCAGCAGACTCTTTTAAATTCTAAATTATCTACAGAAAATATCCTCAAAATACATCAGTCTTACCCACGTTTCATGGCCTTAGTTAACATAACGAGTTGTGGATGTCAGCATTAAAACCTTATTTTGAGATTTCTAAATGATCATTAATCATCCCAGTTTTCTACTCTTCCATAACTGACACATATACCTTAGTAATGCTAGTATGGGGGAAAGCTGAGAGAGAGTCAGTTCTTCTGTGTCAAGTAATCTCTACATGAAGATACTTTTTCTTCCAGTTTTCTGGTTATTTTCTAATGTGTAAAAGGTTATTTGCATTTTTCCTGCAGACTTTTGTATCTGTTCCTGGTAGTATCTATATAATTCAATGAGTAGAAGCTTATTATGTCCTTTATGAGGATTCTGTCTAAAAATCTATGTGCGTTTTTGGGGTTTTTTTCAGTAAAGTGTAATAGTCAAAGTGTTTCATTGAATAGCTAGTATAACATATAAAACATTAAATATTTTTAACTGCACACAAACATAGACTGATATATATTGGTTTTGTTCAATTTTGTTAGTACACTCAAAATAATGTTCATCTTCCTATGTGTAGGTTACATGCTTTGAATGCTGATGGCTTTTCACTAATACTGCTTTTGTTTTTCTTTTTAAATTAAAATCTGGAAACAACAGAACAACTAAACCTACACCTCACTTAGATGGGTAAATATCTCTTATTTTCTTCTTACATTTGTTTGGGACCTGCCTTGAAAAGTTAAGTGCTAAGAATACTTACTTTTGTTTATGTTCTTCAGGCATCATGTTGTTTTTGGACAAGTCATCTCAGGTCAGGAAGTTGTGAGAGAAATAGAAAACCAGAAAACAGATGCATCTAGTAAACCATATGCTGAAGTACGCATACTGAGTTGTGGAGAGTTAATTCCAAAATCCAAAGGTAAAGTTGAACTGTACATATGAGGTAATTTTGCTTGTTTTCTTCCATGCTGGCTGCTTATAAAAATATTTAGAAGCTTACTTGTGATAGAGGATGGCATGGTTGGTGAAAAGGTGTATAACGTTGCAGAGCAATCTGTCTTCTAAAGAACTTAAAAGTTGTTGATGCAAAAGACATTAAAGAACAATCATTCATGCTTTTTTTCAAAGCTTCTCCTGTCTTGAGTTTTCTTATACTCAGTACATTTTAGTACAAAGCTGGCAAGCACTTGTCGTATCAAGTAGAGTGCTGTGTTAAGAAGATTGGTGGCAGTCTGACTTTATTTGATAACTCATACTTCTTTGGAAGGTACTGAACTTGTTTCAGGTTGCTCTAAGGTAACTCTTCAAAACAGGCACTTAGATTATAAAAGTCTGGGTTTGGCCCTTTAGCTCATACACTTTATAAGTTACTATAAACTATTCTTAAAGAAGAGCATGACAGAACCTGTCTTTCTGGAAGGGATGTCCTGCTCTGCCACTGCAGAATTGAACATGGTATGAGAGCTTGGATCAAGCCTTATTTTATAAGAGAAGCAGAACCTAAGATGTTCCTGTCACCATGGAGAATGTCATTAGCAGAAAGCCAAGATGCTTATTTTGTTTGCTATTTCATTCTTAGCACGTTCTGTTATGTACTGGGAAGGGTTGCACCAAGGATTTTGAAGCACAGCACAAGAATAATGGTTTGTTTGGGCAAAGGAAAATACAAGCATTTGAACTTCAGCTTCTTGTTTTTTCACCTCCTTGTTGCTCATTTGTTGTGATATTTGGTAGAATGACTTTGGCGTCTGAGGCGATCTCTTCAATACCACAGATTTCCAAGCAAAGTTATCTTTTGGCTCCTGATTTCTGAAAGGTTCTGGATCATGCCATGTGTTAGGATGAAATTATAGTTTTTTGGACAGTATTCTGTAGCTTGGCATCTCTTGGGAGATGCACAGGTGCTGTAACTAGAAAATAAAACAGTACAGCTACAGAGTGGATGAACCTAGGGAATGAGACACCCACTTGCATAGATGTCTTCATTGGATTGTCACACTCCCTTTGAAGTCCACTCTAGAACTCTTGAATGACTAAATGAAATTTTTGTCACTGAGCAGTGATGACCTGCAGCCTTTAAGCAGGGCTTTAAAGTGCTTGTATCCAAAGAGTGAGTGATATAAATACAAAAATTTTGTTTTCCCTCTAACTTCTCTTAAAAGAGAACAGGCTTCTGAAAGGATTTGACTTGTGTTGCCTTTACCCTTTTGTCTATGTTCTTGTGTCTCTGACTCAGTACTGATGCATTCATGGCAGCTCTGGTTTCTGTAGCTGGCCTGGTGTGCCAAGGAGGGAAATTGGTGCCAGGGTGATGGGATACCCAGTCGATGAAGCTGTAAGGCTCAGTTCTAGATAGCGATGGGCAGTGGGAATGTTTGGGGAGCAAGAAGCCTTACACAGCAGGATCAGGCATGTGAAGGGCAGAGCAGAGTGTGGGGGAAGACAATAGCCTTGATGGGCCCTAATGCACGGCCAGCATGATAAAGATGCTGTGACAGACCATGGTGGAAGTTCTAGTGTGTAGAGAATCCTGCTTTTGAAAGGGGAAGGCTGTGTGTAAGACCTCCAGTGAGAAATGGGCTGCTACTGTGAAAATGGCAGCACGGCTGGAATTGTTCTCTGAATGCCCAACGTGGAACCTCTGATGAGCTGTGCTGGCCTGAAGCAGTGGAAAAAGCAGGAACAGTGTGATAGCACATCAGCTGAAGCAAATTTGCCAAGCAGTTGTCCAAAGGTAACAAGAGGAACAGGAGACGTCCTTGGACTTATCAGTTACTGGGAGGACAATCCAGATAGGAGGAGCAGTTTCTGGGATGCAGTCATTGTCATGCAAGATCATCAGCAGAGTTATCTAACAGTGGAACTGTTTGTGGTACAGTACTGTGGGAGGTAAAAGCAAACTGATTATGTGAATTATGAGGCAGTTATCAGGGAAGGCTGCTTTTAAGAACTTAGTTTTAAGACAAAGGAATAAGGAGGCTGCCTGTGAGGGAACTACAGTGATGAATTTCTGTGGGAGGGTACATTAGGGTACCAAGGGAGTCTTAAGTATTTATTATATGAGTTTGTCTGGTAGGCAACACAGAGAAAGGAATTAGGTCTTCATGGAATGAAAATAGAACTGATACCTGGCTTTAACAGGTAAGATGGCTAAGATGTTAAGATGCCACTAGCAGAAGGAATCACAGTAAAAGCAAGGTGCTTGGTATGAGTGTTTTTGTCATAGGTTAAAGTTGAGGAAAGGTGATCTGATTTTCACACAGTGAATATCCAGATGAAGTGCCTCATCAACTGTGCAAATTATCTCCTTAGGTGGAAGAATTGGATTTATTTAGGAATGAGTGGATGATGACTGAGCCATGTTACAGGATGCTGTAAAATGAATGATGCAGTGATAACAATTACAATATTGCAGAGGCCTAGATAAGCTTTTAACATGGGATTTGAGAGGATGATCACCTAGAAAAGTGCAATGTTTGTCATATTTTCTTTTGTTTTTCTTTTTTTTAGTTCCTTAAAGTTGGAGGAATAAGTGAAAAGGAGAAGTTTTTAAAAAATTATAAAAGAAGAATTTCTCTGGCCAAGTGGTAGAATTTTTAGAAGATCTTAAAGTTCTAGGGAAAATCTTAAGTTCTGGGGAGGAAAAAAAAAAGGACGAAAGCAAAGTATTAACACAGTATTTAGAAAGGTTATTACAGGCTAGCTAAGCTAATACACCTCACCAAAAAAATGTGGAACAAAAACTGTTACATTAAATTTCTTAATTTAAGGTGGGAGTTTGGTACCAGTTTTGTAGAAGAGGTCCTAGTCAAAATTTCTCTTATTAGTGATTTGATGAAGTCAGGTGAAACCTGAAGCTAAAGAATTTTTTAATAAACACTTGTAAATACATTTTAATGACTTCTTTGTATGTAGGTTATGTTGTATAAAATATCCTCAGAAAACTTACACGGTTCTGCAAAGTGCTTGACAGTATAAATTTTAGACTTAGTTTCATAAATCCAAATTATGAAAATGTCTTGTTTTCCTAGATGTATCCTTTATGGTATTGTATTGTATTGTTATGGAGAAACAATGTTTTTCCAAAATGTCAATTTGTTCCTAAGTATTTTGATGAAGTAATTTCATGACACAATTAAAAGAATCTGAGAGATACAAGATAGAATGGTCCGGTCCATACCAGGATGCAAGATACAGAGACAGGTACAAGATGAGTGATTTTTCTGAGATTAGTTTAGAAGTGTTTGGTATTAAAATGTGTCTTTGCTGTTCTGATCTAAAGCTAAGAAAGAAGAAAAGAAGAGACACAAGTCATCTTCCTCATCCAGTGACTCAGAAAGTTCAAGCGATTCAGAATCATCTTCCGATTCATCATCGGATTCTGAGAGTGCTTCAGAAGAGAAATCTAAAAAACGAAAAAAGAAACACAAGAGAAATTCCAAGAAACATAAGAAAGAAAAGAAGAAGAGAAAGAAAAGCAAGAAAAGGTCAGTTTTGAGATTTGTTTTGTTACATGTACACCATACAGTACCATTCTCTTGTCTTAATAGCTACAGACTATGTTTGTGTAAACTAGCGGTGCAGGGTTTGCAGTCTGGGAGGTCATTGGTTTCCATATACAAGAATAAATTTTCTAATGTGATCACGAAGGGTCATATTCATGTGCCCATGTACTGCAGCATGTAAAGGAGTAAACAAATGAACTCACACTTCAGTTGGCTTGAAAAGTTGGAGTGATAGGTTTGAAATGGGTAGGGATAGTTTGTTGCCATAAATTTACTTCTGTACAATTCATTTTGAAGTATATGTGATGGAACTTAGAAAAATGTAGTATGCAGGAATATAGCAAAATTAAACATAAAATTAACAAATTGACTTCTAATAAGTTCTTAAATAATAATTCTTAAGTAATTAATACTTCAATTTTTTCATCTGATATGCCAAAACTCTTGCAGTTTCCCTGGAAGATAATAAAATTGAGAAAGCAGTCTTGCTTCTGAGAATGTTATTTTGAAACGAATAGTTTTGTTACAGTTCAGTGTGAGATAGAAGTTGTGTCAGTTTGTCGTGATATAAGGCCAATTTGGGAGGAAACTCCTAAAGGGGTCCCTCTAGAAAAGCAGATTCAAGTGGCCCTTCCCCCAGCTGGTTTGGAAAAGGATTTCCTTGGAGAAAAGTAGAAAAAAGTGTTAATTTAAAAAGCAAAGTATTGACAAGCATTAAAAATGAACAATATTAAACAATAAAACCTCTCACTGTTGTGAATGGATGACAAATTCAGAAAGGCCTTGTCATGGGCTGTAACTGGGCTCACTCAGTCTGTGTTCAGTCCCTCCAGTGCTGGAATGCAGTGTCCCAGGCCCTGGTGGCCACAGGTGTCAGCTCCTGGTGCTCTTCTGGGTTTTCAGTCCAGTGCAGGTTCAAACAGTTCCCAGAAAAAGAAAAACCACAGTCCAGGGAAATTCACTGCCTCAGCCACCTAAAAACTAACTAAAAGCACAGGAGAGCTCTGTCCCACTGCCTGTGCTGCAGACAGCACGGTCCAGGAGAAGGATGCAGGAGAGCAAGTGCAGCCCCTGATAACAAATTCTGGGATTCTTCTCCCCCCTTTGCTCTCAGAACCAACCTTAAAGGTGCAGAACCTAACATCCAGCATAAACAGAACAGATGATTGAGGATACAAGCATCATAAAGGACACAGTGCAAGTCATATTTTTCCAAGCTAGCAGTGGAATTTAAGAAACGTTTACTTAAGGCAGTGCTGCCTAAACACTGTTTCTGTGCACCTAAGCCCTTTTCACAGAAGTTTGTAAATTGCTTGGAATTACTATAGTCTGTAGACAGTTACAAATTCTAGTGTAAAATCTGAATTTTTAGTCTCCTGAAAGTGTTCTAAAAAGAAAATAAACTAAAAAGTTGCATAAGTAGACAGTATGTCTATGTTCAGTGTTGCACCATTGTCTTTAGTAGAGAAAAAGTGTTGGTCAGAAATCTACTGCTGTTGTATAATTTGGAGCAAATATATCACGGGGGGGAAAAAAAGTTGTTTCTGAAATAGCTCTGTTTTCTGAGGTTCTTGTGGTATTGTATATTGAATTAAGACAATTTCTGAATTATTTAAATAGATTGAAGGGTCTTCCCTCATCCATATATAACTCATTATCCATATTTTCTATACAAAAATAAAGCTCATCCAGTGAAAGTGAAGATGAAAATACTGAAGCACAGCCATTATCTACTGTCCGTCCTGAAGAAATTCCTCCCATACCTGAAAACCGGTTCCTGATGAGGAAAAGTCCTCCTAAAGTAGATGAGAAAGAAAAAGAGAGAAAAAGCAGAGAGAAGGAAAGAGAGAGGTAATATATCTGATTTAAGTCTGACTATGGTATGGTCACATACTATAGTCTGGCCAGTGGTATGGTCACATTGCTGTTTTAGAGCTCTAATGTTGAATCTTTTCCATGTTGAACAGTTCTGTGTTGTAAGCACTGCTGGATGAAAAATAGATTTCTCTGTTTATTGGAAACTGTTGTCTTTGTCCTAGAACAAAGGCTTAGTCTTTGAAAATGGTTTTGGTGAGTAAAGAATGTATAATGACTGGCTTAATTTCATTTAGCATACTTTGGAACTGTCCAGTCTGAGTCTAAAACCTGGAAATCTTGTAAAATTATTGTGGTCACAAATTGAAGTTTTATTGTGTAGATATTACTGTCTGCTGTAAAATAAAATGGTGTGTTTTCATTTAGTTTCTGAAGAGGTTGTAATACTGATTTTCCTTCTTTTTTAATTGTACAAACAATATCATTCTTTTTAAATTATTTTTAGTAATCTGTCAAACTCACAGTCAACATACCAGAGAAGACTGTTAGTCACCAGATCTGGAAGGAAAATAAAAGGAAGAGGACCAAGGGTAAATGTTTGAAATCTGTTCTTCAAAATAAGCAAGGTGGTAGCACAGTCTCACTGCTGGTGTTACTAATCATATTCATTGGGATAGTTGATTTTAAAAAAATAAGCGCATCGTAATTGATTTGAGGACTGAGGCTTGAAGGAGGACAGGAAAGAGAAGAAGGGGGTGAGAAAAAACCATTAAAATATTTTATTTAAGTTAATATGGTAATATTTAAATAGGTGAATGCAACTACTTCAAGAAGGGTTCTAGTGAACACAGAACCAGTAACATCAGTGCCAAGAATGTGGGGAAGATTTCTCCCCCTTTTGGCAGGGGGGAGCTGTCAAATTGGCTGTTTCAATATTGTGAAGCCATATGCTATGTGCTGCATGTAGCAAATGTTTTTAATAACTGAAGTCTCTATCCCTCCAATTCTTAGTAAAATCCTGAACAAGTGTGAAGTATTGTTTCTGCATTGCCTGTCAAAGATACAAATCTTCATTTTTAGTAAACAAACATTAGCATTTGTGCAAATCAAAGTAGCAGAAAACCTCTCATCAGACTACAAAAATCCTGATGTAGACTTTACCTTAAAATCAATTATTTGATCAGAGTTGGTGTATTCCCTCTTTAGTAAACTGTCAGATACATTTTCAGTAAGTTAGTAACTTGCCAGTGGAAACTTGGTATATACATGCAAAGTGTCCTGTTAGGTGCTGTGTAGAACTGAGTGCCAGGGGTGCAAATGTTGCTTAGGTATCACAGCATGTGAAATTCAGACTAAGGTGGGATTTTCTCTTCTTTCCTCCAAGCGTTACCGGACACCTTCCAGATCCAGGTCAAGAGATCGATTCCGGCGCAGTGAAACTCCTCCACATTGGAGGCAAGAAATGCAAAGAGCTCAAAGAATGAGAGTCTCTAGTGGAGAAAGGTGGATAAAAGGAGACAAGTAAGATTATTTCTTTCTGGAATATGTGCATATGGGTTTTTAAAAAGTTTTTAGTTCTTAATTTTTTTTTTGCTTGTTTAATTAAAAGTAATACCTATTACCTTGGATTTTCAATTACAATTGCTTTCAAGAAGCCAGGGTGCTGACTTGATTATTCCATTATTTAATTGTGTGTGAGTTTAACCATGCTACTGCAAATACATAGTTAGTAATAAAAATTATCTGATGTGAAGTTTTAGTTATGAAGCTGTCTCACTTCTGGTTTAATTTTTCAGAGTGGAGGGAAATGAAAACATTTTTTTAAATTGTATCTTTTTCTCTCCAAGGAGTGAAATAAATGAAACCAAGAAAGAAAATCAAAAGAGCCCAGGAAGAGGAAGAGAGAGAAGAATATCAGACCACAGGCAAGTTTCTGAAAGTCCAAGCCGAAGAGGGGAAAAAGAGAAGAAAAAAGATCACAAATCCAGCAGTAAAGACAGGGAGACAAGAAGAAATTCAGAAAAAGATGACAAGCATAACAGAAGCAAATCCAAGAAGAGAGCTAAATCTAGAAGCCATAGTAAAAGCAGAGAGAAATCAAAAAGTAAAGAAAGAGACTCCAGACACAGCAGACATGATGAAAAGAGACTAAGATCAAGAAGCAAAGAGAGAGACCATGAGAAAGGTAGAGAAAAAGAAAAGCACTATGATTCTAGAGGGAGAGAGAAAGAAAGAAGTAGGAGCAAGGATAGAAGTAAAAGAGCAGGCTCAAGAAGTAACGAACAAGAGCATAGGAAGAGCAAAGACAGGGAGAAACGCAAGTCAAGAAGCAAAGAGCGTGAGCATGCTAGAGGGAAACACAGCTCCAGCAGCAGAACAAGGGATCGCAGCAAAAGCAGAGACAGGGGTAGGAGAGGGAGATCCAGAAGCAGGGACAGGGATCGCAGTCGAAGTAAGGACTATTCAAGGAATAGAGATAGAGAAACAAGGAGGAGAGGAAGATCAAGAAGCAGAGAAAGGAGAGGTACACCAGATAAATACAGAGGAAGAGAAACCAGGAGGAGGAGAGAATCAAGGAGTTCAGAGAGAGATGAAAGTCAAAGCAGAAACAGGGAGAGGTATTCAAATAGGGAAAGTAGAAGCTCATATAAGAGGAATGATAGTGAAAGCCAAAGGAAGAGGCGTTCAAAAAGCCGTGAAAGTAGTAGTCCTGAATCTGGCAGAGATAAGAAGTCTAGTAGAGATCAGGATAGAAGTCCAGACTCAAAAAAGAGACCAAGTAGCAAAGAGAGAGAATCAAAAAAATCATACTCGCGCAGCAGTAAAGAAAAGGAAAAGACCAGATCCTCAGCAGAAAAAGAAGTAAACCAAAAATCAAAGAGTCAGGAGAGAGATCATGCCCCTAGTAAGGATAAAAAATCTGATCGTGAAACAAGTCCTGGAACAGATGATGACAGGCATGGATGAGTTTGTGGACTTAATGTTTCCATTGTCTCAAAGTTTTAGAGACGTTTTGGGGAACGCCTTTTTTAAAGATGTGGACTTCAGTTTGGTCTTTTGATAATCTAAAACCTGGATCATTTGTACTGCTAAAGTTTTAATAAACTTGAAATGAAAAACAAATTACATGTGTAATACAGTGTGCTGTGTTTTAAATATTTCATTGGATTATGTACCCTTCTTGTGTGTTGTCAGCTATAAAGGTGACTTCCATGCCACTTTAATTTTTTACCTGATGAACATAGTTCAGTGCAAGCAATGGCTGCCTGCGAAGAGGCTTGTTCCATATATGAAGAAGAAAGCTGCAGATAAACTACATGTCATCTTAAAACTAGGAGAATATTGCAAGGTGTCCATTACTCCAGTCCTGCTACATCTGTTTTTCAGTAGGTATAAATCCTAAGGAAATTTATTGGTAGATGTAAATTATGTTAGTTTTTATTGTAATCACAAAGTGAATTGATTTAAGTAAATCTTTGTAATTCTGTCACTGCCAGCAGTAGAATTCATTCACGTAGTAAGGCAGTCATCTGTGTTTGAGAGTTATTTCCTTGTCCTAAAAAAATTTTTAAGTGCTCATCAGCATAACTTTTTTCCCCTGTAACCTCTCCATTCTGTGCTTTCATGTCGTCTACTGCAGAAATGAATGCTTCAGACTGCCCTGCTTCAGTTGCCTAATTAGTGGATGCACAGAGATGAAACAGATTACCAGAGTTTGCAGGGGTCAGATAAGGAACCAGGAAATCCTTTCAACTTTTGTTTCTTAACAAGTCCATGTGAAAACTCTTGCAGTTCTCCAGTACTGGTTTTTGGAGTAGTTGAAACAGAATTTCAAGTAATGTTTTAAAACATGCTCTTAATTTTATTTTTTTAACTGAAATTTGCTTTCTTCCTTGTTTCCCCTCATTCTAAAGAATGTAACTCTGAATTCCTTCTCATTCTTTACTATGTCCCTCAAACCAATTCCTTCCCTTTTCTGCTTCCCTCTCCTGCCTCTAGGTCCCACCCCAGTTTGTATTCCACCACCACCCCTTCACGTGGAAGAGAAGGAGTTTGGTTTGTGCTGCTGCAGCAGTGCCCCCATATGTGCAATCTCCAAAGAGCAGCTGCTGTGTGGTGACTCAGTGCAGTGTCTGAAAGGATAGATTTGGTACAAACCCCAGTGCTCCTTTCAGTCCATGAAACTATTCACATCTAAGACTGGCAAATCTTGAAAGTTGTAAAGGCAAGTGACAAGCATTAATCTTAACCTGTGTCAAAGCAAAACAAAACTGCAATCGTTGAAATTTTTGCCAAATCTTGCACTAGATGGCACAACTTGCTTTTACTCTCTTGGTAATGAGTTAACGTTTTCACTTTGTGATCAGTGTTTGTTGACAGCAGATTAGGAGAAATGTTGAAGCTTGCTTGACATTGTGGTCCAGACAGTTGTTATTCTAAAGAAAAATTGTTGTGTCTTGAAAGCAAAAGAAAACCTAGAATTGTGAGCAACATAAGCAATGTTTTTAAAGGAAGAAAACGGAAGTGTGTAGAGTGACTTTTTAGCAGAATGGTTAGTGGAGCTGATTTGGCTGTCAAGTGCTTTTTTACTTTTTTACTGTCTTTTAGAAACATCTCCTATGGATTTTGCATTTCAGTGGTCATCTTATGCAGAAGGTTAAAAAATGTTCCTGGTCCACGTGTGGGTGGATGACACAGCAGTTACTTAAGAGAACTCAGAGGAGTGAACCAAAGACCTTTATGGTGGATCTCTTCTGTCTGAACTTGGTAGGACTTCAGAGAAGTTGTAGTCCTATTTTGGGGAACTGTAGTAAGAGTAAGGATAGGAAGTTAGGCTTCAGAAAATTTTGCGTGACAGCTTAACCATTTATACTGTGCTATGCATGCCATGTGCTTCAGAGTCCCATTTAAAAACTTTGCAATGTTGTTTCATTATTTTAAATAGAGCTGACACATGAGCAAGCTATTGCTGAGGAAGTTTATTTGCACTACTGAGAATATTCTTGCCAATATCACTGAAGCTTGTATAAGCATGTAAACAAAACAATCTGCAACTATACTGACTCTGCTGTAGAAGGGGGGAAAATACAGGCAGTCAGCAATACACAATCCATACAGTATTTTTTTAATTGTGTTTAGTTTAAAATCTCAAAATGAATATTAAATCCAATTGTAGTTTGCAGTCGTAGCTACTTATTTTAAAATATGCACTTGCATACCCTTTTGTATGGACTTTGTTACAGTTGAGAAAATTATTTGTACAAAAATGGACTTTATTCTTTCATAGCACATTAAAGATTCATCTGAGTTGGTGGCACAAAGCCCATTTTCTTTTTTTAAATGTACTTGGGTTTTGTTCAAAAGCTGGCTACACTAAATTGCAGGTGGTGGGATACAGTTGCCTGTGTTGTATTTGGTAGTAAATTGGTATAGTGCTGAGCACTTATTTTAAACAGAAACACAATTGCAGTCTTATACAAGGGAGGGTTTGCCAGATTTGTGTTTTTCTTTATCAAACTGGAAATTGAGAATATTGATTAAGAATTTGTTGGGACTAAAGCCCAATCCCAGGGACAGCAAGATATCCCCAAGCACTAGTCAGTTCTTGCTGCCTTGTCAGGAGGCACTGACTGTTGCTCTTGCAGTCCTGAGTCTGTTTATTCCCTCAATGACAGAGCTTTCCTGTTCTCAGCCTCACAGGAGCCACCTTGTGCTGTAGTCACAGTATAGCTCAGTGCCATCTTTAACATCTGTGTCATGTCATTCATTGGCTTTTGGTTCAGAGGACTGGTTTGGAAGAATTTAAGTATTCCAGAGGCAGTAAAAACAATCCTCGTCATCTTTTGTTGTGAAGGCGGGAAGAAAGTAGTAGAGTGCAGCTTTTTCTGCTGGTACCCCAGAACTGACTTTATTCCAGGGAATTCATGAACCCCAATACACAATGTAAAGTGAGGGCAGGGATTACTGGACTAACTTTCTAAGTGTATGTTGAAGTGTCCATACAGGCTTGAAATAACTTCCAAAGGTTAGACATGCTTTCTCTGTTGTATCTACAATAGATGCTGAGATTTTACTAATACCATGCAACATATAGATACCTGGAATGCTGAATTTATAATTGACAGTGGCTTTCCAAACTTTGTTAGAAAGAGACTGTTACTTTATGCTGGATTCTCTGGGTACTGCCATCAACTCAGAAGCAGAAATTCTTGCTGAGCGTGGATAGATAGAATGTGCAGTTATGTAGACACTATTACCTGTAAAAAATGTGTTGCTTTCTGCTAATTCTTTAACACAGCCATAGTGTTTCAGTTGTTGTTTGTTTCAGTTGGTTGTTTTTAAGAAAGAAAAAAGGCAATGGTTACATTTTAATGCTTTGTTCTATTTGGTTGTTAGAATTTTAGCCTGAAACTTTGCACTTTGTACTTGAAATTCCTGACTACAGGCTTTTCTTGCAGTGTTCTTTGTCAGATGCGTTGAAGAATTTGCAGTGATCCCCAATAATGTCTGATTTGTAATAGTGTCAGCCTGGCAAATGGATTTTAGGTTAATGTAAACAAAAGAAGCAGTCCTTTAGCTGCCTTTTCTGGAACTGTTGATTTATTGAAGCAAATAAAGTATTTTTGGAAACACCTATGGGGGCATGGTAGACTCATTGTTTTTCTGATAAGCAAAAATGTATATTCCTGCTTTTAGGACTTTCCTTGTAATAGAAAACCTAAACATATACATATATACTTTTATAAAAGCAGCAGCCATTAAAGTGTTCTTTTTGGGAGGTTGTTAATTTTGTTTTGGTGTTTTGAAGGGGTTTCTTTTGCGTGGGGGGACATGGTTGGCCATACTTCCAGAGTCGATGTAATGAAAATGTAAAGAACTATTATGTACCTTCCCTTTGCTGAAAATTTTCACAATGCAATATTTAACTAAATTATTAAAGAAAATGCATATCAAAAAGTCTGTGAACTGCATTTTGCAAAATTTGAATTTACTACAGGTCTGCAGTTGCCTAGCAGAAAACTTTAGCTTTCCATTTTGGTTTAGTCATACTTCTCACCCTTGAACAATTCATGTCATTATGACCACTGTTTCAACAAAACTTTGTTGTGTAAAGGCCAAAAGTAATGTTCACCTGTTTGTTTGATTTAAGTATCATATGAAATTATGTTTTCTGGTTCTAGTATGAAATCTCACAAAAGGATTAGCAGTAATAAAATATAAAAAAGGTGATGAGTGTAGATAGTAAAACTACATAAAGGTAAAGGTATATTTTGTGAAAATATTAATAAGTTAGTATCTTTCCTTAATCAGACAGTCATCTTGAACTGCTGAATATGCATATAATTGGTTTTAAATTTATATTTGTACTCATGGAAGTTCTAAGACATTAAAAGGACTAAATAAGCTGAACTAATGCAGCACCCTGATTTTGAATTTAAATTTTGCAATATGTAAAGCACTTTTGGAAACTTGCTATTTTGGCAGGAAGTTAGACATGGCTACATATCCCCATTATAAAAGGTAGTCTCTGTGTGGCATTAGCCATAGCTGCTATTGGAAAGAGTGATTGAAAGGATTGGAAAGAATTTCAGCATATTAAATTCTAAACAATAGTAAGAGGAGCTAGCTGATAACTGTGTTCTTTCAGCTAAAATAAGTATTAATTATACCAGCAGTATTGTGCATGTAGCATTTAGCAGAGTATTTTGTAATTAATCAGAGTCTTTTGGACATTTTGTAATTTATAGTTCGTAACAGGGAAGATTATTTAGTTGTAAGCTGAGAGAATGAATTCTTGATTTGAAATGTACAAGTTGTGTACCAAAGCACTTCTCAGAAATAAATGCTTTTTTTGCTTACTAGTGTATTCTATGTCTGCCACATGTGCTTCTTGCAGTCTTAGCATCTTCTGCATTTAGAGAAATAATCGTTTCTAAGTCATATTTGCAACCTATGCTTGTAAATTCACAGGATATTCCAAGTTGGAAGGGTCCTACAAGAATCATCAGGTCAGCTCTTAGGTGAGTGGGCCATGCAGGATCAAACCCATGAGCTCAGCGTTATTAGCACCATGCTCTGACCAAGTGAGCTCATCTCAGGGTAAATGTGCTTGGCCAACCTCCAGCCTTCTGACATGCTGATACTTTGAGTACAGATTTACAAGGCAGAGTGATCTGATCTCAGGATATTACCTCCTCAGTTAAGCCAAGATCAATAAATTTTTACTGAAGATGTGAAGTTAGATTTTTATTCCATGTTACATTAGATGATAGTGTCAAACAGTCGGTGCAATTAAGAATTTCTACAACAGAATGGCAAATGAGAGTCTATTATGTTTATATTGTAACATATAAAAATGCAGCTATGTAATGAAGCTGGCCTAGTGTCTAATTGCAAACTCTGCTTGTTGCCAACTATGGTCTTTTACTTGAAAAAAATACAAGTCTTTGTGTGTGTGTCTGAATGTGAAGCAGAACAGTTTTCACTACAGAAGAACTGTTTGTTCAGTCTCAACGTAAATGTAATGAACACAGCTTACAGTCAGTTTAGAACTGAGTGAAAAAGCAACTTTTAATCAAAAAGTCACCTACAGCAGCATCACAGCCTGGCTGGTTGGCAGCAGAGTGCTTAGGAGATGACAGGAAGGTGTTTTTCCCATTTCCTGTAGTCAGGGTAGCTGGAGTGCTAGATGCAGTCTTGTTGCAGACATCTCTCATAAAGGATTAAAAGACTCAGACAATGCCACAACTTCTCAAGATACTGTTTCTACCTTTCATTGCATTCTCCAAAGTAAAAGTAAGTAGAAAACTGTCACCAAAAAAAGGTACAGTCAACATGGATTTTATTGTTACAGACAGATATATCCAATTCTATTTGTTGAGTAGGATTTTTTTTTTTCAAGTCAAAACAGAAGGTTTTAGTTGAGCCTGGAGGCCCAGGCATATTCAAGGAGTACAGTACAGATGAACTGATAGTTTACCTTTGGTTGTTACCACTTGACTTTCTGAAAAGAATACAGCTTTGTTCCATAATAAAGTTAGACTAGTTCAAGTCCAGTTGCAAGCTATAGCACTTGTTTCTTGAGCTTGAGTTATAGGCAGGTTGTAGCAAATAGCATGTTTGTAACTTGGTCCACAGTTAGCTTCTGCTCTTAGGCACTGATTGGTTTTGCAGGCACACAGAACTTGGAAGGAGTTAGTGGCTAGCTTCTTACTCCTTTGTAGATGCTTCTGTAATGGTAAAATATGTTTCTGAAGAAAAAAGAAACAGTTTAAGTGTATAATTAGTAGTTTCTATTAATTGTATATGCACTGATAGATTGTAACTGAAACTAATGCAGAAATACTTAATAAATTTTACCAAAGATCGTTCCAAACTTTGCCCTTGTGCATTGTGCCAGTTGTTGGATTTTTCTTGGTCTGCTCAGTAACACACACTTCAGTACATGCTGCTTTTTCTTTCTAATCTTTGCTTATTTTCCTTTTACAAAGAAAAGGAGTCAGTCCAGATGCTACTTATTGTGGGGGGGTGTGTGTGCAATTACTATGTTATCAGTGTTGAATTTTCCTGGACCTGCAGTGCTGATGTTAAAGCCCTTCAGTACCCACCAGAACTGTTAATTTCTCTGGATAATGTATTGGAGCTGAGGCAATCCACAGAAAAACAAAGTGCTGTGCTGGTTTATACAAAATAGTGTCAGCAAGCAACAAAGAGCTCTGCTTTAAGACTGCTTACTAGAGACTGGTTTACCAGATCAGAGGACAGATTTGAACCATTCATGTATCACTTAAATATCTAGTAATAAAAAAGCCATGATATACCAAAACAAAAAGAAATTTAGGTTAAAACGGTGGGAGTGCAGTAGTATGAAAGCAGTGACTTCACACATTACAAGCCTAACAAAGCCTATACCACAACTTAGTCTAAACAGAAAAAAAATTAAGATAATTCCAAAGAAAATGTCTCATATGGTGTTCTCTAATCTCTCACCTTTACCTCCCTCTACCATCTTAGCCTTCACTGATTATGGGGATTTTTGTATGCTTTTTAGAGGTAGTGAATTTTCTGTCTCTCAAAAATACCCTCCAGAACAGGAAGATCAGTATCAGAAACAAGGATGCACTGCCAGAACAAGGAGGAAGATTACAGACTAGCTGCAGCACTCTTCCATTCAAGAGGTAACAGGAAGGCCTAAGTTAATAACAGACATTTGAAAGAATTTAGCTGTTAAAACAGTAAATTATTTGACCTCACATGACTAGGAACATGTTTCAAGGAAGCTTTGAAAAGATTTTTTTTCTTTTTCAGAAGTATAGAGCAAGTCTGTATTGGGATGTGAAAATGTTCATCCTTAATTGTCCCATGGTGCCAGCTCTTCTGTTCGTGGGCCGTTTGTTTCCAGGTATGTATCCTCTTCAAACTTCCTCAGAGCTAATTGGTAACAAAGACATGCAAAAAGAACTTGCACAGACCTAGTAAGTCCAACCTGGAACACTACCTAAGAGTAAAGAGCTGCACAGTTAGTTAATTCAAATTCCCTTAGGATATTAGGCATTTTAGAGAGCTGTTCTCTTCCATTTGCCAGGTAGGAGTTGTATTAGATCCATGAGAACAGTACTTTTACATGTCCACCACCACACAGGTGTGAGCTGAAATACTGTTGGGAGAGTGCCATGTCAGACACTGGAGGCACACATGTTCAAAGTAAAGTTGCTGTTCTCTTCCCAGAATTGGATCACAAGTGTGGAAAAAATGCAGTTGGATTTAAGGTCTCAGTTTCAGTCCCTCTGAGGGGTTGCCTTGCATTTCTAAGGTCTTGGTCTTCAAATAAGGCTAATATCTATCATGACTCTCACCTGCTGCAATGTCCTGAAGCAGAACAATATCTGAGAAGATGCTTTTTTGAAGAAAACCAATAATTAGAGTTTACTAGTCAAATTATTTCTCAAGCATTTTCTGATTTGCTAGTTTTTAATTAAAACTTTATAGAATTCAGGTTGGAGGAGACCTTTAAGATCAAGTTCAGCTATTAACCCAGTATTGAAGCCCAACACTAGCTAATCCATGTCCCTAAGCACCATCTACACATCTAAATACCTTCAGGAAGGATGACTCCAGCTAATAACTACACAAGAATGGCCCTAGGCATTAAATGAAGGTACCTCTCAATGAGTAGGTTCTTCCAGGTCAACAGTTTCTTTTCTTATCAGCTGCAGTTTATCTCCCTGTATTTTAATCTCCCTATCTTTAAATGGCAGCTGAGAAGGACTCTGGTGAGCAACTAGACCAGCCTCCTGCCTTATACAGGACACCTTTTACCAGCAACATTCCACCACCTCTGGCCCTTCTGATCTAGTGTCATCATACTATGCTTTACAGAGGTTTTACAGAAAATTACTAATTAGAATTAGTTATTTAAAACAAGCATACGAAGTATGTGCATCTCAGAGTCAACAGAATAAATTGAGATCATGATTGCTGCTGGATTTTTTTCATGCTGCATTTGGGTAACTAAATGTATATTTAGCCAACATGCTTTAAAAATACACGTAATTCCCACTTTATTCTAGGTGTACTGAAATGAAGAGTTGTTTTCTGGTACTGGAGTTTAATGGGTTTGATGGGTTGTCTGTTCAAAGTAAAAGGAGTAGAAGCCTGATGGAAGCAGGCTGTAGACTTCAAATGTAGATGTACGTGAACTGCAGAACAGGACATTTCTGGAAGCTGAGTAGGAAATGAGGCTGCAATCCACCTTGTTTCTTGCTGCTGTGGAAGTAGACTAAAAACCCATTGAACTCACCAATTGCATAGTAGTGAGCATGTGCAAATTTGCACTTAGGGATTCATTTGGAGCATTATCAAGCTCTGCAGGTTTCAGCACCACTCCTGCTGTAGTCAATACTTCTTAAGGCTCCAGCTTCTGCCATCAAAAGGCTTTTATAAAAGTTTCCATTCTTTCTGCTTGCTGAAAAAAAGCTTGATGTAATAAAATGAGCACTGGCTCAGAGAAAAGGGAAATAAATTTTTCATTAGTGAACAAAGGAAGAAAGTACTGAGGGACAATTTCACAAGTTAATTGCCACATCTCTTTTTGTAATATGTAATTTTCAAAATTAACTACTCCAAGATAATTGGAGAGAACTCTGCGTGACTTTTAGTTGATAGTGCAGCAATGTTAGTCTTTTACTTTAGATCTGAAGTGAGGTTTTGAAACAGGTCTTCATTATTTCTACTTATTGTGCTTTGTCTTACATTACAGCATAATGGGCCATGCTAATTGACATGGGTACAGAGTCAGTCAGCTCCACCCAGCCATGTTCTTCTATCCAAAAAGTGTGCAGCCGCCCAGACCACAGCAGGACTGACCAAGACAATAACAGTCTGTGCTGGCCCTGAGGAGAGTTCTTGGCCCTGCCCTCAGGCAGAGCTTTGAGGGCCAAAGCAGGCTTTAAAAGTCATGGCAAAATGCCAAGTGTTTTCTCAGTCCTGAGCAAGCTGGGGGCTCATATATGAGGCAGGAAGGCATTGCATCAACCATCTTTATCCACCCACACCCCAATTTTTACTGTTTTTAATACTGCAGATTATCCACTCCACCATTCTTGCAGTTGTTCTCAATAGGAAGCCCACATCTTGTTCCTTCCTTTAATGTTTGCATAGAATAGAAGTTACATCCAGTAATGGCACTGATTCAGTTACTCACTGCCTTTATCTCCGAAATGCTCGATCCCGATGGAAAGCAGCCTCTCTCTGAGCATTGTAGTCCAAGTCTGCTTGCTTTTCCTGCTCTTTTCTTGCCTGCTTTTCAGCCTGATGAGAAAAGGGAATAACAAAGCTTAGTACTTTGTTCTCAACATCACCATCCTGTAGAGCTGAGAGAGGGTAAAAGCTTACAGAAGGTCTGTGGCATCCTTAGCTGAAACTTGGCACTTATCATCCCTCCCCACTTCTCTCTCCTGCCTTATCTCCCCAGAAAGGGTACATTGAATAGCTGAGTGAACATCAGCATTAGCTGCTGCTCTTTGGTGACCTGCCCAGAAGATACAAGAGGACAGCAGTGCATGGTTGAAAAAATGTCCTAATGGCACAGGATAGGATGTGATCTGTCATTGTTGATCTCTTATTACCAGCCCTCACAGTAATCCTCCCTGACTCATATGGGCCAAGTCCACCTGGAAGAGGTTTCTGTTCTACTGCTCCAAGAGGAGGCCCATAAACCTCTGAAATGTGTATCATGCATTGTCAAGTTTTCAGCAGTAACCTTCTCACTCCACAAACAAGCCTCTTGTGGCCCATAGATACAGTCAGTCACCTCTCCAACATCAGCAGCTCCAGTGCACACAGGTAAAAAACCAAACCAAACAAAATATGTACATCACACCCATAGCAAGCTTTCTCTCCCTCTCTCACCCCCCTCTTCTCTTCTGTCCAAGAGGTCTAGTACTATGGATATAGAAGTGTGCTTCTTTCTGAAGGGGCTGACAGTATACAGTTTTTCTATTTACCATTTGCTGGAGCTGAAATTTCTGTATTTCCATGTTTGCATCACGCTGTCTTTGTTTCTTGGCTTTTTCCATTTCCATGTAGACATCATTTTCTGTCATCCACTGATTATGATCCTTCTCATCCTCTTCTTTCTCCTGTCTCTCCTTTTCCTCTTTCAACTTCATCTGTAGTTCACAAAACACACAGGAGTTAATCAAGGAGCTGGCCTGCTAAGCTGGAAGTTGTATCTCCGTGCAGAAGCAGCCCTGAATCAGCGCTCCGATCAGCACGGCCACTGTGGCTGGCCAGTGTCCAAGCCCAGGGTTTTCAGCAGCCCTGGCAGAGGTGTGCCCAACACAGAAGGGGGAAAGGGAGAGGGGACTCCAGGAAAGGTGGCAGCAGACTTGCTGAAACCTGCTGATGCTTGGCACCAGAGTCACCTGCTGTGGATTGGGCCAGGCTCCTCAGCTGGAGTAAGCAGTGCAATTTGCACAAATTACAGAGCCTTCCCAGTCTAATTTTATTGAAGAGAGGATCACCATATATGCTGCCTGCACCCTTCTTAAGGATTTAGTTCTAAAATTCTAGATGATAAATGAAAAGCAACTGGTGAGAATGTGCATGTGTGTCTCACTCCAGACTGCGCTAGAAACTGGCATTTCCAAACACCATTCCTACGTACAAGTATATGACAGAAAGAGGAACAAGGACAGCCCCCGTTTCTTACCACAGTGACTCTGTTTTCTTCAATGGATTCAAGAGCAGCCTTTTTTTTCATTTCTTTCTCTTTATTTTTTATTTGGTACTCAACTTCTACCTCTGCAGCTCCTCTAGCAAGACGATCATCTTCAATCTTGAATTTCTCATTCATCTGTGCATTTAATTGTTCAAAAGCTTTGTCCTTGTCCTTCTCTGTCATCCTGCAGGAGAACATGAATTACTGTAACATCCCAGGACATCTGCTCAGATTACCAGAGGCAAGTGGTACCTATTGCTTCTAATAACACCAGCAATCCTACCTCCACCCCAACAGCACCAATAACTACTGGAACTGGTAGGCATTTTTTCTGCACTTTCTACTCCAAGTTTTAATTACAGAAAACTTGCTTGCATCAAAGTTCTGATCTCGATGATATAACAACTGAAAACACTGTTTGTCACAAAATGAAATTGCAAGTTTGAATCTTATCACTGAAAATTATCCCTGGACTCACCTGTTAGTCTCTGCATTTTTTTCTCTAGTCAGATCAGCCATCATTTCTTTTCCTTTAATATAAGCCCTAATCCGATCATCATCTTTGTCTTCTTTTTGTTTCTCTTCAGCTTTAAATATTTTCTGTTCAGCTACATATTCCTGTTTAAATGGAAAACGTTTATTTTCATGTAGAACTAGATTTTGGAAACATGAACTAAAAACAAATTCTAGCAAATACTTCAGGCTAGCCAGTAATAAGGAGTTTTTTACATCAGAAGTTCTTTACAGAAGATAGAAACCCAGGGATAAAAGAAAATTTTTATTATCTACTTATCACAAACCACAGCAAAAGTAAAATTAGTATGTGGTTGCAGTTCTGGGCTTATAGCATCTTTATATTCTCTCCTCTACATTCCCAGTGGCTCCAGCTATACTGTTCCCATCCTGTCTATCATTCATATGGTGCAGACTCTGAAGAGCTTGAACAGTAAGGCTGTAGACCATCAAAGTAAGGCATTTTGTAATGACTCAGAAATGGCACTGTACCGCTTGGCAGTATGTATAGCTTTTTGTTGCACATACAAGGTTGGGAGGAAATGGGGGGAAATTTGTGTACTTGGGGTGAGGAGTATGCAAGGAAAAAACGCAAGTAGGGTTTTAGTGGAAATTCTCTCTTTTTACTCCCTCACATGGTAGTGAATCATCACAGTACCTCTACTTCAGTTTCCCTGCTCAAGCAGGTATTGGCAGGAAAACAGAACTCAGGTCATCGAGTTTATAAGATATTGTCATACTCAGGCTATTCCCTCTCCCTAACAAAGAAAAATGGACTTAAAACAGAGCAAGTACATGGAACCTAAATCCAGTTCTCAAGTAAAGGACAATCTCCTTGCTGACTCTTGCAGACTTTTCCATTGTA
The DNA here is from genome assembly GCF_037042795.1 of Molothrus aeneus. Classification (NCBI taxonomy): domain Eukaryota; kingdom Metazoa; phylum Chordata; class Aves; order Passeriformes; family Icteridae; genus Molothrus; species Molothrus aeneus. Next base: position 19,463,218 of record NC_089652.1, on the reverse strand, counting down.
AACCAGTTAAAGCTCAGGTGCCTCATTAAAACTTCCAAGAGGTCTTTCTCAAAAGCACAGAGGAAAGACATGGCCTGCAACTGGCAGGGTAGCCATTTGATCCCAGGCTACTAAAGCTGTCATCAAACACCCTGTTACCCACAATACTGTTTATTTGTGGGCTGAGTCCAACCATCACAGTCAAGGTGAAATATGTATTTTGAACTGTCTGCTTTCCTACTACTTACATGATGCTGCCTCTGGAATTCAACTTTTTTCTCCTGATCCTTCTCTTTATCTCTCTGAATTTCCAGTTGGTACAATTGGCTTGATTGCTGTATTCGTTCCCCTTCTCTTCTCTTTTCCAGCTTAGCCAGATCTGCTTGATCCTTGTGCTCCTTTATTCTGAATCAGAAAAGGGAAGTGCATAAATGAGCTAGGGACAGCATGAAGTAATAATGAACAGATATAGATTATGCACATCTATAGGTACTTTAACAGTAAAAACCCTGGTACTTCAAAGTAAAATATCAGAGATGAAAACCTGAATAAGTTTCTATAAGCGAGAAACTGGCCAAAGCTCAGTTCCAGTCTGAGGGCACTAGGGAAGTCAATACTAGCAAAAGTGAACATGAACAGTGTATGGACTCAAATGTTAGATTGAATTGATTTGCCTGTTTCATTGTTATCCCGCTCCCTGTACAACCTCGGCCTTTTCCAGCAAGGAGCCTTCTAAGCAGTGCCACAGCACTGTGCAAGACATGGCCATGATGCCCATGCCAGCTGGAAGTGTGAAGGCTTCTAGGTAGAGGGAGAAGCAGCAACAGTGAGACAAGCCACTTGCTCTCGGTGCCAGAATTGAGCCAGTCTTGTTGGATGTGTTGGGATGAACATAACCCCTGACAGCAAGAGACCTTTCTGAAGCTGGAGAACAGAATTATAGAGGATGGGGAAAGGTCAGTCCGACCACGAGGTGAGGATGATTTAAAACCCTCGTTGAAAAGCAGTGAGTCACGGAGCCCCGGGCACGAAACGCGGGTTAGCGCCCAAGAGCCGCCCCTTTCGGCGGGCCGTGGCGCCGGGACCCGCCCGGGCCGGGCTTGCCACGGCGAGGTTTTAACCCAAACCCCCTCGCCCCGCTCCCGGGCCCCGCCGCCGGACTCACTGCGCCAGCTGCTCCTGGGCCACGGCGCGGCGGCTCAGGTAGCGGCCACGCTCCACCTCTGCCTCCTGCCGAACGGCGTCCGGCCCATCGCGGTCCATCGCCGGCCTTCTTCGCCGCCTCGTGCAGACGGAGCCTCTGCCGAAGGAGAAGCAGGGATCCTCACCGACGGCTCTGTTTCCGGGAAATGGGGACTCCCTCTCCCGGCCCGCTCAAAGGCGGTGCCCGCGGAAGCGTTCCGGCGCCGAGGCGGGAATGGCACCCGAGTGGGCGGCGGGCGCTGTGTCGCGATAGATGGAGCGGCACCGCGCCCCGCCCAGCCCCGCCCCGGGGAGCTGCGGGCGGGCAGCGGCCGGTCCGTCACACACGGAGGGAGGGGAGGGGAGAGGAGGGGCGGGGAGGAAGCCGTCCCCCAGCCCCGGAGGCCGGACCCTTCTCCAAAGCCGGTTCCGAACATCTCGTTTCTCTGCGGAGCGTCCGTACCGTAGGTAAGAGGCTGAAATGGCCCCTCCGCCTCTGTCCTTCTGCTCCCGCCGGTTCGCCGGGGCCGGGGCGCTCGGCCGGGCTCCGTGCGCCGCCGCGCCTCACAAGAACCTTCGCCCGGCCAGGCCTGCCTGTTGCCGGGGCCCGGAGCCCTTGGCGGCTCTGGGAGCTGGATGAGGAGGTCGGGCCTCCTTCTCCTTCCAGGGATTCACCCCTTGCCTTGCCTGGGAGACTTCTCGAGGAGGTGAGTGCTGCCCCCGGGAAGGACAGCACCGCCCTTACACCCAGGTTTGCACAGTGTAAGGGAGGTAAAGCCAGTTCGGCTTGGCCCTCAGCTCCCTAGAAGTACCTTGCCTCCAGGGTAGGCTCGCATCTTCCTCGAAGCCCTGTGCTTTTTCCAAGGCCTGGCTGCTTTCGGCAGCTAGGCCAAGGAACTTGAGGACACAGCAAAGACCCACGTTCAAAACTAAAATATTGGCAAGTGTCCTTTCTGGATTTTTTTTGGATGTATTATTTTCTGGTCTGGCCAGCAGAGACTGGCAGCTGTGGGGTGCAACAAAGCAAAGCTTCAGGTTTCTTGGACTTTGCTTCCAGTGAACACCAGGCTAGTGGGATACCCTGTTTAAAGGCCAGGGTGCTGGTGGAGGAAGTCATTTCAGGAATCCCTAATTTCCAAGGCAAGGAAATGAAAGAAACGTAAGCTTAAGGAGGGAAATTTATCTGTGACTTGGGTGTTGGTGAGTAAAATTGCTGAGGAATCTGAGAGACAATTTTAGATCACATCTATTTACCTATTAAATAGATCACATCTATTTACAGCCTGAATTGCTGTTAGTCTTTTTGAAGGAACAGCCCAACTATGTTGTGTCTTGTTGATGTGCTGATTTTGTAGGCCCTATTTACAGCTGTATTGGGACCTATTTGTCTCTTTGGTGACTTTTTAAGGGCTGGAATCAATTTACATTAACATTTTCATGTAATAAAACTGATTTATAGCATGACATTTGTTTTTCAGACATAGGTGCAAAATACTACCAAAACTGCACACCCTAACTGTTCTAACTTTCACATATGTTCTCTTTTTTTGGTCCCCTGTAGTTGTAACCTGGGACAGTGAATTTTTAGATCAATGAATATTAAAAATATAACAGAAGTAGTGAGCTTTTGGCTGGAATGGCTTACAGTGACAATTATATAATATGAATTCCTGTCTCAAGTTTAATAAACTAACATTCATGAAATAGGCTGGGGATGTTTGAATATAACCAGTTATATGGCAATCTTTTATTTTTTCAAATGGAAGTCTAGATTCATGGTATATATTTGATATAAATAATTTACAGTTAACTCTGCCTGTATGGTTGAAAAACATATTTATTTAACTTGAAAATGGCTTCTGCCTTTCCTTGGTGGACAGTTTAAAAAACTTTCTTAAACAAAAACATTGCTTCATTTTTTTGTTTCTTGAGCAGCATTACAGTTACAACAAGGTAACTGGGTCCCAACATAGAATTATATGTTTGGAAACTAGTATTTATTTCTTCTTCTCTCAGAAAAACGGCCTATGTCCAAGTCCTCTTCCATTTTCACATGCTTTGAGAAGAGGATAAAGATGATGTGTCGTCTTGGATTCTGTTTCAATTAATTCCTTTGCATATTTCTGAAACTCTTGCTCTTTATAAAGTGCAATAGCCTCTCTCTGAGCATTGTAGTCCAAGTCTGCTTGCTTTTCCTGCTCTTTTCTTGCCTGCTTTTCAGCCTGATGAGAAAAGGGAATAACAAAGCTTAGTACTTTGTTCTCAACATCACCATCCTGTAGAGCTGAGAGAGGGTAAAAGCTTACAGAAGGTCTGTGGCATCCTTAGCTGAAACTTGGCACTTATCATCCCTCCCCACTTCTCTCTCCTGCCTTATCTCCCCAGAAAGGGTACATTGAATAGCTGAGTGAACATCAGCATTAGCTGCTGCTCTTTGGTGACCTGCCCAGAAGATACAAGAGGACAGCAGTGCATGGTTGAAAAAATGTCCTAATGGCACAGGACAGGATGTGATCTGTCCTTGCAAACCACCCTTGATTTGCACCAATGCTCTGAGGAGGCTGGTCTCCAACACCAGCATATGCCAAGCACATGTGATTAAAAACAACCCAACAAACAATAAAATCCAAACAAAACAGCAAACTTCTTCTCTTTCTCTCAGCAGGAACTAGTGTATTGGTTTAGGTGCAAGCTTTTTCTGAAGCTTTCTATTTACCATTTGCTGGAGCTGAATTTTCTGTACTTCTCTGTTTGCCTCATCTCGTCCATGTTTTTTTTTGTTTTCCATTTCAAGGTGGATGCGGGCTTTTTCCATTAACCTATCACGTTCTTTTTCAGCCTCTTCTTTCTCCTGTCTCTCCTTTTCCTCTTTCAACTTCATCTGTAGTTCACAAAACACACAGGAGTTAACCAAGGAGCTGGCCTGCTAAGCTGGAAGTTGTATCTCCGTGCAGAAGCAGCCCTGAATCAGCGCTCCGATCAGCACGGCCACTGTGGCTGGCCAGTGTCCAAGCCCAGGGTTTTCAGCAGCCCTGGCAGAGGTGTGCCCAACACAGAAGGGGGAAAGGGAGAGGGGACTCCAGGAAAGGTGGCAGCAGACTTGCTGAAACCTGCTGATGCTTGGCACCAGAGTCACCAGCTGTGGTCTGGGCCAGGCTCCTCAGCTGGGATAAGCAAAAGTAAGATCAGCCCAAGTTTCTTACCACAGTGGCTCTGTGTTCAGCAATAGATTCAAGGGCAGCCTTTTGTTTTGCTTCTTTCTCTTTGCGTTTTTTTTCTTCTTCAGCTTCTATTCTTGCAGCATCTCTAGCCAGTCGACCATCTTCCTTCCTTAATGCCTCACTCATTTGTTCAGCTAATTGACTAATGATTTTGTCCCGTTGTTCCTGTACTTGTCTGCAGAAGAACATGAGCTTCCATAACATACCAGGGCAACACATCTGGGTCTACCTGAAGCTACCAAACTCAGCAATTCTGGCTCTAGAGCTCTCTCCTCTTGAACACACAGGCTGGCCCACCCACCCAACTCGTGATCTCCTTCTGTTCCTCCTCTTTGGTTTATTTTTATATTATCTGCTTTAGCAAATAAATGTTCCCAGTGTTCTTGTATCACTGGTTTCTGTTCAGTAATGAGCTGGATCACTCAGTAAGGATTCCAGCAAGCATCTTGCCATCAGGAGGGGAATGCTGGCCAGAAGCAGGAAGGGAAGAAAACTCTTAGATGGACTCAGTGGTATCGTCACGTGGTACTCTTAATGCTAAACTGATAAAATATCTCCCCTTAAGAAAATGATGCTGTTAATTAATATTTGGGCCTTGTTGAGAAGTCAAATAATTTTTCTTGAGCTGACTCAGAGAAATATAGCTTATACTCAAAAATATTTTCATCAAGGATCTTAATTGTCTTAATTGTTGAGGAGGTGGAGATTTGGCAGGCCATATGAAAATCACTCTTCACAATACACTGGTGCAAAGCTTTGCACTTTCATAAGCCTCTGTACTTTGAAAGGTGAGATTGCTCCTAAGGAACCTGTGAAAAAATTTCCTTTTTCTCATGAATTCCCTGTTCTCTCTATGAGTAGAATTTAGAATAATGTGTTAGAATAACTGTTGATTGTGTTACATCATTAGTCTAAATGATCTGAAAACAACTACAGTATAATTTTTAGATCATTTATGATTTATACTCTAGCATTGCACCTACCTACGCATTTCAGCTTCTTTCTTTTTTCTCATCCGGGCAATAATTTCCTTTGCTTTGAAATGAGCTTTGATCCGCTCATCTTCTTCCATTTGGTTTTGTTCCTCTATTGCTTTGATTATTTTCTGGTCATTTACATACGCCTGTATGGGCAAAATGGTCCTGATGTAACAGATGATGTTTGGAATATCTGCACCTTGGGTAGCAGCTTATAGGAATCACTCCCTGTTCCCCCTCCTCAAGTTTCTTTCAAAAACAGAAGAGAGAAAAGGGATCCTCAGGAAAGGAGAGAGAAGACAAGAAAAGAATACTTCCACTTACTTCTGCCTCCCTATTCAAACATGCATCAAGAGGAGGCAGTCAATGTGAGGGTTGAGCATCAAACAGATTGAGCATCAAACAGCTGCTTCTCACACAAACAAATTGCTGTGCAATGCAGAGAGCGTTGTCCATGCTCCCACTGACACATATGGGCCAGGGGGATGGTCCAACCACCACCCACACAGATCATTCTGCTCCTGGCCCCACCTCATCCAAAACTACCCGTCTAAGAGCTTAATCCAAAGCACAACAGAAGAGGAGTTTTCTATACTTTTATGTAAAAAAACAACTATCCTTTGCATGCTGGCCAGAACTGCTCTGAGGCAGTTCTTGTTTGTACCTTAGTAGCATGCCTTTAAAGAAGAAATGAGATGGCAGCAAGTCTTGACTAAATCACTAAACCTCTGCAATCATAAATATCGACTCAAATTAAAAAGATACATTCAGTGTCTGTCTATTTCCTCTTTCTAACAAAGAATAATGGGCTTAAAAACAGCAGGAATGTGAAACTTAAATCCAGTTCTCAAGTCAAGGAGATATTCCTTGATGTCTACAGCCAAATCTTTAACCATAGACCAGTTAAAGCATCTTCAGACAACAGTAGGGAGGGGCCTCCAAGAGGTCTTTCTCAAAAGCACAGAGGAAAGACATGGCCTGCAACTGGCAGGGTAGCCATTTGATCCCAGGCTCCTAAAGCTGTCAGCAAAGACCCTGTTGCCAGTAGATCCCTTTATTTGTGGGCTGAGTCCAACCATCACAGCCAAGGTGAAATGCACATCTTGAACTGTCTGTTTTCCTGCTACTTACATGATACAGCTTCCGGCGTGCAAGTTTTTCCTCGTGTTCCTTTTCTTTTTTTCTCTGAGTTTCCAGTTGGTACAGTTGGATTGATCTCTGTATTTCTTCCTCTTCTCTTTTTTTTTCCTCTTTGGCCAGATCTGCTAGATGCTCACGCTCCTTTATTCTGAATCAGACAAAGGTGAATAAATTGTCTAGGAACTGCATGAAGTAATGAACTGCACGACCATAGGTACTTTGCAGTGAAAAATGTGATACTCTGAGTTGAAGGTAGGTAGAATATCAGAGGTGAATAACAGCATGATTGTTTGTAATGGTAACCCTGGTCAGAAATGAGCTGCATGGTATGCTCACAGTTTGCAGTGTCGTGATGAGAAGCTTTAGCTGGATGACTCCTTAGCACCACTGCATTGGTAATGCTCTGGCCTATATCTGCAGCATCCTTGGAGAACAAGATTTCCCCAGTATGACCCACCATACCTGTGTTTCTTCTGGGCATGCGGGCAGCAGCTTAAACTGGTAATGTTCTGTACTAAGTTCTGCAAGGATCTATGTGTTGTGCCTGGAATATGTAAGACCAGACTTCGAACCCTTTCTCTGCCTTGGGAAATTCGATTCCTTTCATCAGATCTCCATGGCCAGTCCTATAAATACCACTGGGGACCACTCCATAAGATCTACAGAAAACCTGAGAGAAGGAATAGAAATGACAGTAATGCCTTCTCTTGTTGTGCAATCTGGAAGCTCATTATGGGTAAATGGAAAATCTAATTTAAACTTTTCCTTGTCTGGAACAAAAACTGAGTAAAGTACACTTAAATTTCATTAACAACATTTGAACAGTGATTTGACTGAAACCTGCTGATGCTTCCAAGAGGCAATTTTGCATACAGACTGTTGGCAACTAAAAATGCATGTAGCTTTTCCCTTTTGGGCAAGATCTTCTGTGATCTTCTTTTAAAAGAATGGCATTTGTGAAACTATTAGCAAGTTTTTGTAAAAACCTCATAGAATGTATTTTGAGAAGAGTTTAAGTAAATAATGAAGTAGGGTTGCTTTTAATTATTACTTACTGTTGTAACTGATCTTTGCATAGTGCCTGTTTATTCATATAATGCTGATGTGCTTTTTCTTGCTCACTGAGAATGTATTCTTTAAATCGACGTTGCTCTTCTTCATAGTCCTTCTTTTTGCTATCAACTAATCTTGACTTTAGAAATTCAACTTGGGCATCTCTTTCTTTTAGGACCTTAGTAAGTAGAAGTGCACTCTGCAAGAGAACATTTAAAGTCATTTTTATGTTCAGAAGCCTTTAGAGACATTCAGTACAATTGCAATGTAAAATATATGAGTTGTCAACAGACATGGAACTGTCTCATTCTGTCATCCTGATAACATAGGTAGGTTTTTGCACGATCAATAACCTCCTTCCGTTTTGCCGCTTGGAACTTTGCTTCTTCCAAATCGAGTAACTTTCTTTCTTCCTCTTCCTTTTCTTCACGTAATTTTTTGGCTTGAAGTTTCTGTTTTATCAGGTTCTACAGTGCAGACAAAATTAAAAATCACACTTAAATTTTGTATTGGTTTTTTACTTTGCATTTTAGCTTTAGGTAAAAAAATACAAATGTTTAAGTTAGATGTTAAACATATTTAAATGGCATTTAGCTGAAATACATATTCAAAAGCAAATGTTAAACAAAGGGAGTATAGCTAGAAATGTTACGATGTGTGGTTTTGTATATACAAAAGCAACTTGTGTACAAATGTATCTTGTTCTTACCAGAGTGGCATTGCGCGGGTCTTCTTTTCCAGCAGCTTTGGAGTCCAAGTCCACTTCTTCCTGTTCTTTTTTCTCATCAATGTGTGGTGCTTCTCTAATGCTGCCTTGAATCCTTTCCCATTGTGCTTTTGGCAATACAATGACCTGACGAAGATCTCTTTCTTTTCGAAGGAAATACTCATCTAGAATATTCTTTTCTTTCCAATGATGTGCTGTGCAGAGGGAAGATAAAATATGAAGGTTACTTAACCAGAAAATCCAATAATCAAATGTGTATCAGAATTTGAATGCTGGCATGGTAATAATACTAAGGTATCCTTAGTGTTACTTAGTCCCCCATCCCCAAACCCCAGAGCTAAGACAGGGTATCTGTATCTGTAGTCTGCCTACGAGCAGTGCATGTACTTGGACAGGCACTGACTGCCTGGACTTTGTACTGCCAAGTACTGCCCTTGCCTGTTTGTGTGTCTGTGTGAGCTTGGCTTGTAGTAACACGCTTCCCTGGCAATGCTTGGGCATGATTCTTAGAACAGCAGGGAGCAGAGACCATTCCCAATATGAAAAGAGGAATATTGTTAAATTCATTCTGCTGGCTGGATGAGGCAGCAGTTTGAGCACAGACTGTGCCTTACTTCCATGTCCTGCATGCTCATCATATTTACTGAAATAGTTCTGTTGTAGATCAGTTTTTGATTTGTTGGCAAGACTAGGATTTCTTTGTTGCATTAGGCTCACATACACGTGTGAAGGCGTAAATGCAGCTTTTCTATTTGATGTCTAGGTTTTGTGAAAAGCTCTTTCAAGTGTCACCACCCGTTTTGAAGGGAGTGGCAATCTGTACAGGCTGGCGTTCTGTAGAAATTGTGTGATTTGAGCAGACTAACAGGCCATGCCTGAAAGGTAAGGAGGCTTTCTCTTAGAGTGACACCGGTGTCAAACTCTGTTTTCCAGATGCCGTTGCCGATCAGTCTCCCGACAGGGATGGGACCTGATCCTCTCCCTCTGTCCTAGGTGAAGACAGCCTCAGCAGAAGTAAAGGCGCACCGATGCGCCCTGCAGGCAGGACTCTGCCAGCCTCTCCTTCTTCCCCAGCCGCTGCCCCTGGAGGTTACTGGACCTGCGCTGCGTTCAGGTCAGTTCTCTCCACTCCGTTCCTAGGGAGAAACAGCCCCTCTTGCCGTCTGCAGCCGGGGGAGCTTTGATGAGAGTCCCGCTGGGCACCCCTCCAGCCTCCCGGAGCCGTGCGGCCGCGGGCTCGCCACTGCCCTCCCGCCGGGTCCCGCTGCCCGCGGGGCAGCCGCACTCACGGGCGCCGCGCCGCCGCCGCCGCCCCGCCGTAGCCGCCGCCATCTTCCCGGGCCGCGGCGCCGTTGCCGGGCGACCGGCGGCGCGCGGTCACGTGACGGCGCGCGGGGGGCGGGGCCCCGCCGGCCGGCGCTGCCCCTTCCCCTCACGGGCCGGGCCGCGGCCCCGGGCGCTGTTCCAGCGGCTGCGGCCCCGCCCGCCAGGCTGCTCTGCCGGCTGCGGGGCCCGGGCAGGGCTGACCCGCCCGGGAGGGGCCGGCAGGTTCCGCTCCACTAACGGCTGCATTTCGTCTCGTTGGCTGCCTTGATTTAGCGCGGCCTCGTTGAAGGTTCGAACCCGTTCCGTCTGTTTGAACAGACGGTGATCGTTTCCTTTTGAAACACCTATTGAGGCGTTTTGCCAGGAGAATCCCTGTTCGGTTGCATTGGCGAGTGCTGATGGAGAAATTAGTGTCTGCTCAAACTGATGGTATGTGAATACAGGAAGATTGGTGCTGTGTTAGCAAGTATTAGTAAGCATGAGTTAGATACTCTCACAGTTACTATTTTAAACAGAAGTTGGACACTGAACTTTGGCATTTACAAATTGCATTTTTAGCTACAGCACAACTTCCCGTCATGGTAGTGGCCATAAATAGTTTATTTTGTTCCAATATTTTCTTCCAGAATTTTTCTCTTCTGAACACAACGTCAGGGTAGAAATATAGTACTTCTGTTTATATAAATAATTTTCTTATTTGTTTGTTTTGGAAACTATTTTCTCACAGCTATGAAATTTCTGTTGGTTTTTGATTTTGACCATACAATCATAGATGAAAATAGTGACACCTGGATTGTGAAATGTGCTCCTGAAAGAAAACTTCCTAATGGATTAAGAAACTCTTACCAACCAGGACATTGGACAGAATATATGGGCAGAGTCTTTGTCTACTTGGGAGACAATGGTGTCAAAGAAGATGAGATGAAAAGAACTATGACAACAATTCCTTTCACTGCGGGAATGATAGATCTTCTGGGATTTATTGGCGAGAACAAGGAGTTGTTTGATTGTATAATTGTTTCAGATTCTAATACAGTATTTATTGACTGGATTTTGAAAGCTGCTGACTTCCATAAAGTGTTTGATGAAGTGTTTACAAACCCTGCAGCATTCAGCAGTACTGGCTATCTTACTGTACAGCACTTCCATGCTCACCATTGTGCAAAGTGCCCTAAAAACCTTTGCAAAAGGAAAGTTTTAAAAGAATTTCTAGATAAACAGTTGGAGAGAGGAGTGAGTTATACACAAATTATATATATAGGTGATGGTGGGAATGACTTATGTCCAGTAATGTTTTTGAAGAAGAATGATATTGCTATGCCCAGGCAGGGGTATACCTTGGAGAAAAGGATTTCTCAACTGGCCCAAAGTCTCAGTCCTGTACAGTGTTCTGTTCTGGTTTGGTCATCTGCAATCGACATTATGTCTTACCTGAAATTACTTATAAAGGAATGATTCAAATGATAAAAGGAAACTGATGCAGTTGCATTTTAGCTTATTGGGAGAGAAAAACTGCATGTGTATAAAAGCTCAAAATTGTAAAATTGGACTATTTTCTGAAATTATGGGGTTTTTAACCACAACATAAAACTGTTTATGTTCAATCCTGGTGATAATGGGAAAGTGCAGTAAAAAAGGCCTTCTAACACAGTACAGATTCCAACATAAGTGGAGAAGGGGTGTTGGGACAGGACTTGTCATTAGTTTTTGTTTATTCCCTCCCCTCCAACCCTTTACAAGTATATAGCTGATATATATACTTGCAATCCCACACACTTAGGGGAAGGAGTAGGATTCCTGTTCAAAAGAATGAAATTCTTTATTAGAAAACATTAGGTGCCAGGAGCATGGTTCTAGACCCGTTGGCTTTTATGCTTCTCTGATCTCATGGCAAATTATTTGCTTGTAATCTTGTTTAATCCAAAGATGCACTTATATTTTCAATCGATTATTTTACCGAACAAAATTACTTTTTAATACTTTGTATTATCTTGTATCGTAAAGACAATAAAAGTTGCTGTCACTGACAAATGCAACACAACTAATTTGTGTCATGTATTCTGCTGGTCTGTGTTTCATCAGGCATGGAGAGAGTAGACACAAGTGTAGGTGTCAGCCTTTGGCCGGTCAGACCCTTTCTCCTCTGGAAAGCTGTAATGATGTTGCTTTTTTGTTTAAAGAAAAGTCTTTCTCCCATTCTGACTACTGCCCTGACAGTGTGCTACTGGCACTCTGTACAGAGCTGGCACTGCTTTGATCTTCCATGCTGGCAGCTCTGAGTCAGCCAGGTGCCTTTTTTTCCTCCTTGGTTGCTGCTGCAGTGCACAGGCTCACAGAATGGAACATACATATGCGTGTATACACTGATTTTACCTATTCATTCTCATTTATATCTACAGCACAATCTCTAACAGTCTGGAAGGAAGCATCAATGTCCATTTTAACTTTTAAACAGATTGTTCTGTCTAAGTAGTTTGAAAGAATTCTTTGTGACTATGCAGTCTTTCTCTTTACCACTGACAGTGAGATAAGCCCCAAGTGTTGGTGCACATAAAGGTACTAAAACTAAGTCTCATTAAAGTTAAATCATGTGTTTTCCTGCCAAATGATTTTATTCTCATATCTCAGAAAAGGTTCAAAATGCTGATGTAGTCTGCTATTAAACTGAGGTCATATTTAGCTTAAGTGCTTTAATAATTGAGAGATTAGGCCAACTTTCACAGTACCTCAGTTGCAGATGTCTGAGGAGTAGCTCAGCAGCCTGCAGTTGCTGTATCTGTCTTCTTTTGTTTTCTGTGCAATGTTATTCTCATTTTCAACATTTCATGATATCACTACCTTCTTTTTCCTTAATTGAAGATTTTTGAGTGGTCTTTCCTGTTTTCAGGCTGCTGGTTTACATTAATTTCCCTTTTGCACTTCTTTCCTTGCCTCACCTATTTTATTGTATTGTAGAAGGTTGCTTTGAACACTCTGTTGCCTAAGATGTCCAAAGTAATATACTTCAGTTCTCAGGAGCCTGGCTTTAGTGATGGATATTTGGTAAGTGTCTGAGATGTTCATATTTGGGATCTTGGCCTATTGTTTTACTCAAGGGCACAAAGACATTTAAGGACTGGTGGGTCTCAGGCTGTGGCAGGTTTAAGTTGTCTGGTTTACAGGTCATACAAAAGAATGATAATATATGAAATTGCCCTGTTGCAACAGGGCAATTTCATATATTACTTGGGCTTTTAAGTTGTTGTCATTTTTTGACCCCAGCTGGCAACTAAGTGCACTCCAGTCCCTCACTGAGTGAGGAGGAGAATTGGGGAAAAAAATTAAACCTCATGAGTTGAGATGAGAACAATTTAATAATTGAAACAAAATAAAATATAGCAGTACTAAATTACTATAATTGTAATGAAAAGGAGAAAGAAAGGAATGAAGTGATGTATCATGCACTGCTCCCCACCCTGTGATGGATGCCCAGCCCACCCCCGAGCAGTGATGGGCCCCTCCCAGCCGACTCCCTCAGTTTCTGTGCTGGGTGTGCCCTCCGTGCTGTGGAACGTCCCTTTGGCCTGGCCAGGTCAGCTGTCCTGGCCATGCTCCCCCCAGCTCCTTGTGGAGCTTCTCACTGACAGGGCATGGGACACTGAAAAGTCCTTGACTCTGGGTAAACACCACTTAGCAACAACCAAAACAGCAGTGTGTTATCAACATGATTCCCATGGTAAATTCAAAACAGCACTAACCAGCGACTAAGAAGGAAATTAACTCTATTCCAGCCAAAACCAGGATAGTTGTATGTTTCCTTAATTCTAGATGTGCTGCTGAATGTTCCAGATTCTGTGCTGGTCTCGTCTGTGTTTTTCAGAACTTGGTTATGGACTAGCTTGCTTTCAGTTTGTCCACAGATCTTGGTTACAGCTTGCTTAAAAACAAACAAAAAGTAGTATAGCAATAATTACTCAGCTTTTTCTTCCATTTACACTAACTATTGTTGTTTTAGCCTTAAGGGACCTACCTTGTAATTTGCTGTGAGAGTGAGATATTGGGTGAGAAATTGTTCTTCTTCATCCTCAAAAAAGGATTTTTCTGTGGCTTTGATTAAAGTGCTGAAGCAGGAGTTGAGAGTAAATTATGCAGAGTACTTGAAATATTAGCAATTATGTTCTAATCACTTTAAGTAGAGGATAGAGCTGACGATATTTGCCAGCCAAAGTGCATGTTGGAGACAGAAGAAATTTTTGAGTTCCAGTAGGCAGACCATTAAGCTATTAATTAGGTCTTGTTTGGGTTTTTTTCCCCACTTAATAGAAGTGAGGATTTTTCTGAAGCACCACAATTACCAAAATTTTCCACGTTTGGTTACAATGGAGGGGAGATGAGTATCTCCAGAGAGTGAAGCTGGTTGAAGCTGAGAGCCCAGCCAAAAAAAAGGGAAAAGCTCCTTGAAGGGATGTTCAGTACTAAGTGTTGCTGATCTCCTGACTTGCTGTCTGAGAAGGAGATGACTTAGGGAAAAATGTTATGAAAAAAAATGCATAACAAAAGTCATATCTGTATGGGAAAGGTTCTGTATGGTAGCAGGCGTGCTGTCATACACCATGACTGTGCGACTACTTAGCCTTAGGATCGTGTGCTAGTGCAATAGCCGAGACTTCAAAGAAGTTCCTGCTTGTCCATAGGAAGCTGATGAAATGGAAAATGCAACCAAAACAAAGCTGTTGACACGGGGATGTATAAATACTTTGGGCTGCACAAGAGAATTTTCTGGCTAAAGAAATGGAGTAATGTAGCTGAGGGACGGGCCCGTGTCAGACAGCAGAGCTGTTGTAATTACTGAGTTACACTACAAACTCCAATTCTCTGGGCTAACAATGCATCCAGAGGGGTTGAAAAAAAGGAAGGCGTAGATGTATGTAGGTGTGGGGAAATTTTGGTATTGTGGGGTTTTTTGTTTGTTTAGATCATTTTGTCTCATGTTACTGACCCTTTGAATCCTGGTGCAGGGCTAGCATGGGAGGAAGGATGGCAGAGGAGTACAACCATTTACACTTTCCTGTTTGGATTTCCTTAGTTCATACTTCTGCTTTGTGGCAGAAATACCACCAGTAATTAAAAGAAAAATATTATGCTTTTTCATCTGTGTTGAGTGGGAATTATCAAAATTTCTCCTTTTGGGTATTGCTGGCACTTATAATAATAATATTCGCCTCCTTTTGGTTGAAGAAATTACTGGCAGTTCTTTCAATCTCCCTGCTCTGGTAGGACAGGGAGAGCCTGGCTGCTGGATGCAAAGAATCTGAACCCTGCTGGAGATGGAGAGCCCACAGCTGCTTGAACCCGGAGGATGCTGTGTTTCAAATAAAGAAAATATGTAGCTAGCAGAAAAAAAAAAAGACTTCTTAAATTGTGAATCACATTTTCAGGAGTTTTAAAAGCCAATATAGCCTTCTTCCTGAAAAATTTACTTATAGTTGGAATCTGTTTGTGGGCATCATTTATTACTGTCCTTTGCACCCTGCCAGATTCAGGAGTTTGGGGAGAGCTGTGGCTGCTCCCTTTCGGCACCTGCTCTCCGGTAATGGGGGAGCCCTTGGAGCTTGCTGCTCTTCGCAGTATCGCTCCTCCAAGCGCCCTGGGAGCGCGGGGCGCCCTGCGAGAGGCGGCTTTAGGTCGCTAACAGCGGCCGCCGAGGCCCCTCGCTTTGTTGTGTGGCTGAGTGACACCGAGCTGGTGACGCTCCCCAGGCATCTGCTCCTGTCCCTAACACGGCCGGGCCTTCTGTCACCACCGCTGACAGCCTTTAACCCCTGCCCCGGGGTGGGGAGCGCCGGGACGGAGAGGGCAGCGGCTCGGGCCGGACCTTTCGGAGGCGAGCGGGCGAGCGGGGGCCGGGCTGGGCGCCGGGGCCCGCCGGCCTGGCTGAGGGGTGCCTGGCGGGGGGGGGCGGCTGGGACACCAAAATAGGAGCTGTTTCTGCGGCCCCGCTGCTCCCTCCGGCAGCGGCTCTTCCAAAGACGGTCAGGGGCCGCCGCGGGCTGGGAGCTCCCGTGTGCCGGGCGGGTCCGCAGCCGGAGGGCGGCCGGGCTACGCGGACAAAGCGGCGGGAGCTGCGGGCGCGGCGATGGCCGCGGCCGGGCAGGAGGAGTACGCGTACCTCTACAAGGACTCCGCGCACCCCGCCGGCTTCTTGGAGGCGTTCCGGGCGTTTTACCTGGACGGGCTGTTCACCGACATCACCCTGCAGTGCGCCTCGGGGGTCATCTTCCACTGCCACAGAGCTGCCCTGGCAGCCTGCAGCAGTTATTTTAAAGCCATGTTCACAGCCGATATGAAAGAAAAATCCAAAAATCAGATCAGCCTTCCCGGGCTCAGCCATGCAGTACTGGAAGCTCTCGTGAATTATGCATACACATCACAGATCCAGATAACAAAGAGAAATGTCCAAAGCCTACTCCAGGCTGCAGACCTGCTTCAGTTCGTGTCAGTAAAGAAAGCCTGTGAGCAGTTTCTGGTAAGGCACTTAGATACTGACAACTGCATTGGGATGCACTCCTTTGCCGAATATCACGATTGCTCGGAGCTGGAGAAAGAGTCCAGAAGGATATTGTTATGGCAGTTTGAAGAAGTGTGGAAGCAGGAAGAGTTTCTGGACATTGGCAAGGAGAAGCTCTCATATATTCTCTCCAGGGAGAATCTCAATGTTCAGAAAGAAGAGGCAGCTATTGAGGCTGTCATTAAGTGGGTGACACACAACGTGGAAGGAAGAATTGAAGACATCTGTGAAGTGCTGGGCTGCATCAAATTAGACTTAGATAATGTGTACTTAAGGTCAGCTTTAAGCCTGCAAAAAAAATGCCGACTCAATGACAGTAAGATAAGGTCACTCATATATAATGCCCTGAACCTCAATCCCAAAGGTCTTTCCAGAAGATCCACAGCAGCCATGTATGTAATTGGAGGATATTATTGGCATCCCTTATCAGAAGTGCATGTTTGGGATCCTTTAACCGATGCATGGGTCCAGGGAACAGAGATGCCAGATCACACCAGAGAGAGCTATGGGGTCACCAGTTTGGGACCAGACATATATGTAACAGGAGGTTACAGAACAGAGAGCATTGAAGCTCTTGACACCGTGTGGATATATAACAGCGAGAGAGATGAGTGGACAGAAGGCTGCCCCATGCTCGACGCCAGGTATTACCACTGCGCCGTGTCCTTGAGTGGCTGCATTTATGCTTTGGGAGGGTACCGAAAGGGAGCTCCAGTCCAAGAAGCTGAGTTTTATGATCCTTTAATACAGAAATGGCTTCCCATTGCAAACATGATCAAAGGTAGGTAAACTTTTGTATAGGGTCTGCCTCCAATGTCAATTCTTTAGTATTTGCCATTTTTAAGTGCCATGGAAACATTTAGGATTTGATCCAAAATCTAGAGAAATCCATGGGAATTTTCTGTTAATGTTGATGGGCTTTGGTTCAGGTCTTCACTAGCCAAATAACCACAACCATCCAAATGCTATACTGGGCTGTGCCATAGAACAGCGGATAGAAAAGTAAGTGGTAGTCTCAGTTTAATTTTACCTTTTTCATGAGTAAAATTTCTGTTCAAATTAGAAAGAAATCAGAAAACTACCCAGGATGAGAGTCCAACATTGCAGTGTGATTTCAGGGTTTACCTCAGAAACCCATTCAGTACACAATCAAAGAGCAAGCTTCAATAAAGGGACTGTATTATTTTTACATATGATTTTCCATGCAGTCATTTACAAAGGTGTCGTAATTTAAAACTTCTTGCATGGAGTTCCCTCCTATTTCTGTGTATCATCTGTTCAGGATTCTTTGTTTAATCTTTAGTATGAGGATAATGAAAAGCACTAATACCTGTTTCTAGCAGCCAAAGTAGTGATCTACTAAAAATGTATGAATCACAGCCTAACCAAAGGGTATTATCTGAGATAAGCTCTGTTGGTGTGAGCCTGGTGCTAAATAATGCCAGGGTCACTGGTTTGATCCCTGTATGTGCCATTCACTTAAGAGTTGGATTTGATGATCTTTCTGGGTCCCTCCCAACTCAGACTATTCTGTGATTATTTTGTAACAGTAACAACAATACTACAGTTTAACATTTTATCATACATTTTTATAAATGAATGCAAATATTTATAATTAGATATAAAAATTTAAGTTAATGCAACATAATATTTTTCTATGTACAAGAGAATTTTTGGATGTATATGTAAAACAAAAAAAGCAGGCCTTTACAACTTTCTCCATTGTTTGTATGTTTTCCTCAGACATTGCTACTATTTTCTTTTTATTTCCTTCGAAAGTAGAAATGCTATGCTAATCCTATGAGTTACACATTCTGTGCAGTTGTTTTGCCAGTTTTTATAAGTGTGAAACTAAGATGCTCAGACCCCCCTTTGCTTTATTTCATTTTGTTGTCCTAGAGACAGTGTTAGAATGGCTTCATTCTGTTTGTGTCCTTGTATATACAATAGCTTAATTAGTAATACCATGAGAATGACCAAAAGTATCAGAAAAGATACCCCAAGACACTGAAGAATCTCTACTCCCATTATCTTTGCTCTTGCCATCTAAGTGATTTTTTTAACAACTCTAACTTAGTGAAACAGAGAAACTAATTGCCTATTCCAAAGTCAGTGAGACCATGTGACTTTACTTACTGTCTAAAAATCCTGTGAACTATTGGGTGGCCGTATTATGTGCAATATATATTGGTTACTGCAATTTTATTTAGTTATTCTTGACTTTTGCTGATATCTTCATAAATCTGTTTTATTCACATTCAGTTAAATACTTGCAAGCATATAGTGTTAATAAATATTAACAAATCATTTGAAATGGGGTTATGGATGGAAGAGGCCATGGTTATTGCATGCAGTCTGAATGCATGTTTGACTTTCACACTGTGAACAGGAGTTGGAAATGCCACTGCCTGTGTCCTGCATGAAGTCATCTATGTCGCTGGAGGTCACTATGGGTACAGGGGAAGCTGCACCTACGATAAAATCCAGAGATACCATTCAGGTAGCAATGAGTGGAGTATAGTCACCACAAGTCCACATCCAGGTAAATAATTTCTCTAACAAACATAGAGCTTGATTTGATTACTTGTACTTGGGAGTCCTTAAGCCCAGTTAGGGGTTTTTGGCATATTCCTAATTAAAAAAAGAAATGCCTGTAGGGCAGCAAGGGCTGTTTCCAAACTGTGAAAGTGGAAAGGAAGACCTTCTTCAGGTATCTGTTCTACAGAAATCACTATATAAACACTGAATTAATGAATGTCCACATTCTATTAAATAATATAACTTTCTGTAAAACCTAACTATGCATTGACATTTGGCAAAAACTATTTATATTAATTTTAAAAGGGTTTTCTCTATGTTCTACATCTGGTAACTAAGATTTTAAAGCAATTTTCACTGAGTACTAGTGCTGTAGTGTAGCAGAAAATCTTGAGGTGTCTCCTGAGCTCAATGAGGACATTCAGCTGCCCTCAGTGGTGCCCAATGTTTGTCATGTACTTGCAGTTTAAGTTAATGTTATCATGCTGAGTTGTACTGTGTTCCTTTCTTTCCAAAGAATATGGATTGTGTTCAATTACGTTACAAAACAAGATCTATTTTGTGGGTGGACAGACCACGATCACTGACTGCTATGACCCAGAGCAAAATGAGTGGAAGCAGATGGCTCACATGATGGAGAGAAGGATGGAGTGTGGCACGGCGGTCATGAACGGGTGCATCTATGTAACAGGAGGATATTCCTATTCAAAAGGAACATACCTGCAGAGCATTGAGAAGTATGACCCTGAACTGAACAAATGGGAAGCAGTAGGTAATCTTCCCAGTGCTATGCGGTCACATGGCTGTGTCTGTGTGTATAATGTGTAAGCATTTCATTTACATCTTGCTGTTACAGAAAACAGCAGATGCAGTATTCATAACAGTACTGATTACCTCATGAGGGGTTGTCTAATACAATCACTTAATGCACATTGTTAATAACTAGATATAATTTGTTCTCATTTTAAACAGCTCAGAAACATAAATGTGGTAACAAGATTTCCATATATTTTTCAGTCCAATCATTCTTTGTCATGGAAGTTCTCAAATTGGTCTAATACTTTGTACAGCAACATAGGAACTACTGTGAAAAATGGATTTGCTTTTGTTAATCACTGGATGAAACTATGACTTGGTGCTAAGATGAGTAAAGCCAAACAAAATAGGATTCTAAGGACTACTGGCCTTAAGATGAAATCTTTGTAT
This sequence comes from Molothrus aeneus, assembly GCF_037042795.1. Lineage (NCBI taxonomy): Eukaryota > Metazoa > Chordata > Aves > Passeriformes > Icteridae > Molothrus > Molothrus aeneus. Next base: position 19,443,322 of record NC_089652.1, on the reverse strand, counting down.
TCTGAAGGTAGCTGTAGAAATGGATCATTGACACAAGCTAAGTGTATGCAGAGCAATATCACTGGGATAACCAGGTTATCAGATTCAGAAATGGGCATTTACAGGACGCCTCTAACTCTACCTTCAAGTGCCAAAGCAAAGAAGAGCTTAGGCTAAGAATGAGGAAAGAAATGTTGGTAATAGCCCCAGAGCATGGGCCAAAAGCATGCACTAGTTTTCCTGAAGGAGAAGTAAAAGAGCATTTCTCTTTGCCAGTCTCACACTCTCTTCGACATTGCCAATGAGAAATGAAAAAAGACTCTGCAAGGCTTTGCAATGGGATCTTTGGCTGATGCACAGGTATTTGTAGTCTGGGTGTTTTTTGGGGGGAGGGCTGTTCAGAGAAAAGCCTTAATGTGTTAACTCTTTTTTTATATCAATTCAAGATATGTGCCTGTGTGGAATGGAAGGAGGAAATGAGAGAGACTGGAAAATTAACATCCACCTGAGATTCAAATTTCTCTATTTTGTATAATGCCATTTGATCTTTTCTAGACTGTGACTTGAACAAAGGTAACAACTAAAGAAACTTGTCAAAGTATGTTATGCATGAAGAAAAAACATGATATATAGGATTGATTTATTTATTATTTCTCTCAAAGCTTAATATGGGATCTTCAAATCCTGTGTAGAAAGTAGATTTTTGTAAAGTGATTTACTGACAAACAGATCACACTCTGTGGCCTGACAGTGGTGATCCAAATGAAGAAATGCTTTGGGGAACAGAGAAGGCTCTTGTAGCACTGATCCCCCAGTCCAGTTTATAAAATGACTCTAGAAAGAGCTGTTAGAGATTGGTGTGAGAGGCAGGGACAACACAGGGCTGCTGTAGGGTGTGGTGGGAACTTCCCACACCAGCACTGCTATCTAAAAAGAAATGTAGGTTTTATTGGATTTCTCATATACAAATAAAGGACTTTTCCAAGCAGTAAGCTCTGAGTTTATAATATTTCTTTGCTTGATTGTAAGCATTTTCAGCTTTTTAAAATTCTTTTGCATTTTTATGCTATTTCTGACTTGCATTTTACTGCTGGTAGCAGGTGGCACTCATCTCTGGCTTTGATGTGAAGTTCTGTGGTGTATATGTAGTTATTTTTTTGATATTTTCATATGTTGCCTCACTATGTCATAAGATTGTATGTGTTCAGTGTTTTGCTTTGTTACCCTTCTCAATGAGATCTATTTAGGGATCCCATGTTTAAAGACTCTAAAGAGGGGTAGAGAATTGAACTCTGAGGCTGTTTGAAATGCGTGGGCCGAGCAGGTGAGTAAGAGATAAATTGAGTTTGTTTCTCCTGGAAATCTCCACAGTTGACAATTGCTCAAGGGCAGGTGGAGATTGAAAGGACAACATCACAAGAATATGAAAGTGATCTTTGTATTGAATGAAACCACACTGAACTCAATGTGTTTATGTAATTTTTCAGTGCAGATTATGAACCCATGAGGCTTCATGTTTGTTGAAAAACACAAGCATAAAAGAGCTGCTTGTGGCCTTGAGGTTCATTCTGGTCTGTATCCTCTCACCAACAGTCGTGAGTCAGTGAAAGCATCTAAGAACAAAGTGAGGACTAACAAAACCAAACCCCTCAGCATCCACTTGCCAACTGCTTGCAAACCAGGTGCGTGATGTTAGTGAAAGACAGTGCTGGGGATTCCAGGGCTGGGGCACCGGCACAGGAAGCTGGACTCTGCCTTGTGCCCCTGGACAACCTGCAGGCAAGCAAATGCTGCTTTTTGACCTGTGTGTTAAGTGCAAATTGGAGAAAAAGCCTTTAGTTCTCTGCTGTCAGGAAAGGGTTTGTTGGTCTGGCATAAATAAAAGTCAAAGAAATTACTGCTTGGTACTTCAGTTGAATCCTAATTTCTCAGAGATTTTCAATGCATTAGAGTAAATGGAGAGAAGGGTAAGTTCAGACTAATGGTTAAATTTCAACTGGTGCTATTTTTCACAATAACCTACAATGCCCTTTTAAGTTAACTCATGTAGCACATCCCAGGAAGATGTGTTGCAACCATGTCTCGGGCACAGGCAGGAACATGAACTCAGCGGGAGGAATAGGATTCTGACCCCTGGTCAGCAGCCTACGAGGAATCTCTTGGCCATCTGTGTAGTATGTTTTTAGAAACAGTTGAACGTAAACACTGAATTATTGTGCTATTGGACCTGTACTGTGGTAGACACTGTTTTACTGTTTCACCTCTAAACTAGAAAATTAAGTAATATGGAAGTCAAATCAATTGTAAAATCAATACTATTGCTGAAAATTTTCAGTTCTGCGATTCCCCTGTTTGTAGCATTATAGATACCCTCAGTACATCTGTAGTGTTTAAGTGAATGTTTGCAATACTTATTAAATGTGAATATACCAGTACTGTACAAATTCAAGTTGTCAGTTTTTGTTCCCAGCGCGCAGGAGCGGTGACATTAAGGCTGACCGGGCGAGCACAATCCCCGCGCGCCCGGCCCTCACGAACGCGCGCGCTCCCGGCGCGGGGCGGGGCCGCGCTGTGGCCCCTCCCCCTCCCCGCCCCGGAAGTGGCGCGCGCGTGAGGGGCGGGCGGGTCGCGAGGGCTGCTGGGCTGCGCGGCGCCGACTCGCGGTTTCTGGAGCGGCGGAGTGGGGCCCGAGCGTGCAGGTTCGTGTGGGGCCGCTCCCGGCGGCGCCGCTGCTCGGCCGTGCCCCGCCGGGCCCGGTGCTGGTCCTGCCGAGGAGCGCCGGACAGCGCCGGGGCAGGGCTGGCGGCGGGGCGCGGCGGCCGGGCCGGGCCGGGAGGGAGGCAGGCAAGGAGGGTTCCAGGAGCAGGGGAGCACGTGCCGTCTCGGCCCGGCCGTGCCGCCGCTGCCGCGGTCGCTTCCCGCCAGCAGCGCTTCCCGCGGCGCTCGGTGCGCGCTGCGGGGCCCGGGCTCTGCCGGGGAAGCGGAGCCGGGGGCAGCGGTCCCGCTGCGGGGAGCCGGGCCCGGCCTAAGGGCAGCGCTCCCGCTTCTGCCGGGCAGAAGTGTCCGCTGGGCGGGAGGCTGGGCCACGGCGCCCCAGGCTGTCCGGCTGTGTGTTGCCGCTGCAGGCATGTAAAAGTGTCGACAGCAAACTGATGCTCTCCTGGCACAGTTCAGGGAACGACATTTCAATTGCTTAAAGAATTCTAAGAATTTTTTTCTTACATTGCACTGATTCTACTTAAAAAAAAATCTGTTAAAGTGACCATCTGTGAAAATGTGTGGCTGTAATTAATCCTTAGGCTTAAATAAAAACCACGCTCGGACCTCTTATGCAGGGATTCCTGAAGGAGGCACAATATGAGTACAGATCCATGTTATCTTAACGGGAAAGCTTTCTTTTTAAAACAAAGCCTTTCACTCTATTACAGTAACAGCAGAATAATCAGCCTGCAACTAAACTTTGTCTTGAGCTAGAAACTAAATGTCTGGTAAGAGGAAAATCTACTTGGGAGTTGTTGTGGCATGATCTAGCTAATACAGTGTGGGATCTAATTCGGGGGTTTACTGTAATTGTTTATCATTTAAACCTAATGACTACTTGCTTTATTTTAACCTGGTTTTTTAATGTTTCATGTGGTACTGATACAGACTTTTGGCATATGGAAGGAACACGTCAGTATAGTTTATTAAGAAAGCCCTTAAAATGTTTTGTAGGATTTTGCATGCAGTTCAGACTGTGATTGCTGTTCATTGGAGCTTTTTATCAGTCATCACTGCTGCACAGCAACTGAAAACTATTGATCTGGAAGTTGTTCTTGTGCCAAATGACTGAGCTAGAGAGTCTGAAGTGAGCATGTGCATGTGCAAAGGCTAGAATTTCCCTTAAATTAGAAGTCTGCTTCTGCTTTTGTTCTAAATAGGTTAGAGCTCAATCACTGAACTGAATTCCATGCATGGCAAGTTTGAGTCTTTCTTAGTCTTCCTTACTAACACTAAGTTTGTTACTTGCAGCTGAAAGGATGCTTTTTAAAAAAAACTTTTCCATGTGTAAGACTTATTCTAAAGGACTTGTCCTAAGTCCTGTGTTCGATCATGCTTTTTGGTATTAACCTTGAAAACACTCTAAGGAAGTAGACTTGGTTTCTTTCTCTTCTTGACAGTGAAGCTGAGCCTTATGTGGAAATTGAGTTTTTGGTTTTGAGTGTTTTGGTACCTGGGCTGAGGCAGACTGGGACAGCAGGCAGAGACTGCTCTGTAGGTTGCCATTAAATTAGATCAAATTTGGTGTAATGTAAAATAGAACACTGATTTCTCTCACAAGGAGGGTGCTAAGACAGTACCAGCACCTGAATGGTGGTGAAGCATTTGTCTCCTCTAGTCAGGGTGGCTCATGTGGGACATCTCTGAAATAACTGCAACGCTCAGCTTGGGTGCTCTGGCCTGGGTTTTGTAAGGTGCTTTTTTAATGGATCACACTCAGCATAGCTGGCAACTACCACTTGCTGAAATCATGCTTTAAAGAGTGTTACAGTGTTAGGTACAGGTGAAAGCACAGCACCTTTCAAGGCTGTAAGTGCTGAAGAATTACAATTAAGTTCCAAGGCTTGAATGTGGCTTTGAGATCAGGAAGAGGAGGAAATGGCAATACTGCAGACTGCAGTAAGCTGAACAGTTACTGGGGAATTAAACTACTAAAATAAGAAGATGAGGCTGCTAACGGGGCATTCTGCTAAAGAACATAATTTCCTGTAACAAGGGCACCTCAGGGGAGTTTTCCCTGCTTCTGTGTTGCCAGTCATTTAGATGCTCTGAAAGATGTTACTGCCCTGCAAGTAGCAGAAGGTGTATGGTCAAATCTCCCCATAAACTGTGCAAGACATGAGTGCAAAACCATCTTTGCCAGCAGCCTTTGTGATCACAGATCTATGAACTGGGGTAATACGACCAGGAAACCTCTTTAACTTCTGCAGCTGGATTTAAAAAGTGTGGTAGTGCTCAAAGGGAGAAAGAAGAAATCCCTGCTTCATAGTTCAAAACTGAGTTCAATCTAATTTCTGACAGCTTCATAAAGCTACACTTTTTCTCAAGATTAATCTTCACACTCTATCCTTATCTTAAAAGCAACTGGATAGAAAATGTTTGATCCCAGTTAATTTTCTGGCCAGTAGCTGCTTTTGTAGTGACTGCATCTGATGTACTGGGATTATATACTTGCTGCCAGTTAAGTAAAGTTACTTCCAAGTTAAAATGTCTTATGTTATAAAGATACTTGATTCACTATTGAAGCAGAACTGCAGTGAAGACACATTTGTAAGGGAGAGAAGGAGACATCTTTAGGATGTGTCAGTAAATGCAGATATTTTCATTCCATCCTCCAGTAAGTTCTGTGAACTTTCCAAAGATTAATCACGAGGCAGAAAATTCAGAAACACTTTCTCATTATACATGTGTAGGAATTGAACATTTTTGTTATTGATTGCTTTGCCCTGTGATGAGAGGTTGGATTTGACTTAAAAAACAAATGTTGTTGGCTCTCAGTTTTGTTGTTGTTCTAAACTGAGGATCTGTGCCTAGAAAAAGGTATATAACAAATAAGGCTGAGAAGTGCCAGCATTTCCTAAATTTTATCTTGACTGCTGAATGCCAAATGCTGCCCTAACAACCAAAGTGAGGGGATTTTTTTTCCCCAGTTGTTTCATAGTTTCCTCTTGGAGTTCTGCAGTCATGTTAGTAATTGCTTCACAGACATAAATGTATGGGTAATGAACTTGGCTGTTACCTTATTTAGATGAGGCTGCAGTGAAATGCAATGCTACATGAATGTAAGTCTGTAGAAAATACTATTCAAAACTTAGTGCTTTTGCTCTGTATTCTCTTCAAAACAGCTGGTGAAAATGGCTGAAAATGGAAATGGTGAAAACATGTCTATCTTGGAAAGCAAAATCTGTCAGCAAATTGAGGTGAGTTCAGTTTATAGTTTGGGATCTGGACTGAGGTGTTTTGGGGGCGTTCATTGGCAGGGACTTGGCTAACTGGAAGCTAACTTATTGAAGACTCAAGTCTTCAGCTCTTTAAAAATGTCAGAAGTCTGTAATAGGTATTTAATACTTTAGGATAGTCATAATTGTAATTTAAGTTGGAAGCTATACTTCTCTAGAGTTGCTTGTAAGAACACCATTTCAAAACAGAAAAGGTTTAATTTGCTAGCATTTTAGGTGCTATAGCAAGTGAATCATTGAACAATTTACTACCATGTTTCTGGGGTTATTCTACATGTGCAAATAGGAGAAGAGTGCATTTTAATTCTATGTGCCTCAATTTTTGTGGGAAAAAAATCCTCCTCCTTGGGAATCTCTGCTGGTCAAAATAGTAGCACAGTGCATAACTTGCTATTATGATTTACTTCTTTGTAATTTATTGCTACAAATTACAACTAAACTTATATGCCTACTTTGGATTAACTCTTTTTTTTCTTTAGAGGCTTGCAGGGTTACCCTACAACAAAAAACCTGAGCCCATTGCTTTAAATGGCATGTAGAACAAAACCACTTTCCTGAAGGACCAAAATGTAGCTGCATGCCCATTACCATATGGAGCCATTATTCATATATAACAAACAAACAAAATGTGGAGATTCCTCAACCTCTACATTTTGTTGGTTTGTTATATATAAATAGTTGACAAAACTAGACTTTTGGTAATGTGAGTTTGAGATGTACTAGAGGAAGAGGTAGTGTTGTAAAACTTGCACTGACTTTTCAAAGCACCACGATATTGGTGAAAATATTCCAGCTTACCTTATGGTTTCAAGTATTTGACCTTTGCTAGATGACTGCAGGGAAAGAATCTGATTAACTTGTCTGTCTTGAAGTGAATTGTCTTCCCATGCCGGACAAGATCGAAATAAGAACATAATAACTAAAATTAAAAATTAAATAATGATTTCTTTATCTTAGAGTGTTTTCTCAAATGAGACCTAGAAATTCCAGTCTGTGTGTATGATTTTTCAGTGTGCATATACCATATTCTTGCGTACATACTCCTTAAATAAGGAGTACAACCTGGATCTGCTGATGACACATTTGACTTTTGACTCTGCTAAGCTTGATCAGGGTGATAAATGCTTATCATGTTAACAGAAAAAGCTTTGCTCCTTTCCTGAACAAAACTGCAATCTATTTTTGCCTCATTAATGCCATTGGATGAAGAACTGTTTTGGTGTGGGGTTGGTTTCTGGTGATTTTGTTTTTACAGCTTACACATTGCAGCTAACTTTTTATAAAGTATCACATTAGAGCAGGAAGTAATAATTTCAGAATTCCCAATTGTTCAGATTAATTAATTAGTTTTCGTATGTCTCAATCTACTGCAATAAGCTGTTTAGATGAAGATGAGATTTTAAGACTGAAAATTTAAAGACACATCTCTCTTTCCTCCCCTTCCCCCTTCCTTTTTGCAGTACTATTTTGGCAATCACAATCTACCAAGAGACAAGTTTCTAAAGGAACAGATCAAACTAGATGATGGCTGGGTACCTTTAGAAGTAATGATCAAATTCAACAGGTAAAGCAAAGTACAACTAATGTGGATAAAAGATTAACTTTCAGCTACCTATCTCTATTGGGGGCCAAGTGTTCCTGATGTGCATTTACTTTTCCCATCTCTTTTTTAACATCTGGCTTCAGTTTTGCCTGTGTATTTGTAATAACCTCTGTCTGCTTACTCAATAGGTTAAGTCGCCTTTCAAAAGATTTTGGTGTTATTGTAGAAGCACTTAGAAAATCCAAAACTGGTTTAATGGAAATAAATGAAGACAAAACTAAAATCAGAAGATCTCCAAATAAACCCCTTCCTGAATTAAATGACCAGTATAAGGCTGCAATTAAAAACAGATCTGTATACGTTGTAAGTAAATTTTTCTCTACTTTGTGCTGTCCTGCATGACTTTAATTAACACGTACTATAGAAGTTATAATTTTTAAGAGTCACTTTGTGGCATATAATTGAAGCTCATTGCTATCTTGCAGAAAGGCTTTCCACTAGATGCTACTCTTGATGATATCAAAGAATGGCTTGAGGATAAAGGTCCAGTTGAAAATATTCAAATGAGGAGAACATTGCAGAGAACGTTTAAGGTAATGATGAACATTTAGCCCAGGGGCAGGGATCCCTCCTGGACAGCATTCTGTTCAGTTACTCTAACAATATCTCTTATCACTTAACAGGGCTCAATATTTGCAGTTTTTGATAGTGTTGAATCTGCTAAGAAGTTCACAGAGATACCAAATCAAAAGTACAAAGACACAGAGCTGATAGTACTTTTCAAGTAAGTCCACTTAACTGGTACATGAACTAACAGTGGTCAGGGGTGGATTTAACAAGAACCAGGCTTGGCCTGAGAAGTGAGTTTTTCATGGCTTTTGGAGACTGAGACTTAGCATCTCAGCTTGGAAAAATAATTTCATCTGTTTCACATCTATTATAACAGAGTATTTTAAATTAACCTATATTCTGTTGAAGGGAGGAGTACTGTACAAAGAAGAATGAAGAAAGGAAACAAAACAAAGTAGAAGCAAAAGCAAGAGCTAAACAGTGAGTCACTGCCAATCAAAGTGTGTGTCTTGCTTGCCTGACCATGCTTGAACTGACTCATAACTAATTTAACTTTTTTTGCAGGGAAAAAGAAGAAAAGCAGAAACAAGCAGCAGATGCTGAAATGGTATGGGTTTCTTAAATCACCTACATTTTATAAAGCTAACATGGAATATTCTGTTTGAAATGTTGTAATACAGAACACTTTCTAGAAAGTCACTTCAGCTTTTCCAACTAACTTACAGTAAGAGTGTTTTGTCATGGTGTTTTAATATTATTTTCAATAGGCTAATTTTGTTTAAAGGCTCATGTTCTGAATTTACATTATTAGACATGTTTGTCTGTTCAGAGTGTTCCTGAATGCACTACTGTGAGATGATGGTTGTTCTATGGTATTTAAAGGATCCATTAAGGATTTCATCAGTATTATATAAATTTTTAACCTATCAGACTTCAGAAAGCTGTTTTGTAGAATTGAAAGAGTGTAATTAATATGGGAAAAGAGTCATAAGTTCCATATAAGTGCATCACAGTAAGCAAAGAAAAAGGAGGGGACACACACTGTACAAGACTTGGACATCAGCAGGACTAGGTTATGTAGGAAAAATGCTTGAATTACTGTAACTTCAGCTGCTTGTTTATCACTAGTATGTTTAACAGGGTTGAGTTATGAATATATGAATATTCAAATTTGACTCTTCAATGATAATGTGGGGATTTTTAATTGAATTTAGAAGTCTCTGGAAGAAAAGACAGGATGTCTTTTGAAGTTTTCTGGTGATCTTGATGACCAAACGTGCAGAGAAGACCTCCATGAAGTATTTTCTGGTCACGGAGAAATCAAGTGGATACACTTTGTCAGAGGTGCAAAGGAGGTCAGTAATCTTAGACAAGGACTTAAGATTTCAGTATTGAAGTTTGAAAATGGATAATTAAATGTTTGTTCTTTTATGTTATCGAGTAAGTTATTGTCTTGTGAAATTGCAGAATATTTAGAGAATTAAATTTTTCCCTTCTTTCAGAAGAACAGATAAAGGTTCCAGCCTTGTTAGTTGAGAAGGTCAAAACTAAGAATGTTCATTAGCACAGTCTGAGGGCTTTGCTTCAGTCTAGTCATGTTATACAATCATACAAAAGTAATGAATTTGCTGAGGCACTCTACAGGATATGTTGTTCATCATTCTAGCTGAATGTTTTTGCAGTAAGATTAAAATGAAAATACCACTCTTCTTTTAAAGGGAATTATCCTATTTAAGGATATTGCCAAAGAAGCTCTGGAAAAAGCCAAAGCAGCACATAATGGAAACTTGCAGCTCCGGAACAAGGATGTTTCATGGGAAATACTAGAAGGAGATGCAGAGAAAGAGGCTCTGAAAAAAATCCTGGAAGATCAGCAGGAATTGCTGAAACAGAAAACAAAAGGTTCTCCCTCCTCTTATTAATTTAGGCCTTTATAATGTCCTAGAATTGGTGGATGAAATTCACTATTAAGTAGTCGATATATACTACAGACTGACCTTAACTGTAAAGCAGCCTCTGCAGTTGGCCAGTTAAGAGACAAATGATACAAAGTTCCCGATCTTATGTCTCCACAGGGCGCAAAATTAAAGGAAAAGGAAGAGGAGGAAAGATACCTCAGGGTGCACAAAAAGGAAAAATACAGTTTCAGGGCAAGAAAATAAAGTTTGAGAATGATGAAGAAGATGGTGAAAATGATACTAAAACAGGTATGTCATTCTGTGCACTTGATGCAGCTTATTCAATACTTTTACAGAAAGTAGCTCCATGTACTTGTGTTTCACATTTGGTTCTGCTTTGTGTCATTTCTGCCCTCCTTACAGTATCTGCCTTAAGAGTCTTGTGCTTGATTCCTTCCACAACTGTCCAAAAAGCACATTAAGATAATTACGATATAGATATTAATTATCTATATAGTAGTATTATATTGCATGGTTGTGTAAAACAACCATGCATTGAAACATGGTGATTGGCAGCAGCATTACACAACTGGACAGACTCAGTCTCTTGAGTGGTGCTTTTTTTTTTTCCCTTTAAGGATATGAGAAGATTTAATAGCTCAGCCTGTCAGTATTTAGCTGGAAATAGAGGAAGAGCTGGGTTTTAGTTAAGCAGGTGCTATATGCTCCTATTTATTCCATATAGCACCTGCTTAACTAAAACCTAGTGACCCCTACTCCTGGTAGATTCTATTCCTTCATTTTCTTACCTGCCCTCCTGCTGTGGAGTTAAGACAGGGGTGAAGCTCTTCAAATGGGGCATTCTAGAACATCTGAAAGCTTTAGTGACAGTAATAAGCAAACCCTCTAGTGTAGCTGTGGCTGTAGATAACTGGGACTCAAACTTACGTGGTGGGAAGAGTTTGGGTTTTTTCAGATTTCAGGCAAAGCTTTCCTTTACTCTAAATGACTACAAATTCAATCTTGCAGAACCAGCAAGTCCCAAGAAGAGACCACTAGAGGAAACAGAAAAGGAAGAACCTGCACCAAAACAACTGAAAACAGAAAATGGAGATGGCAATCAGTAATAGTCAAATAAAAGAATTTAAAAAATTAGTGGTTTTATTGTTCCATTTTCAATAGATTTTAAATACATGCCTCAGTTCAGGACTTTTTTGGCAGAAAATCTAATGAAATCCACTTCAATGTCAACCTACAATTAGAGAAAAGTTTCATATTATTGGGTTACAGCTTTTTTGTTTTGTTTAAGAAGCATGCTTACTGCTGACATAAAACCCTGGACAACTTTTCTATTTATAGTTTTGTTTATACTGTCACATCTTCTCATTTTTTCTGGCATCTTATTCAAATGTAAAAGGTTTTGGACTTTGTAATCTTGTGGTTATGTTTAATAGCAGCTGGCAATAAATTCAGAACTTAAAACTGCTTTCTACTGAAGCCTGGTTAATATAATGTTTCAACTGTGAAGTAGCAAAGATAAGAGCGTAGTCAGCAGCTGATTAAAGCTTCTGTTTGCCGCTCAACTTACTAAACAGTGTTCCAACTATTGCTTACTCTCCTCTCTACTTTCCTCATGCTAAGGGATGGGGATACATGGCTTCCAGGCCAGTATTCAGTAGCAAGGAATTTGCTGTGGGCTTTAGGCTGCCATACTGTGGGCCTGGACTGTATCTTTTACCAGTGAGCACCAGTTCCTCCTGCTGCCCCCAGGCTGGCTCTGAGATAATGCTACTGCTATAACATCCTTGTTACTGTGGCCTTCAACACTGCATCCACTCTGGTCTGAGCTGCAGAGAGGACTGAGCTAAGAGTTATTAGGAGTTGAGTCAAGGAGGCTGCCCTTAGCTTTATCACATCTAACTGCAGTGCTGCTTTAATCTTTGTGTAGAGCTTTGGCATTATCATGATGCTTTTCCCTGTTCAGCTACAAAATGGAGTAACAGCAAGGATGTCACTGAATGCTGTGACCATTCTTCATCCAGTACATATGGCCCTAAAACTTAAATTTCATTAAGGAGAATTTATTTACCTCAGCATTTTCTCAGTTAGGTTAGGTTTTATACTTACTGATTTCTTCCTATGGAACTTGTATGATGCTGGTAAGTCAAACCTAAGTTCTGTGAACAGTATAAAGAATACATGTTAGACCAGGATGATAATCAGTCACTTAAGCACTACAGCCATGTGCTTCTGTTTCTAATGTCTGCATCTGTTGTGGCCTATCATACCTGTTTTATGTCTGCACTACATCATGACTAAACATTGAAGCAGTCCATATCAGACAGTTAAGTGGATGGATGTTGTGTTTCAAGCACTTGTGCAACTTCACATCTCAAGTTCTATGACTGTAAAAAGCATCTGGTTAGCAGAAGAACTGGGAAGATACTTGACTGGCAAAAATATTTAGGTGGCTAAGGACAGGATGCTTTTTTTGTGTGTGAGAACTGACCTGTGTTTCACTTGTCTTTTTCAGCAACATGCACTTTGAAGCAGGAAGAGGTAATTTCTGTTTGAAAACAAAGTCTAGTCCAGGAACAAACCTAATTCTGCACAGAATAAGTATTTCTCAGAGCTTTATTAAGTGCCTGCTTGTATTCTTGCCAGGTAGCAAAAAATTTAAAAAAACATTTTAAAAGTCTGCTAAAAAGAGAAAGACCCATGTCATTTCTGTGTTAAATCACACCTAAATTTATCTTGGGCTGTTATGACTGGCTGATAGTGTTAGAGATAATGTACAAAACCAAAAGATATTGGGCTTTTTCCTGTTAAATAAATATTACCTGCTAAGACTTCCATCTTCACTTCCCATTCTGCTGCTTTCTTTTGAATGTGCTACAAGTAAAAATGAGCTTTTAAAATTATCTGTTTTATAAGCATCTACACCTCTGTACTTAATAAGTCTCCTGTGCTTTTGATTTTCAAGCCAAAGCATTGGATCACATAATTACCTTGATGTATGTGAGATTGCAGTTATTTGATGTAATTAGTATTTATCCCAAACATACCCCACAAAGCAGTTGACAAATCAGTGAAGCTATAGACATCTATATAGCCAAATATTTTGTTGTCTGGTTAGTTCCTGCCCTACTAAAATGAAGAACTTACCTGTCGTGTTGAAGTTTTGTGAAGGGAATATACAGCTGTTTTTGCCATTTGTAGAGCAGTTTTCAGAAAAATCATATCAATTCCTAAAACAATAATGAAATTATTAGAATTGTTAAATGGAAGTGCAAAGATCTGCTTAATTTTTTCTGGAATAATAGCTACTTGAGAAACAGCACTGAATACATTAAGGTACAGAAAGTATTTCTAAAACATACTCAATTGCTTTTAATAAAATTAAGATGATAGGGATAGGAAATATCTAGTATTGTTTATTTCAAACCCCAGTGACTTAGTTACAATGCTGAAGTTGCTAATCTTAGGAAGCTGATTCCAGATAAACAAAACATTAAGAAATTAGAATATAAGCAATATAAACTAATAAACAAGGGAGTTGTTTCATTGAAAGCATTTCTTTTGCTGTTTCATTTGTGATAATTTCTAACTGAGCTTCACAATTACCAACCTTTGTTATGCTTGGTACCAAATGGAGGGTTCATAATAACTGTGTCAAAAGTATCTGACATGCTGTCAGATAAAGAACAGATGTCACACTGAACCATGTTGACATTCGTGAGCTCAAAGTCTTCAATATTGCTATTAAATATTTCCAGTGCATCTGCATCTATGTCAAGGCCCACACAGAATCTATTAAGAGAAGTGGCACATATTAGTCTACAAACTAAAATGGTGTTTAAATTCTACAGTAAGGGATCTGTGTACACAACTTGTTTTCTCTAGGAAATGTAACGAGCATACATAATACATTCAGTGCTGATAAAAATGCAGTACTTCTCTTGCCCCTTCTCAGGTATAAATCTAAATTTTGTTAAGGGAGTTTCATGTGTTCATTTAATGCTTCTGGGGAGAGCAAATGATTTCCAAATTAATGACAGCTGTCCATCACTTTCACAGTATGAATGGCTATTGATAGTCAAAACTTGGTAAATATTAGCCTGACTATGCACTATATTATAAACCTGAAATGTTTTAGTTCAGCAGTGCTATGTTTTAATCTTACTTTCTACTTTTCTATGCCAGAAAGAAATATAACCAGAAATATTAAATACTTACCCTGCTCCTAACATTGCACTTCCAATGCTGAGCATGCCACAACCACATCCTAAATCTGCAATTGTTTTGTTTTCAATATCATCAAAAGTATTGTGAATTGTATAAAGCATACATGCTGGGGAAAAGAAAACCCAAACAAAACAGGTCAATGATAACAAATATGTATGTGATTAATCAAGAAAAGCTGTTTCTGCCTTCAGGAAACTCTTAATTTTGCATTAGAAAACCCCTTTAGTTAAACTGATGTTCTCACTGCCTGTAATTGTCTTTTTCATTTATATGTGAAGAGTCAAAAACATTTTGACAAGTCACAAACTGTGGATTTTTGGTGGAGAGATAGAGCTCTGAGCATTGCTTGTAGAAAAAGTATGCCTCTAAACTTTTTTTCGGAAAAACAATAGGAGGATATAAAATATGGAAAAGAGCATAATTAAGGGTATAGATGAGCATCTGTATACATACTTTTACTGGTTTTGTGGGTCATGACATAGCTCCATTTCACCTTCTACAGTTACAGATTAAGATTGCTTCTATCACAACATTCCCTATTAGATTAATTAATTTGATTTTTGGATTGGACATTGTCTTAGGTTGCATTTTTCAAACGAAGACACACATTACCAGAGTACTATACTATACACATTCCTGCTGGATATACTTTCTTAACTACTTTCAGTGTAAAACCTTCAGACAATGCAGTAGAAAAAACTTTTTGAATTAAAAGTGTTGATGAAATAGTAAAAGAGAAAACAGTGGTGTGGGTCACCTCTACCTGCAATATGAGGTCTTGTTGGATACTGTTCAAGGAGTAGTTTTGGATTTTCAAAAGTATCAACTTGTTGAAGACAGCTTTCCAGTTCTTTAAGCTTTAATTTCTTCATGTTTATGGTTTTACTAAAGAAAATAATGTGTAATCAGTTACAACAATATAAATAAACCACGTATGATCTTAAATTATTTCATACTTAAAATCCCCTGGTACTCTTCAGCATCTCCTGGGTTTTTCCATCTCCTGCCGTTTCCCGGGACGCAGCTGGTGGCGCACCGATGATGGGGAATACCCGGGCGGCGGCAGCCCCGCTCCTCACCGGCTCCCGGAGTTCAGGCACCGGGCTCCGCTTCTACAGCCCGGGCCCGCCCGCCGCCCAGCCCTAAGCGGGGCAGGAGCTGAGCCCCAGCGACCGCCACCATCTGCACCGTCCGCTCGCCCCCAGCGCCGTCCCCGCTCGGTACCGCGCCCGCTCACCGCAGCTCGGCCGGGCCGCTCCGGGCGCCACCGCGCACTTCCGACTTCCGGCGCGCCGCCCCGCCCCTTCCCGGGCTGACGGGCACCTGCGGGAATGAAACGCCAGGGAGCTTCCCCGTGTGGCGTTAACAAGTGCGAGCTTTGGTCTCGTTTATTATAAACACAAGACATTTTATTGCAGCCTTACGTGTCACCGCTGAGCGGTGCCTGTGAAAGCGCCAGGGACACACCTGGCAGAGCGGGCTTTCTCGGTGGTCCCGCTCCTGAGTGCCCTTAGGGATAGAACAAGGAACTGGAATTTTGCCGGCGCGCTGGGAAAAGCGGTCGTGGAGAGGAGTAACATTCACCTGGAACCGCAGCGCGACACAAGCCGCCAGCAGACCGCCAGCCGTAGGAAACGCAGGCAAAGCAAGAAGTTGAGGCAGCTACCTTGAGGCCCATAGCTGTCGGGTAGAAGGTTACTCTCATTTAGGAATAGATTTTTTCGTATAAGGCTTTCCATTGCACAGTTGAAAATCTATTTATCAAAGTTTAAAGCCGCCGATCGGTGTGCGAAACACGATAACTCGCATCCACATGGGTTCTCTCCTGGTCGCAGGGCGCAGGCAGCCGCACGCTGGTACCTCGGGGCGCGGCTCTGCCGCCGGAGCCCGGCGCTGCTCTGCTCCCACAGCGGGGCCCCTTGATGCAGCGAGCGTAGAACCGCCGGCCCGAAGCCTCAGAGGTGCCTCCCACATTCCCCGCAGTTGTTCCTGCCCTCAAAGCCGCCACCACCTGAGCCCGGCGGGACCCTTGTGGTCAGGATACACGGGCTGCAGCGGGGCGTCTCACGGCAGCCGCTTCGCTGCATGCACGCCTCGGTAACAAACGAACTCCGCTGCCGTCGGGGCCGCCGGCCCGCCCAGGTGTACCCTCCACGCTCCTCGCAGCTGCCGGGACCCCGGGAACGTGAAGTTTCGGGCCGGCGGGCGGCGACATTTCGTGCGGCGGCGGCGCGGGGCGCGCACCTGCGCGCTGGGAGGGCGGCGGGAGGGCAGGGGCGGAGGAAGAGGAGGGTGGTGTCAGGGGAGGGGAGAGGCGGTGTCGGGAGGGGGGCGCGGGCGGCGGGCAGGGCGCCGGTGCCGCGGCTATCGCGAGAGGGCGGCGCCGCGGGGCGGGGAGCGAGGGCGGCGGAGGGATCGCGGACCCGGAGCCCGGCGCGGCCGTAACGGCCCCTCGGTGTCCCGTCATGGCGGGGGCCGGCGCCAGCAGCAGGGACAAGCGGGAGACGGCGGCGCGGCTGAAGGCGGCGCTGGGTGGCGAGAGCGGCGCGGCGGCGGCGGCGGAGCTGCGGACGCTGCTGGAGCTGGTGCTGGCCCCGGCGGCGGGCCCTGGCGGTGGCGAGGCGGCCGGCGAGGCGCTGGAGTGGTGCCGCTGCCTGCTGTCGGGCGGGGAGCCTTGGGACAGCTTCGTGCAAGCCGTGCGGGCCTACGACCCCGCCACGCTATGCGGCCTGGTTTGGACCGCCAACTTCGTGGCCTACCGGTGCCGGACGTGCGGGATCTCGCCTTGCATGAGCCTGTGCGCCGAGTGCTTCCACCAGGGCGAGCACGCCGGGCACGACTACAACATGTTCCGGAGCCAGGCGGGGGGCGCCTGCGACTGCGGCGACAGCAACGTCATGCGGGAGGCCGGGTGAGCGCGGGGCGGCCGCGGCGGGGCGGGCGGGCACCTGCCGGCGGGGGCGGCCCCGCGGGCGGCCGAACCGTGCCCGGGCCGGGCCGGGAGCGCGGCCCCGGCCCGCAGCCGCCCTGAGGGAGGGCAGGAGGTGAGGCCCCTGCCGCCTCCCGGGCCCCTGCCTCCATCCCTGGCTGCGGCTCGGACCGCGGGCTGAGCGCGGAGTCCGCCGGGGTTCGGCAAGGTGGCTTTGTTGATGTGGGCGTGCCTTTTTTTAGGAGGCTCGTGCGAACCTTGTTGCCCTTGCACCGAGTGCCAGCCTTCAGGGAAGTTGATAAGGCAGAGTGCATGGGAGGCAGTACCTGTCAGCTTCCAGCTAGCAGCCTTGGCCTAACACAGCTAGCCGGGAAGTCAAAATACTTTGGGACAGCATGTGAGCAGATAAGCCAAAGTGAACAGATTGAGTAAGAGGGACGCATTTTTGTGTGATTTCCCAGTCTGCAATTCATTTTACCACCTTAGCTTTAAATTAAGGAATGTGGTAGCCCTTGGATGAATACAACAGGGCAGGTTTTTGTGGAAGTCAAAGGTCTTTTGTATTCTGACCTACTGGAGGCAAGACTGAAGTGCCTGGTCAGAAGAGGAGGAATCGGGTACCTCGTTAAACCCTCCTTTGTTCTCATATGTACTCAATGGTGAAAGGAAAGATCAGTCAACCAGTTACTGGATGAAGGTGATACATAGCCAGTAAACTTCAAATTTTACAACTGAGTGTCTTCTGGAGCTCCCTGTGTTCCTTTTGATTCACCAGCTAGGTAAAGACTTCATCTAGATGACAGTTTGCAGGGCTTGAATGAGGATTCTCTTCTGACAAACCTTCTGGAATAGTCTGTCTTGACTGTCTTAGCCTGGATGACATGGTATGCTGTTGAATTCAAAGTTGTGGCATACCTAGCAGAAAACACGAGGAACATAGAGAGGTTTTAAAACATTTTCCTTGGTTATTTTCTTGGTTTTGCAGCTTTACAGGCTATAACTCTGTATCATTCACTCAGCATATTAAGATTCCTTCTCTTTTTGCATTCCTACTTAGAGATTTAATGACTTCTTCTTTTTCTGTTTCTTGAATGTTGTTGCCTTGACTCCAATTCTTTGTGTCTGTATAATCACTGTTCTCCTGCTGCAGACCTTGAAGTGGCTTCAGTTTTTGTTTCTTATGCTTTTCTCACCTTTTCTTTCTCTTGCAATCTGCCTTCATCATTTATTCATTCTTTTTTGGTGGACTCTTTTCTTATTGATAGACTTACTCCAATGTCAGAATTTTTTTCCTCCTTTTGTTTTCAGTAATCTTAAGTGGTTTCAAGTTGCTACTGCTGAAGTGATTCTTTCTTTATCGGTTCTTCTTCAACTTGTGGTGATTCTGCTTTCCTCAGCATCACTGAAGTCAGAGTTTCCATTGATCTTGAGAAACAGGAAAAAAATTAATACTTCTTCCACTGTTCATTGTGGAATAGACTTAGGGCTCCTCTTAGTGGCAGGATTTTAACAGAGCACACACAAATTGAGCTACTTTGGATGAATACTAAAATGACTTGTGATGCTGTGCTCATCCCAGACTGTATAGCTTTCACAGTTGTCTTTTCTTATTTTGAACAGTTTTCTTCTTGAGGAAATCTGGCTTAATAAAGAAGAAATAAAAAATGCTCTTAAATTTGCAATGTAAGCACATGCAAACCCCGAGGGAGTAACAATCTCATTTTGTGTGCCCTACTTACTACTTTTAATGGTAGAATTTGAGAGTAAATTTTCTTGTTTGTGAGGTAGGTCCCTTCAGGAGTTTTGATCACTAAAGCTAAAGAATTGCTGAACAAATGAATAATATTTGTTCAGAAACAGCACTTGGCATTGTGCAGTAGATTTTCCAGTCCTCTTGGACATATAAGGAGGGCAATACATGGCAGCATATGGGGTGCCTGCATTTAACATAAGGTCACTTCTACTTGTGTAGACAAGAACTGATGTTAAGCCATTGCAATTAGTGAACTAGAAATTTGTTTGCTGTGCAAGACAAAGTAAAATAAACTTTCACCAATGTAAAAACCATTATTGTGTGCAAACACACAGAGTTTTACCTATTGACTTGAATTGCTACAATGCAGCATGTTTAGATAGTGTTTTAACTTTGTGTATACAAATCAACTGCACAGTTACAAAGGTAATGCTTTGCATGTCAAAGTTAGGAGGCCTTCATGGTGGACTTAGGAAACTGGAGTGTGTCTAGCCTGATATAACCTTGGCCACCACAGCCTAGGCTTCTATTAATAGCAAGGGAATCAAATGTGGAGCCTACTTACAAACTTTATCTACCATCTGTCTGCTCAGACACAGTTTTGTGTAGATGCTGTATATCAATATTATAGTAGCATTCTTTTGTTTCTGTTCTTGTTATCTGGTCTTCATATTCATATTATTTATTTGATGCAGCTCAAAAATACTGTTCATGAAGTCTTAGTTAACTGATCTGCTATAAAGGAAATCTCTCCAGTTTAGAATCTGGAATATCTTCTCATTGCCTTTAAGATGGCTAATGTAAATCTAGAAATGGTTTACCCTAGAGTATGAGTGTGTGTTAATCTTTTAGTACTAATTAAATATAGAATTTGCTTTATAGAGATACCTCAATGATAGTTTATTTTTTTTATTTCTGATGCCTTTATAAATAGAAGCTGGACTATAGTGTAATAGATGGATACTGATTTGCCTTAGGTACCTAGGTTTGCTTTAGGTAACTTGTGTAATTCTCATTTGTTTTAGAAAAATCAGATTGTCACATTTTTGAACCTTTTGATTTCCATGCAGATTTCAGTGGTTTTGTTGTTCAAGTTAATTGCAGTTGGTCTGATCTACTAGAATGTAATGTAGACTTTAGAAAATATTCAAGTTTGTAAATGTAGCTGCTTGTGAAAGCATTAAAAATTCTACCTGTGGCAAGGTTGAATAGATTTTAAAATCCATTGATATGTAAGGAGGCAGAAATAGTTTGTAGTTGTCTCCCATATGGTATCTAGCTATTTGCAAATGAAATCTAGCAAGGCCTTCAGAGGTAATTAATAATGTTCTGAAGAAGCAAAAATCTTCGGTTCTAAAGCATTTTGAGTAGACATATGCTCATAGTTCAAATGAGTTCATCTGTTGGATTAAAAAATCCCATGCAGTTGGGCAGGGGAAAATTCAGACTTGAGTATTTTTTGGTTGGTAGATGGTCTTGTATTATAATGAAAGTGATAGTTTATGAAATGAGCTTGAAGAAAGCAGTATGCTGTATGGTTATTATAAGAGTATAACTAGTGAATAATCTGTTACTGCTGAGTACCATCTTGTTGTATGGCTGTCTTGTTCTAAATCCCCTCTAAGTTTGTAGACAATAACCTGTCGTACTAGAGAGCCTCAACACTTTGGCTATTGCCTACTGCCGTGTCCTGTTTCAGAGTCTGTCAGTTTGTTGACTTATTTGTTAAATTAATCATGTGGAAAGCAGATGTTTTAGTACTGCATTACAGTACAACACAAATAATACCTCCATCAAGGGTTGCATATCCTGAAAGGTGAAAAGCCAGGTTAAGAATTTTGGTTAATAGGCTTTTGCAGTGATGTTTTTTGTTTATTTCTTGGTAGTTATGGCAGCCAATGGTTCCATTGACATAGTGTTATCTTCTCTTATCTTACATTAAAGGGATTAAGGTGTTACCCATTTCCACTTGCAACAGTGGGCTGTTTCTTTATCGAGTAACAAGTCCTATAGTTGTAAGAAAGGTAACTCTCACAGATTGGTGGTATATGCTGTGTGTTCAAAAGCACCTTCAGGTTCCTAGCTCTAAACTTCCTGCAGTTCTATCTTTACTGATCCCTGCTTATCTTTCCACAATAGATCAGACTTCTCTCTGTTTTCTTTTTTGTCATCATGTTGTCTCTCTTGGAGACAAACATATCTGTTGGCTCTACTGTGATCCCCTTGTGAAAAGGCCAGACAATTCTCTTTGCCTCCTTTTGCTGGCAAGTATGAGAAGTATATTCTGTTTCTAAATAGCTTGGTTTTTTCTGCTTTAATTTATTTAGAAAAGGCTCTGATTTTTTCAGTGTTTTAAAATGTTTGCACCCAGCAAGGATTATTGAATGTTTTTGTTAAATTTTGGATACTTAATAGGTAGATACCTAATTTTGATGACCTTTGCTATTCCGTCCCCATAAAATTCTATCCTTCCTTTTATTCCTTTTCAGAGATTGGGAGCTATGGAAGATTATATTCTATTTCTTTTACCTTCTCTAGCTAAGTAAGAGTAAAGGAGCTTTTTCATATTCTAGACTTTTAGAAAATGAAAATCTTAGTAAGTGAAAATTTTAACAGTGTGACCATAAAAAAGGAAGCTTGTTCTTGAGAGAGCTATTATTGCTAGCTATCTTTGGATGCATTCTGTGCATGTTTATCATAAATGGTCTCTTTTACCATCTTGGGTTGTGGAACTGGGATCCCCTTAAGATGAGAAAAGTCAGATCTGCTTGTGGCTGTGTTTTGGGACATACAGGCAATTATTGTTTTACTGGCACAAAGTGGATTACTTGGCTGTTTTATGGAGTGTCTTGCAACAGCAAATCACCTGCTTAGCATATATATAACATGCTGCTGCTTCAAGGTCATCCCTTCCTGTGTGACGCTATCAATTGTCTTGTTTAACAATTACCAAGAAGTTTTCAGTTCTCCAGGACCTAGGCTAGGTTTGGTAATGCAGCCTCAAAGAGATAAGGGTGCTCTTTTGGAACTTTCTTCAAGAAGTTGGTGAAACAGATGCTTTATCAACAGGCTGAGAGCCTACAAGTAGCGAACTTTAGCTTGGTCTCTGAGTTTTATGAAACCATGTTAAAATACGTGTGTGTTCAGGATTGTTGAGCTGGTACAAATGGTGTTTTATAGGGTCTCTGTCAACTCCATGCAGCTTTTCTGTGACTGAAGTCCTTTGGGCTACCAAGGAGGGACTGGAGAGAAGTCTGAGCTGTAGTGGCCGTTAGCTTAGTGTGAGAGTTTGGATAAATCCATAGTCATGTATGATGGATGTGACTCTTCAGAACAAAACCTCCACCATGTTCATCCACATACAAAGTACAGGAATTCATACTGGGATTCACAAGGACCACAGATTTTGAAGTTACCATGCATTTATAAATATCTGATTTCCTCTATTCTCCTTCATGCTTCCCCCAGACATAAAGCTCAAGATAATGTCTTGCTTCTTAGGATTCCAAAGTAACACTGAGTATTTTACATAGAGCTTCATGTTAGGCCTTATCCTTGGAAAGCAAAAGACATTGCAGTTAAGTCTATCATGTCATACAGTCAACTCTCAAACCTGCCTGACTTGATTTCTTTTAAGAATGTCTCTAATTAGGACCACATCAACCTCTAAATTACTTGCTGAGATGTATTGCAAATGGTTAACAGCCCAGTGCTACTTTTGTATTACTACCTTTGGAACTATGACCTGACTAGATGCATTGTTACTTTCTACATCTGGAATAATGTGTAGTTGTTTCAAAGTCATCAGGAAGATGTTGAAACATATAAATATACACAACTATAAATATGTAGAAGCCTGAACTCTTGCTATGTTTGTTACTGAACAAACTTAAATGATGGTTTTAAACCCAAAGGTTTGCTGATAGGGCCAGTCTGATTTGAAGAGCACAGCAGTGCTGTGAAGGCTGAGTTCACAAGATATGGCTACTATATATCTTGCCTTGCCTGAAATTTGGCTTATTTATTGTATCACTAGTCTATTGCTTCATAATTTGCCTTGGTATATATTCAATTTAAGAAGACCTGTGTTTTAGAGCTCTCTGAAACAGTCTTGTTTAGATTTGGGCTAACCAGTTTTGATTTTCAGTTCCTTTACTTTGATCCCACCAAATTGTAAAGCTGCTTTTATACTTTTCATGAACATATGATCTGCCCAGAATTCTAAGTCCACTACATCACGGTGGAGTGTTATTTGTCTGGTATATATCTGATCTATCTGGAGCTGTCAGTGGACCTGTTGGCAATGGAACAAATGTGGTTTTGGGAGTATGTTTAGGGAACACATTCCTAAAGAGCTGTTGTTTCTTTGATCTTTCTTTGTGACCATGTAAGTTGATTCAGATTTCAGGCCATACTTCCTTATGACTTTTACAGTATCAGGAATTTTACGTTTTTTAAATATCCTGGAATAGTATCTGAGAGCTGCAGGTGATTTTAAATAATAGTATTTAAATATTAGTATCTGGTGCCTTCCTCTGTAGAGGGTTCTGGTAATAAGCTTTGAAAACAATGAATTTTCTTTGCATTGAATTAATAGAATGGCTATTAGGTAACAAGGACTAAATGAACTGCCTCCTTCAGGATGCACCTCTGTTTCTGCACAGTTCTTGCACTGATAATAGCTCCAGCATGAAACACGTAAATACTTTCCAAGAAAGCTGCAAATTACTTATATATACACCTTGTCTGTTGGAGGCCTGGCCAAAGCTTAAGTTGATACCTATTATTAAAATTCACACATCTCATTCAAGTCCTGAAGAAATGAAGGTTATTTTTGCATTTGTCTAGCACTGTGTAGTGACTTAGATCTTTGTCATATGAAGTATTTGGGTCAAAATACTACATGCTGTATGTTTGACCTGTTTAAATTCTCTTTGGAGAATTTTCTTAACCAGAAAAGGTTTTGTTAACTGTTTTTTGAAACCTGTTTCTTGATTTTTGTTCTTTCAAGTAGATGTACTGTCCATGTACTTCAAGGTCTTGGAAGTCCATTCCTCCTCCTTCTTACTAATTTTTTCTTTTAAAAAGTCCTTATGATTGAAACTACTGCCAAATCTACTGTTTCTGATTGATAATGGGTACTTGCCTACTAATAAAAGTCATTGTAGTTTTGTCTACTATACAGGATGTTTATGTCTCAGGACTAACAGAATACTAGAAATGCTCTGCAGAGCAGCTTTGACTGCTTTTTCTTTGACCTGGTGTGCTTTATTTAATGTAGCACTGAGCACCAAGAGAGCATCTATGAGTCATTGCCTCTCTTCCTGCTGTTCTGCAAGGATTGGAATAACTTCTTATTGTCCAGCCTCTGATTTCTAGCCACCTAACCTGGCCAGCCAGCTTTGCCATGAAAGCTTAAGGCCTGAAAAGATTTCCTTTAAAGTTATTGGGTTTTTTTCCTTGAGAAGCCACTAGTTATTCTGCTGTGTTTCATTGTCCTCTGCTATTGACTCTGTTGCCTCTGTTTTGGAAATTTTCTGGTTAGAAGAGTGAGACTGACATCTTTTCAGTTGGCTTTGCCTCTCATAGCAGAAATGCAAGTATTCAGTTTTGTCTGTGAGCTCTGTAGCTTGCAGTTTTCATAAAGAGCAGAAGAGTGCTCATTGCTTGGGTCTTGGGTCAGTACCATATTGATTCACTTTTGGAAGCCTGTTTTGCAGGTGAAAGGAATTTAACTAATGAAGTGCAGTTATTAGGGTGTGTGGGGGAACATGCTAAACTTAATAGGAACAGTGGGTTTATTTCTCTGCATTTCTTCAGAATTCCCATTGTATTTGTAATTGTTAGGGACAGTGGACTTACATAAAGCAACCCTACAATATATCAAAGCCCTTTTTCATCCAGATAATTTTCTAATCCTGATTAGAAAGCTTTACTGTAAAACAGAAAGTTTTACTTTGTTCTGAATTAAGATTTGGTTTGATATTTGAACTGCAAAGGTAGGAAAAAACATTTAAACACATAAGAAATGATGTAATGGGTTTGTAACAACTCAGAAACAATTGTAGCACTCAAAAAGTACTTTGTATCTTGCATCTATTTTGTAGATTCAGAGTGTGTAAGAGTAGTATTTGTGTGTTAGCTTTACAGTGGAGACAGAACACATGCTTTTTAAAAAAGTTGTGTTGAATTCATATTTATAAAACTTCACTTGAATACTTTATGAAACATTACATGATGTCAGTCATGAGGTATACATTATGAATATGTATTGTACCATATATACACATATGAAATGTATATTATATTTTAAGTAAGAACTCAGTTTAGGTATAACTTACTGAATTGAAGAATCAAGTAGAGCTTTACTTTCTTTGCTTAAGAACTGATTTCCAGCAGTTTCCATTTTGATTCTGTTGCTTGGGTCCCATATCCTCATCCCTAAAAGCTTCTGTCAGAGTCAGGTACTCATAGTGCTTTAGTACTGTTAAGAGTGTGAAATTGGGATGTTTTCTTTTGGCAGTCTTATGATCCAGTTTAAAAACAAATTACTTTTAAACATGGGGAGGCAGGGGACAAAATAGTGAGAGAAAAGTGAGGGTAAAAATAGTCCATCTGTATATATGTGAACTTATGTCAAGTTTCTGGAATGCAGCTGCAACTTGAGACACTGTGGGATGCAGTGGATGAAGGACTGATCAAATGCTGTAAAGGTGTGGTCTGGCTGGTACTGAAGGCATTTATCAGCTGCTATGATAACTGTGGAGATAAAAAACTCTCCTTTGAAGTGAGGGAATTGCCTCCACAGTGAGCATTGCATCTACTTCTTGTGCTGGTTGGTCAGGATGGCATTTTCCTGAATGTCTTTGTTTGAGATTTTGGTTTATTTTGTTCCCTGTGTTTTGCTCCCTGTCAGGTTAACAAGGAAAGAGGTGATGGCAAAATGATTTGGGGATTTCAGTGTGATTTCCAAGGAGACTGGTCCGTGAGTTTTGGTGGATTTAAACTGGCCCAGTGAAATTTTTTATATATTCCTATAAGTAAATAGCTTCTACTGGCTTAGCTTCTGAGCTGGTTTAACATAGGATCAGTCAAGTGCTAGTGCTAGGACCAATAAGAGGGCTGAGGACAGAGTTGTGGCAGGACTGATCTAATTCAACTAGGTCTGAAGCTGTAGCCTAAAGGAGTTATTTTACCTGAAGCCACTTGTAGAATGCATTTTTGAAATTCACAGTAAAATTATTAAAAATGGAAATAGTAGGAAATAATGGAATAAATCTGAGAAGTTTGACGTTGAAGTTGTTCAGAATATATTAATGCTGCTTATGTTTGTAACAGATGATATTGCTTACTCATGTGGACGTCAGCAATGATCTGCTTTTCACAAATAAGATATTAATGCAGTGTAAGACATGTCAGATTTTTTTTAAAATCATATGGAGAAGATTCTTTGTTAAACTTAAGTTTTTATTTAATTACAAGTTTGCTGTTTGTTCTCTCCTTTTGCTAAAATTAGTCTTATCTTTTTGTGAAAAAGTGATTTCAAAGGTAGGAAAATACATTCCTGTTTGAAGCTGCTGTGGTTTATGCATGTGACAGTGAAAGAACTTTTCCTTACAGGGAATCGAATCTGGGTCCTTTGTTGGTCTTCCAGGGTCTGTGTTAATATAGCATTAATAGCACACCTTATAATTCAATAATCTTTTCTTGATATTCTCAAGAAACAACATAGCCATAACTTTCATTCTCAGGATATGTGAAGCTTGGGATGGTTAATCCATGCCCCTGAGATTGGTGCAGTTGGTTAGAGCACAGTGTTAGTAGTGCCAAGCTCATGGGTTCGGTTCCTGGAGGCACCATTTGCTTCACAGTTGCCCTCCATGATCCTTCTGGGTCCCTTCTGACTCTGATTCTGTTGTGATGGATTCAGAACTGGCATGGTGACATCAACTTCATGGGGAGCAGAGCTTATTTTCTGTGGAAGGAAGCCTTGTGCTTAGCAGAAACTGGGATTCAAATTGACTTTACCTGTGTGTTTTGTTACAGTGGCTTCCTTAGCTTGTGATCATAACCAGTGAAAACATCTTTTGACAGAACGTAAAATG
Organism: Molothrus aeneus; assembly: GCF_037042795.1. Taxonomy (NCBI): domain Eukaryota; kingdom Metazoa; phylum Chordata; class Aves; order Passeriformes; family Icteridae; genus Molothrus; species Molothrus aeneus. The sequence goes on along the minus strand of NC_089652.1, from coordinate 19,416,301 downwards.
TATGGGGGGGTGGTGGGCTGTGAAAGATTTTAGAGTGCACTGTGTTCCTTCCTTTTGTGTCTTTTAGATCTTTATTTACTTTTGATCCCTTCTTATAAGGACAGTGGTGAAAGGAAAATCAATTACTGTAAAAGTATGAAATACCATATTTTAGCATAGATGAAGCCACATCTGTGATTTATAGAAGTTCAGGTTTCTGTATGTGAAAAAGATAAATTTTGGATGACTAAAGAGAAAAAATGAGTGACTTTTACAGGCCCCTTTGAATTCCCTGCAGTTTCAAATTGTGCTGTTTATCCATACTTGAACAATTAACATGGAATGACTTATCATAACTTCTGTGAATGTAATATGGAAAGTAGAAGGCAAAAGTGAACACTACTTATTTGGGCATTAATTAACAGAAAGTTGTCAGTCATCATTGAGCTCTTTCTGTTCCAAGGATATATTGGGTTTATATACAAATAGCAAATCAACAGGCTAGTACTGTCCTTCTGTACCTTTTCTTAATAAAAAGTCTCATTTCTAATGTTCAAAAGCAAAGGAGAAGCTCTTAATCTTTATTCTTGTGAATTTGCAAGCCATTTTTGTGAATTGCCATTTTAACTGTTGGACTGGTATTGGTTTTTTTGGGGTTTTTTTACCTTTTTTTCTTGATTCCCCTACTTTCTATGTGCCTTTCTTCTATTTCCTTCTTCTCTTGAAGATGATTCTTCAGTGGTCCTCAAAGAAGAAAGGCTTAAGTTTTAGAAAGTAACAGGCTGCTTCTGGAAACCATGGCATCAATTTGGAAAACAGTTTCAAAGTCAAACAGAGCTGTGGTTTTTTTCCTCAATTTTTTTTGTTGAAAATTTGTTAGTAAAATCTGGTGAATCTTTTCAGTAAAAGTTTATTGTTGTGTGATGTATTTTTAGACTATTCTTTGTTTAGTGTGGTTTTTGATGTGGATAAATAACTCTTTGATGTTGTTATATGTCCTTTCTAAAAATAGCTTGGGAGTTGAAAAGTATTCAGTGTCTCCTGAGTCAGGCTCATGTTAAGTGAGTAGGAAATCATTCTGTCTGCTCTAATGGGGTTTGGCTCAACATCATGTCACTGTGCATTAGCCAAGCCTCAGCTACTACCACACAGGAATTTTCCAAAGAATAAATGTTTTCTTTTCTTTTTAAATGAAAGAGTTTTGTAAGGATTTTGTAAATCATAGTTGCTGTACATTTGAAATTCACACTGATCCTGCAAAGTCTTATGCCTTTTTAAGTTTTTTTTTTTGTCAAAAGACATTTTTAAAAGTCATTATCTGAATGAGGACTTGAAAAATCAGACCAACCTCTGATTATGTCACAGAAAGAAGAAAGTCAGTGTTCTTCTGATTGTTCAATGGAAGATACTTCTGATACGTATGGGAAGAAGCTGAGATGTTGGATATGCGAACTTTGAGCAGCAGAAAAAAAATTGGCAGCTTTATAATTCTCTGGCCTCAGAATCAGAATGGGCTTGAACAGAGTAGTTGGAATTTCAGAATACCATTTCCATACCACCTTTAATGTAAAAGCATCTACTCTGTGAAAAATGGAAAAGGAATGCTTTTCTTAGTATATGTTAACACTGCTGAGCTGTGCTTGGCTAACATTTTTCTCATCTGTTTTCTAGGTTTTGTAAAAGACACCAGATTAAATCGAATTCGAATGTTCCATGTGTTCCGAAACACTTGTTGATGATGTCAGAATTAGTTCTTCCACAGTTCATCTTTAGTCTGATTCAGCATTTACGAGAGGGATATAATGAGCCTGGTATGTTTTGGATTTGCATGTATCTAACAATATCTTACCCTGCTGTTAGCTCTTTGCAGTCTATGAAGACACTGTACATGAATGCTATCCATAGTTTATGTCATTGTATTTTGTACCTCTCTTCCTAACAAAATTACAGCCTGACTAGGTGATTTGATTTTATTACCTGCTGGCATGCTTAAATATGTTTTAGGGGTTACCTGGCATTGTGCTGAGCTCGTCCAGAAAATGAAATGAGGTATAGTTTGAAATTGGTATGTGTGAATTTTAGACCATTATGAATATATAAATTATTTTCATTTGCAATGGTTGTAACTGTTCTGCTTGTGACAGTTTTGGCTGAATTATATTACATCTACACCAAAAGTTCTTCTTCTGTGGTTTCAGCTCTTGATCTGCCATCAGAGAAAGACCTTCATAAAATTCTCCAGGTTTTGGAGCCTCATGTTTCCTTCCTAGAAGACTTGACCAAAATGGGAGGTGCAATGAGATCAGTTCTTACCCAGGTTTTAACTAGCCAACAGTTCTACAAAGATCTTAGCTCTGGTATGTTTGTGTTATTTCTAATAGTTAGATTTTCAAACTATGAAGCATTAAGGGCATAAGTTTTGTTTATAACTTCAGTTTCTGCATGTTTTTATTTGACATCTCAAAACACAGAAAAAAGCCTATTTTTAAGGCTATTACGTTGATAGGAGGGTGAGCTTCAGGAGTGACTAGAAACATTTGCTATTAAGATCTGTAAGAGCAAACATCTGATCTGTGTTCCAAATAAATGTATAAATAAACATCTTTTCAGAAAAGTTTTGATACGAAATCCATTCTAGCTTAGTACTTCCAAACTAGTCATAATAAGGTTATTTGAAGTGGAATATTTCTAACTCATTTTCACAGAGGTTACTGGAAGAAACCTGAATGGCAAAAGGCCATTGTCTGTCCTTTGCATGTCTGTGCAAAGCCTTTTTCATATTTTTTTCTTAAACTTAACCTCCCCCCCCCATTATTTATTCAATCCTGTACCAAATCACAATAACTCTGAAAATGTTGGCAGTCACAACTAACCCCAAACCCCTAGTGTAAATTAACTCCATGTTGTTTTCTTGTGATTAAGAGTCCTTTGCATAGGGACAGAACAAATAGTGATTACTGTAGTTTTAAGTTGCCATAACTGGCTTGGGCAGCAGCTACTTAAAGAGCAGGCAATCCCCAAACCTTTATTTGAAAGGAGGAACACTTAGTAAAGCTGCTTCAGGAGCAGTTCTCTTTATTCTTTCCTTCCTTTCTCTCTCCTGTTATAGTATTCAAATGGGAGTAATTTAATTACTTCTCTTTCCTATATGTGATGGATTTCCTGATACAGAAATACAGAAAGGGAATGGAAAGTAAGACATGCTTATCTGGACTCTTGAAATGGAGAATATGTGTTATTAAATTAAAATATTGTGGGCCATTTTTTAGATTGCTTGCATAGAGTGTGAAGCATATGAACCGAGGAGCTGCTTTTGTGCTTTAATACTGTTTTATGTGTGTATTCAAGGTGTTGGAGAGAATGCATGTGCAAAGAAAAGTCATGAAAAGTACCTCATTGCTTTGAAAGGCTCTGGGTTGGCATTTCCTGAGGATAAAATTGCATGTAATATGCAGGAACAAGGAGCTGGAACTAGCACATTATCTGTTCAAGGTTTGTGTAGAAAAATATTTTAAGAGAAGACTTGATTATTGATGGGTTTTATATAAACTGCCTTGGGTTTATTTTTAAGAAAAGCTAATCTTAATGAAAGTTAGGGAATTACCTGTTATTTATTGCATTACCAAATTACAGGACTCTTACTTCTATCAGCAAAGCTAAGCATGTTAACTTCTTGTTGCTAATATGCTAAGCACCATTTTTCCAGTCATAATATTATTGCAATTTGAGTAGGCAAGATGTAATTGCTAATAGTGAAATTTTGTCATTGCAACAAAGTGATTATCAATCCACAGCACTTCTTCTTATAAAGATTCTGTGGATTTTATTTTGTTGATCACTGAAGTCCATCAGACTTTATTATTTATCAGAGTTTTTTACTCAATTTCTGAAAGAATGTTTGTTAACACAGCGCACTGAAGTTCTGCAATGGCATGGATTTGCAAATCTCTGGTTTTGTATTGCTTGGAAATCTTACTCCAACTTCAGTCCACTGCTCTGTATCTTTTAAAGAAGATTAATGTAGTGTTCCATGTCATGCTGGCTTAAATATCTTAAAATACTGCCTTTTCAATAATAGACTTATGAAAAGAATCTCTCAACTTTTTTATTTCAAAAGGTTTGGCAGGTGGTACAGCAACATCAGGACAAGGGGATTCTTCAGATGAGGTGAGGCTTTTTAAAGACTGTAATGACCTGCAACAGAATATTAAAGGGAGAGGATGCTTGCAGCCAAATCCCACAAATCTCATTACTTATACTTGCCCTACATTGTCCCAATTTTAGTAATTAGGAATAATGGAGGTATGAGGGAATAGATCTCATGCCTTTGATTTACTAAGGACCTCTTGAAAAATCCTGAGGTTTGCTAATACTGTTCCAGTTTAATTTATGTATGTAACTGAGAAGAAACCTGTGTAGGTATTCCAGAAATCACTATCAAGTAAATTGGGCTTGATTAAAGCAAACTTAGAGCAGGTGATGCTATGAGCGGTGTTAGCAGTTTTTGGCACTTGAGAATCCAGCTGAACTGGTGATAGCAGCAGTGAGAATTTCTCTGTAGATAAATTCCCATGTGTAGACTTGACCTTACTTACCAAACATATGGAGTGGGAGTAAAAAGGAGAGAATCTCATTTTGAGTGGAGCTTTAATAAATAAGTGGAAGAAAGTTAAATTCTGATAGAGTAACTTCATCAATTTTTTCAGCTATTTAAAATCTAATTTCAACTAGTAAGCCTTAGCAGACATTTTGGTAGGGCAACATAACAGACTTCAAATAATGGAAAGAGATATCCCATATAAAAACATGAATCCCTCAGTGTGGCAAAAGCATTCATGGACTGTGTTTCATTTGATTCCTTGGAACATAAAGTCTTGAACAGGGGCACAAGTTTGGAGAGGGCCTTTTTTCTCCTTTTGCAGAAAGGAAAACATGAGAAATAACAGCCATCCTACAGATTAATCTTTTACTTCAAACCATCTACTATTGTAGAAGTAAACCTAAGTACTGAACTGTGCAAAACTTTCCCAAGCTGTTTAGTTCCCTGCAAAAGTACTGTCCTGATTTGTGATCTATGTAAATTTTGTAATCTAGTGTTCCATCTGTGAAACAATGCTACCATTAGATCTTGGTGAGAAAGAACATTTTTAACCTTTCTACACTTATTTTAAATACTGGTAGAAGAAAATCCTGTTAAAAGTGTACTCTTGCCACATTTCTTAATTATAACATAGTTTTACTCTGCTCTAAGAGAATATAATCAGGTATTAAAAACAAACTGTAAATGCCCTGTGTAACTGACATGGGAGTACAGAGGAGAGAAAGTTATTTTTTTGATAAGCATTTCAGCTTTCCATCTGCACGGTCTATTTTGACTTTTGGATGAAGGGTGTGAACTTCCTTTTCAGTAATTTGTATTTGCAAAGCAGCTCATGATTAAGAAAAAGATTATAAAACAAATAATTAACTTTTTTTACTGATGGTTTTTTCAGGGCAGGAGACTTGAGTTGCAGAGTCCTGCAGTTCATAGTAATATCCCAGCAAGTTTGATTTTTTTTCTTGAGAATACATGGCCCCTCTGACTGGGGACTGGGCAGTGGCAACACCCTGAGAACTTACTGACTCATTCCTGATGGAAGCACCAGAGGTACCCTGTGATCACAAAGACCACAGGATGCCTAAGTATTCAAATGTGTGTCCATCTTAAAATGAATTTTCAGATGGAGGAAATGAAAGGGTAGACAAAATCAGACCTTTCATTTCCACCATACTTGTGGCCAGTCCGTAGGTATAAAGTGTGAACAATCTCCTTCCTCAACTCAAGGAAGAGTAGTAACTTCTTGAGATTCAGGTTCTTTATCATTCCAGAGAAGTTTGGAAGTAAAACATGGCATTTGCTTAGGGGAGAAGGATATTGAGTACTAATTTTTAACAGTAGATATCTGTATTAATTATATCTCATTTTATTAGCTCCAGTAAGAATCTTTATTTCTGGTTTCATTAGGACTACCAGTGTTGGCAAAGATCCATGAAACATTTAGTATACTCCTGTGATGTCATGTGCTTTTTTAAGATGCAGTGTTAGATTTTGTGAAGTGCTGGTGGAGATGTTGTTAACTTGTATTACATTTTGGAACCTTTGCTGTTTAGTTTAGTTTGTGAAGTACCTTGAAATCTTCAGATGACAAATGCCTGTGTAAAATGTTTCTGTTATTCTCTAGGGAACAAGCAGTTAGAACTGGCCTCGTAAAGGTGTCAAAAATACTTTATTCCTGCATCAAAAATTTATATTGATTAGAGAGTATATAGCTAATTACATATGTTGCCAACTTTGATACACATTATGTTGGCTGATATTTTTTCTCTGAAACAAAACCTGACAAACCCTACAAGTGGATAAGGTAAAATCTTAAATGTGCAAAGATTAGAAATTTTGTAGTGTTAAACTTTTGTAGCAATCAGTTTTAGAAATCAAAGTAACTAACCTTACAAAATAAATGAAATAAATGTGGATGATAAGGCTGCCTGTAGAGGGAAAAAGAGAACTTAAAAAATTGTTTTTCTCTAAAGGGTTGCTCACAATGCGTGATTCCTGTAAACAGTAAAAGTGGTTTTCTTGTAAGAATATGTTGAAGGCTTCTCTGTTTTAGTTTGGTAGTTAAACCAGAATTTTAAGAGCATACAATCTCTTGGCAATAAGTTTCTAAGTATATGATTGTCAATTTTTGAAACTCTTCCTCTGCCCCAGGAGGACCAGGATGGTAGCCAAGGCGTGGGAAAGCGCAAGAGGGTGAAACTAAGCAGCACCACCAAAGGTATTTATAAAGTACTGATCTCAGTTCATCATGTTTGCTTTATGTTTGTCTTAAAAAATATCTAGGGATACTCAATTCACTTCCCAAGCACTGTAGTGCTGCATGTGACAGGTATTAACATAGCATAGTCTAAAAATGAGTAGCAAGTGAAAATGTGGTAATTGGCAGGTTAGATTTCCCTTGAGTGAGTACCTCTGTCTGGGGCTCTGTTTGACCATTTTGTCACCTCTGTGCTGTAAGCTGACCTGCAAAAATTCATTCTGTTTTACTGTGTGCCTATCAAGGCTGCAATACAGCTTTACAAAACAGGTGTTTGATCTATCTGTTCTTAACAAATTTTTTTGATTGTGTTTGCAGCCAGGCAAGAATGGTTCTCTCTTGTTCTGGTTGGTCTTTTTGTAGTTTATTAATGTTTAAGATAAAATACTAGAATGAAGTCTCTTTTGAAACCACTCCATTTTTTCTTCTAGCTTGAAATTAGTCCCTTTTGCAGTTTATAGTCCAGCATGAGTAGCATTCACATTGAGGTCAGTGAAAGTTTTAATTCAAGAGCAACCATAGGCTAGACAAGATAGTTCTGTCTTGTGCTTGACATGTTTCTGTGCTAAAAAGTGTTTAATAATATTTAAATGCTATTGTTAAATAAAGAAGAATTTTTTTGATGGTGTTTTTTCATTATGAGTGTGAGGAGACTGACATAGGAAGTGCAAAGAATTGAAAGCCTTGAGAAAAGAATATTTGGGTAGAGGAATTGTAGTGAAAGTTGGAATAAAGTTTCTGGAAGGTCTCTGGAATGAAGGTTTGGAGCCTGAGTTTTTAATGCAGAGGTTCATGAATCAATGAAATAGTATGATGTGAGGAGTATGGGAAAGTAAGATTGATTGTTTCTAGTGTTTCCAGATTGAAGGAAAAACGATGAGGAAGCTGAAAAAGCAGAGAACTAAATATTCTGGCAACTGTGTTGTTTAGAGGTGATCGTAAAAATGACATGAGAAAGATTGTAGTAGAGATGTGGAAAAGGCAGTAGTTTTGGAGATATGCAGGAAACATAGAGGCATCCAAGTAAGGTTCTCTTACTTGGATTTAAGAGGCTGTTAGCTTGTCTAAAAGATGAATTAAAGTCAGCTAACACAAGAAAAAAATGCTGCTGTTCTGATGCATAATAACTCATTAGGGAAAGAGGCAGGGAGGAAGCCCAGATTTAGAAGCTTCCTGATCAGAAAACCAATATCAGCAGTGGCATTTCAGGATAAGTGATACTTGAATTCCACATTTCATTTTCCCCCAGGATTGTAGTCTTCCCCCTCTGAGGCATCCCAACATGGACTATGATCATGATGTTGATAGCTCCTAATATCTGCCCCAGAGGAGGGAGTCTGCCAAAGGGGGAAGGGTAAGTATCTGTTTTTATTAAATATCAAATAGTTTTCTGAAGTTTTCAGTATTCATATTTTATGTCCAACAGGGTATAAAATAAGAGTATGAAAAGAAAATTTTGGAAAACTGAGTATTGAATAAAAACAGATTTACCTTTTCCATATAAGCCAACTCCCCATCCCATACTAGCTCTGCAGCAGTACTGTCTTCATCAGGGCTATATACTGGGGGTATATTGGAATGGTACATCTTATATTCCAGAGAGATATTTCCAACACTCTGTGAGGTGTATTGTGGCACAAAGAAAGAATAAAATACTTATTTAAAGAAAGTACAGTTTTTAAGCTGAGGTTCGCTCATACAGGTATGGGACTGAGTACTGAGAATTTTTTAAACTCTGTTTTAAAACCTCATACTGCATCCATCTGAAATACCAGATGTTTTTTAAACCCAGAGACACTATTTTTTGAAAAATAAATTTAAAATCCAGTGATGCTTTTCAGAAGAGTGGGAACATTAGTCCCAGCATTCTTGATAAATGTTCCAGGTTTGGTTAAGAGCATTCTGCCTACTCAAATTATATAGCAGGTGTAAGCAGGTGTGTATTGTGTCCCTGCCTCAAACTGCTGCATAAAGTGTTGGATATGCCCTGTTCACCTATGCTGTGTGTCAGAGAAAGCTGCACACTCAGTGACAGATACAGTGTTCTGTCGTATCCATGCCTGCTGTTCTCACTCAGAAGCACTTGGTATGTACCTAAACTTGTGCTCTCTGCTCTGTGGGCAGAGGACTTCAGTCTTGCATGGTTACCAAGCTTTCCTGGGCAGTCAAATCACACATGCAACTTCATAACAAGAGATGAGGAAGAGAACATAAATGAGCATCATATGTTTGTTGCTGTAGGTGATGTGTAATACCTTACAAATTAGTTTAATATTTATTAATATTACAACATATTATAATATTTTAATGTCTTTTATGATCATATAAAGGTAGTGTTTTATATCAATGCTTGTCAAATATATTGAATAAAACATATTCATTTTTTTTGTGACTTGCTTGAGTCTTGAGGAGAACCCTAAAATTTAAGTCTGGGCAAATTGGTTACTTGCCAGGGGAACTCTGACACTTGGGAATGGTGGAAAATTGAGGTAATTCCTGCTTCAGAAGAGCACAAATGTCTGTCTTGCCTAGAACAGGCACAAAGCTATCCAATGCAGCCTCTAAAGCTGTCACACTTCAATGAAGATGTGAGTCTTCAAGGCCAGATGATGTTCGGTGCAAATGTTTTTGGATGTGTACAGATGGGAGCACTTCATGCACTCCTGTTGGAATATGTGATTTGGTGTGGAGCTATGTATCCTCAGGTGTAGTTGATTCTAGGTATAGAGAAGCAGTAGTATTATTTCTTTCTTCTTTAGTCCTCATATGTTACTGGACTGAACACCACCTGTTGTAGTTGTAAAGCATAATTTTTCAAGAGGTTGATTATTTATGATGAAGAGTCTTTATATTTTAGTTTTTTGAAAACAGAGTTAATATGATTTATGCTCTATCAAGTGATCATTTAATGTAGTTTTTTCTAGCAAAGGTCAGATTGCAGCTTTGCAATCAGGAAACTGATCTGCTTGAAAACACAGCTGACAAAATGGAAAGAGCCTGGACTTGATTCCTATGTAGGTGCCCCACAGGGATCTACTATCAGTATGAGTAAAGGGGCAGAGTGAATGGGCAGAAAAGAGGAAAGATGAAACTGTCTCTCCTGCTACCATCAGGAGTTAGTGCCTCTTGATTATCTGGGTATGGTAATTTTTGTATTAAGAAACCCCAGCAAACAGCTTAGTGGTTGGTCAAGCAGTGCATGTATTGCTTTGAAAGTAAGAATAAAGGATACATTATTGCTTCTATTTATTTTGTTTAGAGCTTGGTAAAGTGTTGTTTAGGTAATAGAATTAATCACTTAATCATAAATTGTATTTTTTGTTTTGGTATTTTAACTTCAGTTAAGCAGTACTCTACAGTGTTTCCCTTGGTTAAGTAGTTGTGTAAATACTGTGCAATTTGCTGTCAAGCATTATAATCAGTGTAGCTGTTACAGTCAGGTGATGTGATTCAATGCAATCAATGAAGATAGATAGAATTGTACTGAAAACTTTCACTGGCTTCTCTGGGAGATTCTTTTTATAGCTACAGACTCTGACACTCTGCAGTATTGGTGATCTTCATTTTCCCAGTGTTTAAAAAGAAATTATTTACAGAATGAATGAAGATGGTCTTAAATTTTTGTTCCTGAATTTTTATATGACTGCAACAGCACTATTACTGTTCTTAGTTTTAACACTTACTGCATTACACATGCCCTGCTTCAACTTTTTATGCAGATCAGTCTATCATGGATGTTTTGAAGCATAAATGTTTTCTAGAAGAACTATTATTTTGGACAATAAAATACGAGTTTCCACAGAAGATGGTGACTTTCTTACTCAACATGCTACCAGATCAAGATTATAAGGTACTTGGCCTTACTTAATTCAAACCTAAGTATCTTTTTATATTCACATACTTAGTGTGTATTATCCCTTGCAGGACACCATGTGTGCTTATGTTTGAATAGTAAGTAGTAAAATAATGCAGATCTTTTACCTTGTTTTGAGTATTTTATAAGAAGTTCCTAAGTGTTTAGTATTTGAAAACCAATGTGGACAAAACAAGATGGATAAATCTGGAGCAGCACTATTAATTTGGATTGATGATTTATTTTCCTTTTGTCTGTTAGTGCATGTTTGCATGTGTTGGATTTTGTTTAATTTTATTTTACTTTGTAATTTGTTTTTTGTCACTAAAAGCATGTGGATCAGCACTGTATGATTGTGTAATGTGGTATGGCTAGGGAATAATTGCAGTGATTTCATTCCTATTTCAATTATTGTAGTAGGCAGTAGTTTTTCCACACAGGCCATTACAGTGTGAGTATTCTTGCTGCAGCTATACCCTAGGTAATTTTGGCAGCCTTCCAGGTGCTTCCTTACAGAGTTTTGCAGTTGTCCCTATGAAGTATCTCCTGGCCCAGAGTTGTGGAGACTGGATGTCATCTTCCTGTTTTAAATCTTGGTGTGCAGCCAGGTTTGGTTGTTTGCTCCACATGTTCCCAAGACCTAGTATACATAGCAATCAGGCTTAACATTTTGCTCTGATCATGTCATACCCTTGAGCCATGCAAATATTTTGGACCTTCTCAATGCCTGCTGGGAGGAAATTGCAGTCCAGGCATGCAGATTTTTTCAAAAATGTCTGTTTATAATGGGACAACACTGTATTTGTGCCCCCTTAAAACTTTGCTGCATCAAAACAAAGGAATGAAGATTACTTGCAAGGAAGAAAAAGCCAAGATATGGGCCTTGAGTAGTACTGTGTCCATCTCAAGACACCACTTTGATTTGGGATACCAGCACAGATTCGTCCTGGTCTTAGATTCAGCTAATACATGAGGAGACATTAGGACTTCCTAACTGATGATCCATTGCTATGAAGCTTGAATTCTTCCTGATATTTGGACACACACACGGACATCCAGTTCTCCTGATCCATTGCCAGCTAAATTCCTGCCTGTAAAAACACCCAGCTGCTAGCAGCATGCAGAAGAATCTGGTAAGTGTTGCTGTGTTTCCCTTACAACTGTACCATGTAATAACATCAGCTTCTAATGATTGTGGGATCTTTCTTCCTTTGACAATGAGCCATAGTCTTCAGTGACTTTCTTTATTCATTTTCTTTCTTCACTCAGAATGGAGATCATGGTGTATTTGGTCTCTCTACTGATTGCCACCTTTAACTGGAAATAGTCCATTTTCTACCCACCAATACAGCGTGCTCAGATTGAAAGGTTTTTATAAACTTTTTTGTTGGTCGGTTTTTTGGTTACCAATTTCGTACTGTTTTTCATTAAGCAGTTAATTCCTACGTTAAAGCTTTAGTAGAAGCCCAAATACCAAGTGTTCAAAATTTTTTTAGAATCTGTGTTTAATTGTCATGGTCGTCTAAATGGCATTTTAAGTAGTAGAGTCAACTCAGAGCAGGAAATGTATCACATAGCAGTACTAGGGAGGCAGTAAACTTTTTTCGCAAGAAACCTTTGCTTTGTTGCAAAACTGTCAATGCTGCATGAATTTTAAACATGTTTATGAGGCCTGTGGTTAATTTACAAGGAGTGGCTCTACCTTTTACATGGAAAAGAGAGAACATAACATTTTGGGATGAGTTAGAAGAATGTTTTATCTTACATGCTTCCATTTAGCTTTTTTGAAAGAAAAGCTTGTTTGCTGATTAATCATACTGCATTCTCAAACAACAGGAATACCTCTAGGGATTAAAACTGCTCCAAATGGTCCTGCAGCTTTCTGCTACTTTCTCTCATCCCATCTACATTACATGTACTGTTCTAATTTTTTTCTCTGTCTGCTGTTGTGCACTTTATCTGATTCTTTGTGAGGTGATTTAGCTCATTAAATCAACAGAATTCTGCTAGGTTGGATTCCTGGTAAACTGAGGGAGATAGCTGGACATAGAGCACAGAGCTGCCTATCTGCATATGCTTTGAAATTGTTGAAATCTCTGACCTCCAGCATAGGCATATGAGAATCTATCACTGCCCTGTGTAGCAGTCACTGAACCACTAGAAATCTCAGTTACACAGACTTTTTTTTTTTTTGAAATAGGAAAACAAACTTCCCTTTAAGGATTCCCAGTACTGAAAAGAGGTGTTGAAAGGGGTGGGCTAAAACCCTGGGTTAACTAGCTCTTCCCTCTCTCCCCACTTTGGCAAATGAGAGAGATAGCACAACAAAAAGTGTGGTCTTTGCCTTACAGATTTGGGCTTGAGGCATCCCTTCCATCACTCTCTGACATTTGAAGCTTGGAAGACTTACAAGTGAAGAAAAAGAATGCAGAAGAGAAATTTATTGAAGCTTCCAAGAAATTAAAGGTGTTATGGTGTGGACCAGAGGAGAAATAAAAGGCCTGAGAAAGAGACTTTCCTGTGACCAAGGAGAAGGCAAAGAATGTGTTGGCAGTAAACAGGAAGATGCTGGAAGAGTGTAAATCATCCAAGAGCAGAGCCTTGCTGAAACCTTGCTGAAAAATGCAAAAGCATCTGATGGACATAATGAATCAACAAACATAATTAACAGAAATGCTGTTCTGTGTCAGGCACCTCCCATAGTGATCCTTGGGGCAACGATTAAAGCAATAGGACTTCACCAACCCCTGGATATGCTGTTCTACAAATTCTGTAGAGCAGTTTTTCTATTGGAACCTTAATTTTAGTGCAGCATTCAGCTGGCAGAAATAGTTTACATCTTAGCATTGAGAATATAAACATGGGAGATGCAAGCTCTAGCTGAAGCATGGGGTTGGTGTTAGTCTCCAGAGAGTTCTGGGATTGAAGTTGAGTGGTCACCAAGAGGAAAGGCTAGCTGAAAAAATGAACTTTGTTTTTCTAGAGGTAGAAATTTAAAAGCTGCTTAAGATCATAGAGAGTAAGTCAGTGAAGATAATTCGATGCACAGGAAGCATGTATGTCTTAGGAACCTCTCTTGCAGACGGTTGGAACTGAGTATTTGGAAACATGTTATGACAGAAATTGCAATCTTGCTACATTCTATATTTTTCCTTAGTTGTGTATATAGCTTTGGCCACTGAGAGAAAGGATATGTGGATGGACTGATTTGGCCTACTGTGCCTGGTTTTATGTACTGACTGCAGTTTACCCCACAGTATTTCAGCTTCTTAACTTTTGGAATGAGTTTAGTTTCTGCCTCTCAAAATTGGAAAGGGTTGGATTTGTTTGTTTAACTTGCAAGTGAATGTAGGAGTAAAGCTTCTGTCTTTCCTTTAGTTAAGTGTTTTCCAGAGTCTCTACTATTATACTGTAGTGAGAGCAAATTTACAGTACTTTCAGAAGTTCATTATGGTAAACGAGTGAGGCACAAAAAATTTTGATGCATGCCAATGTAAACTAAAGAAAAAAAATTCCAAAATTTGTCCTTAGAGAAGGACCTTGTTTTTGCAGTCAATTTGAATTGAGCGTGCTGTGTAAAACAAGTGAAACGTAGTTTCTTCATCTCAGAACCCAAAAATCCTATTTAAACATAATACAGTGTGTAGAAGTAATACATAAATAAAGTATACTCTTTTACCAGCAGCGTTAATATACTAACTTCTTAAAATACCTGCTACATATTTTCTGTCTGAGGCTTAATGTGAATTAGGGTGTAATTAACATTAGTGTGAATGTCTTGATGATAGGTGCTAATGCCAGTGATGAAAATTGTTTCAGGCCTTTAACTTAAAGGAAATTATGTGATGGGAATATCTGTAATACCAGAATGATATTGTATTAACTTTGCTCAAGTCTTGAGAATATGTTGTGCCAAAAACGCTCTAGGTGAGAACAGTTACCATTGTTGGGTGCTGTGTGTGGAACATACTTTCAGTTATTATACAGGTTTCCATCACTGTGGGCCAGGTATAGGAAGGCAAGTTAAGTATTCTTGCAGTGTTTCCTGCAGTGATGTCCCCATTCTCACCTTGGTTCAGTTTCTTGCATCAGCAACTTTTTCTTTGGGGCTATTTGCTGGGAGAACCAGTTTCTGTACCTAACAGCAGAATTATGTCATCATGTTTTTGGAAGTACTTCTGGGGTGATAATAACATGGTAGTGCCATAATAAAAATATGGGAGCACTGAATCTAAGGCAGATCAAATAAAGTAGTGATCTGTATACAGTCTGGTGAAAGCATGGCTGCTGAGGGTGGTTTTAAAATTTCTAATTCTATGCTTACGAAAGGTTAATACTTCCAGAAGGAATAGGCAAGGGATTTTTAGACTTTGGATTTTTATCACTACACAGCTTGTCTTCTTACTAAGCCAAGCAAGTCCAGATGGTGCTAATTCAGAACCTAAAGTACTAAGTGAGAAGTGATTTCAAAGCTAGCAGATATGTTCATTGATGTGCAGTGAAAAGGTTGATTTATAATGCATTTTGAGGCTAATGGAGTGGAACATAGAACTGTACTAAGATATTTATATATATTTATATATGTACAATACATTTAAATACTGATCTGGTTAAAAAAACCCACTAACAGTTCTGTGAAGAATAACAAAGCTGCATATTAATTTAGTTATTGAGGAAAAAACACTAGAGGTTTATTTAAAAAGTATAGGATGCTATGACAGTAGAAATGAAAATCAGTGTAGAAATGTCTTGCTTGAAAATAAATGAAAACCTTATTCATGGTTAGATGGCTGCAAGTGATGAGGCAGCTTTATAAGGCACTACTAAAATAATTGTTCACAGTGTATCATTTTAGGACATCCTGTTGTAGGATGTACAAATTTAGGATAAAGTAATTGTTAGAACTTTACTACTTTCACAGGTATGCTGAGACATTATATTCCTTGTTTGAACATTTCTGGGTTGGCTTTCTTTAGTCTGGGAAGTATAGAATGAGAAGATTAGATTCTGGGGAGAGGCAATAAAATTAGCAGCCTAAGATACCCCTCCCTATAAATAGGTCTTTTCATTTGGTCTGTTTCTAGAAAACAGTCATCACTTTTGGTTTGTCATAGCAACTAGTGTTTCCCAGGGTATGTTGATTGTACATTCATAAAGGAATATTTTATAATGAAAGAAAGATAAGTTTTGTAGGATGCTTATTAATGTCAACATTTCTTTATAATTTGCAGATTGCTTTTACAAAAACATTTGTTCAGCACTATGCTTTTATTATGAAAACACTGAAGAAAAGCCATGAATCAGACACCATGTCTAATAGAATTGTGCATATCAGTGTTCAGCTGTTCAGCAATGAAGAACTAGCACGCCAAGTAACAGAAGAATGCCAACTGCTGGATATTATGGTCACTGTTCTGTTGTACATGATGGAAAGTTGCCTTATTAAAAGTGAATTGCAAGGTAGGTTCAGTTGTTTTTTTGTTTCTTTCCATGAATAATAAATTGATTATAGAGGAAATTTAATCTTTCTTTGGTGGTCAATCCACCCCACTGATGCCTTTCCAAAAATGTACAGGATCTAGCAATATATGGTAGAGGAAGATCTCAAAATTCCCTGGGAATATAAAGGTAGTTATCAGGAGTGGTACTAATGTTTTATCCTTTGGTTTGTATGGGGTTTTTTTAGGAATGTTACATGATTTAGAATGCAGGTTATTACTTACTACTTAATTTGTTGTGTGAAGTGCCTAAGCAACTATTTGAATGAAAAATTATATACGCAAATTGAGACCTGTATGAATTTAAAAAATATTTTCAAAGAATTTCACAAGCTATTTGCAGTATTTAAAATTGTTTTATTTTTTAAAACTTCTGATTGCCTTGATATAATTAGAGGAGAATAATTTAATAGTTTGTCAATATAGCAATTTTATCAACCTTTTGTTTGACAAAGTGGTAGTTTGAATTTGAGCTATTGTAGACTGTATAACTTCTTTAGTGAAAACAGCTGTTCTATTTTCACCCTCCTTGTTTTACCTGTCCTTATATGAAAATGGCACAATTGAATCTTTCTGATGTCTGATATTCACACTCTTATGTGCCTAACAGACTGGAGACCTCAGCCCTCTTCATCCTAGTTTGAATCTGAAAGTATCCCCTAGACAGGCTGAGTGCTGCTGCTAAATAAGTATCACAAACTTAGGCATGAGATTGTATTTTTTTTAATAAGTATTCTTGTCTCAGAGTCCAGTCTGTGTATAGCCTAAACCAAAATATCTGTGCAGAAGTGGGAAATCCTCTCTCATCTAGCTATCAAGAGTGCCCTCATTCAGCAGCACTTCAATATGAAAAATGTTTCTGTTGCCCTACATAGACTGCTTTCCTGAATAAAGGACTTCCTTTATTCAGGAAAATGCTGAATATTTAATAGTTTGTATATCAGGTGATTTTTGCTAAATAAATGCCATATTGGTGGAATGTAATTTAAAACTCTTTCTAAGCATCTTTTGAATGTTACTTTTTGGTCAGTATGGGATGTTGCTAGCATGGTGGTAGGGTTCTGTAATGGGTCAGAATTTCAATACAGCAGAGAAAGGCTGTACTGGACAGGCCAAAGAGAACCACTCTACATACAGGTTTACCTCATCATCCAGAGACTGGAGTCTCTTAGTAAGTGTCTTTTCTTCTGTTCTTCTTTCTGCTGAAATAGAGTATTAACTGACATGGGTACTGGAAGTTGTTTCACTTGGATCGTGAATCCAGAACCAATTCTGTTTCCATTCTGATCTTTCTAGGAGTCCCTCTTATGAAAAGGAAACAAAGAGATTTATTTGGCAGATGTAGAGGATGGAACTTCTGTGATTTGGGGTGGGAGGGAAAGAAACCCCCCGGGCTTTGATTTCTCATCCTCCTCTTCTAGGAACCTTCTCCTGCCCCAGTGTTGGGCAGGCTGCATAAACCCTCTCTCTGTCCCAAATTCAGAGTGGAAATGTTTTGCTCTGCTCTTTTCAGACTCAACATGCCAGTGTAGGTTTTGATCACCAGATTTGTTCTTGAATGCTGTAAGGTACCTTGCTCACTGGGGTTATATCAAATTCAAAGTAGAATGCAGGTGTTTGTAATAGGAATTGTATTATTTGTTTTTTTAATAATTAGAAATATTGGAAGAGCCATAGCTGTGATGGTTTTCCTAACATGCTACTTTCCAGAGGTTGTGATATTGTTCAAAGTTTAAGTGACTCTTGCTGAGTGGCATCTGTGTAGGCTAGTCCATGATGAAAAAACAGCTTCAGGTACATGAAAGAACCATTTTAGTTTTCTGCAGTTTTCTCTGTGTGTGTCTGACCCCAGCATTACAGTACATCCGAATTGATATTTTTGCATTCTTTTGTAACTTTATTAATAAATGAAAGAAATTACTTTGTGTTCTTGTTTTGTTTTTTTCTTTTTTAAATCTAGATGAAGAGAATAGTTTACATGTTGTGGTGAATTGTGGGGAAGCACTACTGAAGAATAACACTTACTGGCCCCTGGTTAGTGATTTTATAAACATACTTTCACACCAAAGTGTGGCAAAGAAGTTTTTGGAAGATCACGGTCTTTTGGTAACATGGATGAATTTTGTATCATTTTTTCAAGGTATGTGACTTTTATGATCAGTACTAATACAAGGATATTAAGACAGTTAATGTTCACTGTAGCACAATCCCTACAGTTCTGTATGTATATATTTAATCTATTAGTGTTCCCCCAAGACTGTATTTCTTGAAGAGTACAGTATATTCTAGAAAACAGGTTACAAAAATTATCTAATGGATCTTTTTCTTGTGTGAAGTAGTTGAAGAGCAGTCACATCACAGTCCACTGAGATCTATGGTGCAAGAATTCTGAGGTTATACTTAAAGTACAGATCACAACTGTAAACCAAACTGTTTTACTGGTGAAATTCAAAATTTAAATATACAGGAAATTAATCTCATATATCTGGATCTTCTTCTAAGTTTTGCTTTTGATTATATAAAAAAATATTTTAAGATAGTGTATCTCAATGCTGATAAATGTTTTGCTTAGAAAGACGACCAGCATTCAGATGTTCTAATTGACTGAGTAACATTCAAAGTAGAAGTTCATGTTCCCTGAACAGCAAGGACTGCAGTTATTAGCCAGGTTTTTGTCTTTTCTGGTATATTCCTGTTCAAACTTTGTTTTATCAGATTCTTCCACTAGATAAATTAGTGTTTGTAATAGGAATTGGCTTACACTTTGTGGAGTTGTTTTTCGAGGTGTGTAAATGCATAGTACTAAAAAGACTGCATTCCATTTATCCCTAGTTAAATCTTGGGTTGTATAACTCTGCTTAAATCTTTGAAGGTATGAATTTAAATAAACGGGAGTTGAATGAGCATGTGGAGTTTGAATCGCAGACATACTATGCTGCCTTTGCTGCTGAGCTGGAGGCCTGTGCCCAGCCAATGTGGGGTCTGCTGTCACACTGCAAAGTTAGGGTAAGGCTAACATTTCCCTGTCATGATTCTTGGTTTTATTCGTGACTTATTCTACAATTCTCAATCTTGAAAAGACTGTCTTTTGTGTTTTGAAAAGACTTTGGTTTGGCTGTCTTTGTCTATTTAAATAACACAAAACTCCAATCAACTCGGATTCTGTGTATAGTGAGTGTAGAATTCATGCTTGTACATAATTTATTGTCTCCAGTACTGGGACTACAAGTTCAGGATGTGTGCAGTCATTTCATGTGAGTGTACATATGGAATAACTTCAAATCTAATGAAGAACTTGATAAATGTCTCTGAGTCATTCTGCCTTTGTTCAGTGGGAATGGAGATACATAAGTCATCCTAATGTGATTCTAATGTTGGCTGTGTCTGTGAACAGACACTTCATTATGATGGGAGATGGAGTAATTTATGGGTTTGTGTGGGTCTCCTATCAATTTGAGGAGAAAACCTCTTTGGTTCTGACATGAAATGGTCTCAAAACTAGAGCAAAGACTTGTTGCTATTTGCTAGACTGTAAATTATATTAAGTTACAGCAAAAATAGAATCCATTAGCTTTTAGGAATATTTAACATATGAAAAATACTTTTTACTGTTTTTCTGTGAAATAAATACTTGTATTCGAAATTAGCTTATTAAGATAATTAATAGTGTCAGTGAGACAGTACTGACTGGATTGAACTGCACACTGAGAAACCGTGCAAGCAGTCCATGTGATTTTAGAACAGTTTGAATCAGGCAGTTGTGAAAGCCTTTCTGTGATGTAAATTACACTGATACATTATGAATTTATCAATTTATGAGTCTACATTGGTTTTTGAAAACCGAATTACAGCTTCTGGCTGTTTGAAGTGCTCCTTTCATTTTTCCTTAGTTATGGGATGGTCTTTTTTTTAAGGCCATGCTCCTCCATCAGTTGTCTTGTCAGTCATGTCTTCAGCCACATGTTTGAACCTTTTGGTCATTATCAATAAATCTGAAAATGTTGAAGAAATTTCATAGCTTAGTTGTTGTACTTATGAAACCTGGAGGGTTGGAAGCTCATGTCTCACAGGATAGGGAAAGCCAGCAGAGCCTGTCCTTCATAGAGTGTGGAGCAACAGGATGGGAGTGTGGCTGTTGTATTTCCTGATGTGAAAAGGTGCCTGACTGAAATAGCTGCCACTTGCACAACTTTTGGCTGGCCTGAACACTGCTGCCTTTTGCATGAGAAGTGTGTCATTGGATATCCTGAGAGTGTGAGGCAAGTCTGGAGTCTGTGTTTAGGGAGAAGTGAAGATTAAAGGAAAAATCTGTTAAGAAAATAGGCTTTGCAAGTTCTGCTGATCACAGAGCAATTTGGTTTAGCTTCTTTTCTGCTTTTTCTTCTTGCACACGACTGCTTCTCTCCTGGAAGGCAATGTACAGCTCTAGCCCTGAAACATGATTTAACCTGAAATATAGTGTAGTTTTATGGCATTCTTACAGTTATATCATGTAATCATAACAAGGTTTGCTTACCATTGAAATCCATGCAGTATTGTGGTATCATATCATTTAGGGTCCCTTGTGTTAGCCAACTGTAAGGACCTTCTAAGTAGATAGAACTTACAGGCCATTAGCTACAGTAGAAGTAAATGGATAAATTAAGCAACAGTAGGCACTGGGACCACCTAGAGAGTGAGTCCTATGAGGAGCAGCTGAGGGAGCTGGGGTTGTTCAGCCTGGAGAAGAGAAGGCTCAGAGGTGACCTTACAATTCTCTGTAGTACCCTGTAAGGAGGGTATAGCCAGGTGGGAGTTTGCCTCTTCTTACAGGTAACCAGCAACAGGACACAAGAAAATGGCATCAAGCTGCAGCAGAGGAGATTCAGGTTGGGCAACAGGAAGAATTTCCTCATGAAAAGAGTAGTTAATCATTGGAGTGGGCTATCCAGGAGTAGTGGAGTGGAGTCCCAATCCCTGAAAGTGTTCAAGAAACAACAGGACCTGGCACTTAGTGCTGTGGTTTAGTCAAGAACATATTGTTCAGTCAATGATCTTGGAGGTCTTTTCCAACCTCAGTGATTCTGTGTACTGTAAAAATATTATTGAAATAATTGTTTTATTTGTAGTAGGGAAACAATGGCACTTAAAACTTTTTTGGCTCATATAAGTGTGCTGGTTTATCTTAACTGCAGGAAACACAGGAATACACACGCAATGTTGTCAGATACTGCCTTGAAGCACTTCAAGACTGGTTTGATGCTATCAACTTTGTAGATGAGGTAAATATCCTTAGTGAATTTAAGCAAAGCACTGTGAAAATCTGATTAAATTTAAAAGGTGATACGCTCCCTACACCCAGCCCCCTCCCCTTAATTTAGGTGACTATTCAAGCTAGTGATCAAAAAAGGATTGCCTTACTGAAATTAGAGATTGTAGTTGATACTTAAAATGTTATGTCCTAGGACCCTTTTTTTCCTGTAGTCTTGGTGATTTAGATTTGCTGGTGCAAGCTTAAGCTGTGAGTTTTAAAAGCAATGCTTTCCCTGTCTGAGGGAAACTTCTGAATAATCAGAAAGACAGGAGAATGAAATAACTGCTGTGTTACTGAAAAGTAAGTCTATCAAATGAAGACATGTAAAATACTGCCCTTGGTGGTTGTGCCAAAGATATTTGTATGTTTGTTTTGTCCAATATATTATATTAAATACCTTTATTTTACTTTCAGCCAGCACCTAACCAAGTTACTTTTCATTTGCCACTGCACCGTTACTTCGCCATGTTTTTAAGTAAGGTAAGCATGTGTTGTAGTTTCACAGAAGATGGAAATTCCCTGTTGAATGTAATCATTCAACACAGCATATGCTTGCTTTTGTTTCTAGGCTGTTAAATGCCAAGAACTAGATCTGGATACTATCCTGCCAGATCAGGAAATGCTGATGAAACTCATGATTCACCCACTTCAGATTCAGGTACGGGCAGACTTCTAACTTAACAATAGGAAGTATGTCTTAATTGTGGGATGTAAAAATAAGCCCTATATGACAATAATAACTACAATATACTAAGTAGTTAGGGTAACATCTTTTTTTTTCCCTTCCTCTTTCCAAAATTAAAAATGGGGCATTAGTTATCATACTCTGAGAAGTACATAATAATAGTATTCACTACAGCTCTTCAAAAATGGTAGGATGGACCAATCCTCTGGAAACATAGAATTGTAAAGTGAACAGAATGGAGTGCAGTTTGACAAGAAACCCAAATCTTTTGTATTTTAAATTGAGAGTGAGTTCCAGAATGGATGCACAACATTTTTATTTGCAAATTTGGGCTTGTGCTTAAGTGGCAGTGACAAGTATTTGTAATCACTGCTTTTAGATCTAATCCCTTTTTAATCGTGATGCCTTAATTTTTGGTTCATTTTGGTACCACAATACCTTCATTTTGAATTGGTTTCAAGATTTTAAGGAATAACTACATGTATAAATCACATCATTTGTCTTTGATTACTTTCATTGTCTGAAATACGTTCTTATATGAAAGTATGGTATCTGTTTCATAAACTTGCAGTGGATCTTTATATCTCTTACTCTCCAGAAGTCAATTAGTATAAAAAAGTCTATAAAATTGTAGTATGTATGCATGTCTATGTGTAATGATAGTGAATAAAATGATGAGAGGGCTGGAGCACCTCTGTTATGAAGACAGACTGAGAGAATTGTCGTTTGCTCTGGAGAAGAGAAGGCTCTGGGGAGACCTTAGAGTAGCCTTCTACAGGGCCCTACAAGAGAGCTGGGGGCAAACTTTTTAGCAGGGCCTGTTGCAATAGAACAAGATTAGTGGGTTTAAAGTGAAGTAGGCCTGGTTTAGATGACCTGTAGTACCTTTTTTGCTACGAGGGTGGTACAACACTGGAGCAGGTTGTCCATGGAAGTGGTAGATGCCCCATCCCTGAGAACATCCCAGGTTAGATTGGATGGGGCTCTGAACAACCTGACCTAGTTGAAGATGCCCCTGATGATTGCAGGGGGATTGGACTAGATGACCTTTAAAGGCCCCTTCCCACCAAAACTGTTCTGTGATTCTCCAGGAAAGCCCCAGGGGGACTTGTTACAATGACATGTAGTGACAGGACCAGGGGGAATGGCTTTAAGCTGAAAGAGAGTAGTTTAGATGAGATATCACAAAGACATCCTTTGCTGTGAAGGTGGTGAGACACTGGAACAGGTTGCCCAGAAAAGTCAAGGATACCCCATCCCTGGAAGTGTTCAAGACTAGAGTGAATGGGGCTTTAAGCAAACTGGCTTTAAGCACCTGGAAAGTGTCCTTGCCCATGGCACAAGGGTTGGAAATCTTTAAGGTCCCTTCCAATTCGAACTGATATCTGATTTCTATTTTTCTATGGTACCATACTGATGATCTGCTAATATTGAACTGAGTAGCTGAACATCCCTGAAATGTTTATAACTTTTTATGTTCCCTGAACAGGCAAGTCTTTCTGAAATTCACAGCAATATGTGGGTTAGAAATGGTCTACAAATTAAAGGACAGGCCATGACTTACGTGCAGTCTCATTTCTGCAATTCAATGATTGATCCTGACATTTATCTGCTGCAAGTAAGTTATGTTTTCTGAGAAGCCAAGCCAGTATTATTTACCTACAAACTATTGACTAGAATTAATTTAATAAAATTAATTTACTCTCTTTCTACAGGTCTGTGCCTCTAGACTGGACCCAGATTATTTTATTTCATCTGTTTTTGAAAGGTAGGACTAAAAGATGAATGCTCTTGTTTGATGTTGTGCTGGCTGTTCTGCTGATTTACAGTGTGTAACAGAAAAATTGCATATCTGATACATATCTTCAGTGATACAACTCTGCCTAGCCAAAACTAACACCTAAGGCCTCTACTAAAACAGGTATCTCTTGATTTTAGACAGCATTGGCTTTTGATTTACAAGGTAGTAGTGAAGATACTTGTTTTCTAAGCATCTTTAGGACTTTTTAAGTTTCATATGTGTTCATATGCTAGGATATTCTATCCTGAAGCAGTAGTAAGAGACACAGAATGTTTCCTTTTCTGGAAAAAAATCAGGGTTTGAACACCAATTAGTATGCATTAGTTTTTATATGTTGTTAAATATAAGGTGTTTTCATGTGGAGTGAATATCACTATAGCACGTTCCATCGATAGTTAAATAAAAATTGAAATTTAAAAAGAAGAGGGTTTTCATGTATGTTTGTTCATACTTTGGGTTTTCATTTGGGCTTTTGTATTTCGTTTTAGGTTGTTGTGAGTGCTATCCTGAGCTTATCAGTAGGTTTCACATTGGTGTTTTAATGTTGGAGAATGTTTAATTGTTGTTTCTGACTTTGCTGTGTAGATTTAAGGTGGTAGATCTGTTAACGATGGCTTCACAGCATCAAAATACAGTTCTTGACTCAGAACATGAAAGGTCCATGCTGGAAGGAGCCTTAACATTTTTGGTCCTTTTGTTAAGTCTTCGTTTACACTTAGGTAAGAGTCACTACTTTAGGAATATCTGTATGTAAATAACATTATTACACCTTCATTTATATTCAACACTTAGTAGGTGCCTTAAAGCTGTTTAGCCATATAGTAACTTAAAGCATTCAATACTCAGTTTCATCTTTGCTAGTTACTGTATTTTAATCCCTTATAAAATAGAAATAGATATAATACATAAAAATGGAAAAAATTGGCTTTAATGGAAGTGGGTGATTTGTGTAGGTGATGACATGAAGATTCTGTATCTTTTCCAGAAAGACAGCAATTTGAGTTTATACTGGTATTTTCTGATTGAGATAGTGCCTTTCATAATATTTGCATGTCCCCCTTTTTTCCCCCCTGTATTTTTAAGGCACTGTATCATTACTTAGTATTAATTTGAATCATGTTTGACATGCTTTTAATGTCAAATGAAAACTGAATGTGTGTCT
Organism: Molothrus aeneus; assembly: GCF_037042795.1. Taxonomy (NCBI): domain Eukaryota; kingdom Metazoa; phylum Chordata; class Aves; order Passeriformes; family Icteridae; genus Molothrus; species Molothrus aeneus. The sequence continues at coordinate 19,391,176 of NC_089652.1, read as the reverse complement.
TAAAATCGTGCTGTTTTAATAGCTTTTTACATTTCATCGTTCTAGGAATGACAGATGATGAGATCCTCAGAGCAGAGATGGTAGCCCAACTGTGCATGAATGACAGGACACACAGTTCATTATTGGATCTCATATCCTTGGAATATATTCACTAATGTCTCTGAATGAGAATGACAGGTGTCTGGATTGCAGTGAGGCTTGAACAACATGCTTTTAGGTTACATAATTAAAAAACTGTGTGAAGGTGTGTTTGTATGTACTTACTATATGTATACACACAGTATATACTGTATATACTTACTAGCAAAGGCTCCAATTTTGGTTTTTCTTACAATAAATACAATACTTTTTTAATAGTTAAAATTACTTTTGATACAAAATGCTGTACTGGTCTTTAGAAGTCTTTTAGGTGTAAGCTAAAATGTGTGTTTTCCAATGGTGTTGTAGAAAGTTTAGCAAAGCATCACATTTGTCTGGATTTGAGCCTTTGATTTTTGCTAAGTTTATCCCAATATAAAAAACAGACATTCTACATTATATTGGCTTTTGCTATCAATAGCTGAAAATGCAAATAATAGCAATACTACATGTTGCTTTGACATTAGAGTGAAGTGCATGTGTTATGGGGAAAGAATAGCAAACTCTAAGAGTCCTTCTGCACAGGCATAGGGTTCATGTCCCTGGACAGCTGACTATAAATATGCAGGTTTTCCTGCTATTACTCTTGGCTGTGTAGGCAAATTAAATAGCTTGTTCTGGTTGCATGTAAGAGCTTGCAATCCAGGTATGGGCAATGAGCAAAAATATTATGAATACGAAGGTAGGAAAGGATGAGATTGAGACTAACAAATGAATAATAAGAATAACAATTATTATTATTATTACTATTATTATTTGCTCTAGTAACTCAGTCAAGTATGTAAAATAAGTGATTACTTAGACCAATTCACTTGAGTGAATGACTTAATTATGTAAAATAAGTGAATAATTTATATAAGCAATTACTTATCACTGAGCAGAAGTTTACTTACTTCTAAGTGCTGCTTGTGTTCTAGGGTAACGTCAGTAGGTCAGTTAAGTTTTGCTACCAAAAATGAGAAGTGTGGAATCCAAGATGCAGAATTATTCATTGTGTTTATGGATCCTGAACTATTTGCTTGCTTTTTCTGCACTTGGATGTAAATGCAAAATATTCTCCCTATGAAGAGAGACAAAGTGTTTGTAAGTGAAGACAATCACAGAAACTTTATATACACTACAGGGTGGTTTCTCATTAAGTACTAACAGCTTGAGCCAAATATGTAGCAAGTCTTACTTTAAAAAGTTTAACCTCCTAGCTGAGAGGCTTAGATTCTGTTCAGTACCAGTTACTGTTCTTAGCAGCTGGAGCATACAGACCTCTTGTGGTAAGCACAGAGCACTGCTGAGATGTGGTTTGAAATGACTGATGGAAAATATCAAGAGGGGAGGGAAATTCTGTGTCCTGCAACTAAATTACCTTTGCTTTCCTTAACATAAGCATTACATTCCAGAAAACCCTAATCCTAAAAGTGGTATTATTCCAGGAAGCTTAAGCTTTGAATCAGTCCTGTCAGCAGTTGCTGACTTTAAAGCCCCTGTTTTTGAACCTGGAGGTTCCATGCAACAAGGAATGTACACACCTAAAGGTATGGTAATCAGCATTCTCTTGCAACACAGTCAGTGGTAAGATGCCTAACCAGGGTTTGTTTGGTTTTGTTGTAGTGGGCTTTTTTTCTGTAAAAAACCCAAAAAGCAAACCCAACCTACAAGTGCTGAAAACTGCCCCCCATCCTCTCCACAAAAAAAACCAAACCTACCACAGCCACCAAAACCCCACAAAACTTGACTTTTTCATTATTGTCCATTGCTTATTTAAGAGCATTGTTAAAGACTATCAGTAGTCTTAAATAAATTGATTTTGATCTAGAGTGAAAATGAGCTTCTCATACTAAACAAGTACCTTCAGAAAGCAAAGGAAAATATAGAAATGAAAAATTATCTTATTTGTATTTTACTGATCTGCATACTTAATTATTCCTATGATTTAAATAAATTGGTGTATATTTAGTAGAGTCTAGAACTGTTTGCATTAGTGAAATGTCAAAGATACTTTCTTTGAACTTCTCCACCTTTTGACTATTAAAGATACCACAAGACATAATTCTTCATTTTATGTTGCTTAACTGTATTAGTATCCTGTAAAATTTTTCGCTGTCAGTAGTGAAGGCCTAGAAAAAAGTTCAGGCTAGACTTATTATAGAACATTGTTCTGTAATTCTACAATGCATACAGTGCAAAAATGACAAGTTTCTTTCCCTGACCAGCTTGTCATCTAAATTGGACTCAACACAGCATTGGTATATCAAAGGAGAGAAATAATTTAAGAACTCAGTGTTCCATTACTGTGTCATGTCACTAAGCAGATAAGCCTGTAGAAATCTGAAATGCTCCATGTGCTCTGGTTGTGCCTCAGGCTAATGGCAAAGCTGAAGAGAGATTAACTCCTTCCTCCCCCACATACCTCCCTTGAGAACTGGGAAGGTTAGAATCTGGCAATTTTGAAACCATTTGGTGGTGGTTAATGTAGGTGCTAGTATTGTAATAACTTGTAATTATTTGCCAGTTTTTGTACTGGGAGATTGAAGTGTCAATAAAGCTCTTTTATACAAATTACAACTAGTGAAATAATTTTGTGAAACCAGAGTTTTGGAAATTGATTCATCTTGGTTCTTTGATGTGTAATTAGGCAGCTTAACACCCATGTATCTAAAATAACTTAATTTTATTGTTACATAAACTGCACATTTCCTTATGTCCTGTCCAGTTTCTGGAGCTCATTACATGCTGGTCATTTTCATAACACAATGTGAAGGAAAAAGAGATGGATTATTCTGTTTTTAATTATAGCACTTCATATTTAGGGAATCTAATGCTAGATTACAGTGTTTGCAGTTTTTTGTATATAGTTTGGTTTTTTTTTTTTAACTTAGGAAAGCTGTTTATTCCAGAGGTAAACTGTCTGAAGTATCTCACCTATAGCATTGAACAATGAAGTGGTTTATGACACTATACAGATTCCCTTTTTTTTAAAAGTAATAAAAGCTGAAAAATCTTCTGTAGGAATAAAAGCTGACATGGCTTTCTTTACCCTCTTAAGTGTTCATATTCCCTATGTAAGTAAGATTATATAGGTTCTCAAACCCTTTGCTTTTAAGAATTGTAGTCTGTGACCTGTCATAGTTAAAGCAAGTCATGATCAGATCAATTCCCTCTAATCCTCTAATCGCTTGTTTCCCTAAATTTGAGGGAGTGGAATCTATTTTTTGTTCACAGATACCTAGATTTTGTTCCATTAACCATCATTTAAAAAAACAAAACCAACCGAAACCAACTTCCAGAGCCAGATTCTTTCTCACGCTGTAGATTTGTGTGCTGAAGATGAGCTCTATGTGCATTTCCAATATTCACTGTATGGCTCACTCAGTCCTTTTTTCTCATTAGGCAATAGCAGCCCAAACAAGCTTGGTGTGTGCTCCAGACTGCAATACTAAATTCTGTTCAGAAAAAACGTGGGGTTTTTTTCACAAGCTTAATTTGATTGTGTTTAATACATAATGGAAACTTTGCTAGGTGTTCTCCCTCAGCAGTCTATGAGGATATGTGTAGAACTGTTAGCCTTAGCAGGGGTTAATATACAGAGGATAGACCACTAGGTGTGAGTATAGACACTTGTCTTCCAGCCTGGGGAAAATTAATCTCAGAAGTGTGGTAAAGCTGCTTATTGCTGCCTGTGGGAACTTTGAAGAATGTTGTGAGCACTGGTGTTACGTTACGCCTGCTGGTGGAGCTCAAATTCTTTATCCGCTGGGTTTCTTCCTCCGTTTGGGGTCATTGAATCTTGCCTTCATTTTTTTGTGTTATGAGAGCTAAACACTTCAAAACAATTCATAGAATTAATGTCTTCATTTGGCTTTAGATTGGAACTTAATTTTGTTTTTTAGCGACTTGTAAATAGAAAAAAAACCCCATCAAATGGGATATTTTTATAGACTCTTTAGACTTTTCTGTTTGTGATTGCTCTGAACAGCCACTCTGGATGTTACTTTAGAGCTACTAAATTAAATGGATGTAACTAAGATTTTAATGCTGAATAATGCATAATACTAGTTATAAAACAAAGGCATATTTGTTAAGGATTGATCACAAATATAATTTGATACAAATCTTGACCATTTTTGATACTGAACAAGACTTGTGTTGTTGAAGCAATTTTGTTCACTGCACTTAAAGGTAAAATATCATCCACCTGCTAACAGCTCCACAGTCTTTACTTCCTCCTTTCAAGAGGCTTGTGCTTATCACGTACAAAGTGAAAAATAATGTAGGCTTTTTCTCACAAGTACTTGGAAATGACAAAGAGAAAAACAAGTTGCATACAGAAATGATGTTTTGGGGGTTGCTTAATAGAGTGTTACGTTTTTATTTTTGAAACCAATCAAAATTTTGCAACAAATATTTTTCTAGTTTGATAAAGAGTGGTAATTATTAGTATAGAAAGTATTATTAGTAAGAATTATTATAAATTGCCATAGTTTGCCAGGAAAAATTATATAATAGAAGTGACATAATTAGAGCTAGTTAAGGAGAGAATCTAAAATAAGTGGTAAGGTTTTTAAAGAGAATGTTAACATGCAATTTCTTTTAAACAACAGCTGAAGTTTGGGATAAGGAGTTTGACCCTGTCATGGTAATACTTCGAACAGTTTACCGCAGAGATGTGCAGTCTGCCATGGACAGATACACAGCCTTGTAAGTTGGATCATTTTTAGAAATGCAACATCATACTCTTGCTCATTCCACAACAAATGTTTTGTTTTCACTGCCTGATAATGCTAATCACTTTATCAGTGTTTCCAAGCCCCAGATTTGTTCTTGAGTAAATAATCTATAACAAGCAATATCAGAGTTTTGGTTATCTTAGTCTGTTACTCTTCCATAAATGTTTAAAAATACACCAGAAAGGCCACAGACAAAGTAGTGAATGTCATCACAGATAAAATACTTAACCAAAGATATTGTTTAAAAATAATTTACAACTTACTTGAAGTCTTATCTATTTTTATTTAGTTTACACTTAGGTACACAAAGCAAAGTTTATCTATAGCAGTGACAGGTTTCTACATTATTGCAGTGTTTAACAGTGGTTTCAACATTTAACATTTGTTTCAACAGCTTAAAGCAAAGTGGCAAATTCCCTGGAAACCCATGGCCTCCTTACAAGAAGAGAACACCGCTACACCCAAGTTACAGAGGGCTCATAAAGCTTTTGCACTGTAAAACTCTGCACATTGTGCTCTTCACACTTCTTTACAAGGTACAGTCATGATTTGCATTAAGTGCATTGGTTCACTTCGACATTTTTTGCAGAAGTTCTTAGGAAGCATGACTTTTTAAACTTTATTTGGAATAGTCAGGTTCCATTTTATATAATATTTTTGGTTTTGGTTTATTTTTCAAGTCTAGTACGAGTTTTTTTCCCTACCACTTAGATTATTTCATGAATGATCGTTTCATGTATACACACACTAAGTCAGTACCCAAGTGGATGAAAGATCCTGTTCCACTTTGAGGAACACTGTATTAACCATCAGAGTTGTCATTCAGATTGTTCTTCCATGATGGTTTCAGGGAGCACAGTGGCATAAGTGGTGTTCTTCTGGCTCCTATTGCAGAATTTTAAGGCATCAGCAGTGGCTGTTCAAAAATACAAACTTTAATAGCTTTAAATCCTCAATGTCAAATAAGTCTCAAAACTGCAGTTGTTTCTAACATCATTTCCCAAATATATTCTGGCTTTTGATAATGTTACAGCAGCCATTTTTTAGGGTTAATTGGTGCCTTTAAGTTATGTTTGGTTTTATCTTTGATAGTTTGCTGCTGTCTTCAAGAGAAGCAAGGCTTTTTGAAGAGTCCATTCATCAGAAAATGGACTTTGAATCTGTACTTAGAAAGTGTTTTCAAAGCAGTGTGCTGCAGAGGCAGATGAAGGACTACACGAGTTGCTTTGTTTGAGTAGCGTTTTTCCTGGGCAGACTTTTCCTTTTGTGCTCTTCTAAGGGCTCCCAGCTTACCTAAACCTAGTATTTTGTTTCACTGTTAAATTTCTGTTGAATAGAAAATATCTGTTGTACTACAGGAAGGCTGGTGAAGGAAAAGAGAGCTTGGGACTACATAGAAGATCAAATAATGTTTTGACATGGAACAAAAATGGAGACTGTAGGGAAGGAATGCATCATCTATTACTGTCCTTCTTGGGTGTCTTTGGCCACTTTTTCTCTTAGTCCATTAAGAACCCACAAGGGCTTAAATCTTGAGAGTCTTAGCCATAACTGGGTTGCTGTTTTCGCTGGAATACCAAATGCTTTCCCACCAGATTCATGGATGGTGGAAAATACATAGTGGTTGATTTGTAGGGCAGGCTTTTAAGTCATGCCTGCCCTCTTTGTGAAATTTTGCCAATTGATGACAGCCTTTATTATATCTCTTGGTTTTTGGGACTTCCTGTGGAAGAGCAGTAAACTCTGTTTGGTGATGTTACTTTTCAGAAGCATTGGTCAATATGACTTTTGATTCCAACTGCCACAATTACACGTGCTCTTCATATTAACAGAATACTGAGTCCTCTTTAATTAAATAACCTCTATCATCTCAGATTTGTTTGGGCTTGATTAAATCAGGTCCTCCTTTTTAGAAAAGATATTGTAAAACAATATTATTTTTAAGAACTTTGTCTCTCTGATGTTTCTAATGGCTTTATCTACTTAGAAAATTCATCTGTTCAAAGCCAAATAATATTTAAGACTTTACTATGCTACACTCTAAAAATACTAATTTGTATAGTAGCCTATCTGCAATGAAATTTTAAACATATTTTCTCACCCACTTTTTTGGTAACTTGCATTTTTTCGCCATTTTCTTTCCTTCAGTTCAGACTATTCTCAAGAGGAAAGTTGTCCTGGTTTTTAATTTTAGCAGTACTGGTTCTTCCTATCAATGCATTGAAAGCTGTGTTGGAAGAAAGATATGGGCATTTATTAATTTAAAGATAAGGTCTTTTATAAAAGATAAAAAAAAAAGATTATGTGAAGATGGTTATGAGCTAAATTGATGTTAACCTTTCTGGTACTCCCAGTTATGCCAGTATCACTGATAGGACTAGGACCTTGTGAGGCCTTTTTGGTGATTGATGACCTGAAAAGGGGAGGGAAAGCTGGGAGCAGCTTTTTGCATGTAATTGGCAGTAGTGGTGTCTGTGCAGCTGTACCTGTCACTCTGGTGTTAAAGTAAACCACAGCTTGAACTAGTAATGGCTTTAAGGTAAAAATTTGTTTGACTGGAAAGACATAAAATCAAATTTTGCTTTTGTGGTGATGACCAAAGGTTAGGTTTTTCCTAAATCTCAAAATAATTTTAAATCAAATTTAAAACAAACAAACAGAAAAATCCACAAAAACTGAAGAGTCCAAAATATATTATCCAGAACACTCTTTCATAAGTTTAGATGTACTGAAGCCTCAATCTTCTGTGGTTTGTCTGTTTTCCTACCTAGATATTGATGGATCATCAGAATTTATCAGAGCATGTGCTTTGCATGGTTTTATATTTGATTGAGCTGGGGTTGGAAAATTCTCCTGAACAAGAATCAGATGAAGAGGTAAGAATAAATACCATCATTTTCTTCAAAACACAGAGGTATTTTTTAATGATTCAGTATTCTTTAAAATTAGATTTTAGCATAGTAGTTAGAATAAAGTATCTTTATTAACTTATATGGGGAACAACTAATAAAACAATAAAAACATTGTTGTGAGGAAGAATATGGTATCTTGTTCTGTTTTTCAGCAGTTTCTGTATATGAGGTCTGACTACACAGATTGATTAGATCTTTACCACTGTGTAAATTAGAAATTATGCAAAAAAATTTAAATCATTAAGTATAAAAATCTCTAAATTTTCACCTGAAACCCTTATCACTGAGCGTTTTATTGCTACAGATCTATATCTTCAAAAATATGTGAATAAGTCAGATTTTAATTCTACTTTTAATTCTACTTTTAATGATATTTGAATATAAAGAGACATTATTTTTGTGATTCCAGATTCCCTTCTATTACCATAGTTTTTTAACTGATCAACACTCCTTTATGACTAAGAATTTGCCACTTTTTTTTTTTCCATAGATTGACTTCTGTATAATTCTGACTTTTTATATTAATCTTCAATTGTACAATTTAGGATTGCTGTCTGGAGTACTTCTGCTAGCTAGCACCAATGGCTGTATTTGATTATATTCAAATAAAATACTTAGACCTATGCATTTACCAGCCTCACCGGCTCACATCAGTTATCAAAATTAAAAGGTATATTAGCTTTGTTGAGGTACATAATGTTCAACATACTGTTCCTATTTCATGAAGATATTATGGCCTCTGTAATACAGTTACAAAAGCAGCACCAATTATTTAATATGAGAAATTTGATAAGAGAAAGTATACCACAGTTTTCTTAATTGTTTTAGGAGTCTGCACGTGGACAAGAGCGTTGTCACGATAGTTGGTTTCCAGGCAGTAATTTGGTTTCTAACATGCGTCACTTCATTAATTATGTCCGAGTAAGAGTACCAGAAACTGCTCCTGAGGTGAAGAGAGAACCACCTGCAAGTACAAGTTCTGATGGTTTAGCTTCATCACAAGTAAGTAGATACAAATACCAGATTCTCTAGGTTAGTTTAAGTTGTTGCCTGTGTTGGCATTTTTGTTAGTTTTGTTACTGTTTTTATGAGTTCCTTAGGATATTTTTTCCTTCAGTTATTTTTCCTCTATTTACTGATAGCAGAAATAGAAGTTATTTCCTATGATGCTTCCTTCCTAATGATGTATTTAATGACTTTTTTTGTCCTCAATCTACCAGAGTTCAAGGCGGAAGAGCCTCCAGAGAGAGGTAGATCTGTGTGCAGTTTGTTCTCCTAAGCGATTAACTAGCAACGTGCTTTAATTGTGCTCACCTTAACTTTCAGTGGAATCTTCTAATTTTCCTGAATTTCCTTTTAATTCATATTGCAAGGGCTCATGCTTTTTTTCATGTTCTTAACGGTAATGTTAGCTGGTAGACTTTGAAGCAATAAAACATTTGCAATATGTATTTGGAAATAAAAGCTTCCTATCGAATATAAAATGCTGTTGATAGCTTACTGCTTGAGCTTTGTGTTTAGGCCTGTTTGATCTTGCCAAGATACTACTAACATTTAATAATGTAGAATAGTCTTAGCTTTCTTGAGTCTAGGTAAGTTTAACCTTATATTGAAAGGGTTTTTGAAATTACTAATAGTGATTTGTTGTTGTTGATGTGAAACAAAGGAATACATAAATGGTGGGATCCTGAAAGATTTATGGCCAGTAGATGATGCAATCTCTGGGTCAGTGTTGGTTTTGTATCTGTTGGTTACAGCACTTCAGATTACTGTGTGCCAGATGTAGTAGAATACAGTGAATATTTCTTTTGTATGTTCATGTCAGAAAAATAGACAAAATCTAAAGTAGGGACATGGCATATATGGTACTGCAAGCAAGAGTAGTATAAGATAGATCTAAATGTGCTCTGTCATTAAAGTAACTGCACTCCTATGCTCACATGCCCTGGATAGCAAGTTCTGGCAAACAGGCTTATATGGCCTCTGGATGCTACCGAATAAATCCAGATAAAATGCACAATGTTCATGGAGATCTGTGGGCTCACCTGTATTCACCTGTGTGATGTAACGAGTTACGTTGTGCAACAGTGCTCGCTAGATTTGAATAGGCATTTGAATGACATAAAGGTACTGAAATTATCACCATTCTAGAAAAACTAAGGAAGTATTACCTGGATAACAGAATTGTAAGTTAGACTAGAGTAAAACCAGTTGCTAGTTTTTTCGGTATGGATATTTTCCCTTGGTACTTGGCTTTTTATGCAGTTGCATATAACAGACTTGTACAAAAATACAATATGCAGGTTTAGTATTTTGTTATCCTAACTTTCAATACATTTTGGGAGTGGAGAAGCATCTTTAAGTTTCATGGTTTTCTTCCTAGCTTCAAATATTTTCTGTAGTTTTAGAAATGTGTGGTTTTTTATACTTGTATTTTTGCAAATTAATCATGATAATTTTTTTCCCAAGAACTCAGGGACAGCTCAAGTGTTCAGTTTGGTCGCAGAACGTAGGAAGAAATTTCAGGAGATCATCAATCGGAACACCAGCGAGGCAAATCAGGTGGTTCGGCCCAAAACATCCATGAAATGGTCAGCACCTGGTGCAACTCCACAGTTAACCACAGCCATTCTAGAAGTCAAGGAGAGTATACTGTCTTTGCTGATTAAATTGCATCACAAACTCTCAGGAAAACAAAACTCTTACTATCCCCCATGGCTGGATGATGTGGATGTTTTAATCCACCCAGAAATTCCGAGATACTCGCATGGAGATGGAATGACAGCAGTAGAAAGAATTTTACTGAAAGCTGCTGTACAGAGCAGACTGAATAAACGTATCATTGAAGAGATATGCAGGAAGGTGACACCTCCTGTACCACCAAAAAAGATGAGCTCTGCAGAGAAGAAAACTTTGGATAAAGAAGAAAGGTAACTTTAATAACAAGATAAAGGAGCAGTAGAAGGACAGTGTGTGTTGTGCATCTATTGATTGATCTTTAGGATTTTGTATGAATTACATACTAAAAGAACGAGTCTGGAGGGTATGAGAGACAGAGATTGACATTTGGGGGATGTCAGACTCAGCCACAAAGAATTGGCTGGAGTGGGAAGAGACTGACACTTGGCTGGTGGAAAAGGCTGGAACATGGGATTTGAGGGGAGTGGACAGTGCATAGTGTTAGAAGGTTAGGGCATAGAAAGTGGGGAATTGAGGTCAGAGTACTTACCACAGTAGCTGCAGTAGAGAGCACGGGTTGGAGTGAACAAGAAGACAATTGAGTACTTGTTCATCCAGTATTTTGAAGGGTTTATGTAACCAGAATATGTAGTAGTGGTTCTAGAAATTTGAGTAGAAAAGTGCAGTCCTCTGACTCAGTAGGTTTCTGGATTACTTTTATTTTTCTGCTATTTTATTTGTTTGAAAATAAATTTTTAATGAAAATCTCTCTGATATGTCCAAGGCCTACACTGTACTGGAAAATAACACATAGGAATATGGCAAATAGATTTAATATATTTGTATGCTACATATTTTACAAAGTAAAATTATTTTTGTCCTGCTTTATTTAATAGTTTAATTTTCAACACTGTTTGTAATAGTTCATTTAATGAGTGAAATAGTCAGGGTTTAGCATGTAAAATTGCTAATCAGAAAGAGCCAGAATGAATAGCTGCTTTAGATAGAACACAGCTACATTTTGGGCACCTAATCATTAATGTGGTACTCAATAGTGCTAGATTTATGTACAGGAGAAGCAGGGGCATGGATGAAACAAGTAACTTTTCATATAGTAAAAGGGTAAAGTCATTCCTTTCCCTCAGTAAAAGGATGTGATATTTTCAAGGATCTGTGGGAGGCCCACTAAGTTTTCAGTTAAGTTTGGGGGCTAAAGCAATGGTAAAAGTGAATGTTTCCCATTTTTTGTTGTTCTGAGTGATTATCTTCTTCTTAAATTTATAATGGTATTGGTGGACCGATGAAATTTATTGAAGGACAGTGTGATAACTGAAGTGACTAAAGACGATGTAGAGTGACAATGTTCATAAAGCCAGGATGCAATTTTTACCCTTTCAATTGTTTTAATTTTCCCCCCAATTCCAGTTTTGTGTCAGTGAAGACTGAGCAGACAGTGAACGTTAAGCAATCACCTTTTTTTAGCTTCAACATATAATGGCATCACTCAGGCAATGGATTGTTGCCATAGAAACTGAAATACAGAACTAGAAGCAAGCTTGAGCTGCTTGCAGTATTTTTTCAATTGCAGTGTCATATTCCCATGGGCCATCATGGAAAATTACTGAGCTGTACTGAATCTGTCAGAGTTTGTTTATGTCTTCTTATTAAATGCATCTATTTACAGTCACTCTGCTTTTAGTTGAGGTGTTGAGAAATTTCCAGGGAGAAATAAATAAAATCAAGTCTAATGAATGCTCTGGTCTGATCCTCAGAATAATGAATCTTAGTGATGTCGTAAATAGAAGTTATTTTGAGAAATGGTGACTGTAAAATGTAGCAGACAAATGGGCAGAGATATTGGGGTCTTTCAGGTGCCTTTAAGAAAACAAATTAGAAGCTTTGACTTACAAACAAGTCCCCTCAGGATGACAGGTTACACTCTGTGAGCTGCTTTGGGCCTGTCCATGCCAGTTCCTGTGCAGGACACTGATAATCACACAGTGCTTGAGATGTAAGAGCACTCACCCATCAGGGTATCAGACACAAGTGATATTTCTAAAGCCCATGTTAGTTACCTGAATCATCTCTGAGCACTGGAAAAAAATGCCTTGGAAATGCTGATGCACAGAATTTGTAGCTATGATAGAACTTCTGTAGCTGCACTGGGGAGGTGCTGTGTAACCCCCTCAGCTGAGGACATTTTTTGTGTGGTGAGAAGCTGTACTATAGGGCTTTTGTTTGGTTTTCTCACTTCCACACTCCCATTTCCTCTATTTGTAAGCTCATGTCAAAGTAAGGAAAATTAATGTCTGTTTTCTTTGTCGCTTTACATCCATCAATATTCCTGTACCCACTGCAGTATGTATTTATATAGGGAGTTATAGAGCCTTGGTCATACAGCCTTGTGCAGGTCACTGAAACAGTTTAAACAGTAGAATAGACAAGAGTAAGCCTCTGGTGTTTTTCATTTATAAATCCAGAGCTGTGACAAACAATGAGGAGAAGTTAGTGAAGTCAGCTTGGCCTCAGGGAGATAAGGGCTTTTAATCTGGATGCAATCTCAAGGTTCTTTAAATCCCAATACAAAAGTTGTTGGTGGCCTGTATTTTGGGTGGAAGTGGGCGAGAAGGAACCACTGTGAGGAGGCTTAGCTGGAAAATAAATTATTCATAATTGTTTCCCATGCCATCAAAAGCTTGATATCAAAAAGGGAGTGAGGTAGGCTTTTACTATTGTTATTAATTTGCAAATGTTGATTTCTCACAGAAGTACTCATTTTTGTACAAATGACATTGCTCTCTGGTTTTCATCCCATGTGGAACAGATAAAAAAGTTTCAAGATTAAGGTATTGAGTTCCTTTTCTTGCGATGGTATGGCCTAATCTGTTAAAAGATCTTGTGGTGAACACCTTTGAAGGTTGTTTCAGGACAGGATTTTATTCAGTTTTTTTCAGACTCAAAAGAAAGTAACACTAATTTCTTTAAAAACTCTGCTTTAGAAATGCAAAAGAATCCTTTTTTAGGCTTGGTAATTATCCCTTAATATCAACCTTCATTTGGAATGATACTGTTTAAGGTGGTAATTGTAATCAGCTTGACATTTTCAAGGGGGTTTTTTTGCTCCATTTTTATTTTTTTTCTTCCCCCTTCCTTCACATAGACGACAGAAGGCCAGAGAAAGGCAACAGAAACTGTTGGCCGAATTTGCCTCGAGGCAGAAAAGCTTCATGGAAACTGCCATGGATGTTGGTAAGTTTTTGTGTGGTTGACTGCTTGCTTTTATGCCTTTTCCCACATGTTAGTATTAAGGTTTCTACTCAGTTGAACTTACAAAGACACACACAAAAAAAACCCCAACCATCTAACCAAACAGGAAACCCTCCCTCAGATTCTGCTTTTCTATCCACTTGTTAACTTTACACTTAGGGAGCCTAACTTTGATTATAGCACAGATATTACTAAATACATAATTGCTAAAGAATAGATTAAATCTGTTGGACATAAATTTATTCCTAGTTTTTGTTAATATAGAGTACATGAAATGATTGAATATGTGATATGTTTTAAAGTATTTACATTTAATATAAAATGTCCCCAAATTAGTTTGTCTTTTTAAGATTGTATTTTTCTTTAATCTGTAGTAATAAAATTTAAGATTATTTCTCCATAGAGCCTCAAAGTTCAATATGGTGAAAATTTTAGCTTTTAAATGTGTTTATGGATCTAAGGAAAACATAATTTTTAGATCACCTCAGTTGCTATAAGTGATAATGTATTCTCTTTCAAATACTGTCTTTACACACAATCAGGTTTTGTTTTTCTTGAGGGTGAGTTCTCTCAGATTCTCATGCGTAGAAGTGCATAATCCTGATTAGTTTGTGTTCAGCTGAGGAATAGAAAATATTTTTGTCATTTGGGTCACTTCACAGAAAATTAGCACTTCTGAAAGATAAGAAAAAGCTGGAATCTTCCCAGACCTTCCATCAAGTATCATCTGCCGTGAAGTTCTGATTTGAATTTAAGCATTGGTTAGAAATATTTTGACAACTGTATTTGCTGAAAAAGTCTGTCTTGTGAAATTGTTAAATTCCCTTCAGTTCGTAGGTTGCTGAGAAGATTGATTCATTTAGACTTACTAAGGTTTTGGATACCTTAGCAAACTTAAATGGGGCTCTGAGCAACCTGCTCTAGTGGAAGCTGTCCCTGCCCACAGCAGGAGGGTTGGAACTTGATGATCTTTAAGATCCTGTCCAACCCAAAATTACTAATATTCTATGAAATTAATCACTCTAAATACGATGTTATGTTTGGAGGATGTGCAATACTCTAATTTTCATCTGTGAAATTTGTATTGTAAGTCAGCCTCACTAAATGGCAGCTATTTGTTTGTAATCTAATTGTTAAAGTAAGGAAGAAGAGCCTTGCAGTTCTCCTTATTAAAAATTAAGTTTTTATATGGTCATGGCTAATTGAAAGTAACTGGGAAACTTCGAATCTTCAGTCACTTATATTTTGAATTTATCATATTGCAGCTTTGAAATTGATGGGTTTTATATATGAAATCAGATATATATCTAAATATTTATATATGGATGTAGATGGACCTGTCAATAGCTATACAGCTATATTTGCTTATATGCATAAATGTGCATAATTACTTCCATGCACAGGTTTTATAAGCTATGTTTCAAGATACCTGCTTTGATTTGTGGATGAATCATGGTAGCTAAATCAGTAAATTACATAGCATTTATTTTTGTGAAGGACTGTGAATACTTAACTTTTAGTTAATTCATATTAAATTCTCAGGTAGGCAGACCTGGGCCTTTATTTTTATGATTGTGCATTAAAAAGTTCTTGGGCATGCAAGATTTAGATCACTTGCTTCTTAGTATTTAAAGAATTAGTACCTCCAGATGCCTCAATGTAAAATGTAGTGTTTATTGTCAGTTATACCAGATCATGCACAGCACTAAATAGAAACGACTTAATAAACTACATTTTCATAAAGTTAATTCTTCATAAAAATATTTGGCAGCAACTTAATAGAATTCCAGGCATTGTGTTAACTAATAATTACTTTGCCTTTCCACTAATTGTTTTCAGTGTCTTCTATGTTGTCATTCCATTTTCTGACTTTGTTATGAAAATGCACTGAAGTAGTACTATAGTCCAGTACTAGCTTTTATGTTCTGACTGGCATTAAAATAGCTCTCAGAAAGTAAGTTCATATGCTATTATAGTGCATGGGGTTTGTTTAAAAATCTAGATTAATTTTTGCCAGGAATATTTTCTTCAGTTTGTTGAATCTAAGTGGTTTGTTTGGCTGTGAATTCAATCTCTATATGATACATAAAATGACTGAAAATGTTGCAGAAACTATTGTTATTCTAATTTTAAAGCACAAAACACAGTAAGAATTTTGAAACTAGTCTTTTTTGAATGATTCAGTTCAAAACTACTCTTATGTAATTCATAGGTTTACCCTGAGTCATAGCCTAACAGTGCTGTAATAGCTGTTAGAAAGTAAAAAATTCTTTCATACTAAAATCAGTAGGAATTCGCTCCCCTCTCAAACCAAGTCTGTTACCTGTTACTTTTCTTACAGGTTGAAGCCCAGCAGTAGGTTTGTCTTATTTAGTTCTCTTGTTGTAACAGTAATACTGTCAAAAATGCAGAGATGGTGAGGCCTCAGCTCTCTTGTTTTG
The DNA here is from genome assembly GCF_037042795.1 of Molothrus aeneus. Lineage (NCBI taxonomy): Eukaryota > Metazoa > Chordata > Aves > Passeriformes > Icteridae > Molothrus > Molothrus aeneus. The sequence goes on along the minus strand of NC_089652.1, from coordinate 19,375,018 downwards.
TGACTGTTTCAGTTGGTGTCATTTGGGCAAATTTATATTATTATCACTGGTAAAACGTGAGAACTGTTGTAATTGGTTTGGGGCATAGCACTTAAAAACTTCATAATACCTTTCTATTGACAGTGTAGAAGATTGGAAATACTCTGAAAATAAATGTGCCTAGGAAGAGATAGGAATAATGGAGAATAGCCAAAGCTTAAAGGTTATTTTATTATAACCCACATACTTCTTAGTTTCTAAAGTGTTTAATAAAGTGCACAGAGGCGCTGTTAATCCCCTGAGGTATTCCCCTTTGATTGTTGGGATGCTGCAATGAAACATGGCTTAAAAGGAAGTTACCTAATTACATGTTAATTATTCAATATTAAATGTGTCTCATTTTACTAGTAGAATTTATTTATTTGAATTGACATTGACAAATTCATCTGAGATTCTGAAAATAAAGGTTGGCATTTTCTTTCACATAGTTACTGTAGAAAAAAATCCAATTATGTAGCACTTTCCATTTGTGCCCCCTGTTACTTTCTATTTATATTCTGTGACATCTGCAGAACTGCATTGCCATTCAAGCCTGCCTGGAAGTAATTAGGTGAAATTTAGAAACAGTTATGTTAATGAACTAGGATAGAACAGCATCCACTGTGCTGTCTTTAGCTGTTTGGCTGCAGGATAAACAAAAAAGGAAAAAAATAAACCAAGCAAAGTGTTCTAAAAACAGCAGATAGAGCTCTTAATGTGTCTGGGGGACAGTCCAGAGAGTCAAAAATGTGGTGTTGGTTTCAGCTCCACATGTCTTCCTGCTCCTGGTTATAGCTCCTGGTTACAGCTCCTCTGAGCTTCACCAGCACTGCCCCAGGGTGAGACCATGGTTTATCTTGTCATGGGGAACTCTGTGCAAGAAATTTTTAAAATTTCATAACCTTCAGAAGGGACTTGATAAGAACAAAACTAAACCACTCAGTTCTAGCTTAAGAGTAGCCTTTAACAAATTACAGTTATATTTGTGAAGATTTGTCTGTCTGAATTTTATAAAAACAAAATGTGATCTGTTCCAGGCAAGCTGCTGAACTACTTATCATACTGAAAAATTGCAAATTGGTTAAGTTGTTAATTATAAATGCTAAGATTGATTTCTTCAATAGTTTTCATGTCTCTGAAGTGGCTGGTGTAATTTTAAAACTTTTTTTAATGCATCCTGATAAGTATGCAGATGATCTTTTCTGTCTTTCTTACAATGTGTGCCTTAGCAGGATGACATTTTGTCCTTCATGAAACATTCCTTAGTTAGACTTAAAAAGAAGCTCAGAGTCTTAATGCAAGGTGACATATATTTCCTAACACTCAAGCTTCTGAACCCAGATAGAAAAATAAATTAGGTACTGATCTCTTGAGAATGTATATGCTGGGTCAGGGCAAAGAATATTAGCATACTAATGGTTGCTTTGATACCCAGGGGCCTCTTTGACACAATGTGTGCAGCAGGACAAATGTTGACTACAGCCAGTGGAGATTGTGAACTATATGTACTGTGTTTACAAAGCCCTTTTGGTTTGGGGGCTTTGCTGAGTGGAGGAAATAACAGAATGCATCCTTAGCTCTGGAGAGTAGAAATGAAATTAAAATCAGGTAGCAATGCATTCTGCAGTACATCAATGTGCTAGTTTTTCACAGATTGATCAGTAATTTGTTAGGAGGTAGGAAGTGCTAGGTTTTTGTAGCTTTGTGTCTCTACTTCTATTGGTACAAAACTAAACAAAGAGCTAAATTATTAACTTTTAAAAAACTCTTGGGAGCTACAGGGTTTGGCTCTTCCCTGGATTTCTGTCACAGTTTAAATTTGTCCATCCTCCTTCAGTGTTTTAAGGTTCATATTTATTCAGATTTGTAAAATAATTCCCAAGGACATAGAAAAGAACCCACTGAAAGGGGATGAGGTATACTACAACATAAGACAAATCTCATGACAGAGGCTTGGTGAACTGATAGCAGTACCATGTGTTTTACCTTGGCTTTTTCCTTGGCTCCTTCTTTACACACTGCCGTCGTTAGGACAAGTCTATGAAATCAATTAGGTTAAATCCTTGGAGCTAGTTAAAGTGAGTAATTGAGGTTTATCAGAGTCCATTCAAATGAAGTGAAAGGTTTTGTTTGTTTGGTTACAGTTTTTCTGGTATGCCTACTTATTTGAGATTTAAATTTCTTGCCAGTATCCCTTTGTTTTCTTTTACTAGCTCAGGTGCAAATTACTTTATTAGGAAGTCTTCCTTGGTGCTAGTAGCTTACTTTCCTTGGAGGTTTATTGTTTGCCAGAATAGCCTAGCTACATCCACATCTAAGTAGTTGTGAAGGAAGCATGCACTTAATCACTGAGTTCTAAAAGTAAATTAGCCTGATTTTTATGTGCCTGTTCCCCATAGGCAATAAAAGTATAAATTGCATATATTGAACAGATTTTAAACATCTTTTAAATCCTAAGTTCTGGGATTTTTTTTCCCTCAAGTTACAAAATAGGCAATTTGTGATGAATTAATGGTATTTTGTAAATTAAATATTGACAGATTCTGATGACTTCCATTGAATTGCTCTAAATCAGATTGATACATTGTATTCTCTTTCTACGCTTCTGAAAAATACTGAGCGGTTGCATATTTTTTGTGTATTGACAATATTTTAGAAAAGGTGGGAAAAGAAAGCTGGAACTCTAGGCCTTGCCATTTCTTGCATTTGATACATAGGTGTACATGATTGTGCATTGCACAATTATGAGGTGATGTTCAATATAAAAAATAGCATATTTTATGCTCGCTCCCTTCTCTGCCACCATTTGCTTCTTAGTTTCCTGGATGTTTTGGAACATTTGCAATTGATGCATTGTGCTTTTTATTTCACTGTACAGCTGGCTGCCACTAGATGGTGATAGACATGTGTACAATATTAACAACTGCACATCAGTGAAGATCAGGGCTCATTTTCATATGACCCTCACTAACTGACTAGGAAATCAGTACTTACTAGAACAGTGTAATTTTGATTCAGCCCTGTGAGCAAGAGCATTGCATGGAGTTTTTTATAGCAAAGAAATATTCTGCCTGGCACCCAACGCGCCTCTCCTTATGGCAGCAGCCTCCTGTGCTGTAGTAGACTTGTAGTAGACTTTCAGAAGACAGCAGTTCTCCTAAAAACAATTCTGCATGAGGACTGTTGTTCTACTCAAGGTTTTTGGATTCTCTATCCAGTACTTCAGCCTACTTAATCAGAGGGATAAAGGATATGGTAGAAGTTAGGGAGGAAGTGTTTTCCTTTAGAAAAATTTTGTTCTCGGAAAGACACAAAGAAAACCCACATATTCTAGGTCAAGAGGCTGACTGTATGTGCAGCAGGAGTGGATCATTTAGTCCTAAGGTGCTTTTCTTTCAAATCAATAAAGAATTCTTCACTTGGATGGTAACATAACATAAAATGGTTTGCCCTGAAATCAGCACCACCTACTGTCATGTGATCAAAGCTGTGTGAAGTGCAGTGGCTTTGATACTTCAGAGCTGGGCCTTAGCCTTGAACATTTCTGTGCACCTAGGAAGGAGCAATGTGGACCATGAAGAAAACACATAATCATTTTTCCTTCTAATGGTTGTTTCAGTCAGCTAATCTGGTTTTACAAGAGAGTCATATTATTGTCCTTCATCTCTCTATGTTCAAAGTTTTCAGTATATCTAATGAAATAGAAGTTAGATCTCTCTTTTATAGAAGTTTTTAAGAGATCAAGTTTAATACGAAACTCAAATAAAGCATTTAATTCCACAGGGAGTAATTTTGCCTATTGAAAAAACACGTACTTCCTACATTTTGTAGGTGTCTTTCCTGGAAGCAGAAAGGTTTGTTTCAAGCAACTGACAATGTTTTAGTTGTAGATAAACTAGAGAAAATATTTTGTAGTTTTTTCATCACTACCTCAATGCAGATGGGTTTTTGGACATCCTCAGATGGAAATCCTCAATTGGATTTCTTTACTTCTGTTTAATATGATTTTTTTAAAATTTGTTTTTAGAATCACCAGATGCTGACATTGCCATGGAGGTAGCTACATCTGAACAGCATGTTTCTGAGGCAATATATGACTGTGTTATTTGTGGACAAAGTGGCCCTTCTACTGAAGACAGACCTACAGGGCTAGTTGTACTATTACAGGCATCCTCAGGTATGAATGTGTGGCTTGTAGGAAAAACAGTGTTTCTGCAGCTTTTAGCATGTGTGCATAAATCCTGTTGTGTCTCCTTAAGTCTGGAAGCACTGGGTTTCCTATTTTTTTTTGGTGGATGGTCCTCTATGAGACACGTAAGGAACTTCTAAAAAGTTTGGGGAAAGAACAAATTGTTTAATTCCTTCCTACTTTCTATTAGCTTTTGCAAATGCAGAAGTACATTACAGACCTGCAGGAAAATCAGTCCTGGAAGGAGAAAGAAAATTAAACAGCCATCAGTGCATCTGCATGTAGATACGAATGTTAGTGGATACGGGTGTTTGTGTGTATGTTCCAAACCAAAATGGCCTGATTGTTCTCTGAGTTGTTCAGCCTGTTGTTACCCATGGCACTGTGTGTTCCCTCTCCTGTGGCAGTGCTGGGGCAGTGCCGCAATAGCACGGAGCCAAGGAGGCTCCCCACGACCGAAGAGGAGCAGATCTATCCCTGGGACACCTGTGCAGCGCTGCACGACGTCAGGCTCACAACGCTGCAGCGCTACTTCAAAGACGTAAGCATTGCATGGCAACTAGGCTAGCACCTAACAACAGTTGGATGTAAAAAGAGAATGAAATTGCAGCTTAGAGCTCTCCTAGTTTCATGTCTACATTTAGCAAATGCTTTTTCATGTTGCAGTCATTCTGAAGTGTTTACATTTGATAGGCTCCTTATTTTTAAATAGTTTCTGGCTTTCTTCCATTATATTTTGGCAATAGGCATCTAGTATATATAGAGCTATACAGTCATTAAACATCCACACAGATACTCTCTAGAAGAAGGTATTTCACTCTCCCGTGTGACCACACAAGTGAAATTTGTGTTCACTGTCTAAGCAAACACCAGTTCTCTTGTAGCCATTCAGAAAACCCAGTCAAGGAATTGCTCTTAATTAGGTAAAAGTACTTTGGAAGTGCAGAGTAAGTGGAAAGATTTGTTGTAATCTGTAACAGGTTTCTGAGCACTACAGAGAAGGGGAGTATGAGTTGATGGGAAGGAGAAACCTGTAGAATGCATCCTCTTCTACTGAATCCTCAACTCTGCACAATATCTGAAGTTCAATTTTACATTTATTGATAGTAGATGTCTGCTTTGCAGTTCTGTTAGCTGTTCCAAACAGTTTTACAGCACTTCACAAAGCCAAGTTACAGCTTTTCCCTTTTAATTTTGAGAACCAATTCTTGTTGCTTAGCAGGACATACTCAATTGTAGACCTTAGCAGAAGGGCTGCCTGTGACTTCCCTTGCTAGTGCCTAAAAGAGCTATGTAAGATAATACACAACTGTTCTGAGAAATCATTTTCAGGGAGAATAATATGGAACCTTTGATCCTAAATTAGCTTCTATAGATTAGTCCTAGGTGAGATGCCAGCTTTTCAGTGTATCTAACTAAATAATGAGCCTTTAGAAGCTTGAAGATTGTCTTTAAAGTGGAAAAACAGGCAATTTTTATTCTAACATAGTTGCTAGCTTTTTCATAATGACATCCACAGATAATTAAAATTTGCCAAATGCAGCCAAGCTCGTTTATGTAGATTAATGTAGAGTAAAATTCTTAATTGTTTTGATACAGTCCTAAGAATTGGTCATTTTTTCAGAAAGCATCTCATTCTAAGGAAAATATGCATTTTCTTGCTAGAAAGTGAAATTCTGAAAGACCTAAGCAAAAAATTATTTTTTAACAAACTATTTTTTAGCTGAGAAAGAGTTTGTGGACATGCTTTTCTTCTTTTGACATTGATGATACTGGGTTAGTGTATCAGTTAATTAGTATTTTTTCCTGCTGAAGTGATAAAAAGCATTGAAGTAGTGCTGAAGTGGAGCTTTATTTTTACATGTTGGCATACTGACAAGAACTGCAGAAGTTTTACTATTGGAAAGAATAGCATAAGAGCTGCCATGTCAGTCAGCATAAATAAACACTTTTTATAAATTCTTTTTTCTTTATTTCCTCAGGATCTCTTTAATTAGGTAGCATGCAAATAGAAATTTGTCTATCTTGTAAATCTTGATGTTTTAATAAATACTTTTATAGCTTTGTATATTATAGTTGTTGTTTTCTCTTCCTGTTGTTGCTTTGATTTAGAGTTCCTGCCTACAAGCAGTGTCAATAGGCTGGGAAGGAGGTGTTTATGTACAAACCTGTGGTCACACTTTACACATAGATTGTCACAAATCTTACATGGAATCGTTACGGGTAAGTAAAGCTGAGGCTCATAGCTGTTTATTTGGATCTGAACTGCTTTTACTGAAATCACTTGGATTTATGCTGTTCAAATCAATTCAATCCCATGTTTTGTATGCCTGTACAGAATAGTTTCATTGTGTTTCAGGAACTTAGTCTCTTACTGCATCTTGACATTATTAACAAAAGTACTTTGTTTTCTGTTATTCTGATATATCAGAAGAAATCTCATGCAAAATTAACCAGCACAAAAAAATAAAGACTAAATGATGACTCCTGGTTTCATATGAACCAGCATTTTCGTTCAAGATGACTTTACAGGATATTTCTTCAGGTTTTGGGTTTGGTGGATCTTTTGGTGGGGTTTTGTTTGTTTGAGGGAGGGGGATGGTTGGTGGAGGAGGGTGTTTGTGGTTTTTGTTAGTTTGTTTTTCTGGTTTAGGATTTTTTTTGTAATTTTTGTTGATTTCATTTTGAAAAAAAGCTGTGAGCAACTCTTTGTATTTTTAGTATCAGCATTGCTCCTACTGTGTGAAACTTAACCTCTAAAGAAACTAGAAGGTGTGCCAACTTGGATCCCATGATGAATTCTTTTCCATATTCATTTAAATTTGCTTGCAGCAGTAATTGCATCATCAAGATAAATATGTGATTTTTATGTTATTTTATAAAGAATACAGCAGCAAAATCTAGACTTTCATGATAGAGTCTCACTTTACAGAATTTTGGAAAAGAAGATTTTTTGCACCATATAAATTCTGAAGTCATTTTTTGGTGGATTCTCTATTAAACTTGAATCAAACTGTTACTTCATGTAATTGTATTCTTGAAGATTCTAGATTATTTAAGTGAACTTCTGCTCCTAGCATGTTTTACTAGTACATAGATGAGTGCATAATAATTTTGACTATTTACTACCATTTTTTGGACTGAAACAATTTATATAGAGCTGTGTTCATCTGGATAAAACATTTATTTTTACATAATACAGTTAGATATCAACATGGGAAGCCACAGAGGCAATTCATGAAGCTGAAGCAAGGTTTCTTGCCTGTTTACAAGAGTACTGAGGACACATCCTCACTTTCCAAATGTGTATTTCTGTGCCCATTCTTTCATCCTTCATGTGATACAAGAAATAATCAGGGTTCTTTTCATGCTGCCTGCCAATGGCTACTTGATTAGGCTTTTTTCAGCCTCTACTTGGAGTCTGTACTTGGAGGTTAGGCCATCTAATCTCTAGAACTTCATGGGAATTGTCAGAAAGAGACAACACACTTGAGATTTTGGAAATACTCCATTTAAGACTTTCTACTTTATTATGGGGATATTGTTGACAATGGAGAGTGCTTAAAAATCAGGAAAATTGAGTTGGAGGATTGTAAGACAGTCTCTAGTAGCTAATACCTTTGTCAGTAAAATGGGTAACTATTCTAATTATTCTTTCTTTACAGTTTTAGGTCTTAGACTTAGTTTTGTTCAGTATACACCTACAATATCAAGCTAAAAAACCAATAATCATTCACAAATTTCATCTCCATCTCTTTTATTTCCTTTTAGAATGACCAAGTTCTCCAGGGTTTTTCAGTGGACAAAGGAGAATTTACCTGTCCCCTGTGTAGGCAGTTTGCCAACAGCGTTCTTCCTTGTTATCCTGGAAACAACATGGAAAGAAGCGTTTGGCAAAGTCACAGTAACAAGTGTTTGCAAGATCTTGTGCAAGAGGTGGAAGAGCTTCAAGAACAGCTGGGAACTTTCCCAGTAAGCATCAGTGTAAGGCAGAAAGATCCTTGTTAATTTGCCTCTACCTTTCAGTTTTTTACATTATATTGCATTTGTGATCTCTTAGAATCCTGGCAACCTCGGAAAGTTCGTTTTCTTCTGATATTGAAGGCAATATACCATTGTTTTCTTATCAAGAAACTCAGAGCATTTGCTGTGTTACCTATGAAAAATAAACAGTTGAAAGCTGTGACAAAATGTGATTAATATAATTTTTTTATTGGGTACATTTTCAGTTTTCTCCATAGTAATTTACATAGAACAAAGTAATATAAAATATATTTGTAATTCTCGTGCAATGAAAAAACACCAATAGTCTCATAACTGGAAGCTATTTAAACTATGCCTCTTAAGAACTTTATAAGGTATGGATTATTCATTTTACAGAAAGAGCAATTTGCAGATGCTCATGTTTTACAAAGCTTCATGAGGTCCTCTGAATGACAGAATAAATTATATTAAATTTTGTTACCTTCAAGTCTCAATGGAGATGCTTTGTGTTTTCGTGTACCTGTACAGTGCAAGTATACTTTAAAATAGCACAAGCACTGAGATTCTTAAACTTAGGAGATGGAAAAACCAGTTATGTTTTCATATTCAGAACAAATCAAAATAACTATCCAAAATATCCTGACAGTTCTGTGAATGCATTTTTTCATAACCTGCAAATGTGTTTTACAAATATGAAAGCGCTACGCTTTATAATCAGCTACTGCATTTCTTCAGGTAAAATTAACTAATCTTCTTTTGTGTCTTTGTTCATAGTCTGAGACCAATCTCAGTAAAGAAATGGAATCTGTAATGAAAGATATAAAAAGTACCACACAGAAGAAGTATACAGATTATAGTAAGACTCCTGGATCACCTGACAATGATTTCCTGTTTATGTATTCTGTAGCCAGGTGGGTATGTTTCCTTTATATTTTTTCTTCTGTATTTCTCACTAATGATATTAGTCACTAGATACCTGTCTTCTTTTAAAAAAAAGCATGTAAAAATATTTCATCCTCTCCAAAAAGGACTTTTTGCATACTCAGTACATCAAGGTTGCATTTTCTGATTTTCATATACAGGCATTATGCAAGATGAAAACATGTGTCTCTCAGTTCATTTTTACTATATGTAGCAGTGGCACAAAACCCAGAGAACACTGTCGTATGCTTATTTAGTTTTCTTCTTAATTCAAGGTTTTGCTTTCCATAAATCAAAATTTTATGTTGCATTTCTTGTTTGGCTTTCATTTCCCAAATTGTCAAATCTACTTTATCTGTCTTTTACAGAATGAGATTTTTTTTCTGTATCACTGCCATATTTCTAGTTTTTTAAATCACAAGGTGCTTTTTATCTCTCTGTCACACATTAGTTTTATTTACTTAAAAGAAGATCACAGAAGGAGCTTTTTTATTACATCAGTAACCAGGAATTTCTCTTCATATAGTCTTTAGACTCCTAAAAAACTGTCAAAACCGGCAGTGTTTTTTTGGTGATGTTTGATTGTAGTTTTAGAGCTGTCAGTGTCACATCCGCTCTCCAAGAAAACCAGCCCCTCCTTCTCTACCATTCATGTTAAGGTAGTCTGAATGGTTAATCTATTCAGTTACTGTAATACCAGGTTTTCCCATAAGAACTTGATATACTCACTAAGCAAATAATTTTCTAAACTCTGGCTTAGTGAGGCCTGCAGGGAAGGTGCTGACTGCAGAGAAACTGCAAGCATAGAAGTGATGCCATTGAGTAGCGTTTTTTTATTGCAGTTTCATAAACTCTCATTGCTGAGTGTCTTTAGTACATAAACAGGGGAAATATTCAAGCCTTGGCTCAGCAGGACTCTGAGGTTCCACTTAGCAGGACTCTGTAAGGTTCTGCTTTTCACCAGAGGTTACACCCTCTAATCTCTAGAATTCTCCTCCAACTCAGATCATTATATTCTTCTGTTAAAAGAAATACTATCTGTATTCTTTCAGAGTATTTTAACTGATGCAGAAGAGCTATGACATTCTATACATAGCAAGTTAAAGGATTATTCTATATTTTTAAGTGGTATATGCTCGACAAGGATAAGTAATATTGGGATGTTAGCAATTACGTGTTTGATCAATACAATTAAATACCCTTCCAAAAATACAAAGGACTCAAAACTATTATTTCACATATCAAAGTATGATTACTTATAACCATAACTTGACATGCCATTTAAGATAAAAAAGGTGTTAAAATACCTTCCTGGGTGCAATGTCATAATAACTTTTAAAATGCTAGCTAAACATATTTTAAATGTATCTCTGTATTACTTTTATATTTACACAGAGAGCTCAGGATTTGTTTTCATTCAAAGAGTTAAAAATACCTCAAACCAGAGCCACATTTCTTTGCTGCTTGCACTGCTGGAGAGAGAACTCTTGGTTGACCACTAGGATTAGGATATGTCACTTGTACTCCTTGTGACCTCTTCCTGTTAGGGTTAGACTTGTGTCACCAATTTTCCATTTATGCATATTGGAGGAATTTCAGGTGTTGGATCCAGCCTTCTGTATTGTTACTGTAACTCATAAGATCACTTATGAGGGAGCCTGGCAGATCAGCTTCAAGGTGGTTAACTTCTCTTGCTTTTCAGTGCAGCAATCCAGATTTACATTCTTCTACTACTTGATAATTGCATAAGAACTACAGGGTTAAAAAATTAAACTTTTAAATAGACATGTTAATATAACTTTACAGTTTGTATTTATGAAAATAAATCTGTACATCATGTTCCAAACTGGAAGAGTTTGCTTTGTATGATTTTATTATGTGTTTACTTTTAAGTAATCAAAAACGGACTATCCACAATTAAAATTACATACTGAAGTAGTTTTACTTTCTGTAAATTATTTCTGTCATTCTACCTATTTCTTCCTTATTTCCATCCAGAGTTTTTCTTGAGGTGATGATACCCTTGTGTTCCTTACCAACCAGTACCCTTTGAGCATCTCTAGCTCCAGGTGTTCGGAAGCATTTAATTGTTTTTGGTCAGACCATCTACAGCTGTTTCACAGTTTTTCCTGGTATTTAACCCTTGCTTAGATGAGCATTTGAATACAATGATATTTTGATTAACTCCATATATTTCCATGTGAATTAAACACTCTTAATCTTCTTATAAGAGTGTTCATGTAAGAACATGACTTCTTTTAAGTCATGTTCCATTTTCAGTCAGAAAATGACATCATCTCCTGTCCTGAAAGGTGCTGGTTTACAGCTGAATGCCAGCTTTGCAGTGGATTACTGCATGCTGGAATGAGAATGTGAAACAATACGTAGCCAGTTGCTGCAGGTTATTCTTTCTTCTTCAGGAAAAAAGGAACCTACTTTTCTTCATTTTTGCTTACCCAGGTATATGTCACTGGTAGCAGAGAAAAAAATTACAAAAGAACTCTTTACCACCTTGTGAGAGGGCTAGCTGCTGCCTGCTTTCCTAGCAAAAGAGGCATTCTGGGTCTGGCATCCTGATTTGCATGCACAGCTGGAACAGCAACTCCTTGGCTACCTCCTGCTTTTCCAAGAGTCATAATCTTGTTAGATTTGGACCCTTTTCATGCATTTCTCCTTGTCTTTGCTGACATTTATGAGATGAGTGTAGGTGTCATTCCCAAATCACGTGTGCCTAGCTTTAATTTTAATAGCTCCACATTCAAAGCATTGAAGACTGTCATTTGTGGTGATATCTTGGAGGACTGTTTATGTATTGCACAGCAGTAGGTTTCATGCTTTTGTTGGCTGTGCAAACAAACCTTTTGGCTTTTCTGTCAGCTATGTATAGACAAATGTAAGAGCCATGTGTTCTTTCCTTCTGAGTCTGTGTCTCAGTATCTGGGGTTTTTCCTTGTATGTGTTGTGTTTGTAAATTGAAGTGAGAAAAATGATAGTCCCAATAGGAAGAGCGAGTCCATCCAAATATCTTCCCTTTCTGGAAAGGATGTGGCATTTTTACTTCCCTCTACTCTGTCTTGTATGAATTCCCAGAAATGTGAAATCACCCTTCCCACCCCCAGTACGTTCCTTTAACAAAAGCCCCCAGGAAGGGATGAAGTAGGTCTGCTGTTAATCAGGAGTCAGGACAGCTGAGAGAAATCCATTCTCTCAGGGTTTTTTCTGTGAGGGAGGAGGATAAAGGCAGTGTCCTACAAAATGTTTTGCTGCAATGAATGACACTGAGATTTCTAGATAGGAAAAGAAGACACTTATATAGATTTTCTTTCTCATTCTCTTTCCTTTATGTTGAGGATTCTGAGATAGCAAAGGATTCTTTCAGAGACCACTCTGTGTTCCACACTCCTATCAGATGCCTCCAGTTTTTCTTCATTACTTTTCTTCAGTAAAGGGCAGGGGATCTTCAAGGCAGAAGGGAGCTCAAATTAGGGAGGAGATACACTGGTCTCCTTCAAAAATTATTGAGGTCTGTAACTGATGTAGGATATTTTCTGAAGGATAAGTGTTCATTTTCACAGAAGATGCTTTGTCTACATTTTTATGCCAAGTTATAGATATGTTTTCAAAGAGACATATTGAAGGAAAAGGTTAATACTTACATTTCCAAGAAAGCTGAGCTATAGGGTGCTGCTTTTGAGGAGCTGGGGACAATGAAGAAGTGTGGGAGGTGAGAGTTGGTATTGTATATGTGAACAGAGTATGTGATTACAGAAATAACTTTCCTTACATTCCCTATAGTAAAAAGTACTATATGACACCTCATATGTCACAGCAAGAGGTACTTTTCAGAATGGTTCCTGAGGTTTTTTTTGTGAAATGGTACATATGCTTTGGTGAAAGGAAAATTTAAAATTGTAGATCTAGAAAATTGTTCTTAAACATTCAGGTAGTCTTTTGATTTAAATCTTAATTATCCTCATTTTAATGGAAGACTGTCATTGATTTTGTTCTACAAATTAGTTATCAGAATGTTCGTAGAAATAAAACATCCTGATTTCCTTCATATTCCCATGATGAACCAGCACATGCTGATCTACAGCTGCTATTTTGTCCACTAATATGAAATCCCTGTCCCTGCTTCCTTGCTGGTAGATTTTCAGAAGTTCAGTGAGCACTGCAAATCGCCTGAAGAGTGGAAAATTCCCCTGTCACACAGATGCCCTTATCAGCAGCAACCAGATGGAGCTCTGAGCAGGCACATTATCAATGTTAAATTGCCTTTTCTGAGTAGAGAGGATTAAAGCATTCCTTCAGAAATGGATGGCATAAGCTGCAAACTTAGGGATAGGAATATTCAAAAATGTTGCTATTTTAAAAACATAGGAAAATATCTTAACAAACACTGCATATCAAAGTGTATTATTCTTTCAAGTTGATGAAGCTGAAATTCTTGAAAATAATTTGTTTTGAGTAAAAATCCTCTAGTTTCTTCTTAAATGGCAGGGGAGGGGTGTTCTTAGCTTGGATATGTTATGTGCCTAAAATTCTAGAATAGATTTTAATATGGAATCAGTCACATTATATCAAACCTAAAATTGTTTCATTTCTCATTAAAGGACAAAATATGTATAGAAAGAGATTGGCAGTTTGGATTGAATCAGCAAAACAACACTTCAGAATAATAGAATTATATTCCTTCTAATTTTTAAAATGTATGTTGACTTACTAAAACAGGCTCTCAGAGAATATAACATAAAGTGTTTGTTACAAATCTTGACAGTACAAGATGCAGCAATGAAACATCCAATTCCAAAATTAAACAAAATTATCAAATTTGGCCTAAACAATTGGTGCCTAAGTATCAGATTACAGTAATACTGAGAAAGAAAGCATCAGTGTGGCATGCAGAGATTCAGTGACACAACTACTGGTTCATACTAATGAGCTGCAGTGAATAGCATTTCATTCAGAATTAACCTCCAAGGCTTTTATTAACTAACTTATCTATAAAGGGCAGTGCTTTAATTATAATTTAGACTGTATTCATATTTAGTTGATGCCATATCCATTGTACTCTCTGATTGTCTGAAGTGAAACAAAAGCTTTGCCAATGGAGAGAACGCTTTTTAGATATATATGATTGACTGAAAGTTAGCCAGTCTGTATATTGTCTTTCCAGATTTGCACCTAAATTCCCTTATTATGCTGTGTGTGCATACAGAAGAAAGACAGAGAATTAACACTTTTTAATTCTCCTCTCACAACTCAATATAGTACTGTGTTAATATAGTACTTAAAAGCATATATAACAATATCTTAATAAAGTTTGTTTTGTTCTGAGCTGTATTTTGGCAGTGTTTCACACTGAAGATTAGTTCACAGTATTATTTTATTTAGTGTATTCTGGGAGTTTGTCATGATTCATTTGTGTCTGTAGAAGCTTGAATAATGTTGTTCCATTCAATACTGTAATGTTTTTCTTACAGAACAAACTTGGAACTTGAGCTGGTCCACCGAGGAGGAAATTTGTGTTCAGGAGGTGCAAGCACAGCTGGGAAAAGATCATGTTTAAGTAAGTTTCATGTTATTAAATGCAGTATAAATTATTAGAATATTGACTAAAGATGTCTGGTTTTTTCTGGTATTTTCTAAATTACGTCAACTTTTTCCTTCTAAAACCATTTTTTTCTGCCATACGGAGTCTTTGATTTTTTGTTTCTGTTAGAGAAATCTGAAAAATAATTTGCACAAATTCTTCATTAGAGCTGTTCATGTCTTGTGAGTACAATTATCTAGAAATCAATTGTCATACTATGCATGTAATATTTTTTAATAACTGCATTTTTGTGAGTAACACTAGAAGTATATTAAGGGTGAAGCAGGAAAGCTTTGTTTCACCCTGGTTGTTGCTAGCAATAGGAGAGAAGTTTGTTTTCTGAATGCTAATATAGCTCATGACTTGGTGTCATACTTAGAAATATGCAGCTACAACATCCCATGTCTTTGTCTAGTGCTTCCACAAAGTATTTCAAATTTTCTTTCCTAGAAACTTTCAAATTTTGTTGTTCTAAAATCTTCAGTTATTGTCAAATAAAGCAATTTCTTGCTGCCAGAAGTGTTTTTTTCTTAAAAGAAAATATTTTAATCTTTTATTGGAATATTAACAGTTACAAGTGGACATTTTCTTTTGTCAGGAAAAACTGGAAAGCCTGCCAGAATACTGCTACTAATGCTTATTTAAGTCAAGCTTATGTAGCAATAGCAGCAGATTTGGTAGGAAAAAAGAAAGCTTAGGCCCATCTCTGTCTTTTGTACACAATTTCTGGGGGATGCATTCCTCATCTTTGAGGTGACGAGCCACCCAAGAAATCTCACCAGGTTGTCATTATGCTGTCCACATTCCCTCTAGGACAAAAGTCTTCTGCTACTGCCCAACTAATTTCATTTGTGTGTTGTTAATTTAAAAAGTCGTTTTAACCTGTATTGTACTGCACATTGTCTTTCCCCACCATCATTCTCCCCCTTTCTCAGCTGACCAAAGTACCTGAAAAGTGCACGTGTTAAAAAGAACATCTCTAGATCACTGTGTGCAAATTTAGTCAGCCAGGGTTCTGCAGATACCACTCTGTGGTAGTCTCGTAACAACTGTGAAGTTTGGTGATTAGATATTGTGGGAAATGGAATATATTGTCCCAGGTGAGCTGTTACAGCAGCAAACATCAGGGAAGATGGTGGGAACAAATAGGTCAAGAGCTGTTTAAATAGATTGTACCATGAGGGCAGCTACTCTTGGGAAGTAAAATTAAGAATGATTAATGTAGCTCTTAGTATCGCTGACCAAGTGTGTGTGAGAAGAATGGTAAAGAAAATTTGCCTGCAAAAGTGCCATTTTAAGGCTTAAAGTTTTCTATGTGTGTGCAACCAAAAATCCAAATAGTATCCTATTATTTTTTACTTAAAAATCAAGTCCTATTTGAAGGAACACATTACAGTTTTAAAGTCTATGGCCTTGCAAATTCTCATGAGTTTAGGGAAAATTATGATATATAACAACTGTACAAGTCTTATTTCTCTGTTTTAAAGTGTAACGGACCTGTTTGTCTTCATTGTTCCATATTTACAGAACAGGGTCACAGCACAGCATTAAGGCTGAATAACTGTGATTTCTCTGTACAGTTTTTATATAAGGCCTTGAGTAACCTGTCTAATGGAATATGGCAGGGTCTGGGTGGGGACTAGGTGATCTTTAAGGTCCATTCCAACCTTAAGCATTCTCTGATTCTGTGCCTCTCTTTAACTTACGTAGATGTTTTTCTTTGCTATTCGTACTCTGGTAATCTTGCACTAGTTGATGAGCAGTTCCACAACATTTTAAAGTTACATATTAATGAATTTATAATCTTCCTTTTTTAACTTTGAAATAGTATTTTTCATTCTGTCTGTCTAGTCTCTTTTTTTTGTTTTGGTTTTTTTTTTCCTTTTTCCCCTTTGTGAGAAGGATAGGATTAGGGTTTTGGGTCAAGATTAAATATTTTATCCTCTTGTTCTCTAGCTGCAGTTTCTCTGTAAATGAGCTCCTTATCCCACAAATAGCAGTCTGGCATTGCACCATCAACTGCATTAATTGGAAAGGACATTATTTACAACTGGACATCAAAAAATTATTTAAGAGTTGTTTAATTCTTCTTAAATAGGATATCTAGCACCTTTGTAACTTCTGGAATGGCTCTAAACATTGAGAAACAGTACTGCTTTGTGGGAGTTGTTTTGGTTGGTTTGTTTTGGTTTTCTTCTTCTCATTCATTTGAAGCCCTTATCTTGATTGTGGTGTAAGCACAGCAGTTTTATCACTGCTTTTAGTGTTTTTGTGAGCATAGAAACTCATTGTTTCTCTTCATGATTCTTCTTTATCAAAGTTTTCAACCATGTTTAAAGTAACAGCTGTCTCCATTTTATCATTATGAACAGTGACACTTGGAGCCACTTAGTATTTCCTGTTGGGAGAAAAACCTGACTCTGATTTGCAAGATTGAGTTCCAGCTGTCTCTTTCGTATAGTTGTTGATGTAGCTATGGTTGCAAAGAGTCCTATGCAGCTCTCTGCAGCCACTAAAAACAAAGAGATTGAAATAAGTTTTTAGGAACGTCTTGCTACAGCAGGTTTCTGTCATTGATTGGGCTTTTTGGTGTTGCAGGATTTGGGTTTTTGGATTTGTTTGCTTGGTTTGGAGTTTTTTTTCAGGTAGGAGCTGTCAGTCTGCAGTTCCTTGGTGCCCATTCGTGCTAACTTGGAAAAAGCAGTTTTTGTCACCAGCAGATGATCTTAAGTATTTTCTAAAACACTTGATATGCCACTAATATGTAGTGTGGGAGAAGCAAGGATAGTACTGTTAGAATTCTGTTGCTAAAGTTGATTTCATACACTGGTGAGTTTGGTATAGAGGTCAATAGCTGCTTCATCAGCAATTAAGACTTAGTGGAGATGTAAGAGATTTTGTAAAGACTATCCAGTCTTAATGCCTTAATAGGCTTTTGCTGACCTTCATGGTTTTTTACTGATTCAAGTCTACTGGATCAGTGATGAATGGGAAGATGTTGTCAACAGGTCTTTGCAGCTGCTGTTGCTAAGTGGACTATGTAAATCTCTACCAGGAGAAAAATATTTCTCAGTCTCCTTACTGACAATCAAGTCCCATCTGGTTGTATCAACTGGTTTTAGTTGTAATCTACATTCTTCTTGATAGTCCCAGGAAACTATGGGAGAAGAAGTGGAAGAATCCCTGGTCTGGTAAGATCTTCACAGTTGAGACAATGATGTTTTCAATTCCACCTGCAGTGAACTGCTGTGTCACTTTGTGATGTTTTCACATTGCAAATATGAATACTAATTTAGGGAATGTAAAAAGGGAATATCTGGATCAAGACAGAAAATTCCATGACAGCAGTCTATGTCCTAAAATAAAGAGAGGGGGTATAAACACATTATCTAGACTGTTACAAGCAAGGCAAAGGCAGCTCATTCCTTTGTTTGTTTTCATTATGACAGCACATTGCTCTACATTGTGGAATTAGAAAACATCATCTGATTTGAACTCTGGTAATTTGAGTTTACCAGTCAAGAGACCAGAAAAAAAACACGTAGGAAAAAAGGCAGCAAAACTTACACGGAAATTTGGGATCAGCTCAGCAAAGATCAAACCAAGATTACGAGACCAAAACTTAAATCTGAATGGAACTTCCTGAATAGCTAATTTTTGTCAATTGAGCACAGCATTTTTAGAATTTCTACCATTCATCTATCAAATTGTTGTCTTTTTATGTCTTGAATTTAGTTTTCTTTTGTGCTGTGCATATCACACTAAAACTGAAAAGGGCTGTGAAACTGCCTTTGTGGAATTCTGCTTTTTGCATTGTAACACAGCAGAATATTTTCAAGACCTTTGTCAACGTTTGTAAAGTGAGTCTGCTTTATTATTAAAAACAGTAAAGAATGCAGCTGCAAGTGCTGGTGCAGTGTGGGTATATAGACAAAATACCCATTATCTTTGGGGCTTGTGAGAGGAGCAGTATTACAATGCTTCCTTGTACAGCTTCACTCTCAGTGCAAAGACAGTGTCCTATCCATTGAGCTGCTCTTTTGAAAGTACAGATTCCAACTGAGTTTATTGCTCCCCTCTCACAATAGATTAACTCCAAAAAGTAAATCTACCAAGAACAGCAGTGACAATAACAAAATAACAATAGTTATTTTCATTATTTTTAGAAATGGATTAAGGAATGCTAATAGGACTGAAAGCTAGTTCTAACTGCTAATCCAGATGATTCTATGAAGTGTTGTTTAAGCTTTACATGTATTCTGTGAAAACAAAGACATAAACAGCAGTGCATCAGTGTAGACAATACTTGAGTCTATGATCATGTTTTAAAACAGTAGTAATCTTGCTCACTCAAATGTCTAAATTTTAGAACTCTCCCAAGCCCCTGATGACTTGCAGCAATGAGTTATATTGTGCATCCAAATAGTGTGATTTTTATATTTATTCAAATTACCTGGATGCAGCCTGCCTCAAATATTACAAGGTTATTAGAAGAGGAGGATCATATTCAAATTTTTTTCAAATTTTGTTGCTGCTGCGCTTTCTGAAATTAATATTCTTCCTACAAAAATTGGATAAGAATGATCTTTTAGTGACTCCAAGCTGCAACCAGGTCCTGCCCCTTACAAGGGTGGGCTCTCCTGGAGAGAATTGGCTGGACGATGGACTGTGAGGGCCAGAGGGCTTTGGGATACCTGGTGAGGTTATGGCCTCCCTTCCCACTCTTCACTAGCCACGACTGATGTTTGTGGGCCATTGTCACAGTAATGTTTTGCTGGTACTTTTTTAAAAACTGTCCTTACATGTATTTTAAAGGTTCCAAGTAGGCTATAAGTAAATGGGAGGACATTCAGTATTTTTATGCTTATGTTTTGGAATTATGCACTCCACAAATACTCAGGAAAAGCCCTGGACTATTCCTCTGGCTCAAGGCAGGTTTGTGCCAGACACTCAGGCATAAGGATGTGGCTGCAGCACCAAGCACTTGGTGCTCAATCGAGTTGCCAGTTCTTGCTTCCCAATGCTCTGGTGTTTCCCTTGGCTTTCTCCAGTAGTTGGTAGTCACAGTAAGTGGTAAGTAAAGCAATGGGAGTGGCTGTAGTGTAAAGCAGAAAGGAAGCTCGGTGTGTGTCTCGGCCGGAGCTGCTGCGGGGCCGGGCTGAGAGCAGCCGCTCGCTCGCTTGTGCGGCCTCCATGGCAGCCCCATGTGCTGCCTGTGCCTTCCCGGGCTGAGAGCGGCGCTTTCCTGGGCACATCCCGGCACTCCCGCTACGTGTCTCCATTCTCACACGTGGAGATCACTAATACATTCTCCAGGGCTAGAATTTGATGCTTGCCTGCTTAATTTCATATTAGTAAAAGCTCTGGAGAGTAGCTGTTAAAGGAATAGGGGATGAATTAATTACCCTGAACAATTTTCAAATTTTTTTTTGTTTTTTACATTTTGCGTAGTTGTCTGTTTCTGTTTAAAGCAAGGAATAGTTGAGGGAGAAAAAAGCCTTCATTTTAGTGAAAAGGCATGGATATTTTCATGGGTTTCATTCCAAATAAAACCATGCTTGAGGGTTTTTTTTATTATTTTGATAGAATACAAGTATATTTTCAGATTTTATATTTTCAACTTTATCAGCAAAGCAGTGTTTTGCTAAGAATCTCTTGCCAGGAGAAAAGATGACTTATTTTGTCCTCATTGACTGTTTTTATTCAGAAAGCAGGTGGCAGCTATCAATTCCAATGCCATCCACAGCTCCAATTATTTTACAAACCCCAGGAGCTAATTACAGCCCTCAGGCTCTGGCAGTCAGCTGATTGCATCATGCGACTCTTTTGGCCATTGCGTACCTCTGAGTAATTGTCTATTTATGGAAAATAAATTAATAGCTGCTATTTCTACTTGAAAGAGAGGACCTGTAAGTGTGTAGGTTGAGCAAGTGGGTTTTAAAGAGATGTAGAGAGATTTAGAGAGAAATATGCAAAGGGATCAATTGATAGAATAAGGGGTGGAGAGGAAAGATGATGTCAGGATACCAAGGGAAAAAGTTAAAATGAAAGGGAGAAAGAAAGCAGGGTCCTAGAAAACTGAACAGGACAAAAGCATGACACCAAATAGCAAGATAGAGTGTGACAGGAAGAAAAAAGTAAGCAAAACTGTGGGAAATGATACTTTAATTATTTCAGTATAAACCTATGAAGATAAAAAAAGATTCATTGAAAAAGTGAAGTCTGAATCCCGAATAGTCCCTGATCTAGTTGAAGATATCCCTGCTCATTGCAGGACGCTTTGACTAGATGACCTTTAAAGGTCCCTTCCAACTCAAACCATTCTGTGCTTTTTATTGCTTTTTATTGCTTTATATATTATATTAAAGAGCATTTTCTGAAAATGCTCTTTACCTAAATGGTGCTTGCCTTCTTGGGTGGCTTAATGGAAGGAAGGGTTAGATGTTGTCTTTGTGTGATTGTATGATTCATAGATAAATATAAAATGTGCATTTTAATATAAAATACTGCAGTAAATCACCATGAGTATTTATGCATCCTCTGTCTGAAAAATTCTACAAGTGTTTTGCAAATTATATTTTTGATACAGTTGAAGTATAGAGGTTTTGAAATTATGAATATCAGCAAACTCTGCCTGCAGGTGGTACAGACAAATCTGTGACATTATAAAGACTGTTAGTGTCATTGATGTGTAATCAGACTTTTGTTGGTTTGAGGATTTTTTTGTCCAGAAGTTACCTACAAAATAACCATATGAAGGCAGAAAGAATAATAAACCTTTTAAAGATGAAGAACCGAAGTGATCCTGCTGTAGGCCAGGACTTGTAGCAATTTCAGATTAAATTTCAAATATGTGGTGCTCAGAACCTAACAGTGAGAGAGAGGATTGGAAGCCAAAAGTAAATAAATCAAAAGTATATCAGTCTCTGTTAAAAATAATTGTTTAAGAAATCACTGCTTCTAGCATAAACTGGAGAGGCAAATGTAGTGAGCACAGAACCTTGGCAATATAACAGCATATGAAACAGGATTTTTTAAAAGGGCCTGTAATTAAGAACATGGAGCACCAAAACAACTGAGATCTGGTCAAAGCTTTCTAAACAGCCTTTCTCTGAAACATTTTTCTGTATATCTGCATGTGTTCACTGCCTTCTATTGAAATCTTACTTCTCTTCAAATCTCTTTTTAAAAAATAAATCAATCCTTAATAAAAATATGCTTGTTAGGGTACCAGCTTATTTGGAATGACGTGACAGGCTTCTCAGAATCTCCTAAAATACACAATGGCAATTTAATGTAAAAAATTCATGTCACTGTATATAATACTCAGCAATGTGTCTTCTTCCCCTTTCAGATCAGCTGTTCCACGTGCTGGCCATGCACATGCGCCTCTACAGTATAGACTCTGCATACAATCCCTGGAGGAAACTAACCCAGCCCTCGCAGGAGAAAAACTCAGAGCAAGTATTTTAATTTACCCTGTATCAGTTTTGCCTGGTGAAAGAAACATCCTTACAGAGGGACTTTGGGTAACTTTGTCTTAATTTAAATTCTCTGTGAGGTATGCTGGTGGAGTCTTAACATCTAAAAATTGTATGTATGAATTTGTAAAATATATTTTCAGATTTATTTTACACAAAAATCTGACCAGTTTTGAGCTAAAGTTTAAATGCACCTCTTGCAGGCTTAAGCACATGCAAATTAAACAGTATTGGGTAAGTGGATAGGGTGCTGCTGTTCTTGATATGGATGCTCAACAAAATTTACATTGAGATAAGCTGGTAGCTTATGGAAAGTTGAATAATGATTAATACCTGTAAATAGGTCTAATATATGTGAGAAATAATTATATTTTAGGCTAAAAAATTTCATCAAGCTTATTATTTTTAAGCAAGTTACTGATCTGAGTTTGCTTTTAAAAGATGCACCTTACATACACAGCTGTACAAGGATTAACAACATAATAAATTAAACCATGTACTTTGTTCTGCAAGGACTCATCTCCTTACTTGACTTAAGACCCATCACTTTTCAGATTCTACCTTGATGATGAGGAGAAAGGTTTCTTGCCTAAAACCAGATCATGATTTTTCCTCGTAAGAGGAAAACAGTACATATTTTTTCTCTTAGCACCTTAAGCATCTTCCTCATCCTAAGCTCTACATTTTGTAGCTTGCAGTTATGTCAAAAGACTGTCCTTTTAGTGCCTCTCCAGCTGTGTGTTTGTCGGTGCTTCTGGGAGCCTGAGGTGGAAAACATAATGCAATTTCAAAAACTGATCTAGAATTGTGATATGCCACAACCCTAACTGCAAAGTGGGGAGGACTATTAAAACAATTGTTCTCATTTCTAGTTTAAGATTTTATTTTTCTCTTGGACCCAGGCTTCTTTTTGCAATGAACATTAGGTTACTGGAGTAATTAAACTGTATTAAGAGAGTAATTTATAAACTATTAGCAGAAGAAAGCATCAAGCATTTATAACCTGAAAACCTGTTCAGCATGCATTCAAACTGCTTTGAGGGTCTGTTTTCATGTGATTCTGATTGAACCCTGACCTAGATTGAGTAGTGGGATGATGTTAATAAATTTGGTGTATGGTTGGCTGAGTTATAAGCAGCAGGATTAAGATCATGTGGCCAGAATGGCTGTGAGACAGATCATGCACTTCTCATTTTGGCATTTGAGGAGCTTGCTGGCTTTGGAAGCAGCTGTTAATAGAGGGAGCCTGCAGAGCTGATGGGATTCACCATGCATTGGTCATGTCAAGGCTAAAGGGTAGTATGTTAGATTTCACTGGGCAATATTTTGAATATTTTGAATCACTTAGAATTTAATGTTACTGCAGGTCTGTAATGCCTTGCTTTGCAGAAGGGTTTGCATGCTGGGAATGCATTTGAGCAGTTCTTGTGTCTTCTGCACTGGTTTTCAATATTTCATGGTAGACTTGATGATACTGGTTTGGCACAAAGTCCTAAATGGTTTGTAGGAAGCTACAACTGAAACAGCATCCATTTTGCCATGAAATAATTTACTGGTGAGAGGCACAGATGCTTTTGGGCTGGAATAATTTTGCTCACTCTTGGAATGTTTTTCCTTCCTTAGTCTGCAGGCACCAGAACTCTACAAAGGAGGCAATTTGAGGACGTGTTTTTCATGTATGAATTGGAGCATAAAATGAGTATCTGTAATTATACTGCAGAAATTTGAAGTGGTAGTTTGACTTGAAGATGGCGTTCTTAGGATTGGTGTGCATGATCTGATTGCACACTTCTTAGAGTCACACATCCTTCTGAGAATAGCAGATTTTTTCAGGTACAGGGAAGGGTACTCAGAGCAGTTAGAAGGTGACACACTGCTGAAAACTGAAAAAGCTTAAGAGAATGGTGGAGAAATAATCATTGCAGATTTTAGATGTGAATGGTATTCTGCTGCTTTGAAGTTAACCAAGTCTCCTAAAACATCAGCCTGACCTGCACATGAGACTTCAAGCAAAGACTTATAGAAAAAAATGTCAGTGAGGGAAAAAGTTCTATATTTTCTGACTGTATTACTGTGATTCCAAACAATTTAACTTTAGGGAAGTCACAGAAGAAAAATATCATCAAACCAATATGCCATCTTTTTCTATTTAATTTTCACTTTAAATTATTATTTGATTTGAAAGCAGTTTTCCAGAGAAGCTAGTTTAATCTTCATTTATTTAAAAGGATAATTTTTAAAATGGAAAGAAAAAAAACCCACTCACAAGCAAAAATCTGTGGAAAACAAGTCCCCATTACATTGTATTCTCATTCTCCTTTAATTGTAGCTATTTTCTTTAAATATACATAAATATTTACAAATAGAACTACTCAGATGTAGAACCCACAATTCTTATCTCCGTTTTCTACAATTCAGCTGCCATTCTTCATAAATAATGCCTTAGATTTCCTGTGTCTGGGAGAACTGATCAAAGTACCTTGTAAAGAGTCTCTCAGAATTCCTTCACTTCCCAAAACCACCAGTTTTGCCCAGTGTCTTCTACAATTGTATTTAGATTTCCTTGTAGCTGAAAATGGCAACTGAAAGGAAAGATAGGGAGAAGCTCAAGTGGCCACAAGCAAGGTTAAGTAGAAATAAGGAAATCATGAGCAAGAAGATAGCCTATCAAAAAGGGCCTAAACAATGTGAGCTGTTTGGAAGATAAGGGGGGGGGGGGGAAAGGAAGAAGCTGAGTCTGGTGAACTGTGAATGGTCTAGTAGATTATTTCTCCTGTGCAGTTTATGTTGCAAAATTCAATGTACGCTTGGTCCCACAGGCTGTACTTAAGCAAATTGTTCTTCTGGGGCAGATCTGGTTTCAATAGTGATCAAATAAACAATTATTGTGGTGCAAAGGGGGAATAATAGCTTCTGGCAGGGGGCAGGCAAGGAGCAGCTGGAGGCAATAATTACTAAACCCAGATGTGAATTTAATGGACTAGTCCAAACAGGCACAGTTTCAGGAACAACAAACATGAGATGAAAGGATTATACATGTTTTTAAAAATTTAAATCTCTACGAAGGCTGAATTTTTGTGTCTATTTTGACAGACAGAATATATCAGCAAAGAATGGATTGATAAAACATTAAGGATCTTTGCAGTAGAACCACTTGGGGGGAGGAACTGCATGATAAACTGAAATGCTGGGTTATTTTTTCTGCAGTGTTTCACTGATGTTTCATTCTAAGCTAGGTCACTTCAGAGACTGTTTATGGCGTCATACTGGGGCAACAAACTGCAACTCAGGGATAGGACTGAGCAGCTGTGTGTAGGAACCTCTTAAGTCACATCTCCATCACAGAAACTGTTGTGAAATGGGCGAAAAGCCCACAGTTTTTGTGAAGATACTCTGAGACAGAGAGAGTAGGAATGGTGGAATAGCAGGGTTTAGTTAAGGGTTATGTGGGTGGTGGTCTATACATACATGTGCTGCAGTAGGACTTAAGTCTGTGTTCCATACAGCAGAAATCCTGCCTGGAACAGCTGGCTCTCAGGACAGATGATGCAGTACCTAGGTTTTCACAGTAGTGCCAGCTTTGGAGTATTTGCTCTTGGCTGTTTCTTCCTTCCCCTGCACTACAGCTCACCATCTTCTTTGGCTGTGCTGATGTTACTTGGGCGGGCTGCATGAACAAAGTCAAGCAACAAATCCATGTTTTAAAAAGCTTAAATTGGATGAGTTTGGGAACGGGTGCCAAGAGACTGCTGGGGGCAGCGTGGTAAAAGAGAACAGGAGATGCCCAGTGTTAGTACTGTCAGTGAATGTATAATGAGAAACTGACCTGCTGTAAAATCTGCTGTGACACAACGGAGAGCAAATATGAAATTGTGATTATATCCTAAGGTGCAGCCAGAATAAATAGTAGGGTTCTGCTTTCTTGCAGTGAATATCAGAAGCTGTGTATTAGTTTGACCTCTCTGCCATCTGGGATTTGTGTGCTTTGCTTCTTATCCTGCAAATTGTGGAGAAAATATAAGTTTGCCCTAGTTGATGAAGCTTTAGTTTAGGTGTACCTATATCCCCGTGTCTCAAATTTTCTGTGTCAGAAAGAGGTGTGAGGCTCAGAGCTTTGACTTACTGAATTTCGACCTTTATAATTAGTTGGAGTTAGCGTCAACCAAAAACTTTTAAGTGTCTCTGGTTGAGAGAATAGGGAATGGGGAGCATAAATATAAGGAACCACCATCAGCAAAATGCTGCTTATTTCAGAGTACAACAGAATTTCCCATTTCTCTGTATCCATTCCCAAAGAAATGACTCCTGCATAACAGCTCTCCAGGAGAAGGATCCAGAATACAGAGGCAGAGTTTCTCAGCTGTCAGGTGACAGGCAGCCCTGGGTTTGGCACAGAGAGGTGCAGCCCAATTACCTTGGGCTGGAGGAGAGGTCATTTCCATAGGGAAAGCTGAGGTTTGCATTTTTCATTTTAGGACGTGTTCATTTTGCACTGGATAGTTTATTTTCACCACCAACTCCCTTTAAAAAATTGCTTCAGCATACAGCTGTTACACATTTGAATCATATTGTATCACTTTGGTCCTATTTGCTGTTGTACTTGCTTTCTTTTTATTAAGTGCTTCTGTAGCACAAGTTTTTGTAGTCAGATTTATCAAGCTTGCATATATGCATTAGGGATTAACAGAATGCACAATTTCCATAAAACACGTTTCTAAACACATTTTGTAATTTCAGTTCCATTTTCATAATGTAGAAGTTTCTGAGGCTCTTAACAAATGACAGAGCAATTTTTAAGTGCTTCATGTGCTGCAGTACTTGATGTAAGCAAAAGCAGCTTATCGAAACCCCTGACATTTAATGTAGCTTTGCTTCTCAATTCTTATGAACTGAATAAATTAGGAAAGTAATTCAGTTGGTCCTGCACGTGCAAATGAGTTCCTTTGTGTGTGATGTTGAAGCCAATCAATTATGGTATTCTGTTGATGTGTGTATATATATATATATGTATATAATAATTTGGACAGAACTGGTATTTGACCTAGTTGTTACATAACTATTAAACAATATTGATCCCTCTGTCAGAAAGAAGTGTTCAGCTAAATGTGACCAGAAGGAGTCAGGTTTTTTTATACTATTCCAAATTAAATTTTTCCCAAGTATATATAAATTAATAATTAAAAATGAGAAGTAATTTAATTTAAAGGATGTCCATGGTTTAAAAGTCATTACACAACGAGGGTTATTTTAAAATCCAGTGTTGTAGATCACAGAGAGTAGAACTAGCTGTACGTAAAAGTAGAATTAGAGAGACATAGTGAAATGAGTGTCTTCATGGCCTGTATAATTTTGAAAATGAAGCTTAGCAGTGTGATAGAAATTTTTGCCCCCCTTATCTTTAGAATTCAATATACTGATTTTTAGAATATTTGGGGTTTTATATATATTTTTTAATATATATATATGTATATTACAGTAGTTTGAAACAATTTTATTAAATGATTGATTATAGCAAAAAGGTTATAGATGGTGTTTATTCTAGCTGTCTGGGTTCATTAATTCAAAAGGACCAGTAAGGCCATGTTTTGTCTCCCTTCATTTTACAAGATCAGTCAGCCATGTGACCATGAGTGTTCTTTTAATCCTCCTCTTGTATGACTGCTTCTGAGTGTTAAAGTTCATATCAGATGACTCCTGGAAGTGCCTTCTGTAGAGAGATGCCTGAATTTTTCAGGAAATCACTAATTATGTAGTCTTTTTTCAAAAGCAGGATAATGTTTATGGGCCTCAGAGATGATGAACTGGTTGAATCCCCAAAGCTGCTAGAGGACACTAAAGATCCCACGCATGCATCCACATACCACCTCACGTGGGCAGCCTTCTGCAGCCCATAGAGTGCAGGAGCTCACTGGTTCCTCTGCAGCACTGCTGGCCATTGGCAGAGGACTGCTTTGCCTGGGAGATTCAGGGTCACTGGGGCCAGGAGTTCCCAGTGTGACTCCTGCAGTGCAGATCAGCAGCACCACTGCTTGCCAGGGGCAGTAAGAACACACCCAGCTCTTTGCACCTGTGTGTGTTGGGGAGGGTGTGTATCATATTTTATCTCAAGCTGCTCCTGCTTGAGATCTCCATCACGCCCCATATCAGTTAAAACTGGCAAGAATGATTTTTCACCATTTGATTTTTTTTTTGGCCATTTGATCTGAAGAATACTGTTGGTTGGAATTTTGTTGAATATTGCTACACAAAGCTAGAAACTATCCTATCTGCAAGCATTTTTTGTTTTTAGTGTAGGAAAACAAGATGATGTTACATCAGTAAATCTGGATAGTTGAACAGTTTGTATTATCTCTGTGCTTATTTGCTTCCTTCTAGACATCCAGGGAGTTTAATAAAGACTGTGTGTAAGATTGCATAATCCCACCTGTCATGGCTGCTTGAGCCTTCATTTCTTGACGTGAAGGAAAGCAGTAGCTTTTCTAAGGTCTCTGTTTTGCAATAGGAGCATTCCCTGTAACTTTAAATGTATTTTGAGGATTCCTTATTGTTACAGCCTGGTTACATGTATATGTGTGAAATGCCATGCTTTGGAAACCAGTTCAACTGTTTGAATATTCCTTGACTCTCTACATAGACATAAGGAGTTCAGGCAGTTTTGAATGTTTTAAAACATTTCAACACAATCAGGTACCCAAATGGTAATTTCCTTTATTATATGAGTAACATTAAATTTTTGAATTGAGATCCGTTTTAAAATTGAGATCACCTAGCAAATTGTCGGGTGTTAGGCATCTGTATGCTTGATATCAAATGTAATACTATTTCAAATAAATACAAAATAAAGTAAGAACATGGGTTTATAGTATCAGGAGTGATTTTCTTTTGGTTTTATTTCCAGGCTGGTAAGTGAAGAACTGCCAGAAGTTCCTGTGCTTTACAGAGATGTCTCATCCCTTTTACTTATCCAGATTTTAACCATGCCTCAGCCATTGCACAGAGGTATGTTACAAAAATATGTATATTTAAATTATTATGTAGATGAGGCTGCTTTCATGATGGTTTGCAGGATGGTAAATCATAGCTGATCTACTCTGTATTCTAAAATAATGTTTCTGCCTTATCTACAAAAGGTGGCATTGAACAGAAGTTTTTGTTCTGAGTTGACAGGTTTATCTGTGTTCCCTGTCTTTTTACCTTATCAGTCAACTATTCATTAAAGATACAAGAGCTGAGCGGAAACTATTAAGTATTTCTACTGAAAGAAAAGTGTCCTTTGTTTGACCTTCATCTTTTGCTTAGAGGGACAGCTCAATACTTCAAGTTCAACTGAGTGCCTAAGGGCTAAAAATTTGAAAGATTGTAATTTAATTTGAATTTCAGAGTTTAAATTGCAGCAATTTTATGTAAGAGTTCATATATGAAGATAATAATTGCTGTAATGCAGTGATTTCAATAGAGACAGCATACAGTGTAATTATGAATAAATATTAAAGAGATATTAAAAAATTAAATATTTCATTACTAAAATCAGAACTGTCTTAAAACCTGAGTTTCTTTTTCTGTGTAAAAGGACCAGCTGAACCTGGTTCCTCTTGCTAATAGGTAATGTATGCTCCAGAATAGGGGTTCAGACCCTCTGGTCACTGGCTTGTTTATTTGTAATTGTACCTTTATTTGAAAATGAGGACAAACAAAGCAAATATCACTTTACTGTTTCATATCTGCCATGGGATCTGTGTGGCAGTTTTGATATCTACTGAGTTTTGGTAGGTTTTGAATAGGTAAATTTAGGAATTGTTCTGCTCTTGATGTTTACACCTTAGTAGAAACTGTTTCCCTGTAAGAGGTGTTCAGTCCTTGGTATTGAATGTTTAAATTCAACTAAAGTGACTCTGTATGTATCCATTAACATTGTGGGTTTGTTTTTTTCAATTCAAT
Organism: Molothrus aeneus; assembly: GCF_037042795.1. Lineage (NCBI taxonomy): Eukaryota > Metazoa > Chordata > Aves > Passeriformes > Icteridae > Molothrus > Molothrus aeneus. The sequence continues at coordinate 19,344,894 of NC_089652.1, read as the reverse complement.
ACACTTAAAATTATAGAATCATTTAGGTAGGAAAAGACCTTTAGTATCACCATATACAATTGTTAAGTGCATGCTTATGGATTAAGTATATCCAAAAGATTATTATAATATGAAAATACTAAAAGAATAAAATGTTTTGCATAGGAAGACTATTGTCAAAAATGTCCTGTTTTTTAACAACAATTTAACTCTATTGGAAAGACTCAATCAAACTAGTATAAAAACAGCAAATAAAAGTTTAATGAGACTAACATCTGAAATTCAGGGAAGGAAGTGTTGAAGATAAAGTACAAACCAGTGGTGTCTTTGTAGTCAATATCCAAGCATTGAATACCACCATTTAAGAAAGTATATTTTATTCTAGAAAAGACAACATTCAATTAATAGTAATGCATTCTGTGGAGAATTCTGTGAAGTGCCTCATATCAGCAGCATGTGTTGTCTTTGCTTTTAGGTTTACTGTAGGTTGCAGTTGAGAAGGAAATGGCAAGTGGCAGATAGAAAATAAATGTGTCTCTTTCAAATCTGTGAAGCATTAAATTGGAAATAAATTGCCTTTTATCTTCCTAATTTTTGTTTCATCAAAATGGTTAAGCAGAATGAAAAGAAAGTCTTTCATAATTCTTTGTTTGGAGGTGTGGAGTGGTGTTCACAAAAGTAAGCCATAACAAATTTGTTTAGTACTTTTACAATGGGTTTGTAGGTCACAGAGTCAAATTCAATATCATTAATTCTTTGTAGAGGGCTGAGGTATAACTAAGGTAAAGTGGCTTGTGAAATGTCTCATGGTAAGCACAAGGTCAGCAATAGGGGTGAACAAAATCTCTGTTTGACCCTCCTGCTTCCTGAATTGTCTGTGCTGCCTTGCCCTTGCCATGCAGGAGCTGTGGACTTGGCTGTGCACTGGGATACACACAGGAGGCTGATGCCTGAGTGTGTTGACAGATATTTCCAGTAAATTCCTTTAACAATAGACCTAAGTAAGTTGCATTGTGTCCTTAGTCAAATATGAGATTGTTTTTCAAATGTGTACTCAAAAGCCTTTTTGTTTACACCATGTGTTTTTTAAAAATAGAGAGCGCTCTTTAAGGAGGACTCAAAATCTCATCTCTTGCCCTTCAGATGGCAATTGTATTAACTTCCCTATTAACTGTTAATTTTAAATTCAGACTGGGAATTGCATTAACTTCCCTATTAACTGTTGGATGGGTGTTGGTATCTTTTTCAATCTGACATAGATTAAAGCAATAAAAATGTCATTACTGTTCAGCCTCTTCATTCAGAAGAGAAAATTGATCTGAACCTATCAGAAACAAAGAAGACTGCTACAGAAAAAACTTAGTGGTGGAGGTCAGAGCATTTACAAGCATTAACAAATTTGCAGAGAAGGGAATGAGACTGATATGTGTCCCTCTGTGTAGCGTAGCAAGCAAAATAAATACTGTGAAACCTCTTTATTCTTTTGAGTTTCACACTAGGACATGGGCAGAACTTTTAAAGGCTTCAAATGTTTAGAATTTTGTTTGAAATTTTTGAAACTGTACAGGGCTAAATACATAATAATCCACGTACGAGTTTTCTGGTTCAGTTCTCTGGCAGTTGTTGTACAGAGGATGGAGTGTTCATGATGTTGTGAACTGGGACTCCATACAAAATAAAGATTTTGCTTCCAGCACCTTTCTTACAGAAATAGCAAATGATGGTGTGTGTACCATACCAGAAATAGAGAGAGTGGCTTGGTGGTTATCAAAACCTAAATCTGTCTTTGTAAATTGAATTCAGTACCCCCCCCCCCCCCACCAGTCCTTTCTGCAGCACAGTTTTTGGATGCTGGAGTCATTTAATTGAAGTTGGATATTGTTTCTTGTTACCATCAATTGTAAAAAGTTTTATTTTCCCACCACCTGACTTGGGACCCTGTGTACAGATTTCTAGGAGTACAGAGTGTAGCTTCTAGTGATTTCAGTTCCTGCATTGCACTAGGTGTAAGGAGCAGCACGCTGCAAACACTAACACTTTTAAAAATTATTGGATAAGGATATTGACTAAATATATAGTATGGATGTAATCAGCTTGAATACTATCCAGTTTTGGTGTGGAAGCTCAAATATTTATCTGTATCTTGGAACTTTAATACACCTTTCATGGATTATCTGAAGTTCAGTGCTGTCTCCCTTTGTTCTGAAGTTGTGTTTTCAAAGAAGCGTTCAAGCTTTTGATCAAGAAGAATATTTTTCAAAGGTTATTTATACAAAGATCTCCTTCTAAATTTAGTAAAAAGGGCCCTATGTCCTTAATTTTGCATCTGGTTCTCTTTGTAGATTCCTTCTGTCATAGGGTATACCATCTAATTTGATATTGAAAATAAAAGATTTATATTGTTGGTAATATGCTTATTTATCGGCACATTTCTTGCACTAATGTTAAAATTAGAGTTCCTGAAGTGTTACCTATTTAAACTTAGTTTTTAAGGGTGTTGGTTGATGCATATAATGGGATGAGATGCTTTGAAATTATTTGGTTCCAAAAAGTTTTAAAAATAGGAACATAAGTGCATTTCTCAGTATTATTGAAAAATAAGTACAAAAGTTCAGGATTAGCCTGTTTTGATTAGATTGGCCTAGCTATAGTAATGATACTTTCAGACTGTCAGACTATTAGATTAGGGACAGGAGTCCTAAATGCATTTCAGTGCAGAACTTTGCTCAGTGGCTTACTTCACATAATTGCAAGCTTTAGAATTATTAAATTGAAAAGATGATGTAGCCAAAGCGCAGCCTGCCTCAGGGGGCAGCAGGAAAACAGCACACAGCCCCCACAAGCACACTGCAGGAAGTCAAATAAATTTGCTCTTTTCAGTAGACAAGAAAGCAACAGCTTCAGCATTACCTACAGCTGTCAGATATATGGCATTTAAAGAGGTAATATAGTAATGAAGTGATAATTGATGCAGTGACTGATGTTTCAATATGTTTCCCACGGGCTGTTTCTATGACTATAAAAAAGTCTTGGTGCTCATTATACAACAGGTGGCCTCTGAGCTGCTCCTGAGATATTTTCCTAAGGGAAAAAACAAAAAAAGATGATGTTTGGGCAGAATTCAGGACTTCTTAAGGGTGACCTAGATGTGGGAGTGTGCAGTTTTTGTGCAGTTCTGGATTCCCCAAAAATGTAATTCATAGTAATTTATGAGTCACATACATGTAAGTAAATACAAGAGAATTCATTTAATTGAGACATAACATGGGATAGACATATTTCTGGTGAATGGAACAATTAGTATTAAGGGGGGGGGGAGTGGGGGACAAAGAGTAATTCTATTTAGCAAAAGTCAGATTTTTTTAAAATGTGCAAAGACACCCAGTATTGAGCACTGCAATCACCTGTGCAGAGCTACAAGATGGAGCAGGCTGTGGCAGGCTGGAGCCTGTTTCCAGCAGTGTGCCTTTGCTGCTCTGCATGCAGGGGGTTTCCTTCGTGCTTTCAGTGTGAAATTGATTTGTATTGCTTGTATCTCCTCTTGAGGGGTTAGAGCTCAGTACCTGAGTTCAGTTCTAGCTATCATTACAAACTCTTAACTCGGGCCAAAGAGGCAATTTTTACACTTCTCTGAATGTGTGTGGTTCCATCTTGTAGATTTCAGTCCCAGAAAATTTCCTGCAAGCTTGCCTGCTGTTATTCCTCAGGGGTAGAATTGCTAAGAAAATGGAGGTTTCAGCAGAGATAAAAAATATGGCCTCAAGATCTGGTGGATCTGGTAAATCCTCCTGTTGGGGAGATGTGAAGAGGAAGGATCATTATAATGCTGCCTGCTCTGGAAGGAGGGGGGGGATGAAGTAAAGGACCATTCATTGTCGTGTATAACACAAGCTCCATAGGAATATAATACAGAAAAGTGAATTTTAAATTACATAATAAGAAATGATGTTTAAGATGCTTAAATTGCGCTTATAGTTGCTACTCGTATAAGCTTATACTCAGAGACATTAAAAAGTTTCAAAATCCATGTCTGCATTGATTTGTAAACACTTGTTACATAGACAAACAATTGTTATTTCAATTATATTAATTATGTACTCAAGTCTTAGCGGTGTATATTTTATAATCTAGTAGTGGGGTTTGATATTAGATGCAGGAAAGGAGAAACAAGGTGTTTCATTTTCCTGGCCTCCTCATTTTCACATATGAAATTCATTTAAATCCTTTGGGAAGAAAGAATGAATTTAACCCAGTTTTTGTGAGGTGCTTATGTAAATTGTTTTGCTTGACTTCAAAGCCTGAGATGACTTCTTAAACCCCTCATTTTTGTCTACATTTTTTTAGATATATATTAGTTATGTTTATGCTTAAGGAGTGGTGTAAGTGATGATAGAAACTTCTTTGATCTGCCTAGATTTAAAAACAAACTAGATAATTTGGGACTGGAAAGGGAACCTAAAGTAAAAAGATAAAAAAGGACTGCTTCAGTATCTTCATTTCAGCCAATGATCTTTTTTTTCCTGTTTCCATTTTAGGAAATCTTATTTTGCTTCTGTTGCTAGCATCCCCCAAAAAATTTCAAAACCTTTCTCCTGCAGCCTAGCTGTAGGAAATAATAGTCTTTTAAATATTAAAAAAATAATTATAAAGATCTTTGAAGATACAGTAAATGCCAGTCTGCCTTCTGCCTTCCTTCTGTATGCATGTGAGGTCCAGTAAATAGGTACTCACTCAAGAGTGTTTTGCAGCAAGTGCTTTATGGTGGGATCCATATCTGGAAGGGAAGGGTTAGAAACTGATATACTAGATGTTCTTGTGATGATTTTTTTTAAAATTTGATTCTTCCAATATTTGTATGAGTGTCACCCCTGATGGGAGCCAGAAGAGATGGTAGCCTATGCATTTGCTTACATCTACAGTAATCAGTAGCTTAATTTATGTAACCTTTGGACAAAATATAAACTTGTATTATCACCAGGCCACTAGGATGAAGTCACTGCTAACCAGGATTAAGATGAAAATAAGGAGCAGTGGAAAATTACTTGCCCTGTACTTGTTCCATTCACTATGGCTGCCAAGTCATATCTGAAAGCTAGTAAATACATGTTGTTTTGTATATTTTGAAGGGCTGTTCTTTGTGTAGCACTTGCTTTTCATTTCAGAATTATCATTTCCATAACTAGAGACTCTGTAATCATTATATTTGCTAAAAAGATCAAATGTTTTAAAATTACTTTCTTTGTTTTACAGAACACTTCACCTGCATTATAAAAGTGCTGTTCACTTTATTGTATACTCAAGCCTTGGCAGCACTTTCTGTTAAATGCAGTGCTGAAGATAGGATGGCATGGAAAGAGTCAGGAGCCCTCAAAAAGGTTGGTTCATTTATTAAAACAGTTATGAAATTCTGCTTAAGTATTTCTAGTGTGAATGTAACAGATACTTCTGCTTTGCATGTAATAATTTGCTTCTGTTTCAAAATCCAGTAATTTGTTTTGTAATTTCTGCAGGTTTTTGTACATGATGAGACTTAAAAGTTTCACAATTTGTGTCTCTGTAGTTTCAGTCTCTGCATTGTTGCAGTGATTGTAATCAGTAAATGCAGCTTTCCTTCCTGTGAAATTGAAGTTATCCTATATAAGCCATGGGCATTGATCTGATGCATTTCTCTACAGGAAAAGCAGGCAGCCTTGTTGGAGAAAAAACCCTCTTGACTTTTCCAGCTTGCTTGTGCTATTTGTGGCTAGCTATACAAATTTCTCTCACTATGTGGTCGAGAGTGCTCATGTGATGAAGAGACAGAGAAGGAAATTTGCCACCATTGTTTCCTTGACTTTTGGTAGTATTTACAAGTAAAGTGACAGTGCATCTTTCTATTTCAGTTCAGCTGATTGAATGCCAGTTGCCACCCAAGACAAAGTTCTCTGCACTAGCACCAGCATTCATTTAATCCTTCAGTTAACTTTTTGTTCCACAGATTGCTTTTCCCAGAAGGTCAGAAGAATGCCAATGTGAGACCAAAGGAAAGGATACAAATGTTGGGACCAGGAGAAGAAATGGGTATTACCCCTTTATCAACAGCTGGGCCTTAGATGTAAAATGAAGTAAAGACTGAGAAGCATGACCTGCCTTTTCACATGTAACTTAAATTTGTCAGAGTGGTCAGTCTGAATTCCAAGGTCTTAAGGACAAATTATCTGCTGGCTTGCTACTAGTAGAATTTTTTTTTACATTGGGATCACTGGACAGTACTTCATTTTGTTAGGTCCCTATCCAGCCCTTCTTTCAATATAATATCATTGTCTTAGAAATACAAAGACATTTGCTTGAGGTTGTTGCTAGTGATGGGGGGTTTTTTTCATTGTTTACTCAAGTGATTCTCAAGTGATACATAATTTTGCAGTTTAAAGCACTCAGGATTGGCCAGTGGTAATCACACAGCTCCCTGTTCCTCTCTCCCAGCCCTTTGGCTACCCTTCTCTTCTTCAGCCTGTCCCTCATCCTCATGCATCACAAGGGAAGCTGGTTTTTAATTTAGAAACCCAAGTTCTTTCCTTAAAGTTTCTTTAAGCCCCCGTGGTTAAAAACATATGGTTCAGGTTGGTTTTTTCTGCTCTGCTGGTAAGATTGACATTTTAATCCTGGCATGACTACACAGATGACACCTCACTAAACTTTTGTCTATGGATAATGCCAAGTGAATCTATTACAGTTTGGTATTCCAGACTTTAAATATGGGCTGAAAACATTGCTTTATATTTATGTTAAATGATCAAACAACATGAAGAGTTTAATTTCTCAGCAGGGCTGATGGATATTGTACTTTTGAAACCAAATTCACCCTCATTATCTTTGCAAGGTGTGTTACAGTGTCATAGGAAGCACACTGTAAATGCCTGTGGAGTAAACTTCCAGGAATAACATAGGTTATTCCTATGGTTGGTTTTAGCTGCTGAATTAAGCGTGTGTTGCCTTCTGGTTCTTTGACTATAAGCATAAACAGTAAATGTGTGGTCCCAGTATGAAAGGTGAAGACCCCATCTAAAATGGAGAGTGAAAGTTGATGTCAAAATGCACTAAAGAAACCAACTGATGAATTATATACATCACTATGTACTGAAGTATTTGGTTTCTTTAAAGAATCACAGTAATGTTCCACTCCCTTGTTTGTTCTGGTGAGAATATACTAACGGAACTCAGAATTCATATCCAGTCATCTTTTTCCAGGGTAGAATTTATTCTGACTTGGAAAAATACTTAAGAGAATACTGCCTTCTATTTCTTAAAGCTTTCTGTGTTGCTTTTAAATGTAGTTGCTTTGGCACAAAGCTATGTGGCTATTTATTCTTTACACTAAATATATTTTCCATCTGTAGTAGACATTGTTCATTCCAAATGCAACTTTGTACTTTCTGATAGATTCATTTTAACTTAAAATACATAGCAAGTGTTTGTCATTCATTCTGGTTGGTATGTTCTCAAAAACTACTTTTTTTAAAAAAATCTTGTATTAGACTTAAAATTCTTTTGGAACGAGATGTATCTGTGAAGTGATTCTTTCTAGTTTTAAAGTAAACATTTATATACTCACAGAGAAAATGTGAAATGCAAACCTTATACAACAGCTTTCATAAAGCACTCAGTTTAGAACATATGTAATTCAAGTAGCAATTCACATTTCACTCTTGAGCTAAATGCAGTCCCTTTCTGTAAAATTATATATTTGTTTTTTAAATTTTTTTAAGCATTGTGTATCTTTGTAGGTCAAAATTCACATGTTGATCAAAAGGAAATATTCTTCATTGCTGTTGCTATTACAGAAACATTTTCTCCTATTTATAACCAGTTCTTTTTGGATTTCTTTTCTTCTCATTTGCAGAATACATCCAGTGGAGAAAAATCTTGGGAAGTATTGCTGGGTCATGTGATTAGTGAACTGTCTAAGGGGAAGATATATGAAGAAGAAGAGACTGAAGAATTAGCAGTGGTACTGGCAAATTTCTGGAAAATTTATCCAGCATGTCCCCTTGAAGTTTTTTTGCCTCGTTGTTATAATGATTTTTCTCTGATCTTGCTAAAGACTTGCAGTACAGCTCTTTATTTTCTAGATCAAAGCATAACCCTTGGGGACAGTTTGCCTTTGCAAATGCCTCTGCTTCTTTTAATAATATCACATGTGGTCAGTGCCACATTGAGAAAGTTATTGACAAATACTTCTTATAATTACAGGTTTTAATCATACATATATATACATATACATATATATACACACATACATATATATACATATATATACACATATATACACATATATATACATACATATACACATATATATACACACATATATATACACACACACACACATATATATATGGGTTTTAATCATAAGTTCGAAAGACCTTTCAGAAACTTCAAAAAGTGAATATTGAAGTAGAAAACCCATTTGTTGAGGGGGAAGAAAACCTATAGAGGTATTTCAGATTATTAATGAAATGCTGGCCTTTGGAATGTATGTTTGATGCAGTCATTTATTTAATATGCTTTAAAAAATACTTGGTTCTTATTGGACTTTCCATACTTAGAGGATAATTTACTGGGACAGAATTTAGTAATAACTTCCTCCTGTCTAGGTAACTCCGGATTCTGTTGAGTGCTATCTGCAGCAGTTCTGCCTGCCTTTCCTCAGGATCACAAGCCTTCTTCAACACCATCTCTTTGGAGGGGATTTGCCTAGTTGTCAGGTACAGAATGAGAGGGGCACACTGAAACGTTTCCATATAAAAGCTAGAGATGAAAAATTAAACTTGAAGTTCTCTTTTTCAAGGTATACATTTTCTATCCTAAGATTTTTAAAAAATCATATATTATAGCACTGCAGCTTTCAGAAAAATGGTATTATATTCTTAAACTTCAGCAAAGTCATGCTTATTTAATTAGGTCATAGGTGATTGTCTCGTAAAATATCAAGATACTTTTAAAACTTGTCCAGCATTTGCAGAGATGGTGTAATTCCACACACAATGGAATTCAGTACTGATTTTCTTAATGCGTGTTAATACTTCATTCTCAGAGATATTGCATCAGCAGACAATTATGTTTAAGTTCCATGACTAATTTAAGTAGAGTTTAGGGAGTAGAGCAGGTCAGCTCCCTCTTTTCCTTGCCTCAACATCATCTCCTTTGTAAAACAGCTGTTAGCTATTTTGGGGTGCTGAACAGAAAAAAAATTATTGTGGAGTTTGGGGCTTTTTTGTTTTGTTTCTGTTTCTTGGATTTGTGGTTTTTGTGAGGGAGTTGTGTTTTGTTTGTGGGGTTTGGTTTGGGTTGAGGTTATCAATTTGGTTGGTTGGTTTTGGGTTTTTTTTAATGACAATTTTTTTGTTTCAAGAGTCCAGTTTGAAATTATCTGGTGAAATTGAAGCTTCCTATGTCACTAAGCATGACTATTTGCATCTTAGTACTGGAATACTTTTTAATTGAAATGGATAGATTTTTAATAAACTATGTAAAAATTAAGAGTCTAGGTATTAATCTAAACCTCTCTGATTTCATGCCTAAAAAGGAAGATGAAGAATTCACCGTTCTTGCAAGCTGCCTGGGTCTGTTACCATCTTTTCAGTCAGCTCATCAGTTCACCAGTGCCTCTTGTCTTGATTGGCCAGTGCCAGCATTTGACATGATATCACAGTGGTGCTCAGAACTGGCTTCATTTGCAGGTGGACATCCTGATCAAGTAAAGGTATGTAGCAAAGTTATTTTTTCCAAAATAGTCATGATATGGAAGCAGCTGTTTATTGCTTGATGCGTTATGCACATACATTCTCCAATCCTTAGCCAAGTGTAACCTTGTAACCTGTAAGTGAGAGAGAAATTGTAATGGGAAATATTGGTCAGTGGATGTGGGTTGAATTGGCTAAAAACAGGAATAAGAAGACCTATGTGGTTTTTATGATTGCTGGAGACAGAATATAGAAACACTACCCTTAGATGATACTAAGTGTGTACCTGTCTTCTGCACCTGTAGCCAATAAAGGGCAGGTAATAGAAACTTTAAGAAAATAGCTATCAGAACTTTTCCTTGCCTGTTTTAAATTATTGTAAAACATTGCATCTTCAGTTGCAAAACTGAAAAACATGAAAAGGTTAAAATCTGTTTAGTAGTTACTGATGAATGATGGTACCCTTCATTTTCTCTGAAGGTTAAAGAAATAATACCAAGACTTGAGTTAGTGCAACTGAAATAATCAGTTTTGAAATGGAAATGTTTCAACATGAGTGCATTGTTTTGATGACAAAGCTGCATCTCAACAGTTCAAGTCCCCCTCTCCTAAATCTGTGGTGTCAGGGGAAAGCCAGATGCGTTCCTCACTCTGCAACATGATTGTTCCTGTGAAAATTTGAATACCCAGATTAAACTCAAAATACAGTTCCTGCTAATCTGTTAGATATTATAGATTGCAGTGAAATTGATAGCATTCTTCCCATGATTGGAAAGTAACCAGGTACAAATGCAGTATTTCTTTCTCTTTTTTCTTTTTTGCAATTTAGGTTTCAAGGTCATGCACTCTTAAAAAAAATTTTTGGACCTTGCAAAAAAGATCCCATCTGACCACCACGCTCATCAGTTATGAACACAGAAAAAAATTACTACATTGAAGGAAAACATATTTCTGTTTAAACCCCCCCCAAACAACATAAAATTGGACAGTGTTTTTAAGAGCAAGTGAGAAGAGTTAGGCTTTTCAAAGCAGTATTTAAGACAGGCAGTGCCTGTCTTATCAAAAATTGTGAGTTCTAGTAACTTCTTAATGGTGGGTGTCCAATACAGTTTTGAAAAACAGGCAGATGTCTTCAAATACCATTTACAGAGATAAACTTCAGTTCTGTTTTTGAAAATTTGAGTCTAAATTTTAGCTAGGAGACAGCTTTCATAGTCAGTGCCAGAGTTTGGGAGTAACACCTTGAAACTGCCAAACAAACTTAGTGCAGGGAGTGAGAGTCTTTCTTGTAGGTGACTCTTAATCTTCTTGTTTAAGCTGTGAAGGTTTTTGTACTTGAAATATGTCACATGTAGAAAACATCCCTGGGAAAAGGCTGGTGCCCATTTTGTACCTGTTACAAAGGATGACATGTGACTGCAGTTGGGGAGGGTAATCAGCCAGGAGCAGGTGACTATTACAAGGTGACATTTGACTTCTAAATTTGTGAAATGCAAAAGAAATGAGATATTTTTAAACTGCATGTTTCTTTTATGTGGTATTCTCTTTTTTTTTTTCTTTCTTTTTTTTTTAGAAAATATGAATGCTTTAAAAAATTGACTGAACTGATATATATTCTTACCTTATTTGTAGGCTTTGCTTATCCAGGAACCTAAGTGGGACTTGCCACGCCTCCTTCAGTTGCCTGAGAATTACAATACCATTTTTCAGTATTATCACAGAAAAACTTGTTCTGTTTGTACCAAGGTTCCTAAAGATCCTGCTGTTTGCTTAGTTTGTGGTACTTTTGTATGCTTGAAAGGACTGTGCTGTAAACAACAGAGCTACTGTGAATGTGTACTGGTAAGAGAGAGTTAATTCAAATTCTTCAATTGATTTTCACACTCATTGATATTTGTTAACCCCACTGCTTGGTTTCCTTTTCAAAATGTGTTTATATAATCATAGAATAGTTTGGGTTGGACAGAACTCTTGAAGGGTCATCTAGTCTTAACCCCCAGTGATACAGTTGAGTGCCTCTTTCTGAGGGATAGACCTAGACTGGATTCTGGAGGGCAATTTACTTGCATAGCAACCTATTTCCCCTTTTTGTGAAAGTGTGTAATGTTGACACGTGGTTTTGATTCACAGCCAGTTGAAATTTGTTTACATTTGGGTTGTTCGTATACTATTTTAATTTTCCTCTGGTTTGTTTCCTTGCTTTCCAAGTACATAGAAAATCAGTCTGTGGTTGATTTGAGTATTTTCTGTTACCCACCACCTACTAGAAATCTACAGACTGTAACTACATAGGTGCTGATTTAAGGTCTTTGACTTTTTCAGTAGCTAAGTTTTCTAGTCAGTATATACATAAGTTCTTTTGGGAGTCTGAGTTGGATGACATCTATTACTGTTTTTCATACTATGATAAAGTTTTGCTTTGATAGGTTTTTTCTTTACTTCCATTGAACAGTTAGGGGAAGACTGGAACTATATGGACTTCACAAAATTGTGAGAGCAGTTTGTTAGAGAGATATTTACAAATGGGGCATAAAATGTCAGAGATTAATGACATATTCAACAAATCAAGAATTACTTAAATTTTTTTTATTAGATTTGTAGATCCATAGACTAGATCTGTGAGCATGGATAGAGAAAGCAAATGTTTAACAATATAGACTGTTGTAAAAGAGGTAATACTATGTTTTTCTAAATACTTTCTCCTGTTTTTGTTATCTATGGAAAATACTTGGTAATCCTATACAGTTTGCTATACAACAACAAATTCAAAATATTGTACATAAAATTTTTGTTTATTTTTTGTAATTCATTTTTTTACATGGTAACAAATATCCTCCCTTGCTGAGTAGGGAAATGTTTTTATATGCAGGTGGTGTTATGGCAGCACAAGACACTAAATTCTAGTTTGGATGGAGAATTTTGGGGCAGGCTATCCTTTGGCAAACTGTCTCTTACTCAATAATGTCTTTTAAATGTTATTTGAAGGAAAACAAAGTATTTTTTAAATTTCTTCTGTCACAAAGCTGACAGACATTAACAGAATCTTTGCACTCTTGCCTTTCTACACCCATAACATTACAGCATTCTCAAAACTGTGGAGCTGGGACAGGAATATTCCTTTTGATTAATGCATCTGTAATCATCATCATACGAGGCCATCGTTTCTGCCTTTGGGGTTCTGTTTATCTTGATGCACACGGGGAAGAAGACAGAGATCTAAGGTAATGTTTTCATTACAGCTGTGTTTCATTGTTGGTGCCTCTATGTAGATCAACTTTGTCTTGTAACATACAATAACAGATTATAATAGATCTCTACCTTCCTTGTGTGGAGAAATGGAAAATCCCCATTTATTGCACTTGGACTGACTTTCATTGGTTTGGTTTTTTGAGGATTTTTTGGCCCAGAGGTGGTGGTGTCATGATCATTGAGTTACACCAGGAACCTAGCAGACAGGTTACTATTGCAGGTTGCCATTCCCAACTATGGTTAATTCTGTGTTGTGTTGTGAAACACTTGTCTCCCAATGTTGTTGTTTGGCCTTTAATCAAACAATGCAGTTGGATTCCAGTGTAGGGACGGAAGCTTCCCTACACTGTGCAACTTCCAAGCTGCACATGACTGAGAAAACAAGTGATTGTTTCTGGAGTCTGCTAACCAGTGTAAGGAAGGGAAGTCCCAGCAGTTACCCTACCAGAAGCAAAAATGAAAACCTCTCACCAATAAAAATGCATGTTTACCCTGCAAAAAAGTTATATGAGTATTGTGTTGGTTATGTAATGAAGCATCTTTCCATTTACTTGGTATATTAACTATTTATTTTCTTCTTCCTTTTTTTTTCCTCCACAGGCGTGGTAAACCCCTATACATATGCAAGGAAAGATACAAAGTGCTTGAACAGCAGTGGGTGTCTCATACTTTTGATCATATCAATAAAAGATGGGGGCCACATTATAATGGCTTGTAAATCATCATCATCATCATCTACACACCATGTAACTGCTGTTTCCATGAATGAATGGATCTTGACTGACAATAGCTTTAACTGAACGGGAGTTTGGCTCCTTGGCTCGGGGTGGAAGTGGGTATGGGCATAAAAGGGAAATGGAACTTTGTCAACATGTGGAATCTGTGCAAAATGAGCTGATGTTGCTACAAAAGAATGATACAATAATTGAAATTAAATCCTCAAAATGGTGTGAGCAATCTTATTGCACTCAGTAGTCTATTTTTCTTGTGTTTTTTAAAGTCCATTATTGTTAAGAAGCACAAATTTACTTGGAGTTGTTTAGAGGCTCCAGAGGTAGCTATCTGGGTTTTATTTTACTTTGCATGGAATTGAGTTTTTAGCAATTTTTGCTGAAACAGTGTATATGTCTATTACATCTACTAAGTATGTTGGATAAAATTTCTTTGCCTTTTTTGTGTTGGCTTGAGGTTTTTGACTTGATAGGCATTTGTAATTAGGTCTGTAAAACAACTGTGAGACTGCATGGTAATAATTGGTCTGAAAGGTGAATTTTAAAGAGTATTTCACTTATAGAGGTCTATTGAAATATTTCAGGCATTACTGAAAACTTACACATTCTCAGGAACTTCATTTTTTTTTTTCTCCATAAGTAAATGAAATAACTGTAAATTAGGTATCTTACTGCTCTTCATGTAATCCAGAACACACACTCTGTCTTCATTTTTTTTCCCGGGAAGGAGCTTTTCTTTTTTTCACATCATTTGAATAAATTGTTAATGATAACATATAGAAATTGCTGTATATAGGGAATTTGTTTGGTGCCCAACATAGCAGATCCCAGTTACAAGCATAACAACCATAAGCCTGCCTATCATTCCAAACCAGATGTAAGTTTCAGAATGATTGGATTAGGAATGTGCAGGCTATTCTAAAAATGAAACATCATTTTGTATCTTTACTGTCATTTCAGGAGCTTCCTCAATATTGTATTTGTTTAAAGTAATCACTGTTCTTTCTGCTTGGTTTCCTAAAAAGGAAAAATAAAAAAAAATTAAAAAAATTCAACAGAGGTAGCCAAGATGAGCTACCAGTGCATGTGCAGCCTCACTGGATGAATGCCAAAACAATGCTTAGAGGACTAAAAAATTCATGAGAAGAGGCATAACTGGGCTAAAATCCATAGTGTAAGTAGGTAGGAAAGATTATAGTCAAAATACTGGTATGTAATATATTGCTACTATTGTTTTTCACAAGTCTTGGACATTTGTGGGCTATTTCATACAGTACTACCAAGCAGTTCCCTGGTAGTTTTGACTTTCACAGCTTGTGTGTAAAATAAACTTTGTATGTGTAAAATAAAAACATCTTATGATAAAGCCACATATACAAAGAAAACAATTCCCCAGTGGAAATCATTATCTAGTGAAACGTGTATAGGGGAAATAAAATGACTGTATAGCAATCAAGAACAGACCGAAGGAAAAGTAAATACAATGAGTTTTTCTGGATACCTGCAATTTAAAAACGCTACAATAAAGGATACTGGTTTTTATACATACATATAAATATATATATATATATTTCAAAAGTATTACACTACTTCCTATAAGATTAGAATTATCCTGTTTCACTGACTAAATGGCTGTGTCTTTTCCAAAATATTACTTTTTTGATACTGTATTATAAGTTCTGCCTGTGATATTTTTGCATTGCTCATTAAGAATATCAGGCCATTTTGTAAGTGTGGTTAAAGAGCAAAAAGATTCTTTACATTGCCAGCATAACATTATTACAGGGCTCATGAACTTGAGTGATCTGTAGTTTGAAGCTCCAATGCTTTATTTACAAGAGATAATGTGTCCAGAATTTGATTACTGTGTTTTATTTAAAACAGAATGTTCTCTGATTGTGCATATGGATGTGAAGTAAAACTATTAGCCTTAATTTTAACATTTGGGTATTTCATAGTGGTTATTATAGTACTGGTGAATTAGTCACCAGTCAATTTAAAAACTACAAAAAATTACTTGGTTAAAAAATTGTACTTGAATATCCTTGCATGCTGCTAAACAAGGATTTTTATTTCCCCCATAACTTTTTAAATCCTACTTTATTAAGCTAACCTTGAAAAATAACAGGTCCAAACTAGAGTGGTGTGTGTGCGTATTACTCAAATGTTCTGGTGTGATATCCTGTATGAATGATCATTTAAGTACAGTACATTACTGTAGACTCTAAATCAATCTTTATAACACATCAGAAGAGTACAAAACTAGGAATACAATAATTGGCATTGTAAGATATGTTAATAAAAGTCTACTGTCAATCTGTGTGTTCATGAAATTTTTTCTCTCTGCCCCAGCAATCCAAAACGACACTGAATTCCACCCAATAGCCAGGCAGTTATTTAAATGTTAAAATCTTATGCATGCAAAGTACTTTGCATAGAGAGTAAACCTGGTAAGTGTTTTCATTTATTACAATAGTAATTTGGATTATTTTACTCATAACTATAGCACTTGAAGTAGTGCTTAAGTGTATTCCAGTATTGCTGCTGCAAACTACTAAAGTTAAATTGTTGCATTGAGAAACTACTTTTGAGAAAACTGCTTGATCTTTTCTGTCAAGTCTTATTCTGGAATAACGATTACTTCAATTTGATGAATGTAATATTTATGTACTAAGTTTTTTCTTTTCCTTTGACCTTTGAGAGATTTGGTGGAACGGTCTTCTTTTGGCCTTGACCTTTGGATAACAGCATCTTTCCTTTTTCAGTGGTGGCCTGAATTTTTTTATTACTATTTTCATCACCCCTGCAATAGGAATCTTGTATAATCACAGTATTTCACAAGGAAATTACATTTTTCTTTTAAAAACAGGATATTTTCCTACAGTATCCCAGAAATGTTATTCTTTACTTCAGAATCCCATGAGATCAGTTCATGTTGTGTGCATAGCTGCCAGGGGACACTTGAGTTTTGTGGTGATTTTGATATAATTTCTGTCTGATTTTCATCTAACCCAGATGAACAGGACAGATGCTGCTGTCCTGTTTTTCAATTTCTTTTCTCAGAGGTGGGGGCAGTGATGAATGGAGCCTGTCTGACTATTAGCATAGATGAGAATGAAATTATGCTGTTTGCAAAGAAACCCACAGGAATGACCTGAGCCAATGTGTGGAGGTTCACAGTTCTGAATTTCCAAGCACAGGAGATAAGGAAGTGCATGTAATCAGAGAAGGCTGGCTCTGTGTGACAATTTGTGTTGAGTTTGTTTTTGTTTGAGTGAGATTGCTCACTGCAGTCAGTGAGATCTGTACTGCTGGGCTGGTGGATGTCTCCTTTTGGTAGGGCACAGTGCCCAAAGCCCCTGCTTGCATGTTGTCTCAGATGGGCAGTAGTTCCCCTGCAAATTCTCTTACACTGAGAGGCTGCTATGAGTTCAGCCTTGTAGCTTACCCTGCTTCTTCTCCGACTGCAATCTCTAATACATTTCCCATTATAGGATACTTCTGACTCATTACTGCTAAGTTTTTTAATAATTTTAATTGAAAACAATTATGCTGGACTTATTCCTCATAGAAGGGTTTATTTTTTAATGTTATAACAAAACCAAGCAAGATAACTTTCAGAGATTAGAGCTGGAAAAAAAACAAGTATTCTTCATGCCCAATACTGAGAAAAGTATATATAATTCAAATATTTACTGTCCCTACATTTTGGCCTTAAATGTGGTGACCAGATATGCACAGGTCACATTTGAATGTAGAACACAAGTGCATACTAAAGCATTGGCCAAATCAGAACAACATGTTCTCAGGGATTACTTGTAATACTGGCAAATACCTAAAGTAGATAATGAGCCTTTGTTTTTCAGATGTCAAGGAATATACTTTGCACCTTGCAGTTGAAGCCACTAATACAGTTTGAAAAGTTACTTTCCTTCTGTTTCCTTGAAAGACTGGAGCTCTCCTTTCTTTCATGCCTTTGTCGTCTCCATGTTGTATATGAAACTGCTTTGTGTAGTACTGCACAACAAAAGAAGCCTAGACCAGCTGGAGAGCCCTCTGCAACTGTACAGCAATACTTTGTGAATAAATTGCATTTTCTCAGGGTACTAGAGATAGCTGGGGGTGCAGCTTGAACGTTAGTTTGTAGAGAGACTGGCTGCTTTCGTGCTGGTCATTTTAGATCTGTCACACATCAGCTTTGAAAATTTAAAATTAACATTGCATTTTTTCCAAGTATCTCCACAGGCCCTAAAAGAAACTGCCTTTGTTCTAGGATAATTTCCCATTGTTCTCTAGAGAGTTTAGTATGGAACTGGTGTTTTAATCTCAGCTCTGCAACAAGGTACTTGGTGACAATGCTGGTGTAAACATACACATCATATAAAATACAGATATGTAGGTTTTGTTAAACTAAGATCTTCAGGACAGCTGAAGTCACTGTTAGGTATTGTTTCCTTTAGGTTTTCTAGCTGTCTGCTTTAACCTGCTTGTTTTGTCTCAACTTGTAAGCTCCTTTATCCAACAGGAACACCTCCTGTTTGGAACAGTAAGTCCTGCTCTGTTGTAATGTTAGATCAACTGGTATTCGAGAAAATCCAGGTAGTAGGGTCTTCCATCATCAATAAATTTAAATGTGCACCCAGGACTTAAGTGAGATATGGCCCTTTCATGTTGATGCTTTTTGCATTTTTTCAAACTGCTGCCTTCAACCTCAAATATCCCTCCTCACCTAGGTATGTTGGCAGTAATCAAAATCAACAGGAAACTAAAATGGGATTGTTTCCCATAATCAGACGTGATTCTGGACAGAATAATACCTCTTCAATATCTCTATATCACCTTTTTTGTCCTGCCAAAAGCTGTTAGCTCAAGAAATAAGTACTTTCTGAGAGTTAAAGAAGCTTATTGCCTTTCAATACCTAGTGCAGTATTTGTATGACTAATACTCACAGCAGGTGACTGATGTGATTCAAATAACCTTCAGATACCTGGCTATTCAGAAATGGGTCACACTTCCACTTTCTCCCGACTTGGATTGGGTATTTTAGTGACATAACTTAACAGGAAGACTTCTTACAGAACATTTCCCTTATACAAGAATATTTAAAAATAATAAAATTAGAAGGATGCTATTTTAGCAACACTTAATTCACAGACTGGTGGTCTTTCTCTTTTAATCCTGGGCAAAATTAGGGACTATTCATCAGATTACTGCATGTAGTTTTACAATTCCAGTCTAAACAAACAAGTAAGAAATCCACAGCAATCTGAAGCTAAGGTACTACAGCAGCAGTGCTCTTTTGTGGGAGAATATTTCCAAGAATGCTGCAGTATGTTTTTTTCACTGTATATTGCAGGGCTGTGTTGCATCTTGTCCTCTGAAACATATGTCAAGAGACATGTTATGTGTGTGAATAGCAAGGTGGTTCCCTAGCAACAATAAATAGAAGAAAACTCAGCCCATTCAAGTGATTTACCTTGGTAAGTGTGTGGTAGCAAAGACGGATTTTGCATACTAAGGGAACTCATTAGCTGGAAGAAGAAAAGCAGCAAATAAAGAACAGTAGATACATCTTATCCAGCACTCCTATTGTGTACAGCATAATTGGGAATTTGCATAAGATATTCTTAATGTGAAATATCATCTCATTTTACTCTTTTCTCAGCAGCTTTTAATTTTCTGTACTAAAAGGGGGGGTAAAATGTTGCCTGTGGGAAAATGTAAGGAGAAAGTACTTTGGTTATTTGTATAAATTCACCTTCCAACTTCTTATTAATGTCCTGTGTGCTCAGACTGAGCATTGAGTGATACAAGACACTCGGTTGCTCAGATGTTCATCCACTAAGGGTAAAGGCATAGATTTAAATGTAACAATAGGCACATGGTGTGACTCATGGGGATGGTCCATCCAGACCTAAGAGTTGGACTCCGTGATCTTTGTGGGTCCCTCCCAAGCAGGATATTTTGTCAAAATGATTAAAAAATAATAATTAGCTATGAGATGTAATGGCACTCCCAGTTACACTACTGCTGCCTCTGTGAAGAAAGCTTCACAAAGAAGAGTAAGGATTACTCTTGGGAGCATCACTCCCAGCTCTGTAGAATAAAGAGAAATTTTATAGTATTTGGGTAATGTTACAGAACAGATTACAGAATCACAGAATCACTGAGTTGGAAGAGACCTTCAACATCATCGAGTCCCACCCATGTGCTAACATCTCAACTGAACTGTGGAACCAAGTGCCACTTCCAGTCTTTTTTTAAACACATCCAGGGACGGTGACTCCACCACATCCCCAGGGAGACCATTCCAGTACTTTATCACTCTGTGTAAAAAACATTTTCCTCACATCCAACCTATATTTTCCTTGGTGCAGCTTAGGACTCTGTCCTCTTGTTCTGTCAGTTGCTGCCTGGAGAAAGAGACCAACCCCACCTTCTAGGGGGATAGAATATAAGCAAATCAAGATAGTCTAGAAAGTAATCTTACCCCTAAGGAGTTGCAGCTGGGCCAATTATCAAAGATTAGGAACAGGCCTGACTTTAACAGGCCACAGCTGTAACCAATGAGAAGAAGAGTGCTATAAAAGAGTGGTTTGGTGGTTGAAAAGGGAGCTGGAGCCAGTTGGCTGTTTTGTGAAGAAGAAAAAGTCAGCTCCCTGAGGAGCTGCCCATGAAAAACACTGAGAAGGTATGAAACTTTTGATAAGGAGACAACAGTATGGAACCCCTACAATAAGATGACAACACTACCTGACTACAACCACCTTTCAGGAAGTTGTAGAGAGTGATAAGGTCACCTCTGAGTCTCCTCCAGGCTAAACAACCCCAGCTCCCCCAGTTGTTCTTCATAGGGGTACATGTTGCCAGCTAGACTCTGTGGCTATTGCTATCTAGAGTATTCACTGTGTAGGCTCTTCTGTATGTATTTTTGTTGTTGGCTTTTAAAGTCCTTTGAGTCACCTTTATCTGGAGTTTAGTTGGAATGAATCCAGTATAATTGTAAGTCACTTTAGTTCAGCAATACTATTTACATTTCACTGCTATCCTTCCACCAGGCGTTCCATCTCCCCCCTTCTGTTTCCTGGTGTCTGCCCGAGGTCTGCAGTCTGTGCTTGTGATTTGTAAGGGCTGGATATGGTTATGCACCTTGCACTTCAGTCTTGGCTAGAACTGTTACATTATTGACCTGCTTCTCTGCTCTTTCCTGATGCAAGTGTATTTACTCTTCAGTGCTGGGCTGCTGCCTATGTAGTTTTGAGTTTTGCTGTACTTCTGTAGCTGTTGGCTTCTTTAAATTATCTTTGCATATATGCATAAAGCGCCAATTTTTCTCACTGCTTCCATTGATTTCAGAGATGTGGTGGAACCCACTCCTACACTAACATTGCTGATAGTTCATTTCCTTCACTACTGAAGAAGTTTTGAATAGAAGTTTTCTCCTTTTCAGTCCCCTTTGCTGTTTTTTGCTTTGATCTATGCAGTAAAACTCAGTTGCTTTGCCCTTTCTGTCTTCAGTATTCAGGTAATGCAGTAGTTTCCTATTCTAGTTTTCTTCTCTTTTGAAATAGTAGAAGAAAAAAATCCTGATGTCTCAGCTAGGGCAACAGTCTTTGTGTGCAGGTATGCACAGACACATTAAAGGCAGATAATGCCATTTCAGATGTCAGTTTAAAAACATAACTGCCACAAGACCTTGGCTACCAAACCTCTTGCACAGTTTGTTTTCCTCAAAATGGTGGCAACCTTTAAACAAAGTGCATTTGCATTTATTTTAAAGCTAAAAAAGGAAAACTGGAGCAGCACCTGTGTGCATTTTAGAACATTTCATTTAATAATAGCTTTTCATCTTTTGGCATCTAGCCATGACCATATAAATGACACATGCTCTAATTTTCTAATGCAGTCTAAAGTAAGGCTAGGAAGGACTTGGATTAGTGCAGCAATTGTATAACAGTTCTATCAATATTTTTTTCAGTATGTATGCCATGTCACTCATATCTTCCCCTCAGAGTTCTGTCTTCCTCCTTGATTTTTTCCCCTGCTTTTGCAACATCTGTGAGGTTAGTTTTGGCATGTTTTGGTCCTTTGCACTGCACCTCATGTAATCCCAGGCCATTTTCTTGTAGTCACTAAGTGTCCTGATCTTCTAGGTTTTTCGGGTTTTTTTTGAATTGCATTTCATTTTATCATCTCTCCTTTCTGGAGTGTTTGTAAGGCTTTCTTTTCTGTTTGGCATGATTTTGTTTCCCTTCCTGGAAGTTCAGTTGTACTTACAAAGCCACTACAATGCAAATGGCTGCATCATGGAAGAGCACTGTGGGTTTGGAAATGCAGTATGGGATATAAGCATGGCACTTGTGTCACTGCAATCCAGTTTAGTCACCCATTGTCACTGTACCTGGACTGTAAATGGTTATGTTGAACAGGCTGGCAGAGTTTGGAAACATGATTCTAGCTGGACGGCAAGGGCCTAGTGAAAAGGGATTAAAAAGCCATCAGCATCAGAACAAAATAAGTAGGTACATGAAGATAAAGAAAATTATTAAACAAAGAGTTTTGTAACAACTCACAAAGGTCTAGATTGCATGAGCCAAAATTATGTAGCAATAAATGAGGAAATTTGTATGGTTCAAAAACTAACATAAGAATCTGGGAGAAATGTGGGAATAACTAGAGTTTCTGGATTTGATTATCAAGGAATATATATATACACATATATATATATAGCACTCCTTTTTTTTTTTTTTTAATTTATGAAGATTACTTACAGCGTACTTGTTAAATGCAGATGAGAATGACAACCGTGTTTGAAGCGGTACCGGAGGCTGTGCCGTGAGTCAGCCCTTGTTGGAGCTGATGGATAGAGCAGCCGCTCTCTGTAACACTGAATGAGGCAGGCCATGGTCATGGTGGGCTGGCAAAGGGCAAAGAGAACTGGTGCAGGGAGCTGAGTGTGAGGGAGTCCCCGTGATGTGTTCGCTTGGAAAGGGCATCGGCATATCGAGCAAAAGAATAACCTCCCGGTTTTCTAAGATTTTTTGTAAACAAAGAAAAGTGTCAAAAGAGAAATACATACCTGCATTTCTTCTCATCAATCAACCTGAAAATTGGGTATGACCGAACTCAATTCAGTCAAATAAGTACAAAAGGAGAAGCCCAAGGACGGGAGTTAACCCCGTCCTCACGCCTTAACAGGAAGAAATGCTTTCTAAAACCGTTTCCTTCACCAGGACTCATTTCTCAGAGCACAGACGGAGCTGCGCTCGCAATTCATTGTTTTCCACAATGAAGTGAATGGACAGAGGGGACTGAGACGTTTACTCCCGGCGATGCTGCTAGCTATGCCTACCTACGCATCGCACTTATTTCCATCAAAGCTCACCGCACCTTTCCCTTCCCTTCCCTTCTCCCGGGCCCCTCTCCGGAGCCCCGGGCCGCGCCCGCCCTGAGGGGCCGGCACGCGCCGCCCCACGGGGCCGAGCGCCGCCCCCGCCGCAGCTCACTCAGCGCGGGGCCGCTGCCGCCTCAACTCGGCCCGGCGGGCGAGCGGCGCTGCCCGCGTCCTCAGCCGTGCCGAGCTAGAGAGAACATTGTCTCTCTCAGGTGCGCCCAGCTCCGCGAGCTCTCCGGCCCTGCGGGGCCGTCCCGCCGCCAGTTGGGGTGGGAGTCGCGCCTCAGCCGAGAGGGGCTTCGAAATGGGGTTCGCCATTCGCCTTGCGGTCCTCTGGCCCTCAGAGCCGGACAGGGGTTGTCACCTCTCTAGCGAGTCGCTATTGGCAGGGCTTAGTGTCGCCGGGAGCCGGTCTTGGCCCCAGCGAAGTCTGCTCTCAGCCCCGCGGACTTAGGCGTGGAGGGAGGTGGCCTCAGCCCCGCTGAGCTGGGTTCTGGGCTCTCTGGGGACACGGGCGGCACCTTGGGAGCGCCGCTGCTGAGGCTGTGCGAGTACCCCGCCTCCGGGGGGCTGACCAGCTGTATCTGTTTTTCCAAAATCATAGGTGAGGAATGCTCAGGAAAAAAAAAATCTCCATGATTATAAATGGCAGAAGATACTACAAGGCAAGAAGTAGGCGTGACACGGGATTCAGGCCCATCGGGACAAGGCCATGAATAACTGAAGAAAAGTTTCTGTAAGTTCCCTAAATAGATCTAGCTCTAGTGTATAGTATTTCCTTAAGCGACCTATAGTAACTAGTGGACCATAATATACATTGCAAATACTATGATAACACTTGATAAATTCATATAAGCAAATCTTCCTCCTGGATGCATACAGGTATGCAATTATTAGCTAAAGAAAGGAAAGGTACCGTTATCCATAGGCACGCAGACTGAGATAAGGCTAACTTAAAATGTCTTCCCATTTATTTCTCTGAAGTGGTGCATTTAGTTTTGTGAATACAAAATTGTTTTTAGTTTTCATTTTTAAAAGCCAGATTTTCTTACTTCATCTGCCCCTTCAAAAGCTGCACTCTGGAATTTCAATTTCATTGCACTGGAAACCAAGGATCAGTGTTTTGACGTTTTCTGCAGTTATTATGTGGAAAATTATGTTCTTGTACAGAAATTTCAGTTAGTGTGATGTATAGTAATGGAGGTCACTGTCAGCAAGTTAGATGCAGTAACTGAGTTTTTTTCTGTCAAAAGCTATAAATTGTTTCTTAACCTACTGTGGAGTCTTGCAGGATATGCTCTGAAAACACATAAAATCCTTTTTCAAGACCCTTTTTATATTCCCAAATTGAAGTCCAGCTCATTCTTATGTCAAATTCAAATTGTAATGCAGTTAATATTCCAGCTTTATATAATTTATTCCTTCAAATGTTAATCCAAGTTGGTGTTAATTATTGACATTGTAACACAAAAATGAAAATAGAGTTCACCCAAGTTTTATTCAAACAATAAAAATGGCTTGAACCAGGCAGAGCTATTTTTCCTTTGGGCTAAGATTTTCATATAGTAATCTGGCTAGGAGTCAAGGTGGATATAGATTTCTAAAAGCCATTTCAGACCCTTTTAAAAATGGAAGTCAGTTTAAGTGCAAATGGATTGTTTTAGAAAAAGGGAGTATATGAACTTCTGTGCTGACATGTGCTGCTTGGTGGTGTTCATGGTTAGGAAGCAGTGGGAACATTATCTGCAGCGCTCTGTGTGTGTGCATTGGAGAGGGGGCCACTGGGAGATTCCTTCCTCAGCGTTACATGCTGCCCTGTTGGGGTATGTGCAGAGTAAGTAAACTCCCCAGTACCATCCAAAATCCTTCATGTGAAGAAATATTGTATCTATAGTATTGACTTTCTAACTGCAGAGGAGAGGATTTAGTTAGCAGTGCTGAGGCTATTTGGTTGCTTTAAGAGCTTGCAGGACTGGTTTTGCAGTGCTTTTGCCAAATGCTTTCTCAATAAAAAGTTCATTGGACAAAGACAATGATTCTTGCTGTGCTAATGCCTGGAGAGGCTCACTAACAGGGGACTCCTGAGTGCAGGCTGTCTGGGGAGGAGAAACATTTGTGTTACAAAGACAGAAGTTACTGTCATTACCAGCCTTCTGGCCGCTGAGAAACTGGAGAAGAAGAGGGTAATGAATTAAGTGCTGATGCACTGTGCCATGCTGTGAGAGTAATCAAAGAACATTTGTGTACAGGAAGGGGGTTTGAAGTCCTGAAAGTTATCATGAGGGTTTACTTTTGTTCTGCCTAAAGATTTGGTTTTTGTTGTTTGGGGTTTTTTTAACCTAGCCCTAGTTTTAAGTTATCATCTGAACACACTTAGTGAGATACATTCTGTGCCTGTAACTTCTCTTTCATTAGTTTTTCCAAACTTACTGCCCCTAGAAGTGAATTCTCACGATCCAAGAAAATACAAGGGAGGAGTATGGATCAGTAACAGAAAAGGAGAAGGAGGAAAAAAGCCTCATACAAACCCTGAGCATAACTGGTCAGATGAACACTAAACTTTTTTTGTCCAGTCTACAGCTGAACTTCAGTAATGTAGAGAGCCAGGGAGCAGAGGGATGTCTTGGGCTTGATTGCTGTAGGGAAGTTGGGAATGCTCTGCACCTGCAGGAAGAATCAGCACTTCATTCAGTAGGAATTGTCCTTTTTGTTTCTGTTCTAATTTTCGTGAGTTTAAACTGAACTGTACTGCAGCAGAATAAACAACAATAAACAAGCAATAAACTGACTTTCCATTTTTAAAAGGGTCTGAGATGGCTTTTAGAAATCTATATCCGCCTTGACTCCTAGCCAGATTACTATATGGGGCTGGCAATCATCCAGGACACAAGTTCAGAGTGGCATTTTTTGTAAAGACTGCTGTGTTACATGTGAAAATATGGAGGCATATTCCTCGTAGTGCTAACCTGAGGAATCCAGCACCAGGACTCACTTGCTGTGATGGATTCTGTCTCTGCTGCTTGATAAAGCCATGTTGCTCCTGAAATGTGGAGGGGTGATAGGAAGAAGGTAAGGGAGTGCAGCAGGAAAATCTAAAAGGACACAGTGAGGGTGATGTCACCTGGGGGGTTACAGTGTACAGCTGAGGGAAACATCCATTCCTCTGTGGACAGTGGGGTGACTGCTCTTCAGGTAGAAATGGAGATGGATAAATAAAATGCATCAAATCAATCTTCTGCTAGTTCCTTCCTAACTTGTTCTGCTTTTCATAAATCTTTCACATCTCTGCACAGGTCTTGTTTTGAGAGTTGAACATGTGACATAAATAGTGAAGAAACACAGCACCACATCAGAAATCTGGAAAATAATTTGAGAAACTTTTGTTGTTTATTTGTGCAAAATCGCTGCAAGGAATTTTTCCCTCTCTGGGAAAGAGAACTTCTCTGAATAATGCATTGTGTAGGGCCATACATGCTTCCCTGTTGCCAAAGCTGAAAAGCTGTATGGCAGTAGCTAGAATGACACTGCTCTGGGATAAATGACTGCCAGTGTAAGGCTGAGCTTTTTCATCTGAGTGCTATACAGTAGGGAAAAGCTCTGCTGAACACAGCTAAGAATTGGCCTGTGGTGAGGGGGGAGGAAGTACAGCATTTTTCATTTGCTGCTGGTGGTGCTTTGTAAGGAACAAGTTGTGTCATAGCTTCTTGCTGACTGGTCCTCTTTCCCTCCACCCCTCATTTAGTTTCTTCCTTAGACATGGCCTCTATCCTGCTGGGTGGAGAGGGAGTACTGAAACTGTATGTGGAAAAAGGAGACATTTGCAGAACTACATGGATGAAAACAGTGGACTAAGCTAATTTTACAATATTTCTTATGAAATAGATGAAAATTGAGGAAAATTTATTCATGTCCTGAAGCATGGTAGCATACTGACTGTGGAGAGAGGTGCATTCAGTACAATGGGGAGTGTGGAATATGTTCAGCCCGCTTGAAATAACGGCATAATTACTGCTATCAGTCTCTTCAGCTGTTTTCCTAATATTTTGCATGGACTTTTTATTTGTTTGTTTTGCTTTGACCTTTCTCACATCACATACACTTTCTGAAGTTTACAAGAAAATTTCATCTCCTTCAGTCTCATGGCACTTCTGTGGCAGAAATAATAGCGATTCATTTGTCCCTCTGATTCACAGAGCAATGCTTGCAGTAACCCCTGGAGATTTCTGTAGTTTGCAAACTGAAACACTTGAAAGGGATATAATTTCCAGAGGGGTCAGTGTTCATGGCTGAAAGCTTCAACAATATATTAAGCTGGGCATTTTGATGGAAAAAAAAAAAAGATTACTTGTATTTAATCTGAGCAGAATTACTATTCTCACATTGTGTGCAATGACTGAAAATAGTGTATTAAATAGCAAGGTTGACTCTATAAAGCAGATAGTATCTCTGTTAATAAACACATGCTTCCTGCCTTGTATGTACCTGGAACTAATATTAATCCCTGTAATTCAGGAACTAATTGTTCATCTTCCTTTGTGTCTAAAGGTGGGAATCTGCCACTTTACTTTTGGCTGCCTGTGATTCAAAACTGTAGGGAGTTGAGATTAAGGTATAAGAAAGAAAGGTGAATTCCAGTTAAGGGGAAATATTTAAGTAAGGAAGTTAAATCTCTTGATTCCAGTTTCCTAGAGGCACCGTGCAGACAAAGACTTTCTTTTCTGAGTGATGCTCCCCTCCAGGCCTCATATGCTGGTCCTATTTTCTCATTGTTGTGAATGTCAGTTTAAATGTCCAACTTCCATGTGGATATTCACATATTCACATTTGTGTACTTAAGATGAGTCCTGTGTCTCCCATCCCTAGAATTAGGAACCTAACATTTAGATGGAACAGTATGAAGTGGCTGGACAGATAATGTAATTTTCTGAATGCTGTGCTAATCATTAGTGTCTTCTTCATGGCATTGAAAGTGATAATAAGAATTCTGCAGAACAGAATACAGAGGAACTAGAAAATTCTCTCTTGAGAGGATAACTTGGTCTCAATATCTCCTTTTGTCCTGGCAAGGTTTCTTATGTTGGTTGGTACTTTATAGTTGCTATCAGCACTATCCAAAGACACAAAGTTATGTGAAAGAAGTTCCAGCCTTTGCCTAGATATCTATAGCTTTCATTCCTGCTGTGCTGTGCCATGTTAAAAGTTAATTGGATGACCTAATTTTAAACCTGAAATAGAGTATGAACCTAGAGATGGTATCAGTGCAGTTGTAAGTTGCTTGAAGAGCACATCTACAATGTTTGGTACAAAAAGCTGGAGGCCAAAATAGAGTGTTGGAAGCACATTAGCAATTAATGACTGAAAAGAGAGGTGACCAGTGGAGTGGGAATGTTTACAACCACCATATAATAAAAATCAGATATTTCTATTATAGTCAAATTCTACATTGTGAGAGACTGGTAAGAAGACAGTTTAGGGGAGTGTGTTCACCCTTCCCCTGCATTACAGCAAAACACCATCCTGCTTCTTTCCGTGTGCCATTTACTGTTCAAAACAGATCAACTGAGCTAAGTTTCCTTTACAAACTAACTCAGACTGTAAGCTTTGTATTTCTGTTTCATTCATCGTGTGCTTTTAAGGCCTCCTCGTGTTCTTGTTAATAATTCAGCCTTTGCCTATTCTAGGTTTATTGCTCAGAGAGACAGTACATTTTGCTGCTTGAGCATATGGCTAACAGGAGCTATGTCAGGTAAGGAATTCAACCTTTACTTTTTCACCTATTCTCTTTTGTTGTTAGTCAGCTTTGGAATAAAATTATAATGCAGTCAGGTTTGTAACAGCTACTAGCTTGGGTAGCCTGTTACTTTGAAATATCTGGAAAAATGCCAGAGATCTCAAGTGTCTTGAAGACTGTCAAGCCTTGGCTTTTTCTGTTTCTTGTTGCAACAGATGAGAACACAGCAAGTCCTGAAGCAAACCAGTTTAGGTAAGAAAGTTTTTAAATGTCATCATCTGTGGCACCCTGGAGAAAAACTAAATGTGTTGTTCTGACTTGCTTCCACAAAATAGACAAGTTCTTGTCTCATTCTGCTAACAAGTCATAATTGTCTTAGAGATGTCAGCTGGTAGCTGGGGACTGTTTCTCTACTTGGAGTTGTATTTATTAATTTGTTTTTTGTTTTTGTTTCTCATGTAATGAAATTAAGCTAATGAGCCAGGCAAAACAGCTGATTCCTAATTTCATCTTAATGCCAAGAACACTGTGAAAGTTATGGAGAACATGTAATTAAATCTAACAGTTACTGACAGTTGTTGCTTTGCATTGAGGCTTTCATACTTTCCTGTATGCCCATACTTTTCTGTAACAGCCCAGCTATACTTGATAGGTTGCACTAGAGGTGTAATTCCATTTCTGAACACTCCCTGAGGGTAGAACTGCCCATGCAGTTTTGGGCTTTTTCAGCCCTTCTCTTTCTAGTGCTGTTCAGAAACTACTTGCTGAAGTGAGACTTTTGAACTGAGTGGTATGGGGCATGATGAAATACAAATCTCTGTGACTGGTAAAATTCCTAGGTATGGTTTTTAGCTAACTCTAGTCTCACCTCTGAAAGGAAATTCAGTGCTTGGTTTCTACAGGCCTTACCTGTTGTCTTCCTTCAGAAGAATGATTGTTATAAACCACACCTTAAAGGCTATTAGTTTTGACTTAAAGTTTGTAGTGTTGATAGTTATGATGTGGGGCAGTGCCTAAAGTATTGGAGGAGGAATAAGCTTTTACAGCCTTGATACAATAAGAAAGGATGGATTGTGGAGAGTGCAGCCTGTACTGCTTTCATTATAACTCCAGTCTGAAGAATTGACTCATGGTATACCTTTTCCTGCTTGGGTTCTTTGCCAAAGAAATAAAATGGTAGCTTTCTTTCTCATCAGGATTCATGGCCCTGTCAGTGTCAACCTATTGTGAAATGAAACCTGGGGATTTCATTATCAAAAATTTCTAAAAGCAGAATCAGTTCACTGAAAATATTAATGCTGTAGGTAACAATTTCCAGCTAAGGATTTGCATATTGTGTTAGCTCTTTTTAAAGAAGCCCAAAGTTCTTCCATGTATGTGTATAGTAACAGTAGTAGCTCTTTTCAAGTTGTTGTGATAATGGAGCTAATGACAGGACAGTTGGCACTGTCGCGCTGAGGTGATCTTCACCCTTGCAAGACAAAATCTAGTTAGATTAGCACAATTTTTGCAGAGATACACAGTTATCCATGTGTATGAAAGATTTGACTCCTGTTAGCTAGCAGATGCCTGTGTCCTTGACAAAGCTGTTTTTGCAAGATACATATATCTATAGAATGCACAGTGATTTCTAGTATATGTCACAGCTTCTTCTCCAAAATGCTTTGTGACTTGAAAACATATAAATGTTTTTTGGGGGCTGTGTGGAGGATCTTGTGGAGTGCAGTGATGGTACCTTTACTGTGAAGGCTCCTCTAAGGCCAAGGTGAATCAGATTGTCATAGTACCAAGTAAATCTTCTACTCTATCCTTGACACAGTTCCGACTCTACGATGGAGGCTGTACTGGCCTTGTATGTATGCAGATATGCCTTACCTTGGCTGTCTTCCCAGCCTTTCCTCTTTCTTACATTTGGACCCAGGTCTCAAATAGAGCTCTTAAACTGCATTCCTGCATCTCCTTGTTCCAGGTGTTCTATCTTCTACTTGTGACTTTAAGGAGATAGAAGTTTTTTGGAGAACAGTTCTTTAGGAGGACTCTGTGTCACTAATAAGCAGCATATTGTAAATGTTTTGGTAAAGGCTTTATAATATCCTGCAGTGGGGGAGATATCTTGCAAAGGGGAGGTCACTTGTTTTACCATGGGCAGCTTAAGTACATCTGTAAGCAGATACTAAATAGAGATTTGAGATTTATATGGAAATGATGTGTTGTATGTAAAAATAGATAGAAGGTAAAGGCATCTCTGGCACTTTTTTGTGGATAATAAAGGAAAATGTAGAAATATTTAAGGGACATTTTCTCATGGCACTGAAATCTGAAACAACAGAAAATGCTGCTTAAAACAGTTTGGAAGAATGCTGTCTCCACTCATGATTTCCTGGGTAGGTACAGAACTAGAACAGTGGTCCTGATCCCAAAAGGAATCTTGTCTTTGCATTTGACTGCTTCTTGGAAAAACAAAAATGCCATCCACTGTTTTGTTTCCTAAATACTTCCCTGCACAAGTGGAATTTACCAAACTCTTCCAGGTGAAAAGTTTCCTGATTTCTAGTGTTCTGTGCTGCTTCTTCCCTCAGCTTAGGCATTGTGCAAATGTGACAGCAAGAGGGAAAAGGTTCATGGTAATTCACTGTAAGAATAATTTGTTCTATTAGTCTTTACTGACCAATGCTGTTGAGAGTTCTAAATCTCGTCCATGGTCCTCGTCTTCTACTATTCTCTGTTACTCAGCCTGGCATGAACAGAGGGGTAGAAATGAACTGTGATTAATTTGGGCCTGAAAGACAGACGGGACAAACATTTTCAGTAACCCCCTCTCTCTCTCTCTTTCTCCCTCTCTCTTTCACTCTCCTTTTTTTATTGTTTGTAAGTATGTACAGAATATATACAAAATTTTAACAAAAAGTAAGAATTACTAGGAACAAGAAAAAATGGAAATGGAGAAGTAGCTTAGTGTGGGGCAGTGATTTTTCAGAGTAAAGGTTTCCTATAGGACTAAGGTATCCTGAAGGTCAGTCCTCTGAACGTACCAATACTCTGGCTGATGGTAGAAAATTATTTTCATGAAATGCTTAGTAGCTCACTGTAGATTTTGCAGAATCTGTCATCCTACTGAGGCATTTGTTTTAAAAACATTTTTAAACCATGTTATTCCATATAGGTGAGGTTTTTTTATTCAGAAAAAAAAAAATTGTTGCAAAATTTCCTGTCCTGGTTACTGCGTACTTTTTAATACGTTAACAAGTATTAAAGGTATATGCAGAGCAGATGCTGTCTTCAAGTTTCTGATCTGTAAATAGGTTACTGGACAGTTTGGATGTTGTAAATGAGTAAAATTCACTGACCGTCTCTCTGCCATGGGACGATTATGTCATGTTGTGGTATGTCCATACAACTTGTCACTGAGCTGTTTGATACATCATTCTGTTTGCTCTACAGAATTGGTATAAAGTCTGTTCGGAAAGAAAAAAAAAAGCAGCCCTATTTCTGATACTGAAAGAATGCAAATATTGCCTTTGATTGCAGTTTTCCTGAATAAAGCAGGAGGAGTTGTAAAACATGTAGAGTGGGATAGCCTTTTCCATGTCTCCTGGTCTATTTTTTACACTGTTATTTTAAACCTACTGGAAGGATGAATGATAGATGCGATTAATTCCAATTCACTTGAAAGAAGAGGGCATGTTTGCTGCACATCTTGTTGTCTCCTCTTGTTCTCTCATCACTTCTGTCAGTTGTTACATGAATGATCTTTATAACTTGTGTTTAGCCTGTGGAATGGACATAAAGACCTGTCAGACTACCTTTTCCAATATATTTTCTTCTGAGGAAACAAATCTAACGTAAATGTCATCTGTGGTATGAGCAACTGCAGCAGATGGAGCATAGAATTAATGGTTATGAGAGGCCAGCCAGGAGAGATGATGAGATAAGTACAGTAGATACAGTACATAATTCAGAAAACTTCCTGTGATTAAAAACGAATTCAAGGAAAAAGAGTGTATCTTCAAAAGTCAAGAGTATTTAAAAATCACTATATCTTTTTTAGTTTTGGAAAATCGTTGAAAATCATTTGCAACTATATTAATGAGGAAAATTCCACATTAGTTAAATTAAAAGGATATTTTTCAGCTGTTGATCTTGATTGTTTTGTAATGAACATTTTATACATGCCAAAAGGTAAGCAGTTTGCTTATAAACTATATCTAGTATGATGCTTCATGGTTTGTGGTGAAACACTGTCTTAGTGAAGAATGATTCTAAAACTAAACTGATTGCTGTATTGAACACCATGTGTATTGTCATTAAATGAGGAGGAAGGACTGGTGTTAGATTAAGTGACTTGAATTTAACAACTCCTAAGATGTAGGAAAGTGATGTTAGTGCAACTCCCTTGCTGATATGTTTGTTTTATAGCTCCAGAAGTAATTTATATGCTGGCAGAAGGTGTGGAGGCTCTGCAGAAGTCAGCTAATGATAAATTAAAGAAATATGTTGGTGATTCATATAAGACTTAAGTTGCTTCTCACTAGGGATAGTTTGACCTCTTTCCAGTTTCAAGAGTGAAGGACTATGGTGACTGATTGTAATAATAGATATTGTAATACAGAGAAACTAACTGATTTATTAGCTGGGCAAAAGGTGGTAATATGGTGGTTTCTGATGGCTTAAGGTTGCTCAGCTGGGAACTTCACAGAATTCAGCAGCATTCGCAAGAAAATGTGTTTGGTTTCATGTTCCCTCATAGCAACAGATTGGCTGCTGTGAAAAGAGCACCTGTTGACTAATCTGCCAAAAGGCCTTTGGAATAGAAAATTCATCTGCTGTCTGAGCTGGAAAGTGAGTGAGCTCTTTGTGACAGGCTGAAAGACTGAGTATGAAATATATACGAGGAACACCTGAGAATGCAATTTTGTGTACTTGTTAAATCAGATAAAGTGCTTTCCCCATAAAAAGTTGTGGTGAAGAATCCACGCCCTACTTCCCCCTGCTTAAATTAAGGTCATTTTTCCACATGTAAAAATTCTGTGTCCAGGGGCACAACTTTTGATCTCTGACTAGTTCCACAAGAACTGAAATGGAAAAACCAGCGTTTTAGGCTTCAAGGTTATACTGTGGACAAGAAGGCTGCAATGATTCCATATCCTCAAGGTATGGTTTTTGATACAACTGTCTTAAAGTTTTGTTGCATTTGCCTCCCCATGCTGTGGTGTAGCTTTTATTCTTTATTTAATCTGATTTTTATGATCTTAATGATACATCTGGAAACATGTAGAAAATATAGTGGTAGCTTGAAGTTTTAATGGTGAAAAACTACTGTAAGTTTTGGGTGATGCACGTATATAAACTTTATTTTTCTACCTGAAAATATGGAGTCATCTTTCTAAGTAAATTTTAAATGTATCTAGTATTGTGTTGTACAGGAAAAGGAAATTATTAGGAGTGGTTCAGGAGACATTCAGAATTAAACGAAGGAAAGATCTTTGCTTGTCCTTTACAGACCGAAGTGAGAAGGCTGTATTCCTCCTTGTTAAAGTCTTGATGACAAATGAGTATGAATATTTCATGAGGCAGAAGAATACTTTGTTAGCATTAAAACTTGATCTTACTCTTGCATGAATTCCAGAGACATAAAAATCAGAATAATTTTATCATTTCTGGCAAAGACTAATTTTGTTAAATAATACATACTGAATTGCCAGGATTCTATAGGAGCTGTCTATTTAATAGAAGAAAGAAAATTATTAAATTTGAAATTAAGTTTTAGCAAAGATAATTTTTTTAAAAGCTATCTCTGAAATAAAGTTCTACTTTACAGTGTGGTTTTTGTGTAATTAAATATTGGTTATCTAAATTATTATTTAACTAAGAACAGAATGTTCTTATGGCCTCAAATGCTTGCTTATTCTGTGTGAAGGAGGAAAAGAAAAAAAATACAAAAAGGAGTTTGCTTGCTTTAAAATATTTGCATAACAATTTCTGGACTACATTCCTTTTTATTTCAACAAATGTTTTCTATAGAAACAGTGTTACCATGAGGAATGGACAATAAACATTTGTTTAAGAGTCTGTGAACCCTAACAGTTATAACCAGATAATGCTGTAGCATGTGCACCTTCATTTGTCTCCTTTTTTAGAAGATGAAAATAGTAATCATGAGAAAAATGTATCTGGCTCATGTGTTAGTCAGGCTCTTTGGTCTCACTGGTTTTGTGTCTTGATACACAGATCTGTAGATCTGCAGGACTCACTACAGAGAGAGAAAAGTGTGCAAGCTTTTGCATGCTCTGAGGGAGGCTAGCAGGAAAAAGGCTTGAGTAAAGTACCAGGGGGCACTCTGCAGTGTGGGCTGGGCTGCCCTGGGAGGGCACATGAGCCAGGAGCCATGGGTGCCAGTGGCCACACTTAGCTGGGGCATCCTGTAGGGACCACAGGCAGGCATGGGGTCAGGGATGGCAGCCAGTCAGCTGACAGTGCAGTGACGGGCAGGCCCGTGTGGGGGAGCAAGGCAGACTCCAGGTCTGTTGGGAAGATCAAGTCCATGGGTTAGTGCCTGGATCTGGATGAATGGGGTACATGCTTGGGCAGAGACATGGCTGTAGGATAGCCTGGACAGTGACCAAAGACAATAGCCTCTGGTTAAATGCAGCTTCCATGAGAAGTAAATGCCCTGACACTGCAAGCTTTTGCAAAATAGCTGGGCATTATTCTGGGTTCATTGTTGTAGTTGATAAACTACATGCAGTTTTACATGCAGCTTTTTGCTTCAGTCAGAGCTCACATGCCTGTCTGCTGCAGGTCTGTTTTCTCCTAATGTTTTGAATTCATGAACACCTTCGTTATGTCAAAGTACAGCCCACTCAAGACTGGAGTCCTTCTGGCTGACTTCAGTTGCTAACACAATCTAATAGCCTTGTCAAGGATTAATTCTGGATTTTGCAGTATTTTCCTTAAGTTTTCTACCAGTGACCTATTTAAATTTAAAATTTGCATGATCATCTCTTCATCTTTTGACAGTCACATTCTTTAAATGTTTTCTTTCTACATGTAGTGAAACTCAAATCTGTAATGGATTTTGTTTTTATGTGGAGTACCTTATGGCTTCTGATTTTGTGACTTTGCACTGTACTTCCTTTCTGCACCTGAATTAGCAAATACACCCACTGCTTTAGAATCTGTCATCTGAAAGATTTTTTTCTTTCCTTTTCACTGACAATCAGTAGTTGAAGGTACAGAATGAACTGTGGCTTACATCTCCTCATTTTTTCTCCTACATTTTTTATTCCAGAAATCTAGGAGGCCTGTGAATAATTTCTGAAATAACTGTAGATTTGAGGTCCTTGAAAGAGTTATTGTTCAGAGAACAAGTCCAGCAGAATGTAGCTTTCCCTAACCTGTCTCTGTCAGATGGGTTGGTTTTTTCTCCCTAAAGCTAAGACACAAATTTGCAGTTTCAAAATCATTATTCATTTGTGGCTGACCTTTCTCAGTAGTGATGAGAGCAAAGCAGCATGGGTAGTCTGGAACGTTGTTCCCTAATGTTTGCAGTAGTACCTTTGCTTTGTTACAGCATCCTTCAAAAATAGGATTGCATGCTAAACCACTGACTTCAGCAACATTCATTATTATCACATGCAGCTTCTGTTAAAAGACTTGTTTAACTATGAGACACATCTTGATTCCGTTTATGTGTGTACACAAATGTGTAAAAAGTAAATGTTACCATTTAGATAGGTTTTTTTTTCCCCTTGAGGTTTAGCCATTTTCCAGCTAATGTTATCCTTCACAATGGACTAATAGATTGTAAGAATTTGAGCCAAATGAGAATAATAAAAAAGCCAAATGAGACTTTTCACATGAGACCTAAAGCAGTCAACTTCTCCAGAAGGTGAAAAGCAGTTATTTGATGGACAAACAGATTACTGCCTTCTTAGATAAATGATTGTAGTGTGTGCTTTAGAAAGTGCAGACATAGGTGAATTGCCCAAGAGACAGGGATGGATTATGAAGGGGGATATGACTCTGAATGGATGCAGACTTTTTTTTTTCCTTCCAATTTTCTATTCTCTTTTGACTTTACAAACCTTGCCTTGTCTTACTATGAATGCAGTAAATAAACTCTTTTTCTAGCTGTTTATGTTGACCTGTTTTGGGTGTGGGGTGATACCAGTACAGCCAACTAACTTGAAGGAATTTGTGTCTGTAGACTTGCAGTCCATAGGTGGTACTGAACTACTTTCAGGCATCCAGCAACCCAAAATATTTCTTAGATGCTGTAAAGATAGTCGAGTTGCACAGGTCAATGGACAAACCAATAACTCCTTGTCTGAGATATTTCCATTGCTGAAGAGGAATCTCTCTGTAATGCTAGTGAGAAGCCCAGGGGTTGCAAAGGAGTATGGTTAGAGGATATTACCACTCGTTTTACCAATTGGAAGAACAGAGAGACAAGTGAGAATTTTTTTCTGGAATACACACAGAAATATTGATACCTTAGCCCATTGCTGTACCATGCTTTCAGGAGCAGGTTTCTTCCACCTCCTGTTGCTTCACACATAGTGGTTGTCTTCACTAATGTAAAAGTTGAGCAGACTGTAAGGTCCCCATGCCTCTGAGATAACATCCCATTTTAGAATTACTTCAGTTTTCATTAGTGAATTAACTGAACATATAAATATTTAAGACTGTCTTAGGTGTCTATTACTACAGGAAATAAATAATTCATTATAGAGAATTACCTTTGTAAAATTGTCAACACAAGGATATAAATCAGATATGGCAATTTCCAAAAATGCAGCACAATATATTGTTTTTGCTGAAACACCCTCAAGGGAATATCTTGTTGATGCAAGCATTGTTTTTCTAAGCTGGGTAGCAAACCTTCCATTATGTGAGGAGTAGTGATGGGAGAAAGTCCATTTACAGAAATGAGTATGGTAAAAATACATTGACAGCTGGGACAATTCAAGGAATCTATATACAATATGTAATTTCTGTTTGACATTGGGAAGGTTTTTGTGTAAATCTGTCAGACTACAAGCATCATTTTGAATGTGGTTTTATTTGCCTTATTTGATATGCTTCTGCTTCTGTAGATTGGTTGAAATAAACTTTGCACCTGCCAAAAGCCAGAGGAAAAAAGAACAAAAGTAAAACAAATAGGAAAAATTAAATTTTGATGACTGAGTGGCATTAAATAAAGGATTCAATACTCAGTGTGACAAATCAATCATCAAACTTTAAACTTAAAGTGGGATGCTGAAATTCAGTGGGAGGTTTTGGTCACATAGTGTGTTTGAAGAGGAATGACGTAGCAAGGCAGGGCAGAAGATTAGAGGAAGGGGATTCTTATCAGCCATTTTGAAGGAAAATCAGCCTCTCTTTTCACAAAAAGCCAGCATGCTGCAGAGATCAGGAGGAGGGATTTAGAAAAGACGAGCAAATGTGTTTCAGAGTAAATTACACAAGCTTGAAATGAGGGACTGGGAACTCCTGGTTATAGTAAAAAGCTGAAACAGTTTGAGATGTCAGGAAGCTGAGATTGACAAGTCAAAACAAGATACCTGTTGTTTTTATTGTTTATGTTCCTTGCAATAGCTGAAGGGGTTTTCAGAAACCCTGTGAAGTCTATGCATATATTTATTTCACTTCACACATATGTTTAAAAATACCCTTGCTGTGGAGCTGAGAGGGTTTCAAGGCATGAGAGAAGAAGCTGCCAGCATGGCTCTGTGGCTAACTGAGATAGTCTACAAAGTCACACGTCTGATGAGAGTAGCCAAAATGTACCTGCTTGGAGCTTCAAGGGACACTTAGAGCAAACCACGGGGCTGCCTCTGCACTGGCACCTGGCAACAGCTGATGAGACTTCTGACAGGGCTGTTGCAGTGGGACATTGCTGTAATGTGTAGAGTTGTAGCTTGGGATGTCTGTGTAGGAGATACCTTTCAATGCAAGGTATTAGTGTTGGAAGGTACTAGTTTGTCCAATTTGTAAATAGAACCTGAAGAATCATATAAATATGATTTCTGCAGTACAGGAGTGAGTTCTAGTCAAGAATTCTCTGAACTCTTAGGATTGTATTTGAAATGCAGGCTCTATTTGTAATGCTATCTTGTAAAAGGAGCATCCTCATTGCACCATATCACTCACACTATATAAAGATATCCTTCTTAATTGGATCAAATTGGATCATGTCAGTTTCTGTTTTGCTGATCTTGCTTTTATGGTGCTTCAAACTTTGTTCTTTTAGCAGGTACTCCCTGCATAAACAGTAAGTTAGGAACTAGGGCTGTTTGCAAAGGGTGTCCTTACTAAAGGGGAAATGACCCACTGTCATATGAAGTGATAGAAAATGGCTGAAGGTGAAACATTGTTAAATATGTAATACAGTAGATCCTGTTTCATATTGTCTGTGCAATCTAATCTACTTTTAATCTGCCTTAACTGGTAGTTCAGTGCTGCTTGTGGTGACATACAACTATTTATCTCTTCTCTTTTTCTGTTTTTTTGAAGGGTATCACAAAATATTTTTCGAGTTCTGAAACTTCACAGTACTGAACACAGAGCTGTTATATAAACTGAACAGTATATATAAAAGAAGACTAAATAGCTGCTAATGAACTGCTGAAGGCTGATTATTCTAGGTCACAGTTACTGTACCCAGTGTGTGATACAGCATTCTTACCCATCATATTTTCTCTTTGTAAATTAAGTTAAGGAATTCTCTTAAGTTTCTTCCAGACCATCTGCAGCAACCCAAGAGTTAATTTGGGGGAGAGGCTAGTTTGGTACTTTATTCTGTGTTTAAATTCTATTCTGGAAGTTCATGGACAATTTTGTTGTTATGAAATTGTTTCTCTTCAAGATCTCAGCTCTTGGAGGCATTAATCTCCTTCAAATCCCCTGAATCAGTAGGAATTGAAATTGATTAGTGCTCCTCAGTATGAAACAGCTGACAGGAGCAAGCTCTGAGAATTTTTGCTCCCGTTGGTATTGGCATCTATTGTTTCTCCTGGGGTGCTTGTATCTTTTCACTTAATAGGATAGCTGAGTATTTTGGGGATGTGTTTCTGTATTAGTGGACATCAGGCCTAAATGTCAATTGTGTAGACTTGTGTGATAAAGATAAATCAGATCTTTCGTATTGATGACCATATATCAGAATGTGTAGTAAAGTGGATCAAGGTCTAAATTACTCTTCAAAATTATAAGGTCAGACATTGTACTGGATTACTATCTGAGAGAATTGGAAAATTGCAGCAATATTATTTAGTATTCCCATTGTAGAAATGCATAAGCCAGGAAGATAAGAAAAGGTCCACCAGTAGTTATATCAGTATGTTAAGACACTATTCTTCTTGCTTTATCTTAATATTAACAGGTGGTAAGGTCTCTTTCGGGTTCAGATCAGAACAAAAAGAAAAGTTGGTTTTGTAACTCTGTGTAGAATAAAGCATTATTTAATAACATACACAGGTATAACAGCTCTGAGTTGCTTCTGTGTTTATCACTCTCTGTCTTTTTTTATCTGTACCCCCAAAATCCTAACTGATTTTCAAGTTCACTGTGAGCAGCAGTGGGTACTGGCATTGTCCAGCTACCTTTAGACAGTCAAGAATCACAGAATATGCTGAGTTGGAAGGGACCCACAAGGATCATTGTGTCCAGCTCCTGGCCCTCCAGAGCACCATCCCCAAGAGTCACACCATGTGCCTGAGAGCATTGTCCAAATGCTTCTTGTACTCTGTCAAGCTTGGTGCTGTGACCACTTCCATGGGGACCCTGACCACCTGTTGTGAAAGATCTTTTCCTGATGTCCAACCTAAACCTCTCCTGACACAACTTCAGGCCATTCCCTTGGCTCCTGTCCCTGGTCACCAAGAGAAGAGATCAGTGCTGCCCCTCCTCTTCCCCTCACAAGGAAGTTGTAGACCTGTGATGTGGTCTCCCCTCAGTCTGTTCTGCAGGCTGAACAGGCCAAGTGACCTCAGCAGCTCATACAGCTCCCTCTCAAGGCCTTCACCATCTTCATTGTGCTTCTTTGGACATTTCTCTCTAGTTTAATACCTTACATTGTGGTGGCTAAAACCTCACACAGAACTGGAGGTGAGGCAGCCCCAGAGCAGAGCGAGACAGTCCCTCCCTTGCCCAGCTGGTGATGCTATGCCTGATGCCCACAGGACACACCCGACCGTCCTGGCTGCCAGGGCACTGCTGCCTCACATCCAACTTGCCAGTGAGCAGGACCCCCAGGTCCCTGTGGCACTGCTCTCCAGCACCTCATTCCCCAGTCTGTACAGCCAGGGTTGCCCAAGCCCAGGTGCAGAATCCAGCACTTTCCCTTGCTAAACTTTATATGATTGATAATTGCCCAGCCTTCTAATTTGTTGATGCCTCTCTGCAGGGCCTCCCTGACTCTGAGGGAGTCAGCAGCTCTTCCCAGTTTTGTATCATCTGCAAACTTGCTTAGTATCCCAGTCCTGCCTCTTGTCTGGGAAGATGTCAAGCCAATTGCTTTGTGGTTTTGCCTTGGTCTTTGTTACAGAATTCAATGTACATGGCTATAGGCCCAGAAAGCATAACCTAAATAATACATTTATAATTTATTAAACTTAATTCTATAGAGCTTCTTCTGATAACTGCTCCTTGAAGATAGCTGCTGAAATTAGTTTAAAATAATGGATTCTATCTCATATGCCTGTTATTATTTTTGAAGACTGTTAGAGGAGAGAAATTATGCAAATTGGTGTCACACTAGGCTACTTCACACAAGCTGGTAATGCATAACAACTAGCTCACTGATGAAAATGCTTCATCCTAAGCAAGAAGTCATTGTCAGCACTAAGGGAGATTCTTCATATCATGATTAATAGTTTATTATTTTTCTTATGGATAAAAGAGTATCTCTTCTTATTAAAATCTGCATTAGAATAAAACTGCTGTAAAATAAATACTGGAGAATTATGGTGATGAATTAGGATTGATTGCATTATACAATTAAGGTATATTGTGAAACAATAGGAAGATCCCTTCAAAATATTAAGTAGTTATTGCTCACTCTCTGTGAATGACGAAGTGGCTTTAATTCTTCAGCTCCTGCTTGTAAAAGACTTGTTAAATAGATCAAGCTCAGTATCAATTAGTGTCACAACGATCTTTAGCATTAATGAAGTGAAGCTGTTAGGATTGGACCAATTTATTTGTAGCTCCATGACTGCATCTTAAGCTAACAGATACTACACACACTACTGTTGTCTAATACTGGGCATGAAAACCAGTGCATGGAACACAGTTCTGTGCAGCACTGGCTGAAACAAGCTCTCCCTGTGAGGAAGCTGTCTTGGTGCTGAAGAATTCTGATATGCTTAGCAGGACAGAAATCCAATATAAGATAAGCTGGTTTCAGAAAATAGGTCACTAATGTAAGGTTGCAGTTATTTTCTTCCAAAGTTTATCCTACATCTGTCTTAGATTTCTTCTTCCTTGTCCGTGCACAAAGCTTATCAAACTTTCTGATTAACACTGCAGTGAAGAGCCTGGTTTTGGTCTGTGGGTCGCCATTCTATTGCAGCCCTTCATCCTTCCATTTTAGCACTAACACATGCATTTTGTTTGCCCTGGTAAATTGCTACCAAAGGAGGCAGAGAAAACCTTCTCAGGTATTGATTTTTCATGCATGGGGAGCGTACCTGGTAGCCACCTGATCTGCCATCTGCAGTTTATAACTGAATGGGGTCATAGGATTATAAGCTTTAGTTTAGTGCTGAGTTCACAGCCTGAGATGGAACTGATGTGTTAGATGTTAGTTATTTGTAACTGCTTTAGTGTATTTAGCTTGTTGGAATTCTATTTCAATAGCTAATGTGAATAGCATTTCTGCAATAGGTGCACCAGTGATCAGAATTGATTGTTTGAGCTGTTCTTCTTAACAGGCTTTTAGATATTTGGATCTGGTCTTGGAAAATAATTTCTGCTTAATAATGTTTAATTAATTTAATAATAATGCTAAATTACTAGATACAGGATTTTATTCAGCATTTGGTCCTTGGAGTTGAAGATACGGAACTGATTAATTAGCATTCAAATAAATGTAATGTATTGTAGCTCTGTGTGAATGATCAGGGACTTTATTTTCAATGGTATTCAAAATTTCAAGTTTTTGTTGATTTCTGTTTTGTGACTCAGCAATGGAGTCAGGAGTTCCTCCTGATCTGACACAGTCCTGCTGAAAAGACTGAAAATGCACACCCAGTCAGAAGATTGCAGGGGAGCTGCTCAGGGCCAAAGCTGTACTTCACCTTTACCTTTATGCATCCTGGATCTGTTTGTTTATGAAACTGGCTGGTCAGGATAATGTATTCACCCCTTACCCTGAGTAGTTTGATTATATGGACAATACAAAAATGATCAAACGTTATTGGACAAAGGTTAAGGTTGCTCTCATAAGGGTCCAACACGAGTTTACTTACAAACATTTGTAATGCAGCACATTATTATGCAATGAATCTAAATGAAAACATGTACTGAATTGTCTGGACTAGGCACATATATATTTCTGACCATACATTTTCCAGGATATTAATGAAGAGTTTTCTGGTTTAGATTCAAATATTTGATCCAAAAATTTGAGTTAAGGTTATGATTTTAGAAGCACCTTCACTTCAGAACT
Organism: Molothrus aeneus; assembly: GCF_037042795.1. Taxonomy (NCBI): domain Eukaryota; kingdom Metazoa; phylum Chordata; class Aves; order Passeriformes; family Icteridae; genus Molothrus; species Molothrus aeneus. Next base: position 19,301,416 of record NC_089652.1, on the reverse strand, counting down.
GATTTAGGAGTGGTGGTGTGAAATTTTTACCATTTGACTAGGGTGTTCTTTGTTCTCTTTATTCTTAGAGAACTAGGTGACATTTAGATTTCTGTGCCACAATGGACAGTAGCTACTTTTGTGGTCAGATTATTATGGTTGATACTAGGAATGTGGTTGTGATTAATACTGTGATGAACTGGAAGCAGACAAGACAAGGGAGCAAGTAATCAGAGCTGGCATCCAGACACAATCCATTGCCCCCAGTTATCGCTCAGCTCTGGCCCTGTGGCTAATACTGCAAGTCTAAAAGCCTGGAGTATCTAATCCATCCATACAAAGGAACCAAAAGAAAAGAAAATAGTGAAGATACTCCTGAATTTAAAGGACTTTATGTAGACAAAGAGAATGTATGTAAGCACAGATAATAAAAACTTCAAGTTAGAATATGTGGAGAGAACATGTATTCCCACTTATGTTCTCTCCATTTCCAATTTGAACACCCAGAGTTGATTTCATGGCTTGTGTATTCAAGTGAGACTTGTTCTGTGAACTGAATTTAGCTGGAGTGTTCTCAGAGATCTACCTTTCATCTATATATAGCAGCAGTTCTATTCTGGTTGTGTTGTTCTGTGCCTTATGTTTGCCTAGCGAAAATATGTGATCAGCTACAGTATGGTTCTCTTTTTGTTTATAAGTTTTATAGCATCAATAATAGCTTTGAACATGCTTTTATCCTTCCCCTTCATCTTCTTTCATCATTAACTTTCATCTCAAAAAAACTATCCACAGCACATTCTGCAGTCTCTCTTTCTGGGTCCAACTGAGAACAGTTATAGGATGGTATCTTCATAGATTTTTTTTTTTGTATGCTTAATTTCAAGATACTGACATTCTCTTTGTTTTAATGTAGCCAGTGAGAAATAGCAGGAGGAGAGTAGCAGAGGATGCTGTTCTGAGTATTGATTTTCTTGTTGGTTCATTAATTCCTCTAACTATTGCTTCTGAGGTAGTTGTCTGTCTACTAGCCAACAGAATAGGGTGTGTCATGGCTAGGTGAGGCTGTAGCTAACAATGTCAACTTTAGCTTCTGAATTCTTCTGCCAGGGAGTTACAATTTAGTGTCCTGGGACCAATACTGAGTTCTCTGCAAAGAGTGAAATACCTTACTATTGAATATGTCATTGTTACTCTTCCACAGTGCGCTTACACTGCATTTACTGAAGCCAGCTGTTTCATGAGAGAGACAAGAGGGCAAAGACAAATGGCGCATTGCAGAGAGGAGCCCTGTCCATGCATTATTTGTGTGGAAGCAGTGTTTTCACTACTTTCACTAGTATTGGCTGGTATTGCTATCATGTCCCTCCCAGCTATAAGAGAACTCAAGACTGTCTAGTACTGTGTATTATGAGTGTTAGAAAGCACCAGGCTGAAGTGAGACTCTTACTAATTCTAAAATCTCTATAGATAATGCCTCTTGCTGTAAGTAGAAGAGGGTGCATTTTGGAATGCAGAAGGGATTCACTGTTGTGTGTAGGAGTTGAGTGAAGTGGTAGTGAAAATAGAACAATAATTGTGAAGCTGTTTCTCTGGCTTGTGAGTCCCTTTTCTTCCTGTAATTTTTGAGGAAGAGAGCTGTGATAATAAATTTGCAAGGAAAAGTTGCTGATTTTATTCCAGTTGTAATTATTTTATTAACAATATCTGCATGTTGAATATAGAGTTTGGAATTTTTTGTTTTGCTTTCACAGCCTAGGCGCGAGTATCACAGTAGAACTTCTGGGACACCATGTATTTTTCTAGATGGCTTTTCTGAGGCTGTTTAGAGCCATGGAATACAATTGAAAGGCTGTGGTTCACAGATAGAAAAGTGATTTGTGCACTGTCTGTAATCTGTACTTTTTTTTATGATATCCTATATCTTATATGATGTACATAATACATGTAGTCTCTTTATCATTGGGATACTGTTAAGGGATGATAATATCCAGTCATTGATTCTAATGTTGATCTTCAAGAGAAATATTTTATTTAAAAGTAGAAAAATGTTGCTTGCACATTTTCCTGACTGCCATTTAAGTTAGTCTGTCGTGCCTGGTCTGATTTAATTTGTTCTGACAGTAAAGGTTTACAAAATAGAAGAAGTCAGGTGTTATGAGAGAATCATGAAATTTACTTGGATGGGGAATATCTCTTTTCATGGATAAAAGAAAGAAACGGTGTCAGTGGCTGAAGCCTATTAATAAATATTTATCTAATCCTATTATTTGTCTTTGTTGGTCAGCTTTTTCAAGATTTAAGTTACTATCTCTTAGAAGAAAAAATCATGCTCTTTGTCCCTCAGAGCAGCTTGAGTAGACTCCATCAGGTTGGCCTTGTGCTCTCATTCTGTCTTTACCCAAGTGTGCAAAACGTAGAGCACTAGGGGTTTGTTGATGGCATGTAGTCCTGCCTCAAATTGCATAAACATGTGCAGTCCCAAATAGCTTTGTGTAGCATGTTCCCTAGCCAGTAGAGTTAATTGCCAAAGTGTAGTTTTTCAGCATCTGGTGTTGTCTATTTTGCTTGCCTAGAAGAAACAAATTTAACTACTGAGAAGTTTTCTATAACTGATGGCAGAAATATTTGTAATTGGTAGGTCTCTAATATGTCGAGGCTTCTTCTGGGGAGGGTACTGCTGAGTTTTTTACAGCTAGAAGCCAATCTTTGTACATCATTTATTTCAAAGCCCAGAGCTATGTGAGGGGAGTAAAAGGAGAAGTTTTTTCATAAATTTCAGGTGCAATATTTTAGTGTTTAGGTCTTCTGAATGTGTGGTTGTTGCAGAAGTGGTTGGGTTCATACATAACTTTTCACTGTATAAATAAAAAATGAATGGCAGCCTTTGTTAAAACAAGGATGTTTTAATTTCTGAAGCTTAACAAATCAGGAAATAGAAAAAGAAAAGCACAAACTTACTTCACAACTTCAGCCATTCCCCATAATGTTTACATTTTGTGGTGGTTTCAGGTTTTTTAAATCCAGATTTTACATTATTGAAGATATAGCAGATACTGTTCTTTTGCTTTTTCATACTGTAAAATAATGACTTCTGTTGTAGGAATGCAATGATGTCTTAGATGCAAAAGGTATTTTACTGATGACAGGTGTAGAGCCTTATTTAGATAGATATTACTTGATTTCAAGAGGAGCTTGTTTTGGTTTAAGCAGGCTTATGGTACAAATTTCACATCTCTGATTCCAAGTAATGCATAAATATGCCATCTGTAAATGCTGCCATGTTATCACAATGCACTAAAATGCTCACAAAAATTTTTCTTCAGTCATCCATCATGATTCCATCTGTAAAAATTTTGCATTAGATTTTATTTTGCCAACATTTTCTTCTGGTAGAAAGAAATGTTAATGTAAATGAAATGTTTGTAAATGAAATTAAATGTTTGGATATACCATCTTAAGGGTTATAATTTTCAGAACAAGAGCAAGCAATGACATCCGATTTTTTCTTTTTTTAAGGAAAGATGTATTTATGCACAACAATTGCTTTGAGGGACACATCATAATATTGTGTTGATACAAAGAGTGCCATGCATAATTTTCTGGCAAATCTCTGTGATAGGGTACATAGTTACAGAGATCTTATTTTCAATCTGTCTTTGTTTTCCTTGTAAGGTTGTATCAAAGCTATTTCCAGTCTATTCTCTTCTCTTTCTTTGCACATGAATGTCTTTAGCATTTTACTTAAAGCATTAAAACCATGTGTTCAATACCTTGTTGTGTTGCTTTTTTTTGTGAGACGCAACTGTTCCCATCTTTGTGTTCTCCACCACACCCACCCTGCAAGCAAACCTTGTTTTTGAGGTTGGCTTATCAGGAGCTCCATATCTGTAGCTGCAGTTTCAATGCATGTAGTACAGTCTGTTCACTGATTTCAGAGAAGTCTTTCAGCTCACCTCCTTCTCTGTTTATGTGTTCAGAATACTGTTCTTTATTTGCAGCATGCTGGATTGGATCAAATATTGAGGAACTGTCCTAATAACTTGCACTATTATAGCAGATAAATTATAACGATTCTGGCTTTTTTTTTTTAAACTTACTCCCTTTTTTTTCTTCTTTTTTTTTTGGCCTTCTTTTGGTGAAGAGACCAAAGCAGTTTCATATATTATTTGGCATCAGCTTTGGTGCAAATACAGGTTTACCAAGGAGGGAAGTAGAGATTTTCTCTGGTTATCACTGATGCTAGAAATGGTGAAGAGGTAAGACAGCAAGTTTTAAAAATTATTTCAGGCAGATCTGCAGCTATCAGGTGTGCTTAGAAAGAAATGGCTCAAACCTTAAAGTGTAAGTGTATGTTTGAGGGGCTTGTTGGTCCATCTCCAAAGATTGGGAACTTTTGCAGTCAGTGATGGTGTTGCCTTCAGTTGCCTTTGTCACTGTCACACTCTTATGATCGGACACACTTGGACTTTGTATCTCCTGGTTAAGCACACAGATAGCTAATATACCTACTGACAGCCACCAAATGGGCAAAAAATTTTCTTTCTCAGAGAAGCCATCAACCAGTGAGCTTCTCTAATAATGATTAATATGGGAAAGTTAAGTTAATACCATCTTAAATTTTATCTTTCCTTTCTATTATTCCAGTTCGGGGACAAGATGAACTACTATTGCTTTACATGAAATCCTAAAATGGTACTGCCATTTTTGTAATTTCCAGAACTTGCCATATATGTAATTCCAGGGTGAAAAGGCACCCTTTGCAGTGGTCCATCCAGGAGTATCTGGGGAAACAAGTCCCCTCACCTGAAGATCTTGTGAGGTGTTTAGCCAGTGTAACAGACCATAGCACTCTCTGACATACAGAGAGCCAAGTGCAGTTGTTGAGAAACAGCCCAACAGTGATAGATCACCCCCGTGATGTCCCTGTTGCTCATTTACAAGTTGGCTTGTACTTTGATACCAACCAGCCAAGTCTTAACTTTTATTAGCTGTATGTAGCCCTGTTTTATATATATCAGATATTATGAGGCTGTACCTACTGAATGCCTGTCTGGCAATCTCCAGGGGGCATTACACAAATTTATGGAAAAACCCTGACATGGCTTTTTAAAACCAGAAATAGGACCTCATTTAATGAGCTGTGTTAATTCAGTTGTGTAAAATGTCCATTGAAAGGTGTGCAGTAGAGGGCGGGGTAGATTTTGTCAGAAGTTGTTAAAATGTGTTTAGAATGGTGCTGCGTATGGGACAATGTTTGAAGCAAATTATACACTAAGGAAAGAGAAGCAGTCTCCAGTGTTTTCTTTCCATTGAGTGATCTTACATTTCTGTCTGGTTTTCATTTGTGATTCTATCTGTGTTTCTTCCTTAATTAGGACAATATTTGATTTCTTTATCATATGATGCCTTCTTTAGTACCAAGTTACTTAGGGCTTCCCACTGTATGTATGTCTGCTTTATTTTCCAGGAAGCCATTGTATGGATTGTTTCAATATAATTCCAGTATGATTGGACTAGAATCATTAGCTGATCCCTCAGATACCTGGGAAATTATAGAGACTATTGGGAAAGGCACTTATGGTAAAGTCTATAAGGTTGCTAATAAGAAAGATGGAAGCTTGGCAGCAGTAAAGATTCTGGATCCTGTCAGTGTAAGTAAAAAATGTTAAACTGTAACTTCAATGTTAATTTAAAAGAATTCTTAAACTTGAAATGTAAATCAAATGTGTAACATATTGAGAACATCCAGAAGGGAACAGTTTTACAGAATGCATTTACAGAAGGAGTTTAGTACCAGCAACTGAATGGCAACTTAGAATTTCATAATCTTATCTGAGGACAGCATTTGCCTAGTTTCTGTTTTAGATCCATGTAATTCTTCTGCTACAAATTTAGTTATCTTTGCTTGGAGCATGCAAATCATGAGGAATGCCACAGAGGCATTCCTCATAGGGCCCACTGTAGCAGGGAAAATACAAGATGCAGTTAATCTTAATGTTCTTGTTTTATTCTGTGTACTCCCTAAGAGAATTAATTTTCACATCATAGAAACATTGTGAACTTTATGATATTTTACAGTTACCTTTTATAAGCAGATAATAGTGTGAGGCAATAATTAAGATAAAAAGAGAAGCGGACATCCCAGATCCTCAGAGGTAGTTCTGTGCCAGCTCTGGTTTTAGTGGGTATTAAATGCCTAGCTTCCCATGAGAACCAAGGCCCTAGTTTTCAATGGAAAATTTAACTGACAGCTGTTAGGTTGGATCAAGCTGGAGTTTGATCATGATAGCTGGGCTAAAATATTTACTAAAAAATGTTATGTTTCTGTCATCAACCACGACTGAAATTTATTGTGGTTTTCTCTTGTATGGATCTGAGGAAGGTACAGGCTTAAATTTTCTAATAGCTAAGTCTGTGCAGAAATGAGGGAAGTTTGAGCACTTAAGCACTGTTCTGAGTTGTGGCCTGTGTGCTGGTATAAACATTATTTTGTGGCTGTCACAGAATTCTTTCATTAACAAGTACCTAGTAACCTTTTCTTATTTCATGGGTGGTTGTTTTGTGTCTCTTTGATTGTTTCTGGTGTATGTCATTCATCATGAGATATATTTGGTTTTATTGATGGCCCCTTTGAGGCTTAGTGAAATGGTTCTCTGTTTAGTCCTATCTGATGACCGTAGAAAAAGGAATAAATCAACGGTTCATGTATTTAAGTTTAGCTCACATGTTAAAAACATGCATGATTAAAAACAGGTTAAAAGTCATACATGTGTAAATTTCTTACTTACACAACTGAGCAGAGTTAATTATAATTTTTAATTTTCTTATTAAGTATATTATGTACAGAAAGAATTCTTGAAGAACAACTGCTTGATTTACACAGGCTTTACTTTTTTTATATATAAGAGCACAATTGTCACAATTCTGTATGCATTACATGTCCAGTATAGTGTACTTTTAGCTGCATTAAAGTAAAACTATTTAAAAGTACAAACTAAGAAAAATTAGTTCATTTTATCCATGACAGTTTGTTCTTGCTTTATTTGGAGTCACTGTCTTTATATGTTCTGTGTGTTTGTTTTTTTTTATTTAGGATGTAGATGAAGAAATTGAAGCTGAATATAATATTTTGCAGTTTCTTCCCAATCATCCTAATGTTGTTAGATTTTATGGAATGTTTTACAAAGCAGATCAATATGTGGGAGGACAGCTCTGGCTAGTACTTGAGGTAAAAACATTTTGACAATATTACATCTTACCTTAGCATATGTGGTTGGATTTTTGTTTGTTATTGCTAAAAGAGTCACAGGCTTTCATGATTTTCTGATAGGATGGTGTGTCCTAGCCTACTGTTGAAAATCACATCCAAACTTCAAAATGTGTTTAATCAGAAATGGTCTTGCATTTAATTTCTGTTTGAGTTGCTAAATTCTGCCTCCAAAATAAGCAGCTCTTTTTTTTTCTTGTTAGAGGAAACATTAGATAAGACATTTATTTAAACTTTTTGGAGAACTCAAGCATTTGAGAGGAGTGCAAAGGATGATGAAGTAGTGATGTGGAGGGTAGTTAACAAATAAGCTGCCTACTGCAAAAGTGAACAGAGAAAGTGTAATGGGAAAGTTTGTTTTATGGTAATTTTAAACCAAGGGCTGGTTGTTGTTGGAAACCTAGCAACAGAAATGCCTTCTATTCACTCTTCTTTTTCAGTGCCAATCAGTACTCTTACAATGTCAAATGTATTTTGGTGGTCTTGTTTCCTCCAAAGTTAGGTGACTGCCAAAGGTGGTTGTAAAATGAGGATTTCTTTCTAGGCTTAATTGATGCAGAACTCTGCACAGGCAAACCATTCAAGCATTTCTTTCTTTCATAACTACACTGGTAAAAGCTAGGACTCACTTTTTAATTATTGATTGTTTTAAAAATTGCACTCCCCATTTTTCAATGGGGAATCTTTATTTCCACTACAACTTGTGGAATCCCAACAGAATATCCCAACTTTTATGTACTGGAGCAATATGTAGCTTGAATAACAACTTTTGAATGTGTTTCCTCCTAAATTTCAGTAACTGTTGAAAAGTGACCTTAGTATTTTTGATTTGGTGTTGGTTTTTTTATATGCGTGCTGTCTTTGTGTTGAGTTTGGGCTTGGTTTCCTTTGTGTTTTCTTTTTTAATAAAAGAGTCTTGTGCCAAAGATCAAGTGCCAAATGACAGAATTTTATGGAACAAAATCCTCGTATACTCTGAAATAAAACTTAATGTAGAATTTGAACAAGTTGTAAGTGTGTGTACTTTATCAGTGTGCATTTCAGGTGGCTTTTGGTACACATAATCCAGATTTTGGAAGAAATTTGACATTATTAAAAATGTGTTTTCCTTATATGGAAGAATTTATCGGACAACCCAAACTATTCCTTGCCTTGGAATTTACAGCATATTTATCCATGCATAACAGTGACTTGTGATATTATAAATTAATGACTCATTTTCAGTAAAAGGGAATATACAAAGTATTCAGACTTTGATCCCTAAGTCTTTGATGAAATACAGTTATTTGATGTGTGACTTCCAAAATTTGTAATAAAAAGATGGATTTTTTTTTCCTTTAGGCACAATTTTGCCATGTTTACTCGCTACAAGCAGGAACTTAATTTGATGAATGCTTGTGATGAGGAAGGGTGGCAAAAGTGACAAAAAGGGTGACAAAAATACCTTAAGTATTTTTATGATGATGCAAGTCTTGGACAAATGTAAAGCAAACTTCTCAACTTTTTCATATAAATGTGCATCTCTCCACCTATTGAAGTATTACCATTAGGTGTAAAGTGGTAATGAAAGTTTCAGATTCATTCTGTTCAAAGTCTTTGCTGAGTTTCAAGAATAGTGGCACAGCTGCAGTAGTGTTTGTGGGATCTATTTTTGAGTCAGGCATTCATTTACCATATCCTACCAAACAGCTGTCAGTCTGTATTATTTTTCAATTGCAACCAGCTTGGGTTTTTTGTTTAAGTTTAGGCATACTTTTATATATTTTATGAGTATTTTATAGGCTAGAGATAAATTTAGTATAGTCTGTCTAAACAGAACATTTAATGCAATGGAAGCAATACAAGGAAAACTTTAGCTTAATGAATTGTCAGCAAATGGTTAACCATGGGAAGAATAACATGCAGTTTCATGTAAATACATCAAATTTCATTTGATAGTTGATACTGACTTGAATGCTCCCACAAATTTATGAAATATAAGAAAAACATTCCCTGCTAATGAATCAAAAAATAAGGCCAAGTTCCTACAGAACTTGTCAATATTTTAAGTGATGAAATTTTGCTTCAAGGTCCTTTTCCATTTACTCAAACTTCTAGTCTAGTGAAATTTTTTTTGATGCAAGGGGAAGTTAGTAATAAGGTAAGGAAAGTATTAGCATATAACAGAAATTAGTGGTTGAATTGATAGACATTCATTCATAAAAGTTATTTGAAAGATGCAAATCTTGAGAGTTTATATAACTTCATACTATTTTCCTGATCTATGCTGTGGTATTTTAAACTGATAATGTTAAATTAACTTGTGTTGCAATGCATGTGATTCTCTGGCAGGAACATTGGTAAGGGTGCTGGCCACAAAACCAGCATAGATGAGAAATTCAGCAAAAGAAAGGCAGTCAATTCTCCCATCTTTTTCTTTTTTGGTCAAACAATTGTGAATATCAAGGTAATTAAAGGAAAGAGAGAGGAGGAAGGATGGATATCAATACCTGCTTAGAATGGTATGGACAGTAAACTTAAGGTGTGGATGAGAACATGTTTTCAAAGATTCTAATTTTATCTTTTCTCCTCCTCTTTTGATGTTTAGGAGCCAATTAGTAGAAAATGCTTGCAAGAAGCTGCTTCTCTAGATTAGAATGTTTCTCTCTTGTTGACAGTATATGGCATCAAATCTGAGTATAGATATATGGCTTCTATCTATTTTATATTGCCTGCCATCAGGAGCATTGATGGAGTGAAAGTTTAAAATGACCAATTTGTTGCTTCCCAGTTATCAAGAGCATCAATCTTTTCTGTCTGGCCTTTGCACAGAAGGATTTTTTCAAAAAGACAATGCACGTATTGTGAAAATACTCAAATAATCTAAATTGGATTTATGAATCCTCTTTTGAGATACGGTCTTGTTCGTATTATTTTTATCTTTTTTGTTGCATTTTATAAATTGCACTTTACAATTTTCTGTTTTCTCTTCCCTCCCCTTACTCAGGCTGCTGTGATTTATATTAACATCACCAATAAAAGGAGTTGTGTTGTTCCCTGACTTGTGTCGTAGCACAGTTTTGCATGGTAGGTGTTTATAGCCTAAACAAATATATTGAGTAACTGAGGACTTGCTTTTTTCCCCTCCTCACAACTCCCCCCTTTCCAGCTGTGCAACGGAGGTTCTGTCACAGAGCTTGTCAAAGGCCTGCTGAAGTGTGGCCGAAGACTGGATGAAGCTGTCATCTCATACATCTTATATGGGGCTCTCTTGGTAAGGATCTTCATTGGGCTTGCAATGACAGCAGAGGCTGCAATTCACTTATTGCATACCTACATTCTCCATTTATAGAGTGTGGGAATGGGAACAATATTGCATGGGCTGTTACAACAGCAGGGCTTGTATAAAGGCATGTCATCCAGTGGACAGCTGTTTCTGTAGAGTGTGTGCAGATTTTCTTCATTACATTCCCTAATAGCAGGGTAATTGTTTTTAAATAAGGGAATAAACTTATTTTTGTTACTGCTGGTATATAGGGCCTTCAGCATTTACACAATAACCGGATCATTCATCGTGATGTGAAAGGGAACAACATTCTCCTGACAACAGAAGGTGGAGTCAAGCTCGTTGACTTTGGTAATGACCACTTCCCCTTTGTTTTCTTGATACATGCAGTTTAGCCAAAGGCTCTGTTCACTTTCCCCTGGGAAGGCAGAATGTCACAGCGAGACTTTTTCAGAAGCATACTCAGAATTATTTTAAGAAGGAAAATTCAAAAAGAACCTGATTAGAGCAAGCATAAAACTTCTAACTAAAAATCAGTAATAGAGTTTTAATTTTTAAAAGCTTAAACATAATTTAATAATTTTTAAAATTCTGAAGCTAGCATTTTATTTACAAAGCTCTTTTGCATTTTAGAAGAAACGTCAGTTTCAGGGCAGTTGTCCTCCTAATTTAAATTTAGATATTCTGTCTTTTGCATATGAAAAGGAAACATTCTTTCTGAAATGGTTTTGATAGCCTTAAGCATATTTTTTCCCCTCTGAGCAGAAGGTAAAATAGTCCCTTGGGTCCAAAACCGAACATCCATTTAATTAGTGATGATTGCTCTTAGATTTGAGCATTACCAGTCTGGATATGTCATAAGAAACGAGAGAGAGAAAGGGAGAGAGGGTAGAAAGGCACTTGGCAATGGGTTTAAAGTCAGTTCAAATTTTATTCCTTTGAATGCGCACTTAGAAAAAAAAATAAACAAAACTTTTGTCCCTCAGATATGTATGCAAGGGAGTGGACAATTTTATTAAAAGTAACAGAAGCAGATCATTAGTAATATGATTTATTAATGAAACCATATAATGCATGAGGTAATCACCACTGAAAATAGTGAATGAATGATATGTTTGTTTAGCAGTGCATGAAGGTAAAGAAAAATGTTCACAAAATGAGAGTAGGGTAGAATGATACGTCAAAAAAAATCTGCAAATAATATTTTTTAAAAATCCTAAAATCCTAAATTTATGCAGTGGAAAGAAAATTGTGTACTGGTGATGTCATGGTATTATAAATTTAACACACATATGTATTGAAGATGCTAAAGTAAGTTGTCACATAAGAGATTCCTTAGTATCTACTAGGGACAAAATTTCATTATTTGAATTATAAAGGCAGCAATTAAAATAGTGCTAGGAGAAACTTATCACCTGAAGCAAAACTTGGAGTGAGTCCCTGACCTAATAGAAGAGAGGAAGATCCCTTCTCATTTGGGGGAATTTTGGCAGCCTAATCTTTGTTTTTACTCCATTATGGGAAAAGTTAGCTTTTCTCCCCAGAGCAAAATGTTTTTATCAGATGTATTAAAGGCCTTAAAGACAGGCCAGTGTGCTCCACCCCCAAGTGGCACATTCAGTGAAACTGAGACTCCCAGTCTTTCTGGTGTCCCATGGGTCTCTGAGTCTATATTTAGGTTTCAGGGGTTTTCTCTTACTTTTTATGTTAGGACAGTAGCACTAGAAAATTGCAACAAATGAGAGGCTCAGAAAAAAAATGAGACTTAAATCTCAAGTGTTCCCTACTGCTTAACAGTTAGGAAATGCCAAGAAATGCCAATATATCCATGGGCTTTCTGACTAAAGAAGTATCAGGTGCCAAGCTTTTATTAAGTTGCTCTTTTTTCTGTCTTAGTCCACTGCTATAGCCACAGAACCGTCTCTGGGAATTAGGACTGAGTCACAGGTGATACTGTTTGTAGAACTGTTTTGTCTCATTTTTTTGCAGAAAGTAGAAGATAAATAGTGAAATTCCAAGGAATTCAGGAAGAGAAGGGACTCGCAGTTGAGACAGTTGAATGACGTCAAATTGGAGATTATTCTTCTTCTGCTGGAGGGTCGCTTACATCAAACTCAGTTCCTCATTTTCCCAATAGTCAGTTTGAAACATCTTGTCCTGCTTTGCAGAAGAACTGTGTGTTCTTGAACTGCAGCTGAGATCTGTTATAGCTGTAGTTGAGGCTTGTGGAATGCCTGACAACTGAAAGATCTCAGATTAAGTACCCAAACACAGTGGATGCTTTGGATATTTTTAGGTTAATCCCTGGAACTAATAATCCTCTGCCATTTTTGTGGGAATGTTAAGTAGATTTGTTGCTTGGTGAGTGGGGAAGGAAATATGTCAAAAGAAAAAGAAAATAATAATTTTAAATTTAGTATAGGATTGGATATATTAAATAAGAAATGAGAATTCAAGTCAATGGGGTTAAAAAATTAAATTAGACCTATTCAGTGAATGTTATTCATTCAGTCGAGAGAATGAGGCACAATCTTGATTTTAAAAAAGCTGCTTCATATTCAAGGCTGTACATATGGATATTAGGTCATAGAGAGGGTTACACAGATATCTTTAATTGAGGCTTTTCTTTACTGGATGACTTTTTCAACATAACACACATTTCTTCCCTCAACTGCTGTCAACAGCATAATATATTTGAACAAATGATGGTCACAGTAAATTGACCTAAAATGTCTGCAACTTATCATTCATTTGTGCTCATGCTCACCCTCTCTCAGCTCTGGTATTCTGCACTGTTTTGGAATATCCCTAGATAGCAGCTGTGAATTAAGGTGGCTGCAGATAGATCACAGTGAAATGAACAGAAGCTTGTTGTATGTGCTAGCTGTTAACTGTTTCCCAGTGGTAGTCACAAAATCACTGAAGACTTGCAATTACGCTGAAAAATTAAAAACAAATATAAAATTGAATTTTGGAATCAGAAATTAAACAATTTAACTTATGAGTCTAATTTTTTTATTTATTGGCAGCAGTCAATGCATGTTACATGTGTTTCTGCTCATTTTTGTCTCTGGGTAATGCCAAAAGAGCAAACAACTGTGGCTTTTGTTTTTAAAAAATGTTAAAGCAAAATGTATTTCTAAGTTATTATTGGCTTTGTGTCACCTCATTGGAATGCTACTGAACTGAACTCATTCAATTATATATTGACCAGAGCAGAGAAGATTTGCTGTCAAAGTTCATTCTGATTTGTTAACATTGTTTGATTGCACTCTAGTTCATTCTTTTGGTTCTTTTTTTTTTCAGTTGTGCTTCAGTAGGTCCAGCCCCAGTCAGCAAAGCTCTGAAGCTAATGTTTTGTTTTAAGTATGTGTTTAATTCCCTAAGTACAAGCTGCAGTGTGAGCTTGAGCTTCTGAACTTTTCTCATTAGGGAAAGATTTAAGCAGATGCATAAGTGTTTTGTTGAACTAATGAACAAATTCCCAGTTTGTGATCTTCAAGCAGTACATTTCTGAAACAGAAGTTTTAAAGTCAAGTTGTAATTTTAATATTTCCCATTTATACTTACGAAAACAGCAGAAAGAAATCTGGGATATTTATGTGACAATGGAATTTTTGATTCTGAATAAAAGGGCTTCAAACTGAGAGTCATTAAAAAAAAACCCAAAAAACCAACTCTGATAAACTCTGAAGAAGACAGCAAGCTGAAATCAATCAAACAAATAATTTACACCTACTTTGGCCAGGTATTCTGCAGCTGTGCTCAGGTTTGGGTTTTGTTTTCCAGATACTTAAAATAAACTTAGTGAAATGACAGTGAATTTGAAGCCAAGTTTCTTTGCTCTGTGTTGTTGCAGGTGTTTCAGCCCAGCTCACCAGCACAAGGCTGCGTAGAAACACCTCAGTGGGAACCCCCTTTTGGATGGCACCTGAGGTAGGCAAATGTGCCTGTCTGGCTTCTCTCCATTCGTGGCAATACACACTTTGTTGCCACTTCCCCATGGTAGGAGGGATCTTTTCTTCCCTCCATTATGGCTGTGTTTCTGCTTTACATCTTGTCCTCTGTTCAGTAAAAGTAATATACTATTAGAGTATACAAAAATGGATTTCTAATAATCATTATTTTCTTCTCTGTAGGGTTTCCATAAAATTACAGGAAATCTACAAATAAACAAGGGTCCTAAGAATGTTACAACTTTCCAGTTGAATATTGTATATTTTGGGGTGCTTGTCTGTGATGTAAATACAGACTGGGGGGAGAAGGAGGAATTCCTTCTTTCCAGTCTTGCTATAGTCTGGCACACTGCAAAACCCTGACTGACCGGTGTGTTCTTTAACCTTAATCATTATCTGGAGCCTTTAAAATTAGACACAGGGGCTTAAAAAATTGATAAAGACACATCAATTTAAAAATTGATAAAGATAATATACAGGTAGCTTAGCCCATTTTCAAGTATCTTACAGAATTTTACATATTACTATCCAGACATAACCCTTTGCCTTCTATTTCATGAAGCTCTAAAAAGTTTTAACACACTGTTGAACAAAAGCTTGTACTTTACCAAAGTAAAGTTTGTTCAACAATGTGTTTTACCTTTACAAGATATCAATCTTTGCACTCCCTGCTTTAAGGAGCACAAAGTACTTCTGAGAGATATGGATTGTGAAATTTAAAAACAAGGATTGAAACAGGAGTTGTCTGTAAGTTGTTCAGCCTTTGGAACAGAACAAGCCTCTTTTCTGGTAATTTTGGGGAATTTGGGATGGAATTTATCTATTACAAATGCACACTGGTCTATTTCTGTAGGTTGAAGAGTTAAAAGTATTGTGCAAACATTCATTTAAAAACATTTCATAATTTTTATGCATCTGTTTTTGTTGCTAAGGAAGGCTGATTATAGCTGAGCAGAGAAAATACACTGCAGTAAGGGGTCTAAAATTGATCTTGCACAGTCTCACAAAGGGTGGTTGATATTTCACCATCTCCATAACAACCAGTTTACGTCACAAAGGAGACACAAGATACCTTAGAAACCACTGTGAAAGCATTATTTATGGAATCACCTTGGTTGGAGACATTTCTAAAATGAGACCTCTATAAAATACTTCTCTAGATAATAATGGACATATTATGAAAGATTTTCTTGAACATGGATTATAATAGGTTATTTTCGTGGTACTGTTTTGCTTGAATAATTGCCATCAAGGGCAGTAATTGTACCAAATTTATTTTCCCTGTCATGTGGAACGTATTTATTCTTGTGGCAGAAAGCCAGAGAGATAAGCAGATATTTTGATCTGAAAAATTTTGACATTACACATGTAATCAAGGTATGTTATGTACATGGCATGTCAAACAGGATCAGGTGTATTTGAATTCTTCCTGTTTTGAAAAGATCTCTTGAAAGAACCAACTCAGTAGCATAACCATAATAACCCATATTACATTTCCATGCCTGTGTGAGACACACCAGGCTCCATAGGTGTGCCAATCTGCACAACAGCTGTAAGGTGCTTAGATATCCATTATGCTGTTGTTGGAATGGCTTTTAAATGACAAGTTGCATAACATGCTTGCCCAAGTCACTGCAGTTGCTCATATAAATGACAGGTTTTGAGTGATGTGCAGGATGCATGCAATTTATTTTATTTCTGGGGAGATCGTTCTGGTACTTTTAAAATATGCACCCAAATTTTTATGTGAAAGATGGAAGATTAGGACTGCAATAAAATGAAAAGAAAATGAAAAGTTATGCTTGGGTAACAGTTTATTAGGAAGAGTGTTTTCTAGATGAGGTTGTGGTGAGATCAGTAATACGCTAGAATGGCACTTAACTCAGTTTTTTGCACTCATTTATAAAAAATCTTCCTGCCTAAAGGTTTTTGACAGAGGATAGAATTTATTTCAAACCCCAAAATATCATAAAATAACTGAACAGGAATGAAATGTTACTAATCAGAGAAATAAAAAACATGAAGGATTTTTTTTAAATTGTCTTCATCTACATGTGAAACATAGGTACCTCAGTCAATGCATAAGGTAATCATGGGATCTCATGTGGCAATGAGAAGGATGGATTTAATCTGAAAGGGGAGTGAAGAGGGGAGATGGAAAAGCTTGTCTTGGAGGAAGAGACTACAGTAGTGTTTCAGAGTAGAATAAAGCTGACAGGAAATATTGTGCAGTGTAAACCCCAAGAAAATAAAACCTGGAGAAGAATGATGCAGGATGTTTGAGGCTGACAAATAGGAATAACTGGATATAAGCAGGAGACAAACACACTGAAAACTGGAATCACTAGATCAACCTGGGTCACAAATGGTCTATAAAATGAAGAAAACCACCTTTTAAGATTAAGTTTGCAAAATATTTCAAAGGGATTATATGGCATGGTACTTGAAATAGCAGAAGCCCATAGGAAAATAGCACTGTGTGAGGGTGGTGTAAGGAAGGTGTTCAACTCAATGTTCTTACTGGCAGCATTGAAAGTAACAGCTTAACTGCTTAATATTTGAGTGACTCAAGCATCTTGGCTCCTTTTTTTTGATGACTCTGAGGCTTGCTTAGCAGTATCAGGACAAAAAAGATCTGTCCTTGAGCATTTGTTTTGAGCAGAGCTTGTGATTCACAAAAATTTTGCTGAAAAATGAAAATACAGGTAAAAATTAGGCTGTGAGGAAGCAACAGAGTGTGACAAGGATAAGTCAGTTTGAGAGCAGCTTTAAAATAGACTCACTGAAAATGAATAATATTTTTTTACCCTAATTAATATTTTTTCATGCTTACAAATGTAGACTCTCAGAAACTGAAACACTGAATACAAGCATACCAATAAAAGATAAATAAGGCAGGATAGTTGTTAGTATGTTTAAAGCTGCCTGTTATCAAACATTTAAGTTACCTAAAATCTGCTTCTGTTGTGCTGAAATAAATTGTATTATGTGCTAGCAGGATGAATCAGATTTGAGGCTTTTGTACTCAACTGCCTTAACATCTGTGGTTTTAAGCATTAACATGTCTTGTTTTCAACTTCCAGTGCACAACTGAACAAAACCTAGTTCAAGCAGAATTTCAGATTTCTTTTTCCACACATATGAGTAGATTATCATGATCTAGATGAAAACTTGACTCTTGAAACAAACTCAGAATGTCACAGACTAGCAGGGTTACAGACTCAAGTAGGTGGAAAAGACCTCTGAGATCATTGAGACCAGCCAATGACCAAATATTATGTCAACTAGACCAGGGCACTGAGTGCCACATGCCAGTCTTCCCTTAAGCACTTCTGGGGATTGTGCCTCCACCACCTCCCTGGGCAGTCCATGTTTCATGTTTATGTTTAATCACCCTTGCTGTGAAGAAATTCTTCCTAATGTCCAACCTAAACTGTCCCTGTCACAGTTTAAGACTATGACCTCTTGTCCTGGTTGAGATTGCCTTGAAAAAGAAGCTGCCCCCCACCTGGCTACACCTCCTTCCAGCAAGTTGTGGAGAGTGATGAGCCTCCTCTTCTCCAAGCTAAACACCCCCAGCTCCCTCAGCTGCTCCTCGTGGGATTTGTGCTCCACAGCCTTCACCAGCTTCAGTGCCCTTCTCTGAACCTGTTCCAGCACCTCAATGTCCTTTCTGAACTGAGGTGCCCAGGACTGGACACAGCACCCAAGGTGCGACCTCACCAGTGCTGAGTACAGGACAGTCATTGCCCCTGGCCCTTTTGGCCACACTATTCCTGATACAGGCCAGGATTGCCCCTGGCTTTCTTGGCCACCTGGGCACGCACTGGTTTGTGTTCAGCTGCTGTTGACCAGCACCCCCACATCTTTTCCCACTGGGCCACTTTCCAATCATTCTGCTTCCATCCTGTAGTGCTGCATGCTCAATCCCCTTAATCAGCTCATCAGTAAAGATATTAAACAGGACTGGGCCCAGCACTGATCCCTGGAGGACACCACAAGTGAGCAGACACCCACTGGGTGCAGCACTGTTCTCCACCACTCTCTGGGCCCAGCCATCCAGCCAGTTCTTGATCCAGCAAAGAGTACTCCTGGCCAAGCCCTGTGCTGCCAGCTTTTCCAGGAGTGTGCTCTCGGAGATTGTGTCAAAGGACCATCTAGTCCAGGTAAACAGCATCCACAGCCTTTTCCTACCCACCAGGCAGATCACCTGGCCAAAAAAGGAGGTCAGGTTTATCAGGCAGGGCCTGCCCTTCCTGCTGGCTGGATAGGATCCCTTGCTTGTCCTATGTATGCCATGTGATCACACTCAAGATGATGTGCTCCATGTAGAGATATATGTACATGTTTGGCCCAAATTTAGTTTTAAGAATGGAAATAGAACAAGATACTTGAAGTCAGAAAGAACTGGAGAGATGCTGAAGATAATTTAAAATTGCAGGGTATATGCTGTTATAGTTTACTGATAACTGCTAAAACTTACACCGGTGAATGTATATTTATATTTTAAAAGGAACATAGTTAAAACATAGTTGATCATTTGAAGGATTAGGTGTTGAAATATGACACATGAGTAGGAAAGGCTGTGATATTCTGGTAAAGATATACGAATTCTGTAATAATGAGTTAACCAGAGGTAAAATCTTGGGTCTATTTTCCTATTTTCAGAGATATTTCAGATGTTACAGTATTATTTAAAGCTGTTTCAACTCTGTGTTTTGAATATTTGTTACTGTGCTGGCAGGAGGTAACAATGATCAGTAAGATTGCCCCAGACACAGTTTCCCTTTCTTCTGCTGAATCAAGGCATTCTCCTGGGATAAAATTCAGTACATCTGAGGATCAGAATAAATTTCCAAAGTGTTAGAACAGTAGGTGAATAGCTTAAATTGCCTTTCTTTTCCCAATGTTCCTTTGTGTTCTTTTTAAACTTTAAATCTGATCATGTGTGTGTGAAATAAGTCTAATCCTGAAACAATGAATAATATTTGCATTGTTTCAGTGCAAAGTTGTTTGTCTGCATAGTATAATGAAAAACTAACAAAACTAGCTGGTAAAAAAGCACCCCAATAAGTGACTTGCATTTATATAGTTTAAAAACATACAAAAGAAAAATTCAGTTTTGCAAAAACCTCGCATCAACTTTTCTTCTGAAGCCAATATTTATTACAATAAGGGCTGTATTCAGGTCTTAGAATTTGGGAAAAATTAATTTAATTGTAAATATATTTAATGTGTAGTTTAAATACTGACTTTGGAAAACAACATAGAAAAGATAATCCCATCACTAACCTGGGCTTACTGAATGGTAGAATCTTAGGTTTGGATCATGAAGATCATCTATTTCCAAGTCCCCTGCCCTAGGAAGGGACACCTTCCACTCGACCGGGTTGCTCAGAGCCCCATCCAACCTGACCTTAGACACTTCCAGGGATGGGGCATCCACAGTTTCTGTGGGCAACCTGTTCCAGTGCCTCACCACCCTCACAGTAAAGAATTTTTTCCTAATCTAAAGCTACTCTCTCTCAGTTTGAATCCATTCCCTCATAATCTGTCATGGTATGCTCTTGTAAAAAGTCTCTCTCCATCTTTGCTTTCATGTTTTTAATTAACTCTAAACAGGTACAGTGATGCATTCCCATGAAGCCATTTAGTATAGTCTCATCTTCTCATATTTCAGCCTATTCTGTTTGTCAGCCCATGCTTACATCAAGAGATTCAAGGTCAATTTGCTAAAATTAGCTTTTCCATATGCACATCTTCACTATACTTTTAATTGCCACCTAAGCAAGGAGTTTTGTGCATGCTGATTTATAATGAACTGTAAGAATCTGCCACTTAGTTTAAATAGGATATAGATTTCAAGAATAGATATACCCTTACTTTTCTGTCTGAAAGCCATTTGAAAACAGTTGTACAGTGGAAAAGTATGCTTATTTTGTGATAAATAGTATTACACCTTCTCTAGTAAGGAAAGTTTTGAAAATATTTTAGTATCTTCTGTGAAAGTATAATAACAATTCTTGTATACCTAATAATAAGAGATAGATGATTAAATTAGCTCTTATTACAGTTTTTCAGTTTTATAGTCTTTTTACCTTGTAAATTACAGTACATGAGATAAGATTGAAAGCATAATTTAAAAACAAAACCCCCAAACAACTGTCCTCAGAATAAAACTTTACTGATAGAAACAAATCTGCTGCTGCTTTTATAGAACTTTTATAGAATCTGGCATCATGATTAATCAACAGTGAAATATTTAAAGATTCCACACATTTAAAGGGTAAAAATAATAAATACAATAAATAAATGTTAAAGTTGAAGGTAAGTAGCATTAAATAATTTGCCATGTAGGTGATACTATATTAAGCCTAGGGTGAAAAGGAATTTCCCTCATGACATACATTATGAAATTCCATCCTGGTTTTCGGGAGGTTAAGGTGCTGGGACACTGCAGTGTACTGGCAATTATTTTTAGGAAATACTAGCTGTCCTCTCAAAATGCAGCACTGCATTTGAGTGCAGAGCTGTGCTTCATGTGGAACTAGGAATAGGCATGCCAGAGAGGAACTGCAGAAGTGTAAGTGTGGGAAGGCATGGGGGAAGAGTGGGAACAGTTGCTCTAAAGAGATAGGGCAAGACTGCATGGATGAACTGAGGGACATAGAAGTGATGTGATTTGCTTGAGAACTTAGAGCAGGTCAGTGGCAGAATGTGGGGTAGAATTAAGTCTCTAAATGGCTGCACATGGTTGAAATGCCTGTGACTCTGAGATGCCACCTTCTGAGAGTGACAGATGATTTTAAAATAGATTTCTTTTTCTGAATACAGATTTTTATTTCTTCAAAGAAATGAAGGAAATTGCCTTTACTCTCCTGGTTTTTCCCCTGCTTTCTTCTTTTCTGTGACTCTCAAACTGCAGCTTTAACAAACTGCTATAGTAAGGAGTTATACTGAAGTTACTTAAAGTTCATAACAAAAGCGGTGGATTTAGAAGTCTGAAATGGAATACAGCGGTTTCAAACTTTAAAGGACATTACATACAAGAGGGGCAGAGAGCACAGCAGGACATCACCAGCAAGCTCTCCCTCAAAAGCAGGATCTAGCAGGATACATCCCCTCCTTTGCCTCCAGGAGAGCTGACCTCCACCTGGGCTAGCGTGGAAGTGAAAAGTACATGGCAGCTGGAGGAAACCTCAGGGAACATTGCCAGTAGCATTGATGACATAGCCGTAGTCTGGTGAAGGGGTGTGGAGGAGTTGCTTCTATTTTGTTTCAACAGCTATGGAGGGATTGTAAAGCTTTCATGTAGGGTGTTTAAAGATTTAAAAGACAAATCAAAACAAGAAGCCCAAAACATCAGAGAAAATCAGTTCAATACCACGTGGGTCTGCACTGAGTTGCCTGCATGAAATACGTTTACTTAGGAGGGTGGAGGAGGAGGAGGTCTTAGTTTTTGCTTTCTGTGTGAAAGACCATTTGAAAATCTGTGTGAGGTGTGTAGTATATATACATACTAGTCAGGAGTACATCTCTAGATCAGAAGCAAAATGTGCCAGTTGTATTATTATGAGTAGTATTGAGTTTGTAATGGTCTCATAGTATAAAGGCAAGATTTCTGTGCTTGAAAGCCTGTTTTTCCTTACTATATCATGTGGTCCAATAAAAGGTATTACATTTCCCTACAAATGTAGCCTGTTGCCAGAGCAGTCTAATGGTCTCAGGAATATTTCCCTTGGGTGAGTTAAAAATAAAAATGGATTACTCACAGCTGGTAAAATTTGACTGCTTGACATGTAATTAATTTACAATAAATCAATATTAATTGTGATAACTACTTATAGAACTTGTTTTAAATGTTATTTACTACTTATTTTGGAAAAAATTATAACAATGAAATAATTTTCTGATATACTATGGAAACATTTGTATAATGGTACAAAATAAGCAACTGAAATCCAAATAAGAAAATGCAGGAATATGGAACCAATTTCAATCACAAAATTGCTTTTTATTCAATATATGAATGTGCTTGAAGAGTGGGAGGGAAAGAGGAAGTGATGGAGAGATAGAGATAGATAGTATCATTTTGGTTTGTCTAGTTCGGTATCCCCCAGTGCTGCTATGTGCTATCACGAAAGGCTTTTTTGGTTTTGGTACACAGGAGTTAGAAGAATATTTAATATTCTATTTCCAATGTAAACAAATGAAGTTGGGTTGTGTAGTGTCGGATGGAGCCCAGAAGTTCCGTGGGTTGATTTCACTTGACTGGCACAGCTGGCAGTCTTGTTTTCCTTGCAGCAAGGGTGCCAGCTTAGTGCCCCGTTCATTTTCCCTGTGCAGTGCTTCTCAGCAGCGCTCACAGCCACGTACGCTGCTTGCCTGGCTCTGTCAGCCGAGGCAGCCCCGCCTCGCCCCGCAGCTGCAGCGCTGCTGGCTCCAGGCTCCTTCCCGCGGGGTCAGCAGCGCTGGTTGTGCAGCACTCCTCTCCAGGTAGCACATCGGCACTGCTGTTGTTAGCAGCTCTGCTTTGTATTTACTGAGGCAAAGTGAAAGTAAGTTCACTTCTAATAATTCTGGGTAAACTTTAAAGGGTTTGATGTATTTTGCTTCACCTGAACATGTGTGTAGCTTCCTCTCTCTGTGCAAGTCAGTATGACCACTGTCCAAATAACAGGTAGTTCTTTGTATTAACTGTTTTCCTTCTTCTGAATCCACCTTTGATCTGCTGCTGCACTTGCTGAAGTTCAGAGAAATATTTATATTGATTTCAGAACAGGCAGAATTATATCCTTGAATATAAAATTTTCTTGTCAAGATATGTCATCTTGTCTGTCTCTGAATTTTTGTGTTTCTGTACAACTTATAAATTACACAGAATGCCTAGGCACTGACTTCTCTAAATTCCCTCCACTTAGTGTGACTGATTAGTTTATGTACAATTTTTCCAGACCTGTGAATTCCCTATCCCCTCATTCTGTACCATTGTGACCCTCAGCATAATTAGTGTTGACAACCACTTTCTGTTTCTCTGTCTGGTGTTTGAATGCTTTTCAACCTACAGCAGTATGACTGGGCATGAAATCGTGATGAAATTACAACTAAAACAAAAATGACAGCCTGTCTCCTTAGCAACCCAGGCCACTGTGTGCATGCAGCCAGCCCATGCTGAAGTGAAAGACTTGGTGTTTATTCCTATGATGTGTTCTAGCAAATCTCAAGATTAGCTACATCATCCTCTGAGGCTTTGCCATGAACAAAATGTTTGCAGCAAAGCAAACTGTGTCTTCTGTTTCACTTTTACAAGCAGGGGAGGATTTTGCTGGATACCAAATTGGTGAAAATGTGCTGTCATTGCACAAGGAAAGAAAGGGAGAAGCATGTTCTGCAGTTTCAGATCATGTCTTCTGGGCTCTCTTTCTTCATACCCCACTGGGCAGAGCAGGCCTCAGCAGTGCTGAGTGGTACTCTCAGCTCCAAAACTCCAATGAAAAGTAGAGATGTTTCAAAAAAAAAGCGTCTCTGAGTTCCTGATAGAGACAGGAATATAAAGAAAGATAAGTCAATAGCCCCTTTTGGTTGTCTCTTAGAGATTTTTGCTCTGCAGGGAGTAGCAATAGTTTTCAAGGAAATACAGGATTGGGGCATTCCTGAGGACTTGGCTGGCTTGGAAACTGTGACTTAAAGAACACTCTCTTCTTCACATTGCAAGAGAGTATGCTCTGCTACACTCTCTTGTCAACACATTAAGCAAACTGCTTATGCACACCTTTCATCAAGGAAAAAACTGAAAATTTTGATTTGTGTTTTAAAAATTGAAGTTAGTCGCATCTGCCTTTCTCCAAGGGGTACATAAATTGGCAAGATTCTAATAATAAGTTCCACAGAAATTAAATACTTGTTTCAAACCAAAGTGATTGTTACATGCATGTACATTCTGCATGTTGGGTGAAGACAGTGGTTAATTTTGTATCTCTTCTGTGAGGCTCATCTCACTATTGTCAAGCTAATGGTCTAAAACATGCTCGTTCGTATGGTCCACTGGCTGAATGTCTTTTATAAAAGAATATATATTAAGGGGAATATTTTTTTTTAAATAATCACCATAGCCTCTATAATAGAATGGAGGAGAATCTAATGGTGTCCAATTCCCCTAGGTTAGAATGGCAGTATTTTGCCATAGTGTCATTATACTGCCATGTACTAGAGGTGTATCGGTTAGGTGTGGAGCAGAAGACACAAAGATGTGTTATACAGTCCTTTCTCTTTGGTAGGTAATACATTGTGAAGATGAAAAAAGCTCTAAGACTTACTAGTGTAGTTTGTTAAACTTTGTAAGACCAAGATATACAGCAAAGTTTGTCATTGTCCTGTAGTTAGAAGCAATTGTGATGTGCTTATAAGGAAAGATCATGATATCTTTGAATAGGGGAGACCAGCTATGTGTGTGGCATTGCTGATGAAGAGAAGGGAGGTGGAGAAATGATCTTTGTGTGACCATTTTGAAAAACACCAGATTAACTAACAAAGCTCTGCCTCTTCAAGTTGAAGGAAAAAATCTTGGAATCCTATTTTGTGGTCATGACTTTCATTTTTCCCCTTTCTCTGGAATACTAACTGAAAAAAATGAGGAGAAGGAGTGATCTTAACACTTGTCAAAACATTGATAAAAAATTTGGAAGCATCTTCATTTTTCTTGACTGGTTTGCCCTATGAAAAGAAAAGGAATTAACTGATGTGCAACTTTAATGCAAACCTCCCCCACCCCCAAACATTTCAGTATTATTTTAACTGTGTTCAACACCCTGATTTCTGTTCTGATAAAATAAATGCTGAGTGCACTACAGTGGGGTCATGAGTCCCAAATAAGAGACAGAATTTCTATGGGCATGTTGGATAGAATCACTACCAGGGTCAGGAATGCCTTTGTTAGGTGCAGTTTATGGAGAAAGTAACTAAGAGCTTAAGATGGAATTAGCAGCTTCTCCAGGAAAGGTTTTCTTACAACAGGTGACTCTGCCAGCAGCTACTCACGTTGCTGACTTGCATGTTGCAATCTGTGCAAAGTGTTGTTCCAAGCTGAAGCCCGACCACAGGAATGGAGAAGTAATACAGAAGTTAAAAAAATATAAAATCTCTTCTGGAGCATAGGTACAGCCACCCTAGGACATGTTATTTTTATCTTAAGTACAAATGATTAAAGATACTTTATAAACTTCCATGGTTTTTCTCATAGCTTTTACTAGCAATGTGCCAGGATCCAACAAATTATTTTAAAGTAATTGTTTAATTGATGAGATTTGGGAAGACAAACTTGAGACACAATTCCAAATCATAATAAAATTACGATTTTATTGCAGTGAAGCTGCAATTTTTGTCTCATCCTTTTGTAAATATAAGGGCTAAATTTAAAATTTGATTTGAATCTGGCATTTAGATTCAGCTGACATGAATAGTTAGTGTATTAGAACGTGATCACTGAGTTGGCCAGAAGTGTGCATTAAGTCTGTGATGTAAAACAGTTCTGATATCCAAGGAGAGATTCCTGCCTGCTTCCATTTTTCTTAGACAAGGTACATGGTTTTCTACCTAAGATTTTTTTAAACTACTCAAATGCAGTAATACAAAACAAAATGGAAAACAAACAAACAACAACGAAAAAGGGCAGAAATTTCTGATGGAATATCCTTATCTAAAAACCAGCTGTGCAAATCAGTCTATCCTCATGAATAGTCATGGAAGTTAATAAGAATAA
The DNA here is from genome assembly GCF_037042795.1 of Molothrus aeneus. Classification (NCBI taxonomy): domain Eukaryota; kingdom Metazoa; phylum Chordata; class Aves; order Passeriformes; family Icteridae; genus Molothrus; species Molothrus aeneus. Next base: position 19,275,191 of record NC_089652.1, on the reverse strand, counting down.
CAGCAATAGGGTTCTCTGCTTTTATAATAGGTCCCTGTAAGTCATTCTTTCAAAAAAGAATTTATTATTGATGTTCTTTGTATAGATATTTGAAGCATCCCGTGGAGCTTAATGTATTTTTTTAATAAAAGAGAGAGATTGTTTTTAAAGAAAACAAACAAAGAGAAGTTCTAATTTGCTGTTACCTTTTTGTGATGTTTCTTTTGTCTGGTATATACAGGCAAAAATGATAGGGATTTGATAGCTGCATAGCATTTTAGACATGACTCAAAAAAGTACTTTCATGCTATATTGGATGACACGAGTTACAAATTAGATTAAAGCGTTGCTTTCTCTGCTTCTCCTCTGATAGGTCATTGCTTGTGAGCAGCAGTATGACTACTCATATGATGCTCGATGTGACGTGTGGTCCTTGGGAATAACAGCTATTGAACTGGGGGATGGAGACCCTCCTTTATTTGACATGCATCCGGTGAAAACCCTTTTTAAAATTCCAAGGTATGGCACTAGATGGCTCTCTTCACTCACTAGTTTGTTCAAAGGCAGTCTACTCAAAGGAGAACTATTTGGCAATTTTTTTGCTTAAAATCCTGCGAATCTCTTCTACAAAAAGACAATAAAAATCTGTAATGTTAAAGGGTTTTTTTCAGTCTGTCTTCTACAATAATTTTTATTTAGAACTCCTTGAAATTATAAAGACTTATTTATTTTATTCTAATCTTAGAATATAAAATCATATAATATCCAGGTACCTTCCTTCCAACAGAACTTTTCTTACCTACTGCTGATGAAAACGTTTATTTCAAATGGAGAAGCCAACATTTGTTTATTTAACATTATTTGTTAAATAATGTTTTCAAATATTATTCCTTAGCCTTGGGCTTGTTTTACTGTAAAAGAAAAACATACAATTTTGACAGTGCTATGAAGCAGTCTGGCAGCAAACTGTAGTCATAATTTATTTTCTCCTTTACCTGAGGATGTTAAAATTTGAAGATTTGGATTGTCATCCATGGACAATCCAATATGAATTATATTAGATTAGCTTTGAAAAAGGGATATAAATTCCTTTCTATATATAGTCATATGTAAATTATCTGTATTATTTCATACTGTCTATATTTGATTTCATTTGTTTTCATTTCACTGAGTCTTCCTGAATAAGTGAGATTGACAGTGTGAACTAGAGTTTAGCAACAGAACAGTTGTAATAATAGAGGAAATATAGAAATTGTCCATCATTGATTAGGCTGGCATGTACTGGTGTTTTCCACATTTTGGCTAATGAAGAATCACCACTTACCTAACAGTTTAAAACCTTCAGCAATACAAGTATTTGACCTTTTGTTATCTACACAGTTATCATAGGCTTTTAAAATTTCATCTGATTGCAATTTGCATTTCTGATTAAGTCTATTTATATGCAGATGCAGTTGTGCTGAGTTCTGGCTCATACAGTTATCTCCTTCTCCCCAGCTCAGACATGAGCTACCACCACTCTCCAAAATTATTTATCCTGAAGCAGCAGTTATCTTCTTGCCTTTTCATGAGTGTAAAACGTATCTGGGCACTTAAAGGCAAGGGAGGCTTCAGATTACTAAAACAATATTAAAAATTTTTATCAGTGCTCAAAACCATTTAAGAGGACAGAAGTGATACCAAAAGTAAGAGCAAGCAATAGGAGGATACAAAAAAAGAGAGCATGTAGAGTCTTTGATTTCTGTCTACAGATTACCTATTTCTCTATGTGCTGTTGCATCTCTGTATGACATAGTAAAACAAAGGTGAATTATCTATCTGATTAATCAAATAATGTGTACATTTACCAAATAGAATAGCATCATTTTTAAAGTTGAGATATTTTCCTCTGCTGTGCATTATATGAGCTTTGGCCCTGCTGCTTCTAACTATACATTCTTATTAGATGATGTGAACTATGATGAGTGTTGGATGGCATAAGAAATGTCTGTGTGTGTTTCTGTAGACTTCTTCCATTCTCAAATGGTCAAGTTTCTATGTCAGCTTAGTCATTTAGTCTCACTTTTTTTCTAGTGAGAGGCAATTGTGCTTTTAGCCTTGGCATTGAATTTCAACATAGTGAGCAGCAGAGCTAGACCTTAGTCTTAAATAAGTATAATGTAAATCAATGAGTCTTTACTTCGACTTTATAGGATTTGAATCAACCATTAGATGAATAGTTTTGTACTGGCCGTCAGAGCAGTTGGATACCCTCAAGATCTTTGGAGATATCTTCTTGTGTAGAACTCAAGTCAAGGACTTCTGTTAAACTTAACTGCTTCCAGGTTCACGTCTGCGTTATGTAATTTGGACCAGGCATTGTGGGAAGAGAAGGTGTCTTATGCCCATTTAAATTCAGATTTTCTATCATTGGGTCAAGCAACATAAAATGTGATTGGGGACTGAATTTATCTCAACAAAATATCTTATTTCTAGAGGACAGGTGAACCCTCAGAAATCACCAAGTACTTCAACTTGGGCATAAGAAAGGTGATCCCACTGTGCTGCACTTCCCTCAAAGCCTGACTAGTGTTTCACAACAGGAGATGCTGCCTGCTAAGTGTTTTTGAAAACATAATGTTTTTTTTAAGATATCTAAGTATAAGCTTCATACTTTTGATAATATGGCCTGAGCTGTGAACCAGATGTTTAAGCAACTTCCCATGGTTAAACTTTTCTTGTCCTACAAAATTTGTCTGCAGCAAATACCCAATAGCAAAAGTGGAGTGAAAAGGAAAATGTTAGTTAATTTTTAAGTTAGATGTTTCATTAGACTCTGGACCTTATTTCTATGTATGTTATGTAGGTTTAGAAGAGCAGGGGATACAAGTTCCTGGACTAATGCAGATATAAAAAACCTCTTTCATTCATGAACATTTTGTTGTATGAAGGTGCATTATCTTAGAAACAGTTGTGATAGCACATGCATGGGATTTTTCTTAAAACTAATGAGAAGGAGCCATTATCTTAGAGCAAATGTTAAGGTTCTGTTTTGCAGTAATGCACATATTTTCTCTCATCAAAATGGATTCTTGGCTCTAACTAATAAATCTCCTGAAAAGGGACCTCCAGTGCCTAGAGATGAGATAAATCATACTGCGAAGATACTGAACCATGAAATTATTCTGTTAACGTGTCATCTGCCTAGAATATATTTTCAAATCTCCAACAGAAGGGTCTAAATTATGAAAGGAAGGTGGCCTAGCAAAGTTGGTAATTTGGGAGTTGATACTTTTAACCTCTTCCATCTGCTGTCACTACTTAGGTGTGTCGGTTTTGGCAAAAATATTACAAAATAAAAGATTCTCAAATACCATTACACCTAAGCTTTTTAAAGTAAAATAGGTCCATAAATTCTTCAAACGGTGTTATCTTGTGAAAAATATTACATCATCTCAGTACTATCTCTTAGGGTATCATGACAAATCACAGCCAATTGATTGAAATTTTGAAAAGTAATGGCTATAAAAAATCATGTGGCAAAGAGGAGATAAAGATGGCATGTTGTAGTCTGAAAAGGGTAGTTGGAGTGTATGTACTAGTATAAAGTGAGGATTTCAGATCATGTTGCAAAGATCCTGCTTTTCAGGATTTGTCTCTTTATATATAGTCTTTTTTACAGGGACATGGTAAAGAGCAATTTTTCTAGGTTACCCTAAGAGCTAACACTAACAGGAATTAACCCAAATTCTTCACTCATGTCTATCACTCAAGTGTTCTTCTGAGAGCAGTGGAAGGCACCTGTTTTAAAATTGATAAAAAAATGGCTATTTGATTTTCTAACTCACAAAATCTGAGAAATTTCATTTAAAATTATTATGCTTCATTAATTCATGTTAAATAGCCAGGAGTGAAATGGAATTGAGCTTGTGAGCAGTCATTGAATGGTGCAGTTCTTAACCTGTGTTGTACTGTGTTGAGACTTACAGCTCTTGGGAGTACTTATTAGTTTGAATTTACTGATGCTTGACTGTTTCAGCAGCTGATCTGCATCCAGCAGGATCAAACCACCTCCTACCCCATTGCAACTTCAGCTTCACGGTAGTTTGTAAATAGGCAGTATCTTCATACTTTCTGTGCCACCATACACTCACCTGTTAATGTTGGTAAATAAACTCCAAAGAAGTTCTTCAAGAGTACTCGGTTACAGTCATTTTTAAGGTATGATCATGTCAAGAGAGAATAGACAATGGAATATAATTTCAGTAGATAGAGTGACTGTGATACAGCCCATTGCACCTTTACCTTGCTTTGGTGTGTACCTGTGAGGCATCTGGTGTACTGCAGGTAGTGTCATCCATCTGGGCAGCTAAGATCCATTGTGGGGACATTTGAAATACTAACATTTTCTAGCACAGCCTTTCATATTGCAGCCTCTCATATTCCAACTTTTCTGTAATTTTGCCATCTGCATTGGTATTGACATGATCGTGATATATCATGTAGCATACACTTTTATTGCTGTTGCTTGGAATGGTAAAGAAACATAAGCCTGTGTTGTAGGAGAATATAGCTGAGAGTTGGTTGTTTTTGTAAAACAAAATCCAAAAGAATTAATACAATTTTAGTTACTTAATATGAAGTGTTTAAAGTAATTAAAGGAATAAGCTGAAAATAGTCTTATGGTAAATAATTTGACATCACGAATAGAAGTTTCAGAGCACAATGTTGTTTATTTCTGAATAGGAATGTGAAGTGTAGTTGCAGCAATGTGACTAACCGACTTCAGAAGACCAGAGTCTGCCTATGGTTATAGGTAGGGCATCATGGTGTCTGTAAAAGCTATGTTTAATTGTCTGAGGAATAAGCTGATTTTGAAACAATATGTTATTGTCTGATACATTGGATCCCCATTATTTTGTGATTATGGTTTTACAGAAAATTCTAAATAATAAAAATGTAAGGTGACATGTTACATTTAGTGATGAGAACTAAATGTCCTTGGGATTCTCCTTAGTTGGTATATGAATAGTAAAGCAGTTCAAGAATAGTCTATCTCTAGCTGGAAAAAAAGGGATGGGTCTGTGACTAGGCATTGGAAAGACCACTACTAATTCTTCAGGAGGTTACAGACTTGTCATACAATCTCAACCCAGGGAAATATGACTAGATTTTCAAAATTATTTAAGTCCCCAAATGTGTTGTTGGCTAGCTAGTGGAATTTCCAAGAAGCTCTTTGTGTTTTATTTCTGTTACAATGCTTTAAATCTCCATTCTGTGTTTATTTTTCACTGGTTTCACAGCAAGTGAAGCATTGATATGTTTTTGAAAATGTCAGAAAGTCTGTGTGCTTGGCTGTATTTTCTTCCTTAGAATCGCAGAATGGTTGAGGTTGGAAGAGATGTCTGGAGGTCATTTTGTCCAGCTGTCCTGCTCAACCTGAGTTATCTGTAGCAGATTGCCCAGGACAGTGTCCATACAGCTTTGAATATCTGCAAGGATGGAGACTCCCATCTTGTCTGGGCAACCTGTGCCAGTTCTCAGTCAGACTTACAATGAAAAAATATTTCCTGATGTTCAGACTGAACCTTCTGTGTTTCAGTGTGCACACATCAACTCTTGCCCTGTCATCTGGGCACCACTGAAAAGAGCCTGGCTCAGTTTTCTTTACACTCTCCCTTCATGTATTTCTACATTGATAATACCCATTTTGAGCTTTCTCTTTTCTGTGCTAAACCATCCTGCCTGTCTCAACCTCTCCTGATGTGAGCGATGCCCCAGTCCCCTGATCAATCCCAGTGACTGCTTGCTGGACTGTCTCCAGTAGCTTTGTGCCTCTCTGCTACTGGGGAGGCCAGAACTGGACAGTGCTCTGCATGTGGCCTCAGCAGGGCTGGTAGGAAGGCAGGGTCACCTGTCTGAGCCCACTGCCCACCCCCCTCCTAAGGCAGCCCAGGGTTCCAGCAGCCTTTGTTACCACGAGGGCACAGAACTGGCTCATGTTCACCCCAGTGTCCACTGGAGCCCCCAGTTCCTGTGGTGCAAGGCTGCTTTCCTGGTGATCAGCCCCCAGAAAGTGCTGCAGGGCTCTGCACTGCTTTTGCTGAACTTCTGAGGTTCCTGTTTGCTGTATCTCCAGCCTGTTGAGGTTCCTTCCCTTTGGATGGCAGCACAACCCTGTGGTGTATCAGCCATTCCTCACAGGTGGGAACATGAGCAAGCTTGCTGAGGGTGCACTCTGTCTCATCATTAATGAAGATGCTGAATGGGACTGGACCATTTTTACCCCTGCAGTACACCTCTAGTGGTGGATGTAGGGATGTGGGTGTTTGTATGATTTGGCAGTACATGTGTTAAGTCCACAGAGAAACAGTTTTGTGCTAAGAGGACAATGTATTTTAGTATTGTTACTGTCACTGTTCCAGAGTATGCAGCAGTGCCAAAAGCCTTCAGGGCAAGGGCTCTGCCCTTATAAGGATGTGCAGGACTTACTCATTACTAATTCATTCTTAACAGGTATGTGAATTGATAAAACATCAAATGCATCCTTGGGTTTAAATATCAGATTCAAATAGATTTGTGCCAGGGTTTAACAGAGTAATGAGTGCCTTGTAGTACTTTTACCTTCATTATATCATCTTTATTTAAGAAGCAGAGAGCAATTTCTAAGACTGTTCCAAGCATGCATCTATAACTGGGCTTTTAAGTCTGGCAGTAGATCTAGAAATTGAAGTGTATACAGTTAGCAGCTATATCATAGCAAAATGGGGTCTGTTTTCCATTTACCTTGTGACATTTTAATATATTTGAGAAAGTGGTAGAATATTACAAGTATTTTTATATATTACATAAGACAATAGGGAATTAGCCCTAAAATTAAATCATCTTGGTGCAATTTCTCTCCTTTCCTTCCTTTAACTGTCCAGTTATCACGTAACTTATCTACAACTGCCTGTTTCTCATTGATTTTGTCTTTCTCTTCCTTTTTGTAAGTCATTTACAGATAGAATTTGATTTTGCAAGTGCACTCTTTGTTCATATGTATTCATAGCCTAATTTCAGCAAGTAATTCTAATTTGTGCTCTGTGCCTTGCTGTTGAATAGTCTGTTGTAAGCATTTACTGTTTTAGCTATTAAGGAGGACTTTGCCTGCACAGTATGTTTCTGATTTTTGATTCATTAAGAGTCTCTCCTCCAACTGGCTTCCTCATGAATAGAAGGGTACTGTTTTATAGGTATGTTCTTTGGTGCTTATTTAAAAGAGGCTGTTTCACCAAACGTTTCCTGCCAGTATAGTTGTTCTAGAACACAGAAGAGCTAAAATGTATGCAGCTGAAATGAGTTCATCAAGAAACTTGAATAATTGTGAAAATAAATGTGCTCAGCTCTCAACCATTTTCTGAGCAAGTAAAAAATAATCTCTTCTGATGCTCTGTGTTGCTCTCCATGCTGCACTCAACTGCCTCTAAACCCTAGGTAGAAGCTGAGATGCCTGACAGATGTTTTTAGTGACTCCATATGCAGTTAATTTTGTGCATTAAATGCATATAAACTGTTTTAGTCATCCAGTTTCTAAAGTAAATTATTACTTTTCAAAATCCATTGCATAAGTAATAACAGACTGCTAAGATACTGTGAATGCCATTTTGTTTTGCTCTAGTGGAAAATTTCTTGCTGACAAGGTCAAGCCTTGCAGTCTGAGAGCAATCATGTGATGAAAGGCACATCCAGCAGGAGGAGAGGTGGGAGATGGACATCTACAGTTGTCTCCTTCAGAAGTGAGGATTTGAAATATGTTTCAGTCAGATTTAGGGGATAGAGCTGACCTAGCAAGTCTTGCTTTTATTATTGTAGACTAAAATTATGTTTGTTTTAGTGTACTTTGAAAACTGCTCCCTGTTTCTTGACAGGACTGCAGTAGTTAACAGCATTGTCTGTAGTTGTCTTTTGGCAGTAATACTGTCAGTGTAATCCTTACACAGAGTATATACTGATTTTTAAGGAGATTCATGCTGTGGTGCACAGTAAAGTGGAGGTTGCAATGGAGAAGATGTAGCATGGCTGCTTTTTTATTTCTAGTGCAGCAAAATACTTGTGCTCTGCATTTAAAATGAGTTTGAAGATTGTGAGAAAATCTCACAACCAATTTTCCACTATTTACCCCAGGGAATAGCATCCTTTCAGGTAGATAGCTCACATGTAATATTGCATTGCCCTGAGACATTTAATCTTCAGGTATTTTTTTATGATTGATTGATATACATTGTTATAGAGATAGATTTCTTAGGATAAAATAATTAAGATAGTCTAGGAGTCAAGTTGCTCAGCAAACAACTAGGTAGCTATATTTTCAACATATAAGCCTACATTGTTACCATAGGTTGCTGAGAGGCTGCTGATGCTTAATAGATAAGGTTTAGATAGATTACCTGCAGTACTAAACAATTTACTGGGTACAGAAAATGGGCTTCAAATACAGTCTAGAAATGAAACATCACAATTATTTTAGGTACTCTGTAACCTTGGAAACAATTGGGAGCAGTGACATCAGCAACAATTATGTGCTATTTTGTCTTCAGTTTATCACCAAGGTAACCAGAGGAGGTTTCCCTGCTTGAAATTTTAAGAATGTCATAGTCTGGTATTAAGTGAACATTCATGAAGCAGACTACTTAGGGTCTGTTAAAATTGCACTCTGCTTCCATTTTAAAATGATCCTTCAGGATTTAAATTGTGTGAACTCCTGTGGGTTTTTGTGTGTTTTTCCTTTCCCCTCCCCTTTTTTTTCCTATGAAACAGCTGCAAGCAAATAAAGCCTTAGTTACTGTGCTAAATTCTCTAAATACTGGAAAGAAGGAAAATTTATTTCCTTATTGATTCCTTTTTGTGGCCCCCAAATGCCAAGTATTGCAGCTGCATACAAAGGCTGCAAATAGCATGATGTTATTTTTGGGCATGGGATTTACCCACAGTGGAGGACACATGATGTTCCTACACTGAACTTCCTTGAGGGGAGCTCTGCATTAAAGTCTAGTTTCACAAGAGACTTGTATTCAGTGCTGCCAGAGGAAAATACTGGATGAGTTAGACTTCCTGGCTATCAAACATCCATAGTCTGCCTACCTCACCTTGTGGCTGTGCCACATGATAACCATCTTCATGCTTTAGTCCAGAGAGGTGTTTGGTTTTTTGCAGTGGATTTGGAAAAGGTGATGTTTGAATTAAAGTTTTGTTGCATGGCAGAAAACCTGTACTCCCCTTTTTAATTGCTTTCTGATTGGACAGTTCTGTGGTGTCAGAGCTGTAATGCTGACTGGCAGGTTACTCAGACCATACAGTCTCTTGTGTGTGTGACTAAATTTTAGTGAGAGGCATTTATAGGAAATGGTGATAAAGCTTATCTGTCAGTCATGAAGGAAAAAGAGGAGACTGCAAAAAAGTTGCTTTTTTTGGAAGTTTGGAACAGTGTCTTGGTTGAAAGTCATATCAAAGCTATAAATTTTCATTCATAAAACTTTAATATTTTGCCTGCGATGTCTTACCTTGTCAAACATCTTTTTTTTTTTGCATATGTCTTTATCCCTAGATTGCTGCCCATGCAAAACACAGCCTCGTGTTCTGTTGAGTTATTGTTCATTTAACAGGTGGTTTTGCAGGGCCCTTGGTGTACAGGCAACTTCTTGTACTTATGCCTTGGAAATACAAGTTAGAACTTAATGTTTGAAGGAAAGATATAAAATTCTGTTCTGGTTTGTAGTGCAGTCCTAAAGAAGTGAAACATCACTACATGCCATTAGCCTTGTGGGGTTCCAAAATAAGCTTTATAGCCTATGTTTAATATTGGAGTTCAGTAGCCCACATCATTTATAATGAATTGAGCCAAGTAAATGAAATTAGATTTTTGCATGAACAAAAGATAATCTCTTCACATAGTTTGGTATTGCTGAGTGAATAAGACACCTTGTACATTTGGCAGTTCCAGAGACTTTCATGGGAGGTAGTTGAAAAACAGATGACTTTTCTCTATTCAAAATAGAATATTGATGTTCATTTTATAAAGGAATTAATTCACTGGCTGATAGAAGCAGAAGAACAAGAAAGTGAACTTTTTAGGTACTAGCTACATTCTAGCAAGATTGTAATTATCCTTAGGATCATAATGAATGTGTGTTGGTTATCTTTTTGTAATAAAAAGACCAAATGCATATGTGCTTTGCTCTCTGAAGTAATTTTCAGAAATATGCAATAAAAAGCAATTTTTATTTGCAAACATATTTGGTGAAAAGGAGCTGGGCATTGAAAGGTATTGATTTACTCGTTGCATTTATCAGTTTGATTAATGTTAAGATTTTATGCAGTATATTTAATAATTACTCAAGATTAGTGCAGTAATAATGCACTACACATACATGCACATTTACTATTAACAATTAGCAGCTTATATTTCTTTCCTATCAGAGATATAGTCATAAGTTAGAACTCATAAAATTTTTAAAGAAATATTTATTGGAATAGGCATTGGTCATAAATCTTTATAACTCCAGTATTCAGGTAGTAATAATGATTTTAGTGGGTTTATTTCATGATCATGAAATGCCGTTTAGATTTCTCTTGTACTGCAGCTTCTCCCAAGAGTTCCTACAGGAGGTGCAAGTTTCCACAACTGGCATGAGGCCAAGGAAAAACTCCCTGGCAAGGCTCTAGGTAGTGCATTCTCTGCAGAGAGGCCACATTTTACATGTGAACAAACTGGAATGTAGTCAGATTAAATGACTTTGCAATGCTAGGTTCACAAATGTTACAGTACTGTTGGAAGAAATAGCAAGCAGGGAATGGAGAAAGGAAATAGAAGAGGGGGAAAATGGTAAATAATGATGAAGGCCTGGTGCAATGGTCTGTAAGTTGGTTCTGTGCTGATTCAGTATTTATATATGGCTAAATCTGATCTTGGGAGGGTAGGGATACAAAGCAATGGCCATGTTCAAGGGCTGGGTTTCAAAGTGCTGACTTCCATGATAACTGAAGAGTCCCTACTGAAAATTGACTGAAAATGAATTTGAAGTGTGACGACCTGAGAAAATAAAGCCTTGAGAAACCTGAGCTGAGCTCATAAATAGTCCTGCTTTGAGCAGGAGGTTGGAATAGAGACCTTCTGAGGTCCTTTTCAGCCTGTGTTAGTCTGTGCTGTGGGGAAAAATGTTCACTTCACCCATATAGGGGTTTCAGGAGGAATTTAAGTAGTAAACAGGATAGTTTACTTACTTAGCCTGTCTGAATAAACAATTACTGGACTAATTTGTCTAGTGTTGCTAGTAACCATTAAAAATTTGCATTGAAAGCATACAGATATAAAGGTATAAAAGGTTTGAAGACTGAAAAAAACCTGGTAAAACTTATCAAAACCAAGTGAATTTTCCAAGGCACATGTAATTTTTTTGCAGAGGTCTATATTTGCTTTATTGAAAAAGTGTCAGCATTTTCATAGTGTATCCAAAAAAAAGTTAAAGGTAACTTGAACATGGCCCTGCTTATATCTAAGATCTTGAAGACTGGCATTTTAATCTACTTGGCAAATGAATGTTGAGATCCCATGAATAAGAGCTGTATTTAAAAAAAAAAGAGAGAAAGGTATGTCTGTGAGAACAGAGCAAGCAACGAAGCAATTCTTGTGCTCCTGGAAAGGGAGCACTCACTTTTCTTTCTGTACAAACCTTTCTTCAGTAGCTTGGACAGCGACAGGAGAAAGGAACATTTCTCCTTTTGAGTGAGTTGGTATCTCTGCTTTGGCATCCAGCACCACAGTCTCTGAGAGCATTAGGAAAAAAATAGTAGTAACATCTTTCATCTTTCTACTTGGCTGACTGAAGGGATTGACTTTATGCAGTTTAGTTCAGTTAATATAGCTAAATTGTGACTGCTAGGTTTCTTCGTTCCCAGTATAGTTATATCAGATTCCCTCTTATCAGACTGTTCACATATTAGTACAAGTGCTGGATAAAGATGTCTTGAATTACAATAAGGTAGATTCATTGGGCAAGTTGATGATCCATGATCTGTTGCCAGCTCACAAACACGTCAGACTTTTAGAGCAGGCAGCATCTGCTTGAACTGTCTGGGGTCACAAAATGAACAAAAAAGTCTTAAATTGCAACAAAACCAGAGATCTGAGTTTATGGAAGTATAATTTTCTTCTTTGTTTAGCCATTCTGTGTGTTATTTAAAATTGAGTGCTCATATCATGTTAAAAAGTATGTAATCACCTTAGTTACTCATAATTAATTACTGAGAGGAAATTCAGAAGGAAGAAAGAATTGTGTTCCATCTTATACCCTCTATTTTTATTGTAGATGTATTTGTACTTGTCTATCCTATATTTGCCTTTGGGGATTTTGGTTTGTTTGTCTTTATCATCTTTTTTGTCCCTCATTTTTACTTTTTGCTCTTCTCACTTTGTTAGTACTTTGATATTTTTCCCAACCTTGGCATTGTCTTTTTCCTTTTGCCAAGGTGCTGCTTCCCATCTTCAAAATGTTCCCTTGTCCTGTGTCTGTTATTCACCATTGCTTCTTTCAATTATTCATTTTCTCTGAATTCTTAAACTTATCTGGGAGATACTTCTTTTCAGAGCTTACCATAGAATATTCACCATGAGGTGAAGATTAAATCTTGCATTAAATAAAAAAATCACCCCTCTTGGTCTTCATGTGTTCCGTGATATTTTAATAGATCAGTTCTGTAGTGGTTGTTTTGGGCTCTTCTTGCATCACCAATTGCTCTGCTACACCTTACATCCATCAGTAGCAGCTCTTACCTTCCATGTGGTTGAGCTACCTTTATCCTTTCCTAGATTCCCCAGCTTACATGAGTCAATATTTTCCCCAAGATATTTTCCATGGCCTGTCCAACTGTTTCAAGAAGCACATGAGTTTTAAATTAGCATCTTTACAGGTTTATTGGGATTCAGTCTTACTGTATTATTGTCATTTAGTTCTGCCTAAGAGAGGGTTTATTGGAATTGCAGTCATGGGACCTTTTTGGTAATGAATAATTTTTTCATGTTTCTCATGCTATGTTTATTAGTCTTCACCCTAGATATAATGTACAGGTATTCCTAAGCCTTACAGGTTGGGTTTTTTCAAACAGACAAAATTTAACTATTTTAGAATAAAGCTTATTGGATGGAATAGGAGAGGGAACAAATAAATTTCATTCCACATCCAGTCCTCTTGCTCAGAAGACATATTCCCTTAAATGATAATTCCTTTTTTAAAAAAATTGTACTCCTACACATCTTGCACATTTCTTTAGGTTTCAGCACTTATTCAGTCTATTGCTTCAGAATATTTATAATGATCCTCCTAATGGTCCATTGGAAATGCGCCACCTTGAACTAATGTATTACTTCTGCAAGTGTTTATTTCTGAACTAGACTGGTAGAGCTATCAGAATAATACCAGTTCATACAATACTAAGCTGAAAAACGTAATAAAGTTTGAGTCATAACAGACAAAGATCCTTAATTCCTTTGAAAGTGCAGGGTTTAAGTGCTTGCTTTTGCTGAGTGTAATGATTGAATGGCATGTTCAGTACCAGTCACATCAATCGTGGTAATAAACTTCTTTTATGGGGTTACTGTTAGGTTTATTTGTACTTCTGTAGAGCCTCAACTAAGAAAATGCTTGTCTTTGTGAAATGGAAGGAGAAGAAGGTGTCTTCCTCTTTGAAAGTAAGAGTCACCATGGCATGACAGGGCCTTTGCTCTCCTTTGCCCTCCTGGGCGGAGGGAGATCTCAGCAGGAGCACAGGACTGTGGTATACTGTTCCGTGGCAGACTCCAAATGGTCTAGTTCTTCCCTTGGCAATCTTCCTATGCTTACAAGAAACAGTTTGTAGCATCCCTCTGTGTCTTTCTTGAGCCAACTTTTAGCTTTCCAAGAGTGGATCTGCTTTACTGGGCAGGGCTTTCAGGCAGGTCCCACTCACTCCACTGGCTAATGTACAGTGGGAGTGTGAATTGAACAGTTCAGGAATTGTCCTTAGAAATTTGTCAGTGGGATTTTCACTTTAAGATGTAAGAAGATATTTTACTTCTCCATAAATTTCTACAAATATGCTGTGTAATTGCAGTATTTTAATATTCCAGCTACAGGAGTGTAGTGTCTAGACACCACCATATGTATTTCAGTCAGGCACAGAAGTATTGCTGTCCTATTTTCATTTCTTTGGCAACTGACATTCTACTGCTTTGCAAATTCACAGAGCAATGATTTTAATAGAAAAGCAAAATACTACATTGCACTAAAGATGAGAACTGGTTATAAATAAAAATTGTTACTATTACTTCCCCTGTTTCAATTGCTCTTAATTTGCTTGTGCCTCTTTAACTCTCTGAAACTTCTGTGAATAAATGAGGTAACAAAGCATAATTATAAGTCAATTATGCTGAATTTTTGGTTGGAAGGTTGACCACTGGAATGCAAAGCTGTATGTTTTCCCCTCTGTCCAAAAATATTTCTGAAATGAAACACTTGTTTCTGTCTCAGTGAAGCCAGAAACTGAAACTGGAAACTGAAGAATAAATGACAGAAATAAATGATGCCATGTCAGGTTCTGAAAAAGGCTAATGAAACCTTGCAGATGCCAAATCTGACTGAAACCAGTGGCCTGTGAATTGCAGTGTTCGGGGGAAAAAGTCAAAGATAATCCAGATGTTCCCAAGCAGAACACTTTGCAATACTTTTTCATCTATTTCTTTCTGTTTGTATGGACTAAAAAAATTACATGACTGAGATTTGGTTTGATACATTTTCTGAAGGTCATTATTTGACCTTCAAGATAATTTAGAGTGCTTAGCACATTTTTCTGTCTGTACTCATTACTTTAAAGATGGTGTTTATCAGATACATAGCATTTTGAATCACAGATTGTTCCTGTGATGGAGGTTTCTTAGAAAGCCTCTTTTGACAGCCTGTTTTTAGTCTTCCTGAAGCACCTCTCTTTTGGCAATGCATAAAGTGAATCTTGACAGTCAAAAGGAGATTGTGCCTAATTCTGGAACTGACTACCTTTTACCATTTATTTTTGCTCATTATTTTTCTGCCTGATGAACTATTATTAGCAGGAGACTTGTGAATAAATTTTGATTTAAATGTGCTTTAAAGAGCTAGTTGATATTTTGTTCATTGGTGGGTTTGAATTTGTTTTGCAGCTTAGCCCATATTTCATTGTTAATCTGCTAAGTCACCTACTTAGTGGCAACAAAATTAATAGTCATGTAAAAACATAAGCAAAAAGAAGCAAATGTGTTATAGATTACATAGCCATCATTCTCTTCTGAGAGAGGGAAAAACAGATAACCAGTCTGGTTTTTACTAGATCAGGAGCCTGTATTACAAAAAAAAGCAAAAAAACCAAAGCCAAAAAAGTGTGTTACTACCCTTGACCTTTCCAGGTAATTAGAATCCTGCAGTCTATTTAACTTTCAATTCAATATAAATTCCTCATATGCTGTTGGATTGAGTCCAGACTTCTGTAACTGTGTATAGCCTATGGAAAATTCCAGTGAAGGGGGAATATCAGATAACTCTGTTTCTGTAATTAAAAGATAGTAAAATACTTAAGCAAGGAGAATATTTTTGTTTCAGTAATGAGGCAGCAATGTCTTGTGTTCCACTTGGTTTTAACCAATTCTTTTCCCTCAGTAGATTTTGGTCTTGGTTTAAAACAGCACAGCCTTGCTAGAATTAAGGTGCTTAAACATTATTTGAATAGATATATATGGCTTTGATAATTCTAGAAGAGAGGTTGTAAGCTAACACTTTTGTATTAGATATTTACAGAAGAAAAGGAGTCCTCAGAGAAGAGGGAGGGGGGGAGAGTGAGAAAGGAGATGAGAGTGTTTAGAAGTGAATCAGTTGCTGGTGAAAAGGTGTTTGGAGAGCAAACTCAGCAGGAGCATACTCCTTCTTGCCCCTTTCCTCCAATCTTCCCCTAGGATGTACTGCATCTTTCATTTTCAGAGAACAAAGATAATTTTACCAGTGTTTCCTAGGGGCTCAGGAAAGGGACATTACTGGAAGACTTTCCAGTCTAGTAAGGACCTCTAATGGCTGTCCATTATTGGTTGCTCAAGCTGGCAGTGATGAAATAAAAAATAGAAATCTGAGGGCAGTCAAAAGAGATTTCAGGGCCTTGAGACAATTGATTGAAGGATCAGGAGCACAGATAGTGATTTTGTGAATCCTTCCAGTAACAAGGAATAATATTGATAAGAATAGGCAGATCCATCAGGTCAATGCATGGCTCTGAGACTGGTTTAATTGGAAAAAATGTGAGTTTATTGACCATGGGATGATCTGTTCAACACCTTGTCTACTATCACCTGAGGGGATATGCCTCTCTCAAAGGGGAAGAAAAGAGCTCTAGCAGAGGAGCTAGCAAGGACTCATTGACTGAACTTTAGCTTGAAAGAGGGAAAAGGAAAATACCAGTGATGAGTGATGGGATGGTGGGCCAAAACTCGGGAAAATTAATAATCATGGGATCCCTCAATCTGCTTCATGAGACATTGGCTACAAAGTACAGCAGTGAAATGTTTCTAGACTGGTGCACTTTGGATCCCCCTAGACTACTCAGTTGGCAGACAATTGCACTGATCTGGAGCTATTTTGCTGCAGTCTCGTGTTTCTGATATAGCTTCCAGTTTTGTTGTAAATCCTGTGTTCTTTCTGATCTCCTGGTCTCTTGAGCCAATTGCTGCTGTGGCTCCCAGCCATGGAGGCTCCATGTAACAGCATTCAGATTGGTGATATCTTTCCACTAAAAGCAACCTAAAAGCAACTTCAAAGGCCTGCCTCTATATACAGGGATGATTTTGTACTGATTCTCCACTTCTCCAAGTTTCTACAGTTTCTATCTTAACTTCACAGAGCTGATAACAGTACACTGGTTCCTGCTGAGTGGACTTTGGTGAAATATATTAATGGAAGTCAGTTGAACTTCAGTGGACTTTAGTAGGAGACAGATGAATAGGAGAGTGTTTAGGGTCTGAAATTTTCTTTCAGATCAGTGAACACCTCTTATTAATTTGAATGGGCCACAAACCAAGTGTATCAGGAAATCTTCTGAGCTCTTTTGAGAATTACCTGGTTATTTTTGGAGGATTACACAAGGTGGAGAGTCCTGCTCTGGAGTGGCAGGACTTTAAACTTGTAGGAGAATTTATATGGTATTAATTATTGTCAATTATTCATGTATTTTAATAAAATAATCCTTTTTCTTTTGTAAGGAAATCTTATTCACTTAGTGTTTTGAAATATGCCCAAAAAGTGTATTTTTTTGTAAAAACTAGCTCTGTATAAACCTAGGAAACTGTCAACAGAACTGTAGTCTCTTCAGCTGGCTAGAAGAATAGTTCAGCTTATGGGGGGTGGTGATTGTCAGAGCCTGTAATGGTGACAGGTGTTGGTTATTCATCTGCTAATTTCTCATTAGAAACAATGTGGTGGGTTGATCAGTTGCAGTTTGGTAATTGGAGGCACTGTCGTGATTTCTGTTGGTAAAATTTATGAATGTGTTTACTGAAGTACTTTAAAAATAGTAGATGTGTTTTCAGTTTTTAAAATTTTATAATAAATGGAAATATTTCTTTTTTCTCATTATCAACAAATATTTATTATCCATGATCTGTAATTAGGTTCACAGTTTAACCTGTAAAGGATGAGTGGTGCTCACTGGACTGCATCATTTGCCTTACTGTGGTAAAATGACCAATTTTGCCTCACCAGCTGTGACTTTGGAGGCACTGACTTTGGAGCCAGTTTGAATGATGGGAACACATAAAGCTGTATAGATTAAAATATTTCCAGCGTACAGCTGTGTGTGTATCAGTCAGAATTCAGCGGCAGTTCTTGCTTGATAAGCTTGCCAATGTCTTCTTGTCCTTAGAAGGAGCATTGTTCCCCTGTATGGGTGTCTTGTACAGTCTCAACCCTGCTTTCTTTGCTGAAGCAAAACTCTCAGTGAAAAACAGCATTAGTGTGACCGTGGAGAGCACTGAATACAAGGATAGAAAAACTACTCACAAGGGCAGTGATTAGAGTAAGGAAATAGAGCATGTAGTTCTGTGACTAATTAGGAATTATAGAAAGAACTAAAGGAAAAAAGACAAAGTTGGGAAATAAATGGTTGATTACTCATCTTGCATCAAAAGAGGGCATTTTCAAAAGACAAACCCAATTATAGCTGCTTTTCCCAATAATATTCCTATCTACGTCTCACAATTTCCATCAAATATGATAGAAAATAAGACTGTATTGTGCTTGAGCTTGTGGCAAAAATGATTGAAAGAGTGCAGAGTGTTCTAATTTTACATTAAAAAAGTAGATTAAGTTATGTCAGCAAATTAATGAGAAGTAGGTTTTTAGTTTTTCTATGAATGTGTTTTGAGTGCTGCAGAAATAGTCAGGTGTTGACGAAATGCAATGATGTTGGCTGGTGCAAGTACACAAAAGCCACAAAACTCCAAATAATAGAATTAACACAGTCTGGAATCCAAAATGGCCCTAGTTTGATCCTTGAGCTGAAGTGATCAGGTAAATGTTGTTTCTCTGTGGTTTAGCATCTGATGATGCAAATGAGTTGTTTTACCTTTCTCTTTAATGAAATATGACTCAGGATATGAATTGGAGGGATCTTAATGGTTTATTAATTTCAAACTGCAAAAGACCGGGTGTGCTTATGGAAAAAGTTTAGAGTTACCTTTACATTTCTGCCTTTTCCTATTACCCTAGAACTTAGAGTCTTTACTGCAGAAGTGCCCCTCCAGAGGTGCCATGGAAGCCATGGTGTTTTCTGGGATCACCACAAAACAGTTGCTAGTGTCTTAGGCAAAGCAAAGGTAGGAAGCTGATGTCCTTATACCTCTTTTTGGAAATCATTTATTCACGTGATACCAGAAAAGGATGCACTGATTTTTTACTTTGTAGTTAAAGTAATGCTTTTCACCAAGGGAAACCAGTGTAATTACAGATGCTAATGAATTAAGGTTCTGACTTTATCAGCTTAATTTTGCACATGGAGTACCTGAAACATGAATTTTTAGTTGTCTAGGTACAGAGTTGAATGGCTTTGCTACAAAAGCACTAAGAATAACATAGTATCTTCTATCAACAAATACAAAAGTATCAAGATAACATCTGTAGTTACTCCTTCCTTGGTTGTGTTGATTTGGGTCAGCCAAAGAGAGTAGCTATCAGTGAGAGCTTAGTAGTTCAGTAATTTGTTAGATAAAAAATGTTCTGTATGGTTAAAAAATGGCTTTCTCCATTAATCATTAACCTGCAAATGACAAACTGTATTTCCTAAATGACATGTCCTCTGCTGACCTGTTCTTCCATGATGAAATCCCACTTGTTTCCATCATAACATCTGCAACTAATGTAAAGTATCTCTGCATCTTTTTTCAGAAAGTTCCTTGGGAGATTGTTAACAAAGCCTCCAAACCCATCTGCTTTTTTGTCAGCACTATTGTTACCATCTGGAAAACCTTTTGGAACATTGTAAATAGAAAAGGCAAAACTGTATACTTCATTAATAGTAATTGAGCTTTTGAAAAAGCAAATTGCTTTGCAATGAAATTCAAAACTTCACTGTAAATATTCAGTAGACAGTGCTAGTATAATTCTAAAAGGAAATACACTGTACTTCACAGCATAATAGAAGCTGGTTGTTCATCAGAATCCAGATGTCTGATAGAGTACCACTCCTTTAATGTAAAGACTGAAACATACAGTAACCCCAGCTGGCTGTTTCTTAAAACTCTTTGCAGTGGTCACATATGTGGGATGTCTGGGCTTATAACCATTTTTATTATAGAAAAAAAGATGTTTTTAAAGTTTACCTTTCTTTGATATAGGATTTTTTTTTCTAGAAGTATACCTAGAAATAGTCTTTTTTTTTTTTTATGCTTGTAAAAAAGTCACATTCTGTGATGTGCATAAACATATGAGCCTGGTGAAGGGGAGGCAACCATGAAGTGTTATTGTCATTGAAAATAACCAATGATATATTTTTTTCTTTAATAACACATTTGCTAAGTAATACACATCTCAGACTTTCTGGATTTCTTCACTTCATGAAGAAAATTCCTTTAGTCTTCTGAAGCAAAAGAGAAAGGTAATAAGATAGTAATTTCAGCAAACTTGTCATGCTGCAGTGCAATTTTTTGGCTGAATTTGTTTTGAAAAAATGCAGATGAACAAAATGGTCTATCTATTACAAAGCCATGTAGCAGTTTTTTTTTAACCAATTTGCTTGCATTTTTTAGAGTAATTGTTCAATGTAGCTCATTTTTCGATGAATATGCATGAAAAACTCCTGACTATTGAGCAAATCAGCACTAATTTATGTTGCTTATGCTGTTTTCCTTTTTGTTTTGTGAGATGTTTCCAAGCAATGCTATTCTGTGGAATGTGGCCACAGTATAAATGATGTGATTTGTTATATAATCCACAGTATTATTATGTGTTTCTGTTGTGGAAGAAGTCTTACTGTGATTGTTTTTCCCTGCCAGTTCAGTAATATGTGACCCTCAAATGCAGCAAAAGATAGATCATTAAGGTTTCATCAGAGACCTCTGCAAGTTTAATCTTAAAATGTTCAATTAGGCTTCAGTATTTAGCAAATTTTAAGGTGCTGAGGAAACCTCTGGAGGATAACATGGTAGAATATAATATATGATTTTATGAACGATTCCTGCTGTAAGTTGGTCCTCCTAAATTTGAGCCTCTTAAAATTTGGTTCACTTAATATAACCTGTAGGTTTTGCTTTGTATGTTTATGTAATTAAATTGTAAGGTAAAAATCAGGAAGGAAAGGAATTTTGTGTCAAATGGAATACCATGGAATGTATTAGAGTTGAAAAATTATTTTTACAAAGGCTGTCTTACTATTTAATATAAAACTACTGTCTGCTGGATGTCAGTTTAAAATTAGCATCTATTTTTAACAGTTCTAGAGTTTACAGTGTCATTCAAACTGAATACAGATTGAAAGCCAGACTGAAAATCCTACAGGTCGTTCTTATCCATACTTTAAAAGTTTTGATCAGAATAAGTGATCTTGGGCAAAGGGTTAAAGTAGTTTGATGGCTAGGTTAATATTGCATTTTCAGTCAGGCTGAATTGAAAGGGATAGGTTGGGAAGTACACTGAGAGGTGTACTGACTACCAGCTTCAAAGGTGTTGACATAAAAGGAGAAGGACAAGAAAAGAGAGCTGCCAGTGAATAAGCAACAGCAAGAAAAAACCAACATGCATCTCAAGGCATCACAGAGACAATTTAACTGTTACTTTCTCAAGTATCATTTTCTCCCTGCTGGAGCCAGGAGCATCTTTGATCTGTGAGATAACATTAACATTTTTAAATTCAAATCTTTGTTTTACAGAAACCCTCCACCTACTTTGCTACATCCTGAAAAATGGTGCAGAGGATTCAACCATTTCATTTCACAGTGAGTTTTTTTTCCTTTTAAAACAGCTTATTCAGCAAGACCTATGTGTGCCAATCTGAAAACAGAATTTTCTCATGGAGTTAGTGCTTTTGTAGGTTTTTGACTACAGTTTTCTTTTCATAATTCTAGACCATGCTTCACTTTTCAAAAGCTTTACAGCACAGTTTGATCTTCTTATATAATTTTCTTCATTTGAGTGTCTCTTGATTTTGATGGACCTGGAACAGATTTATAAAATATACCTGATTTCCTTGATAGTTTTCCATTGAAATTTTGTGTTGAGGAAAAAAAGGATTAGTGAAAATAACTACTGGTCAATTTAAAATAAGAATTTGAAAGATAAGAAGGAAAAGAAATGCCTTTTTTCCACTTCAGTAAGGTTCAGTAGGTTATATATATATATATATATATATATATATATATATATATATATATATATATATATATAGGCACTATATGTATTTAGTTGAGCATCAATAGTATGGAGAGCATGATGAATGCAGCTGTCCTCAAACTAAAATATGCAAATATGCTTTTGCTTTCATTTTTTCTTTTTACAGTGACACTAGGAAATCATGGTTTAGTAGTTACTAGCATTGTATTCAAAAATCTTACTGCCACTTTTATGAGTGATTTTTAATATTCTTCAATATTTCATTGGAACCAATTACAGCCCATATTGTGTAATGTGGTGAATACTACTATAACATCACTTGTCAGTACTGACTTTTCAAGATAGGTTTGTAAATATGCACATCTGCATTTTGAATCTGTTCTGTTCCTTGGTGTATCCAATTACTTGCAGAGTACAATATCCCTACCTGATACTTTTTTCAAGTAGTTGTGTAGTAATGTCCTTCCATTTTAGAAGAAGTTGAAAATAAAAACACTAATGCAAATTCTATTAGTAGTCTGTGAAAAACGCTGTTCTTTACTATGCTGATCTTTAAGTAGACAGGAAGGTGAGATACAGTGTAATGTTTGACCTACAGAGGAAGGATGTTATTATTATTGCTGCAGTGTAACTCAGAATCTCTTCAGTGTAGGCAGCAGAAGTACATTCCTCTAGAGCAGGTTGATCCAAGTTCTGATTCTCCATAATGCATGTCCTTGTTTACAGAGGGTAACATTGGCATCTATGGCAGATTCTGTGTTTAAGTACAAGGGTCACCAAGTGGTGGATAAATTTCATTCTGTATAAAAAAACATTGGTTGCATTGTATTTAAAGGCTGTAGTCTATATTCTGGGGGGGCCAGTACTAATGGATTATATTCCACTTGTGCTTTAGAAAATCACTGCACCTGGTAAATAAGATTGCATTCCTGTGTCAGGAACATTGTGCATTAACCTTCAGCATTGTTATGTAAGTTTTCCTTTCTTGGTGTCTTCCCTTTTAGAAGTCCCTGCTGAGCCTTGGAACAATACAAAAAACTCTGTGAAACATTTCTTAGCATTTGTTCAGTCATTTAGTTCAACATGCACTGGTCATAAAACAAGTCAGATGTTAATACTTCATGGCTAAACTTGTTTTTAATCTTTTCTGTTGAGGTTTTTTATATATTGAAATTGTATCTTATTAATCATATGGATTATTATTTACTTTTGCATAATTACTTCCTCATCATCAACTTTTGCAGGTTCTCAAGCCTTGCTTTTCATTTTTACGGTGATGTGCATGGTGAAGTAAGGAAATATGCTCATACATGGTTCTCTTACCATGGAGAAATGCAACAATTATAATAAATACCCTGTGCTATAGCTGCCTTTAGGAGACTACTGAAATTGAATTCTCTCTGACACTGTTCTATTCTTGGGCATGTGTTAGTAAAGTTGTAACGATGCAGAGGTTATAGGATGTTTTTATGGAGGCTTAGATTTACATTAGTGGACTTTCTAGAAAAATTTAGATAATGAAACATTGGATCATACAACTGCAAACCTTTTAGCCATTACTGATAATTGGCTCATTTATATGCATTAGTTATGCATTTGTTGATGCCTGCCTTGTGACAGCCTAGTTATGATAAATTAAAAGCAGTGATTGTATAAATTCCATAGTGCCTTTTGTCCATATGTTAGGACCTTGCCTGATGTTTCTGTCACCCTTGTGATGAGTGGTTAGCTTTTGAATAATTTCATTATCTACCTCCTTCTTGATGCTAACATCATTTGCATAACAAGCTTATCTGTTCACGTTGCAGGCCAGACCTGTGTATTGACCAAAACTGAGCACGTAGCTTTGGCTAAGCTTTTGATTTCAGTTTGGTTTATGCAATAATTTTCTTCATGCTAAGATTGCCAAACCTGGTCACTGTAGCTTTTTTTCACCCCATTTTTCCATCCCTTGAAATGCCATTGTCTCGAGAGGCATTTTTTATAAGTGGTCTCTAACATATTCCAGTGATTTACAACATTCTTGAGCTGGAAGTTTCATTGTTGGTAAATCTTTAGGGTGCTAAAATCATGATCATATATTTTTCAGGAATAAAGTCTATATTGTAAATTATGATACTATTACCCCAAGAGATGAAGATTTTGCAGCAGCATTTTAGTCAGATGCAATGTTTACAAAATCTGAACTGGGAGTGTGAAGATGGCTTTTAGCTTGGTGAATCTGATTCCATTCCCAGCTCCGTTGACCTCGACTTGAGATGAAGACTGTAATGTGTTGTTCCCATAAGAATTTTTACAATGAAGACAGGGAATCTGAGTTAGATATTTTGTTTTTAAAAAATACAGAGAAGACACAATTTCAGCTCTCACTTCTGGCAACAGCCTAATTTTGCATTTGGTACCTACTAAGATAAAGGCAGCACATATATACTTTATTGATACAAGGTCAGTAAGTTCTGTGTATGTGTACTCATCTAAACTGCTGTGATTGTGTATGAAAATTTGGCTCTCCAGTCATCATGTGAGGTATAATTAATTATCTTTATTTTATCTATATATCAATAGGACTTATACCATATCTGTAAGACCATGTTAACTACCATGGCAGTGGCAAATAATTTTCTTGGCTTGACTGATCTTGAAGGATAAATAAGAGAGTTAATATGTTCTTGTAGCAGAAGAATGCAATACATTTATTTACATTACATCACAAAATGGTAATTTTAATTAAAATTAGTAGTGGTATCTCCAGAGACAGACATTTTCCTTTTAAATTTATTTAACCAATGATGAGCTATTATGGTTCTTTGAATTAATTAGTCATTCTTGAGCTGGAGGGGATTAAAGAATTAAGAAATTCAGGAAGTAATAAAGTCAAAATGTGAACTTAAGGATTTATGGTCATGTCTATCATCAGAATGTAACTTCTAGCAATGACATTGCAAATACAGTACAAAGATAATTTTTTGTCCTGATAAACTCACTTTTTTGTACTTAATTTAAACACAGCTTAGCCAGCTGAATTTCATGTTGATGAGTCTACACTGAGTTATTCACTTAATAGATCATCTAGATTATATAGGTTTTAAGTGGTCCATTTATATTTAACTTCTCTGAATACAGATAAAGTTTTTTCACAATTTAAGCAATTGTTTAGTGACATTCTGTTCATGTTACATAAAGAATATTTTACATTTCTTTCACTGAGAACATGATATGCATTTGACATAACTTATTAATTTCACAGTGTCTGGGAAGGCAGAGGTTTGCAAATGTCAAAAAGATACAGACTGGGATGTGTAAGGTTATCACCAAATCTGTACATTTTTGCATTTCATTCATTGATGTAGACTCTCAGAATCTGTCTGCAGATGAACTTGAAATACTGAATTAAAGTACCTGACAAAAGATCTCTGCCACTTTTGAACATTGCATGAAACATATGGATTTATACAGAGGAATGGACATATACAATGAATACAGTTATCTTCAAGTTTCTAATGAGTAGTTATAGTAAAAATCCTGCCTCAAATCAGCTACATGCTATAGTGTCAAAGTGGGATGGGTACCTCAGGGAGAATATCTGGTACACATGCAAAACATACTGTTTCTAATAAAAAGCTTCAGTTGTCCAAGGTTCTGAAGGGATTTTGTTTTTCTGGGCCTTGAAAGAGAGAGCAAAGAAACAGAGCAGACCCATTTCTGGTGAAAGGCTATTCATAAATTTCATCATTCAAGAAATAAGTGTATTGTGGTTTTGAGATTCTCCCTAGAGTTGTTCTGATTGTATTTCTGTTGTCACTGGTAAGATTTCAACAAGAACAATTGTCAGATCCATGTTAAAGATCTGCAAGAGGTGCAACTCCATAGAGTTTCTGTTGTTTATGAGCCCATGTATATGAGCCCAAAAAAATTGTAATGCTTACTCAGCCTAAACAAGGCTGGGAAACCTACTGTAAGTTTTGAAGATTTAGAAGAGGTAAAGGTATTTACTACACCTAATTTTACAATTTCAGAGCAATAGAATCTTTGTTATGTTTCAGATGTGTGCTCTAAATTATACTATATGGTACTTGATGTTGAACATTAAACTGAAAGAAGATTTATTAAGAAAAAAGGTGATGGTGACATTTCAGTGTTTGAGTATTTGTCTCATTCCTAGGGAGGATTAGTAATTTACAGCATTTGCTGCCAAAAGGCAGATCAATAATGTTACAGATGTGTTCTGACCATCAGAATTTACACCATGCATGTGATGATTGAGTTCTTTGTCATTAATTCCGGCTTTCATCCTGATATCTAATTGTATCAGAATGAACAGTAAAATCCTCATTATTTATCATGGGATGCTGTGCAAGACAGGAGACCTATTTAACCTACACACATATCCCTAGTGCCCAGCATTTACTTTCTACAAAGGGACAGCTATATATAGTCCTGAAGATAAGGTTATTTCTACCCTGTGAATCCTGCTGAATTAGGACTGAAAACAGAAATGCTGTTGGCAAAGCTGTCACAGTTTTTTAGTTCACTTTTGTGAATTAGTGACCTGCAGCAGTGGGGGTTGGACAGGCCTGCAAGTGGAAAGCAGGGAAGTGTCAGAGAAGCAGGCACATTCCTGCATCTTATTACAGATGTAGTTTATGAAATGTCTTCTCCACCGCTTGGCTGCATGTAACTGACCAGTGCCTGCCACAGCTACATGTGGTACAGAGGTAGAAGGAGCACTCAGATACTGAGCATTTTAAGCAGCTAAAATAATCTCAGAGATTATTTTTTCTTCCTTGACTGGAAAGTTTCTGGCCTAGATGATCCTGCTTGTCAGTGTCTGTCCTCCCATTTCTCTAAGCAGGGGGAGTCCACCCATTTGAGGTCAGGTCTTGATTTCATTAATCTTGCATCATGAATCAACCTTGTAATGTAAGTAATCAGGTAAATATGGAGAATAAAAAAAAAAGTCTTAGAACCTAGACACCTCATTCTCCCTGCTTAAGAGAGAATGCTCCCTCCTTTCAAGAGGATATGACCCTACTGTTTCCTTTCTTCCTCTGGGAAATTTCCACTCTAGAACCTCAGCTGAACCATTCTAGAACTTCTCTATCTTTGAGGGCAGTCTGGTAACTGTATTTTCTGGGACTGGGATGAGAGTATCTTAGCATTTTAGGATGACCTGGAGTCTGGTTCAAGACCCTGGAAAGTTCTTTTATCCTAATAGCAGAGTCCTGGAAAGATTCCTCACCGCCAGACAGCAGGTACTTGTGCAAGGAGTGAAATAATATGTCGAGGGCAGGGGAGATTGGTCTAGAGCTGTGAGAGGAACAGGTGATGGGGAAAGCACCCTGATGAGACAGAGAGTGGCAGGGAGATAAGGACCAGAGGAGTGGCAGTGAGGACTTTACCTAACAGATAACAGTTGAACAGCACAGGGACTTTATATCACTGTTACCCAGAGGCTGTTGTGTGAATTCCCCAGCTCTAATGTAATCTAATATACACAGTCATAATTTCTTCCAAATATTAACCTATGTGTCTTCCATGCATATAGGTATTAAATAGGTGTTTGAAGTCTGGTTGGACATTGGGGTTATGAGACAAAATTACTTCCAGCAATATACTTCTAGCAGATAAGAAATCACAAGAAAATGTAGCATTTACAAAATGTGCTAATTGAAAAAAACCAAAATGCTGGTGATAAATCATAGTGTAACTAAGATGTGAGAGTTGCAGCTACTTGATTTCTTTCTCTTTAAAGAAAGTACTTGGGGTCAAATAGATCATAATAGATCAAATGAAAGAGAATTTCTGAAAGAAAGAACTGCTGCTGCTCTACTTAGATTTCGCTGCAATAGTGAGTGATGCTAGTAATTATTTTTCTATTTTTGAACACACAGAAGACTTAGACCACCACTGCAGTTCTTATGAAATCTGTTTCTTTCCACTTATTCCTTAGTAAATATTAGCTCATGAATGCTGATAAATATCTCTCCTTCTGAGCCATCTGATTCGCTCCTCGTGAAATGGCTGTTTACACTGTCGAGACCCAGCAATTCCAACAATGTTATCATCCGAGTGCAAGCAGCCAGTGAATTTTTAGAGGCTGCCTCAGATGGGCCTGTGTGGATGGGAGGCTGCTCTTATCCTCTGCTAATAAATGCTTCATCTTTGCTTGTAATTGTGGCAGAATGGAAATGGTGCTTAGGAGCCTGGCTGTGAGATTGCAGCAAATGGCTGCAACCTATGTTTAATGTAGTGACGCTAATGAATTCTGAGAATTAATTTTCTGCTAAGAAAGCGTGATGGAAGATACTAGAATTTCCAATTAGATAATGGATTGACTTTCATCAAGGCAAACCTACAATTTTTGTTTCTTTTTTCAATCTCTGCTTGCTTAGCCTTTCTATTATTTTAGATCAAAAAAATAGGAGACTAAATGTGATACTTTCATCATACCTTATTTGAAACAAATCTTGTAGTAGATTTTCTAGTCAATTTGCTCCATTCAAACTAATGCACCACCTTTTATTTTTTTTTTAATTTCCATGAGCCAAACAATTTGGCTGAATTTGCAGGTGCAGCACATTTACTGGTTTTATGAATAATTGCAGTATGGTTGATGTTTGACAGTGTCTGAGCTAACTGTCCAAACTGGTTTTAAATGAATGCTCAGATGAGAAGCTGAAGATGTTTTTTTTTTTCTTTTTTCCTCAGAAGCAAATCCTTCATTAATAGGGCTTTTTATGTTGTATTTCACTTGTACAACGCATTGATTTCAGAATATTTTGTGATGAGGGAAATTGTAAAAGCTGTTTTCTTACTGTATTCTTCCAAATGTTGACATTACTGAATGTTTATTACTTTTTGATTTCTTTTTTTCTGGCATATATGTTGGATACATCTTCGTCCTGAATTTACTGGCAAGTTTGAACTCAGACACTCATATAGTTAACTTTTCCACACATTATATAATTCTATGTCAGAGTGCAGGTCATTAGAAAATGTGATAATTCTCACCTTTGTGCAGGCTTTAGAATTGTAAGAGCTGATATTCTATATTTGTTTTTTTCTGAAGAGCATTATAGTGTCAATACTGCTTCTAGTAGGGGATGATGACACCTTATTGAACGCCTGCAGTGACACCAGCAGTCTGATGCATCATTTTTCATTAGCACTTAGGTGGTGGCCCAAGAATTTTTATTTTACAGATGATGTTTACTAAGAACAGCAGCAGCAGCAGGCATTCGTGTTGCACTAAAAGCAACACAGTTGAACTGACAGTGTGTAGAAGCAGAATATCAATAGGCCTTTCCTACACAGAGAGGAATAAGGACAAAGGAATATGCACTAAGAAACATTAAGGGCTATGTTTTCAGTGTCACATGACAACTTTCCATCCTACATTCCATCACAGCAAGCCTGGTGAGACATCAAATTGGCGCTGAATATTTGAGTACAGACTGAGCCCTCAGTACCTACAGTGACTAAGCTGCAAGCTGTTTACTGCATTTGAAACCTAGCAAGGGCTAATTTCTAGAAGTGACTGTGTCAAAACTTCTGCTGTTTAGAGGCAAAGGAGGGTGTGTGCCTCATACACTTCAATTCCCTATGGCCAACCTGCTCTTTCTGCTGCTGTGTTTTTGTGACACTGCTGCTAGGAACTTGCCATTTGACTTGATGGATTAAACCAACTCCAAATGTTCATTCTCCTGTTAGTCTCTTCCCTGAAGCTGAAGTACTCGCAGATGAAGCTACAGACATGAATTTAAGCAGCTCTCCCTCAGCCTTGCACAGCTGTTAGTTACTAGCTCTCTGCTTTGGTGTGTCATCTCGTTAACCATCTGAAAGGATTCTGTTCTTCCCATGCAGGCACAGACTTGGCACAAGAAGAGGTGTGCTCTGTCTGAGCTTGGAACAGAGAGAGTTTGATCACAGAATCATGTTGATGTGTCTTGTGTCATTAACTTAGTCATCCTGCAATTTAACAAAGTTCTGGTCGTGTTTCAAGCGAAATCCTACGTGAACACAGACTGCAGCAATATCCTACTGCCAGAGGATGAAGGCTGCATTTAGATGAAACAATAGATAAACATTGGTTGTTGCAAAGGGGAAGCATGCACACAAAGTGAATGGTCAGTGGGGGATTGGTAGGATTATGGACAGAAGCAGAGATAATCTGAAAGATCTCAAGACCACCTCCTTCACAGAACTTACCTGTGCTCATTAAAACATCTTCCAGATCTAAAAGCTCACATTTCAGGCATGCTACAAAGAAGCTAAGAACTTTTTTCTCCAAAGTGCCTCTTCTTGTTAGGCTTCCGCAATGAGTGCAGTATCCTGGACATTTTGATGTCTCACCTAGGGGCCATGTATATAGAAAAACTCTCATGCAACTTCTGCATCCTGTCTGTAGAGTGGTTTCGTGAGTGTTCAGAGCTCAGAGAATTCATATTAATAACTGCAGGCCACCAGGTCTAAGATTTGTATGTTCTTCACACTTTTGATAAACACAAGATATCCTGTGTGGAACTGTGTAATTTTTTGAAGATAATCCATTTAAACTGAAAAGTTAGTGCCTTTTGTGATAGGACAAGAGGTAATGGTTTTAAGCAAAAAGAGAGTGGATTCAGACTAGATCTCAGAAGGACGCTTTTTGGGTTGAGGTGGAATACTGACAGAGCTTGGTAGATGCCCCATCCCTGGAAAGAGTCAAGGTCAAGTTGAACAGGGTTCTGAGCAACTTGATACAGTTCATGTCCCTGTGCATTGCAGGGGGTTTGAGCTACATGACCTTGAAAGGTCCCTTCCAACACAAGCTATCCATGATCCTATGATGCAGATTCACTTGGATTCAGTTATAGTACTGAAAAACTCTAGATGAAATCAAATTTAACAAGAACATTTATTTATTAATAATAAAAGATAAATACTGTAAAATTGGAATCATTGATAGAATGGTAAAAATCATGAGTGCATGAGCTTTTTCAGACTGAAATCTCCACTTCAGGTACTTGCCATCAATCTGTGAATTTGTATAATGCATAGCACTTATTGTTTTGTACTCTTTTCCTCTGTCTTCCTGATTAATGTTGTCTTTCTTTTCAAATGCTTTTTTCCTTTTTCTCAGGAAACATGAATTTAAACAGGATTGGCATAGATTGTATTGTCTGTGTGGGTGTATTGACTTTTAAAACTCCCAGATTACAAAAAAGAAAAGGGGTAGGGAGATTGTCAGAACCTGTTCAAGGCTAATGATGGATCTTTTCCTGGAGGGGAAGGACTGGTATTTATAGCCTTGTGCCCAGAGGGGTGGAGATAAAGCAGGTGGTGTTGCTTTAGTGTTTCTATCAGGAGGCTACAGTTCCAGCCTATAGCAAAATTCACCAAAACAGTTCCAAAACTGGTAACACATTTTACAGACTTTCTTTTCTGGAATAGATGTACAGAACAGGTTAGTAAAATGATTTTCAGGAACCTAAAGTATTAAAGTTATGTTCAAATATATTTCCAGGATCATTTTAAGACCAGACTTTAGTCTTCAGTAAAGTCTTTGAGGTGAGGCTAAACTTTAATAACTTGCTAATGTGTTTGGTAGTATTTGAAATCAATTAATGTGTATGATTTTTTGTAATATAGTTTAAATTTTGTACATTGTTACTTTTATTACTAGAATATAAATTCTAAAAGGTATTGAAGTTTCACTGAACTTTTGGCTAAAATAATAGTCTTGATTTGTGATATTTGGCCCTGCAAGGGAAGTACTTAGGTACTTATTCAGCAAATATGAAAGGAAATTGTAAAGTATGTAATATGAATGCATCTCATCAAATAAATTCATCTTGAGCTATAATTTGCTAAAATTATAGATACCAGAAGGGAGGTATATACTGAATTGCAGCACTTCTTTTTCACATTCTCAAATAATACCAATATCATTATTATTTGAGCAAGATGGATAGAATGATTTAATATTATTAATTAGAGGATACTTGAAAGAAGTCTTATCCTGTTGGATCATTCTTGTGTTTGAATGGTATTATTTCAGCTTTATTATGCAGAAAATAATTCAGCTTGACTGATGGCTTCTCCAAACTTAAATCTCAATTATATAAATTAGTATGGTACTTTATTTCTTTACTCATTACTAGTTCACCTGTACTGCACCAGTTCACAGAAAGAACTTTGGTACCATTTAATTCTGACTGATTCCTTTCTCTTCCAGACTGAATTGTGCAGGTTTGCAGAATTTTCTGTGATTCTTATGCTAACACTCATCACTGTGATATAGAATATCTACCCATTGCATTAATTTTAAAACCAAAGCTGTATGTCAAATCTTTTTGAGCAGTGTTGTACCACAGGTTTCAGTTGGGATTTTCAGTAGGCTGAAATCCTACAGTTCATGGTCAACCTCTCATCAGAGAAGAGATAGAAAATTAAAATGAAGTATTGTCTATTCCTCTTAATTTTTATGTCTATTAACTGTACAGCTCTTACAGGATACAATGTCATTTTTTTCCTTTTATCTAGTGACAGTTAAAAAGAGAGATAAAATAAGCTCAACTTTTTAGCCTTTATACTAGTATTCTTGTGGAGTGCATTCACTTAGCTAAGTATTTTATGCCAGATTTATTGCAGTATGGAAGAGTCTTGTAACATATTAAGGAACTCAAATTTGTGGAAAAAGAAAACAGAGTGACAGCCACAGAGTAAGCTGACTCAATTCATGCTGTAATGATAACATCATTGTCTGAGACCCCTACTTCTCTGTTACAGGTGTCTAATCAAAGATTTTGAGCAGCGTCCTTCAGTCACCCATCTTTTGGAACATCCGTTTATTAAGCAAGTACACGGTAAAGACATGTCTTTGCAAAAACAGCTGGCTGAGCTCATCCAAGAACAGCAGCAGCTAGGCTCCATAGCCAAAACAAGGTACTGTACAAGGTCCTGTATGTAGCAATATTTATGCTGCAGCCCTCTCCTTCCCCACAGTTTTACTGGAAGCACAAATTGAAACTTTGGATGTGACTTTTACTGTTTCAAATGATCACATTAATGTGTTGAATGCCAATATAATTAGCAACAAGTGCTGCTTGCCTTGCGAATGTAAGAGTCGTGTTGTCCCTTTGATACATTTTAAAGCTAGTTTGATCAGCCATAATGCAACTTTCTTTGCCTTTCTTTCACCCACTGAACTCTGTTCTATAGTTGTTCTCATTTGGCTCAATCAGAAGGGTGTTGTTAATTCCAGAATGTTCTGATTTGTGGAAATAAATGTTGGCACAAAACATAGAATCATACTTTGGTAACAGATCTTTAAAAATACAACTGTGAGCATTCAAGTGACTACTAGAAAAAGTTAAGAAAAGAAAATTTTAAAGTTTGCTGTTTTATTAAATCCTATTAGTAAGAAGGCTGTTCAGTACTGAAAGTAGTAGTTTTGCCTGTAGTTTAATAGTAACTTCTATTTTTCCATTCAGCCCAATAATTAATTTTAAAATGTGCTTAAAAAGCAACGCATATTTATCGGCAGGAGTGGCATCTTTTGAGGCTGACTGTAAATGTGTCTTAGTTTAGTTGTTGTCCAGAGGGTGGCAGAATTTCACTGTTTCAAAAGAGAATTAATGCAAATGAACCTATTGTCCCAAGCTCAGCAATCATTCTGTAATATGAAATTCTAGAGTTACATAAGCTCTGGCCCATTATTATAAATAACCACCGACTAATGTTGATGAAGTAAATTAGATGTTATGATTTAGAAGTCATAAACATGTATATACTTACATTCCAGAAATCTCTGTAGCTGAAATGCTAAAGGCCCAAAAAAAAAGTACAAGTTAAAGTAAGGGAATGATTGTTAAGTATAGTTTCAAGGTGGAGCTGACTCGTGTGGGTCGTGAGGTTTTTTTTGTTTGGTTTCGTGGGGTGTGTGTGTTTGTTCTTGTTGGTTTCTTCATTTGTTTTCTGGGAAAACACACCTGGGAATGCTCACTGTGGGTGGGAGTTATACCAGCATTACAGTAGAAGTTACAGCTTTATCTCATTTCCTAAGATTCCTTCCCCATATAGCACCTGACAGATCACATTGCCTACAGCTATGGCATGGCTGGCCCAAGAGTATAAGAATTTTTCCAGCTGTTGACCTGATTGCACATTTAGACAGAGTGAAATGATCCTTGTGCTAAGAGAAGCTCTGAAATGGATTTGTCATGGTATTCCAATACATTCTTCTGGGATTGAGCTCCATAATGTGGAGTGACAAAGAACCAAGACCACGCCAGCATTTCTTTCCTCAAGTCTTTTCATGTATTAACTGGGTATGCTCTGACAGACAAGCTACTGCACATTAGACATGACTGGACTGTAAGAAGGATTTTGCTTCCCAGCACCCTAGTATGGATCAGTGCTCATCTAAGAAAGTTTAGCTCCTTGTCTGTCCTGTCACCACCTAACCCAGCTTAAATACTTTATTAACAAAACTATTAACTTTTGTTAACTTTATTAACAAAAATCTTTCTGATTGTTTTAGCATTATACTATGGTATCCTTACTTCTGTGAAGCACCAGCCCACTGTGATGGGGTTGAGAGCATGCTCAGTGAGGACAAAAATCTACTTATTGTTTACCTCTGAAATCTACAACATATTGTTCAGTGTGATATTCTAAAGATTTTAAGCTTGATCAAATTGGTACAAATTTAATGAGATAGCAAAAGTACATCCCTGCAAAATATTAAGTCCGTGGGCCAGACAGTTGATGCTGGACTAGAAACATGAGATTATTACAAAAGAACCAACCACTACGAGCATCTAATTAGAATTTTCCCCAGAGGATTGGCATAGCCTCATAACAGTAAAAAACTTGGCTCTGTAATAGGGCTATTGTACCCTCTAGAAAAATTTTTACCCATTAAAGGCCTTTAAAACCTTTGTAATGCATCTACAACATAATTTTCAATACAAAATTTGACATGCAGAAGAACATATGACCAGATGGTACTGTAAAAAATTTACTGGCATTCATTTGTTATATCTGTAGAAGTCATCTGAATGTATAGTCACCACTTCAAAGTAAATAAGGCCAATTCAAATCCATGTTAGGTAAAACTTTTCTATTACAACATTGAACATAGTGCATGTTTTTTGCTAGGCTTAACTTCAGTACATTTCTTCAGACCTCTGAACTAAAGGGGCTCTTTCTTGACCTTGAGCTCAAAGAAGTCTGTTAACACACATTTGTTGCTATCATCACTTTGTTGCTGATGAACATACTGTTGTTACTTTTCCATGAAGCAACTTACTAGAAAATTTTATATTCTGATTTCCTTAGGTTAAAAATTATTAATAAAAATAAAATGCTTATTCTGGTAAAAGACCACTTTTAAAATTAAAAATAACATTAACATTAACAATTCATCCTGTCTTTTTACTGAAAAGGATACTCTTTGAAACTTTTCCACTAGTTCTGTTTTTCCCTAAATCATTTTCATTGGTGAGGTGCAGATATCTTTGATCCTTAGGCAAATAAGGATCAAAGAAAAGTGTTTTTAGAAAACCCAGCTGGAATATCCCTCTTTCCACACTTGTAAGGAGGGAGAAGATTCTTTTTTTCATCTATTGGCATCTTTTACACTGAAATTCTTGTGTTTTGGCATTTCGGCGTTAGCTTTCCACTCCTGCATTGCCTGTGTCTTACACTCTCATGAGGAAAAGCTTGGTGAGAAAGTCTAATGTCACAGCTGTGTAAAGATGAGCCCTGGGTCTTTTCTTTCTTATCCACATCCCTTTTATAAGCTATCAGTTAACTGTATTCGTTTTCTAACAATAGCAAAGCATAAATTGCTAATTAGCATCAATGCACTGTCCATTAACAGCTTTGACATAGTAACAATTATATGAAGTTTAATTCTAAGAAATTTATTCAGTGTTAAGTAGTCCACTAGTTCTATTTTTATAGAAGTTCTTCAATCCTTGAAAAATAAAGGTTAGTACATCAGAATGTTGCGTCACATGTAGTCATTCCAGCCATGCAGAATTTTTCTTCCCCATCTATTCTAAAGTCAAATACAGAATTCTTTTTTAACACATGGATACTGACTTCTAGGTCATCGTGGGAGTCACAGCAGTCTTATTTCTATCAATATGTAGCTGCCTCTAGGCAGGAAGCATTTCTTAAAATCAGGGAGGATGCTTTCACAGGATCTCACTCAGTTTTTTCCTATTTTTCCTTCTTTTTTTTTTTTTACTTTCATGCTTCTGTATTCACACAAATACTATAAGGTGGTTGTTCACATAGTGTCCTTATGCATAGAAACATTGTGAGAACAAGAAATATCATTCATTCCTAAAGACTTGTACCTCATGTAGCATAAAATTGGAGAACGGAGGAAAAAAGAAGGAATTTAGGTACAGCAAGGTACATTGCTGAACCTCAATGTTCTGTGCCAACAGAACAAGCAAACATTGGTCAGGAATGATAAGCAGAACTATAAATATGTTTTTGTTACAAAAATAATAATGAAGTGTTGATATACTCAGTGTGTCTGAGTGTGATTAATAATGTATTCTCTAGGTAAGAAGGGTACACAAGTCAATCTTACCACAAACTTGCTGTACTTCAGGGGTAGGTTCCTCAAGAATTCATGTGATTGCTTGTCATTAAAATGCCAAGAATGTTTAGGCACCTCCTGAATTTAATACAATATCATAGTAATGGTTGTGTTCTGTTCCTGATTCTCACTCTGATTTGCTGTGTAATCTCTGTTCTATCACTTGTCCTCGATATTTCTCTGTTCCTTTCACTTATGAAATGGTTATTAATAGTTTTACTTAATATATCATACCTATGGAAAAGAGCAGTTTGCTGAGGCAAGAACTTTGTCTTGTTCTTTAAAGCCATACTGTACTGTACTGTTAGGTTGCTGCAAACCTGGTAATGAGGAGAAACATGTATAATGCCTGGAGCTCTAGGCATTTTTATATTCATTCTTCCTGCCCTAGAGCCTGGGGAATGCTTTGGGAAGGCTCTAAGCAGAGATATGTTACAAATTATGGCTATTATTCATTCTCATTTAACAGTAAACATTTTCTTTGTGGAGATTATATTGTTGTTAAATAATGTTTGAGTGGGTTTGATAATCCATTAAGGGAGGTTATGAGAGAGCTGCTCACTTTTCAAATACACCTTTTGATCTCTTGAACTTATTAGTGTGGTTGGTTGTTTTTTTGATTCATAGTACAAGGGATTCCAATATACAGCCTGCTTAAGGAGAAAGTCAGAAGAGATTTAGTGTGTTTCCTAACATTGCTAAATTTTAAATGACTCTTTGTGCTGTCTACACTGGCAAAAAGCACTGCAAAAAGTGGGTATACTCTCTGGTGTTTGCTTATAAACATCAAATATTTTCCCCATATTTTTGTCCTCGTCAGGACTTTATCTCAAGCTGGCAAAGCCAGCAGCTGCTTCAGTGTTGAAAAAGTTGAAAAACAGATGTAAAAACTTTCAAAGCCTTTTAAGCTAGGAATTACACCAAGTTCCATAAATAATGTTTAAAAATACAATGGAGCTTGTCATGGAGACATTTAAAAGGGAAGCTCACTTGGAACCCTGGTATTCTGTCTGTTGTCCCAGCCCTTCCTTGCATAAATTATGATGATAAAATCTTGTGTCCTTTAGGAAAACTTTCTCCAAAAAAAGTAACCTTTCCATTTTATTCCATAAAAAACAAAAAACAAAAAAAACCTGTTTCATGGCTTGTGAGTAGAACTAATGGAAAACTCTAGAATTTTAAATCTTTAACTGAAGGCCTTGAAAAGTACTGACCATCAGCAAAAGGAAATGAAATTAAAATGTTCTGATTTTTTCTTTTCCCATTTGAATGTACCACAATTAAGACATTATCTACTTGTGCTCAGTCTTAAAATAACAGATTGCTCTGTCCAGAATAGCACATAGGAGAAAATCTAAAAAAGAAATGTCATAACAGTACATGAGATGGAGAAATTCAAGTGTAGTAACAGATCTATTAGCTGCCTTTTTACTGTGGTGGGGAAGCAGAACATGAGGGAGGAAAATACCTGATTAAAAGCTTAGAACTGGAGACAGGGAAGAGTCTTCACAGAATGCACTCTAAAACTTTTACTCTTGGTAATATTCTTTGAAGCTGTCTTTCAAAATTTTAGATATTGTGGGTTTCTTTGTGGCATTTGGCTGTTCCTTCAGAGGACGTAATGTGGAGCATCTGTATGAATTGCAGTAGATAAATCTATATTAATTTTGAAGTAATAAAATATTTAATAATCACCATTTGACATCTACATTTATTCAGTTAGCTCTGTCTATCAAATGTCGCTGGAGGTGAAGTTGAGAAAAAACAGGGTCCTCTGTATTTCCTCAATAACCTAATGTTATTAACCTAACTTTAAAAGTTATATAATGATTTGATGTTTGACAGTTAATGTTGATCAAGCATTGAATAGTTTGGTTTTTATGGTTCAAAGTGGCAGCTTCCCAGTTATCAGCAGGTTTAAAGAGGCCAGCTTCAGACATGGCTTATTCTTCTCTTGGATGTTTTCCTGCAGAATAAGTATCTTATGCTCCTGTCTGTAAATAGGTGTCTTCATAGGAATCAGAAAAGACCTACTAACCTCTGGTTTCAGTTTTTAAAAGTATGAAAAAGCTTCAACACTTGCATGAATATGGTTTTAAACAAGCTTAAGGTAGACTATTAATAAGGAGTTCAGAGATTACAGGTTTGGCTGATTCTGGGTCAGTGTGCTATTGCTGGGTCACCATTTAGAGTTTTGTTTCTGTAGTGGGGAACAGACACTTGTGAAACCTTGCATTTTGAAGGGAAAAAAGCAAATCTGTACTTCGAGAAGAATCAAACTTCAAGAAGCCTTGGGAAAAAAGTAGAAAAGGGGAAAAAAAAAAAGAAAAGAGCATTTAATGTTTGAGAAGGGCAGGAATATTCAGGCTACCTTGTCAGATATTAGAATGACAGTACCATGTCTTGGCAGCTTCCCCCTTCTCGTGAACCAGCTGGATTGCAGCAGCAGTCCAAGGAAGTAATTCTTACTAGCAGATATCAAGCTTCTCTGCCAGCTCACATTTCGTTTTGAAAGCAATTAACAGCAAGGAACTTGATTGCATCCAGCCAGTAATTTTCTTTGGACTCAAAGATAATAACAGAAACAGAACAAAAAACAGTTCTCTGATGCTATACACAATGTAATTTAAGGCAATTCTTCCAGCCTTCTTCTATATGAACATTAGGCAAATGACTTTAAAACTCCTTTTTCTCCCTTTTAATATATTTTTTAAAAATCTCAAAGCTCCTGTAGCCCCCCAGAAGTGATCCTGTTCTGAGTATAGTGCATGTGTTTTTTACTGGAGGTTGTAAAATATAGCTGTAGCATATATATTGTAATTAAGGCTGTGTTGGTGTCTCTATAATGACCTTGCTTCAGCAAATTACTTCAGGCTGAAACTTGATGTAAAGGAGCAAAATTAAGTCTTTGCAATGCATGGAAAGTAGTCTGTGTATCTCTGTGTGGCAGTATCACACTGTCCCCTGTTTTGTTTTTCATTGCATTGAGTATTTTTCTTGTAAATCTCAGGAATTAATTTTAAAATTGGCAATAATCTAAAGAAGACCAAATACAGAAATTGTACCTTTGTGAATCCTAGAAACAAACAGTAAACATAAATGTTTAACTGCACCAAGAGGCCAAAGTAAAGGCCACTTGCAAGGCCCTAAAGATGTTAGGGGTGGAGGAGCAAGATTAGGGAAGAAACTTCCCAAAGAAGGCAAAAATTCTTGGTCTGTGTTGCTTTGTTGCTTAGGTTGGACCTGCCAGCAAAATGACTTTTTGATCTAGAAGTCAGTGTGATCCAGCTAGCTTTTCTTTCCCCATCCCTTGGTAGCAGGATAGAGGAGTGTACAGCTATTTACAGTGTACTTCTACTACTCTAACTGGTTACTTTCTTTCAAACTATATCTTTACCACCAGAAGAACAAATGAATGCTTCCTGCCTTTTCATGAAATGGTTCTCTCAAGGGAGAAATGCTTCTTGCCTTTTGCTCCTCCTACAAAAACTGTCCCTTCCAGCTACTCCTGCATGATAAAATGGTAACAGGAGGGTGCTTCAGAGCATAGAGCCTTTTTCAACAGACAGTGCTCAGCACTAGATTTCTGGAATCAATCTAATGCTGCTCTTCAGGTCTCTTCTGACCCAAACCATCCTGTGATGCTCTAATAAAGTTAGGTACCTTGAGTGACTGGCCCTTTGCACCCTTTATGGCAGTTGTTTTGTTTTGGGAAGAGACTGCATCTTGCAGGGATTGCTTCAGAAAATTACTGGAAGCTTAGGGAAGATAACATAACATCTTTGGTTTCCCTTTTGCTTAGAGTTTGTACTTTTTATATATTGCCAGAAAGGAAAGGTAATTGAAAAAATGGCTGATAATTCTACTTTATTGTAGAATTATCTAATATATTTATTATTAATGCAATAAATATACTGATAGTTATTTCCCCAATTAAGAGTTTTTCCTTCTGCTTTTTAAGAATTTTTAATGTATTTATTAAAAGCAGATTGTCTTTCTGGTGTAAAATTGTGGAAATAATTAAAGGTTACTGTCTGGTTTTTTCCTTCCCACTCTATCAATGCACTGGAGGACATAGGGTCAGTAGAAAACTGATGAGGCCAGCAGGAGATTGGAAGCTAATGTGATGTTATGCTCCTAATATCCTCTTCTTAATCATGTACTTAGGAAAATGAGTTCAGTGCTGGAAAATATTTACACAAAGGTACATATGTTTTACTTGTATTTAATGCAGACCGGTTTCCTTATATATTTACATAGTTTTAAAAGGAACCCTTTCCAATAAAAAAAAAATTGATTCGTTTATCACTTAAGGTGAACAAACAGCAGGAGTTTAATACACAATCAGATAACAGATTAGGTTACAAAGCCATTCTTCAATTAGACATGCTTAGGTTTGAATGTGCCCTCTTCCCCCTCCTCCTTGCACCTCT
The DNA here is from genome assembly GCF_037042795.1 of Molothrus aeneus. Classification (NCBI taxonomy): domain Eukaryota; kingdom Metazoa; phylum Chordata; class Aves; order Passeriformes; family Icteridae; genus Molothrus; species Molothrus aeneus. The sequence continues at coordinate 19,234,293 of NC_089652.1, read as the reverse complement.
GGTAGATGTGTCCCTACTTGCAGTTTGTTGCAATTCAGTATTGTGGCTATGATGTTTTGCTCCAGGAAGCAAAAGCTTCACAGATGAGTTATGTTAGCTAAAATGTCTAGCCATTGCTTTGTTAGTTACATCCTCATGAAGTAAAGCAACTTTTAAAATATTTCCTTCTTTTATAGACTGAAGGGTGCTCCCATCTCTAACTGATTTACATTGCTTACAACATTATTTTTCTATGCAGTAAAATAAGAGCTTGAATTCTGGTTTGAAAGGGAAACAACACTTAAAACCCATAGTAGTACATCATGCATTCTAACTCCTTTGAGGAGTTGGCTTGTCAGCAAAGTGTAATAATTTTGCATATAGTGACTCAGAAAAAAAAAAAGCCAAAAAGAACCCACAACCCAATACCTAATCAAAGACCAGAAAAGGGAAGATTTAACTGAATGGAATTTTCAACAAATTCAAATGGCCTCCATACTGCCCACGGGAAATAATACCACTATAACAATTTTTCTTTCATAGCTTCTAGTCTTCTTGTGTCCTTCATTCATTGTTTCATATGTACAACAGAAAGCAAACCACCATCTGTGGGAATGTAGTGGGACTGTCAGCAAAACCTGCTGTCTTCCCACTGTTTTATTTCCTAGCTGACAAAACAGTTTGCATGATTTTATTTAGTTTCAATTCAAATAAACCGTTATCGTTTTCTAAAACTCATTGAGTAGCCAAAAGGAAATGAGGAAAATGAATAAAAATAGACAGAAAAGTATGATCATTTGATGTGACTCACAGTTACCAGGCAAGCTGTATTCATGACTAACACTCTTCTCCTTCCTCTGTATTAGAGGCTTTCCTTACAATAATTCTTCTGATGATGTAATAGCTCTTGGATATGAAAACATTCTCTTTACTGAATGAAAGCTGATTAGCTTGAAATATAGAAGCATACATAAAGGGAGAAAATGAAAATGCCTCAATGTTTATTTTTAAAAAAGGATTCCAAGAGCATATGAAGATATGATTAAGGAAACCTGCTACATCTTCATATTAACCTTGAACATTATATAGATAAACAAGTATTTCCTGCCAAGTTACAGTGCTGTTCTGTTACTGCTTGGTATAATATTTAGCCTTGTTTTGGGATGCCTGATCATGTGGCTCTTACTTTCTACATGGCAACCACTGCAAAAACAATCTGTCAAGGACTGTCATTGAGGATCAATGCTAAATGTTACACAGCAGGATGCAGACTGTATCTCTGTGGGTGTCCTTCTACTATGCTTTGATTATGTTTGTTGTAAAGAAAAGCAGAGTTGTGCTTACAGCATTCATATTTCACACCCTCTGTGCAAGACATGTTACAGCCTTTAATTTGTTCCCTTTCCAACGTGATGTGTTGTTTAAAAACATTACACCACAGTTTCAAAGATTCCTTCAGTATAATCTGATTATAAAGGGGTTATGTGACAGTTTGTCTCTGCTGCTTGTTGTGTGGCTTAAATCTCTGGAGACAAGCTGACTGAACATCCATACAATTTAGAGTCTGATGGCAGCTGTGGTTCAAAAACGTTGTTTTGGGCCACATCTAGGGTCATCTGAGGAGGCACTTTGGCATACATCAAGGTAACAGTAGGATTTTATCCTACTTACTGCTTCTTATATCTTCTTTAGATGACAGTACTATGGCTGGGCACGTGGGGGTAGCATTTAATTAAACTGAGTGGTAGTTTATTAACTTAGAGCAGGGAGGGAAGGGAAAAGAGGAAGAATTTTTTAGTTTACTGAGTGTGAGTAAAGGAGTAGTGAGTATATAAGTAGTAAATCTTTGCTGGACATGGATAAATAGATAGGGTTATATATTGTGAAAGAGAGAACAGATAGTACACCAGACAGCAAGCTGACCTGTTGCTTTTATAAAAGGATTCTGCAAGCAAAATTCCACATTTCAGAGAGCAGGTCTGTGTTTGTGCATGACAAAAACATTCACCCAGGACTTCCCTTTGCATCTTAATGTTTCCTGTCTCTAATACACTTTCATAACCCTGGTGCTCTGCTAACAACTTCCAGGCATGAAAGAATACATACTAGAAGACCCTACCATGTGGACAGAGCTGACAAGTTCTCTCTAGATGATGATCTGGTAAATCTAGAAGTCCTCAATGAGGTACTGTATTGTCTGGGTAGCAGCTTCTGACAACTGCACCTCACATTCTTGCCTATTTCTGCTTTTTAGGAATCTCTTAGCAGAATGAGAATATTTCCTTCTTGCAATCTTTTGTCCCTTCAAGGCAAAAGAATTCTCACGTGACTGATCTGCTGCCCTCACTTTGTTAATTTATATAGTTGCATAAAAGTAGGAGCAGTGAATACTATAATGTGGAAAAGCTTTATTATGAATGATGCTAGTTTAAATTATTTTTGTGAATTTCCTAAAATGCCAAGTTCAGTCATAAAGATGTAGTTTTAAGTGATTTTTTCTAAAATAATTGATTTATATAGGATATCATATTATCTACTGCTTCTGGCTAAAAAATGACAAAACTATCCATTTTATATTTCACTGTATCAGCTATTTGCAAAGTATCTGTAAATTTTTGTGTTGATAATCCTTAAATAACATGTCAGCAAGAAAAAGGCATAATACTAAATTGTGCTATTGTCCTGTTCAAACAGTTTTACCACTACTTAAAATTTAATCCTTGAAAAATTATTATCCTTGTTTCATGGCCAAATAAAAAACAAATTAAATGGACATGTACTGTGAAGTGCAGCAATAATGTCTTACCACCATTTTCTCTTCAAAAGATTTACTTCTCAGGCTAATATAAGGAAATATTCTAATTTAGGACTTGCCATTTAAGTTAGTTTTATGACATTAGCAAGAATTTTGAAAACATTTTATTTTGTGCGCTTGGCATTTAAAATATAATTAGAAACACAATAAGTATTTCTTAAACAATGATCTCAGTATATTTATAAAAGTCTTCCTAAGTGGGAAAATACTCTATAACTATCAAACTTTCTGTAATTTTCTCAGGATACCATTATCCATCAGCTGCAAAAACGTTATGCTGACTTACAGATTTATACTTATGTTGGAGACATTTTAATAGCCTTGAACCCCTTCCAGAATCTCAGCATTTATTCTCCCCAGGTAAGAGAAATTCCAAGCTGAAGATGGAAGTTGCTTTACATTTTATATTAACACCACTAGTTAAAATACTTAAGTGATGCTGGAAGTTAGGAGCACAGACTAAACCTCAGCCTTTTCTTTTTCCAGAACAGTGTGGCTAAAAATTTGTTTTGTTTTGTTTGTTAAATTTGGTTTCATTTGATTTTATTCACTTCTTGGAGGCACAAATTCCACATGAGGGACAAAGATTACCCCAGGCACAGCTGTGCCTCTTGCCTAGCATTTAGGGCTTTCTTCTTGGAAACAGAAGATGGTTATATGAACCTCCTCATCCTGAGGTTTTTGCTTGCTGAAGAATTGCTCTGACTGAGGCTTATTATACGTTCTGTGCCATCAGTTCTGCCTTAAAAGAAGCAAATGAATCAAATGTTGTAAGCATGAGTTTAATTCCCTACAAATATGAAGAGAGGCAGAGCTAGAAAGAACTTAGTCCCCATGGATGCCAAAATCAGGGCTTCAGATAGGGGACCAGAATTCAGATTCACTGTAAGTTTCTTTTGTATGAACTGGTTATCTCCCTGATTGAAGGCTTGTGTTTGAAATTCTCTTCCTTGTGATACAGTTCTCTTCATTGTCTTGTGTGGGAAACATCAGTGTTGTAATTTGTGTTCTGGAAATTGGGTAGTGCCAAGAATTACCACTCCTGTTCCAGCTGATTCGGTGGAAATTCTGTGGTATAACAGGCAACTCCTTTCTGTTGAACAGATGATAGTCACTGTCTTCTTCTCAGTTCTTAGTTATGTAGCTGAGTTGCATGTTTTGACTATTGTGTGTATTTCTTTGAATTTAGTTCTCCAAGCTTTACCATGGTGTGAAGCGTTCATCAAATCCACCCCACATATTTGCCTCTGCAGATGCTGCCTACCAAAGCATGGTTACATTCAGCAAGGATCAGGTAAGGATCTGTTCATTTTGGTTTAGGTTTTGTATTAATCATACTGCCACTGTGCTACAGGGCTGTGAATAATGTTGAGTTGTATTTTGGGAATTTTTTTCTTTAAGCATTTTATTCCTAAATCAGCAAAACCAGAGTAGAAATCTGGTCAGATTTGGGAGTTCTGAAGAGGACACAGTGATATGAAAGGGACTGAAAGGTCAAATTAGATGATGGAGGTACCTGACCAATATAGTTTCCTGGACACCCATGAAGTTCTGGCTGTTGACTCCAGCAGCAAAGTATTGCTGCACATTCTGATTCTAGGTCTGTCTTGACTTAGGTATTTCAGTAATTTATACTTGTGCTAAATAGAGGGTTCTCAATGCCATAACAGATTAACAGAGTGTTAACCACTTTTCTGCTGCAAAAAGACACTAAATCACAGAAAATAGGAGCCAGTAGCAAAATTTTTTAGTAAAATAAAGTATGGTTCTATTATAAATGTAATAAAGACAAAAATCCAATTATATAGCAATGATTTTAATGAGAATAAAATACCACGTGGTAGAAGATTTTACTACATTCTTAAGATTATAACTTCATACTCTTTCTAATTTGATGTGCTGTGTGTACAAGAATATTGAAGGCTGATAATTATTTTTGTTTATAAAATTCTCCTTATTTTACCCTGGACATCACACAATAATTAATAGAAAATGTTCTCTTAAAGTCACAAAACCAGAATAAAGTAATAAAAAGCCTGAAATCAGAAAATGCCAAGAAAGTAAGACAAATAAAAGAGGAATTGAAGAGGAATTGAAAATTGAAGAGGAATAAAAAAGGAGTTTTACTGTTATATGAAAGTACACTGGCCTGGGAGATGGGTAATACTTCTTTAATGACTTACGTGTTCTTTGATGGAGGTATTAAAGAAAACAAATACTCATGTTAGAGTAACTTACGTGAGAATTTGTTATCTGAGGAAAAATATTGGTCACCCTAGGACAGTTAGGTAGTGTAATCAATGTGGTACCAATTTCCTAGAGCAAAAATAACTGACAGGAAGCAAATAAATGAGCTGCAAATGTCATATCGCATACATTACGTAGAGTTGGTCCTTGTATCTGCTGTCAGACACCACAGGGTACCACCAAGTGACTGCTGCAGCTTTCAAACCTTTTCATAAAATTCAGTTCTATATGAAGGGGCATTGCAACAAGTATTTTAGGACCTTGTATCTTTTCCTAGCAAAGAATCTTGTGTATACACAGTATCATGCAAATAGTTTTTGGATGTTTGCAGAAAAACCTGTGAATCTATGCAACTGCTCAGTGTTAACATTTTAATTATATGTCAGTTGATAATGTGCCTTAAGTAGAATAATATTTGTACTAGTGGTCTGTAGAATATATGGGGGGAAAAGGGTAAATAATAAATGCTGTTAGAATTCAAACTTTGCATGATCTGCATTCTTCAGTGTTCAGGTGGGAACTGGTTTTCAACTTCCATTTTGCCCATGAAGCATAACAGCAGAGAGAAGGAAACTGATTTAGACCATTCTAGGTAGCCTCTTAAGTCTGGAAGCCTTTTGAAGAGCCTATAAAATACCATGTGTCAGGGACTGCTGGCACAGGAAAAAGGTGGATATGTCCTCCCAGAATCACCCAGTGAACAATTGCACATTTTTTCTGAAATGTTTAGGTGTGCTAGTTTGCTGTTCTGGCTTGAATATCAGCATCACCTACAGAATAGCCTCTCTACACAAGACCTATTATTTAAGATTATTTTTCAGAACAAGCATTTGGACAGTGTGTCAAAACCAGCTGTACCCTGTGACTCATGTTAATTCACATGAAGTCAATGTAGTGAGCTCAGACATGGTCACTTGTTTCTGTGCTCTAGCCCTTCAAAATTCAGTCACTGCTTCTCACGTGGACCTTGGGATCGGGCATTGCAAGATGCACTTTAGTAATCCAGGGAATAAATTACTACACTGAGCCTTTGCTGATGTCTCCTTTCAGAAGGGAGTTGACCCTTCAAGTATTCTGTAGTTTTGGTACTAAACATGAAATAACAGGTAGGAATAGTAATAGAAGAAAAAAACAACCATATGGTGAACTATGCACTTAAATATTTTGGTTTTTGTGTTCAGTGCATTATCATCAGTGGAGAAAGTGGTGCTGGAAAGACAGAAAGTGCCCATCTGATCGTCCAACATTTGACCTTCTTGGGAAAGGTATTTCCTAGCCAATTATGTAAAATTATGAAGAAATCCTCCCAACTCTATCCCAATGTTCACTTTATTTAATCTTTAATACTTGAAGCTGTTCATGTGAATTGTCACCCTTGATTTAGGGACATAGTAATCATGCATGTGAGAGTATTGAATTAAGATCTGAGAGTGACTCACACCAAGCCAGTCAATAGTTTTTTAAAGAGAAGGTTCCAGATTCTGATTGTTCAGTACCTGTAGGTATGTACAGTGTTTATCACATATAACATTATTTATACAATAAAGAATGAAAAATATTATTTTGGCTCTAATCTTAGATGATCTTACACATTTAAATGTTATGAGTAATTCTATTAACACAAAATAATTGGAAAATTAACCATGTCACCTTAGCCCTGAGTAGGCATCTTTAGTCCACTGTGCTTTTGGTACTCTTAACTAATTGTAAAACAGGTCAAAGGTGGAACAATTGCAGAAAAAGAAGTTTGCTACCTTTGGGAGATTTTATCAATTTGTTAGACCTCCTATTGTATAAATAGAAAGGTTAGCACAGTACCTCATTCCATACAAGCATGAAAAAAGGATTCTTTGCTTCTGGAGCAAGAATTGGACTGGGGGTAAGCATTATATTGTCTTAATTATCCTTCTGATTTGTATCCCTTCTGTCAAGGCCAATAACCGTGCTTTGCGTGAGAAAATTCTCCAGGTGAATCCTCTGGTTGAAGCATTTGGGAATGCCTGCACTGCCATCAACGACAACTCAAGTCGCTTTGGAAAATATCTGGAAATGATGTTTACACCTACAGGAGCTGTAATGGGGGCAAAGATTTCTGAATATCTACTTGAAAAATCAAGGGTCATAAAACAGGCTGTGTAGGTATATTAATTGTCTGTCCTATAGCATTTATGTAATGTTTGAATTGATTGAATTATCAAAAATTCTGTGGTTTAGATACTTTTCTGTTCTAAAATAAAATCCTTTGTACCAGCGCTATGACAACAGAACGGTCCTGTTCTTTTGGAGTTAAAACCAGAGCAGCTTAATTCTTTGGGATAATGTTGTGTTCAGTGGGTTTTCTGTGTTTCACAGTTGCTAATCCTACACTACTAAAACAAGTGGGAGATTTGCTACCTTGCTTCAGTGAGCTCATGATAAGAACTACTTTTACATTTGTTGTACAAGATGCCACAAGAATAAACACAGATGCTTTAAAAGGACACTTTTTCTTTTCCAGGGGAGAAAAAAATTTCCATATATTTTATTATATTTATGCTGGCCTTTATCATCAGAAGAAACTTTCTGAATATAGACTTCCTGATAAAAAGCCCCCTAGGTAACTATTGCTCACTTGTTTTAACTGCTCATTGTAATTAGCTATTGATCAGCACTTGCTTTCAGTATGATGCCTTCAAATCTCTCTTAATCCTTCTCCATTCCTTAAGGATCTTTTTTAATCCTCCCAAGGTGGGAAGAAGATGGACACTAAGGCATTATATTATTTGCATTTGTTTGAGAAGTTGAACTATTAAAACAGAAGGAGGAAGAACCAAGCTCATTATGTAGATATTTTGTCATACTTTCAAATGCAGACAACCCTCCTTATGATTTCTTACTGTAATGCTTCAGGTTCAGGAAGAACCCAGAATATGATTTGGAGGTTTTTAATTGATGTTTGTACTTGCAGTGCATCTGGTCTGTACTGGGTGGGGGGGGGATGTGTGTGAAATGTTGGTAACATAATTAGACATTAACAAAGAATAATGCAGACGTTAATGCAACAGAAACAAAAGCTTCTTATGAATTAGCATCAAAATAGATCATTGAAAGTTATTGAGATAAATGTTGTTTCCAGTTACTGAGGTACTTGCATTTCAGTCACTGGAGCTTGTATTGGCATATGTGGTAGTGTGATGCCTTCTTTCTCTCACTCTATTTAGATATATTGATAATGAAACTGGAAGAGTAATGCATGATATTGTTACTAAAGATTCCTATGGAAGACAATTTGAAGCAATTCAGCATTGTTTTAGAATTATAGGATTTACTGATGAGGTAAGAGATTCAGTTGCTAAACCATTATTGACCTTATTTAGGAAAACCACTACTAGTGCTGCCCTCTGATTTTGTGGATGTACAAAATCTCTGTTAGAGATATTTGTTTAGAGCCACAAAATCTCTGTTATGACAGAAGTGAACAGTGAAAGCATAACTCCCCACTCAGAAGGCAAGACCAGCCTGAGGTCCCAGTTAGTCCTCAGGCAATTCTGTTGTGCTATTTGGTGTGTAAATAGAAGCTTACTTGAACTTGTAGAACTTGATCTCAGAGAAGGCTACAAGCTTTAATATCCATTCCAGTATCCTTTTTTTTTTTCCTTCATAGCCTAAATATGATGCGTGTATCTTGCTAAATTCCTTTAAAGTGCTTCTTGTCATCTTTTACAGGAAGTGTATTCAGTGTACAGAATACTGACTGGAATCTTAAATACTGGAAATATTGAGTTTGCTGCTATTTCTTCCCAACACCAAACAGATAAAAGTGAGGTTCCTAACCCAGAAGCCTTAGATAATGGTATATACCTTTCAACATTGTCAGTTCTGTATATGCAATTTGACTCTATTTGTGATAATCTCTAGCTCATGGTAGCAGTTGGTCAATGCTGGTGGTTTCCACCGCATAACCACAATTGTGTGTCTTTTTCCACTGTCTTTCAGCTGCTGCACTGCTAAGCATTGGGTCAGAAGAACTTCAAGAAGCCCTAACATCCCACTGCGTTGTGACGCGGGGTGAGACCATTATCCGGACGAACACGGTGGACAAAGCCGCGGACGTGCGGGATGCCATGTCCAAAGCGCTTTATGGGCGGCTCTTCAGCTGGATCGTAAACCGCATTAATACGCTGCTTCAGCCAGATAAAAATATATGGCAAGTTACACATCACTGAACCATGTGTACTTACTGTGCACGTGTTGGATGGGTTCATCCATTTGTATATTTTTGATTTTGCAGAAAAAGTGCTGTGTTTATTTTGGCTAAGGCTTCAAAATGGCTTTCATGCTGTGAGACTGAATCCTGTTTCCAGGACATTAAGCCCATCATTTTCAAAGAGCTGAATAGAATTTAGCTACTGAAGTCAATGGAAATTGGGTGGTTGAAGTGCTGTCCACTTTTTAAAAAGATGCTTCCTATGTAATGAACATGAAAATCATACAAAAGGCTGATAAATAATTGAAGTACACTGAAAAAAATTCAGTACAGTCCTTACAGTCCCCCTGCTTTTGTAAGCAAGTAATAAATGCAGATTTCAGATAATTATTGTGCTGCTACTTGAGATGTGATTATTTTTAAATTTTTTACAATTACAGAAACATTATATTGCACATCCTTATGATTTCATTGCCAAGCACTGATCTGGCTGGTTTGATCTTTTGAAGTAGCTGTAGAGATTTTAGAAACAAGGAACCTCTCAGCAAATGTGAAAATGCCTCTGATCTGAGATCTCTACTTGCTACTTCACTATGTCATATAGATATATTCTCATCCATTTCATGCAGTTCTGGTAGTGACTGAATGTACTTGAGTTAGCACATGGACAGTCCAGCTTGTAGCAGCAGCAGATTTGGTAATTACCTTCTGAATGAGTGTGGCAAAAATGTACCATTAAACCTTGACACCTTTTCTCTGCCTGGAGGAGCAGACAGTAGATTTTATTTGGGATATGCCTACTGAAACCCCTTGTTTCAATATGGCTGCTAAGTGTCTGTTACTCTGTACCTATGATTTTTCTGTCTTCTTCATTTGCAAGAAGCAAGTGGAAAACAGAAGTCTTAGCAATGCTGTACAAATGCACAAGTTGTCTTAGGTTCAGACACACTTTTCCTCCTTGATTTTTGCAGCAGAGTGAATCATTTATACAATGTTAGTTTAGCAAATTTATTTTTCTTTTAACTTGGTGTTGCCCATAATGAATTTTTTTTGTATCTTCACATGCAGCAGTGCTGAAAGTGGGATGAATGTTGGGATACTAGACATATTTGGATTTGAGAACTTCGCAAGAAATTCTTTTGAACAGCTGTGCATAAATATTGCTAATGAACAGATCCAGTTTTACTTCAATCAACATATTTTTGCACTGGAGCAGGTAAATTCAACTCTGTTGAGGTCTAGCTGAATTCAGCATCCTACACCATAATCCTATTCAGGACTACTTTATAAAATGAGTATGTGATTTAAATGTGAGATAATGACATCGTTCTGTTGAAGCTGTGTAAATAATGTTGTTGAGACCTATAGAGCATTGCTGTGCATCATAAATGCCCTAATGATGATGTTGCTTTTACTGTTTGGATATTAAAATTGTGCTGGTGACTTTTGTAGATGGAATATCAGAGTGAGGGAATTGATGCCACTACCGTGGAGTATGAGGACAACCGTCCACTTCTAGATATGTTCCTTCAGAAACCCATGGGTCTCCTGTCTCTGCTAGATGAAGAAAGTCGATTTCCTCAGGCAACAGACCTAACTTTAGTTGGTATGTACAAGTAAAACTCTGGGAAAGGTCTGGGAAATGACAAATGCATATACAAATGCAATGTCATCTTTATTCAAGTTTTCCTATCCTAACTGTCCTGAGGCTGTGTCATTTCATTTCACGTTCTAAGTATATTTTTCACTGTGCTTCATCATTTTTTTCTGCTTACATGTTTTCTATCCTTTTGAAATTGGAAAAGTTGTCTGAAATATCAGGTGGCAAGGGCTTATTGTTTTTTTCACTGTTACAAGGAAATATCCTGTGTCTTTTCCATGTATGTAGCATTAGTGTTGAAAATAAAATTTGGATTTCCCAGGCTCCTAGGCCCATGTTTATCCACTTAGAAAATACTGCTTCACTCCAGATTATCTCATAATACATAGGAAGTGTTATTTCTGGTGTGCCATCTGGCTGAGTATTTCCTTGTCTTCATACATATTTTACATAAATTTTGACAAATTTTGGTGCCAACTTTAAATACACAGCACATGCCATGTTTAAAGCTGTTGTGTTATTTACTAGAGCTGCATTTTTCCCTGTGATATGACACAGAGTTCCATTTCCATCAATGGAATGTGCTGCAGAGACCCAAACAGTTAGAGAAAAACAACAGTTTCCAGTTAAATTGCACAACACATTTTTCACTACTGCTAGGCTGAGCTGAAACTGGAATTCAGGTCACAGACAGAATGAGTACTATGGTTTTATTCTGCTTCTTGTCTTGGTTTGAAACACCGGTGTCTGCCAAGGTAGGCAGGAACCTCCTTGGGAGTGGAAAATACGACCTCTTTCTCTCTGAGCTATTATTATAACTTTGAAATTAAGGAGTTTTCAGGCAAAGCAATGGGAAAAGGAATAGCAGTTCTTTATTAATATATATATACACATGTAGATATGTGTAACAAGACAAACAGGCAACACCTCTGGCAGCAGCAGCAGCAGCAGCAGCAGCGAACCGGACCGGACCGGACCGGACCCCCGGGGCCGCCTTCTCTGGGCTGCGGGCGCTTCCCTTCGCTGCAGTTCCGCTCCCGGCCGCCAGGGGCGCTGCTGGCTCCGGCCCGGCGGGGCGGCTGCGGTGATTCCCCTGCGCCGGCAGGGGGCGCTGTGGCGCGAGCTCGGCCGCGTCCCCCTCACGGGGTAATGGTGGCGGGCTGGATGGGGAGTTGGGCTACAGGAGCGGCGGCTGGAGCCCCAGGAGCGGGCACACTCCAGGGTGGACCTCCAACACTCCTCCTTTGTGTGCTAAAGTTGTCTGCCTCCCTATCGGCTTTATAAATCAGTTAATACTGAATACTGAACTTCTACTTCCAGAGGTACTTTCCCTTGTCCAGTGCTGCTGTGCCTTACTGCTGATGTGTACGCAGCACAGCAGGCTCCCTCAAGCAGGCAGCAAAGTGGGATATTTTGCCCTGTCCACGTGTGCCAGACAATCATTAATTCCACAACTCCGTCCCAACCTCTAGAAATTCCAAACTTAGTTATTTTTGCTTTAAATACAAGCTCAATTAAGTGGTAATAGACAGAAAAACCTAACAAAAATGTTACTGGATTCTAACATTAGAAAAAATATTTTGATAATATTTTCTGATGTACAGAGCATGACAGAGAATTTTATCAACTGATTCTGGTCTTAGGTCTCAAGTTGCTTGTTCAGGTAAATTAGTATAAAAGCAAGCTTCACAGTATAAACACTAATTCTTACTAAAATGGGTTTCTTGGGATCCTGCTTCTTTCAAGGAATGTTTCCTTGTCTCAGCAGGTGGGAATTGCTACCTGGGCCTTCAGTGTTGGACAGAGAGCACTAATTTAATTACAAAACATTAAAGAGCCTACAAATATCACAGGGCCTAATAAGACATTTTTCTTAGAAACCCGTGTTCCTTCTTCTCTCAGCTCTTTAGGGGTAATCACAGGAAGCAGAAAGTCTCCTTAGAAGGTGTTTTATAGAGAAGCTTCCTTTTTTCTGTAGAAATCCAAAGGTACATGAGGTACAATTTCAGACTGAGCACATAAATATATCCTTAAAACCTGATGCACAAAGCTAAATGGATGCAGAAAGGAAGGTAGAGAAAATACAAATAGTAGGCATTTAAGTGACTGTGATCTATGCACAGTTTTGAGTGTATGTATGTATAAGAAATAAACTCACCCCAAAACCTGCATATACATAAGTAAATTCATTGAAAAATATGAGAAATCATCACATCTTCTCATTAGGTCTTCCTGCTTAATATTTTTCCATGTACAAAAGCATCCACAGTGATTTTTAAAGACAGTCTTACTGGGCTAGTTGAAAATGAACTGTTCCATTCAGATGTGACAGCTTGGTATTTCTGAGCAATCTGATAATATGTGTTTATAACAGTTCTGACTTCTTGAGCAGCACTTTAGCAAGCTAATTAGGATGAAGATTGTAGTTAATCACTCTGTCACTTAAATCAACATCTTTTCTCAATGTCTAGATAAGTTTGAAGATAACTTACGATGCAAATACTTCTGGAGACCAAAAGGAGTGGAACTGTCATTTGGAATTCAGCACTATGCTGGAAAGGTAAGGTCATGGGATTTTTATTTAGTTCAGATAACAGTGGTATGGTCATCACTTGTTTTTATCTGAAATTTCTGCTTTATGGTTCTTTTCCCTCATTTTAATAGAAAAAATGATAAAGTTTATGCAAACATACACTCCACAATGAAACTTTTATGTGTAGCAGTCGATTTTGGAGCCTATCCTTAGGGCTCTTGCACAGATTCTGTAGACAGTAAGCATCCTTTTTCTGCAGGAAACGTGGCCTCAGAAATGCCAGTACTGCAGTCATTTCAAAGGAGGGACTCCATGGAGCCAGGGCAGGCTGTGTCCTTGCTAACAGCATGTGAATGCCACAGTAGTTCTGTGTGAGAGTCTCTTGCAGAGTGTCATGCAAAGTACATGCATGAAAAGCAGTGTAAACCAGTATCTGTAACAGAACTTAAAGTCCCTATAGAGTGCATTGGAAAGACTGAGACTTGCTAGTAGAGGTGTTTTCTTGTACTTTGTATCTTTTGTTCTCAGAGGTTCACATTCACCTATTATTTTATATGGAGAGTAACATTCCAGTTTTCACCATAACATGAACTTTGCTTGCAGTTTCAGGCACAAATATTTGTTCATAGACAAAATCAAAATATCCATGTTTTATATAGTTATCAATTAAGTCTTATCTCTGGATCATTATAAGATTCCAAAATTTTAAGATGTATTCCAGTAACTTTGGTCAGACTTTGTCTTGTTAAGAATAACTATTAAAATTCACACAGTTTTAGTTAATTCTTTGTACCCACATGGCCAAATAATAAAATACAATAAAATAATAAATCAATACTGGCCAGTTTTCTATTGCCAGAGAACATTCAATTTCAGTGTAAATTAATGGACTTCAGAGAAATTGGGCTAGAGGGGAGTATTGCAACTGATAATAACACAGCTCTAAAAAATCATTGCAATTAAACAAAATGAAACACTGATTCTTATATTAATACAAATATCCAGTCATTAATTTCTAATCAAAATGGTTAAAATAATTGAAATAGAGGAATGTTTTGTTGTCCTAATATGGTTTTCCGTGCCATGAGAAGCTGATTTAACGTACCTACATTGTGTCCAACTTATTACCATTCCTCCAGCAGGTCTACTTATAGATCACAGGTTTGATGCAGACAACCAATAGAAAGTGACCACCTGGGAACCATTTCTCACATCACAAGTAAATGATCAGCTGAAGCTTTCATGAAGTATCTCGGTTGTTTTGCATCATGCTTAGAATCGTTTGACATGGCCAAGCATAGCACAAGAGGATTTAAGCCATTTAACCCAATTTGATGTGCAATGGCATTCTATGAATATAGATACTCTGTATAGCCAATTAGCATTCTGAACACACTGCTGTAGTTCACTTTTAAGACCTTTGCAGGTAATTCATTTGCTTGTCAGACCAAGCTAACTGGTCTGCTTGGTCATCCTGACCATTCACATTTTAAAGAACATAGCAAGTTTTAGGTAACCCTTTTCATCAAAATTTCTAATTCTGTTTTTCCACACCAGGTATTATATGATGCCTCTGCATTCCTTGAGAAGAACAGAGACACTCTTCCTGCTGACATAGTGGTGGTGTTGCGAACTTCAGAGAACAAACTTCTTCAGCAGCTGTTCTCTAGCCCATTAACAAAAACGGGTATGTTCTGCACAACTTTGCTGACATTGTAACTTCTTCAGCTACCTGTTCCTCTCAAACTCTTACTTGATTCTGGACAGGTTTTTTTCGATGATTTTATTATATCTTCTTTCCAGAGTGTTTGTTCTCTGATTTCAAGATTTCATTTTCTTTCATGAATCTTGTGCAGCAAGATTCTTCCCTGACTCCAGAGAAAGGAAAATTATCAGATGTGTAGGGCAAGAGCTCATTCTCAGAGCAGGATAAAAATATGGGAGTTTCTAGTTCTTAGTCCTTTACTAAGATCAGTACCCAGTTGGTAGATTCTTGTGTACTGGGTCTTACAGTTCATAAATCATGTGATATAGATCAAGGTGTTTTGGAGGTAATATCCAGCTATTTAGAAGCACTGATGTAATACATAGTTTCTTACAAATTATAAAAGCCATATACTAATAGGCTAGAAGTAATTCTGTTGATTTAAAGCTTGTTGACTTTGACTTACATGAAAGTGCCAGATCTGTAGCTAAATAAAACAGCAAGATGAAGTTTGATTACTCCATGGATAGATACCAGAATGCCAGTACCATATGCAAATGATAGTTCTGCAGTATCCATGCAAACAAACCAGCAAATGAATACTTCTCTCAAAACTTTTAAAGCATCTTTTTCATAATGGGTGAGAAAAGTATGTAATACTAAATCTAAATATCATGGATTGTACTAGATTGAAAAACTATTGTGAGCTAACATATGGAGATGAGGTTGAATGTTTAGATAGAAATACTTGGTAGATGCATTAGATAGTTCTGGGTAGGCTTACTGTACATTGGCTGTAGATGCAATCCTATGTCTGTGCAGCAGCTCTCTGCCTTGAATTTCTTGACTGTCAGTAACCCAGCTGTAGCCTCTGGTGATGCATATAACCTCTCTTGGCATTTCTGTGTAGAAAAAGAACATCTGGAGAAAAAATTATATTGAGCTTTTATTTGCACATGTAAAATTGATATCATAATATATGTTTATATACTACAGAGGATAGGTTCCTGTTACAGGGTAATTCTTCCTGCAATTGAAAGGCTTTCGACTACCCCGCCTCAAATCACACTTTCAGAGGTCCTTGAGAGGTGAGGATCCAGTGAGGAATCTGCTTCTCCTTTCAGCTGTAATGAGTTTAGATGGAAGGGAATGTAGTTTATGATGGAGGATTGGTATGTGCCCAAGTGGAGAACAAAGGATCTTTCTAAGTATTACTACTTTACGTTTGAGTCTGTGTTAAATTGATAAAAGAGATTCTGATCAAGCAGAGCAGGAAAGAAAGCTCACACATGGTCAAATGTGTGTCCACACCCCTCTTTACAAGCTGTTTTACACCTTGGAGTTATTTTCAGAATGAAACCGATTAGGTGCTTTGTCCCAGTTATCAGTCCAAATTATTGCAAATATACTTTTTATTTTATTGCTATTTTTAAATTGGAATGCTGATGCCTTCATGCAAATTCATCTTTTTCTGGCCTTACAGAGTTACTTTCAGTAGCAGCAGCACTCGAGTGTTTTGCCTGAGATGCATAGAAGATTCAGTAAGATATACTTCTCATTGCAGTTAATGTAAAGTTACTGTTGTATTGCACTAAATAGTTTGTTTAGTTGTTGTTTTGCACTGGGTGATGGGAAATTTGTACTGAGTTACCATGCTGGTGTATTTTACCTACTCTTTTAGGTCTCTTACATTCCTTCCTTGTTCCCTATTTACAATCACTGGGTGCTTTCTCCCTCTATTTACCATTCTATGAAGAGCACACAGCAAGTTAGGTGTTTTCTGTATTTCTCAAGTTGGTACAGGACATCCTGATAAAAAAAATATTGTGCATGTGCTTCTATGCATGGTGTTATAAGAATAGCTTCAAGCTCTTAGATAATTTTTATTTTTTAAAAGCCTTTGTGATTTTGCTCTTTTTTTCCAGCTGTCTGATATAATTGACATTCACATTCTGTGTTGGGGCCTCTGTGTTCTAAAATCAGATTGTTGCCTGGTTTAGTTTTTGGCAGCTTGCAAGATAAATGAAAGGTTTGGCTGAGAACAGAAGGCGTTGCTGGCAATGCTACTTCATCTGCTCAGTGAAGAAAGATAGTGCTATTCTTTTAACTTTCTACAAAGATGCTTTTGTAAACAAAAGAGTAGTGAGTGTGCATGTATCCCATTGTACTCTGTCCCTGTCTCTTAGCCCTCTTCCCTCCTTGCAACATGTGTTTCATTCCTAAAGAAAACCAGAAAAAATACAGATTAAGCTTCATAATCTTGGTACAGCTTTGGTCAATTACTGACTAATGCAAAAGTTAGTAATTTACATGGGAAGCCATATTCCATCTTTCCAGGTAGCCCTGACTTGAAATGGGCTTTCTGGCAGTATGTGTGATATTCTGTTTGAAGATGAGTGAGAGCACACTCTCACATCTGCTGGCAGCAATCTCTGGAACGTGCAGCGGAGCTGGGTTTTGCCAAGCGCGGTCTCCCGTACGTGCTGCGGCCACTGGGTGGTGCTGTCCCAGAGGCGTGAGGGAATGCCAGACTGAAATCATGGGGCTGACAAGGACTGAAAATGTAGTTCTTTAAATACCAAAAAGAACAAAAAGATGCCTTTCCCACCCTGAGATGATCCTCTGTTTGAAGTATATTTATATAACTTTCATATCTTCCCCTGTCAAAAACTGAGAAGCATCAAGAAAATAAATACTAAAAAGCTAAATTCTTTTACTAATTTAAGATCATGTTAATCCTTGTAATTTATCAAGTACATTTATCCCTTCTCAACAAATGCTTCTATTTCACAGTAGCAGTTTTTGCAGTTTAAAGGGCCAGAAATTAACAGCAGGACATTAAATATACATTTGTAATAGTAATTTATTGTTAATAAAGTATGCAACTACTCATATGAGACATTGGAACTTAAACATTCTGGAACTAATTTTGTAGCATATACAGCTTGTTTTTCATCTTTCAGTGGAAATTTAGTCATGTTCAGTGTGTTCTGAAATCTGCACTTTCTAGGGACCTCTAACTTCAAAATTGAATGAATGTATTCTGATTTAACCTAACAGTTCTCCCATTTGCTTCCATATCTGTCACTTTTTTTCTATAGACAGAGCTTCTTGTGCTGCCACTACTATAGATGAATATGCATATTCCCATTTAGATAGAATATATTCCTGATTATCTCTGGGTTTAGTTTATCACTGTTGCTGGTAAAGCATCCAAGAGAAAAGGAATCACATGAAGTAGAAAATAGAGTCCCCTTGTAAAAATAGAGGATTTTTGTTGGAAAAATTAAAGACAGCCTTGGTACCTTCACCATTGAGGAGTCAGACCATTTTGCTCACTGTCCTGATATTCAATAATTTTTGCAGCATCACCTGTAAGGGGTGGTACTGTTGGATTACTTGGGCAAAGCACCCCCGGGGGTTTTTGAGAGTTTATCTTTTTAGAAAAGCTGCAAGATCTTCTACTCTTGAAACACAATCTCTGCAGACTTTTGTCCTTGCCATGACTCACAGACCTTTAGAACTTCGAGAAAGTTACCATCTGCAGGGAGGGGAAAGGGAAATCCTTCCCACCAGAAGAGTAGAGACACTGCAAAACATCCTTGTCCTTGCTCTGAGGATCGGTAGGGGTTTTGCTTGGCTACAGAGAGGAAATACAAGCAACAGAAGAAATACTACAGCAACATTATACCTAATAATTTTAATAGCATTGGGTATTGCTCACGCATTAGGGTAATGGAGTATCCATTATATCCATTATATTATATATAAAAGTATATCATTGCTTAAAAACACTCCTTATATGTGGTGCCTATATATTTAATCATAAATATAATATATATTTAAATGTAAATATAATTCTCTGTCAAAGAGAATTGGGATGAGTGTTTTCACAACTGGGATGAAGGGTTTGGTTAGTCATGTTTTAACCAGGTAATTTTTTTGTCCAAAGTAGAATTTTTTCCAGACACAAGTTATTTATAATTCACCTGTTTAAAGGTCATTTCCCCTCCTCAATATTGATTTTTAGTCTGTATTCTTTCTGCCTTTGAGTCTCTAATCTCGCTTACAAACATTAGATGAAAAGGAATTATAAATAGTGTATGTTTGTTTACCAAAACAAACAACTAACGGACCATGTGCTAAGAGAAAATGTGAAAAAATGTTTCAGGTTAGCTTTATGCACACTAAAGAACAAAAGAACTATGGTCTTTTGCAAAATCATTTTAGAGGACTGCTTTTCACCACTTCTTGGTGACAAGAGTACTATCTTTAACTTGTGTGTAGTTTTTGTGTAACTGTGATAGCACATGACTCCTCATGACAAGTCAGAAACCAAAGGAAAGAGATTTTCTTGCATTTCAGTCCCATGAACAGGTACTACTGGGCATACATGGAGTGTAATCCTGGGAAGTCAAAATCATAGGTGCTTTGCCACTGTTTTCAGTAGAACCTGGTAGGTTTGAGCTGTCATGGTTGTCACTGTGCACTCCTGTTGAGCACAGGCCCTTGCTCTGGCAATATGTAGTGGTAGGTCTCTTGGTTTGGTGTGTGTCGTTCACTGAAATACCGAATGTTTCCATTTGGATTTAGTGTATTTCTTCCTCTTATTTCCATACATCACAATAGAACCAAAGGCTCAAATACATTTTAATTTTACTAATTTATTCCACAATAAAATCTTCTTATAATGGTACTTTTGTGTTAGTATTTTCACCTTTAAGAGATCAGGCACTCTTAAGTCAAATGAATTGGAAACAAAATCATTGTAAATACAGTATCTCTACTTAAAAATTAATCAGAATTTATATTTTGTAAGAATCTTGGTAAAGTTTATGGAAGCTGTGTATTTCACTCAGGACATGGAGGCTTTCATACTTCTAACTGGTCTGTATGTTAAAAACACAAAAATAGTTTTTGCTCTGCTGCCAGTGAGTTGTATGCAAAGAGAAGCTTTAAACCACAGCTGTGCAGTGTAACAGTCATGAACTTTACTGGGTTGCAGATGTGGGACATCAATAAACTCAGTTAATTGTAGCTTTACTGATTTTGGGAGGTAGAGTGATGAATAACTTTTTAGAGTTCTGCACTTGAGCTTTTTACAGCTCAGTGTTTATTTTTCTTCGTGTCCTAAGGTTTTGCATCATAGGACAAACGCAGTACAGATACTCATAAAACTTACTAGCAATAGGATCCAAAAAAATGCTCTGAAATAGCCCTAAAAATGGAACTCATCCAGAAACAGAGCCATCTATCAGATCAAAGTTAAGGTCTCAGTCCTGCTAAAGCTTTATATAAAGCATAACAATTATTTACTGCTGAGAATTACTCCCTATAAATAGTGTCAGTGAATCTCTGGAATTGCACATGGCAGTAAGCACAACAGCTGAGAATTGTCAAGTTAGATTTACCACAGCTATGTTTGTTAAAGGGTGCTACCCAAACAGAATTATGCTGGGTTTTAATCTGAGACTTCACAGATTATATTGTACTGAAAATGAGCAAGGGGGCATAGATTTTTTTGTCTCAAAGTGCTTCAAATTGAATTCTAATAAAAGTAGAAGTGGACAAGTTTAAGAATTGATCTTAATTAATTTACTGATTTGATTTATAATAGATCAATCTCTCTAGAACAAATCTTGAGAATAGTAATTCTTTACCTTTTTCTCAGAAGAGATACCTTTCCCAATTTTCATGTTTGTGGCCTAACTTCTCAATCCTATAATAAACGTGATTTCCCAGTAGTGCATAGTAATTAATCTTAACACTGCATTGTATACTAATTAAATTCAAAATCTATTGATATTGAGGAAACAAAAGATACATCACATAAAAGATGTTACTGTTTTTAATATTAATGAGCGGACTGTGGTGTTTCACTGTAGACCATATACAGAATTTAAATAGAGAAATATTCAGAGAATTATACCATTGTTTTAATGAGTAGTTTACTTGACAGTTTTAATAGGCACTGTGTGCTGTAAGGCCAAACAAATTATGTCAAAGATGCTCAGTATGTCATTGGAAGCATTCAGTAGCTCTGAAGATCAAATCCTAGAAGAGCATTATTTTTAAATTTCCTAGTGAGTTTTGAGAGCAGATAACTTTCTTGAATATTCAGATAATCTTACTCATATGAATATCCATGATGTTTTTTGGTGTGTCCTTAACAAAGAATGTGCTTATATTTCCCACTCCTTCAAAATAATTGCATTAAGGGATTAATATATCTAAAGGATGAATGTAGTGGGTGGAAAATAAATCTCTGAGTCTGTGCTAGAGCTTGTATATTCATTTCAGAGTATTTCATGCAGTCTTACTATGATTTTGTACTTTTATCATTTTCTATGTTCCTTCACCTTACAGCAAGCTGTAAAGGCCAGTGCTTTACTGAACCAGCATAGCATATTATTATTTGACTTTGTCTTCCTTACTCCAACCTGACTTGTCTTGATGCAGGAGTGGTTAATTGAGCTGCCTGGATAGCAGGTCACAGTGTGTGACAAAGCAAATGTGTTTGTGGATATTTGTATGAATGAGTATTTGTTTCATTAAGAGCAGAGATACAAATATAATTAACGTTTTGCTTTACCGCAGAAGTAACTGATTTTGTATCAACTGTGATAATACACAGAAGTGCTGACATCCAGGGGAGCAATGGTTCAGTTGAGAAGCCTTTGAGACTTGATTAAATTAGTCGTCAACATCAATAATGCCTGCATTTCAGAAATGGGAAGGTCTGGGACTTTCGTAGAAGTTCTGTAACCTTGTTTCATCTTAAATTAACACTTTAAAAAGACAGTTCTTGCCTTGTAGTTTCAAAACCTGGTTTTGACTGTCTAGCCTTAGGATCTTGATGACTGGGGATAGTGATAGTCACAGAGGTCAAAGAAAATGTTCCATAATTTTTTCCATGTGCTTTCAGTTGCATCTTTACACCTGAGTTTTTGTCACTGAATTCATTAGGAATCTTCACTGGCTTGGTAGGATTTTGACCAGAGTGTGTATGTATGGAGCAGCTTCAGCAGCTGGTCCAGAGTGATGGAATATACACTGTAAAATGTTTAAACATTGTATGGAGAATTAACATACTCTGGATATACAAGCGAAGGGCTAGAAATCCCAGTTCTTGACTTCCCCTGGATTCCTGCTTATTTCTGCTTATTTACTGTTGTTGTAGAAACTTACTTTGGCTTCAAGTTAAACTGGGTGCTATAAAGCTTTATAGATAGAACAATAACTACTATGTTCTTCAAAATCATACTTTTGCTTTTCTGGATAAAGCAAATACGACTGGGGGGGGATTTCTTACATAACATGCAAGAGGAAATACATCAACTACATAAAACAGTGAGGGATACTAGAGCTGAATCCGACTGTGGGATAACTGTATTTCCAGCCTGTGTATGGTTTCAGAACTATTCTTCTACATACCTCGGGAAGAAGAAATAAACTTGTCCAGCCTGAGTAGATGTAAGTAGAACAAGGTTATTTTGACCAATAAAATCGGTGAAGAATTCCTCAAGGATGAAGTTTCACAGAATATTCACCTCTGTAGTTTTTTTCTAATCTAGTTACAGATGTGGTAGCAGGCCAATCTGCTGGGGTAGCACAAAACCTCGTATTGATGGAGGGGTACTGTCCTGACAGCAGCAGTGTTCTGTCCTGTCTGCTGTTCCCCAGAGAACTCAAGGTTTGTTGTACCAAGCTGATTGCATGCAATAGCATCAAACTGTGCACTACAAGAGATATGTGAGGAAATTGCTAAGGACCATATCTGAAAGAAATGGCCCATGTCTTCTGACAACAAAGAAATCATAAAAAGCAGAGCCAATTTGTTCTCTAATGCAGGAGCTGGAAGCCTGACTGGATCAGGCTGTGACCAGCCTCTCTTCAGCCAGCCAGTTGGTCAGGTGTCCAGCTAGTCAGGCTACAGACCTGACTAAAGAAAATGGTGAACATGAAGCAGTAGAAAATTGCAATATTGTTTATGCAAGAATTTTTCCTTTTCCAAACTTTTAAAGTGTATTTTATTTTTGTCTAGGTGCAGCTTCAGGTAGTTAGCACTCACTGTAACTAGTGTGCCACTCTTGTCCTTAGTCCTGTGTTTGGACAGAGGTGCCCAACCTATGCCCTCCTGCCTGTGGCCAGATAGCAATCTAGTCCCTGCTCTGCCACTCTGTTTTCCAGAACCACATGATCATTCCTTGGCCTGTGGCTAGGAACCTTTTTATCATGTTGTCAGGCTGTACCATACGTGTTTTGCCTACTGTGTGTAAGTTTGGTCATGTCCCAGGACTATGAGAATCATATAAGGTTTCTTGTATGTCCTCTGACCACATACTGTGCCCAGGAGAATTCAGGAGAGGTCCGTGTTTCAGTGAACATACTCCCAGTCAAGTTGATGAATGCACATTTGGTTCAATTTAGCTAGAAAATTGGGCATGTTGCTTAAAGCAGCAGTTAGTACTCAAGGTTGTGTTAGAAAAATACCTTGGGCAGTACCATTAACTAGTTTAATTAGTACCATAAATTGTTCTTCTTTAGTAAGTAAGGGTAAAAGTTAAGACCTTTCTTACTGACATCATACATTCACAGATCTATAGTATGTATAGATACTATGTATGTAGATATGTACAGAATACAGTAGGCAGTTTGACCTTCATTCCATCTCAGCTGCTGTCCGTGTCTCTGTTCCAATCTACAAGAAGCCTACTAACCCACTGTGTTGAAACAATACTTTAACATGGCAGTGTTGATGGTTACAAGCAAGGTTTTATTTGTTGCTGTAGACATGGTGCTGTGTATTTGCCAGTGTGTGCCTTCCTAATGTGGGAAGTGACCACTGAAGTGCCTGCAATGTGTGCAGTAGAAAGCATAACAGCACTGAACTTATACTCAAGTTCTCCAATCCCAGTCTAACAATATAAAGTTTTTAGTGATCTGTAAATATGATTGGTGTCTCCTTCATGCTAAAAAGACTAAAGAAATCCTTGATCTAATTGAGAATCAGTATCATAATTCCTCAGTTCACTGTGGCATGGATTTTTCATTTCAAATAATCTGGGCCAAAAACACACATTTTTTTTCTCCTGAAGCAAATATTCATAATTAGATTATTCCCAGGTGGGCTTCACTATTACTAAGCTTTTATGCTGATTAGATTCTGTTTGGTTATATGTATCTGATTTTGGAGATAATATTTCTTGATTTTATTTTGAATAGAAAGTAAAGTAATTGTCTTTTCAGAAGAAGCAGTAGTTGAGGTCTATCTTTATTGATAGTTGTGCTCTACAGACAGTATTTTTATAAATACATTCTTGTGTAAAACGTAAAGTATATGAGAAAATTGGATTCTTTGCTTTTTTATTGCACAAGATTAGCTTAAATTACTTCAATGACTCTCAATGACTCAAAAGAGCAGAGTTTTGATAGACAGATTCAAATTAGTACTCAATAGAAAAAGTACATGTATTCATTTGTACTTGAGCTAAAAGCTTAGTCTTACAGTAGCAGAAGATGAAAATGCATTATGGAGATAAGCAGTCGACTTCCTTTGGCCAGATAAAATGTACTGAAAGGAAAGACAGAGAAGATTCTGAGTATGTCAAAGACATTGTCTGGCCCTGTACCTCTTCTGGAGTGTGAGTGCTTAGCTGTGATTAGAAGTAACCTCAATGAAATATGAATGCATTGTAGCATTTCTGACCATATTACACTGTATCTAAATGGTGTTTGAAGTAACCCCTCTTTATCTGAACTAGAAGCATGAAAGAAATTAATAAAATGTATGAGGATAAGGAAAGAACTTGTACTTGCCCTCTATACAATAGTAATATCCCTGGTGCAACATGCACAGTAAGGTGACATTGTCATTAGGCTTTTTCTCTGTAAGTCATTTGCACTTTACAAACTGAATGTTGTATCAAAGCTTAACATATTTCTTACCTGGCATGCTCTTACTTTGGGAGGAGTGATCTCTATTGCAGGCATAACCAAAATGAGATTATAAATACAGTGCTGATACTGCTAATATTTGCTTGGTACTGCTTACAGAACCCATCACCTGAGAATAAATGAAGCACAAACCATAGGTAACATCAGAACATTCAGCCAGAGTGTGTACTTTTCCTTAATAGTGCATAAAGTCAACAGCCAGACCAGTCATTAATTCAACCAGATCACACAGTGAGTAACTACCAGGAATGCAAATGAGAAGCCAGGAATGCTGACTAGTCCTTTTTGAGATCTGGAGACCACTTCCAAAGTCCAAAAAGAAAAAAAACACATCTCTTCTTTGTGTGTGTTGTAAAGACTTTGAAAACTTGTTCTGCTTGGCTTTGCATAATAAAAGAGATGCAGTTCTTTGATAATATGGTCTTTCTCACCTAGCTGAAATGAGGCATCAGTGAAGAACATTTTTGCAGAGATGTGAGATCTTCTAAACAGCTTCACGACAAAGGGAGGTTTGCTGAGCATTGACACTAAGCTTAGCAAGGAGTGCATAGATTTTGTGCTGCTACTCCTTTTTCCCTTGAAAACTGTAAGACCATTTCACAAACTTTTGAAACTTCTCAAAGCATTAAAGAGAATGCTTTAACTTAATTCTTAACTTTATTGAACAGAGGCAAAAAAGAGAAACACAAGTTCTGCCTGACTCCTCCATTGTCACAATGAATCCCAGACCTTAGTCTCTGATCCATGTTCATAGGTAGGAGCCTTAATTGTTCAGATGAGCAGTCCCATTGAACTGAAGTGCATGTGAGTAAAATTAAACATGTACAAGTTTAAAAGATGAATCCTAATTTTAACCATTAACCATTCTTTCCCCCCCAAGAAAAAAACCAACAACAAAAAAGAAACAAAACAAAACAACAAACCAAACCAAAACCCAAAAATGAAATCTACAAAACATAAGACAATTTTGAGAGGGTTTTATATTACTTAGTTGGTCCATTTTATGGACTTGGATTTAATGTAGGTAGCATTTGGTCTGCAGGGGTTAATTTGTATTTTGTCTAAAGTTTTGACTATATAATTGGTGTGAAGCTGGATTTCTGAAAACACAGTGCAATCTTTCACCCTTTAACCAGTTTAACCTTTCAAAGTACCCATGACAGTTCAAGCTACCCATGTTATTACCTATAACCATTTGTTTTTTAAATATTGATGCTTTTCACAAAGTGGATTAACATTTAATTATTTTTGGTGTGTTAAGGTATAAATTACCTTGTAAATGAAAATCAAACGCAGGGATAGGTGCCAAATTTTACTGACTGTGAACACCATGCTAACCCTGGGTGAAACATTTCTTATTATGTAGACTAATTTTCAAACCACATTAATTCTGTTCATTAGTTTTAATGGCTTACACATGTTAAGATTGGTAGTTACTTTTCCTGAGCATGAGCTACATGGGATAAGTAATTCAGAAATTTTTATTGAAGTATCATTTTGTGTTTCAGCTGAGAAAGAAAATCCTAGTAATATTTTTTCCATGGATTCAATGTAATGCTACAAGTTATTACATAGGAATTCACTTGACACATGAAATAAGCACTGGTAAGAGTCCATTCCTAGAAGGAAGTAACTACTGAACAAAGGCATGATAGGTAAAGCATTTCTTTTTTTAAGTGGGCACTGAACACTTTGGGGTTTTTTGTTTGTTTGTTTGGTGGTTGTTTGTTTTGTTGGTTTTGGTTTTTTTGTTTTGGTTTGGTTTTTGTTTGTTTGTGAAGTCATTAAAGATTTGTGATTAATTAAAAGGTTTATTTATTTGCTTGGCTTACCAGATCAGAAACGTTTAGTTTTAGTTTTGCATGAGAAACTAAGGGAGACCTCGGGGGTATTAATTATGAACCCTAGAAACCTAATGCCAGCAGTGAGCGTGGTGAACCTTGAGCAGTTATAAAACCATTCTAAATTTTATTTCATTATAAGAGTTTTTAAAGTTTTTACAAAATGCAACGAAATTTTAGTAATTTTAAACAGTCTGATTCAAAGTCCTTTCTTCTTCCAACTCTCCTCTTTTATCATGTGTTATCTGTTTTTCAGTGCGAGGTTTTTAAGCTTTAGACTTGCTAATCTGAAACTTAGACAAAAACAACCTTTCCAAGCTATTTTAGCCAAAAAAAGGCCCCAAAGAGTAATTTCTAACATACAAAAATAACAAAATTGCAACTAGGAGAAAAATTATTTCACCATCTACTTGTTCATTAAAGTCCTCATTTTAACTTTGGAGAGATACATGTATTTACAGTATGTACCATGCATGTGCATCAATATTCCAGATTTCCCAAACAGTTGTGGTTCTCATTAGCATACACAGTATAACAGCCTGAAGCAGTTTCCAAAATAGTGGCCATACCTTGTGTTCTGGACCATGATTTAAACTGTCAGGTAACAGACGATGTTAGGTCTGGAAATGACATGCCAGTTTTGCAGTATTGTGTCAATACCAGTGCTAGCAGCTTAAAAGATAAATACTTCTTTAAATGAATTCAGAATGTTGGAATGAAGAGTGCTGTGTTTGAGTGCTGGCCTCCAGATTATTTTCGGGGGTTTGGTATTTTTCTTGTTCAGAGGAAAGTAAGAGCAAAAGTTCCGTTCAGTGTTACAGTGGTCACTGGATTTGCTCTGCTCTCTTAGGGAATTATTACCAGCGTTTGGGTTTCTTTACCGGCGATTTGGTGTTCTTGGTTTTTGTTTTTCCCATCGTGCCTCCTTACTAGTTATGTAATGCAGAGTTTAGCAAAACTCTGAAGACTGTTTGGAGTTACTGCCTTTCTGTAAAGCTAACAGCTAAACACCGGAGTTGGGAGTTGATGCAAACAAGTCATTTAGCATCTGAAAGAAGTGTTAACACTTTATTTACATTTAAATTAAAATAGACACTTATTTATGTGTTCTGGTTCTGAAAGGTGTGTGGTACATCTGCAGAGGCCTATTGTTTATTCATGCTGTAAATCCTTTGAAATGTGTTAAAATGCTTCCCACTCATTATAAAAATCCTGCCACCCATGGATTAGGGCTTTGATGTCACCAATCCTGCTTCAAAGGGTTCTTTCAATGCTATTAATCACAGTTTAGCCTCTGAAGATATAGCCAGAGAAAACATTTGGACATCTTGTGCTAGACTTGCTAAAACTTTGAAATATACAGAGTGTCTTGCATATGCAAGTCCGATATCACTTCCTCTCTCTTCTCCAAGGCTTTATTTTGAAAAGCTATTTTGTGATGACTTTGGCTTTCTAGAAGTACAGAAGAAAAAGTTTAGGACACGTCATACCTTACATTTTAAAGAAGGCACTAGTCTTTTGCTTGACACCACAATATATTTTTGCCAGGGAAATTGAGTCAGTCTTTAAAAACCCAGAGTCACAATAAGATTGAGAATTATATGTCAAAAGGTCAAAAAATGGTGCTGTCTTATCATTTTCTCATCTCTCTTGTTAGTTTGTGAGTTTAAGATACTGTCTTAACACTTGAGTATCCCTGTGATTTCATAGAAACAAGATTGATTCTGTAGTCTTTTTGCTCTTTGAAATCTCTCAATGAGTCACAGAGAAATTGATTACTAGTGATTGAGCTGTATGCCTTTGTGCTGTCATTGTTTTCATCAGCTCGGTAGCTAAGGTCAGTGACATACCACCTTATCACTGACTTTTTCCTCCCCTCTAAATCAACACTGCACTCTGTCATGCCTGTGCTGAATGCTCTGCAGGCACAATTGGTAATGAGAGGGGTGTGGAAGAAGTGTGGTGGTGTCTGCTATTTTTAGTACTATTGTACAAACTGATTTTACACAGTAAAAATTTTTCTCTTCGAAGCTTCTTGAATAGTTTTTGCAGTATGAATTTCTTTCTTTTTGAACAGGTAATTTGGCACAAGCAAGAGCCAGAGTGACAGCAGCATCTCGGTCTCTGCCTCCGCAGCTCAGTGCTGGGCGTATCAAGGTTAGTAGTGTTCCCTTTGAGGACAGGCAGTTGTTTATAAACAGCTGTGAGTATTGTGTACAACAGTATAAACAGCTGTGAGTATTGTGTACAACAGTGAGACTGTGTTCACAATACTTAGCTGACGTGGGTATAGAGTGAGGTTATTACCATATAAGAGTCTGCCTTTACCACCAGTAACATGCACCTTGTCTTGGAGCATGGTTCCCAGTTTTAGTGATGACCCTATTGTAGAATTCAGTGAAGAATCAATTTACTAATCTTTAAACCTTTGGAGTGGAATCTGTTACATCAATATAAATATCAGTCCTTTTGTTCCAAAGGGGTCAAGGTTCTCCTCTAACAATTTTGATCTAGGAAGAGGTCTTACTAGGTAAAATTTGAATAGTGTATTTAACACTATGAAAGGCAAAATAATTTTTTTACAAAATATATATTTCTTTTTTATTCAACTTGAAAGTGAAAAACCAGGAGATGTTTGTGACTGGTAGATAACTGGAAAAACATTACTCAGCAAAACCACTATTCTGTAAAAAGAGCTGTAGAATTTAAATGCTGCTGAATTTTGCCATGAAAGTACATGGCATAACTGCAAAAAGATAGGATAATTTCATGGCAGTTAGTAGGATTACAACTGAGTACACTTAATTTGTGAGGAAACTGTTGTCACTTGAAGCTGATGGTATGTACACTCCCTCCCTGCTTCCTAAGTGGTACTTGTTAGAGTTACCTTAGTTAAGGTTTGGGGTTTTTTTCAAAGCAAACAGTAATAAATTTTTAAAATAAGAGTGGTAACAGCAACTGTTCAAAAGTCTACAAAATTTTATGTTTTGAGTTTTCTATTTCTTCGTGTTATCTTTTGGTACTTGGAGCTCAGGTTCAAACATCAGTGTGGTGATTTATGTTATCCAGATGTCTATATCCTTCACTGTACCTGCAAATACAGATGTGGATTTCAGACTATTATTTCCTGTCTGGTGTAAATACTTTCAGTGCTGAAGGGTGACCTTTCCAGTTTTCTTGTGTCACATACACATTGTCTTCTACATCCAGCTATATTCAGCACAAGCTTTCTAAGCAGGCATTTTAGTGATACAGCAGGATTGAAATAGAGCAGTTCACTTCAACAGCTTTACTAAACACATTCAGTTAATAAGTACTGTTTAAGTGGGCTTTACTCATCCTTCAAACTTTTTAAAAGGAGCTAAAAGAAAAGACATGCAGAAGTGCAACACAAGTCAGAAAATGTTAGTTTCAATACTTTTTAGATAAAATAAACTATTTCTTAGAATTTTGTAAAGCACCTAATTAAAACAATTTCAGGAAACATATTTTAAATTATTATTTTAGAATTTGCTTTAAAAATTCAAATGTAATAATTTTGTTTGGAAGTTTTTTTATCATTATTTAATTTAAGAGGGTTTTTTGCTTAACATATTTGTTGTTTTTATAGTATTTCATACCATGCCAGCAGCAGGTGTGGTCAATATGTAGAAAGTCATAATTTGGAGTGACTTCATAAGGTGACATAATGTCATAAATTGTTCTTTTAATATTGTTTCAAAACTATTAGAAGGAATCTTTTTAGTGATGAAACAGTTTGACTTTTGTAGGTCAGGCTGTTTTCCATTACAGTTGTAATTATATGAATTCATATTGTAGGTCACTATGGCTGTCATGTAAAAATGTGACTTAATAGTTGAAATATCTTCATTTTTGTTTAAAAAGAGAAGCTAGTGATTTAAAATATGAGGTACCATGACATACTTATTCTTAGATCATGACATTCTTTTTATTGCCTGTCACTTTCTAGCAAGCCAGTTGAGAGAAGGCCTATTGTCTGTTGTATGTGAGGTTGTTGCCCTGCCATAAAATTGTGTGGCTTCACAGACAAGCAGTGTTGTACATTAATTAGAGACAAAACTTCTTAAAAAGTCTTACAAGAAAATCCCCTCAGCTTCAGGCTCTATCAGAATTTTTCTGATGAAAACTTCAAACGTTCCTTGTCAAAAAGATTTGGAAATTTATTCTAGTGCTTACATATTGCAGAGATCTGAATTTACAACTTCATTCATAGGAAGAGAAATCTAACAATACTGCTTTCAGCCTAATTTCCTGAGAAAAATTGTTTTACATCTCCTCTGTGAGTGTTTTTGACCATCTGTCTTTCTGTGCATTCATTCCCTTTGCCGCCCCAAAAAACCTCAAACCAAAACAAAACTCTTTTGAGCCCAGCAGTTGTAAGCCATATTTGATAAAGTGGCAGTCCCAAGATAGCCAGATTCTACAGTTTTGGTGAAAAAAAGCAGCTATGAAAAGGAGATGATACTGCCCTTTATTGACCAGTAGATATATGAGATATGGATATAGGAGGCTGTGAGTGGTCAATCTCCAAAAACATCACTGAGTCTCTGCTTTTCTAGACAGAGAAGAATCCTATTTAAAACCTCATTTCCATTGGCATTTGGGCTCAGATCAGTCCTCAAGCTATTTGTTCTTGTTCTTTATTTAATCTTATTTAAAATTAAATTGTGTGTCTTTTAACATTAAATATTACCAGTTATTCTGAACTTGCGGTCAGTGTTCACTGTTATGGCTTGTGTCTTCTACCTGACATCTACTAGAGATTTAGATAACAGTTCTCAGAAACTAGATGTCTTTCCAAGATAATCCTGAAACATTCCCATATCCTTCCCCATGGGCATGCCTGCTGTTTTGATTAGTTCATTGATACTTACTTTGTCACAGAAACTCGTAAGATGTTTGATGTTACCTTTGCAGATAGGGCATTTTTCCTGGAATATATTACAGAGTGTTCTGTTAACAAGCTGCATCTCTCTTTTTTATTCTTTTTTTAATGTATACCAGTGCATGTATGCCACTCTGGGCCAGAACGTCACAGATTACAAAAACATATTGAAATTTTTATGGTCATCCTTATTGAGCTCTGTCTTCATTTGTGCCATCTGTGTTCTGAATCTTGACCTCACTAGATTTCTTTGGATTTCTTCCCCAACACAAAATCCATTTTTTTATCTATTATTACTTAGTGCTTCATTTCCTTTATATTTTGCATGCAGTCTCCTAAATACCTCCTGAAGGTAAGAGTCTCAGTTACTTTATTGAGAACTGTAATCTTTCAGCAATTATTTTAGTGTCTAGAAGAGTGTTTTAAAGTCAGTGAGAGTTAGAAATGATTGTGTGGAGCAAAGTCCGGGGAGTGTAGCACAGGTGCTGACAACAGCATTATCTGGTTTATACAAATGCCACCTGGTCAGAGCAGATGGTAAACTGCCACAAAGTAAGTGAATGCTAAAATGCTGTTAATGCTCCATGCAAACAGGATGCTGGTTAATTTTCTTTAATTTTGTTGGGCTGTAATGTAGCAACACAATCTGCTTGTTATGGATAACCACAGTTATACTCATTCATAAATTCTGGTTTCATTTTGATATGAACAGCTGTACTAACAATATAACTGAAATCTATAAGGAGCAGTATGTTCACTGTCCATGTATATCCTCTAAAAATAATTCTTCTGCAATGCTGAAAAAGTGGTGTGCTGTGGCAGTTTGGTAGGATAAGATTGCTGAGATTCTTGGCATCAAAATGGCAATATAAAGTAATTAATAGTAACCATAGTAGGAGAAGGGAACAGACTTAGATGTTCTGAGACTACCTACTTTGTTTGCCACTCATTATCCTACCGTATTTTTTCCATACATGAGCAAAATGAGGCAGTTATACTTCCCGGCTATTACAAATATAACTCTTCTTATAGATACAAGTCCTGTTGGAGTTCATTGTAATGGCAATAAAAGGAATACCTTTTAGAAATCAGTTCCTAAAATGTTGCAACTTGACAGCTGTTTCACTGGCTGAGTGTTATACTATCATAAATCTAGAGTGCTCTTACACTATGAAAAAAAATTCAAAATGCTTAGAGACCTCTCCAAAATCAGTGTGTGTCCTGCATCTTGCTGTCTCTGATAAAGTATTCTGAAGTACTCACACCTGAAGGAATGACTATAACAAAAACTGAACCCAACTTTCATAGGCAAGGTGGGGTGGGTCTGCAGTGTTTCTGGAACAGTCCTAACACCAGAGTTTTGTCTTCCAGGTTGACACAATGGAGGTTATGCGGCATCCTGAGGAAACAACTAACATGAAGCGGCAAACTATGGCTTCCTATTTTAGGGTACAAAAGTTAAAATTAAAACAAGCATTTTGATAATAAGACCAATAGATATATGTAAAATATTTGTGGAAAAGTAAGATCAAAGAGCAATATCAGAGAAATTTTTTATTCTGTTACAAGGCCTCTGTAGATTCTAAACTTTTTTTTGCTTTTTTCTCTTTGTTTCCTCTAACTTTATTATTATTATTATTATTATTATTATTATTATTATTATTATTATTATTATTATTATTATTTCATTGATTACATTGATAACAGAATCTAGAGCCTAGACTATTTTCTGTCTAAAATGCTAGAGGTCTAGAACAGGTCTCGTTATAAGCAGAACACCAATTTTGTGCAAATAAAACAGATGCTATCACTAAAGTCTTCAAATTTTCTCACAAGCTGAGGCATACATACCTTTAAAGATTAAGATTTTTCATTTATGCTAATAAGTAAAAAACAATCCATCTTTTGGAAGTACTATTGTAAATCATACAGGTTGCCATTTTATCAGTAGTAATCCTGTGTGAGGTAATGCACATTCTGCTCATGTGTTTATATCAAAGAGGCAAGAAAAGGGCATTGAGAATGTTGGAACTGGAAGCTTAGGAGTCAAGAAAGTGCTAGTCTGAGACTCTTGGTTATTGTTTTTTTCTTGCAATCATTGCAAAGTGGAAGTTTTCAGCAGTTGGGTCTTGGGCTGCACTTGTGCCATGCAGAATAGGGAAGTTCACAGAATTGTGCTAACCAATGTGAGTCAAAGCTTCAAGCTGTGTAGGACTGCCTGATCAATTTGTTTTGTAGAATAGTGTAAGGAAGGGTATAGAGGAAGCTGGTGTGTACTGAGATGTTGCCTCACTGTGCAGAGTGCAAGGACACTGACATTCAGACTTGTCATACAGGTGTGCACTTAGAGTGCTCTTGCACAGAACCACACAACCACACAAATTCCAGCTCTGTAGAAACTGTAAAAAGAAAAAAAAAATTGTTATGGGGGAGGGAGTGTGGAACTAGACTGTAATACACATGCAACCTGCAGCAAGGTGATGACAATCAGCTTGGAATTGTATCTGATTTTGAGACACATATGGTTATATGAGATTGAACATAGTTGACAACACATGCTTATTGTGCAACAGCTCAATGAGGTGAGTATGGAGCAGGAGTATCAGTATTCAGAGGAGTCAGTGGAAAGAAATATATATGCTCTGATCAAACATTTTTCATTTCACTTTAAAATGAAACAGAGTAAATTGTTTTGTGTGTCTAGGGTGGATAGAAAAAGAAGTAATGGACCTACATTTCAGTGGCAAGATTTATGTTAGATGCTAAGAACTTTATGAATAGTCGTGATAATATAGCAGAACAGATTTCTAGGGAGACTGCGCACTTTATATTCTAAGTGATTCTGAAAAATTCATGTAACAGAGATGTACCTGAAATGTTGAAGATACATCTGGTGTTCTCTGTGGACAGAGCACTGAACTGATGACTTCTTGCTACCCTTTCCTGGGTTCAAAAATTCATTTGCTGTGAATTTCAGTGATTGTTTCATGGTAAAGCTTGTATTTCTGTTGAGGATATTTGATCAATCAAATGTGTCTACAGTAGAATTATAGTTAGGACAATTTTCAACTTCATTTTTTTTAATGGACATTCTTCAATTACAAAAATGTTATGTAAGGAGAAGAGAAAGGTGTAAAAAGTAAGAGGTCAGATTCAGAATATTTAAATTTTTTTACCAGTGAAAATTTTTAATAGGTTCCATGTTTCAGCTGAAATCCTAAAAATGAATAAAAAGGCAATGTAGATTAACATTACAGATTAAAATATAATCAAGCATTACAAACTGTTTACAAATATGAATCTCCTGCTTAAGTCATTCCATTGCAGTTTTTTGTCAAGTATGTGCATCTTCTTTATTTTCCTCACTAGTATTCCCTCATGGATCTTTTATCCAAAATGGTTGTTGGACAGCCTCACTTTATCCGCTGCATTAAACCTAATGATGATCGAGAAGCGCTGATGTTCTCTCATGAGAGAGTTCTGCTGCAGCTGCGATACACTGGAATTCTGGAAACTGTCAAGATCCGTCAGAAAGGGTATTCTCATCGCATCCTCTTTGAGGAGTTTGTAAAAAGGTAAGACTTGTCTCATAGGGCTCTTTTCCTAATATTCTATTCAGTTATATACATTCTATGTTTAAATACAGAAAGTTCTACAAATGTTGTTCATAGGTGTGTGGTCTCAATGTCTAATGAGGACAGGGACTTTCAGAGATAAAGACTACAAGAGATATCTGATCTCTAATGGAAAACAGTCAGTGTGAAACCTGCAGTGAGCACAAGTAGCAAGCCTGTCCCCATGGTTCTCTCTGTAGAGGCAACAAATGGAAATTATGCATCCTGCTCAGATAATTCAAGGATTTTGGAAGGTCAGTGACCTTCAGCCATCATATGAAGCCTAAGGTGCACATGTGTAAGAATGAACTGATATGAAAGCTTCAGATTTAGCTTTGCAGAGTAATTTATCTTAGAGATATCATGAACGATAATCAGATCTCTGTTCACACTAGCCCTTCTCATGGCTGCTATTACTGGCTTTAATACATATTCTCAATCTCAAAAAGTTATACATTTTATTCAGGAAATGCTATTGTCTTTATGATGGCAATGCAGCTTCATGATAATTATGGTTTCCTCTATATTTTAAATGTTTTTGTGTAGTATTTACTGGTTTTCAATGTGTAGGACTGGTGATTCAACAATGAGCAGAAGCACTACCATTAACCATTTAGGCAACAGTAGGAGCAAGTAGTGAATGGCTAGATCATGGTGTGATATTTTTTGAACTGGATGTTGCTTATCCAGACAATATAGAATTAATGATTCTACTGAAAGCAAGTCATTAGTCTCACTTCAGTGCCTGATAAAGTTAGGGAGAAGATTATTCTGGGAGGTATTGAAAAACACCTGAAAGACAGTGCAGTCACTGGTCACAGCCAGCACAGATAAGCCTTGCTTATCAAACCTGATTTCCTTTTATGACAAAGTAACCCACCTGGCTAACCTAAGGAAGAAGCCAGCTGATGTCATCCTCTTGGATTTCAGTAAGGCTGTTGATACTGCCTCTCACAGGATCCTTCAGGACAAAATGTCCAGCACACAGCTGGATAAACCAGTCAGTGCAATGGCGGAGCAACTGGCTCACAGTTTGGGCACAAAAGGGTTATAGTGAATGGGGTGACATCAGACTGGTGTCCAGTCATTCACGGGGTTCCACAGAATTCCATTCTCAGCCGTGTGCTCCTCAACATCCTCATAAATGGCTTGGATGAAGGCTGGAAGTGATACTAAGCAGATGATGCAAAATGGGGAGGAGCTGTTGACTCCTTGAAGTCAGGAAGGGACTGCAGAGAGACCTTGACAAATTAGAGGGCTGGGCAACACCAACCATATAAAGTTCAGCTAGAGAAAGTGCCAGGTTCTCCACTTGGGATTGGGCAACCCTGGATGTACAGACACACTGGGGAATGAGGTGCTGGGGAGCAGTGCCACAGAGAGGGACCTGGGGGTCCTGCTCACTGGCAAGTTGGATGTGAAGCAGCAGTGCCCTGGCAGCCAGGAGGGCCAAGCATGTCCTGGGGGCATCAGGCCACAGTATGGCCAGCTGGGCAAGGGAGGGATTGTCCCGCTCTGCTCTGCTCTGGGGCTGCCTCACCTTGAATATTACATGCACAATATAAGGCATTAAAACTATACAGAAGTCCAAAAAGCACAGCAAAGATAGTGAAGGGCCTTGAAGGGGAGCCATATGAGGAGCAGCTGATGTCACTTGGTCTTTTGTGATCTTACTAATTTTAGTAAGGTCACACCATTCTAGAGCGCATTTAACAGATTAATTTTTGTGATTGTTAATAAATGTAATCAATTTGCAATATCCTGAAGCAGCCGAAAGCAGAATTATTAACCACAACTTTTATTCAATTTACACGTAAGTGAACTAAGATTAACTCCACAGGAATTAGTGTAAATTGAGAGGAAATTAAGCCTTCTCTAATCAGGAGATCCTTTTCTTTCAAAAATGTGCTGAATTTGAGAACAACCTTGAAAACTAATGGTAATAAAACCAGCATTGACTGTAACTTAACATTCCTGCAGATAAGAGCAAGTTGTGGTTAACATCTTGTCAATTACTCCCCAAGTTTTTAGTCTAACTTGATGTAATTTGTTAAGGAAAGAAAATCAGCACAAAAAGGGTAGGAGAGGGGAGTAGATTTAATTTCCACAACAGTAAAAGACTTCTAAATTCAGAATATAAGTGAAAGGAGGAGGAGGGAAAGGAGATGTTCTTGCTCCTTTGTTCAGCTCATGCTTTATTTTAAAACAAATTCTATTCTTTTTTGCTCTTTCAAATAAAATCAAACAATATTTTATAAAGCTATCAGTGAAACAAGAAACATTTTTCCTCAACTTACAGCTATGACTAGTCAAGTGTTTTTAGGAACTAAGTAGTTGAATACATAAAAATGTTTGAGAAAACAGGTCAAATGCTAAACAGATTGGCACTTCTTTGTTCATAATCAAAAAGACATTAGGCAAGTACGAAGAAGAGTTTCAAAATGTCAGTAAATGTAAGGATATCAAAGATTTTTTTAAGCCAGCAAGTTAATTGGTATTTTGATCCTTTTGAGCAACGGAACAACAAAATGGATGAGCCAGCATTTTTTCTCCCTTGATGTTATTAAACAAATAGGTGTGCTTCTTATCTGCCTGTTCAATAATGCTGTTTTGTAAACTCTTAGCAGGAAATATGAGGACAAAACAATCAAAGGCAGGGAGCAGACCCATTCAGAGTTTATCAGGTGGGAGGTAAACAAAAGATAAAGCTCTGTCTAACGTTACTCTTTACTGTCTTCTGTTTTCATGCAGAGCAGATTATTTGCAAACCTGGATGTAGTTTATTGGGTTAAAAAACAGATGGTGAGGAGAAGGCTTAATTGTAACTCATTCACACAATGTTTCTTCAGCCAAGTATATTACCATCTGTTTTATGTATACAAATATACATATTCTTTTACTTAAAGTAGGAAAAATGTAATCTGCAGTCCCTGTAAACACTGTATCCCTGTCAAGTCTTAGACGCTTCGTCTCCCTTGGCCCTGTCTTGCACCCCGTGACATCATGCATCTGTCTTATGTTTGCTGTGAAGCAACATGGCTTTCAGGCTGGAATCTGAGATTTTAGGTACAGGTAATTAAGTTGATCAGTCAACCAGGTGTGCCTGCAATGTGGGGTCATGTGGTGACCATGCACTGCACAGCAGTTTAAAGGAGCTGTGCTTTCTCATGGGGACCTGCACTGACGGTCCCACTGGAAGGAACGCTCCTTGCTGAGTGCCCCTGGAGCTTCACATGACATGATGTGGTGTGCAGGTATGTCCTCACCACACAGCCCCCAGCTGGATCCTTCTTTCATGTTGCATGTTCTGTGCAGTGGCTTGGAAGATGAGGGACTCA
Source organism: Molothrus aeneus (assembly GCF_037042795.1). Taxonomy (NCBI): domain Eukaryota; kingdom Metazoa; phylum Chordata; class Aves; order Passeriformes; family Icteridae; genus Molothrus; species Molothrus aeneus. The sequence continues at coordinate 19,195,572 of NC_089652.1, read as the reverse complement.
GTAGGCTGATGGTACTAAATGGTGTCATACTTGTGTTGCTTCATCGGCTTATAGGAATGTGTTGAGAACTTTTGCACAAGTTTCATTTAAGGATTATCTTTTTTTCTTTCCTGCCTGTTTATGTTAGACATCAAAACTTTTGTACTGCATTAAGATGCAGGATAAACTTTTACTATAAGCCATTTACCTATTCCACAGTAGTCAGATGATCTCTGATCATACAGTCATGGCAATACCAGTGTTATTACTGTAACAGTGATCCCAGTGAGGCTGCTTCTGCTTTTTCAATCTCACAGGACAAATTTACATAAGGTCACTGTAAGTACACATGGTATACACAATTTCTAAACCACCAGTGTTAGATTTCTCATGACCACATAAAGCCTCATTGGCCTTGGTAAGTCACATTTTACATAGAGTGGAGCTAGGAATTAAAACTGGTCAAACATTACAAAATCCTGTAAAACATATAACCTCAGTAAGTGCTTTCTTCTAATGCCAAAAATTTGGTGGTGATACACTTGCTTATGCAAAATCAGGGAAGCACTGAATTAAATGAGAAGTCAACAGACTTGCTACAGATAAATTCTTTCTTTATAAATGATGCATTTTTAATGCAAGCCTACTCTTAACACTAAACTTGTACTATATCAAAGTTTGTAAGTGATTTCTGTAAACAAAATTTTAACATTGCCTGATACCTTGATTTTACTATTATTTATGGAAATGTTTATTTGTTTCAGTGGCTTTAAGATTTCACCAGATTTATAGAATGTTCCCATGCACTTTAACTATGGTGAACTACTGTACCTTCCATATACACTTTCTAGATGTTTCCCATTCACAAAACACTGGTAAGTGGTTGCAGGATGGAGATGATAGGAAAACATTAGGAGTGGAAAGTCTGCTAGCTGCTTATGAATAGATTATGCACATTGCACCAAATTAGGCTTTTCTGAGAGTATTTCTGATTCTGTATAGATTATTTACAGCGTAAGTGCTAGGTATCTGTTACTAAATATCAAGAGTATCTTAGATGTTGTATCATTTTTATTTATAATTTTTAATTTATACTCTTAATTATTTTTGTGAATTCAGATTTGAAAGTTTCTGTAAGAGGTGAGATACAACCAATACAAGTTAGAAATTTTTTGAAGTAATTTTACAGCTCTTGTAGTTCTAAAAAAAGTGTATTTTTTTTAAAGTTTCTGGTTCCAGGGCTGAGAAGGAACAAATAATTTCATGATTCTGAGAATCTTCCTACTGTTTGTGGTCTGGCTAGAAAGGAATTTTGTACTTCATGCTTTTCTCGTACCATTATCCATTATCCACCTCAGGTCATTACATTTTAGTACAAAGATATGTTTTAAAGAGAAAAAGGGTTAATCATTACTGTTTTGAGTTAATTATGTAGAATGGATGCAGCCTTTAAGTCTGAAATGTGACGGGAACTTCAGTAAGAGACACTGGTATAGTAGTTAATGGTGCTGTTTAAATGCATTTTATGGAACAGTTCCACAGTTTAGCCTTTAGGGAGGGGTGGGAAATGGAACCATTTGTTTGCAGTCAGTTTATTGAGTCTGAAACCAGCAGCACTAAAATGCCTGGTCCCTAAACAGATAGTTAATGCATAGCATCTTCCTGACATTTTCCATATCTTTGCATACTTTGATGTCTCTAGCATTTAACCTTACTTCTGCACATCCTAGCTTTGCATTCTAAGGTTAAATTCAACTTTTAAAAAATGTTGGTTTATTTCTAATGACTAGCAAGTACAGTTAATCCCATTTTAATATAAGTTTTTTCTGAAATAATATTCACATCCATGAAGAATAGTATGTATTGCAGAGTTAAAACCACTAGTTAAGAAATGCAGAATTCCAGAGTTTCATCAGGTTTGAGAAATCAGTTCTTCTGAGGGGAAATTACTTTCATCTTACTTAGTCTTACTGCTAGTGAGATGATTAATCAAGTACTTTTAGGAAACATGTAGATGAGTGTGTGCCAGGTGTAGGAAATTTTCAAGCAGGATATGTAACCAGGAAAAGGATATGTTTTACACAAGTATGTGTGTGTTTATGAAATAGCACATGAAGCATCATAAACATATATTTTTAAAATGACAGTAAAAGTATTGGTTTAATGTAGGACACTGAAATATTCCTGGCTGCCATATTTCATGCTGAAATAACAAGTGCAAATATAGAAATAAAAAGGTGGAGTTGTGAAATTTTCATCTCATCTGAAAACAAATGTGATTTCTAGCCCTACTTTCCAGAAAATAAGTTTCTGGTTTCTTGGTTATAGTTGCAAGTAGCAGTCACTCTGTGATCTCTGCACAGTAGATTTACATAAATATGACAGAGATTAAATTAGACCAGTAAATCAAAATGAACAGTTGTATATATCCCAAAGCTTTTTTTCAGACCATTCTCTGCCATTTCACCATGTAGAGTATTTGCATGCTTTTGCCAGATACATAAAGGTGAAGCATTTTACCTTCCTCCAAAATTTTCCATAGGGTCCATTGCTGTACAAAGATTTTTAATTACATAAAATAATTGGATGACCCTGTGTGGCACACACTGTGCTGCCATACAATTATTCTGAGCACATAATGTCAAACTCCTTGGGTGTCTGTAGTTATGTGATTCAGTCATGAAAACAGGCACTAAACCAAAGTGTTTACTTAAAAATACCCACAAAACACATGGATTTGAGCTTTGGAACACAAATCCGTAGACCCAATGTGGTGCAGAATGCACACTACAAAAGGAGTTCTGGAGGAGAAAGAATTAAAAATAAATAGCCAGTCTCATATTGGTAGTCCTTATCTCTGATGAGTACAGTCATTTCTGCCTTACTTTTCTTGGGGGAATGACCTGAAGTTGTGCCAGGGGAGGCTTAAGTTGGATATCAGGAAAAAGTTCTTCACCCAGAGGGTGGCTGGGCACTGGAATAGGCTCCCCATGGAAATGGTCACAGCACCAAACCAGACAGAATTCAAGAAGCATTTGCCAGTGCTTTTGGGCACATGGTGTGACTCTTGGGGATGTCCTGTGCAAGGCCAAGAGTTGGACTTCATGATCCTTGTGGGTGCCTTCCAACTCAGAATATTCTGTGATTCTATGACATAACTGGAAAGCAACAGTAATTATGTTTAAACAGGCACAGATGTCTTCTGTGCAGTAGTTGGATCAATCAAAATGTTTGGAAAATCACCATTTAGAGGAAGTTTTTAATAAATATTGAGAGACAATATGTTTACATATAGAATCAGTAGTTATTCCCATGTAGTTACTACCATGGTTTTTAAAGTTCTTGTCATTCTGAATAGCTTGCTTTCTTAGACTGTAGATACATTTAAATTTATAAAAACATTTGTTAAAATAGGATTTGATAAGAAAAATAACCATTGTTTTATTTATGGGTTTTTGTGGAGCACCAAAGCGACTACAGTCTAGATCATGAAAGAGAGCTATTGGAGAGGGTACTATCTATGACAGATAATGAAGTTTGTCATGAACAAAATGGTGTAGTCAGGCAGGTAAATCACACAGTTCAAGAATACTTTTTACTCAGATATTTGTCACAAATAAGTTGACTTTTCAGTAAGTGGAATGCCAATGATAAGATTAAAGAATTATAAGATTTCCCTTGAATATTTTATTGCATCAGTGCTATCTAAAAACTGTTCCATGGGTGTAAAATTCCCATCAATAACTACCTTAAAAGATACAAGAACAACCAGCGTCACTTCCTGCCTGCCTTCCTTCCCTCCCTCCCTCCCATATGTGTAACTCACATGGCCATCTGAACTGGCTTTTGAAGCAAATAGCAATTTACTGTGAGTGTAACTTCCCTCATGTATTTGTCAGCTATCTGTTGAAATTGTATGACATCAAAAAATATTTGTGATCCATATATTTTAAATCTGAGTTTTATTAGTGCAACTTAGTACTGTTTGTTTTGTGAAAACTGGCATCATTAACTTCAGTAATAAGGTGGAGGAAATGTACTTTTTTTCTTTTGAATACACCATGTTTCTCCAAACCTACTAAAAGGCATGAGTTGATATTTTGGAGACTTGCCACATGTAGTGACTTTTATGTAGTGACTGATATTAAATGTAGTGACTTTCTCAACACCACATTGTTGAGAAAGTCACTACATTTAATATAACTCAGTAATACATAGTCTCTTATCATTATTCAGAGTTAGCAATGTCTCCAGTTGGTGAATATCTATGTCTCTGGTCCAGAACTTATTCCAGTACTTCTCACTTCAGATGTCATTTTGTTCCTGTTTGATCTTAACTGACTGTTTTAGTGGGTTTTTTCTTTCTTGTGACAACTGGAGCTAATATATAGAGATTAACTGGAACTAATAATTGAAAATCATACGATTCTGACTTAAAAAAAATAAAATATTGCAGAATTCTAAATTTTCTAATTACTTCTCCATATTTTCTTGAATCTGTGTGGCTACAGAGGAATCTGTCTATGAGATCACTGATGACATTCTTTTCATGTTTTAAAGAACATCTGATCACTCTTCCCCATGCTAATAATTAGTAGAATGATTTGCTCAACCGGCCACCTCCTCTCAATCCTAATGTACATAGAGTAGAACCTTTAGAAGTATAGCTTAATACCAATACAACACATGGCAGTTAATAAGAGAGCTGAGGTGGCAGTTGCTAGCATCCAAATGTACTTGTGCCAAAATATCCTTAAATTTGTAAACTAACTGACACATGTTCTAGCTGTTACTTAACATAATTGTTTGCAAGTAGGTTTCCTTAAATACTATAAAACCAGTCTTCATAAATGCATAATGGCTTTATAGGTAGGAAGGGACTGGATCTTAATTCAGTTTAAGCATGTTTGTATCCCTTTTTCATTAGCTATAGGTTATTTAACATAATTGTTAGGAGCTGTTCTTTGCAAGGGAACATGGACAAAAAAAAAAGACAATATTGTTTAGTATGGGTCTGCTCCAGACTCCTAAAATTGATCATAATCATTCCAATTAATTGTTTATTATAATCATTTATGTGTCCAAATATCTATTCATGACAGCTGTGTCATGATTTATGAAGACACAGCTGTCATGAAGTATGTATGAGTACAAGGAAGAATTTGGCCTATTCATTCTATAGATAAAGCTTGGAGCTAGAGAAAACCAGTGGAAGTACATATTGCTTGTGATTCAATTCTTTCTTTGCCATTTTGCAGGTATTACTACCTTGCGTTCAAGGCACACGAGACTCCCCTTGGTAGCAGAGAAAACTGTCTTGCCATTTTGGAGAAATCTAAACTAGACAACTGGATTCTTGGGAAAACCAAGGTATAGGATGCTAACATTTTCTCAAGGATAGTATACCTTTATAAATCATGTCTAATAGGGGTTCAAAAAGTACTGCAGGAACAAAAGAGCAAATAATTTGCTCCAATTAGCTTGCCAGGTTATGGAAGTGCCCTCCCAAGCCAGCTGAGTTAGTGCTGCGAGAGGAGGGGTGCATTGGCTACCTCCCCAAAGTGCATTCGGCACATGAATGCCTTGATAAGGACAGTACCTCTGTCAGTGCCTGCTGTTGTGTGACTTCCTGAAGTTTCTCATTTTCTTAAGAATGCCATGGCTGAAATGTCACAATTTGACCCATCATATGAGCCTGGCTGGCATCATTATCCATTCATGGAGTTTCAGGTAAGCTCCTTCTCTCTCTCTCTCAAAAGCCTTTGTTGATGATTTAAAATGGAGCGATTGACTTCTTTTAAAAGGATGTTACACAGTACTTTGAGTTGTTTTACATTACACAAAGGAAAAACTGTGAAAATTTTCTTGCCCAAGATCCAGAAAAAATGTCTGTAAGTGCCCATATGATTTGCCTCCTTAGGGAGAATGCTTTTAGACAATATTATATCAAAAACCAAATTCAATCCAGGATTTGTGTTTCCACTGACAAGAAAGGTCATCTTTCAAAATTGTTCATAACTGAAAAGATTTCACTGTCCAATTTACTTTGTAAAGGGGGTAAATGTGGGATTTATTTTCACAGGATCACGGAATATTCTGAGTTGGAAGGGACCAACAAGGATCATCAAGTCCAGCTCCTAAGTGAATGGCCCATACAGAGATTGAACCCCAACCTTGGTGTTATTAACACCTTGCTCTAAGCAACTAAGTTAATCTCATAGTTTGCAATGGGGTGATTATAATCAATGGAATAAAGAAGTTCCACAAGTACACAAGAGCAAATAATTGATTTACAAAATTGCTGTGATATGTACAATCAGTATTTTTCTAGTTTTCTCAGCAATTACACCCTTGAATAGGCTGCTGGAGGATTAATGAGAAGGCAAAATAAAAGAGGTTGTAATACTGATTATAATACTGATTTTTTTTTTGTTTTGTTTTGCTGTTGTTCCATTACAGGTTTTCCTTAAGTATTACCATATAGAGCAGTTAAATTTGTTCCTGAGAGAAGTTATAGGGAGGGTGGTGGTCATGCAAGCCTATATCAAGGGATGGCTCGGAGCAAGGAGGTACAAGAGAGTAAAAGATAAAAGAGAAAATAGTGCTATTACAATACAGTCAGGTAAATGTTCATAATCTCATTTTACTAAGTGTCTTTGTATTTCAGTCAGTTAAACTGCATGTACATTGTTAATTTATTAATTACAGTTTATTATGAAATGTAAATGACTGGATGTGTTTTCTCTCTTGCTCATTGATGCCGATGTTACTGATTTACTTCTACTAAAGTGTCATCTTAACATTTAGGAGTGTCTTTATTTAAATATTTTAATATTTTGAACGTGATGCCTGCATGCAAAATAGAAATATTGTTAGCTATGTCTATAATAACATGGAGCTTATAATTGAAATGCAGTAGCACATGTCCCTGCCCAGAATTGCAGGCATTCATCAAAAGATGGGCCTGAGAGGCTGATTATCAGTAATTTAGCAGGTTTCCTTGTATTGATTTAGGGAACTGTGTGAGCAAGAATGATGACACACCCTTTTTTTTGAGTTAGGATATCAGTTAGCACATGGTGGCAATTAAAATTTGAATGAGAGAGGAGGTGTTTGAAGTTGTGAGGAAGTGAGTACTGCAGTCATGAACCCAGAGTTCAACATGTGGGTGGGTGGGGAAGAGCTATTGGGGGTGGGGGCTGAAGTAGTTATGGCAGGAGAAATGAAAGTTTCAGCACATCTCTGACCCTGTAGACTCTGTAGCAATTCCTTAAGTAAATGTAATTTCCAGCACATGGTTTTGTATTTTTAGCCTGGAGAGGATATGAAGCTCGCAGGAAGTACAAGGAAATAAGGAACAGAAGAACTGATGCTGCTATACATATTCAGGCAGGTAATTAAAACAGTATTTCAATTGCCATCACCTATTTTTCTGTGGGTGATTTTTTGTGTCAGTGTTTATAGCCAAAAAAAAAAGTCCAAACAAAAGCTATCAAAACCATTACTTCTGATTATCTTTGCTTCAGTGTCAAATGATATCAGTGATAGGTATCACACACTTTAGACCTTTTATAAGTACTTCTCTGAAAGCAAAATATAGTAATGAAAAGCTGTTAAGTTAATTCTTGGCCAAAAATGTGGATGGAAGACACTAGACATGCATTTCTGTCTTTGTTTGGAGCACTGATCTTGGCAGGTTGCCAGGTTTTTGTTATGACTGCTTGCTGAGTTTGCCAGCTTTGACCAATCTTTTGACAGTCTGCCAGACTCCTATGCAGCCATATCAATATGAATTTGAATAAACTTTAAAGAGATTATTGGAGGAACAGGCCCATAGGGCTGTGTAGGTCTCTAGTAGAGAGCAGAGTACCATATGGCACAGAAATCTAAGAACCAGTGCTGTGAATGCTGTGAACTCAATGGTGTTTTCAGATGCTGCCAATATGAAGCAGCCTCCATATGATGCAGTGCAGTACACCTTCTCTGTCCAACTCCAGGTTCTAAGATTGGGACTGATAAAAAACCGTTGTAACTAATGGGTTTACACATAAACCAAGATATCACTTTTACCAGTTTCCTGTGCTACAATTCCTTAAGCTTTGTCTCTTCTTGTTCTGTATCTTACGGTCTGAAATTTATATGAAAAATATTTGTTGTAATATTTTTTTACTTGTTCTCAAACCATTCTCATTGGTTCATTGATTTTTGTGTTGTCTAGTTGGCTACTCTGAAATTAAGCATTGCTGTGACTTTCAGGAGAAAAGAGAATGCCATTCTTACCAAAAGGAACAGAATATCACTAGGATCAAATAATAATTTGTAGCTTTGCATATGTGCTGCTATGTAAAATCATGAAGCTGTAGGGTTAAATGCAGTATATTCTATTGAATGGAAGAAAATTTTTCTTGCGTTAGCAACAAGCACCAAAGGATTGCACATGTACTCTCTCTCATTCTTCCTCTCCTTTATGTTGTCCTTTTCAGTTGTTTTCGTGATAGCTCAGAGAAAAGATCTTAAAGTACCCCCCTGCCACTATTTCCTGGAGTATTTGCTACCTTTACAAGTATATGCATACCTGAACTTTGATTACAGCAGCCTGTTGTTGAAGAAAGGAAAGTGAAACTGTTAACCCATGACAGTCTCACTATTACCAGCTCCTTAAGATGAGAGCTACCTCAGGTGCAGTGGGAAGCTTGTGTGTAGCATTATCACTTGGAGGCTGCAGGGGACATTCAACCTTAGAGTTTTATCCAGACAGATTTTTAGGTCTTTAGAGAAAGATAATGATGTATTCTGCTGTTAGCACACATGGGAGACATTCAGAGCTCTGTTGCTTCCTTCCATCTTTTAAATACTGTGTTAAACATGGCAGAGCAGAGGCAGTGGGAGTCAATTGGGACACTGTTGAGCCCTTTGGACCTAATGCTGGAGGAACGTTATTAGTACTCTTCCCTCCAACACACACAGTGTTTTCCTTTGTAACCTGGCACTTGACTGTTTCAGTGATCAGCCTAGGTGAATAAACATTAGGGACTACAGGGTTAAGAGTGACACAGTGAACCTTTGTATTAATTAGGCTGGTTGCTCCTCCTGTCTTTGGTAGTAGAATGGGAATAATAATAGCAATAACAATAATAGCAATAATGGTAGTAATCCTCAACACTTTTCTGTCTGCCTTTGGAAACCTATATTTAGGACTTCTTACTTGAAAATATTTCCTGTGCAGGTTTTCTCTTCTCAATATGCTAATTATTCTGTGTTTCAAATCAAAGCTTATGCTTGCTAATCATGGCCATTTTCCAGGTTTTACAATACAGTGACAGTTTTTGTGTTGTTTACATAACATTGCACAGTCCAAGTGCCTAGTGACATGGAGACAAAAGGTACTCTAAATCTCTCCTTTCTCTGCACATCTTACAGTGTGGGGGTAGCTCAAGCCAGCTTTCTAGTAAAATAGAGTACAGTCATCTCTGTATTTGTTTTAAAGAGCCATTTCAGGCAGTGGGATAAATTGTTTGCATTCGTCATCCACATTAGCAAAACCATATAATTAAACTATATGTACTTCCCTCTCCTTTCCCTCCCCCCTGCCCCGCTCAAGCAGGCCTTGGAATTTAGGAAGCATTTGGCTTACATGTTTCTACAGAACAGCGCATATTGAAATTTGTTTTCCTTTCATCTCTTTCCCAATAAAAGCAGCCGCTCAGCTTATCCCTTTAGCTTCCTCAGAACTTCCTTTCAGAATTCCCGATCTATTACAGCACATTCACATACCAGAAACAAGATGCCTTTTCATGCTGTCAACCTTTTTCATCTGAAATGTAAATTAATTCTTGCTGGTACGCTTTGACAGAGATCAAAGTAGGGGTATTAACCTTATTGGGCCTTCTCCTCATCAGAATCAGTTCCAAAGACTGCAAGGGTAGTGTTAGGAGGCCAGTCTTCACTGTTATCTATGGCCCTCCTCCAGGCAGTCCTCTGTCTACAAGTCAGCATTTCAAAGGCGCTGATTTCTTTTGTAAATGACCTTATCATTACTTTAAACTGTGTGAAAAATGATTTGCCTGAATAATTCTTGCAGGATTATCCTGCTCATTTTAATTGTGGGGGGACTTCATTCAGGTTCCAGGATATTGTTTAAGTGGTTTTGACAGCAAGTGATCATAGCCCGATAAAAAGGAGGAACACAGCTCCTGATTGGAAACCTCTTGACTTGTTCAGATTGTTCATTTCTTGCGAGTCAGTCTTTGAGGTAGGCTGCATTTGCATTTTAAAAATAAACAAATGCCTTTCAAATACATGAGCTGGTGGTCTGGAGATCTCTGTGGGCCCAGCAGTTCACTATCCATTGAAGAAACGTTGGAAGAAAAAACAAACTTAGAAAAAAAACAACGCTCACAATATACATGAGGATAAAATTCCTGAGTGTATTATATTACAAGAAAAAAAGTCATTATTTCAGATGGGGGGAAACCCTCACTAGGAAACAAAATATTACTGAATTTAAATTAAATGGGGAAGAAAAAGCTACCCTACTTCAGCATATCTGCATCTCAGGTTCTCAGAATATAGAGATGTTATTAGACTCATGGCTAAAACAGTACACAGGATAAACAAGACCTTTCCTCCTACTTCAGTCACAATTTCTCAAACTGTGTGGGTTAGAAAATGCTACTTTTTAACTCGGAAACAAATTGTAAAGGATGATTTTGTGTTAAGTGTTTGAGTTGACAGTACTTTGCATTTCTGAGTATTTCTTTGTAATTGGAATTTACAGTGTTTCAATTCACATGAGAGGGCAATTCAATTCAATTCTACAAGAGGGAAAAATATATTGTCAAAGATTTTTTAAAATTATTTTCCAGATTCACAGCTGGTTTAAATCAGTGTATATCCACTGAATCATCTCACTGAAATATTGCTTCATTTATTTACCTCACATGCAAGTCTCGTAAAATGTTTATTTTAGAATAATTAGAATTTAGAATTAATTAGAATTTAAAGCAACAGATAATACAATTATGAAAGTATGTTTTCTAGTTATGATAGCATGTATTTCCATGCAGTGTGACTTGTCCCAAAAGACTTAAGGGAGGATTTTAATCTGGTTATTTTATTTGTGAACTGACATTGCCAAAATGCCAAATGAGTGGTGCATGCAATTCATTTAGATCTGAGGTGACATCACTGAATTCATTTTAATTAGGTCCACTTTAGCCATCTGGAATATACTGTGCAGCTCTGGTCAAGACTGAGTTTAACTATGCTTCCAGAGGTGAAAGGCAAATGATTAATCCACTGAGCCACCATCTCCTCCTCCAACACGTGCTCACACACTCACCATATGTCATACTGTATTAGAAAATTCTTTATCAAGAACTCTAGATTTGGGCTCTTTTCCTTAAATAAGAAGTGATGGATGTTCAGGAGGAAGGACCCCTTGTAAATTGCTTTCTTTCTGTAACTTCTACTTTTCTTTCTGTAACTTACATATCTCTAACTGTACTTCTGGCAAAATTTATTCCCTTTTAATAAAAAAGAGGGACAGAGAACAGCTGCAATTTACTGGTTTACATTTATAATAAACGTAATATTTTAATAAAAGCATTGCCTTTGGGACTTTCAGCAGCAAAAATATAATGTTAGTTTCAGTAGAAGACAAGGAAGTATTTTTTGCATGTTTATTCCAATATTTATTCATCTATTTGTATTACTATGTATAAGTGTGTGTGTGTACATGCACTCAGCTAATACCATTGTATAGGTGTAAGAATTACACGAGTAAAATCTTCCAAAAACTTCTAAGCACTTGATAAATATATAAAAAAATTTTCTTTAAATTTTTCTTGAAAATGATTGCTAAGTAGCAGATTCATTTTCCTAATTTTTTTATCAGTAGTTTTCCTTCTTCTAACTACATTGTCAGTGTAAAAAACATTGAAGACATGTCTCTCCTAATGGCAGCTGAACTGATTTATCATATTATCCTAATTTCCCAGTCAGGGTAAACCAGACTAGTTTATACAGACTGCACAGCTATGGTTAACTTTACTTTCCTATCTCGTTGTGTCCTGTACTAGCTTACAGCATCCAGTAATTCTTCATGTTTAGTATGTCTCTAATGCTCGTATGCAGGGAGCATTTTAGAAAAGTGAGAAGGCATTACAGTTTTAAACTATAGGGGTTTATATTCCATCCCCATCTCTGAGCTAAGCTCTGTCAATCTCCAAATGTCTGATTTTTCTTCTGATTTTGAGGAGAAAAAATGGAGACTATTCTTACTGGATTTCATGCTAAAATCAGGAAGGGACAATGTACAATAAAATCTCTTCCTTTTCCTTGCTGATACTGCCAGAATTTCATAGTCATCTTCACTTTTTTATTTGACTAAGTCTCAAGATCAGAGACTGTGATACATGGTGGTCACAGCACCAAGCTTGACAAAGCTCAAGAAGCATTTGGACAGTGCTCTCAGGCACATGACATGACCTTTGAGGATGGTCCTGTGCTGAGCCAGGAGTTGAACTTGATGATCCTTGTTGGTCCCTTCCAACTCAGCACATTCTGTGATTCTGTGGATTCCATGTCCAAGTGTTGATGTGCATCAGTGACACCAGACCTGATGACAGCCTTAGTGAGTCTTGCTAATAGTCACTGTTAATGATAGTTACTGCTTGGACATGAGAATTCATAACTTCCTTCTCATAATACTTCTGCTGGAGAACTTAGGAGTTTTTTTCTGCTGTTAAACATGCATCACCCAGTATCCATCTAGAGAAGTGAAAGAGGGGAAGTATTCATGGCACCCAATAAAGGGTGTGACTCTATGCCATCTACTGCTTATTAGAATTAATTTGGCATGGAGTGAATAATCAGATTCATGGGCTCTAATTTCTCTCAGATGCTGTTAGTTAAGTTGCTGAATGCTCTTTTAACTAGACAAATTAAGAAAGTGATGTGCTGTTCCTAGGAAATCAACTACCTTCTCTTTAGCAAGCATGAGCTTTCACTTCTGAGTTGCTGTTATATGCTATTTTAGGTGATGTTAGAGAGTAAAAATGTGTATGTGTAGAAAAAGTCTGTTTCACATGATTTTTTAATGACTGAGAACTAATCCTTCTAATGTTTTAAAAATACTTCATCTCCTTTTTCCTTTCTTTATAGTTCTCTCATAGACCTGTGATTGTTTAGCTTTGATCTTTTTATACTGTGCTTCACAATTTGCTCTGTAATTCTATATTTCCTGTGGGACCCAGAAGGCAAATGCCTGGACTTTTTCTATCTGGAATTGTGCATTATTGTATGTAGTGTATATTGCCTTGGTATTTAGACATTAAAAGTTTGTAACTGCAAGATGCTACATTTCAGACTCCCTGAGGTAAATAGATTCTTGGTTTGCTAGGTGCTGAAACTGACAGAAAACTCTTTTTGTGTGAAAAATGATCAGTACAAGAAGTAAAAATTCATGTCCTAATTTGTGGCACATAAAGCATTTAACACCAATTACTAATAGAAGTGTTAAAATTAAGTTCAGTTCCTATGTTGCTTGTCAGATCCTGTCATCTTTGGCTATGTAAAGATCAGGGTTAAAGCTACTGTTGCTGTTTGGAAAGTTTGGAATATAGACTGAATAAGGTGAAAATGAGGTGACAGCTGGTAATCATTCTTCTTCAATGATGCAGTGATTGTTCATGGAGCAGTAGCAACATGAGTCTGCTAATTTCACACTCTTTGAGCCAAGTGCTTAGTGTCAAAACCAGCACCAGTCAGTAATGCAAATTGCTGTGATGGAGCGGCTTCCCAGCCTCTTAGACTCCCCCAGTAGAATTCTCTGCATATGTATTTCTTTTGAAGCATTATAGAGCCTGTTAATAAATGTTGAAAAGATGCAGCCCTACTAGTGCTTGATGAAGCTTTTGAGAGTCTTAAAGAAGTTTGTTTACCCTGTACTTCAGTTGTTCCAGGAGTCAAAAATAGGAAAAATACAGCTATTTACCTTTCAAATTCAAGGAAATTTGGAAGAAAGTTAGAAACCATCTTGTGGGAAGAGGAGTTGATTTTGAAAATACCTATGAAGACAGAAGATAGGGCAAAAACTGTGTTTATTAAGTCAGATATAGCAATTTTTACACAGTGGATGGGGCAAAGACCAAAATGGTTGTACTGACATTAGTAAGAATCTCTGATAAAAAGAAAAACAATATTTAAATATAAAATCACAGCAAGTATCAGGGTGGATTTTATAGACACACATGCAAAGAAGTACTAAAAGGTGAGAAACTACAAAGGATAAAACTGAAGTTTTATCTTATCAGTTCATTTGTTTCAGTGCTTCTTTATAGTAGTTCATTGAGTGATTGACACTCAGCATGTTTCAGCTGCAGAGAGGTGACTGCTGGCCAGCTGTCTCTGCTGCTGACAGCAGAGTGGGATCCTTGGCTGGTCAGTAGGGGATAGTTAAGGATTGGAAGCCTGATCACATGGGACAAGTGAGAGCTTGCCTCATCTCTGTCAGGTAGGAGACTTTCCTAGTTGGGAGTATCCAGGGTGGAAAGTTCCTCAAGCCTCAGGATACCTGAGCTCTGTATTTGGTTCAACACCTCAGCAGGTCGAACTTCTGTCATGACTTCTGTAAAGTGAATGGTTGTTTATTTTCATAACCTCTCATTAAAAGACAACTTTTGTTGCTCCTTATCCCAGAAACCTCAGTGCTTGCATTAAAAAGTCAGAAGTGTGAGAGACAAAGAAATCTTGTTAATCTTCTGATCAATTTCTCCGTTCCTCAGTTTATTCAGTATTTGTCCTACCTTCTGATTTCCTTCAGTAATCTACAGTGTTGATCCTGATCCTACATGAGGTTGCCTTAGACCTTATTTCTGTGCCTATCAGTGCCTTTAATATGTAACCCTGGACCCCAGTGGGAGGGCTGCTCTTCTCCTTTGGGTATTTAATCTTCAGAATTACTCTGGTTTGTGTGCATTTAGTGTGCATAAAAGCTTTTCCTGGACAGGAAACATTTTTTTAAAAATCCTATCTCCTCAGCTTAGTTCCACTATTGGTTTACATACTGTCTCACTGTTAAAACTGCAGTCCTGCTGGACTAAGCTGGACACAGCTCCTTTCTCTCACAGCCCTCAGCCTTATTCAGCAACTGCTTGTTGTACACTGAAACAATGGCACTGATACTGTAGTTACTTTTTCATTATTAAGTCCTTTCTCCCCTTAGGTATTTCTACTTAAAATAATGCTTGAAATAAACCCTACAAAATCAAATCTTAAATTTTCTGAGTTTAAGTCTATATTGCAGCCTTTTTAGTCCTTTGTCCTAAGTGCAGTATGCATCACTATCTTTGGTTTGTGCTGGAGCTTTATTACTGCTCACAGGTGTAAAGAATGCAAGATAAAACTATAGAAATAATTATGGTATTCAGGTACCTGAACCCAGAGACAGTCTATGGAAA
Organism: Molothrus aeneus; assembly: GCF_037042795.1. Lineage (NCBI taxonomy): Eukaryota > Metazoa > Chordata > Aves > Passeriformes > Icteridae > Molothrus > Molothrus aeneus. The sequence goes on along the minus strand of NC_089652.1, from coordinate 19,180,132 downwards.
TAAAGGATGTAGCTATCCTCAAAATGTTATTAATTGTCATTTTATTTACCATATCATTCCACTATGATTTTTTTTTCTTTTTTTAGGAATGGTATAAATTCTAATGTCTATAATTTTTTCCCTGATTTTATGAGAGAAAAGCATTTTAAATGTTTTATCATGGTTACAGTTAATTTAAAAAATAGGAGAAGGCTAAGTGAATATATCTGTCCCTGGCTCTGCACCCCATTGTCCCACAATAAAAGAAAGTAAAGCTTCTGATTCTGTAAAATTATGACTAAATCAAAGGGAAGTTGTGATTAAAGAAGTTGTTTTGGGAGTGATTTTATTTTAATACATTCTGAGTTGGATTCATGTTTAAATTAGACACATTCTCTTTTTGAGGCCTGTTTTCCTTGCCAGGACTGTGCCAAGTGGTCAACAGTGAGAGTGTAAGACCCCGTAGAATGTCTGGGTGTTGGTAACATTGCAAACATTGGAGTCACTCCTGTGGGCTGCTAAGTGTTCCTGTACACAAATTCAGTAAAAGCTGGGGACATTCAGGTCTGTGCTGCAGAGCCAGTTTCAGTTTCTACAGAATCTTCCTGATTCAAAACTATGTTTTTTAGCTTTTAGGGGATATGTTGTTCGTAAAAACTACGCAAGATTGAAAACCAGCACTGAGTGTGTAGCAGATCCTCAGCTTACAAGCAGCTGCTCTACTTCTGATTTTGGTTGTGAAGAAGACTGGTAAGTTGAATCCTTTACTACCTATTCTTTAATAAAAGTGATTTCCCATGCAATAAGATCTGAAAGGAGCAGATTTGTCATCATGATTCAGCCAGCTCTTATAAATCTGCCGTATTCTGAGGATGAGCACCTGTAGGTTAGCAAGTTCTCCCTCCAGCTTAGTCATCTCAGTGATCTCCCAATTAGTGGAAATGTGTGGTTTGCTCTGGATTGCTCTCCTGGTTTTGTGCACTTCTTGTAAGTACCTAGAATACTGCAGATTGCAGACAGAATTGCAAGAGCTCAGCCTTTCAGCTTTCACTGCAGTGCATGTTATTAAATGTCCAAGAGAAGAAAGTTACCCTTCTGTGCCCAAAAAGCTCCATGCAGACCAGCAATGAGACAGGGAAAAGAGCTGTAAAGAGCAGATGGACACTTTCTGTCACTGACAGAAAGCCTAGGAATGCTGTAAACCATGGTGATGGACACATTCTGTCACTGACAGAAAGCCTAGGAATGCTGTAAACCATGGTGGTGCTCTCTTTCTTGAAGAGAAGAGGTATTTTACCACTTCAAGTGATGGATTCACTCCAGACAAATCTTCCTATGACACTTCCTCAAGTATGAGAGGCAAAAGGGATCTGTTACGTTTGACTTACCAGCATTGTTCTAGGGCAGGTGGCTGCATTTGCAGGACTATTCCCTTTCATCAGTTTCAGTGACTGAGAGTTAGGAGATCTCTCCTGCTGAAGCCATTCTAGAGAAGTTAACAGTTATTTCTTTTTCCATAGAATTGAGTTTTGTTAGCTTCAATATATACACAGCACATATATACAGCCTTTAAAGACATTTAGCCACCAAACTGACGTTGAAGTCAGTGTCTAAATGCATTTAGATATCTGACCTGAAGATGTCCATGTAAAATACACTGGCAATTCAGTTCTTGCACCCAGTTCTGGTTGCAGTTTACAGTCAGACAGATAAATATCTTTTGCCTGGAGTTGGGAAAGTGCCATTACTGCTGGCAGTTCTTAATTAAAGAGAGATTAAAAGAGCAGCAACCTGCTGATCTTTTAAAGATCTGTGTAAAAGCTGAGTTATATTGTTATATGTAAAGCACTCAGTTTTACTAAGTCATGAATTTCAAGTGTTTGGAAGAAATGAGTACTTTAAAAAATTAATTCAGGAGAAGAAATTGAATCTCTACACCTAGTTCATGCTCTTCAGTCAGTGGATGCAGGACATAAGCAAACTGAAGCTAATAAATGACATGGCTTCCTAATTAAATGCACACATTTGTTCATTTAGTGTTACGTGTTAAAATGTTTCATGCATTTATGTGCTTGACTTGGTTATCAAGTTAAATGCAAAGCTGATGTCACAGGTAACTAAGGATGCATTGAGAGTTGGGAAATATCTCTGATTGGAGTAGAAATAGATGATGTAAATGTTAGCAGGGAAGTGGCTTTGTCTCATTGAAAACATGTTTTTCCATTCAGTTCCACAAATCTGTGGAAGTGTCTGTGACTCCTGCTGAAACAGGATCCTGGGAATAATTGTGCACCTGGGAAGCTGACACTAAGTTTTAATTATTCCCCAAAAAACATGCATGTATGAAACACTTGCCAAGCCTTTTCCTGACATCATCAGCCACTGAGAGGAAGCGGCAGGCCTGCGTGGCATCAAGGAACTGAATCACAATCAAAGCTTGAAAGGGGCAGTTATTTTAAAGTCAAACATGATCAAGACATGAGTAAAACGTGGTTCAAATGAGGAAAGTAGAAGCCTTTCTGAGCCATTTTTACAGCAGCTGAATAGCTGATTTACCATTCTGTATAGAGCTGAATAGGCAGCAGAAAAGGGAGGAGTGCGATGGGGTCTCCTGTTTCACAAGGAGAGCACAGACACCAACCTTAATTAATGTCTGCCTCCATTGTGCAATTGATCATTGCAGAAATCAAAAACGCTGCATTTTACAATGGCGTAGCTAAAATTTCAAGTTAGTGTTAGGGATCTTTTGAGCTAATTAGGAATAATTTATGGAGAAGTGAGAAGTAATTTTCTAAAACATCATGTGATTTGAACTTGTTAGATTGACATATATGTAGTGAGTATATTTTTCATAAATTTTCTTGCTTGGCAGGATAATCTACAGTTCAGTGGCTAAAGACCTTAATCTATGCTACCTTGTTCATCTTCTTGTTCAGACAGAGCTGTCATTCTTAAATATCTTTAAATCCCTATAGAACCCCATCAAAGCATCTGTAACCTGCGTGTTCCACCATCATCATCCTTTCCGTTTCCTTCCCAAATGAGAATTGTTTTAAGTAATACTGATTTGGTACTTCCCCTGGAAAACACTTACTGCATTGTTAATTTTTTTTTTATCTCACTGTACTATAGCTCAATGACTGCTAAACATCACAATATAAGTTAGTTACATGTACACAGTCAGTGCCATCATGCTGTGTTGTGTAGAAGAAGGCATCGTTTCCACATAGTGACTTTGTTATCAGTTGGGTCTTGTATCCCTTGCTCCTTGGTTTCCTTTGGAGCTCTGTGTGTTAAGAGTAGAAGATATCAGACATCAACACCAGTTCACACTCTTGAACTGAGTTCATTGTGATTTTTTTCTCTTGTATCTTTCTCTTTTTACCTATTTTCTGTCATGTCCAGGCTTTGACAGCTTAGGTTCTCAAAACCATTCTTTTTAGTAATGACATTCACGTGAGCCTTATAGAACCAAGATTGTATAATAGTCAGTACAAAGCTACACAGGCACACCAACTTAGATGTTTAAAAAATTATAGATGAAGAATAACTATCAGCATTTTTCTTTTCTACAGGAACTATGCATGTGAAAGTCAAGTTCTGGAATTGGGTCTATTTCTGCTTTCTATTGGCTTGACTGATAAAGCAGAATCTGATTACTAAATTTGTATCAGTACTAAGTCAGTGGTAGTCCAAGGGCTTGAGAGGGTAGTATTGAAATTAGAAGCAGTTACATGAAATGTAATGAACTGCAATATGAAAGTCAATAGTGCTCCAAAGTTTACATTGGGAGGTTTGCTAGCAGTGAGAATACATCAACTCACGTGTGCATCATAACATTTTGTCATCACTGCCAAGACTTGGTTAAGGTAGTATATTAGAGACTGCCTTTGAAGAAAATTAACAAGTCCTTTGGCATCAAAAATGATCACATATCTCTAAACCATGGTAAAGGAAGATGGCTAAGAAAGATGAAAAACTAAGGGTCATATGGTATCATTTCTCCTGTCATGGAAGGCTGATGTGAAAACAAACTGATGGTTCTCTGTTGAGAATCAAGAGAGAAATAGTGGGCTTGCATTGCAGCACAAGAATGTTAGGTTAGACATCAAGAAAAGCTTACTAATGGTAAGTTGAGTTAAACCCTGTGTAGGTTACCTTGAAGAGTTTTGACAGCTCCACCACTACAGGTTTTTAAAATGAGATTAAGCAAATATATGTGAAAAAAAATAGGTGTAGCTGATTTTTCTCTGAAAATGGGCGTGACTTAAATGATTGGTCAAAATTTTTTTTTATGATTTGTAAACACATAGTGAGTTCTTGAACTGTAACATTTCTGAGCCAGTGGGTTTGGCATTGCAAGCCAGCTTTTATAGCATCGTAGTGCCACCAGCTGTTGCTGCATCAGTATGGGAAGTAAGTATAGAAATGGATCTGGAGGAATTCTCCACGTCTGCTTTACTTGCAGTGGCATTGTTGCTGTGCCTGAAAAATGAGTGAGGTTCATTTCTCAATGGTTTGCTAGAGCTGGAGACCCATTGAAATAGCACACAATATGGATTTACCTGCATGGGCACTGGTGGATTAGCACATAATCACAGTGTCCTGTGTATCACTGAGAGATTAAACATGATTTCAGTCACATGAGCACAAATTCATTTAGAAACTGGTTACATGTGCATTCTCCTGTTTTGTATAAAAGCTCCTCTGTCTTTGCTGTGGTTTCTTTGACTTGATCTGCAGCCTTCATCTCACTAAAGTGAGGTTCACTCTGTCAGTCAACAACAAAACTTTCCAAGAATTCTTTTGATGAAAACTAAAATAAAAATAATCACTATGTTGATGTGTTTCTATTCTTCATGGAAAGCTGATTGAAAGGGTCACATCTCTACATTTTAAATCTATTTTGTTCAGGATCTTCAGAAGAATGCCATTGGGTCCTGGTAATTTATGCCCTTACACCTTTCCCATACTTTCTCCTTGGGTGATTTCAGTTTTTGTCAAGATCACATTGCAATTTCTTGTATAAGGCATCTTTTGAATATGAATTTTCATTTCTTTCCACAAGAAAAGCTGGTATAAAGACATTCTGATTTCCTTTAATAGCTTCACTTTCCTATTTTTAATCATGGCAAACATTGAGATTATTGCTTGTGCTGAAAATAGGACGTCTGCAATCCTTGTGGCATGCAGTAGAATCCATGGGCCTGATTCTGATGTCATGTGAGCTTCTAATTACTTTACTGTTCCTAAGTTTAGTTACTCAGGATTTTTAAAGGTGTAGATGAGAATTTGAGCACAATTTTCCAGTGTCATCTGGTTTTTTGCTTTTTCCCACCCCTTTGGAATTTTTCCTCTACTCACGCTGGAAGGATTGAATTTTTTCTATTCCATAAAATATTGCTTTTGCAAAATGAACTGTATTGTTTCTAGTAGAATACCCAGTAGTGTTTCTAACATTTTCCAAGGCATTTAAATAATGAAAGTAAAAGGGCCATTACTTATACTGGTAATGGCCAGAGTAACTCCAAAACTAGGTATTTTTTCTCCAGCATAAGTTAATCTCCATTACTAGATTTATGTTGCCATGGTTCAACTGCTTTTAATGCTAAGGATAGTGAGTCTATACACTATACAGATGTGTAGACAGACCTTAAGAATCAATGTTTCTTTCTTTTTCCAATGCTTCTTGCTAGTGGAGTGATTTATGGACAGCCTGTATGTGAAGACTGAGGCGTATTACAGCTCAGTAGCTGAACAGTCAGCAGCAAATTGTTGAGTTGCCTGACTGAAACCAGGTCCATGAACCCAGATCTGCAGCTGATACCACATTTTCAGAAGTATTCCCTGCCAGTTTGACACTGTGGTGGGCTGACCTTGGCAGGCTGCCAGGTGTCCACCAAGCTGTTCTGCCATTCCCCATCTTGTCAGGACAAGGGAAGAAAAATGTAATGAGAGGCTCATGAGTAACAACTGGTACTCAAGTGCATACTTCTGGTAGCAACAGTAATTCTGTGCAAGGTTGGGCTCCCTTGCAGCTCATACAACCCAATTTAGGATTGTTTTAATCAGAAACAATGCATCACTGGGATCCTGACAGAGAGTTGGGGTTTAGGGGCTTCCAAATTGCAGAGGCTGATTTTTGCTAGCTTAAGCTGTACAGAAAGGAAGTAGTTGATTTTTGCCTTTATGCTTTAAACAATTATATAAGGTCCTAGCTGTGCAAGGTTGTGTATTTTTTTTTTAGTAGAAGACAAAGATTATTTTCATGCTACTTATTTAGATCCAGATCCAAACCACTCCAAAATCTGAATATTTAAATTTAGATGATGATTCAGTCTGGTTTTGACATTGTAGGCCATTTGCAACATACTGATCTGACAGCAAATGTTGATTTTGACATCCACCACAGTGATATTTGAGGATTATTAATAATTTTTACCTTGTATTTGATTTATTTTCAGAAATACTGGGGAAAAGGGGAGTGCACCATCTCAAAAAATGCTTGAGGAAATTTTGGGGAAAAGTGGCAGGTTATCTAACCAGTGACACTAAATAAATTATTATCTAAATAATATATATACAAGATAAATAGTAATAAAGAACTTTACAGATAATATAGTATATGCACAAATACAGTGTAAAATAAAGTACTAGACATATGTTTTACTTTCTACTTTAAGAAGTGTGCCAGTACTAAATGACAGTGCATTTCTAAAATGAATCCTTTCCTCCAAGGAAATCATAAGTTTAAATTCAATTTACATTTTAGGGAAAATGTTTTTCTTCTCTTTCTTTGTGTCAAAGAATAAAGGGGGACTTAAATTCCCCTTATCTGACATGCAAGTCCGAAGTTCCCTCATGAAATTGAAACATTACAGAAAGATGAATGTTTACCATGTTTATGAACTTCATTCTGTTTTGACAATGAAAAAGTCTTTGTTTGAATCCCAGTTTGAGGACCATGAGCATACCAAATAATTTCTATGAGCCTCAATTTTTTTAATCCACTGAATGAAATTGGTAGCAATTTTTTTGGTACTGCATAACTGAAGATTCTGAAACAAGTTCTGTCTGGGTGGACTTCACTGTTGAAGAAATCCATTGACTTCAAAGGCCTGACAACAAGGATCACGGTCTGCAGAAGGTTTTTATGTTACTTTAATCAGCATTAATGAAGTAGGAGTTGCCCTTTAATATTTTGATGGCAACATAACGTGATGGTAAAATAGTAACAGATATAGCCAAAGAATCTAAGACATCTTACTTCTTGCTCTGTCTTTCACCCACATGGCTTTAGGAGAGCACATGTGTTTCACTTCTTGCTCATCCATCAAATTTTGTGTGTCTAAGTTTGAATTCTCTGAAAATAGCTTTTCACAGTCCTGGAAAAATATTTAATGTAAAATCTGAGCAAATTAATACATTACTTCAACTTCATTGAATTCTTGTAAACTCATTTTACACATCTGTACAGACACACAAATTTTTAATGACAAATTCATTGCTCATAACCTGTTGCTGTGTTTAACAGTATGCACTTTCTTACAAGGGGAAATGGGACTGGTCTGGGTTTTTTTTTCTGAATTGGTTGTATGTGCATATTTAGAAATAGGGGGAGGGAGAAAAGGGAAAATCAAGACAAAAAGTGTGTGTGCCAGTAAGCCTTTTATAAGAGCAAAGAAATTACAATACTTAATCTAATTTTTTTCTTTTTCTTTGCTTTTAGGCAGCAAACCAGTAACCAGTCTTCTCCCGTGGTGCCTGATTTTCTTGAGAAACAAACTAAAAAGGTACTACTATGTTTATATTCTAAAACAACATCCCATTATAACTTCAAATTCCTGAGTCCACAGTTCTGCAATGTGTTCATGTCTGCTTGGCATAGCCATCTGAACATGAAACCGTTAGTGATGTTTTGAAGTCTTTGAGACAAAAGCCTGCTTGCTAAGAACTTTAGTTCTGTAGAGAGACAGGGAGGTACAGTGAATAAGAGAATCAAAAGGCTGGAAATTTGCTGCTGAGAATAAATGCTAGCTGCTCCCTGAGGTGATTTGTCTGTGCACTTCACTTTCTACAGATGTTAGAGACTCTTTTTTAGTAAGGACCTGAGGTTCTTTGGTAGCACTTTGATATCCTGCTCGAATTCAATATGTGAAATGGAGGAGTCGCTCTGTGACTTGGAGCACAGCATAGTCTTTGAAGTCTGATCCAATTTTTGCTGCTTACCATTTGATGTTGAAAGGATGAAATGGAGAAAATGTACAGTTTTTGCCAGTAACTCTGCTGAGCATATGTAAGATTAAAAAAACAAAATCCCTTGGATGATGTACTTAGAAATGTTAAGCAGATTAATACCTTCCTATAGCTTTTTCTAAAGATACAAATTAACTATGAGAGGAAATCAGCATACAGTGCATGCTATGATTTAACTGCATGAGGAAAGGGGATAAATAAGTTAAATGGAAAAAAGTAAACAAATGTTTGTGACACGGGTGCTAAGTCGGTGTTGCTGAAAGCCACAAGAATCTTGTGTAACTTAAATCTAGCATTAGATGTTTCAGAGAGTCTTGGAAAATAACAAGTTGCTCTCTATGAGATCACAGCTGTAAGTTATCATAAGCAAGTGGAATTAATACATTTCTTATGCGCCTAAACCAGCATTCTTTATTCCAGAATAATTTGGATGAGATTTCTGCTTCTCCATTTATTCTAAAACATTCATTTGAAACGAATGATTCACAATCAATTAGCCAATCCCAGACAGTTGCAGACCATCAGTTGTCAAGTCTCTTGACATCCTGTAAAAAAGGAGGTAAGAAATATATTAAAGTAGCAGAGATATTTTGTGTACTGCTTATAAGCTACATGTTGCTAGCATGTAACTTGCTTTATATATTGATGAGATCATTTAACAATTCGTTGAAAGGCAGGAACATAATAGAAAAACTTTCTTCCATACACTTTCACTCTGGAAATATGAAAAAGCCCTTAAGTCTCTGTATTACTGAGGCAAAAGTAAAATGATTTTTAAAATACACTTTCTGTTAAAAGTGTCATTACTAATCTCAAAATACCCTTTTAATGAAATCAAATCTACCTTCAAGAGCTTCAGCTTCCTTTGCCTTCCAACCTCAGAAGTCAAAGACAGTAATGAAATCTCTCCTGTTGGGCAGAATGAAAGATGACTGGTTTGTTCACAGACACAAAGATTCAGTCAGCAGTATGGGAATATCTGCAATACTTCTACAATCTATGGAGTGCAATTTTTTAAATTTTTATTTGCTGTTATGTTACTTTTGCCATGTTCAGCAAGAGTTTCAAAACTTAAAGTAAAACATTTTGACATTTTTTGAATTTTACCTCGTTTATCTTTGGATATTCCAGGAAATCATTACTTATCAGAATACTTTTCTCTTATCATGGGTTTTATAATTATCCTATCTTTGCAAATCTATGAATGCAGACTTTATTACTAGACTGTAGAATAACTTTCACAGTTTAAGATGAAGTACGTTGATAATGTGATATCTGTAACCAGAGCCAAAAGGTATATGATAGTAAATTAATTTCTAGATTAATACTGAAAATTAGTTGTTTATAATGTCATGCTATTAATTAACATTACTGTTTATTTATTTGATGGGATACCTTTTGTCACCTAAATCTATAAATATTTATCTGAATAATTAACTGCCATTTATGTGTTTAAATTTTACAGAGTTCAGTAAAACAATTTTCAATGTTTAATGTTTAATTTTCAATGTTTTACCTTTTCAATGTAAAGGTAAGATAGGTATTTATAGGGAACTTGTTCTGTTAATTCAATGGTTTTCCTATTTTAAACAGGTATAATGTGCTTTCCACGCTAAAAAGTGAATAGTATTTAAACAGAGCAGATTGCGAAATCCATTCTTCCCTCCTCATACATTTCAGTCCATATTGGTTTTGAATCTGTAGTGTGGAACTGCAGGGGAAGTTTGCATTGCTATCTTAAATTATTGCATGTTAAATAATAAACCTGTCAAACAGAAATATCTTCATTGCAGCAAATCCTCTTGAGGAAAGCAGTCAAGGCCCAAATCCATCATCTTTACTCTCACTGCATATGGTATTTTACCTTGCAACTGGTCTCCTTGAAATCTAAGACCTTGTGTCTGAGGTAAAACAATTAGAGTAAAACTGGCAGAATTACACCCTTAGCAAACATAATTCAGAACCCTTACTCAGTAATTTAGAGTGTCTTCAAAAATGTGAAATGATAGGAGAATAAAATTTGAAGAGGAGATAAATGCAACATTGATCTGAACTATTCAGACATCTATATTTAAATGAATTAGCATGCAAATGCAGAGAAGTAAGGAGTTTCCTAGATAAGCATGAAAATATGCAGATAGATGATCATATAAATCACACTTCAATGAGTAACTATTAAGAAGTAAACCTGATGAGGAATAATAACTTCTTTGGGTGCTTTTAAAAGCACGGCTTGCATTCAGAGATGCAGATGCTTTCACGTGGTGCTTAGTCTGTATTCAGCTGTAGTGTATGAAGTACACTTTTAAGCAGGTAGTATTCCTACACCTACTGTGAAAACCAAGTGAAATAGGAAATATCTCTTTGGAAGAAGAAAGCATGTATAAAAATATGTGTGCTTTACAGTGTCAGGTGATACTACATGAGCTGCTATTCACACTAAAAAGCTGCCCACTAGGTAGTCCAAACAATGCAAAGACTGTTATTTTTCATAGTGAAAAATTTTTCTGCAATGTTAGAGACTGATTTTTAGTTCTCTGTGAGTTACATTACAGACAGCACTAGTCTGCCAGCTTGGTGGTGCTTGGACCTGAAATACAAAGGCCAGTGGGAAAGGGAATGTGACAGGTTTCTGCACTGGTCCGTGACCCAGTTATGAAGCAGTCTTGGTGTTTGCTTAAGGAATAAGTCTGTATGCTTAAGCACAAAAGGAAGGACAAGCTGCTTATTTGTCTTGAGGCCTTCATAGGTGAGGGTCTAGTTCAGTCAAGGAGGTACAGAACACAAAAGGACAAAATGGTTGATATCACTTTGCATGTTTTTGTATTAATCGAGCAGTCTGTTCTCTCATATCTTGTTATCTGGCTGTCTAATAGCACGGGCTGCCTGTTCTTAATAACAGATTGGCAAAGGAAGAATAGAGAAGGAAATTTCCACAAAAATCATGCAAAGACTATACTCTGTAATTAATAGAGAGACAAAAGCCTCTTTTTCACATCAAAAGCCTTCTCACTGGGTCAAAGAAAGACTGAGCAGTATGGCCAAACCGCAAGCACAGCAAGTGCATGCATGTGCTATGGTTCTATAGAGTCACAGGGGCTGGCTTTACACTGCACAGACATTCCCCTGCACTCTGCCAGAGCACTGGGGCAAGACCAGTAAAAATGCTGAGGATTCCCTCCAATGTTTCTGCTGTACACAGTGCCTGGGCAGAGAGTCCAGTCATTAGTAACAATTAAGCCAGAAGTTAATTATTCTAGTCACAATATAGTACTGAAGGAATCGAAATAATATAATCTCCAGAGGCCAAGTAGTGGTATTCTCATAGATAAGATAGAAAGTGAGGATGTTTGAAATTATTAATGAAGAGTGCTTCATAGGGAATTGACCAATGTAACTTTGCTTCAAAGGTAAATGTGACAGATTTTCTGAGATGCAAAGGAAATATGTTTGCAAAAGGAAAGCTAATAGTAGCTCTGCATTGACCAAACGATGACGTATTTTTTTTGCTTAGCGCAGACATTTTGAACAAGTGAGAAAACACACAAAGAGTCTCTGGCCATGGACATTCTCTCATGGGAGAACAATGTGACTAATGGATATGTTCAGTTTATGCCTTGCACCCTACATTGCAATGCTGAAACTTTGTGAAAGGTAGAGAAATTTGCCAGGATTCTGTGAGGTCTGGAAGTATAGTCTTCAGTGTTGTCTGTAGCCACAGTGTGGGGCAGTCAATAGTCCATTTCAGTACAGCCTTTGATTTTAGATTCTTTAATCTTTTATATTTTCAAAATTAGTGGAAATTAGGGCTTGGTATGTTTCAAGCTGGAGTCCCATTAGTCAGTGACCCATTTTTTAATGTTTTTCTTGCAGTTTGTTGGGGTTTTTTTTAATGTTGATAATTTTTTCTCTTCCTTTCTGGTAAGCCAGTCATAAAATGGGGTTTGGTGAATGTAGCGGTGCTGGGTTTGGAAAAATGTATGAAGTCATTGGGTTTTGCACTGATGAAGGACAAGCAGATAATTAAACATGTCAAGTTACTGCTTGATGGGGAGGAAAGCTGCTGCCCACCTTGCCCACTGTGGACAGGTTTTGGTAGGGGCATTGTGGGCATTGGAGACATTTTTCCCAAAATGTTGCTCTGTGGTTGTCGTCACACAGATGATATTTACAGGTTCATCATCCTAAACAAGAAATTAAAAATAATGATGACTTCATTAGAAGTTCAGATTTAACTGCAGTTTTAAAGAAGTGATCCAACTTTAATGCTAAGAAGCATGATCCTGTTAAAATACCCAAGCCAAAAAGAACAGTGGCTTGGATGTTTGATCTTTGCTTCAGAGTACAGTTTTCTTTGTGCCAGACTTTATTATTGAAAATACTTTAAACTGCCTCAATTCAAAGTACAGTCTTGATTCAATGTCTTGTGCTTGCAAGTGAAAGGTGCTTAAATATAGAGAAGTACGTTACACTACATGGTAGTTTAATGTTGCAGTAGAGTTTTAACTCTGTCTCATTTCATTCTTATTTTTACATTTTTTGAAAAAAAGTTAATGATGATGGCAAAGCAATAATCAGTAGTGACTTGGAAATGGGGGCACTTTTTATCCTTGTATTCACAGAAATTCAATATCCCAGCATGACTGTGATATCATAGTATTAGAGTAAAGAACAGGAAGCATCTCACGCCAAATGTGGTATCAAGGTCTGGGTGTGCCTTGTAAGGAAAGATGCCACTTCAATTTGTGCAAATAGAGAGAGATCAATCCAAGCCATTCAGCTGTTTGTGTAACTCAGCTTCCTGTTTGATTTCATTATAACAAACCTTCCTTTTTAAGTAAAAACAAAACCACTGCTACGTGATGTACTGTGAAATACTGCATGAACTTTCAACTAGTTTTCACTGGCAGATGGGATGATATTGACACATAATGCCATTCCTTTCAGGATCCTATCACTCGGGAATTTAAAGGAAGGAATTTGTAATCTATTTAGAATTACTTTTGGTTGTTTAAACAGGAGTTTAGTTTCATCATTTTTAAGCTCTCCACTGAGGCTAATCTTGCACTGAGGGAATATAAATCATGAAAAACTTGACCATAGTCAGTAAATCATAACAGTGAGCAGAATCAGGTCTCTTGGTTATAAAAAATTGACATGAAAAGTTTTCTACATATCTGGGGTTTAGGGGAGTTTGGGGCAAAAGGGTGTGGAGTGTGAGTCCTGTGAGGAGCAGCTGAGGGAGCTGGGATGTTTAGCCTGGAGAAGAGGAGGCTTGGGGGGACTTTATCACTCTCTGCAACTTGCTGGAAGGAGGGTGTAGCCGGGGGTGGGGGGGGGGGCAGGCTCTTCTCCCAGGTAACCAGCGACAGGACAAGTTTTAAGCTGTGCCAGCAAAGGTTTATGTTGGACATTAAGAAGAATTTCTTCACAGCAAGGGTGATTAAACATTGGAATGGACTGCCCAGGGAGGTGGTAGAGTCACTGTCCCTGGAGGTGTTTAAGGAAAAGACTGAATGTGGTACTCAGTGCTATGGTCTAGTTGACCAGGTGGTGTTCAGTCATAGGTTGGATTCAATCTCAGAGGTCTTTTCCAACCTAGTTGATTCTATGGTTGTGTTTCTGTCATTATAGGAAAGGATAATCACCTTTCTAGGCTTGTGAGGCTGCATGGTTATACAGGTGAATGCTCTTGGGGAGCCTGGTACTGTGCATTGCATTTCACATGGTGGGACCCTGCAGAAGCCCCTAGGAGGGACCATCACCTCCCACCCAGTGGAAACCCTGAATTTTTGCTTTCTGGAATTGTACAGGAGCCTTTTAGCCTCACGAGCCATTAGGGTGAGAAACAGTACTCATTTTCAGGATTTCAGTTCTTTACCATATAATTCAGTGGGAATTTAGAAAATCTAACTGCAAACATAAGTGACATCAGTTGCACTTCTCTTGGCCTTATGTAAATTTTTCAGCTGAGACTTGCAGTGATGATGTTTGCATTCTGAACTGGTTCACCCATCAGTGGTTTCTGTTAAATCTTTTGCTACTCTGTAATGGCATGATATGCAGCCTGAATTTTGCCAAAGTATCAGACCAACAAATCTGAAAAGAAATTGGCTGTTCATAAATCTTTCTTTACTGCACAGCTTCTTAATTGTTTTTTTCCCCTCCAACAGGCAAAGACACAAACAGTGGCAAGTGATAAATACAAGCTTTGATTTGTTAAACACATGTTAGCTCTATGTTTAGCCCTAGGCAGTGAATTTCATTATAGGCTGGTTTACTTCTGGATTCGTTATTGCGATTGCTTCCAATTCAAAAAGATTTGACCTGCAGCCACGACTGATTAGTATCAGAGGTGAGAGATAAAATAAGATGCAAGTAAACTGCAGAGATAAATTGCAATAGAGTTCTCCAGAGACAACTCAGTACTTGTTCTATGTAAAACAAGTTGAAATTCAGCTTGTAATGACTGCATTGTGATAAAAATGGATTGCAGAACTCTCTCATTGAAATATCAAAAAATACAATAAGAAATCCAAGAAATTTAATGAAGTTGAATAATAAGTACATGATAATGCTGTGCCAAAACCATGTAGGTTTGAATAGGGGTTCAGTTTTTCCTCTTAACACATAATGTCCACTGGTCCAAGCTGCTGTTCAGCTGCTCTTTCTTTTCATTTTCCATCCACAACATACAGGTTTGTTTGAATACTTCTTTTTGTTGTATCTTTGTGAGTAGTTAAGTTTTTTGTCATGCAGCACTTCACTATCCTGTTGTTATTGTTTGAAAATTCTTTATTCCCTATCAGCCTTATTTTTGTTATTTTGCCACAGTTACTAGTGCTCTGAATCAGCAGCATATCTCAGATGACTGATGTACTCTGGCATATAGTGTTGCTCCTAATTCATTACTTTTCTGTTTCTAGAAAAACCACACCATTTTTTTAAGTAAACTTGTTTAGCGTTAGTACAGCAAAAATAACTCTAATAATATTTTCACAATGGCTTTTTTTTTTTTTTTGCAAATTGCAGAATTTTTAAACTTTTTCTTTATTTCTGGGTATTTTGTAAGAAAAAGAGTAAGACCATTCATTGTTTGCTTTTATAGAGCTGTCATTTAATCTGCTAGCTGCATGTTACCAAACAATTTCTGGATGTTTGCTGGTATTTAAAAATCTGAATTCACTCTATTGAATTCCCCACAACTGAGTAGTAATAGCTGGGTTTCACATCTTTCTAGAAGACACTGTATCCTTTCACAAATTATTTTTATATTTTTTCATAGATACTGTGAAGAGATAACATGCTAGTAAAAGCAGTAACATAATTAATGTGATGTTGCAGAATGTTACATGAGGTGTGTGGGGTAGTTCAGAAAGTACCATAACAAATTAACTTCTACTGTATTTTGTACAGGTTTGGATCTTTTTCCTCTCTACTAAATTTGAGTTATTATTCTAGTGGATTGTGATTAGCTGCTGAAAATCATATACAGCTCAGTAGAAGCCCAAACCATGGCATATAAAATGCATGGCTGACCAATGCAAATAAAAAAACCCAAAAAACTGAAACAACTCTGACAAGTAAAGGATACTGAGGACAAAATGTTTGTAACCACATATGTGAAGATGTAGATACTACAAGTTACTCATAGATATGGTTTGATAAATAGATATTCCATTCACTAAATCATGAACTGGTTCTGAGGTGTTTGGGTGGAAAAAAATTGCCTTATGTGACTTATTCATTAGCTCTGCTCATGACAATGACTGTATTACTTGGCTGTCCATCATTACTTCTCTCTACTCACTGGAAGTATTTAGTATTTCAGTTCTGTCATGGATAACCTCAGATGATTCTAATGATTATGCTGAGTAAAGCGATAGCCAATAGTAGCTTGTTGCAGTAATTGTGAGCTTACAGAGCTCCCTTCTGACCTGAGGCAAGGATAATCTTTCTGGAGGCTCTTTCATGCCTATGGAGAGAATTCCAGGAAGAAGTTGTTGTGCTCGAGTGTTGGCAGTACAGCAGAATAATAATCCCACACCCCTACCTTCCTGGCTTATAACACCTTTCCCCTGAGGGAAGGTCAGAGTACCAAAATCACAGGAAGTATTGTTACTGATGCCAGTGGGAAAAAGAGAAGCTGCTTTCCTTTGTGTGGTCAGGCAGGCAACAAGCATATCTTAATCATAACACAACATGTGTAAAAGAAAAGTTTTATGAATTCTAATATTTCTTTTCCTAAAAATACCTCAGTACCTGTTCTTTGTCCTTAAGGTTTGTCCTGCCTTGTACATGTGAAAACAAGAAGCACAACTGTGTAATTACTACGTATTGCCTCTCGCTTGTCAGGTTGGTCTGCCCTACCAGGCTAAGTCTGACAGGGAGAATGCAGACATGACTAACAAGCTGAATAGCAGTAAGAATACCCATGAAGATTTGATCATCTTTAATATTGATATTTTATATGTCTTTAATATATCCTTCTTCATCTGACTGTCTTACATTTTGTTGAGAATCAAACATAGATAATGCATGTGATTGCCTGGTACTAAAAAGTTGGAAAGCTGTGCCAGCTCTTTACCTTCAGTTACAGCTAGTTTTTGTCCTAGGAGGAGCTTCTTCAATTCTTTGTCTGTGGCTTTGTGAGTGTAGTGCTATTCTTGGGACTCCGTCACACCAATGTGCTTATGTTGTATCCTGCACACACACAAAAGTTACATTCGAAATAGGGGAAAAATATTACATTGTTCCAGCCTCTTTTTGTAGTTCTGGGATTTGCAAACACCAAAAATGCCCTGCAGCAAAGTGGTGCAATTGTTTTTTCTGCATTCTTTTAATGTTGTTCTTTACTGCATATTCTTAGTCACGATAAAGAGCATGACTTTCAAATGAATAACAGCAAGCCTGTCAGTTTTAAAGGGCTTACTTGGAAAGAAAAAAAACAAACCAACAAGTTTGCTGCAGGTCTTAAAAAAAAAAAAGCTAATTTTAGTAGCAGCATAAGATAGGTGGAGTTTCAAAAATTCAGAACAACTAGTTGCTATAGTTAAAAATTGGTAAAAGGGCTACTTGTGTAACAAAAATCTTTGACCTGTTGATTTGTTTTCAGAGACAGGAGAATTCAGGTCTGCATACTGTCTCACCTAATGTCCCAAAAGGGCACAGGAACAAGATTTCCGTTTGGGCTAGCCCCTCATATTTTGCTCATCAGACTTTGAGACTAAGTGATATCAATTTCTTTCATCTCTTTGTTGTCAATGTGCTTCCAATTAATATTTCATTCATAAGAAACTGATAAATTGGAAGTTCTTAATCTCCTCACGAGGATTTGCTCCTTGCAATGGTATTCAGAACAGCTGTAAGTTCAAGTCTATAGTATATATCAGTTTTCTGACTGCATATCCAGGCTCACACTTTGTGCCTTTTGATCATTGGTTTAGGGCCCAAGAAGAGTAAATTCCTCTAAATTCCTCAGCTTCATATCCAAAGGAGCTTAGGTGCTTTAGAAAAATGAAATTTTGCATGACTATATTTAGATATTTATTTGTAAACCATAGTCTACTTAAAAATATTCCCTGGGAAGAGCATAGTCATCAGACAGCCACAGGCAGACATGTCTCAGGGCATTGCAAATGAAGTAGGGTTTTCATTATTGTCTTTCATCATCGTAAGCAACTACAACCTAAAACTTTCAAAATCAGATTGCCTACATGGTAGTAGCATGCCACACAAGCTAATCATTGGCACATATTGAAGAAAATCACTGCTAATCCACAGAACTCTCTCTTCTTGTCCCACCCACAAAATAAATATGCACAGTCAGAAAGCATCTGCCAATTTTCTGCTTAAATTCTGTAACTTGTTTGCAGAATTGTAGTCACTTTTGGTGTGACTTGCAAGGAAAAAAAAAAGAAAAAAAGAGGAACCAATCTAATTTTTTTTGAAAGAGATTATAACCGTAAGGCAGAAAATGGTGACCATGGTAGATGAAACAATGCTGAACTTCACATGTAGGGAAAACGTGTGACAGAAATGGACAGACATCATGGAATTAAAACCAAGCCAGAAGTGGAGGGAAGAGGGAATATGCCATCAAAGAAGAAAACCTGTGCAGACAAGCATGATAGAGGAAGAAGCAAATGAGATGAAAAATGAATGAGATACTGTTCAATTTCAGTAAGAACAGAAGGCTTGGTAGCCTTGGCAAATGTCCTGCTGCTTTCTGTAGCATTTCTTTGCTCATATCTAGTTTTTCAGGAAAAGTGTAATTCTAGTTTAGAGCATTTGAAAGGAGAATTACAATTCATTCTCTGTTTTAAAAGGTAAAATCTTTTTAAATGGCAATACTTACCCAACAATTTTCTTTGCTGTACTGCCCAGAGTATTGCATCCCAGTTTGCAACACTTTCTATCATTATTTGCAACATCGGGGGGTTTTTTTATGCTTAGGAAGCCTGTGTCTCTGAAAGGGTAGAGCATTAATTGGTCCAAAATCTTTGAAAATAAAGAAGAGACCAGATTAAATAAGGGAAATTTTCCCTTGTGTAATAACAACCTTTTCTTCAGTGATCCTTTTTTGTGTTCTGTTTATGAACTTTGGAAGCTAACCAAACAAACAAAAAAAAAGATAACAAAGAATGTAAGTATCTATCATCTCATCAGGAGAAAAGACAAGGTAAAACACAATACTCTAGATAGTACAGTGAGTTACACAATTAATTCAGCCTTAAAACAAGTTTCTAGACGTTAACTGAGACAGGAGGAATTGAGATTGCCCCCGCTGGATTTCTAAGACTTACTGTCTTACTTTATGTATTTCACTATTACATCCATTGCAGCTGTACAGCCATGATGTTTTTGTCTTTGCAGACAAGGACTGAAGACATTTTCTTTGTTATTTCATAATGTTATTTTTACTTCCTCTGTTTGTGCCCATCTCCATGTTCAGTGTTTGACTTAAGTAAAAGCTTTACATTCTTAAATTTAGTGATGTTTAGTGTCAAGCCTAAATTCATTAATCTGTGACTTTATGACCTATGATTAAATATATGACTTTATTACTGTAAACCCTTGAGAAGGACTTGAGGGTTCTCATGGATGGAAAGCTGGACATCAGCCAACAGTGTGAGCTTGTAGCCCAGAAGGCATGGTTCCATCAGAAGAGGAGTGGCCAGCAGGTCAAGGAAGGGGATTTTTCTCTTTCACTCTGCTCTGATGAGGCCACACCTAGAGTGCTGCATTCAGCTCTGGGGTGCTCAGCACAAGAAAGACATGGACATGCTGGGGTGAGTCCAGAGGTGGCCATAAAGATGATGAGAGGGCAGGAGCGCCTCTTCGACTAAGACAGTCTGGGAGAACTGGGGTCATTCATCCTGGAAAGAGAAGGTTTCTGGGAAACCTCATTGCAGCCTTCCAGTGCTTTAGGGGGGCTTGTGAAAAAGAGGGAGAGCAACTTTTTGCATGGGCAGATAGCCATAGGAGAAGGCGGAACCATTTTAAACCAGAAAAGGACAGATTTAGATTAGAAGTTAGGAAGTTCTTTACTTACAGTGTGGTGAGGCACTGAACAGTCTGCCCAGAGAAGTTTTGGGTGTCCCCTCCCTGGAAGTGTTCAAGATCAGGTTGCACAGGGCCCTGGGCAATCTGGTCTGATGGGTGACGTCCCTGCCCGTGGCCGAAGATTGTAACTAGGTGATTTTTAAAATTCCTTCCAGCCCAAGCTTTCTATGATTCTATGGCTTTCTGCATCTTATCTATCTTTCCAAATGTAATGGAATGTTGGCAAGGGCTTTAAATCAAGTTCACACTATTCTAGAGCTTTTTGTGGTAGCTTCTTGACATCTTATGATTACACAGTGTGATCCACAGCAGAGGATGTGGATGTGCCTTTCTTTCTGGATATAATTCTTTAAAAGTAACAGCCTTCAGCTCTATTGATAGTTGCTTTTGAGAACCAGAACCAGATTTATTGTTTGAGTTAACAATTTAGGATCGATATTTAAGGTCAGCCTTTATCAGTGGGTTATCAAGATCTTTTGTCCCTTGTTGCTGAATGAGTGTGTCCCAGATTGGTCTCTGGTTAAAGCCTTTAGCTAGTGAAGTAATAATAACAAAAAAAAAGAAACCCTTACTGGAAAAAAAACTTTGTGTTCTTATGTTCTTTCTTTATGCTCTGTTAAAAAATAAAATAAAATTAGTGGCAGATGACATACATATTCCCTTAATAATTTCAAATGCTGCAAATAAGAAATCCCAGGAATAAGAGCTGCATTGTCTGCCTTTAGGTTTGTAGTTGCTTTACTGTAGTCAGAAAAAACCAAACTCAGGAAGTACATGTGCTCTGTAAGACAGCTGAGTTTAACTGTAAAGGAGTTAGAGTTATGTCTACCATGTGCTTTGCAAGCCAACTGGAAAATTGCAAGTGCTGATTTGATGCAGGACGAATGTCTCTCATAACCTCTGAGAAGGTACAGCAGAGGAAGATGTCCCTATATCTGCAGAGTTTGCTCCAGTTCAACATCAGCTGAAAATGGGAAAGACTAGAAGATGTGGGAGAAATATTATTCCTCAGGGACTGCAACCCTTTATCCTGGTGGCTTTTGTTCAGGTTTGTGCTGCCCTGCCTTAGAATGATTCCTATCCTGAGACAAGTAGGAACAAAGAAATGGAGCTGGCTCTGCATGCAGTGAGCAGGCCCTCTGTGCTAGGGATGTTCTTCTCTGAAAAGGCCTCAGGGCAGCTCTAAATTGGGCCTATTATGCTCAACATCATCATGCATCTTCATGCTGCACCATGAACAAGCATGGCTGGTCTGTAAATCTAGCCCATTGTATCTGGACTACATTTGTTAAACTAATGCTTGGGGTTTTGTCTGGCTTTGCTCATACCAATACCGGAACATTGAGTAAGAACAGCAAATCAGAAACAAAAAACACAAGCGTTTTAAAATATTGTTCCCACAGATTTGAGCCCCAAGTGTGTTTTATATAAACATTTTGAATTGTGGCTGGATTTTTGACCAGATTGTTTCCCCTGAAGGATCTTGTGAAACAAAAACAAACTGAACAAAACAAGTTTTGGTGGGATGGGTCTGTGCTTGTTTTCATGTAAGCTGATGACAAAGCTCCGAGCAGAAAGGCAGCAGTGTGCTGGAGTCTGGTGTACATTGTGTTCTGCATATTGCCAGCTGACTTGCCAGGAGTGATCTAGAACTGAAACAAGAATCCATTTTCACTAGGGCAAAGGAAAAGAAGTCATCATTAATCTAAAACAATTTGGCTGTTTTAAAACAATAGACTTGGTTGACATGATATCCTGCTTGTGGCTACTTCTCATGTGAGTGTGTGGCCTGTGATAGGTCAGGAAGGTGAGCACTTTTGAGAACTATCCTATCTCTTGTATGACCCATGAAAGTAAAGAATATATCACTGTGCCCTCTGTGCTTCAGTGTGGGTATATAATCTCACAAAGGAGATGAGGAAGTGGTTTGCTTTAGCATGAAGCTGTTTCCAGTGGAATTCTAAGGTTATATTTATGTGAATGTGCCATGCATCATGGGATTGTAGTGAAGGAAGCAGAAGGTTTCCACATCCAAGTGATGGAAAAAAAAAATGGAAAGTGAGGAATGCTTTGCTTGTAATAGCTGTTTGAATTTATTTTAATGGGGTCACTTCCATGAAATACTGTAATGCAGTTTCTGTGGATGCTGTATCATTGAGCAAAGTCTGCTACCTGAAGCAGAGGTGAGAGTGAAGTCCCACTGTGTAGTATTGTGCTTAAGTTTCAAGACAGGAGACTGGGAAATAGTGATACAGCTTGTTAATGGTATTGCTTGTCAGACTTTTTATTTAGCTTCAAATTTGAAAGAGCTACTCCTTTATTTCTAAACCTTCACATTTGCATCCCTTTGATATGAAATACTTGTGAACTAACTAGAGAACAGAGCTGTGAGTTCAGTAGCCAAGAGATCCTTCATTTATTAACATAGAATTTCACAGGCTTGTGTGCAACATCTCCTTGTTCTGCATATAACAAATGCAGCAGTCAGAGGCAGAGGTTCATCACAAAGGTCCCAGTACTTCAGGGTGTGGCAGTGGTTACCCACACATCTTGTTTAGCGTTATAACAATCATTGCCTAGGACCATTCAAATTTAAAAAAAAAATTGAAATCTGAATTCAAAGTAACTGCTTAGAATTAGATGTTTATAGTACAACTTGAAAAGTAAATGGGTTGAAAAGTATAGACAATATAGCATGGCTGTGAACAGACTTTCCTATTTGATAATTTTCTTGTTTAAGACAAAGATAATATATATATATGTGTTGTGAAACAGTAATGAGCAGTAATTACGATTTAAGTACATAAAGCATTTAAACTGTAATAACTAACTGCTGCATTGTCCCCTACAGTGCCATTAAGACACTTAAAGGGGAAATTTAAATTACTTCTAAGACATTCTGTTACCTAGTTACTCTAAACACAGTTGGGGATATACAGTTGCTGCTTCAATTACTAGCACCTTACTAATTATGCTTTTGCAAGTAACTGTGGGAAAACATTTTAATTTAGTTGCATAGAAATTTCAAAATAATATTTGTCGTGCTTATCAGACTCCTGAAAATTTAAGAACTCTGATGTGCCCTCTTTTTGGTATATGTGTATGACTATGGCCTACAGATTTATGTGAAATATGTTGAATTTTTAGTGTGGTTTTTGCAAGATGGCATTTGGAAAAAGAAGTCTGCACTGAACTGGCAACTTAGGCTATATCTGCAGTTAGAAGACTTTGAAACTGTAACTGTAGTGCAGATGTATGACAACAAATTTCCTTTCTGGAAAGACATGCATCATAGGAAAGTTCTTAAAGCAGTTTGCCAAATGGATTGAGTTGTCCAGGTCAAAAAAACAACTGTGTTTCTGGCTGAGGACTTCTGCCAATCCAGATGATGTCAAGAAATAAATGCATTGGTAGCCTTTGCTGGTATAGACTATGCCTTAAACTAGACTGTTATTCAGAGCAAGGGCCTTTTTTTTTTCTTTTTCTTTCACTGCCCTGACTGCTATGGACCTTCTGCTTGGTGTGCACTCAGGGAAGTCATGGTTTATACGTTGTACCATAGGATTAAAGAGCTCACGCTCAGGTTTTCATTTTGAGTGGACCATGCCAAGCATGGCCTCGTGATGCAATTTAAAGAGGAGTGATGTGTGCTCTTAGATGTATTTGAATAAGCACCAGTATTTTGTCCTGTAGATTCCTAAAATAACTGAAATAAAAATAAAGTTCTAAATATATCAGGCTGTCAGGTTTCTGTCCTGTACTCAGAGCTCAGTCAAGATAGTGAAGAAGGTCCCAGTGGATTTTGGATAAGATCAGAAAAAAATAAAAATAAGAGGAACTAAATGGACCCTGCTGTGGCAAATTTCCCAAAATATGCCTTTTCTGATACTGAGGAATAATTTTTATTTTCCAAACAATTTTCTTGTAGTATTTCTCAGCAGACACAGAGTTTTCAGGGCTGAAAGGTAGGGAATGGATACCTTACACAGGAACTGCACACATGCTCTGGGGCAGGCAATGTGCTTGCAGCTGGGCAGCATCCTCCCTCCACCTCTCAGAGCATGGTAGTACTGAGTAAGGTTTGGTTTCCACAACTACATTTGCTTAATTTTTCCTGAAAACTCTCGGCATACACTTCAGCAGTATAATGTAGGCAGAGAAATTTGACAGGGCTAGCTAAAAATATGATATATTATAGAAAGAGCAAATGTAAAATGATTGGCTAGACTTTTGTTTTCAGACTAATACATTCATGAACCATATTAATTCAACACTAAATCCAAATGCTTCCCATATCATTGGAGATTATGTACAGTGTTAACAGAGGCCAGTCTCGTGTATCCTCTTTGCCCTTTTTTTGTATTGATAAGTCCCATAAGTTTCTCCTTTCTGCTTAACCATAATGTGCAGACAAATGGAAATGCACGCAAATGCAAGTCTATTCATCAGCAGTGTGCTATGGTGTTGGAAAAACTATAGATTAATTAAGATAACAGGATATTCTGTAAACTTGAAAATAAATCACTCTGGTTTTAATGTCTTACATTGAAGGTGAGTTTTTTAAAAAAACGATAGTGTTCTTCTAAGGCAGTGCATCTCAATTAGCTCAACCTGTGGAAACATTCTTTTCCATACAGAAATTAAATTCATTGACCCCTTTTATGTACATGTTCTTTAATGGCCTTTTGCTACTTTTAATGTCAATTTTAGGTACAGCTGAAGCTTAACAACTGCAGTTTATGTGGTCATTATATAATTCATCCAGATTGATCAGTTTAATATCTGATTTTTCAAGATTTCCTCACAATTCTGGAATTTCAGCAATGCAGATATTTTCCTTTTGCCCAAGGCAATAATAGATGTGGTGTGCAAACACTGCTTTAAAGAGGGTGTCTGTCTGCTGATTTACATATTTTAAAAGTATTAAGATCAAAAGTAATGAGAATTTAATCCATATGGCATGTAAAAGATAAATAGGAATATTAATACTGTATCAAATACTAATTAAAGGAAACACCAGTCCTATTTTTAAAATCTTGCATGCAGATGAAAAAGAAGTCATTGCAAAGTTAAGATCTGGTTCTTAAAGAAATTAAGAATTTTTTTCAAGCCCAGATTGTAACTGAGACTGGGTTCATATGCTGGGCTAAATTCTGTTTGCATAGTACTTCTCAGTGTCACTGGAGTACCCCTTTCTTTCAAAGTATCTCATGTGGTTCTAAAACTGAAAACTGCCATCAGCTTTACTACCAGCTTTTAATATGGAAATTCCCTTTCATTATCCAAGAAGCTGAAATACCAGTGTTTTCTAATGCCTAAGTGTACATGTCTAGGCTCTAAAATAGCTGATTCATGGGAACCCAGTTGGATTTTGATCAAGTCCTGTGTGCAGATTGTAGCAGGGGGTGAAGAAAATGTTGTCATCTCCTTCGAAGAAAACCTTAGACAAGAGTGGTCAAGATGAGCCGTAAGTTTTCTGTGTCTTTGGGCTAGATTTAACTTCTGTCCTTCACTGTTATGGAATTTGTAGGTGAAAGTACCTTGGAACGTGTGCTCCTGGTAGAGTAACAAGTACTCAGAAAAACTGGCACTGGTTGTACTGGAGTTAGAAGCTTTAGTGCTGTGCCAACCTAACACTCCACACACACACAAATCAGCCATAGCTAGACATGTATGTATCATGGAGACACATTTAGAGCTTCATTATTTCTAAGACTGTAGACCTTCAGATCTCTATTAAGCCTTCGTTATAAATATTAAAAGGTAGGGTATACTTTTAACAGAGGAGTTAGCTTGCAGTGAGAAGTTTCCTTTGAAATATGAGAAAAATAAACAGGGAGAGCTTATAACAAGTTTTGCTGGTACTGCAGAGTCTTGTAAATGAAAGAATAAATGTATCATTTGCTGTAGGAGGCTAAAAAAAACTTAGAGTGAATAACTAGAGTGATTTTTCTTCATTTGCCCCTTGCAGAATATGTGTACACCAAAGCTGTCTAGACACAGCTGAGCCTGCCAGAGTGGAGAGAAAAGTCTAGAATGTTAAATCTTGCTTAGTCTTGTGCATTACTTTAATTCTTTCCTGTCTGTCTGTGGTTCCTATGTGTTTCTATGTAACTACAGCAAGTAGTTATATATCACTATAGAGTAAATCTTGCCCTCCACATTTCATTTGAGGAAATGGGCTATGATCAGTAGACTATTTTCTGCTTAGAGGTGGCAGTGACTCTACTGTAGATGGCTATAAGACACTCTGCAGATTGCATAACCTCCAGTGTTGCTGCTGTGTTCCCTTCAGCCAGATCAGAGTGGTCAGGACAAAGTTGTTTTGGCAGCGGATCAACAAATCACAATTCTTCTGCAACCTTCCATCCACTTTGAAAGTGCTACACCATTCTAAAGAAAATGGTACAGCCACACATCAAGCATGGGTCAGTTGTTCCATGCATGCATGGAGCAAAATTGTCCAGGAACTGTCCTCTTAATCCAAGGGGCAACTTGGATTAGATGTAGAAGGAAAAATGCAGTCAACTAGAGAAAGGATGTGAAGGAGAGTGCTGTAAAACATTCCCAGATGCATGTATGTAAAGCCAGTTTAGCCAATCTGACAGATCATAAGTGGGGATATAGACCCATCTGCTTCTTGTCCTCTTCCAGGAAATATTAGGTAGATGCAGTAATTGCACACTGTGCCCCTTCTTTGCAGTCAGTCTAAGGATGATTTTGCAAAGGTACCAGCCCAGGTACATCTAGAAGAAGCTGAGCTTTGTCCTGGGTAAGTTAATGCTTTTTTCCCTCAGTTATAATTTCAAATATCTGGCAAGAGTGCATTGGCTCTGTGCCTTCTGAGTCACGGTCTCCCTGGGAAGGAAGGATGTGGTTAAGCTCACTGAAGTTGTTTTGTGGATTGCTGAGTGGCTACAGGGCTTTGTATCCCAGGTGTGGGTTTTTTTCTGTTCACTTTCCTGCAGAATAGCCCAGGTACTTTTTTTAGTAGTTTATGTGTATTTTGTAAAAGACCTTTTAAATATTGAATACATTTTCATTTTCAGTGGAAAATTAAAACATAGCAGTGTATCATCATGGTTCATTCAGTCTTGAAGCAATTTTGAAATGTTAACCGAAAAAAATCTATCTGCCTTGGAGCATTTTTTACTTCAAACATTCCATGAAAATATTTTCCTGAAACTCTTCAAGTATTTCCAAATATTGAAGAAGAGAGATGACTTTCTGAGTATTGGTGATGGGTAATGCAGATAGTATCAAGTTCACATTTAAAAAAAAATAAAGTAATGTAAGCATTACAGTGGGGGGAGACTGACCAGCATCACTTGTCACTGGCACAGGCTGACACATTGCCAGTGCCAATTTACATTCTGACAGAGGTGTTGTAGACACCAAATAAACAGGTAAGCAGTTTTACAAGCAGAGACAAGAACCAAAGAGAAGTAAGCAAGTGGCACAATGAGTAGTTTTGGAAATAAATGTACAGATAGGTATTTTCTTCCCTCCCCACTCCATTCCCTCCTCAGCCCCATCTTGGTTTAGATTTTGAAATGGTTTCTAGTAGCCATGCTTCATTGCCCTTTTGAGAGCTAGGGAAGAGTAAATTATGGTGATTGAAAGAGGGATAATCAGCTTTTCCCTTCAAGACAGGATGATTTCCTGGAAAAGGAAGATGTTTCATTCCTATAGTGTAGTACCTGTAGATATATTTGGAATGTACTGTTGCCTCTGTATCTATCAGATAATAAAACTCATCTTGGATCAGCATTAAGGTTAGCTTAGTGACCTCTAGAAATTTATTAGGCAGAAGTTTATTCTTGGAGTTTATTGTGGTTCTGAACCTAAATGCTTTTTTTACATCCTTCCTTGACTTTTGTAGTTTTTGTCTGGATAATTCTTAGCCCTGTCCTCCAGCTGGAGGAGCAAAGTACTTCCTAATCCCTGCCTGTGGATGTAAAAGATCTCTGCTTCTTTCAGGGGGCAACTCAGAAATCTGAAGCCCTTATTCTCATCATATCCTCCTCTGTATTTATGATAGCTTTATATCTGTATTCCAGGAAAAAAAAAAATAGATTCTGGTGAACTTCTACTTGGAGATGAGCCCAAATGAGTAGAGCTGGATTGAAAAGATGCTAAATCCTAGAGCACACACTACTTCCTAAGGATGGTGCCTGTGTTGCCTTTGGGCTGTGGTTTCCAATCTAATTGCAAGACAAGGACAGTCTCCCAACAGCTCCAACACCTCTGTGTAGTAGAAGTTCCTTCTGTGAGCCTGGGTTGTGTAACACCTCATGTTTACAGGTCTGAATGCTAGGCTCTAGTATTTGCTGTGGATCAGTGTCATTGGGACAGCACTACTGAGCTGAGCAGCTGGGTCACTAAGGTAGCAAAGCAGCATCTCAGTCAACTCAGATAATACTCAAGAACAAAAACTCATTCAAACTGTACTTGACACAGCCATTTCTTCCATACTCAGCCAGATCTTTTGCAGGACATGCTATCATTTTATTGGCCATTTTTGCACCTTTCCTGAAACCTGGGTTCTCAGTACAGACACGTGTGGATTTTTCTGCCTTTGAGATAAAAGGCTTCCAGAAGACTGTGACCACTAACTGGTAGCTATGTGTGTGATATGAGTATTACTGATTATTTGTAGAAGTCAATCTGTGCAAAGCATAGTCTGAGACATTTTTCATGAATCTCTGAGCATAAAAGAGGTTTTGAATATTGAAATGTTCCTGAGGTTCAGGTGCTATCCTGCTAGATGGACAGGATATTGTAGCTGGTGTCTGGTGCTGGAAGATGTCTTTCCTGGGTGTTACATGCCAGTTGACAGAGCAGCTCAGAGAAGCAGCCTGCAATTTCTTCAGCCTCCTCATCTTGTGCCTAGGCACTGCAAGATGCCTCTGTGTATGTTTAGGTTTATTGGTTTGTGGAGGATGTAATGCTTAAGAATGACAGCATGCCCAGAGAAGCTATGGATGCCCCATTCCTGGAAGTGATCAAGGCCAGGTTGGATGGGGCTTTGAGCAGCCTTGTGTAGCAGAAGATGTCCATGCCCATGGCAGAGGGGATGGAACTCGGTCTTCAAGGTTACTTCCAACCCTAACCCCAGGCTATGATTCCCTAGAAACTTCCCTTAATGCAAGCTTTGACTTACGAAGTGAAGAACAAAGGTATTTCTGGGGAATGCAGGATATAATAAGACTGTGCTTTATTTAATCATAGTTAAAGGAAAATTAAATGAAAAATTTTGATTTTATTTCAGTATACTGCCTAGTTCTCTTGACCAACAAAATCAGGGACAAAGGCTTTTCTGCCTTTATTCTCATTTCACAGCAGAATATCACCTAAATGAAGTTTTTTTTAGTGACTTGATTGATCATTTCATATCTGTTACAATTTTTTATCTTTCTCTGATACCAGTCATGAATATACCTTTTGAATACCCCTCTCTGTTGATGGACTTCATCGGAACTGAAAAATCTAGGCATTATATCATAAGTCATTTTTCACTGGAAATGCCAGTTGCTGCAGTGTTACTCCCTCCAATGTTCACAGGTAATTCCTGTTACTACCACCACAATTGGGTTAAACACAAAAACAAAAGGCAAAGATTTCTTTTCCTAGCAGGCTGGGGATGGCATGGTATTTAACACAAATTTTAAAGGAGTGTAAACAAGAATACTAATGCATAACATTTCATAACATATGATTTCAAAATTATTTGTATACAAACAAAATAGGTCAATGAATTACTAGCATCTGAAGTAGACTAGAGATGGCAAAATGAATCAATTTAATAAACATCTTAAATGACCTTTAAAATGGGCATTGAGCTTCACTTTAATTACCAGGCATATAGCAATATATTCCATCTTAGGAGCACCTGAAGTTTGGAACAACCCAAAGATTCTTATTAAGATTAAGGGTTGTGAGAAAAGTTTTCCTTTTGTGTGCAAACAGAGATATCGCAGTGTGAAGTTACACCCATGTGGGTCAGCAATGAAAGCTGCAAGTGGGTACCTTAGCTCTAGGCAGCTTGGCTTTCCAGAGCTGTGAGGAGTCAACAGAACTGTGACTGCCTAACTACCCCCAGTAATTTGTTCACCTAGGCAGTTACCTGCTCAGTCCTGAGTAGTGCAGCCACCCAACATATGACAAAATTCCAATAATAATTATTATATTGCAGTTTAATTCAGAGCATTTAGATATGAGATGCTTTTATTGCTGGATAGATGTTTAACCAGTTGTGTTCAGCACACTTACAAAATCCATTTGCTAAGAGTATAAAACCTGTTGTCTGATTTTGTAGGCTTTTTCCTCTTTCACTCCCTCATCCAGGGAATGGTGATCAGTGTAGGACCAGGAATTATGAGTAGAAATCCTGTATCTCAAAAACCTAAGGGCTGTAAAGTCATCACCAAAAAATGCTCAGAGCATAATTGCCCTGAGGATGTCTTATCAGCACCAACATGCAGCTTGCTATAGTTAAAACTTTTAAAGCAACTCCAGCTATGCTGCTGTCCTAGTATGATTCAGAAAGCTGAGCACACTACAGAGAAAGCACACCCTGAGCAGACTCAGCCAAGCAGAAGAGATGAGGATGAGCCTATGCATCAGCAGTTATAATTACCTAGAAAAGGGTCAAAAAACATTATTGGTGCTGCTTCAAGCCATGGGTAAAATGGCAACTGCAGTGAAGTCGCTTCATAGTCTTCTCCTGTCTGTGTATGGAGGGAAGATGCTAGTCCTTCCTACATTCCTCTCAAGCAAATCTCAATTACTTGGAATTTGTTCAGGAGAAGGGTAAATTTTACCCTGAAGGAATTAGGAAGCATTATAGATTCAGCATATGAGACCATATGTCATTTGTATTGTTTCCAAATGTTTCTTTCTGAGCTTTTTCCCTCCATAGCAAACAGATTATTTCACCACACATTGTCTAGAGAAGGGGGTTTCATATTCCCATTTCTTTCATTTAGCCACTATTAAATCTATATCAGTTTCATAATACTGTTTTTCAACATTATTTCATCCTTTGTCTCAAACATGCACTCCATAAGTGTGGTTTGAGGCAAGTGCTTTTAATATGTTGTTCAGGCACTGCCAAAGTCAATGGCAGAAATAGAGAGTACAAGCAGAGATGGTCCTAAACCTATTTTGTTTGTATACAAATAATTTTGAAATCATATGTTATGAAATGTTATGCATTAGTATTCTTGTTTACACTCCTTTAAAATTTGTGTTAAATACCATGCCATCCCCAGCCTGCTAGGAAAAGAAATCTTTGCCTTTTGTTTTTGTGTTTAACCCAATTGTGGTGGTAGTAACAGGAATTACCTGTGAACATTGGAGGGAGTAACACTGCAGCAACTGGCATTTCCAGTGAAAAATGACTTATGATATAATGCCTAGATTTTTCAGTTCCGATGAAGTCCATCAACAGAGAGGGGTATTCAAAAGGTATATTCATGACTGGTATCAGAGAAAGATAAAAAATTGTAACAGATATGAAATGATCAATCAAGTCACTAAAAAAAACTTTATTTAGCTGATATTCCACTTGTTTATATTTCACTTGTTTATAAGGCTGTTCAAAATCAAACCAAGCCTTTTGCTTGACCCTTAATAGAGGGAAACCAGCAGTGATGTTTGATTGTGAGTCTAATTAAACTAAAATTGGAGATGTGTAGATTCTTCTTTCTCTTTGCTATGCAGATCAATATTCTCATGTAATGTAAATTGAGCTGGTCTTTATCTCCCTCTTTTCCTGTTATGTTCTACTCCAGCCTTGGAGAAGAGCTCTGGTGTCCAGTGACATCTGTTCTAAATCGTGTTTTGGAAAAAATGTAAATACAGAAAACTTGAGGTCAGACCCAGACAAAGCACTGGGCTAGTTCCCAAGGCCTCTCTGCATCTGGGTTTGTTTGATGTCAGGAAGGCTGTCCACAGAGTCTTCAGTGGTGGTAGCAAAAGACCTTTCATTTAAAGCTTTCCATGGATTTTTGTACAGGTACTGTAAATATTAAAGCCTTTTGCTGCGCTCCCTATCTATAAAAATCTGTGACTGGCTGGATGCTGGCCTCCTCTGAAAAGGAGAAGGTCCTGAAGTGCATAAATTCTTCATCCTGTCCAAATGAATGGAGATGGTCTTCTGTGACATTCTCCAGCCTCAGGCACTCTCATACTTGTCATGTTCTTTGTAATTTTTTTTTTTTTTTGTGTCTAATTCTGGTAGTGTTTGGTTGCCTGTCTGCACAGGCCTGCATAGTTCCCAGATCTTTCATTTATCAGAATTTATAGATTTAAAAGATGCAAAGTTTTGCTGGGCAGTGATTGCTTCATGTTGGACTACATGAGGGCAACATTGCAGAAGCAAGTGCTGAAGGTCACATTCATGAAAGAGTTGAAGTGACATAAATGGTCTGTTGAATTGTACAGAGCAGGCATCAGCAGACCTTAAATTCATGGGTGTTTTAGAAAATTGCCCTAGGCAGAGGATAGTAAGCTTCTTGGGCTCTGTAAACTTGATAGTTGCTTTTTGTTTTCCTATTCTAAGGCCTTTTGGCACTGTCTGGGCATTATTGTTTCCTTAAGATCAATAACTGTGAAAATCAAGCTCTGTTGGAAAAACCACAGAGAAGCAGAGACTTCTTAACCAGAAAACAGCTTTACAATGTGGTACAACTTGGAGTTGGCATACATTTTACATTTTTATCAAGTGTGTATTTACCAATTAGTCAGCAGCCTGAGCCAGTAGATTTAATGAACTTTGTGTGATTTATGCATAGCTTTTATTAATTGTGCCAATAGGGATAAACAGTGGATACAAATAGATGCAGATGTCTCACATCTTTCTCCTTTAAGTAATACTATTTCTCGTCATTACTTTATTTTTTTATCTGCTCTATGCATTAGAAAGTGATCATTTCTTACCTTCTATACTACTGTCCTTCCAAAGGTAAAGCTCAAAACTTTCACTAACCCATATTCTCACTGGTCTGGGCTATGCCCAAGGCCAATACAGAAGTTCAGAAAAGAAAGCATTTCTCCCCTTTCTCCCATCAGTGCAATGTATATTAAATAGTAAGTAGGCCACAGAAACAGAGAGCATGTGAATGACTTGAGATCCTGGTAATTTGAGCAGTCAGAGAAAAAGGGGCCAGCACCTGGCTTTCAATCTCTGTTTGAATGAATATTTAACTACTTTATGTAAAGTGGGACACTTTCAACAAATGAGGCTGAGAGAAAGTTACCTAAGAATATTTTCTAACCCAGCAGTTAGGCTGCTCTCCTGAGAAGCATGATGTTTGGGTTCAGATCCCTGTACCAAATCACTTTAAGGAGGTGCTTGAAGCTACATCTTTTACAATCTAAGAACATGGCCTAATCACTGAGCTTTTGGATATCAGGGGTGGCAGCACTACCTCCTCTGTTTTGGGAAAGGAGTCCCCTTGTGACAAAATCAAAATGTTTTGTTTTTTGAGATGCCAGAATGAATTCTTTCAACATCTCTGAAGTTTTTTCATGTTATTTCAGCTGAAACTGTTAGTTAATATGACCTGAATTCACAAAAAAGAAGTTTGTTGCCCTAAAATTTCAGTGTTAGTGAGGGAACAAATTGATAAAAAAGAAGTCTCATTAACTTCTAACTCAGGTTAGATACTCTGCAGTTGTCTGGTTGTGGCACTTCCTGAATAGGGCCCATCAATGGCTGTGCTTGATGGTTTTTATTGAGGTGCTTCCCTTCCACATAGGTGGAAGTTCCTCCTCTTTAGAAGTAAGGAGGACTGTGATCTTGAGTACCCAGAATTGAAAGAAGATGTAAATTATCCTGCTGCAGAATGCTAACAGCCAAAATGTAGGAACACCTTTCAGAAATCTTTAGGCATTTTCATCCATTAAATGCCATTTGGAACTTACACAACTAAATACTAGGCTATTTTTAAAGATAAAACTCATTATGCACATTGGCAAGTGTAGTGAGATCATTTTATTGACTTTGTGTGCTACTTCAATAGTTTCTCATCTTCAAATGCTATCTTTTGAAACCATAAAAAAAAAAAAGCAGAATCCAAAACATAGTCAGTTTTTGTGATGTCATTCACTTTTTCTCCTCAGTGAGTGAGTACAATAAGCACATTTTTCTGATGTTCTAAGTTAAATTGCAAAGTTTTATTTTTATTAGATGTTAGAAATATTTGGGTTCCATTGTAGTTACACTTTAGCAGCAGCAGAGTACCTCTTATTCACAGGTTTGCCATAAATTCTTTAAAATTATGAGAAAAACAAAATTGCAGGCATGATTTTTGGTTTTGTCCTTTTGTTTCTACATGAAGGACAAACTTTGTTGCCTCTTTAGTGGTGTGATAAATGTTAGGACATTAAACATTTGCTTCTGAATATTTTCATTCCAGAACAAAACTAGAAAAGGTAATCAGCCATGCTCTCTCAGCTCCATGGTCACCTTGGACCCTCTCTGACCTTGGTGTTTCACTGAAGTCTGATGAGCTCAGCCTTCTTTTGGTGAGCCCAGGTTCCCAGCTAGTGTTTGGACACTCAAGTCTTTCTTGAACAGTGGCACAAGCTACTGCTGTTTCTTGTAAAAAAGCAATATATCGTGGGGCTCTTCATAGTAGGAATTGCCCTCTCTTCCTCTCTGTGCATTGAGCTGCAATGAAATAAGTAATGATAATGTTTAGAATGTCATCATCAGACATCTGAATTTAATACTTCAGCAGAGGTAACTGGGAAATTCGTCCCTCCCGTTCTGTGTGTGTTCAAACAGTTATCCTAGTCCTGGCTGTCTGCAGCCTTGGAGGAAAGAGAGAGAAGGACAATGTAATGAACCAATGGCCCTGTGCTGGCACTGTCAGATGGGACAGGCACCTCCTCCTCACAGGCCACACAGCAGCTGTGTAGCCAGCCTGCCCATATCCTACTCTGCAAGGGATTTTGTTGAAACCTAGCAACTCTCTGAAAACTTAGTACACAAAACATTTAAAGCTGAGACTTCATATGTCAAAACAGCTACCTAATATATTTTGTATCTCTGCACAAACTTTCCAGATCAAGCCCTAGTAGCAGAGATTGAATTGCAGAATGCAAAAAAAAGTATGATAAATATATTGACCTCTCCTATGTATTTTACAAATAAAAATAGGGATTTATAGTTCTGTATAAATAATATTGTGAACAATGCTAAAAAAACCCATGAAAGAACAGTAATTTGCTTTGGAAAAACATGTGTTATTGGTTGAGAGTAAGAAAAAAGGATAAATCACTAAAATTAACATATTTTAAGGAATATGGCTGCCATCTCATAAGACCTCACTTGATCCATCATTGTGCAGTGGGATAAAACATTGACTTCATGTATACTGCTGGCATGAATGAGTGTTTGCAGCAAAAACTGAAAATCTTGTTTTCCTGTATGTGGTGTTATAGATAGTTTTCTTCTATTAATTTCCACTTCAGAGTAGAAAAAATATCTTTGGGACCTCTTATTTTTGTGTCTGCATTTTAAAGTTTCTAATAATGTAAAATGACCTAATCAAAAATGAAATGTATGACAAGAGGGAGACAATTTTCTGCTGCTCTACCTTGCGAAAGCAAACAATGAATTGTAACTTAGTATCCACAAGTTATGTTTCTTTCCTTGTTTTCTGTTATAATTTTTTTCCAAAACTCATAGTTTTATGTGTCTCTTTGAAGTAATTTATGTGGTTTGTACATTATTTGAAAACATAAATTTTGCTAATTATCTTCAATTTGCTTTTGCCCACCCAACAGTTTCATATTCATTTAATTTAGACAATGATGAGCAGCTACACATTGATTCATACTCTCCATGAAAGCACAAGTTATTCTTACATTTATTTTATTGAAGAACCCAGCATAAGAATTTTTCATCAAAGCTTAGCCTTAAGTACTCTTACATATTATTGTGGGTTGTTAGAAAGTATATGGCTCTCAGTTATCTCTGACTTATAACTGCTTCATGAGTTAATTTGAGTATTGTGTAGATAGACTGAGTGATGAACTTTAAAAATTTACTGCATCTTCTACAAGTGAGGAGAAATGCATATTTCTCTCTTCCCATAGCCTTTTACTTCACAGTGCTCTTTAATAATGGGAATAATTAAGCCAATCCTTTCTAAAGACTGGACTTAAAATTCTGTTGCACATTTTCATTTTAATCTTATTTCTCTAAGCCATGTTAATATCAAGGTGTTTTTCTGATACTTTCCAATTTTTCCCTTGTATTCATATGCCTAATGTTGGGACTGGCTTCAGAGGAACTTGTTCCAATAGGGAAAGTGTGCACCCATGT
The DNA here is from genome assembly GCF_037042795.1 of Molothrus aeneus. Lineage (NCBI taxonomy): Eukaryota > Metazoa > Chordata > Aves > Passeriformes > Icteridae > Molothrus > Molothrus aeneus. The sequence goes on along the minus strand of NC_089652.1, from coordinate 19,143,993 downwards.
TAGTGTTTTCAGGATATGAGCCTTCCTGCTGGGGCCAGGATATTGGCTTTAGTATTATGGCATTACTTCAGTAGGAGACTTTGGTGACTGTGTTCACAGGTAAAGCTGATTTTTGGGTTTTGTCTCCATTGGAAAGTTGGTAAAGTGCAAGGCTGATATTAATTTATGATATAGCAACTACTCAAGGCATGCCAGTGCTTTGCAAAGCTGTTCAGGCTAGATGTGAATCAGAGCCCGAGGCAGAATAGCTGGATGAGTGCAGTGCTGTGCCTAAGCTAATTAGTCCTACTGAGAAGTAGGATATGTTATGGAAGAGAGTTATGTTAATATGGCCATACTTCCTGGCTATCCAAAAGAGAGAAATCAGAAGTGGCATTCTGTGGCAATAGGTACACTTGCAATGCACCAGTTTGTTCATGTTGTAATTCTGTGGGGTCCTTTGTAGGTCATTCACACAAGGAATTAGTGCACAGTAGTTAATAAAGTGTTAATTCACAAACTTTGCATACTCTGCAATACCCACAGACCCAAGTACAGAATCAGGACACAAACAGATTTTGATGTTATATCACAAGCTATTCTATAGGGATATGCTATTCAATAGCAGCCAAGAATCTAATATAGACTTGTAAGAAAGGGGTTGAGAAAAAACCCGATATCTGTAGTAATTAGGAGGTAAAAAAATATCCAAATCAACTCCACAAAAAAATTCCAGAAATCACTTAACCTGTATTTTCTGGAGTGACAAGAAATTCCATGTACCTGCAGTAACACACTATGGAAGAGCCTGATTTTCTAGAACAGGTAAGCTATAATTGTTTAAAAATCAGCCTTTCCAATGCCTCAGTTTGGACCTTGAAATCAATGCTCATTTTTCTAAAAAAAGTGTTCATCATGTTCTGAGGAATAAAATGTCATTAAAGTCACTTGAATTAGTCACATATTTATGAGAGAAATAAAGAATCTAACTAATTCCATAGCATTTACCATTTTCAAAAAGTACACTCAAGAACAAAGATTGTGTTCAGAGGGGAATATAATACAGTGAGCTGATATATTAATGCAAGCTGTGCCCTGTCAAGAACAAAACAACACACTGTCACGTAAGCAGGTCACTATAATACCAGCAGGTCAACTTACTTTATTTGTATGTGTGCACATATATGTACATCTTCCTCTGCCCCTATGAGCTGAAATCTTCACCAAAATTTTCTGTAGAAGCATTTAGGAAAGATCAGATGAAAATTACACATATTCTGTGTGCTTTGCACTCCCCAAACTCTTACTACAGGTAGTGTTGCTAAGTACTATGAAATACATAGCTTAAATTTGCTTTATTATTACTGAGATCCCAGGGTTGGAATTCTTTGCGGACCTCCCTCACTCTTCTTTAAATATCTCTTCTACATTTTCTGAATTTACTTTGGTATTACGGGACACTCCATCTACTACTTCAGGATGAAAGATAAGGAACTGCACCACTGAAAATGATGAGCCCTTATTTTTATATGTATCTAGCATGTTTCCACTAGGTTCATAGTGTGAGTTGTCAATAAAAGGTTGTGATTTGGATTTGGAAGTAGTTAAAAAAACCCCAAACCTAGATGCTCTTTCACAGGTTAACAGACATCTTTGAAGACTGAAGGTTTTTTCTACTCCTGCTTATTTTTAAAAATCTGTCATTGACTGAATAGTTTGCTTATGCTTCTTAAGTTTTTCTTTCAAAATATTCTTTCAGAATTTAGTGGCCTTAGTTTTATCTGTAGATCAGTTCTGAACTATCACTAATTGAGGGTCCCAGTAGCACGTAACAACTCTAAAAAGAATCTACAGCAATCTGTAGTTCTAGTTCAAAGAAATGGATTGCTGTAGAACTTAGGTCAGCAGCATCAGTTTCCTTTATCTAGCCAAGGTACCTCCTTTAATTCCAGCGTTTACGAATGTCAGACCAAAGTACTGTAGCAACCCCAGGAAGCAAATATCTAACTAGTGGTATTTTTACAAACTTCAGTCAAGCTTGCTTTCATACCCCCTTTAAAAGTTACTGCTGCCAACTACCTTGAATTCAGAAAAAGACCTTCTTTCTTAATGAAGAAATCTACTGAGAGTTTTATCTTGGGCTTCTACCATTTATTCTTTGAAATATATGCTGAATCTGCTACACTCAAATTTGAGATACTAGTTGTATCAATATGGACCCATGGTTTCAAGCCTTTAGATATGCAAATTGTGTTTCTGTAACGAACAAAACCTTAGAGACCATGCTGTTGTGGTTCCACAGAGCCTTTATTGCGCCTCATCATTATGCTAAATTAATACAAATTTCCTGTGTGTCCGGAATTCAAAGTCAATCAAGTGGCTTAATCTCTGAGGGCATGGGATAAAAATGCTATTATTACAGTTTGGAAGAAGGTGAGGGATTACCTTTAAATGTATCCAGGCTATATGCTACAACAGCAACTCTGAAACACAGGCCATTATGAACCACATCTTAATAGAGTGTGAACTTACAGATTGCCTCCTGCCCTACTTTTGATCGCACACACTGACTCCCCACGTTGTACTCTGCATTGTACGATGCGTTTTTGGCAATGCAGTAGTTGGCTCTGTAGCGAAGTAGTGCTAGGAAGGTATTTGTGATTTGTTACTCTTCTTTAATGCACTGAATGTTTTGACTATTTTTGAAAGTTAATCTCACTGTTTACTTTTCATGTTTGTTTCATCTTTTCCCCCATATGCTTTCCTTTTCTTAGCATCCACAAGATGAACCAGTGCCAAGTGTCCAGTGAGTTTTCTGAAGCATATTAGCACATGAGATGCAGCTCTCAAGATCCACAATCTGCAGTTTGAAAACTTGTGTATTAGTAGCTCCAAATGTGTTTTGGAGACTATCTCTAAAATTGATGATACTGTCATGTTATTTAGGATTTGTATTTTAAAGTTGCCAAAGCTATTTATTTAATCATATTGACTAAATAATCATCCTAATTCTTCTTTGAAGAAATAGCTGCCATTTAATTGTGCAGAAGTATCATGAGTTGCTCCACTGTTTGTGTTTGTAAGAATTTTTTTGAAAGCTTTTGTTTCTGAGCAATTTTGAAAATTTCTCATACCTCCAACATGCTGCATGGTTTTACTTTGGAAGACAGGGAAGGACAAAACATTCACTTGAGATTCTTTCTAATCCTTTTTTCTTTAACTTCACTAAATAAATAAACTGCATCAACATTCTGAGTGCCAGCCACGGCATAATGCTGAAGAGACAAGCTTCATGGCAAACCTCTGAGTGCACAGTGCCTGTGTAGGTGTCCCTGGGGTAGGTGTTTCTACTTTAGGACTAGTACCTCAGATAAAAACTCATGGAGAAGGGAAAATTTGGCATGTGCAGAAAACTGAAGAATTACTGGCTTTCCTTTGTCTTGATCTTTGCACAGAATTTCAGCTTCCAGAAACTCAGGCTGATCTGGTGCACTATTAGCAAAGAGGCAAGTGTAATATAACCTTCCTGCCATAAACAGTTGATCTTGAAATATCTTTACAGTGAAGATTCTGATATTGTTCTTGTGAAAAGTTACCTCAGCCTCCATTTCAGGTGCCTCTTAGGGATTTGTTCTGCTTGAATGAATTTATTTTAAGTTGATCTCTTTGCTGGTCATTCAAATATTATCCACCTTACACACACACACACACAAATCAACAAACATAAAAATCCACCACCCATAAAAAAGAACATTTCCAGTCCCATCCAAGTCTATTTATCCTAATTTTCTCTTTCTCACAGTAACCAAGAGGGATAGCCTAGGGTATAGTATAAAAGTAGGGCAAGCAAAGATATTTGCCCACAACACTCTCCAGCCAAACATGGTTTGTGGCTCAGGGATATCTTGATCTGGAAGTGATCTCTTCATATTTAATGGCTCTCTGTAGGCTTTTCTGCTGTGAAGTTCTTCATTAACTTGTAGTGATCATATGGCATTGCTCAAATGGTGAGAGAGACATCACTTAGCTAATATGATATATGAGATAGATATTTTTTATCATCTGGTGGCTGTTGTATTAACCAGGTCTTCTAGAACTAGGAAATAGGCCATGATATGTAGTAATTCCAGCATACCCAGAATGACCTGGTTTTCATCAATAACCATCTCTTCTGAAAAGATCACCAGCCAACTGCATTGTGGGATGCACTCTCAGCAGCATAGCCAGCAGATCATGGGAGGTGATTCTGTGCCTCTGCTCTGCTCTTGTGAGACCCCACCTGGAATGCTGCATTCAGCTCTGGGTTTCTGAGCACAGGAAAGGCATCAATATTTGGTACAAGTTCAGAGGAGGACCTATAGTCCAAGTTGACTATAGGTATGGAGCACCACTCCAATGAAGAAAGGATGGAACAATTGGGGTTGTTCCGCCTGGAGAAAAGGTGGCTTTGGAATTACCTAATTGCAGTCTTCTGTACCTAAAAAGGGGGCTCACAAGAAAGATAGAGAGGAACTTTTCACAAGGAAATGTAGTGTCAGGACAAAGGAAATAGCTTCAAACTGAAAGAGAATAGGTTTTGATTAAATATTAGGAAGAAATTCTTTATTCTGAGGCTGGTGAGGCACTGGAATAGGTTGCCCAGAGAATTTGTAGATGCCTTATCTGTGGAAGTGTTCCAGGCCAGGCTGGATGGAGCTCTGAGTGACCTGGTGTAATGGAAGATGTCCCTGCCCATATTAGGGGGTTGAAACTAGATGATCTTTAATGATCCTTCCAACTCAGGCCATTCTATGATTTTATGAATTAACCAAAAACTTCTACAACCACCTTGGGTTAAGTTTGAGAGCGAAAGAAAAATAACAATCAGTTAAGTCTTCTGCATTGTCCAGAAGTAGTTTCTGCCATTTAGATGGTTTAGCATGAATTATTTTTCCCTGAAGTTAGTTGTATTTGTGTAAAACTCTTGGATTTTGACTAATTGCCACACCTCTGGAACCTGCTATTGGATATTATTATGTGCAGGGCTTATAAGGGCTTCTGTATATTCAACATCTAGGAAGACATCTTCAGGACCATACTTGTAGAAGTGTGCTGTTTGCTGACAGGTTTGAATCCTACCCATGTTAGTCACTGGTAGTTTAGTTCTTTGGTATGCTTTGTTTAATCTCTGCCTTTTTTCCTCTATAGTCAAATCACTCACAATAGAAACTGAAAGAACTGACAAATACTGAAGGATCAGAACTGTGCTGGAAAGAAAAAAAGTAGCAAAAGCCAAGATTCTAACTATTTATGGATCTTGTTTCCCAACAAAGTGTATCTAAAAGCCATTGTCTCAGGGTTCAGAGACAGCTAAATGATTGATTTCACATAAAATATTTGTTGTTCTAATTACAGTATCATCTGGGTCGTTGGCAACAAACAGATGCAAAACCAGCCTTTACATAGCATCTTGAAAAACTTATGATTTGCTCAGTGTGCTTTATAATCTAAAGCATATGGCTTTGCACATGACTGCAGTATCCAAAATGAAGCTGTACGTAATGAATCACTGGGTGGGAGAAAATGCATTGCTTCTGTTACAAGTTCTTTCAGCATGTGTATTCAAATGGTTCTGTTTAGGGTTATAAACAAAAGGATATGCTCACAGATTCAGCAGTGTGTTACAGATTCTGGGATGCACATGACATCAAAGGGGCTACACTAATTTCCCTAGCAGTCTATGGCTCTTGGCACTATGAGCACACTCCATCTGAATAAACAGAATTCTAGTTCACCACAATTGTGTGGGGGATCCAAGGTGATAGTGAAGCTTGGTTTTGTTTTATTTTATATCTTTCTATAGGATTTTTTACTCCTTCAGATTCTGTGTGTTCAGTGAATTGAGTAACTACATTTGAGCTATAGACTACAAAGTACTTGACACTGAAAATTATTAAATCTAATATATTATTTTTATGTAATGAATCCAGGTAAGAGCTTTAAGTCCACTAGAGTTGCTAAGGATTAATCATTCTTTCAAAGCATTAATATATATATTTTTTTAAGCTATTAGCATCCTTTCCATTAGCAACACTTATGTGAAGATTCAGTAAGATACTTTGTGAGTTAGCAAGGGCTGAGGTCTTGTAACTCCTCAAAGCACATCTGATTCATTGTTCTTTCCATGCTTGCTTGTCACTAGCAGCATGAAGAGTGCCAGCTCCTATAAATATTCCTGGACACTCTAATGTACAGGAAGGGACCAAGGGAATTTGGTGGCAGGAATGGTTCCCATCATACTTGATCTCATTATATCAACAGAATAGATGGCCTTATTGAACATTTGCAGACATCTGAAGTTACTGGTAGGTAAGCATGAAATATTCTGGAGAGAATTACAGTTGTTAATATATTATGTCAATATGCCTCCATGCTCCTGATGTTACTAGATTAATTTAATCCTCTCATGCCAGAACATAGGTTCTACTGCTGCACATTAATGGTTTTTATTCCCTTTTCTTATTTTCCTCCGTTTCTCAGTACCCTACTTAATCCTTTAATTTTTTTGTCTTTTTCCTTTTTTGTATAGTTTTCTCTTTTCCCTCTTACTAACTTCAAAAGGGAAAAAAACATAATGAAGACATACCTTATTACTGAAGTCACCAAAGAGTCTTGCTCTTTATTCTCACCTACCCTGTGTTGTTGTCTCTTGGTGTGGTTTTGCTGGACTGAGATTAAAATCTTAGAGAGACAGTGTGTTTATTTTCTATCAGCCTCCAGCATTTTTGCAGAACTACCATAATATAATTGAATTTATAGTATGTCACATAGACACAGTAACTTCATTATTTCCAAATGAAGCTACAGATTACAGTATATGTTTAGTGAAGCCTATTAGACCTGTTATCCTGTCCTTGTTTCTGATACTTTTATAGTTGGTAGCATTCGCAGGCAATGTACACATGCCCTGTGATGTGAGCCAGGTATCTCTTAGTGTGTGCTCATAGTGAAGTCACACTGACTGCAGCTTAGTACAGGGATATGCAGCATAGTTCTGCACAACAGGATTGGGTATGGCAGGCAGACACAGCAGGAGCTCAGTGGGGACTAACTGCTTGTGTATTCACTCTGCTGCCCAGGCACATTTTTCATTTTACTCCTGTTTTACACTTAAGGTATGATAAAAATTTGTGCAAATGGTGGAGAATCATGGCAACGGAAAAGGAAGGAAAATACATTTGTATGAACAGTCATAGCCAAATAGCATTGTGTGCCCTTTGTAAATCACTCTTTTTAAAAACAAAGCTGAAATAATGAAAATTATGAAGTCTGTTAATTTGCAGCAGTTTTTACTGCATAAATGATGTTCAGTCAGTGCCATTTAACCCTGATATGAGTGGGACCAGAATCATTAGCCCCTTGAGTTCTCTCCTTGAACAGACTTGTGTAGCACACAGGAAAATGTAGCTGTTCCTTGAAGTCAACATGCTGCACATAATTATCCACTAGCATCCAGTCCAGGAGGAGGATGTATATTATCATTGTCTGTGAGGTCATTTCTGCATTTGCCTAAGACTTCAAGAGGAAAACTGAAGTTAACTTGCTGCCTTGAAAAATGATTCAAAACTGGAAACTTGAAAATATCAAAATACATATAAATTATCAAAGGAGAACAAAGACAAGTTTTTTCACAAAAGTCTTCTCCCCAGGCTATAACAATGCTTTACATAGGCATGATCAATATATCCAGGCTTGAGAACCAAAGTCTTTTGGAATAAATTAGACTGGCAGGAAAAGAAACAAACAAAGAACAAATTAACATGATTTTAAACATTGCTTAAATTTTCATGAATGTAGACCTTGAGATGTTATGATGAGATCCCATGAGTCTGTGCTAATATTTGCTTATAATTAAGGGTTGCACTTTCATGTTTCATCTGATATTATAGATTGGAAATCAGCTACATGCTTACTATTTTTCTTGTCATAGTGATTTCTCTATTTATTTGCTTACTCTGTTAATCATATATATGATTCCTTAAATGGCCCCATTACCTTTCCTTTGACAAACTGCCCCTTCTCGTACTCTAAACCTCCTTGTTTGAGTAATTAGGGAAAAACTACCCTTCCTGTGTGTTCACCTGCAGCAGAAAATGAGGTAAGACTAACCCCTCCCAAACTTGCCTGGGCAAATGGCTTCAGAAGGAAAATGAGTGTACTCAGCTCTACTCTTCAGTATGTGTTGTGGAGGATGAAGTCCCTTCAGCAAGGGAATTGGCAGCAAAGCCTCTTCAGGGCACTGACATATTGGCAAAGACCTCTTGTGTGCATTCCTTGCAAAAAAAGTAAGGTGTCAACCAGTGTTTAGAGCCCCAGGTGTGCTGCACCACCCTTAAAACAATCTGATTCACATAAGTTTATTTTTCATGTTCCAAATGCAATTAAGCCGCTTCCTCACCATTTCTGTGCAGAATTTTCCATACAGAAAAATTAGCAATGTTTGGCAAGACTATCAGCACCAAGAGGTTTTTGAAGCAAGAGTTTAGTCATTAAGAGTTTATGGAGACCCTTACTTCATTTCAGCAAGCAAAATCTGATGGTTCTGTTCTTCTGACATGGCTGCCTGGTACCCATGCTTTCAATACTAAGATAATCAGGACAATAAGGACACCTAAGATGAGATCTTCACTGAATATCAAGTGAAGTCAGCTGTTCCAGGGGAAGTCATTAGAAAAATACATTTTTGCCACTACTGTTTTGAAAGTATTGGTCAGGGCCCAAATCCTAGATGCAGAAGTCCATGTGTCAGTGCTAAAGAGCAGTTTGAAGTCCTTTGTTAAATTTTACTGCTTGGCAGTTTGTGCGTTTCTGAAAGAGTCCTTTGCAGCTTAGGGAAAGGATGGGTTTTTAAACAGAAAAATAAGATAAAAGAAATGTGCTAATCATCTCCAAGCTAAGAGATATCATTAAAAATGTCAGTATAATGGATATGATGGCTAACTGAAGAAAAGTATTTCCATCCCATTCTTTTTCTTAAGAAAACAAAGAAGAAGAATCATGGGGAAATTCAGAAACTAATCCCAGAATTTAAAAGATGAATACAGATCTTCTGCAGACTGAGACTTCTGATAAAAATAACATTAGAGAAATTAATTTTTGTTAAAATAGACGTGATCTCTATCACATCTTCAATAGTTTTTGCTTAAGTCAAAACATGTCTTTCTAAAAGTTTGTAGTCTCAACAGGGAGTTTCCATCATACTGCTAAATATTTTTTCTCCTAGTTGATTGCTTTCAGTATGTGCTGTAGTTCTGGTCTAAAATTTTATTCTGCTTCTGACCATTAATTAGTCTAGACTTTCGTTTTTGAATTTGAAAAACCCTCCACCTTCTATATAAGGGTTTACACTTGCTCTTCACCTTCTTTTGAAAAGAACGAAGTAGAACAATCTTACATTTCTCACCATGTGGCAGATTTTTCAGAGTTCAAATTGTTCCTGTTCTCAAAATATTCTGCACTTTATTCCATCCACTTTAAAATAATTCTGTACACAACAATAAGACTATTGTTTCTGTTATTGTTTCTGTTTCTATTGAGTAGTCTTCCCTTCTTTGCACCCAGTCTATTTCATATTCAGCTGAATATCTGTAGCTCCCAAGTCTCTCCTGGAGACACTGCTTTCCAACTATTTAATTCCCAGTTCATAAAAATGTATCTCGAATGTTTGACTTCACATTTACTTGAAAAAAATAATCTCTTTTTAATCTGTCTGAGCTCTGCAAGTCCTGTTTTTTTGGCTTGGGCTCTTATATATCAAACAAATAAAAAGGATAACCAACAGTGGTAATAGAGGACTAAACAGAAACACCATCAGTTTCTTTACTTTCTTTACCTTCTACTCCAACAGATTGATCCAGTAGCCAGTTTCTATTTCCCTTCCCTGTAAGCCACAACAGTTTTGTGGTGTTTTAAGGGAAGCATCCCCATGAGCCTGCTCACCCATGTGTCAGCCTCTCTGAGCTCCAGTGAGATGAGGATGCCCAGAAGCTCAGCTATCCTGCACTTAGGTCAGCTGACATAGTGCACCTGGCAGAAAGCATTTTGCCTTCTCTCTGTTATTTCTGCACTGCAATAAGTGATTTATCAAATAAGAAATTGTAACCTAAGGAATTTCTGTGCTCAGAGATTCAAGAAAAGTTTTTCTTCCAGACAAAAAGGGGTCAGATCTCTTTCTTAAAGAGTGCTAAAGGACAACCTGAAGAAAGTGCATGTGCTCACCCTCTCATCTGGTTTTTAAATTTGTAGCAAACTAAGGAGCCTGGATATGCCAGAGTGACATGGCACAATTTCTGTGCAGTATAGACAATACCTTGTTAATAATAGTAGTGCTGCTACTATTTCTATTAAATTGCAAGTGACTTTTTTCTTATTGGTGGCTTTAAGTTTGTCATCAAAGCAAAATATTTTAGAGCAGCATTTAAAATGCCTATTCAACTGCTGAGTGTTGAGCACATGTTAATACCATTTTCTCCAGCTATGGTAGTTTATGATAAACGTTACCAGATTTTGTACTGTTCATGTAGTGTGCAACTAAGACAAATGGGCCCACTGAAAGGGTATTTCCTTTGGAGAACACAAGCTGCAGACCACCCGTAGGATACACAGAAATAATTAAGCGTCAGGATAAAAAGGTAGAGCAAAATATTAGTGACTCAGAATCCTAATGAATGAAAGACATTAAAAAACCAGCCTATGTATATGTGTGTGCTTTGAAAAAGAAAATATGTGAAGGCCTCAAGAGCACTTAGGGGAAAGGGAAAAAAAACCTACTCCATCACATTATTTTAATGTTTAAAACTTTCTAAATATTTTTGTGCTGTGGTTTTACTTCTGACAAGCTGCAGAGAAGTGTGTGAAATTATGCAGAACAGTGAGTACCTGAGTTCATACCAGCCTCTTTCTAGAATAAAAAAAATCATAGAGAGGTATTCAAAAACTATATTGCTGTAAGAAAAAACTCAGCCAGCTCTCTGACTGAAAGTATTGTTTGCAAAAATTGCAGACCCTGCTGTCCTGAGGGAGGAAGCTCTAAGATCAATTTGAGTAACTTTCAGAGCAGAGAGAGGCTAGAATGTAGGTATGACAGGTTTTCTGCAACATTTTCAGACTTCAGAGAGAACAAAATTGCATTTATATCCTATCTGAATCATAGTGAAAAAAACTTTAAAAAAAACAGATATTATTTGGGCACCCAATTTCCTCATAAGTATTTTCTGGCACAGCTTCTGCCTTGTCTGTATACAATATAGGCAAGTAGCAAAGGTTCTGGCTCAGCCATCACAATCTCTTTAGCAAAAATATAAAGTTTACTTTACTGGAAAGTATAAAGTATTGAAGCATTAGGTATTAAATTAGCAAACAGCATGAGTGTATTATTTTAAAGTTTTTTTGTGTTAGTGGGTAAATACAATCTTTCTCTATAAATCTGAGTTTGAATTTTAGACCCAGCTCTGGTGATTGTTTAAGCCACCATCCCTCCCAGGTGCTGTGATGGAATGGAACAAATGCTCGTCTCCCACGCAGGCATTGCAGTTGCACACTGAGAGGAAATTAATATTTTTTAAATTTTATTGTTGAGCACGAGAAAGTGAAAGAGAGAAAATCTCTCAGAACAGTCAGTCTTTTGGCTGAAAAGGCCAAAGTTCAAACATCTCCTCTACCTTGTTCAGATTGCAGGTACAGACTATAAGCCTGAGTGCATAATAAACGTCCTCTGTAATGTTACCTGCTTCTTAAGGCCAGATCTTGTCAATAGATTTGTGAGATTAGAGCCCTGCATCTGCAAAAGCCATATTAACTTCAGTTTTGAAGTGTTTAAAGGAATTCATGCTACTTGATCTTTGTGCTGATCTTTTGTATAGAAGCAGGTTCCTTTTGTGGTATGGAATGCAAATGTATAAGATGTATATTTTTCCTTCAATGCTGCCAAACTCTGTTTTTATTCATACTGTCACTAAAATAATTTTTAACAGGGAGATATGAGAAAAGTCAAAGGCATGGGAAGAATCATCTGAAAAGTAAATCACCTTTCTTTACTCCCACAGTATCTTGTAGTAACTTACTAACTTAATGAAAATAGTTACCTTGTAATCCAAAATATGTACCATGGAAAATACCTGGTAAAATAAAATATAGCACACCATAATGTCTTTCCTCCATATTTCTGAAAAAGAAAATTTAAAAAACAACTAAATAACACAAAACAACTAAAACAACTAAATAACACCCCCTGCAAAAAAACCCAAAAATTAAAAACCACCAAAAATCCCCAAAACTTAGCAAGCTATTAGTTCTTTTCAGAAACCCTTCTGAAATACTTCCTTCATCTTTAAATTCTGCTTTCCAGATGACTTTAAGCAACTGTTACTTTACAGCACATCACAAATTATATGAAGAAAGTGTAATTCCAAACTGATTCATTTAATCTGATTAAACAGAGAGCCATGTCAAGAAGGTAGCCTTTTTATATAAAGAAAATTATGATAATAGACCAAGTCTCATCAGTCAAGAGACTTTATTACTGTCTACTGAGGAAAAACTATTTTGTTGCTGCTGAATGATACGTTCCTAGCTAGTCACAATATACCTCATTTCCTGCTTAGATAACAGAAGATATTAAGAAAAAGTGTGAAAGGAGTAAGGAACTGTGTGATATAGATATACAGAAGAATAAAAAATGTTAAAAAGTGAAAATTAAGTTCTGCATCAAAACTTGCATTTGAGCTAAATTTCAAAAGAGAAAACAAAGATTCCCAAGTTTCTGTTTGCTTACTTTGAATGGAACAGACTTGCTAATAAATCCAGGACCAAATAGGACAGAAGAAAAGACTGTTTACAGACTAAAATGTGCTAAGACGTTCACAGCACCTGGCACAGCTTAAAACTAAATTGTGTTATCTTACTGTAGGTTCAGAAAACTGTCTTGAACAGAAGCTGAGAACACCTCGTCGACGATGTCAGCAGCCCAAAATGCTGAATAGCCCTGAGGATAACATGTACTATAACCAGTTAAATGTGAGTTCAAAGTGGCAATAAAGCTGTTTTACTGGCTTTGTTTCCAGTTAATAATTCTGTTATTAATACCTGTTTCAGCCCCTCCAGCCCCACCCCCACGTTCTTCTGCTCTCGTCTTGAACATGTGCTTATGCTCTTTATCTGTTGCTTTCATGTCAGGATGTCTGCCTTCACGGTGAATAATTGATGTGGTTTATCAAAGACGAGCAAGATGCATGCTTCATCAGGCTCACTTGAGCCCTTTGATCAAAAAAATTATGCTGTGACTTCTGATATTATCAGCATCTGCTTGCATTCAACACAAAATCACTTTGAATTAAAAATTAACGACTTGCTGCTTTGCTTTGACTGTATGTTCTTGGCCCTCTCCACAGGGAACTCTAGAATATCAAGGGAGCAAGAGGAAGCCAAGAAAACTTGGGTAAATATCTATCTTCTTAGTTCTAAGCAACTGTAAACAGAAGAAGTCCTTTGTGATATTACAGAATATGCAAAACTTTCTAGAGAGGTTTCTAAAAATAAACAATTAACATATTTCTGTGCATTGACATTGGACATTTTCTGCAGAGGCAAATGTAAAACTTGCATGTACTGCTGTCTGCAGACACTAGAACTGATTCCTACAAAATATGCTCCCCAGCTCTCTCTGCATACTATTATTACCAAAAAAATAGCATTGTTCATATTTTGAAGTTTGTTTCCCACAAGTGGAAGGTGCCAGCTGAAGGGTGTTGGAACTGAAGGGCTGTGACCTAGAGCAGTGCCAGAAGCCCTGCCAGCCCCACAGCAGCACACTCACACTGGGCCTCTTTTCTTCCTGGGGAGAACATATGAGGGGCTGACAGAGGCCACTGCACAAAAGGGAGTTGCTGCTTCTCTGTGAACTCAGTCAGCTCTCATTGCTACATGAGCAGTTACCTCCTGGAATAGGTAGAATAAACTAGGCTGGCTCCTCTACAATTGCCAAAATATTCACTTGCCTGATCACGTGGATCAGAGAGAACTGATGGGTGCTTACAGACACATATAGTCCAAAAATTTACCAGAACCTTCTGTGTTTTTTCCTTTGGTTTTTATTAATCTTCTGATTGTAACTGTATGAACAAGACGTCTTTGAGTCAAGCTCAAAGTCCAAATTTTTGCAAGACTGTGCAAGATTTGGTTTATTTTCTCTCCTTCCCCTAGTTTAAAAAAGTTTGTATTCTGGGAATAAAAAAAATGACATCAGACTGCAGTGCTCATCATACATCACAGAAAAATGAAAACCCCTTGCTGTCAGTAGGGCTTTTCCCAAAATTTGATGCTGTAGTCCTTGGCTCATATTCATAGCAAACCATCATCTGAAATATGATACCAAAATCATATCCTACTTGTGGAACATACACAGACAAAAAAAGCCACATTGCTTAAATTAAATGCCCATTTGGTGCAAGTAGTTGTTCTATCATTCTATACTCCCAATCTGTAAGATTATATTGGATTTCCCTGATCCTCAGAACCATTCAGAATATACAATATAATAGCAGTTGAAATATGTATAAAAGCTGTATCTTTCTCATCAAATCATCCCTTTTTTTTTCCATTCTTATAGTAGGGCTTTTCCTTTTTACATCCACAGTGTAGTTTTTATTTCTGAAGATATTGACAGTGTTTAACTTAAGGAGTGTTGTTTGTTTATTTTCAAGCCAAATCAAAGTACTGGATGGAGAGGATGAGTATTATGAGTCATTATCAGCTGTTGAATCTACCCCTGAAGATGACAGTTTTCTCAGCTCTCCATCTCCTCCTACAAGAGATGTGTCTTTTGCACAAAGCTGAGCCTCACTCATTCTATTGACTAATACTGGTAAGAGTATTTTCCTGCTGATAAGCTCTTCCAGTTAACTTTGTTTATGTGTGTTCATATAATATATTAAAAATATCATGTTAGCCAGTTACTTTAGTTCACTGTTTAGACCTGGGTTTGCAGGTGTACACTGTCACATTTAGCTGTATTTCTATGAGCAATTGCAGTAAAGGGGAGCAACAGTACCTGTATGTGTTGATGTTGATAATGGACATACTCATTTAGCAGCAAGGTTAATTTATCCAATTCTAGCCTCTTCTTTCCTGCCTTCCCCTCCCCTGGCTGCTGTTCCCACCCTGTGCCATCCCTTCTGTTGTGCTGGCACAACTGCTGGTAGAGCTGTGTGAAAAGTAAGATGAAAGAACTGAACTAGATTAAAAGAACACTGTACTAAAAAATTTAATTTGGGGTCATAGTGAAAATGTTTTGTATTTCATTTGACTGATATTAAACATTGTCCTTTATAACTTTCTCTGCTGTGTATGGCTTTTAACACTAGAAAAATGTACAGAGTAAAATAATTTAAAATATAATTGTGTCTCAGTTTACCTTGCAAATAGTTTTCTTCTAAAGTATTTGTTTACTGTAAGCCTAACTCTAGGAATTATTTCAAATATAAGAAGTAAAACAGTTTTAAAGCTAATGTTTCGCACACTGCTTCATCTAGTCCTTGTGACTGAAACCATCATTATGACCTGCTATTCTTGTTATCCCTGCAAATATTTAATTTATTCCTTAAGCTCTATGTCTGGGCTTCAATGACTCCTACATTTCCACAGCCCTCTTGTACGTAGCAAAGGGGAAAAAGTCACCTGCAAATTTTTCTACTTGCTTTTCACTTTCTTTGAAAATCCTTAATGATAACAGTATGTGACTTTCTACAGAATACTGAGATTCTTTGACAGTTATTGTTTCCATGGCAGAAGCCAACTATTTCACCTTATTCTTTTATTTCTGGTGCAGAAGCACCATTTTGACCCATGACCATTCTTTGCTTCTTTTCCAGACGTGCTCTTGTCAAAAACTTTTGGAAATAAAATGTTCGCATTTACTGCCTTACACATTTGCTCAAAATTATTCATTTTTTCCTTTTTTAACAAACAATACTGATTAAATCTTTCTGTGTATTTTACAGACCTGGTTATGATCCTTGTTTTTATCTCTGCTGCAATGAGTTTACCCTGATCTGTGCTAATAGATCTTCCTATTGGAGATGCACCTCACACCTGTTCCATAAGCTATATCATTTCTTACCATCAATGTTTACTGACATCATCTTATTGACTACAGGACAAGGAAAGGTAGCATGAGAAATGAGACCCAAGTGCAGTCACGATACCCCTGAGCTAGAATAGGGTTCAAAAGAAGAAAAGGTAATGAAATAGATAGTTCCACAAAAGCTTTGTTTCTCCTAACAAACACAGAAATTAAGTTAGGCAAGGTAGATGAGGATGAGCAAAGGAGTCCAGGAAGAATAATTCTTCAGTCATTCTTCACCCAAAATATGAGAGAAGGCTGAAGCTGGAAGTTCTAATCCTGACAGGCACTGAAGTCTTTCAGTTCACTCCTCATTCTCCTCTGATGTACATCTAGGTATGTGTATTTTAAAGGCTTTAATTCAAGAGCTTTTGAAATTTAGGAACTCCTTCAACAACAGAGAATTGGTGACTAGCTGCAGATGAATTAATGGCATTGAAAAGTGCAGCATAAATAGAAATGGCAAATAATATGAATGCATGTGTACAGATCAATTTCTTTACATTTTGTCAAAATGTAACGAGAATGAGTATGTTATGATAACTCATCAAAAATTATGTCACTTTCCCTATGCAATGTGTACATTCTCAGTTAATTTGTAACATCTGGATAGAAAATAAGATTATTTTTAAACAGTCAAATTACCTGCTTTACTCTTCCATTGGCATAGATCACAGAGAGTTCTAGCAATATTGATGCCTTCTTGTTCCATCCTTCCTTTTTGAAAACTATTAGAGAAAATAGAGCTTTATTATGACTGCAGTTCACATCATTATGCATAGTTAAGTGTTTATCAGTTATTTTAATTGAATGACAGTGATGTTTCCAGATACTATGTCACCTGCCTAAAACCAGCAGTTTACCTTACACTGAGTAATACATTGTTCTGAGTAGTTAAGTTCAGAAAGAAGTAAGGTAAAGTGAAAAATAATATAAAATTCAGTGGAGCACTTAATCCGAAACTGAAGCTCTATTGGAATCAATGAAATTTTGGCATGTAATAAGTGCTTTGCTGAATGGGGGCTCGAGTTAACAAGAGCAGCATCAGAACATTAAAGTACAGGCAAAATGCAAAAACTCTCCAAATACATCCCTTAGGTTTCTTCCTTTCTTCTCTTCCAATTGTTAAGCTTGTATTAATCTCAGCCATCAGAAATGGACTTCAGAGAGATTTTAAGCAGTCTTTAATTGCATAGAAAGGGTAGAATACAGTATTTTCCTTGTTTCATACAGTGCCACTGTCTACATCTGCTGTACTTTTTCGTATTAGTTAATGTCACTAATACTTTAATACTGAATTTACTACCTAAAAGCTGCTGTTGAGTAGTATGTATTCATTCTTGTTGCTTCTTAGCTAAACACTGTTCATGAAGTCAGTCTGTGTATTTTATTCTTTCCTAAGAAAGGAAAGAATTTACCCCCTTTCCTTATTTTTTGTGCTTTATCCTCAGCAGATGACCCTGTGAGGTGGTCTTCTCTCATCCTGATTTTAGGACACATGTATACCTTTTGATTATTAAAAGCCTTGCTGTAGAGCCAGGCAGTCACACTAAAACTGACCAAAGAGTTGAATTTCTGTTATCATATTGATAGAAGTGTGTGTTTGGGTTGATTGATTTGTGTGTGAAACAGGAGGTATCTCAGTGTGATGATCCTGGTCAGTGGAAGCGTATCAACAAGAATTGCTTGGATTTTCTTACTTGGCTTTCACAACCTTGAAGCATTGTTCTGATTTATTTCCTTTCATGTATATTATCCTGAAATATTAATGTATTTTGCTTAATAGTTCATAACATATCCTGTTCTTAATATTTTATAAAAGTAAAGAGTTTAAATCCTGTTAGGAAGAAGAAAATTTCTTAGTATGTAATATATTAAACAGTTTTCAGCAGATGGGAGAGAAAAGGATGAAGCTCAACAAGGGATTTTAGTAGATTTCTTCTGTAGACCTTAATGGCACTAAAACTGGTTCTTGCTAAGGACAATTTCTGCCTTTCAGTTATGGCAGCTGAAAAACTTGTCTCTGTGCCAAAAAAAAAAAATCGGGCAGGGAGCTTTTGGAGATTAGCCCCTTTCATTTGGTAATTTTAAATGTGCTTCTGACTTAAACATTTACATCACTTTAGTAACATAAAGGGACCTTAGAATGGGAGTAAATTGCAACCATCTTAAATTTGCCCTTAACGTGACCTCCCTCACCCATACACTGTAAGAGTTGTGGAAAGGGTCTTTTGTGTACTGAAGGTCTTTTAAGTGGCCCCTATCAGACTATCCAAGGACTTGTTGTTACTTAGAGGCTTATAAAATGTGGCTATAAATTATGTGAAACTGGGTGCTACTATCTGTTTTACACCATATAAAAATTGATATTAAAATGGGATTTAAGTCCAAATTTTAAAATTTCATCTTTAAAAAAATTATAATTGAATGTTTATACCCTTCTGTTCTAAGATTTGCAATTCTAAAGGAATATTGCTTTTTTGTTGTAAAATAGCTAGCAATGAGATAAATAACTCAAGTCTACCATACTCTTACTTCTCATTCCTTTTTTCATTGCCTCAAAACAGAAAGAGAATTTGGAGAGACAGCCAAACTCTGGCATTTTTAAATGTCTTCAGGTTAACCAGATAAATATAGTGCATACAATTGAAAATCAAGCCATATGGCACAAAAGGATCCTCCTATGAGAAGTGGGTAAATGGTTTAAGTACCGATATATGCATGAGACGTAGCACATACTAAACTTACCCATCCTGCTTTTAACTCTGACAACAAAATGTGAGAAATAATGTCAGTTTTGTTGTTAACATTAAAAATACATTTTGATAACACACCTTGTCTTTAACAGTACTCACCCTAGGAGGAGTTGTAGCAGAGTGCATTCTTAACAGAAACTGTTTCTGCTTGGCAACAAAGCAGTTCTCCCAAACTGACAAAAGTAGCACAGGATGCTTTGAAAACCAAAGGCTGGGGAACAGCCCTCTGGGTCAGAGCTAAAGATTACAGAACTCAGTGAGAGGCTTTGTGTCTCAATTGTGATGGGCACTGGAACAGATAAAGGAGAACGTTGGCAATTCATAATAATAGGGCCTGTGTCTTTAAATACACAGGCTGGTGCCTAACTCATCTTAATAGATTTGTCAAGAGTTACTGGATATTATTTTATTATGTCTATAAATCCAAGGTCAGCCAGAACAGTAAATATATACATTTTGTAATCATGGAACTGTTTATTGTAGTACTTATGCTGTGATGCTAAAGGACATAGAAGCAGATAAGTGAAAAGCAAATCTTGGACTAATGTTTCCAAAAACCAGATTACATATTATTGATCAGGCCAGTAATAGGTAATTTCCTCGCTTTTGTTTGGCAGGCTTATTTTTTACTTAAATTGCAGAGAGATATTATTTTTCAGTAACTTAACTAGGATTTTATAATATAGTTGGCAAATGGAGATGGCAAGTAGGTAGATCAACGTGTGTGCTTTTTTGTGCAAAAGATCCAAGCCTCAATTTCTAAGCCAGTACCAGTGAAAATCTCATCTCAACCTCTAAGTGAAGCAATATCACCACAATAAAGACTGGATGTCATCCATTGGGCTGGTGGAGTTCAGTGCTGGGAGGCAGGCCGGCCCGTCGCAAGTGTTTCCAAAAATTGTTGTGCTACTGATCATGGCAAGTCTCTGACAAAGACCTATCTAAAACTGGAATAGTAGAACTGGGGGTCCCATACTGTCTAATGCACTGGTGGAGATGGTTGAGGCCAGGACAGGGGTAGCAGAATCTTGAGGTTCTGGTGGAAGTGACCCTCAGAAAGCTGGGTTCTGGAGTACAGCATTGCAGTACAGCTCAGAAGGGCGTATGGAGAGGCTGCGTTGGGGTCCCTAGCAAAGGAAGGGATTGGGCAGGAGGTACTTCCACAAAACTGTGTGACATGGTTTATTTACTGATTTTTGGTTTTGCTGCTGCTCCCTGTTATAAGTAATAAATCAACACAGTTGCACAACTGGAGAGATTATGTAAAGACTTCTGTGACAAAATGGCTCTTAGTGAGATTGCAAAGTCTTTGAAACAGAAACTTTAGTTTTGTAATTTCTACTACCCCAGGAATGAACATTCAGTCCTTGTTCTGTAGGATTAGTTTGATGGAAGTTTACATCCAAATCCAAAGGTAAGTGCTGTACTTAAGGCAGACACAGACTTGATTTATTTGATTAAATTGACCTGTTAGAAATTAAGTTTTGAAAGAAAAACAAATGTGAAGCTTCATGAAACTGTAAGTTTTGGTAGCTTGTTTTGCAATCTCAGTACAGATTTACAGCTGAGTTCCAATTGGAAATTGGTATTGATTGATTAGGTTGCTCATTTAACATTCCCGCATGCTACAACAATAATGCAACAGACCGTGATAAAATAGGATGTGATCTAACAGGACATGACCGATGGGATGAGAGTAAAACGCTGGGTTTGCTAGTAGTGCTGTGCAGTAGCTCAGATTGGCATCTTGTGTGCTTTGATTGTTCATTTCATTTTACTGTCATCCTACTGAGTTGAACATTTTAAAAGACAACGGTGTTTTTCCATCTGTAAGTCATGGAAAGACAGATGGATGTGGAGAATCTCCACCTACAGCTCCTTGACTGAATGCCACTGCCCACTTAGTGGTAGAGAAATCCCTTCTGGAAAACCAGAATGTCTTTAAATATATTATATTGTGACATGCTTTTTTAATATGGGAACTTAGAGTTATTGTTAATTCTTTTTAATGAGTACAAGTAAAACAAACTGGTTCTTATCAACATAGCTGCTATATTATAAACACTGCTTCTGTTACACTGAAGTTAATCCCCAGTCCTTTTACAAGAAACTCATCCTTATTAAAGTAACATTAAGAGCTTCTTTTTATTGATCTGTTCCTTTCACTTAATGATAGGAACTTACTGATGTTTTAGTAATAACCTTGCAAGCTTTATCTCATTTTACTTCAATGTGTGTTACAGATAGATGCTGTGGAAACTAACTTAGCATAAACATTTTGCAGATGTCTTTAAAGGTTAAGGAAAAAAAGGTTTAGTTGCACTGCATGTTAACAAAGATGGCTGAAAAACTGCAAGATAAAAGAGAGCCTCGAGTATGAACATCAAAGAATTGTTAATGACAAGAAATACCATTAGGGTTAGCATCCCTTTTGTTTCAGCCCCCTCACACCTGCAGTGTGTTGCAGATTCTGTCTTTGTTGGCACATCTGAATTACTTCCATTAGCATTTATAGAAAAGTGGCTGCAAAACAACAGAAATGTACTCCTGATTTTCTCTGTTGCTCCAAAAAAGTAACATATTAGGTTCTCTGTGGGTTTCCTTCAAGGTACAGTATCTTATTGTAAAGGAGACTAGAGCCAGGATTCCGTTGATTGCAAATGAGCTAGGTTGAAAGGAGAGGGAGCTTTTGATACTGCTAGAGAACTAATATAAGCAACTACAAGAAGCACACATAAGAAGCTCAGACATTAGCAATAGCAAAATCAGAGCGTGAAATTCAGATTAGCCCTCCACAGGCTGTGAGAGGGAGGGGGTATTGGAAGACTTGGCATGGCTAAAGGTGTAACCTGTTTCATTTGGCCCCTGAAAATTTTTAACAGATGGTGGGACCAGCTGTCTTTTTCAGCCATTTAATAAACTCTTCGGTGGTAACAGTTTGGAAAGTGGGGGGTTTTGAGTTTTAGGCCAGAGGAAAAAATAAAGAAATCTGTCCCAATTGTCTTTGCCAAATAGAGAAGTCTGGAAACATTATGGAAAGTTAAAGTGAAAAATCTAATTGATGATATTGTCCTGATTATACATTTCAACAGAAGAGAAAAAAAGAACTGCTTGTGCCCAAGTGGACCAGTGCATTAAAAAATGCCTATTATGTTGTAATCTTTATCTGTCATTTTAATTTCAGCTCTTGCAAAGAGGCATATAATGAGAAATTTTAAATGAACTGTAGAATGAGAAACTGCCTTACTTTTTGAGACATGATACTATGTTAAAGAAACAGGCAGGGTGATTTCCCATATTAAAAATGAAAAATACCTTTTGGATAAGATTAGGTTTACACTGTCTGCCTAGGTGAGTACAGTAGTCTCTGAACTTGCATAACACAGTGTTATAAAATGACAATAAACTGCTGTTTGAGGAACATACTATGTTGAGCCTCTAATAAAAGCCTTAGTGATATGTGGGATTTTATTTGAGAGTTTACAAAAAAAATTTCAGTGCAACTGTATTTCTTCAATGAAATTATTTTTTTTAAATTAACATTTCCAACACAACACTTAAATGGCAACTCTCAATTTTATGAGATGTTTTATTTAAAAAGCATGTCTAGTGTCTTTGAACAAAACACTTCTTTTTGCACATTTACATGCTACCCAGCTGAGCAGCCAACCCTTCCATTTGACAAGGGCTTTGTTCTGCCTACAGGCCTATTATAAGCCCTAGATTGTTTGCCCTTAATAAATTGCAACAATAAGACAGAAACCTCTTTCAGGTTAAGAGAAATAAAACATGTTGCCTACATAGCAAAGCATATGAGGTTTAATAATGACAACAGAAACATATCTACTAAATCTCATTTGCTTTGCTCCCGGATCACTACAGTTAAGATAGTACAAAAAACGTTAGCATCTTTCCATGCTTCAAACAAAAGATTAAAGAAAACAAGAGTGGGACAAAACAGCTCCAGCTACAAAATGTGGGTTTTTTCACAATAAAAAAGTCATACTGAATGCTATGTAATAGAAACTAGTGGGAACTAAACAGAAAGAAATATGAACCTGATTAAACATAGAGCAAAAAAATGTATTTAACTGAAACATATGATTTTGTATTATCAAGAGGAAGAAAAGAGTGCAAATTGTTTGTATTTAAGAATTTATAGTACCCTCCAATGTGTTGGTGCATCTGCTTGTATGTACCTTTCAGGCCCTCCCCTGAAACACAAAGCCCTACCAATTTCACTTTTATAACAGCTAATGAGCATTCTTCTGTGGCTCAAGTGTTGGTGGAGAACTTGTGATCTTAAACAAAATTGTTAAGCCCTGTTTCTGAGGCCCCACTGGTAACATTCAGCTGTCAGCTGTGTTGTGTTTGCTGAGATTGTTAGAGATGGCTACCTTTGTTGAACCTAGATGTGCATGAGTTTTACACTTAAGCTGGAAATTCCCAGTGGTTTTTAGAGTATATCTGCAAATTATGGAGAAAATAGGAGGCAAAAAAGACAACATTCTGGACTCCCTGTGCAACAGTACAATTGAAGAAGGTGAGCATAAGTGTTATTAAACCGCTAGGTATAAGCAGTAAGAAAGAGTTTTCTCTATTAGAAACTCATTAGTAACTCAATATAGTGCTTTCAGAAAGAAATTCCAGTCAGTGTTCCATTTATAGCTTACTTTTTAAAATTATTTTTTTAATTTGTACATGGAAGTTCTGAGAATATAAATATTTCCTTCCTTTGATTATAAGACAAGTGCATACAGGTAGTACTTGAAAATGTTGCTGACAGGCTAGAAGTGATACAAACTTTCAGAGGAAATACAGTGTTTATGACAGGTATTGATTCAACTGCATTAAAGGCTACTTTTCTTTCTTTTAAGGTATTTTTTGAGCTATGGACAATACTCTGAGGACTGTAAGATACTTTCTTGGGAAATTTCAGTATTTCCTACTGAAATTTCTCTTGCCATTTCTGCTCAATTACAGCATGGTCATGGTTTTTCTCTCTGTCTTCCTTTGTGTTAAAAGCATTAGAGGGGGATTCTTCACTGTCTGTGCCACAGTGCAGTGGTAAGGTGCCAGCTTCACTGCTTCTTCCAACTGCTGCATGGAACCAATGGAGAGCACATGATTTGTTATTTCTGAGGGGGCAGAGCTTGCTTGTTTCACCCTGTGGCTTCCCACAGTGTTAATCTCTGTTGTATCCAATTTCTGGGTGACACTTGGGGGAGAACTTTCAAAGGATGGGCATGAAGAGAGAGATATTAATGGTCTTTCATAAGGGAATTAATGGCCTTGGGGACAATGCAGTAGAAAACTTCTATGAGAGAGACTTAGAAGAAAAGAGAGGAAGCTACATGGGACAAGAAGAAAAAATACATGAACCATTAGGTTTCATGGTAGAGGCAACCTTTAGTAAATTTTTGAATATTTTTCTCATCGTATACTATAATAAGGCAGTAAATCATCTTGCAGAGTGTCTTAAAATGTATGTAATACCTGTAGGAGAAAAGCACTTTAAGATGCTTTAGAAGCTTTTTGAGAAGCCAAGTGGTATAGTTTAGAACAAAATTACAAATGGACTAGTAATTCAAATTACAAAAGTAAAGGCAAATAAAATGTTCCTGATGTAAAATTCCTCCCTTTTCTACAATGGGAAATTGCTGTAACACTGCAATCTGTATCTTGAGATCTGGTTCCTCTTTCAAAGATCAGGGAAAAAAATCTTCAATTTTTGATGGTTCAAAGTAAAACATTTTTTCTCCTCTAGACCTGCAGTACTTCATCAGTATCAAGTTTTTAAAGGATTATTTTATAATCATTATCTTCTATCTTACTGTAAGCTTTGGAAAAATTATTTTCTGTCATAAGTTTACAGAAAATGTCAGCACAATAAAAAATCTGGAATTATTAATTTTCAAAAATAGTAATTGTTCAGTATTCTAGAAATTTAGTGGTTTTAACTTCAGAAAGACAGACTACGAAGCAGGTGATAAAAATCATAAGTGATGTATAGTATATATTATCAGCAAATATTTCTCCAGGTGTCTCTCTATAAATATGCTACTAGATGGTGTGATGGAAATATCTTTTCTTTGATTTCTCCATCATTTTTTAAGCATTTTGAAGCAAAAATAGTGGTAATCTTTCATCTGAGGAGATTGTTTTCTCTCTTTTCTTCATCATGAGAATGATGTAGTGTAAAAATAACTTACTTTTCTCCTTTTACTGAGGTTCATTACATTGCAAAAAATGATTGGCTTCTTTAGACAAACTGCACAAAGATGGATATTCCTAGCATATATTTTTCACCTTCAAATTAAACAGAGCAAGAGATCAGAAAAATACTCAACAATCAAAATACATCACTTCAATTTTTGCAGATCGGTCTTGTAAAAACCCTTGCTTCTCTCAAACATCTAAATATAGATACTATTAGTTTCTCCATTTATAAAGATCTCAGATATTTACAGCCCATTACAATTAAATATATAATCTGTCTGCTCAAACAGACTAAACCTGGGTACTTGTATTAAGATCACACTGGTTTTGGTTTTGACAAAATAATTAATCAGTAGCTGGAAATTTGTGTTTACCAGTAGCTCACATACACTCTTGACAGGCAGGAATACAAACTTCTCAATATCCTATGATCTTCATTTAGCTCTTTGTATATCAGCATATATTGGTAAAGGACAACAACAAAATCTGGATTGAATTTAGGACATCAAGGAAGGGTGCTGAACAAGGGATAGACATGAATAATTGTCCACATCCTCTAAATTCTTCTGAATGGTCAAGAGCAAAAAATAGCCTAAACTTTTATTTCCCTTTTGTACTCTCCAGACTTCCATTATGTGAACATGCTGCTTCCCTCATAACTAATGCCTGTAAGACTGTTAGAGGGAACCAGCCAAACATGAGTTGATGGTAAGGGCAAAAAGCGGTGTCCCAAAACTTAGCTGATCGAGCAATATAGTTGTTTGTGCCTCATGTGTTTGCAGAGGATCAGATTCACTATGTTTGACCATATACAGTAGTACAAGGATTCACTGGAAAAAGTTGGTGGAACACTTACTGGGGGCGAGAGAAAACTGGCATAGAAAAAGGGTCTACTTGAGGTGGAGAAAAATTAGCTCTTCTAATTGCTCCCACGTGTGAGATCAATGAAATACAGATGATAGTGTTACTTGATTCCCAAAGCTGTTTCAGGAGCAAAGCTTGCAGATCTGTCCTCAAGGGAGGTCATCACCACTGAGAGTGGTTGTTTTCATGATTGGCAAGTGGAACTAGTGCCTTGGATAGAATCCTGTAGTGAGGAGTTTGCTAAAGCAGAGAAAGGATGGGCTGTTAAAGTAAGCAAATACCTAGTTATTTCTGCTCAGTATGTTCAGTGTTAGAGTTATAGAAGCATGTCTGGTTGTTAAGTACAGCCCACCTAATGTGTATTTTGTAAACCAAAGGTGCTGGGCTCTGGTTTTTACCTATCATATGCTCTCGTCACTGTCCACCAGGAAGAGTAGAAATATAGGTGTTGTGGGTGTGTTGGTTCATGCAGCTTTATTTGCAGAGGCTGCATGTTTGTCTCTTCATTGCCTCCACAGTCTCACTGTTGCCTCTCTGCATGTCCAAGTTTATGTGGGTTTTACTCTGTCTGAAAGATTAACAACTGCTCATAATTCAAAAGTTGCTAAGAGAGTGTGCAAGTGTCAGAAGAGACTGATGTGAAATCAGGGGGATGGGAGTGCTATAGAAGAGTTTGGATTTTGCAAGGGAAATAAGTTGCAACATGGTATTATTTGGTCCCAAGTTGTGTGCCTCTGCTCATCAGTCCAACTTCCTGCACTTCAGTAGGGTTAATATATGACATGGAACAAGGTATGTGATCCCCTGTGTTGCCTTTGATAAAAAAGCTATAATAACATAGTACATCTTTATAGAGGGGTTGTGGAGATAGATGCTTTAAAGATGATGTGCTCAAAGTGACTAAAGCTCCTCCCAGTACGTTCACTGAAGTTTGACCTCGTTCTTACTCAGGACTGTCACAAGATTTTGCTTATTGATCCTATTTCGTATGTGTCTACCCAGCTCGGCAGCTGCCCTCCTGTTACTCAGAAAAATATCCTGAATATTCCTCTCACACCTGGCTGGTATATCCTTACATACCCTGTCACTGGTAAACTTGGCAAGTTGACAGCTTACAAAAAGAAGAAAGGGAAACTGTGTAGTTGCTTTTCTGGCTGGTGGCAGGAGAGAGCAGGGAAGGGGAGACAAAGTTTCCACCCCTTATCTAGGTTGGATGTATGTATGAGTTGAATGTCAGAGGTGGCTGTATATGGCTGCATAGAGCGAAATGTTGAAGAACACCCCACAGAGATGAAAACAGCTTCAATCAATTGCTCAGGCTGAGCTGCTCCATTCATCTTGGTATTCTCATAATCAGTGTCACCAGTATTAACATGTGTAATTCCATGCTCATTCTTAGCTTCCGTAGTCAGTCTCAGCACTGATGTGCAGTCTGCTTGGAGGTTACCTTTTCTCTTCACCTAGATGGTTAGGCTTTTGCTTCTGACCCCTGCCAAAATGCTGGGCTACATTCAGACATCTGACCAGTGTAAGTTCAGAGTCTGTGCAGCTCTGTTTTTCATACATTCCTCCTCTGCTGTCTTCCAGTTGTTGATGCTTTACTTTGGAGCACTGCAAATAGTGTCTAAATTATAGTGGAGAAGCATATACCAAAAGAAAGAACAAAGCAGACTAGACTGTGCTATTTCTAAGTATTTATAAGAAAATACTGATCAGTTGGAGCTTGTCTGACTGGTAGAGCAACAGTAGGTAGAGGAAATGATTCGTTTTATAGGCAGTGTGATCAAGATCCTGTGAAGGCTGTAACATAGAGAGCAGCAGTTGAATTGATGACCAGTGAGGCATATGGTATCTAAATTAACAGCATAGGATCTCCCAGGAGGAGGAGGTCACCAGGGTATCAGAAGGCTCAAGCAGAAAGTTCATTTTGTCTCTTCCCATATTGAATTCCTGAGATGAATGCTATACTAATTTGGAAAACTAGATAAAACTGGAGATGTAACACCTTCTCTTGAGTCTTTGCAATAGACTTTAATGGATAAAGTTATGCACATTCCTAGAACTACCTCTAGCCTCACTGTGTACATTTCTAAAACTTTATTTAGAGGGATTTTGATTACTGTGTTCTCTTGTAAGCAGTCTTACTTCTAGAATGCAAATTACCTTATCCTTAATGAGAACAGGCAGCAGAAATTCATAAATCAACTGATAACTGTATCTCATTAAAGAGAAGCACTGGCACTACAGAGCAGCTTCTTTTTGAATCACTCTGTGTGCCAAGTACACTTAGCATGTGTAGCAATGGAAGTAGAAAAAAAGTAGTAAATCATGAGCCCAATTCAGTTTTTCTGGGCATCTACTCCAGTGCCTTCTGTAAGAATCTTGACAGAATATTATTTTTCAGCCCCATTGTGCATTGATAAGAATGGCAGCATTTTATAAAGTTAGTCTGATTGCAGATTAAATTGTATGACTTGGCATTTGGATTTTTCTCCAAGCTTCTTTTTAAGACAAAAAATTTGGAAAATAGTTCTTTGTGGTTTAGTGTGACCTCCTAAGATGCAGTCAGTGGTTTTCAGTTGCAGATTTCTATATCATTTGGGCATTGGAGTGCCAGCACTGCAGCATCGTAGTCTCATTCCTATTTCCAGGCATAAGAATGAGGTAATTTAGACTAATAAATTTCCACTTTGTTGCAGTATCTGTGTTTTGCCATGTACTCCTCTTTCTTTCATATGTAATATGTGTTTATGTCAGCTCAATGCCAGTAGATTATGTGAGTTTTCTTCATGTAGTAGGAAAATAGGAGTGTGAGATTTACTGAGGGAGAAAAGCCCAAAATTGTAACAATTTGCAGATCTTATCTTTTTTCTCCCTCTGTCTCAGAGGTTCCAGAAGTGTGAGAAAAATTATACTGTTCATTAGACTAGTTCATGAGTCATGGCCGTGCTGATATACTCATCTTTGAGGAGAATATCCTTTCTCCTCATCTTGTCTGGGTTCTCAAACAGCTGGTCAAGCTGTTTGGCCCTGAGCAATAGGAGCTGATTGAAGACTGAAGGGAAAGGTGATTTATTCCCAGATTAGGGTTGTTTGCTTTCATTGGCATGGCCAGCCAGCCAGCAGAAGGTGCATGCCTCAGCCAATACTCCTGAGGTTTCGGCTGAGCTGGGGTAAGTTGTTCAAGTGTTTGGTGAGGAGCAGCCTCATAATCTATGTGCAGAACTGAGGCAAGGAGCTCCTCTTTTCAAGCCTGGAGCAGTTGTGTGTATGGCAAGGGTCATTCCCCTTGTAAAGAAGGGGAAGGAAGCTGACTCTAGCATGTAAGAGTATGGTTAGAATGACTTCACCTTTTTATAGCTCTATGAAGATGGAAAGCATAGTAAAAAATATTGTGTATTTGAAATACATTTGAAATAATTTTATGGATTGTATTTTAATTTTCAGAATTGAAGGGAGGGAAATTTATATTTGGGTAGTTAATGTAATTTATGCATTTAACTATTTATGTATTATTCTGCACCACTTAAGGCGTCAATTTATGAAATGACGCAGAAACATACTGTACACTGCTTTCCTGAAAAGACTTTTCTGCCAGTCTATGAGAGCACTGTTCAGCTAGGGAGAGATAAGTCATTTCAGAATTGTAATTTAATTTTCCCCAATCTTTCATGGGATCCTGAACCTCTGGTGGCAGTCAAGAAGACTGGCATTTAAAAAAAAAACAAACACCTCAATTTAGAAATCTAGTTTTTCTAGGTGCTGTTCGAAAACTCTCCCCCTGTTGGGGGCACTCACCTGTGTCATAGTTTATAGGCTGCCTTTCACTAATATGTACGCATAACTGGAAAAACCTACCTTGAAAGCATTATACAGAGAGGGTCTTCAGATTCTCTCCCATAGGGTGAAGACAATATCTCTTTCCTGAGACACCTTTAATGCCAGTCATGTACCATACCTGTGTCCCTGTTTTGATCCTCACAATGCAACTATTAGGCTTTTTCTTCCTATCTCTGGGCTTTTCCCCCCAGCTAAAGTGAAGTTGTTGAAGAGTTTATGTAGAGCACTTGCCTTTTATAACAAAGATTATGGACATTTTTATATATTCTTGTTCAGTAGTCCTTGAAGAGTGGGTTATTTCAAAAGTGCTTCTTGAAATATTGAAAAATACTTACTGTTTTCTCTACCAAAAGGTTCTAAAATTACAGCATGAGTTTGTTAAATAACAGGTGTATTTTTACAGTGTTGGATTGATCCACTCAGCCAAATCAACAGCAATGTGGCAGCCACGTGATCGTCCAGTATTTGTGTGTAAGTTAAACAAGGATCTTTCTGGATAAACTTTGTGCTGTTTCCAGTTCTAACACAGTGTAGACACAGACAGCTGTTTAATTTTTCAATAAGTATACTAAGTAACTAAAACTAATTATCATGAGACAAATTTTTAGATAATATACTCTCTGTAGTTAAGAGGAAGTAAATAAAAATTTAATTACCTTTTCATTCTATACTAACTGCAATGTAAAAAAATTAGCTATATGTATCTGTAGTCATAAAATTAAAAGTTCCCATCCAGTCTTCCCCAAACAAATGCATTCCATCGAAAATACAGAGGCTTTTTTTACCTAGTGTTTCCCCAAAGGAGAGAACAAGCAGGATGCACACAGCAGATCCTTTTCAGCTGCTCACCAGAGTCTTGGGTTGCTTTCTGTTTTGTAGGAGTCCATTTCTAGCTGTTAGAGCTGTGACAAAAATGCAGCCATGTATGCCAGAGGCAGAGAGCATTTCCAGAAATACTGAAATTATCATCTTGAACTAAAAGTGTCCCAGGCATTCCAAGTAGAGCCAAGAATAACACTTTCAATATTGTTATGATTAAGAGTCTGATTCTTTTTTTAAAATATGGAAGCCAGGGAAGTAAGTATATCCAAAAATGTTCACCAGTGTTCCCCAAGACAGGAGGAAGAGTCACAAAGGGCCAGCCAAAGATAGAGCAGAAGATGAATACATTAAGATATTTAAAACTTCAACAACAATTTTGTGAGGCATTAAACTTTGTGAGGCATGAAACTTGTTCTACTTCTCATAAAGGGCAACTCAGCTTTCAGAAGTTTGGGAAATCCTCTATTAATCTTTGTCAAATCTATACCTACACTGGGAAATGTTGAGGCAAGCCTTTAAATCCTAAATATGCCTTAACATGTGCCAATCTTGTCTAGAATTTCGTGGTTTTCCCTAAAGCACAGGAAAAAAAGCAGGAGATACCATAGCAGTTTTTAATGTTTTTAATTTTCATCTACTGATGTTCAAATTACACTGTGTGAACTGGTAATCATCTTATGCAGTCATGTTGTCTACTGTAAAAATGTGAATATGCTGAAGTAAATAAAAATAGTATTAATGGCATATAACTCAGAACTATTGACGGTGTATCCACACGTGCCTGAAGCTATATACCTAGGGTAATTTACCTTCTGGTGAAACTTCTTGCTGTTGTGGATGGGTGGATTCTGTTAGTACATCTTTAAACCAGAAATGAGGGATGGTGTGAAGACACGGCCTTCTGGAGCAAGCTTATTAAAGCTTTTTCAGGTTTAAATTTTGCCACTCTTATGGACAACTTGACTAGGAGGTTTGGCTCAAAGTTAATGCAGCTGTTCACTTTAAAATGATCCTGTCTCTGATTCTTTGTCACAATTGCTAAAGAACAGCGTTTAGTGGAAAGCAATGCAGGAACCCCAGGCTGTGGACAGGCAGGCGGCCAGAGCCGATCAAAGTTTGATCATGGGGGGGGTCAAGGCAGATGACTGCAAATGACTTTGGAAAAGTGAATGTCATGAGAGGACCTGGCTGTGGCAGCATGAGCCATCACTGGGACAGGTTGTGGGGTAGGCTCCAGGGTGAGGTACTTGGGGCCCTGAAGTCAGAGGCACAGCAGAAACCATGGAGGGCACCACTGGCATGCAAGCAGCTGTTATTCCAGGTATGCTGCCTGCATTCAAACCAAGGTCCACAGAACCCTGCATGGTGGTACAGCCACTCTGGGATACCTGGATCTGAAAAATCCTGATTTTTAAGACACCTATCTAAGAAACGGTGATGGTGACTCGTGATTTACACCTACTGTGTTAAATCGACAGTATCCATGCAGCCCAGTGCAGCCTGAGCCCCTCTGACCCCGGGGGCGGTAGGGGTCTCGCCGCCCGCCGTAGCAGGCAGGGTCCCATGGAGGCAGCGGGGCTCTGGGAGCTCCCTGCGCCTCAGCCCCGTGACTGGAGCAATTCAGGCTCCGGCTCTGCCTCGGGGCCGCCGGGCTGCCCACGGCGCTGCCCTGCCTCCCCGGTGTGCCCAAGAGCTGCTCCGGCCCCTACAGCCCCGCCGCTGGGGACCGGCCCCTTGGGCTGCGGGCCAAAGCTCCAGCAGGGCTGTGCTGTTCAGCGCCGCTCTCCGAGCTGCCCCTGGCCCGGCTGCGGCGCCGGGAGCAGCCCCCAGCGCCCCGGCCCCGCGCCTCCTCCCGCGCTGCAACTCAGCTCTGGTGTCCCTTTGCTTTACACTAGGACGTAGCGGCAGCCCATTTCTCATGGAAATCGTGCTTTGTGTAACTGAATTGACACTTGGCCTTGATACCTGTATCTCCTGATAACTGAAACAAATTTCTAAAATAAATATTGTACTTTGATCTTCCAGCCCTGCATTTTTAATGACAGCTCTGAACATCACTTCATTAAGAATACATTTCAGGAGACTGAAATGCTCCGAGTTTGAACACTAATTATTTGTACAGAAAATTATGACTGCAGCGTTTCATTTTTCAGCCCATTGGTTTCTTCCAGAAATGAGAATTTATTCTCGATTTTTAGGTAATGTACTTTCTAGGATGCAGATTTATGGCATTTGTAGTGTAGAAACTTATCCAGTTTTCCACTAACTTTTTTGCAACTTGACAAATAATTTTGGTTCGTCGAGATATATGGGGAAATACCGTATTTTAGAGAATGGAGGGAACCTCGGGGTGTTCAGTGTCTCCTGATCTACCTATCCCCTCTCATTTCGTTTAGAAACATTGTTCTGAGTATTCATCTAGCAATTACTAGGTAAAACGAATTAACAAAAATCGAGGTAGTGGTTGAATCGGGCATCTCGCATATCTCTGGGTTTGACATAAGTTTGGAGATACGGAGGTTTAGGGACAACGCAAGCGCGAGCGCCGCCGTTCCGCTCGTCTAGCGAGTTATTGCTCCTCCGGGAAGCCGAGGTGCGGGTCGGGCTCCCCGCGTGGGGCTCCCCCTCGGCTCCGGCTGCCCCAGCTACAGCTTGGACTAGAGGGGACGACAAGTGCGCTCCTGCCCCGATGCGGCTCTAGGGGCGCGGCTGGAGCGTGGCAGTGAGCGGGGGGCACCTGAGGGCTGCGGGCGGGGGTGCGCGGGGTAGTGCCTGTGTGCGTGTCCTGCCGGCCGCGCTGTCGGCCGGGGCTCGCTGTGGTTCCCCGTTAGCCGCCATGTCCCGTGTTGACGCGGCGCAGCCCCCGGCAGATCGCTCAGCGGCGGTACTGGGAGGTGTTCGTGTTTGGTGGATGGAGGTGCCGGGCCGCGGGGTCCTGCAGCAGCGGCGAACCTTGCCTCGATGCATCAGTGCGTGGTAAAAGCGCTGGATGCGGGACCCATGTCTTCCTGTTGCCAACCTGGTGAAGCGGTTACCTGGCACATGGGAAGAGCTTGATATGGCTCCTGCGTAGTGTTACATGGGGTCGAGCTTTTATTTCTCCCCGGGACTCAATATGGAGCCGTGGGAGAGGACTTGGCACTTTAATCCCTTCAAAGAAACCGATCTAATTCAAGCCCTACAACTCTTGAAAGTCTTTGAGCGCACAGTGATTGTTTCCACAGGAAAGGCAGATAAAGATCTCTGTGTGCTGGCGTTTAAAGAGACTTCAGTGGCGGTGCGAATACAATTGAACCCAGCGACTGCGGGGAGGATCGAGTTACCTGTGCAAACAGCTCCAGAGGACCAGGGCCAGCCGGCATCTGCCCGAAAGAGTACCCCCACCTCCTCAAGACGGAGATGAACGTCCTGGTTTGGTACCTGGCCAAACAGGCCGGCGTTTGCGATGGCCTCGGAGCAGATGGGGAAGCGGGGAGGAGAGGAGCGCGTTTCCAGGGCCCCCGGCGGAGCGCGGAGCTGAGCGGGCCCGCGGAGAGGCGCGGGGCCCCGCCTGCCCCTTGCTGGGCGGCACATGCGAGGGGGCCCGCCAGATCTGCAGCCCACTGAGCTCAGCAGCCGACGGTGGCGGCAAGCTGTGACCCAGATGTGCCTGGTGCTGGTTAGAGGGTCAATAGCCTCACACATGGTCGAACGCAAGGCAGGTTAGATCCTTCATACACACATGCGTATAGAGATGTATAGACAGAGGCCGAAAGGTGCGGCATGAAGTAACAAAGCGCTTGGGGCCGACTTTGTCTTTGGGGCAGGAGGTGAGAGAGCAGGGGAGGCAGAGACCCGATAGCAGCGTTCATGCTCCCGAGGAGCCACCCCGATCTCTACTCCCCGCCGGCGCAAGACAGGCCAGCTCGGCAGGCCCGCCAAGAGAGACTCCGGTCTTCATTTAAAGAAATTATGCTCCTTACACCCGGCTCCCGCTAGGGAAGAGGAAACTTTTCCCTTCTGTTTCCCGGCTGCCCGGTTTGTCGGTGTGTCTGTCTGAGAGAACGCTTGCTGCTGGTGGCAGCCCGCTGCTCCTCCCCGGGCCCGGCTGGGCGCCTGGCCTGGCCCCGCGCCAGGCGGGGGCTCCCGGTAACAAGGGGGCAATGCCGGCTGAGCGAAGTGAAACAAATCCAGCTACCAGAGGAGAAAATGCGCGGTTATTTGCCGAGTCATATCGAGGGCATACCCTTCAGCCTCGGGGGAAGGGCGGGCGGAGGGAGGGAGCGGGGAGGAACCACCGACAATTACTCCAGGGAAGTTTGACGGCTGGGATTGACCAGCCCCGACCAGGTGAACTCCATGTGCTATGTTACCTTCAGTCTTTAAACACTATCAGAGGAATCCGGAGGCAGATTCCTCGAGCGATAACAAAGACGCGTTGTCACTTTAGGGCTCTGCCACAAATTTAATTGCAAAAAAAAAAAAAAAAAAGGAGGGGAGATCCAGTGTCTTGCACATCCAACGCGAGGGTCTCTAGGCGGTAAGGGGTCCTTTGATCAAGAAAATCCAATTATTTGTGTATATACATTTCCCACATAGTGATTACTTCATTAATTGTCCCGCCTTTATCTCCTCCCTTCCCATCCCCCCTAATAATCAGTTCTTTTATCCAGACCAACAAACACACCATAGGAGCTTTGTGGATTCAAAGGATTTGCTTTCGCTTCTGAAAGAGCCGCTATTCTTTGATGATTGGGTAGCGGCAAACTTCAAAGCCATAAATCTTCCCTCTGACTGGTTGGCGGCCCGGCAAAGTCCTTATCAAATTCTTGGAGGTGATCCTGGCGCAGTCAGACAGTCCGCGGAGATCGCGCAGCGCGGGGGGGTGGGACGCGCACGGAGGCGAAGAGATCAGAAGGAAAGGGAGAGAGAGGGGGAGAGAGAAGGAAACTGGGCAGCTCCTCGTCTTCCCCTTGGCGTCCTCATGCCGCGGCAGTGCCCCGGCGCCTTCCCTTCGCCCCGGGCGCAGTAGCCATGGCCGCGGTGGCAGTCCTCCGGAACGATTCCCTTCAGGCTTTCCTCCAGGTCAGTACCCGCACCCGGTGTTCCTCGAACTGCGCCGAGTCCCACGGTTGTGACCCGCATTGCGCGGGGGCAGCTGGCGTCAGCCGCCTCCCTCCCGGGGCTTTTCCCGGCGGGCGACCCGGAGAGGTAGGTGGGGACCCCGCGGTAGTAGGAGGCCGGGCTCGGGCTTCTAGGGCCTGGAACTTCCCTCTCCTGCCAGCAGCCCGTTAGTAACTCCAGGCAGTGCTCCGTGGCAAGGGGTGTGGGGGGCGCGGGGGCTGCCTCCCTTGCCCACAGCGGCTGCTTCCCCGGCCCAGGAGCGGCGGCGGGGCCGGCAGCGCCGGCCGCAGGCGGGACCGGTCTCTGGGCGGAGCGGGGGGGCCGGGCACGTCCTGCCCTCTGGGTGCGCATTGTTTTCGGAAAGTTTACCGGCCGTGCGGGGGGCGGCGGGCCGGCCCTAGCCGTGCACGGGCAGTGGTGCGGGAAGTTTCTCGCAGGCCGGTGTCTGCGGGCGGCGAGTAACGCGCTCTCTTCCCTCCTTCCCTTCTCCCCTCCCTCCCGTTCCTGCGCAGGACCGCACCCCCAGCGCCTCCCCAGACTTGGCCAAGCACTCGCCCCTGGCTCTTCTGGCCGCTACTTGTAGCCGAATCGGGCAGCCGGGCGCAGCGCCCTCGGATTTCCTGCCGGTCTCCTACGACCCGACGCTGGGATCCCCCTCTAGGATCTTCCACCCGTGGAGCGGCGAGATGCCAGCGCACTCCCCGGGAGGGCTGCCGCCGCCGCATCCCAGCTTGGGGTTGACCCCTCAGAAGAACCACCTGCAACCCTCCTTCGGGGGTTCTCACGAACTGCCCCTCACCCCCCCGGCGGACCCCTCCTATCCCTACGAGTTCTCCCCTGTCAAGATGCTGCCCTCCTCCATGGCCGCCCTGCCGTCCAGCTGCCCGCCCGCCTACGTCCCCTACGCCGCCCAGGCCGCCCTGCCGCCCGGGTACTCCAACCTGCTTCCGCCCGCCCAGTCCTGCCGGCAACTGTCGCCCAACCCGCCGCCCGAGGACATCCCCTGGTGGAGCATCCAGCAGGCCAGCGCCCCGGGCGGCTGCGGCCACCGCTTCCCCGCAGCGGCGGCGCTGCCGCGGAGCCTGGTGCTGGGGCACTCGGACTTCGCTCAGTACCAGACGCAGATCGCCGCCCTGCTGCAGACCAAGTCTCCCCTGGCGGCAACGGCCAGGAGGTGCCGCCGCTGCCGCTGCCCCAACTGCCAGTCGGCCGCGGGCAGCGCCCCTGAGGCGGAGCCGGGCAAGAAGAAGCAGCACATCTGCCACATCCCCGGCTGCGGCAAGGTGTACGGCAAGACCTCGCACCTGAAGGCGCACCTGCGCTGGCACACGGGCGAGCGGCCCTTCGTCTGCAACTGGCTCTTCTGCGGGAAGAGCTTCACCCGCTCCGACGAGCTGCAGCGGCACCTGCGGACTCACACGGGCGAGAAGCGCTTCGTCTGCCCCGAGTGCGGGAAGCGCTTCATGCGCAGCGACCACCTGGCCAAGCACGTCAAGACTCACCAGAACAAGAAGCTGAAGGCGGCGGCGGACGGCGTCAAGCGGGAGGACAGCCGCGACCTGTGACCGCCGGGACAGCCGGCGGCTGCTGCCTCCGCGGGCCGAGCCGAGCCGCGGCGCGACCCGGGCGGGGGGCGTTTTCCGCCGGCGGCAGGGCTGCGGGGAGAGGGCGGCCGGCTCTCGGACTCTCGCCGGACACGGCGAGCAGTACCCCGGCTGGGGGCGGCCTCCGCGGACCCTCAGGCCCGGACTGGACGCTCATGGGGCCCCGGGGCCGTGCCTGCCCTGGAGCGCGGCTGAGGGGGGGACCCGGGCGCTGGGGCTCCAGCGGGGCCGGCCCGGGCCGGCCGCGGGGGTCGAGGCTTATAGACACCTGGGGGTGAGGTGGCAGCGCCGGTGTGGCCGTGCTGGGGCTCGGCCCTCGTGCTTTCAGGGTAACAGACTGAAGTTTTGTGTACAGGCTATTTAATAGTTACGTTTGAATACACGTGTTCCCCTCCGTCTTCGACCCCGCGCGGGGTCTAGCATGAGATGTTTCTGTAAAGCGACCCGCGACCGCAGCGTGAAATAAACACGTTCACACCGGGGTCAGCAGGGATGGTCCCGCCGCGTCGGTCTCGTTTGATCCTTCCCCGGGTGCCCCGCGCGCGGCCGCCGCCTTCCCGCCATTTCCCGCTGAGGCGGCGGGCCCGCTCCGGCCCCGGCTCCATCGCGGCGGCCGAGCGGAGCTCGGCGCACGGTGACCCGAGAGCTGCTCATGGTAAACACCTCTAAAATCCCGGGAGCTGCTTCGGACCGGTGTGTCTGTTGGCTTTGGTTGGTGGGTTGGGTTTTGGTTTAGGTTTTTTTAATTAGTTTCAATATTTTGTTTCCCACACATGAAGCCGAGGGAAAAAAGAGAAATGCATGGTGCCAGTACTGGGAATGAACATACAGGTCAGGTTCTAAGACCGGGATTTATATTTCTGCAGAAGTGGACAGCAGTCAGTGTTAGTGATGCCCCTTCTCAGAGAGGTCCAGGCCACAGGGCCAGCCCCAGACAGCCACTCTCAGCCCGAGCTCCTGTGGCACAGCAGAGCTAAAACATGCTTCCCGAATGTTGACTTTCTGTAAAACTGCACAGTTGAGGGGCTGAGATACGTGTTACCCTGCCAGTACAACAAAATGGCAGTCACTGTCCTGCAAAGGGGAAGACCCTTGGCACAAAACTGTGTTTAGAAGTATCTAGTAGATAGTGACAGCCTTTTAGGGTTTCTTATCTCTCATTGGGCATCACGTAAGTATAGACGTATTTCTTTTAAAATAATAACTTTTCTTACTGCAGCGAGATCCCTATTTATTTTTTAAATTGAAATCTATGTAGCCAAATAAACTGAGCAACCTGATCAGTGATTTGCTGAATTTTGCATTCTAACATTGAGAATACTCCTTATTTGCTCCTTATATTTTTACAACATCAGCTTTATTTTCTGATTACCTAATGAGACAGTGAAATAAAAAGTGCCTTCAAAACTTCACCAGGACTAATCTGGAACTGTTCAGCTTCAGGTGAGATCCTCTGGTGGCAGTTGGCAAGCAAGCTTTGGCACAACTATGTTAGTAGAAATACACTTTGCCATGGACTTCTGAATTAAGAAAAAATACAGCTCAATAGTGTTTGGAACTACAGGACATGTAAAATGAATGTGGTTGCATCTATGTCAAATACCACCAAGAATCTCTTCTCCTGGGGAATAATGAGATGAGACAATAGCACGAGAACCCTCATATCTGAAGTAATGAGAAGTTAAAGGACAGTTACCATGGTACAGGTCATTAACAATATTTTAATATTTATTATTCTGAATTAATTTCCTACACCATTTTTAAGGGTCAGCTTACTGAATTAATAACTAAGCAGCTATCTTCTTTTCTACTGAAGAATCCTCTATAAACTGTTGTGTTATAGAAAACATTGAGAGGAATATGTTTACCTTCATCAGTTAGCATTTCTTTACCAAAGATTCAGGTGTCAGAAGCGTGTAGTAGAGGGATATTAAGTAGAAGATGTCTTTAGTGGTCCAGATGGAGTGACAGCAAGGCAAGAAATAAGCGATGGACCTGATCCAGAAGTCCTTAGTAAAAGAAATCTTTGAGACAAAAGTGCATCCTGTTTACTACTGATGTAGGATTGAAATATTTCATCAGAAATTACAGTGTTTCTGTAATTTTAAAATGTGTTTGTGCAAGTCTTTCTTGCTTTTTAAAATGTTTCATGGCACACAGTGGCAATCTGGTTCCTTTTATTGATATTAAATTACACTAATAATGTAGAGTTAGAGAATTTCAGATTGCTTTAAAAGAGAGTTTATTTCACTAAATAGTCTTTCAATTCTGTGTATGGATCAAAACTACTTAAAATGGAGAGTCATGGAAAGTGCTTTTGTTGGTAGCAGTACAGGAGAAACAACAGTATCCCAGAGTAGGAGAGGTCTCTTACAGGACAGAATAATTCCCACATGGCAATGGCCTCTCCTTCTGAGTGCGTGCCAAGATGAAGATGAAGTATTCGTGTATTAGATGAAGTATTCATGTATTAGATGGAGTATTCGTGTATTGGATGGAGTATTCGTGTATTAGATGGAGTATTAGTGTATTGGATGGAGTATTCGTGTATTAGATGGAGTATTCGTGTATTAGATGGAGTATTAGTGTATTGGATGGAGTATTCGTGTATTAGATGGAGTATTCGTGTATTAGATGAAGTATTCGTGTATTAGATGGAGTATTAGTGTATTGGATGGAGTATTCGTGTATTGGATGGAGTATTAGTGTATTAGATGGAGTATTCGTGTATTAGATGGAGTATTCGTGTATTAGATGGAGTATTAGTGTATTGGATGGAGTATTAGTGTATTAGATGAAGTATTGGTGTGAGCTGAAGCAATGCCTTCGATGGCTTCTGGGGCAAGTCTAGCCTAAGAGCTACAGACCCATTCCTCTTAGAGCAGATGCAACTAGCAGAAATTAGCTTGATAATGGTAGATATGGTGACTTCTAAGCTGGACCCTTATGGAAAGATTTTTCTCCAGTTTGATGACATGCTCAATTTGCTAAGCATGTATGTTGTCTGGTCTAGCAGACTATTTTGGGTTCTTATTCATTCTACAAGACTTTCAGTACTTCAGCTTGTACTGAAATACTGAAAGTTGTACCACTCACTTAAGTATGAGCTTGCAAATAATCCAGGTTTGAAGCAAAAGACTGCAGCCCAGGCAGTGTCAGCACCATTTCAAAAGGGTGGTGGTATCTGATTTACCAAAAAAAAAAACCCCAAACCACCACAGTGATGTTGTGTTGTAGCCTATGCACCTTGTATATGTGTGTAATGACTACATTAAAGCTTGAAAGTGCACAGGTTAAAATACATACAGTCAAAATTAGTTAAAAGCCTGTCATGAGAGAGAGAAATGTATTTAAGTGAAAACCCATTGTATCAAATGCTAATGAAAATCTTAATCTCTAAGAATCACACACACACAAAAAATAAGGCAGAAAATTAAGGACTTGGAGACTTACTTAGGTAAGTGAAACTAACAGTTTATAATATAAAAAATATTTAATAAAACTATTTCTTTGTAAAGCTTTTAAATAGTTCATTGGGCAAAGGAAGTATAAATGCATCATAGCTGCTTCATACTCATCTGTAAATAGCTAAATCATATGATAGTTTTTCAATTGAAATCATTAAACTTTTTTAGTAATATGGTATTTAAATATACATGTGACCTTTCTGATGTATAGGTAGAGCATTACAAAAATATATTGCTTACATCTCAAGAATTTATTTCTAGTTGCCAAATTGCACTCCATAATAAAATTAACTTTTAATTTTGCATTCACAAAATACATTTTATACTTTTAGCTGTTTCCAATCAACTAGAACAGCTGTTCATTTTATAAAATTAAATTATTAATATTCTTCTTAATTATAAATTTTGAGTACATATGCTGCTCAAGGTCAATTCACTTCCTGATTTTAAAACTTAAATGTCATTAGTATAGTAGACATATCCTATAAACCAATTCATCTGGTATTTAATTCAAATAAGTTAACCTCAACAAAAAAATGGGATATAGTAAAAAAAGTTGAGATTTGGTCTTTAGGCAGCGAACATTTAAAAAAATCCACAACTAATCAACATTGTTTTTCAGATAGTTTGGGATTTTTTAATATGTTGTTAATCAAATTATTTTTAGTCAAAGGTCAAATAGAGTAAGACTTTCACCTGGCAGAAGGTTCCAGGATTGCCCTTTTGGTCCCAGCTGACCAGATTTTCATTGCAATAATCCAACAAATTTATAAAATTATGTTTCCTGCCTCCTCAACTACTATTACAGAAAAAGATAAAGTTTTTTTAAGCTGTACTGGGAGATGTACTTCCTAAAACTATCATAGTGTAATTTTTCCTTCCATATTAAAATAAGGGTGTAATTTTTAAAAGAAATATTTAATCTTGAATTATTTGCAGATTTTGATAGATTGCATTTTAAAGTAACTACAACTTAACTATCTCATTTGGTAAATTCACATATCTAGTAATAGTGCTGAATACTGAAAAAATAGGGAATATAATATGCTGTTGTCTTGAAACTCTTAGATGAAAGATACCTTTTACTGTTCAGTGATATTCAATGACTCAGGAGACCACTCAGAAGTTCATAAATAGGTCAGGTTTGTGTCTCTGTGCAAGTACTTGCACAACTTCTGAGGCCCTTTTAAATGAGTCTTGTAATATTTATGGATCTTGTCAGCCTATTCTCATACTGAGCAGTAAGAAACAGAAGTATAATGTCCAGCTTATTGTCAGATTTTATAGTTTCCATAGAACATTGTTTTTCCTCTGTTACAGTTTTTGGCATTATTTCACACTTTTTATGAGATTCTTGTGAATGTGGGGTCTTCCACTCTGGCACATGATAGAATCAGCTCAAAGACCTATTAGATTTTTCTGAAAAACTTAAAAAAAAAACCAAAAAAACTTTTTACCAAAGAGGATCCCTTAGTCTTCAAGACTACTGAGCTTTCCTTCAAAGGAATTGCCTAACAGGTATCTTTAATAACTTTGTATTTAAATATTCAAGCCACCGAGGACCTGAAACTGTGCAGCACCCAGCAAGGCTCACTCTTGTCAGGTAAGTGTTAATATGCAGCATAGAGAAGAAGGATCCAAGGCTGATTGAAGGAATAAAAGTGCATGTAATCCAAAGGGTCTTTTAAATAACTTTATGGGTTTTATTCCCTGTTAATATTTACTCCAAACTGATTTGAAGTCATGTAGGTGTTTCAGTATGGATAATGAAAATCAGAGAAAACAAACATGTGTTTTGACCTTCTGAC
Organism: Molothrus aeneus; assembly: GCF_037042795.1. Classification (NCBI taxonomy): domain Eukaryota; kingdom Metazoa; phylum Chordata; class Aves; order Passeriformes; family Icteridae; genus Molothrus; species Molothrus aeneus. The sequence continues at coordinate 19,101,375 of NC_089652.1, read as the reverse complement.
TGTGACAAGTCAGAAGGAGATGATGGATAGTGAAATTTGGCTTTTAGCCTGGAGGACATCAGTGCTGTTTTTCTTCTCATCATCTCTTAATATCTTTTGTGTTACACATTTACTTAAGGACACACCAAATCCCATGATGTCCCTGACCCAGGCCTGGTGATTACATCATTGCTTAGCCATGTCAGCAGGAGCGAAGCTGGGGTGGTGTACAAAGCCTGTGTGCCCCTGAGAAGGGTTATGGATGTCCACTCAAGGGCATGTAGGGACATGTAGATATGTAGTAGGGCTCCATCTCCTCTTCAGGTGGCTCTGGGGTGCATCCTGTGCTGCAATGTACTGAAGTTAGTGGCCAAGACCTTCTGAAGAACTGCCAAGTTTGTACTGAGGTACAAACGGAGCTGCTATTCACTGAACAATTAAAGTGAACTCTTAAAGGTGCAGAGCCCTTGTAGGGTGTCTGTATAAATTCAGATTCTACAGTGCTCCTGTCTTTGAAGCTCTTAGACGAAATATACCCTTCACTGTTCAGTGATATTCAATGAATGTAGCAGACCACTCAGAAGTTCACACATAGGACAGATTTGTGTCTCTGCACATGTTATCAAGGCACTTTTAAAGGAGCCTTGTACTAAGGCAGCTCATCTCAATCTGCCTTCTCTGGAGTATTGGTCGTGGCCATTAATGCCAGTAATGAGCAAGTAACTCCTGTCAACCTGTGCCATCATAAGGTGCAATCTTTTTTACATTTTTAATTTTCTGTTGCCACTGAATTATAGGCCTTTACCATGACAATGACTGACATGTCCTGAACTGAGTATATTACATAACCATAGCATTTAGTATGGAGGAATGATGAACCACAAGGGGGGAAAATAATACTCAAATGCCATAAGATGATATTTTTCACAAGTTAAACGTGTCAGTTTGCAAATACCAAAGTCAGCAGCTTTATCAGAAACGATAGTGTGTACCTATGTTTTTGCATTTTTAAAAGGTAGTGTTGTCTGCAAAAGCAATATATTCCTATTATCTGTAAGTTCCTGTTCTTATAACAGTACTGGCTGTTTAAACAATGTTCCAGCATTACCCTGTATAGTACTTGAAAACATTTTTCATTTTCCTTTTTAATAGGAACCAGACATCACAGAGCACGCTTTCAAAACAGGCTCTAATTATAAAGCAGGTTAAAAGAAGTTTTATTAGCCAAAGCCCATATCTTCACTTAGGGTCATATCCCACATGCTTTTTTCAGGATCAGATGGTGTGCCTGTGATCTCCACATGCAGATTTCTCATCTGTATGGAAAGGAGATGTCAGTCACACTGCCACATTCTTCTGTATTTCAGACAGCTCTCCACAGGTCTAGAATCCACATGTGAAGAAGAGAAAGGAAAATGCACTCTATTCACGCATTAAAGATTAGACAGGAAAGATAACACAGCCTGAGAATGTCAGGTGGTCTCAGCTATCATATGTTAACCCCAAAGGAGTGTGAAAACAGCTTCATTTCTTCCCCTCACATCTAAATAATTAGCTTTTCTTCTGAGCAGGAATAGTGGTAGTGCTTTGCTCTTGTTTAATTCTGCAAAGGACAGCCAAACACTTGACATCTGCTTGCTTTGCGTGTTCTAAAACATAGAACACGCAAAGCAGCCTAATACAGGAAGCCCATTCTTCACAGCATGACCTGACCCTTCAGCAGTGTGGCTCCACTGACTTCTTGCTATTAATTTGCTCTGAAAGAACTGAAAGAGTTTTAAGCTGGCAAAGATTACACTTTTATATTTTCCAAAATATTAACCAAATCTTCTTATGTGCCTACATGAGGCCTAAGGCTATGTCTGAGCTTCTTAATAAAATGCTTAAATAAATTGTATAATGACACTGAGAAGCTACTTGCAAAATACAGTAGTCAAAGCTGTGTTTGGTGGTTGAATACTTAGGTTGGAGAGAGCAAACTATGAGCAATCTTTTTAGGGGAAGTATGTTCTCTGTAACATTTTAAAACTGCATGTGAACACTGGAACTGTAACTCTGCTACCCCAGTGGGATCATGAATACACACAGAGCAACACTAAACATATTCAGCATATTCTGGCAGTCTACAGGGAAATGTTTTTTTCTCATGAGAGGAAGGGCTTGTTTAAAGTTTTTTCCCACAAGAGGGGGAAGAAGACCTTCATGGATCTGAAGATTATTATGCTCCTGTCAAGGAGGAGGGCAAGGGAAAAAACAAAGTAGACAGGCAACCTTTCCTTTTCATGGGCCACCTTTGCTTGCCCTCACAACTCTCAACACTAGTAAGGAGTCTGGGTTCCCCTCACATCCTAGATGAAAAGAGGAAGCATAAGACCCAAGAATTTTTTAGAAGCCTCAAGCTGCTTCACTTTCCTCAGTTTCCTTTTACAACTCAGGAGAGGTTTTGGTACAACCCCAGAGTTTTCTGCAGGGTGTTCCACTATGCAGCTGTTATATTGCATTCATGTCCACAAAACTTCAAATCTCTGTGCCTCACTACACGTGAAGATGAAAGTTTCCTAAGCTAAATAAAGTGATTGTAAAGTACTGAAGTCACTGAGATTTAAATGTGGGAATTACCTTCTAGATTTATCATTCAATTCTTTTTCTCATTAGAACCACAGTTTTAATCTGCTAAGAAATATTAAATATTAAACATCCAGTAAAGCAGAATAGTATGTTACATGAAACTAATTCCTTATAAAGTGCCTAAGTACATTAGAATCTCCTTTGTCTTTTTATTATATGCATTCATTCACCCTAGACTTAATTTAAAATGGGTGTCAAGTGTCAGATATAATACTGAGATCTAGATTCTGATCTAGTTGCTAGAACCTCTGACATTTAGTGAGTGTGTTCAAGGAAGGACAAGGAGGAGGGTAAGTTCAAGTCTGTTTTTAATTAGCTACAGCAATTAGATGTTTTTAATACCCGGAATGATATATTAGAATTACACAATTATTTGGTTTGTTTGGTTGCTTTTCAATACACTTGAGAACCAGCTCCTAATTAAGATACACACACTATCAAAGATTAAAAACTTAGATGATGGTAAAAACAATTAGAATGATGATGTAGGTTTAGATTCCCCATGGTTCTTGCACGGAGCTGCAAGACAGCATAGAGTGTGAACCCATAGAATTTGCTCTCTCTGCACAAGGTCAGAAACAGCTTCACTGTTTATGTGCCCTACAGGGGCATGGGCCACCCCAGAGCAGGTGTGATGGTTTTCCCTGAGCTGGCTGGGTCCTTTGACAACAGGAGCTTTAGCCTTCCTGGGAGCTGCTGCAATCACCCATTGCCTCTGGATAAGGAGCTGTTCCTCTCTGCACAAGGCCTTCTTGGGTGCTACTGTCCTTACCCTGCTCCCAAGGCCAGACTACTAGATCACAGCAGAGCCTCTACCAGTTCAGAAAGCATTCTTTCCTATTTAAAAGGTGTAAAAGAAAAACACAGCATACAACAAAGCACATTTTTTAAAACAGAACCCAAGATCCAATGATTCAACCAAGATTACCTCCAATTACAGGTGTGCCTCACCCCTTTAAAATTAAATATGTAATATACCATACTTAGTATGTCCTGAATGTTTTGCTCTTGATCTCAAAAGCAGTAAGCACATTCTCTCATGAAATCTTGCTGCAGAAATGACCGAGTTCCTACCATCTCAATGCCATGTGATAACCTCAATTAAAGCAGCCAAATTTCTTGACTTGCTGCTGATTCCGCAGCTTTTTTTTTTTTTGTAGTGATAACCACTTTTCTCTATCATCATTTATTCAAAAAGGTAAATCAAAAGCATAAAATAGTCTCATCTGAGTTCTTGCCTGCAGGAGATGTTCTTCTCATCAGTTAAGCCATGAAGTCTTACATCAGTCAGAGACAAATTATGGCTCACCTGACTTTCTCTTCTCCTTTTCCATGTATAGAGGCTTCTTATACACCAGCTACAATCTGGTCTTAGAATAAGAATTTTTAAAAGGAAAATATTTTTCTTCAGCAGTTTGGCTGACACAAAGAGGTACTTGCTTTTAGAAAGCTGCAACATCTTTTTATTTGCTGACCAGAAAGGCAATCTTCCATTAATCCTAACAAAATAATCTGAATATATCACTAATGCCTGTTAGTGTGAGATGCATTTAGAGATATATTAATGATGATTAATACCAAGGATTTTTACAATGTGAATTCTACAAATAAATTCTAACATTTGTGCGTGTAAAGTCACACTTTTTCACAGTGTGACTTTTACCAAGCTTATTTTCATTTAAAATAAGTCATTAGAAATTCACTTTGAACTAGACTGCAATAAGCAGCACTTCATCCAAAAAGGTTCACTAAATGATTGAATCAGCCCTGAAGACCTGCCCAGTGATAGGTGGCATGTCAGATTACACAGCTAATGCCCCCAAGTTTTTGTGACAATGGATGAGTGTGGTTAAGATCACATCTTCCTGCCTTCAGCTCTCAGGCATCAGTAATTAGGCTCTCATTAGTACCTCTCCACCAAGTCTCAGCTTTTTCCTAACTTCTTGCGGGGGGGAGTTCTGATTCATATTTCTGGGATCAGAGTATTTTTCCCACTCCACTGTAACGCTCTCAGGAAAGACCTAACAGTATCCTAGCTACATCTGTTTAAAATCATTTTGGTGCCTTTGGGGGAGCATGTGTTTAAGGCCATAAGGAAACTGCAGAGCTGCACATGCCCCTGGAGCAAACCACATAATCATTAGAGAGTCCCAGAATGCAGGGTGAGCCCCTGCTACATGCAGGGCAAACAGGAATGGAGTTGCTTGAAATGGTTTTCTCAGGGGAAATAGTAAACATAATGGAGATGCACAGCTATCATGAGCCAGACCAAAGGTCTGTTTAACCTAGGAGCCTGTTTTCCAGTAACAGATGCCATGGAAAGTGAATTTAAAACAAGGCATATATAAAACACACATTTCCCTTGGCACAGCCTCTCAGCTTCTGGAGAACAGTGCTTCAGAAACTTCCTGAGCTGGAATAGCATTTTGTTTGTTGTGTTCAAAAGTCACAGGTTGGCCAATCCATCACAGATTTGTCTCACCCCGTTACGACTGAATTTACACTTTGTGAGTCTCAACATCCTTTGAGAGTTGTTTGAGCATCCATGATGACTTTATAACCATTTCAGAGTTGCCCGAATACCCCTTAAAACTGAGGAACGGCACAGAATCCCATTCTCCAGCCCGTTCCCACCCACACATCGCACTCCTCGGCGCATAACCCCAGTGGCAGCCGCGGGCAGCAGCGGCTCGCAGGCCGCCCCGCTGACCCCAGCCGGCCCTTCCCGCCCGGAGCAGCCGTGGGACACCGGGCCCCGCCCTGCGCCCGGCGGCGGCAGCAAATCCCGGCGGGGCGGGACAGCGGCAGGTGCCGGGGGGCAGCGCCCGGGCCCGGCTACACTGTGGCCCCGCGGGGGCGGCTGCCCCGGGCTCTCGGTGCACCCGTGCGGCTCGGGGCCAGTGCGGCTGCCCGGGCTCTCGGTGCACCCGTGCGGCTGCCCCGGGCTCTCGGTGCACCCGTGCGGCCTGGGGCCAGGCCGGCCGTGCCGCTGCGCTGGGCAGGTGGGCTCGCCCCGCTCTTCTCTGGGACCCGTGGTAGCCGTGAGGGCTTGGGGAAATAAACCTGACAGGAACCAGCTGGACACATTTCAGACTTTTTTTGCGGCAACTTGGAAATAATTTTGCAGAGTCATATGTCCAGTTGTAGATACCTAAACTTTTTTATATAGTGGCTTTTGGTGTGTTGTGTTTGGTTTTCTTTTGGGGTGTTTTTTGGTTTTTGGGTTTTTTGGGTTTTTTTTTTTTTGTGTGTGGGGGAGGGGGTGTTGGGGTTTTTTGGTTGATAGTTTGGTTTTCATTTGATTTTTCTTTTGTTTTGTTTTAAATGCACATGGCCCTCAAGACTTCTGGCTTTCATTTCTGTAACGTGGGTTGTTCATCTTTCACTGCAGTGGGATAAGCTTTGACATTGTTATGGTTCATTTTTTCTGAGGGTCAGATGTGCAACAGCATTTCCACAGAGCTCTGTCCTCACAGCTTGTCCCTGGCCTACAAAATGTCCCTGTCTCTGAAGCAGGCTATGTGAATTCCAGAGAAGCTTTTCTCTCATTAGTGCACAACTTTGGAGTTAAAGGAGTGAGTTGAAATATAAGGTTTTTTGTCTTTGGGATTTTTTTTTTGTTATATGCCTGTATGGTATGAAAGCTGATTTAATTTAAAAATAAGACATGATTAGACAAGCAGTCTTGACCTCTATTTTTTCCCTTTATTACATCATACAGAAAGATGAAAGTATTTAAGATGGTAACATCTGAAAGGTGATAGCCCTTCTGATACTTTCTTTTTACCAGGATAAATTTTGTGACATGTTATTATTGTCTGACATATATATTCTCAATGCAATGTACAAGACCTGTCAAGTTTCCTGAATGCTTCAGATGATGGATATTTATTGCAAGAGGCATGGCCAAATGTTTGGACTCTGTGCTACTTAGGTGAGGTTAAATAATTACTGGTCTTCTTTTTCTCTTCCCTTTGTCCTACTGTTTTGTTCCTACTCTTGAATTAGCCCACACAAAGCGTCTTTTAACCAGATCTAGCTAGTATGAGCTGACTGTAAAATAACCTACCTGATTGAGTCTCATCAGTGCCCAAGTTACAAAAAGTAAAAGCAGGTGAGAATAAGGCAAGGATAGAAGCAGCAGCTGTGTAGTGGTGCTGCCAGCTCTTGGGGCAGCCCTTAGGTGTAGGCAGAGTTGCACTAAGAAGTCTACTAATCACCTGTGCAGTGCTGCCATGGTTATTTCAGTGGCCTCTTCTCTCTGTTGTCAGAGGAGTGAGTAGGATCACACCCAGGGTGTTGATGAGCCAGCTGAAGTTCAGCCATCTCCTCAGGAAGTAGCATTGTTTTCTGCCTGTTATTTCACCCCATTGAAATCCCCTCTGGTCCCCACCTGGAGCACTGTGTCCAGCTGTGGGCCTCCAACGTAGGAGTGAAGTGAACCTTTGGAGTGAATTCAGAGGAGGCCTCAAAGATGATCAGAGGGCTGGGGCACCTCTCCTGTGAGGAAGGGCTGAGAGAGTTGGAGATGTTCTGCCTGGAGAAGAGAAGGCTCCAAGGGAGACCTTAGAGCACCTTCCAGTACCCAAAGGAGCCTACAGAGAGTTGGAGAGGAACTTCTTGCAAGGCCAAGGAGGGACAGGACAAGAGGTAATAGGTTCAAACTAAAAGAGAGCAGGTTTCAACCAGATATTAGGAATAAATTCTTTACTGTGAGGGTGATGAGGCAGTGGAACTGTTTGCCAAGAGAACTTGGGGCTGCCCCATCCCTGGAAGTGTTCAAGGCCAGGCTGGAGGGGGCTTTGAACTACCTGGTCTAGGGGAAAATGTCCCTGCTAATGGCAGAGGCTTTGAAAGTAGATAATCTTTAATGTCCCTTTCAATCCAAACCTTTGTATGTTTCTATAAATACACACAATACTGAAGAAACTTGCTACTCAAGACCTCTTTCTGCTCCTCATTAACTTAAAGGAATAACTTTCTCTGACTTTTAAGGGGGCAGGGTCTGGCCCTGCAGTGGAATTCAAACATAAAACATTGTGCCTTCCTGACAGCTGTGTGCCTTCTGTGAGGGGAGCCCAAAACCCAGCAACAAAATCCAGCTTGCTTTAGCTGCTTCAAAGTGAGAGAGCAGCAAGGGGAAAACATTTATAAATGCCAGTACTGGCAAGGAGAGCAGGGAGATGTTGGTCTGTTGCTTTCAAGGATCAGCAACTACTGTGTGTTCAGGAATTCTGCTTTTTGTTATTGAGCTTCTGAACTTCTGATTTGTATGCTATAGAAAAAATGAAGGTATCCTTAAGACTGACCAGAAAAGTTGCAGATCTTTTTGTTTAATGTTCCTAGGGGTTATTTAGTATATGACTACTGTGTCACAGATCCTTTCAGCCTAAGATTAAAGGAAAACAGCTGATTCTGTTTATAGGAGCCTTCAGATCTCTACTAGATTTTATGTGGATATGGTTGTGAAACTTGTTTTAAAATTATTTCTTTATGTTTAATTTTATTTTTCAGGGGTTTGGAATGCCAGAAGAGATCATTTCAGTTGTATTTTCTTATGAAGTGTCTGTGACTACAAATAATGTGGTAGTATTTTTAGTAAGAGTTTTTAATTTCCAAGTCTGTTATTAAAATGTTGGAAAGTGTGTTTGCTGTGATAGCATCAGTAACACATTTTAGTACCTAATGATTTTATTTTTGCTTTTTAATCAGTTTTTTAAGAAATATTATTGATATTTGTATCTTGTCTTTTGTGTGGCCAGGCAGACCCTGCTTAAAATTAATAATGGAATTGTAGTGTAGTATGTGGGGTTTATAATGAGCTGACATATCCACTTGCTGGAAAATTGCTCTGACAAGGGTATTCTACTTGAGATATCTATCATGATAACACACGTGTTCCCACTCATGTCCCAAATAAAAAATGAAATTTTTTCAAGACCTCATTCTAACACCTCCTTCTCATGTAAATGTATAACTACAAATACTATATTTCAGACTTTTGAATGACTTTGCATTATTTATTTATTTATTTATTTATTTCTGTAAACCATGCCTTTTAAACTTTTATTGTCTCACATAAGATAATCATGTAATTTTTCCCCCATTCACTAATCCCTAACATTTAAAATAGTTTCTCTGTGTTTGTTTGTAAAGCTGAACGCTTTTTCCTGAGGATGTTTTAGGAAAGAAAATAAACCCCACCCACCTTTAAAGTTTAGTATACATTATATTCTCAGTAGTATATGTAATTTGTTCTCTATTCAGCTATCACATATAACAAACCATTCAAGATTGTAGTTTCCAGTTTAAATACCATTTTAATTTTGTTTACATCTCATTTTACTGTTGCTACATAAAACCATTATGAGCATGTACTCTGAGAATTGCACAACGCCAGCCTTGTAAGCTCCTGTAAGTTGTATTTACCAATCATGGTCTCTACAAATGCGTGTGCATGCTGACACAAGCATATATGTGGTTTATTTTAAAAAAGATTTTGTATTAATAGGACTGCACAGCAGAGGTCTATATAGAACATCTTATGCTGTTAGGAATAATATCATGCATTAATGTTTCTAGTATGTTTTATGGATGATCTCTTAGCATGTGACCACTGGGGTAGTAGCTCAATTTTTACCACCTTTACACTTACCTTCCAAAGTATTTTCTTATATGATCATGAATCATCTCATAGACAAATATCTTTTGAAGTACATGGAAACTCCAAAAATGCAATTCTAACTTTATTTTTGTAAATTAATTAAAATGAGAAATAGAAATAGCAAATAAGAAAACATACATATATATAAATGATATTAAATATACTGTGCCAGTTGTTTAGATGAACTTATTCCAGAGACATCTATAACTGACAAGGCAAGAAAAGAAAGACACATAATGACAAAAGCTTTTAGAAAGATTTCATTGTGTGAAGGCCATTGGTTATACTGATTTGGGAAAGTCCAGTGCTAGATGGTAGTCTGACTAAAACCAGCATTTATTTGTAAAAGTTTTTCCCCCAAAATGTGTGTTGTGTTATTTAAATGAGGGGTTTGTATAGCAATATGGAGCAATATATTATATTTGCAGTTAAAATGTTCCTCCTTTAGATTTTGATAATTTATGCCTTGCCTAATACCTACAGCAAATAAAAATGAATTGTTTTATTTGTTTACTGTGATTTGCAGGGATATTACTCCATAACAAGGTTACATTGACCTATCATTTCATGCATCAGCAGTTCTTCTATTGCACTGATTTGATCGCGCCTAGTGGATAAAAAAGGAGCAATCCACCCAGTGGACTAAGCTAGAATTATAATAAATAGAGCACATTCTGAAGGGCAAAGTAGGTTAAATATAGTACTTACTGCACTGGGCATGATTTTTGTGATGTGTCAAAATTTAAGCTTTTTTTATTCCAATTTCTACATTCAAATTTTGTACTTTGATTTTATGCAGTTATGGAGGTCATGCTGTAGCTACAGTTGAGGAAAAATGTAGGGTTTTGTAGCTACTGTAGAGTGGTTTTAGGTTAGGTACTCGTGAAAGTGCAATACATCTCCTGGAATTCACACTCCTTTCTGGATGAACAACTCTAGATACTGTTGTTGCTCCTCATGCTGGAGAATTTCCCCATTGTACAGTCATATGATGTCAAATAACCCTTCCAGTCATGGTTTGACATCTGCTAGACTGAGGAAAAGGGGCTGCATGGCTTACAGTTTCACTCTGCTTCTAGAACTGTCTTGTTCCAAGCTTGCTCTCCTTGAATTCCAGCAGTAGCTCAGTGATCAGGAGGGGCTCCCTCCTGGCTGTTCTCTCCCAGGTAAGTTTTTTAACTCCTGTTATCCAAGGCCTGGGCCAAGGTGCCTGTTGTATGCAAGAGGTGAAATAACTGGTAAATTTAAATGTTATTTTAATAAGACATACCAAATCAGAGTTTAAAATTACTCTAGAGTAAGATTTCTGGCTATTAAAAATAGAAGCTTAGTTTTTTGCTTCTCTAATGATGAAGAGTAGACATTAGACACATTTTTAAAATCTCTGCATGTTTGTTCCATGTTGCTTTGTTGTGGTGATGTGCTAGGACTACAGAAATCTACCTGTAGTGTGTGAGGGTTTAATAACAGTGGAAAAGCAAGGCCAACAAAAATTATAATCACAAATTCTAGAAAATCTGAAATGCTAAAGAGCATAATTGTTGCATTCATGTGGTTTGCTTACTGAAGAATCCCCAGAGAAATTCATTTAAGCACACATGTAAGTTTTAGTGATCTCAGTAGGATGTGAGAACAAGCTGTGGGTGTTTACATAATCAGGTAGATCATGAGCTGTATATCAGAGTTTTGCTGGATAGATGACTTATAATAGTGATGGAGACCCCAGCAAAGGAGCCCACCTCAAGAACTTGTAGGAAAGGAAACCCTGTTACAGTCCTCACTGGTTTACTTTCTTTTTGTTTGTTGGATTTTTTCTTTGTTTAAGTCAATATGAATTAATTGTTTCAGTAATTGAAGTAAAAATGTGCTGTCTCAAGACTTCTTTAAAAGAAAAGGAAAAGGGTGTTCTGTTTGTTCTGCTGTTCATTGTCTGTTCAGACAAATTCTGATGGTCTGCTGTAAAGAAAAAGACATAGCTGGTCTTTTGTTTTGTCATTTCATTTTCTACTAGAGACAGTTGTTTAAAAAGGACAGAGACCAACAAGGTAAGCATCAGCTTAGTCAAGAATCTAATATACACCTCCTTTGGTGAAATATATTATTGAATATTTTACATTCCATTGCCTCACATATTCATGCAGTTAATTAAGTCATTCCAAAATTTCATTTATCCTTACATGGATTTCTGTTGAAACTGGTGAAAATTTTCACTACCTCAGGACTTAAGTAATACCATGAATATAAATTTAAACTTTTTAAAGTTACTATCTCTATTTTGGAAGCAAACACAATGAAAAATGATGTGTTTAGGGGCCAAAAGAGAAAATATTTAATTAACTTTTATAATACTGTTTGTTTTAACATACTCATCACTTAATCAGGGAAATTGAACAAAGCATGCGGTTGAACAATTTGATAGTGTATATTTGAAGTGGAACTTTAAAAAATTTCACCATAAACTTCAAGTCAAAGAAATATTTGATTTGAGAAACAAAATTCCATCAGGTGAACCAAAATGTGAAACAACTGTTTTGAATTTGCTTTTCAGAAGTGGCAGTTCAAGCAGTACCATGGTAATATGTCTTCAGTTTTGCAGCTGATCTATTACATGCTTTTTTAAGCAATTAGAGCTCAATAATACAACAATTTGTCACCCAATTAATTTTGAAAGACTGGAAATGCATGGATGAACTATTTAACCTGTGGTTCACTTGGCACCATTGTAATTTAGATCAAATAAAACATAGTATTGGGTGAGCTACATTATGGGAACTCAGCATCTTCATGTTCTGTGACTTGTCCTATAATCTGTTTTTATATTTCTATTTTAACTATAGGTGAATGTATAGATAAATAAATATAACATGCCTTTGTTTTGTATAGAATGTTTAAATTCATTACAATTAGAACCAGTAGTTGAAAAAACATTTGTGAAAGTGTTTCTCCAGGGACCATTCTGTGCCCCAGCAACAACAGAAAGTGTATCAGGAGCATTAATGTATGTGGACTTGTGAATTGTATTTCCCTTACAACTTGGAAAACTTAAGCACTGCAGCTAAAATTCTTACAAGGCTAAGAGAAAGCTATGAGCATGTCAAGTATAAACCATACTATGTGGTTTTTTATCCTTCTGGTCTTGAAGTCATGTGTGTATATGTCCTGTTATTTCAGTGCACCAGAATGCTGCTTCATTACAAGGTTCTACTCCTCCTGGGGAGTCACAGTGTAAGGGAAATTTCAATATAGGCAATGTACTGAGGCCTAATTTCCAGAATTTCTGCACTTGTATTCACAGCACATGCTGACTCAGATTTTGGTAATTTTGAAAAGAGGTGTATGAATTGTGGAATAATACAATAGAATCATAGGATAGTCTTAGTTTGGATGGACCTTAAAGATCATCTAGTTCGAACCCCCTGCCATGGGTAGGGACACCTTTCACTAGACCAGGTTGTTTAGACAGCTTTTCTTTCACAGACCTAGATTTACTCAAGATTTTGGTTTATAGTGAGAAATGTCCATGCTACATTGTGTCAGTCATTCCTATGATTTCCCAGTGACAGCTCCTGATGAGAAATAAATTTCTATGTTTTGCTATGTTTGCAAAGCAGCACAACTTTGGAGGCCCTAAATACATGATTCTCAGGGTTATATCAGTTTCTCTTTCACCTGCCTGACTGCTGTCACTTAATTTAATGGTTGGCTTTGGTATTTTATTCTTTGATGTCTGTTGCTGTTGTTGCCTCCAAGTGACTTCAGCTGATTTCTCCTGGCTCCCTGTTCATTATCTGGTCACAAGCTCCTGCATGCATTGTTTTTGAGGATGGGGAAGAGAACCTTCATTTCAACTACTGCAGCTGGGTTTTGTAGAAAATGCAGAGAGAAGTAGAGAAGGAAGATGGATAAGAGGAGATAGGATGGCAAACCCCAAAATACTGGCACTTTGCTATAACAAAACTAACAAAATTTGTGTTAGCTTTTGAAAAATTACAATTGCACAGCCATTGTCTAACAGAATCTTGAAGGATGTAATTAGAGCAGTTTTCATCTTCAAATTTATTCTTCTCTGTGAGATTTTTGAATTTGGTTTTGCTCACTTTTTAGTGCATATGTGCAAGTGGTATGCAAAATAATATGAGATTTTAATGTTTTGCCATTGTGGAGCAATAACCAAAGTTCAACCTGGTGTCTGAATTTGCTATGTATGTTTTTCTTCTATTGCTTGTTTTTGAATTTGTATTTTTTCCTAAGAGAAAACAATTTGCTGAAAAACTAAGTGAATTCATATGAATGCTTTTACTAGTGACAGGGAAAAAAAGTGGGCTGGGAGTCATTCTTCTTACTTTATAAATATGCTTATTTTTCTGGACTGGCATTAAAACTTGAAAATGATTCAGATATGCTCTTAAGAGTCAAATTCCCCTTTAGTAGAGTAGCTCAAGAATAGATCATATATAAAAACTCAAGATGGTTTACATTTTATACTAATATCTTTGCCATTTTTAATGCAGACATCTATGTGGGATGTCTGCCATATGTATTACCTCAAATCAGTTGGTGTCCACATGGTGAGGACTAAGTGAACCATGTTACAATGCAGAAAGAAATAGATAAGTTAAAATATTTTTAGAAGTTTGGATATACATTGGCTGACATTCCTGTAAAAAAATATGCATCTAACTTGACAGATAGTGCTACTTTCTGGTTTTAAGGTGGTGAAAAAGTACTTTGATTGAGCCATGCCACTGCAGGTAAGGCTTGTACCCAACTCCTACTTTATTTACGGGGGGTTTTTTAGATATTAATAATTTTACTGTACAAAACCTGCAGTTATATGGGTGTGGAGAATTGGACTGAGCGTAATCACATTCAGTAAAGTTAACTAATGAAAACCAAACACAGCTAACATGCTGTTCTGGGGTAGACAGAAGAAAAGATACCATAAACATATTTTATTTAACACATGAGTACATTAAAACTTAGTATTGCTTTTCACTGCAGAAATTCTAGGGCCTGGTAGTAGTACTTAGGACTATATAGTAACCATTTCATGTTATAATATTGTGTATATTTCTTTTACCTTAGCGTAAGAAAAATCTCTGTTTATCAATGATGTGTCTAGATGATAGTTAATGAAGTTTATAAGTCTTGGAGAAATAACAGGTTAATATTCTCATGCTTAGATACATGTGCCCATAAAAAGAACTTCCATGGGTTTCTTTCTGCCTTTAGGCAAGGTGATATCTCTGTGTTGTGTTATTTTCCTTTCAGTAGTTCCTGATGCAGGAATAATAGGATAAACATGACAGAGAATGGTGATCAAAAACTTGTGCCTCTTAACAGGGCTTAGCTTTGTAGGGTCTGTTTCTTTGTCTAACCCCAGCATCATAAAGAACATGAAATCACAGGTTTGGAGATTAATTACTTAAAGAGATCTTCCTGTGTTGCAGAAGTGCCTTTGTAGGTCTCCAGTACTTTATCTTGGTCCAAGGTACAATATCTCAGTATCCCAGTGGCATCTTAGGTCATTCCTGGAGTCACTGTCATTACCAGTGTACTCTTGTTCTTCTGTAGAGAATTAATGCAAAGTGAAAATTAAGGATAATTGTTGGGTGTTGTATGGCTTTTGAAACGATTTTGCATCTTTTGTGCTCAGTTAGTTAGCTGGCTGGCTGGCTGGTTGTTTAAAATATGCATTTTTAAACTGACTGTTGACTAAAAAAATTTTAAAATAGCAGATCAATCTGTAGTGCCTTTACTTGAAGAAGAATTTCTTAAATTTCTCAGGAGTTATCCTTCACCCACCTGGATCCCATGCTGTATCTTAGGAAGAGTCTATTCACTCACTTAGACAGTGATTTTTTTCAACATGTTAAAACCCAGTGAGCAGAATGCAGTCCTGCTTACTGCACCTGAAGTCTGCTGCAGCATTTTATACAGCCTGTCTCTAGCAAGCAGTGGTTATGTTCATATCTGATGACATTTAGGGCTAATTTACACCAATACACAAGCCAGATTCCATATCTAACATTTCAGATTCTGGAGAAGGAAATCCTGACTCTTTAATGTGTGCCCATAAAAAGAACTTCCATGGGTTTCTTTCTAGCTTTTCTTCTAGAAAAGCTACATGTTGTTCATTCTTGCAGTTCTTCAGATCCCTAAAGCCTCTGTAACATAATTTTCTCTGAAGGAGGATGCCAGTGGAACATCTGTAAACTTTTCCATATGGCATGACTAGCTTGAGTGTCTATATCTGACAAATCTTTCAGCATTTTTGCTAGCTAATGTTACTTTTAGTGGAGTTGAGACATTTGTTTACACAGATTAATCATCTCTGAAGAAAAAAGATGACTGTTAGAAGAATGCTGAGGAGTGAAGTCCCAGGTTGGTGTTCTGTTCTTGGTGTTCTCTCTGTAGCTGGAGAGGAATGCAAGCAGCCTTGTTACTTTGTTACCTGTCCTGGGGAGAGCAGAGCAATTGGAAACCAGAGCATGATCCATTGTGCTCTCTTGACTCCCTTCCCAGACAGTTCCTTTAAAGCCTAGCAAACATTAAGTATCCCTTAAGATTGCAAAGAGAGAAGTTATGCTTGATTCACTGCTCAGAGCGGTGCTGCTCTTTATCTCCTGTGTATTTGCTTTTAAAAACTTTGTTGTGGCTAAACTGTTAAAGATAGCATGGCTAAATTCTGTCCCCTGTTCTAGTGCTGAGTTGCTAATGCTGTCCCAGATGACAGCAGCTCTGTTTCTTCCTGTGGTTGTCTTCTTCAAGTGCAACTATCAGAATACCATCAACAGGAATCAAGAGCATTAGGTAAGTGTATGCTTGCAGAGGAGTTCTGAAAGGCCAAAGTGGACAAGATTTTATTACATAAATAGATTGGAATATGTGTCTGTAACAAGTCAACTCTAATCTGATTTTTCTGTCTGGGAGATGTCTTCAATTTGAATTACCTTTCTCTTAATCTGGGAGGAGTGGTTTTTGTCCTTAAAAATGCCCCTCAATATTTTCATAATCTTCCATACTTGTACTGAGTAGAGAAGCCCATGTAACTACTGATTGCTTTGCTTCAAGTTCATGCACACTTCTATTACCTCCAAATAGGAGTCTGATAGTTGTAAAAATGCTAATGAAATCCGCTCAGAATAGGGAAGATGAACTACTCAGTCTAACAGAGAGAAGGGATTTTTTTTCTTACCTGTCCATCTGTTTTTTCTGTTGGACGAACACATCTTGGTAGACAAGCACATATCACTGTACTTTTCAGAGTACAGTGTGCCAGTTGTCCATCTTTGTAGCTGTTCCTACCATCCTGTTTGTGTTTCTGTGCTTTGATTGCACCATGTTAAAAAATGTAAGTATTGGTGCTTTGTTTAAACTCTGTATTTCAATCAGGTGCACTCAACCTTCCATTTTAGAAACAATTTTTTTTTTCTGTTTCTGTATTATTGTAGCTATAAAGAAACCAGAAGAAGGAAGGGTTTCAAATGCAGTGCTGTGGGAGGTCTGCTATAGCCATAGTACTGATGGCAATCCAGGGCAAACGAACCAACTTGTCAGGGCAAAACCTGACTTGTCCACCAGAGAGGAAAGAGAGGGGGGGAAAGGGGAAAAAACCCAAAACTAAGCAAACAAAAAACAAAACCAAAACAAACAAAAAACCCAAAGCAAGCAACCAAACCAAAACAAAAATCCTAGGTAAGGTCACAACTCTAATGATCCTGAAAACTTTTGAGACTTGCAAAGCCCGTACCTGAAATTCAATTATGATTTGAGAAGTGGGGTTTTTTTAAAGTAACAGAAAAGCCCATGCTTCTTGTTCCCTGAGGATTATTTATGAAATATGCTTAATTTAAATAATCATGTGTTGAAAAATCCCAGAATCCAGCTCTCCAAATTTGTTCTGAGATTGGAGAGTCAAACCGCACAATCTCCTGCAGCAGCATTCCTGAAACTGCCGAACGTTCTCATTGTAAACTGATGCCCTCCTATGGGATAAAAAGATATAATTCAGTGATATGTATCAATTATAATATCATAAGGGGAAATATATCCAGGCATTAGCTCTCTTGGCTCTACAGGGTTACTGGACAAGATGGGAAATAATTTTCCTTTCAGACACAGGATAAAATTGCAATTTCCTAAAACTGGTAGAGAGTGGACTTACTGGTGTACTATCGCTTCTGTTATTCTTTCAAGTTGCAATCACAGTAACCTAACTTAAGTAATTTTGTTTGATCCATCTTGGTAAAAAAGGTTTTATTTTTTTACAGCTTGGGAGTAAGGGGATTCTTTGTTTCTTTCCATTTTTGCTTGGGGGTACTGGGAGTTGGAATTTTCTGCTGCTATTGTGTCAGTATGTAGGTTGTCCTTTGGGATGTTTTTCAGATGAAGCAGATCAAAATGGACAACAAGACATGCCAGCATGGATCAGGAAGGGGACATTCTGAATCAAGAAGCCACAAAGTATGTAAAACAATGTGCTTCAGATTAGACTTTTCTAAATGCCCTTCATCACAGCAGTGCTGAATGTTCTCTCTAGCAGTTCATATTGAGCTGTCTTTGAAATTTAAGTGATGTACATGATCCTTAAATATGGGCCAGTTGGGTACATCAGTGCTGACTGTTCATAAAACCCAAAGCAAACATATCATTCATCTTTGATTAGTTTTTGTCAAGTTACAGAAAACAGCAAGTTACCTGTAGAGTAGGAGAATAAATCCACAGACTTCACCAAATTTCTATTTGTAGAATTTTCTGGACAGGGCCAAGTAATCCAAATAATCAAAGCACTAATTTATTTTCTCTCGGCATGTTCATTTTTTTCATTGCAGATATATAGGAAGTTATTATCTGTATTTTTAAGTACTGAAGATGATAGCTGGAAAAGGTCTGAAACACTTAGTTTTGAACAATTGTCCAATTTTTCTATGTCAAGAGTTAATGAAATTTATTATTTCAATTATTCCATTTTATCTAAGATACAGGTAAAGTAGACATTTTTGTATACCAGAAATCATGGAAAAAGAAAGAGATACTGGATGCAAGAAATATATTTTGTAATAATGTATTGAATTACAAATTATAGCTGTATTACTAAAAAAAAAAAAATCACAGGCTGCAAAGACAAAAATACAAACCCACAAGTCCAGAAACATCATAGGTGTTCTCTGTACTTACTATTGTATACAGTTTCAAGGGAAGAGTTTGCCTAATCCCAGCCTGCTAAAATATTTGTAATCCACACAAAATGGCAATTAAAAGGCAACACAGAGCATTTATGGAGAGAGCCCTCCACAATAATAATAATGATCACCAGAAGTCAAATTTGCTGCCCTGCCTGCACATAAAAGCATATATAGCATGACTATAGTTCAGAATATGAAGAAATAAGAAGTGTTATGGCACAGGGACTTCTGTCTATTTGCCTCTCCATTTCATGGAGCTATATTGTGACTTCCTTACAGTGTAGGCAGGAGGCGCTCATCTCTCTTAAAATATTGTATGCAGCTCCAAACACAGTGACTATTCAAATCTACAGGCTGCAATAAAAATAGTGGGGTTTTCCGGCATTGTTTATATCTCCACATCTATTAAAACTATATAATTATTGAGTAGACTTTGTTGCCAAAGATATTTATTGCATCACGTTCATTCCTTTGCTGATTCAGGGTATTCAAGATTCATATTTTAGCATGTGCAGTTTGTGGATGGAGGTGAATTCAAGAAATACCCCATGGTCTGGCTTTTTAAAGTGAGTTCTACCTGATATGCTGCTTACAAGCTTCAGCTAAGGGAGTTATATATCTTCATCCTACTGCCTTGATGATACTGTGCATCAATGGTTTTTCTGTGTGTTTCACACCCTCAGTAAACATCTGGATTCAAAGCAAAGCCCAAGTCTTCTGGATCCCCAGCTGCGAAGATATTCTCTGTAACCTGTGCCTAGAATGCACTCGAGCAGTAGCCTCAGGGAAGGGACAGTTACATGCAAGGAGAAAATAGCAGATTGCTTGAGCAGCACAGCTGGAGGGGAACACTTTGAACTCTCTTGGTGAAAGCGGCATCTCTCTGAGTGCCCTAGCCTGGGCGTGTACAGCCTGCAAAGGTGTTTCAATGATTTCAGTTGGTGTGGCGAGTTCTGAATGAAGCCGCTCGGCTGGAGTGGTTCGGGTTTAGGTCGGATTTTCAAGCGAGTCCGTTGCAAATAAAAGTTAGCAAGCGTTTCCAGGCGTGCTGTACAGCCACGCTGTAGATGAGCGAGGGAGGGACGCGAGGAGCCGCAGGGTTCGCTGCTTTCCCCTTGCCGCCGCCGGGGCCAGGACGAGCAGCTCGTGGTGAGCGCGGGCTCGGAGCAGCCGCGGCCGGGCGGGCTCTGCGAGCGCTGTACGGAGCGCCTGGCCTTGAGGCGCAGCGCCACCCAGAGGGGCCGCGGGGCGGGCAGCGGGGCCGGCCTCGCTGGGGTTCGCTCTCGGCGTCCTCCTGCACGGCCGGGAGGGAGCGAGCGCTCCGCATACCCGCCCGGGCCGTGCGAGGCTGCTGCCCGCGCCCCCCGACAGTGCTGCTCGCCCTGCCGGAGCTGCGGGGCCGGGCCGGAGCGGCCGCTGTCCGCGGTGCTGAGCGGAGCGCCGGCAGGGGAGCGCCGCGCCGCCGGGCTCCTCGAGGTGCTGGAAAGAGTCGTTGTCTCCAGCGTGACCTGGAAGGTTCGCTGACTTCATTGTCTGGCTCCTTCCCCTCCCGGGCCTCAGATTCTACAGGGTTGTAAAAATTTATGTTAAACCATGTCTGTTTACTCCAGACACACGCACTTCTGGAAAGCCAGAAGGGAAAAAATAAGCATGTAAGAAATAAGCGGGCATCCATCCGGCCGGGTCACGCTTCATAGTGACTGATGGCTTAGGGGTTCTTTGTGTGGTCTTTCGTTGACTCTTTGTACTGCAGTCCTGCCATGACTTCCTTTGAACGTTTGTTTACGTTTATAAAGATGATTAGCTATAGATATATTATTATTTCTCACACTCTGCACTGAGCAAATGTCTTGCTCAATTGGTTGAAACCAGTTTTAAAATGATGATATGAGAAAAGGTCGTGTTAGCTAGGGCCATTAATATCTGTAAAGCTATGTTTAAAAACTGGCCTTTGTGCTGTCGGTGTTTTTGTCACTCGTCTAGTTCCTAGAGAGTAAGTGTGCTAAACAAAGCAGTCCTCTTGGCTACTTAATGCTGTCAGTCGGACGGTTTCCTTTCCCAAACGGGCTTGTAAGTTTTTGCTTTTCCCTCGAGTCCTTCAGAAAGGACACAGCCCTGCTGCTCGTTGTGCTGCCCAGCACCTCCTGCACAGGATGAAATTCTCTGGCTCCATCGGGCTGTTTCCCCTCCTCTTTTCTCATTGCGGATTCCTCCCAGCCCCTTACGTGACATCTTTTTGAGAAGCTTTTGGTTTAGGCATCTGCGTAGCTACCGTGGCATGCTGAAATACAGCACCGCGGTCACAACCACAAAATGTTGGCCAAGCATATTCGGAAAGTGGGATTGAGTAACGCAGACCCGGGGTTGTCAGGGGTGCAAAAAGCTTGTTATCTTGATGCTTCTGGTTTTAGCAAAGGGATGTCTGGTATAAAATCGTAATGGCAACACTGAGGGCAAGTCACAGGCATCCAGGTGTTCGCTGCAGCGGTACCCGTGCCTCTGCCACCCTCTGGCGGGGAGGAGCGGGGCGAGCCGCGGGAACCGCGGGCTGAGCCAGCGGGTCACATCAGACCCTCGGCACGGCGGAGTGGGGGACAGGGGGTGTTGCTAAGCTACAATTCACACGAGCCCCGCCTGGCTCATTCGAGTCCCGCACCACGCTCAGGGGAGGGCCGGGGCCGCAGGGACGGCCGGGGCGGGAGTTCGGCCCCGTCCCCTCAGCGGTGCGCCGATGTGTGCGGTGCCTGTTAGCACAGCTGGCGACCTCGGGTCAAGCCGGTGCTGTCTAGGGAAAGCCTCTGGCTCCGTCCGCACGAGGGGCTCAGCGAGGGGCTCGAACGCGGAACTGCCTGCGTGTGGTGCCGCCCCTGCCGCGGCTGGACGGCCCCACCCGCCGCCTCGGGGCGAAGCGGACCAGCGGCAGCCGCCGGGGCCGGTGGGCCGCCCTTCCCCGCCCCAGCCCGCCGCCCCAGCCGTCCCCAGCCCCCGTGCGGAGCGGCGCGGAGGCGGTGGCGGCAGTCCTGTGACTCATGCCTGCGTCGAAGCAGATCAACCGGCGATTCACGCTTTTAAAAAAGCAAATCCGAGCACTTCTGGAAAAAAAGGTCATCTCGCATTAAATTCCGCGGCGCGATTGGTATTCCGACGTCGTTTCTGGCAGAGTTTATAAGCGGCGGGTCGCTCCCAGACTAGAGTCGCCCTGCCAACCTGGACTACGGCAATAAGAGTGTCCGCTCGCTCCCTCGGTAAGTGTCCTCTAAACAGCATCCTAATTTTTTCAAAGCCTTTGGGAACCTCTGGAGCATTTCTTTTCTCCCAAAAATCGGTTTTGGTCGCTGTCGTATGAAAAGAGGAATAACGGGTTTTTTGATACAGCTACCGCCCTAGACATAGTGTTAACCTGTTACTTCACCTCTAGGCATTGTCTAGAAAATACCTTCTGCTTATGGCTGTTTTCTTTCTCGTCTTAAAAAAATTAAATGCCTGTTTTCCATTGAAATCATTGATCCGTTGCATTTACACGCGGGTGTAAATCCACCCAGCAGTGGAAATGAATCGGTAGCTACCGGTTTGAAAAAAGCTGCTAACAAAGAAAGCATTCTTTCGTTACCGCGACCTTCATTTTCTTTGCAAGGGGAAGAAAATAAATCGCAGGTAGACATGGGGACAAAGAGACGAGCTGGGCAGTGACCCGGCAATTCTCGATCAGCGACCCTGTATTGGTTATTGGAACACCGTGTCCACCAGGAAGGAGTTGAACATCTGGCGAGGAGCGAGGGCTGGTCCTGCACCTTCCTTTCCCCAGACAGACGTGCCTCTCCTGCCATTTGCGCCGCTAAAGCGAGCACGGGCAGGGGAGATCGCTGGTTAGTGCTCGAGCACAGAGTGGCCCCGGTTTGCTGAAACATGTGTGTGCAAATACACATATATGTGGCGCCTGTCATTGGACCTGGGCAAAAAGCACCTTTGTGATGGCGGGGTTTTATCTGTCAGTCTTTCCTGAATGCTTTAGCCTGACGTGTGCTTAGTAGAGCCCAGAAGCGGGCTGTGTCGGGATTGTAGGTCGTTTGGGCTGGTGATTTCGAAGCCCGCTTTACACGTTGGTCTCCATTTGATGCGAGCCATATAACTGCCCTGCTCAGTGGCCACCGATATAATTGCTATAGGCTTCATGCTCTGCTAAATCCGTCATTCCAGCGCGGGGGGTAGTGCCCTGGAATCTAACGAAGGGAAGATTTTGCTCTTCAGTCTGTCGAGGCATTTTCCCTGTTCGGCCGGTCCTGCCGCCGCCTCGGGACCTGCGCGGCTGCTGCCCGCTGGCGTCTGGACGGGACTGTGGTGCGGTGCTCCAGGAGACTAGACTACTAAACCCACTGTTCTTACTTCCAGCAAATTCCTTGCTGTCCACCCCTCAGAGGAATATCGAGAAAATACGAGCTCCGAGGACTGGGGCTTTTCTGAAAGGATGGCTTCCTCCGCTCCCTCGTCCTCCAACGATGCTCCGGACCCCACCCCACCTAATCTGCGACCTACAAGTAGGTTTTAATATTTTCCTCGTTTTAAGTGTTTTGGAGGCTTTCTCCATTTAGGCTCAGAAATATCAGTTTCGAAACGAAATTATACATCTGTGAAGCCCAGTTCCGCGCCATTAAGCAAGGTGCGGAAAGTGCTCTACACAAAGAAACCATCTTCCTACTGGGAACAGGAGAGGTCGGTCCGTGGCGAGTAAAACGCTGTGAGGAAAAGCCCACCTTACCGGCCAACATTGTCTTTATCTTACAGCCACGTTTGAGAGATACAGACAATAAACTGACCTCCCAGATGGACAAAGAAATCGGGATGTTGGAAGGGGTGCGGAGAAAACGAATCAGTTAAAGGGCGAAGTTACAGCAGGGTATTAAAGCAGGTGTCTCCCAGCTACATTTTATAAATGCTAATTCTGCAGCTTCTTTTCAGCCTACGCTGAAGCCTGTAATCAAGCCAAATTTGGATGCTAATTGCAGCTTTTCAAAGCGTTATATTCCTAATTGCTCTGAATTCGCCTTGAGTTATTGAGGTGTGAGTGGGAAGCAAAGGCTGCTGCAGGTGGATAGAGAATCAGTTTATAGCCCTGCCAGGCAGTTCAGACCATCGCCTACAGGAAAAAAAAATTTAAAACAAAACAATAAGAGGCTCGATGCTATGAAGCATCAGAGACAAAGAGCGGGCAACAGTAAGAAATGAAAGGTTGTCAGGGACAGCAGAGCGGGTAATAGCTTTTACCCTGAAAGAGCTACGAGACACGAGCATCGAAGTCATTATTGTCATTATTCTGAAACTGGAAAAAACGGGGAAGGGGGCGAACGGCAGCACTGGGTCTTGTTTCAGGCGCGCATAGCAGGCGCTGCTGCCTTCGACTGAGGTGCCACACGCAGAAATCGAATTAATTGGCATCACAGCTAAAACAAAGATAACCGCTGGCAGCAGCATCCCGCCCTGCCCACACGGGCTCCCCGCCCCCGGGCACTGGCAGCGCCCCTGCCGAGCGGGCTCCTCCGCCCGGTCGGGAGCGCCGTGCCTCTTCCCCCGCTTCCCCCTCCCGAGAGTCAGGCCGCTGCCCTCCGTGCTTGGGTGAGCCATCCGCGTCCCGGTTCCTCTGAAACCTTCTCCCCTCGCCCCCCAACGCCCCCGGTCGCCCTCTGGGGTCCATCGCTGCCGGACTTGCGGCTGCCCCGTGCCGCGAGAGATGGACGGGAGAGGCTCGGTTAGTGGCCGCGGCCGCGGCTGGTGCACCCTCCACCTCGGTCCTGGGCTTCGTTCCCCGCTTCCCGTGGGCTCAGCTGGGGCTGACCGGTGCGTATCTGAGCCACGACTCGAGGGGCTGGGAAGCAGCCTGTTCCCGCTGGGGGTGCGGTCCCGATAGGGCCGTTGGCGGCCCGTCAGTCCGTCCGAGGCTCAATGATGCGAGTCCGATCATCTAGTCAAATACTATTTTTCACCCAATTAATTCCTGAACTCTTTTGTGACCCCATTTCACGCCACTTTATTTTAAGCTGCTACTTCCCTGGAGCCCCGCCAGTAAATGATGAGATGTCGGGTCCCGGGTGCCTTCTCTTTTCCTCTGGGCAGGCCAGCATGTCACCTCGCTGTCATCCGAGCCTCAGCTGCCCCGCGCCCAGCGCCGCCGGGCTCGGAGTCAGCCCTTTCTCACGTCGATGCAGCCGTGCGGGGCACCGGGGTGGGGCGCGGCGGCCGGACAACCCCGCCGCCCCAGGGGAACACCTCTGCTCTCTCTTCCAGCTTACGACTCGTGGTGCGGCGTGGCTCACGGGTGCACCAGGAAGATCGGGCTGAAGATATGCGGTAAGTGCGGCCGTGTCTCCCCGTAGGACACCCCACACAGCCACGCGTGACGGCGCGGCCGCCCCGGCGGGGGCAGCGCGGCCCGAGCGCCCCCCGCGGCCCCGCCTCGGCCGCCCCCTGCCGGCCACAGGGCGGCTCCGCGGCCCCGGCCCCGCCGCCGCCGTGCCCTCCCGCGGGCTGGCCGTGGCCCGGGTTCTGTCCGCCGCGGGAGGGACGGCGGCGGCCCCGCTGCCCCTCCTGCCACACTCGGGGGTGCAGGCGCCGGGCTCTCCGGGCGAAGAAAGCGCAGGACCCGCCGGGGAGGCCGGTGGGAGGAAAAGCGGGAGGCGGGGGACCGGTTCGCCGCTTCTCACAGTCTGAAATTTTTCAACCTTATCTGACTAGAAAATACGGATCTCCTGGGGAA
The DNA here is from genome assembly GCF_037042795.1 of Molothrus aeneus. Lineage (NCBI taxonomy): Eukaryota > Metazoa > Chordata > Aves > Passeriformes > Icteridae > Molothrus > Molothrus aeneus. The sequence continues at coordinate 19,076,168 of NC_089652.1, read as the reverse complement.
AAAAAAGATTAACGAGAGCCTTATTAAAGAGCAATTCGTCAGCTTGCTGTGCTGGTAAGATAGCGCTGGCAGCCAGTCAGCGCGCAGGCACATGAAATGCAGAAGGGAAACAAATGCACAATCAGATCGCAACGTTATAGCAAGAGATTCATTTGCAGATAACAAGCTGTCTTCCTTCTCTAGATATCTCAGTAGCGCCTTCGCTTTCAGAGGCTAACAGTCAAATCTTCATATTCTGATGGGGGAATCATTCCGTTTTGCCCATCCCCTTATGCATTGAAATTATTTCCCCTTTTCCCCCTCTCTTTTGGGGGGATGGGAAATATGTCGTGGGAGAAACTAACCTTTTTTCGATGCAAAGGAGCATTTAAAGCTCTTTCCCTGCTTGCTCGAGTCGAAGTTAATTCATTAAGCGTTTTGTAACCTGGAAGTTTGAACGGGAAAAGAATCAGGGTGCAAATGTTTAGCCCTGTGTCTGTGAGAGATTTCACTGGTAGCCGCTGGCGACATTAACGAGTAGTCGCTTAGTTCTATAAATAGCTCCTGATCTGGGTTTAATGGACCATTTCCCTACCAGTCCCCTCAGTGGCTGGAGCGATGGGCATTTTCACCATCATTTTAATTTAGCCCGGCAAGCAGAACTGATAAAGTAACGCGCATTTAGGCTTGCTCCGTGTTGCTAGACTACGGGGGTTAGAGAAGGACAGCGCAGCTTCTCTCAATGAGATCAAATACACTTGAAAATGAAATATCCCACCATTTTGGATTTGAGACGGGCATAAGAGAGAATGGTGAAGGCTTTGTGAAGGGAGTTCAATACAAGCTGTATTTCTGGTTGTGGTTTGTTGCTCAGTTTTCCTTTGCTGACTCTTTTCTGTTTTACATGAAAAATACACTCTGAATAGTCAGTGATGCCGTTTTGGAATACTCAGATTTGATGATGAGCACTGTTTTTGCTTGTATGAGCCCTCCTATTTGAATCGAACACCTTCACAAAGACATACAGGGAAGGTTGCCTATGGTAAACAGAGTGAGGTATTAAGGTTGCCAAGAATCCTAATTAAACATGCTAAACGAGTTGACATTTGACTGTTGCAGGTGATACGTCCTTGTCCTTACCTTTCACAACATATAATTCCAGACCCTAAATATTGTATAGTCACAAAGGCGCCTTGGAATTGTTCCTATTGTGTGTATCACACTGAAATCGATTAATTTTAAATGCAAACTTTAAATAAGGGTTGACCTCAGAGAAAAGGCAGGTCTTGAACAATGAGTTGGTTCTTCCATCTGAGTTGTATATTATGGGTTTGACATTTTCAGTAATTACGTATCCAAGATGTATGTAATTCCTTCTTAAATAACGGAGCGATTTAAGGATTAGCTTTTTTTCCTTTTCTGGTTGAAAACCACTGCCTGAAAAGAGCACTGCCGCTACCACCACTCCCACCCCTCCCGACCCCTTCCCCGCCCCTACTCTTCGTCTCTGCACATATCCACCTAAAAAAACTAACCAAACAACAGCAACAAAAAAACCTCTTAAAAAAACCCAAACCAAACAAAAAAAAAAAAAAAAAAAACACCACCAAAAAACCAACTAACTCCTATTTTAAGCGGTTTAATGAAGTGTCACGGCGGCCAAAATATGGGCAGAATTCCCCCTGTATCTGGATTTGTATGCTACACTCCCACCATGGCAATTGTTATTGCTGAGACTGATCTTGTTAACGTTTGGCACCAGTGGAATGTTCAACGTCGTAAAATTGCTCCGGTGCGTCTCCTGTTTGGCCTCGGCCAGCTGATGATTCCAAACCCAGTAAGCAAGGCGGGAGAGTGGGGCTTCCAAAGCAGCCATGCATGTTAGAAACCGGGCTCGTCTCCGGAGTCCGTGGGATTTATGCTGCCAAGCAGACTTTAGGTAGGACCGCTGCGGGGTCCAGGGTCTCCTGCAGCAGCCACCGACGTGCACCCCCGATGGCTGCGGTGCCTCCGGGACCTGGCGGGTCTGTCCCCGCCCCGCAAGATGTGTCCACCCAGGGCTGCGGTGCCGAGGGGGGCTCACACACCTGCCTTGTGCGAGGCCTGATGTGAAATCACGCCGAATTTGTGGTCGCGTTGCGCACCGAGGTACTCCCTCGCCAATCCGGTGTGACTCTGCTCTTGAAAACCCGGTCTCTTTAAGCGCATGGATGAAAATGCACCTGCGGAACGGACCTACTGCTGGAAAAGGCTGCGCTTTCCGCTGCTCTAGGAGAAGCAGCGCGGACACTGTTTCGTACTCTGCTACTTGCTGGAAGTCTCCTACACCGGCCTCGCTTTTCAAGCAGGATACAGATGAAAGGTCAGCTACAGTCATGCTCTTCTCCCCGGGAGCGGAAGGAGCCTTCGAGGGCCGGCTGTTACGCTTCTCTGCAGACTGCGACGGCGCTGGGGAGCGTCCCACACCCTCCTAGGGAGGGGTTCGGCAAACGACATGGTCCGGCGGCTCCAGAGCGGGGACTGTCCGTGTCCCACGGGCTCCCCCTTACACCGAGTCTCCAGGTCCACGAGACACTGCCGTGGCCGAGGGACTTGAGCGAACGCACATTACCTACAGCCGGGTGGGCTGATGTCGGCCGACAGCGGGATCCTGCCTTCAGGCTTTTTCCGTCCTCTCATCCCCGCCCTCGAGCCTCCCGAGCGCGGCCGCGCAGCCCCGGGTCCCCACGCGGCGTGGGCTGACAGGCCCCGTGCGCGGCCGCTGCGAGCCCCAGCTGATCCCCAGCCGGCCTCGGGACACAGCGGGCCCGGGGAGCCTCCGCGGGGAAGAACGGCCGCAGAGTCGTTCGGGCAAGGACTGAGCTCCCTGCCCGCAGCGTCTGGTTAGGTCAGACCCTTCAGCGATGCCACGGCCTCGCTGGGCCCGATGGGAGTTGAACTGGATGCAACTGCAGCCTTTCTCTGTTGCCGAAGCGGTGCTCCCTCCTTCCCCAGCGCCAGCTGTGCGAGGAGCTTGGCTCTCGGGGCAAGCGGAACGCGGCCGCTCCTGCCGGCGTCTCTTCTCACGGAACCCGTCCCACCTGAGCGTCGCTACTGAGAGCCTGAAAAAAAGACGGGTGCGGGGAAAACAAAGCAAAATCAAGTCCCAGAACCCGGTAATAGAGGATTCATAATTCAGATTAGACTGCACCTGCTTTGATATCAGCTGCTTCTCTTAATAAGCAGGAAAATAGCACTAGCTATTGCAGGAGCTAATGATCGCTGCAAGTGCCATTAGAAGCAGTAACAACATAACTAAATACTACATATATATATGTATGTGTATATGGACGGCTACTCTGAACTTATGCACGAAGACAGTTTCCCTTAGTCTTTGTCTCATTCATAAAAGCATCACAGAAAAAGACTAATCAGTAGAAGATCAGAATTAAAAGGCAAAACGTGAGATGTTCACTGGAAGTATGGCTCCTACAAGCTTACCTGTGAGCGACCCTCCTGGAGACTCGTCTGGGTACCCGACTGATGCAGAAGGGCCTGCCAGCCGAGTGCTCCTTTTTCGATGGCTCTTTCGTGACTGCCTGCCTGGCAGCAGGGTCCGAGGCACAGGTACCGCGCCGGGAGCAATTGGCCCAGCAGCTCACTGTCGCTCGCTTTTCTCCCCCGACGTTCAGCCCCTAAGCCTGCCCAAGATGCAGGGGTCCCGTACGGGCCGGCAGTGGGCGCCGGATGGGAGGTGCCCACAGTCTCGGACCGCCGTCACGGCTCCGAGAGCAGGGACACATGGCCGGAGGGCGCTGAAGAGAAGCGGCATCGGGGAACATGAGTGAGCGAACTCAGGACATTGTTTTTCCTCCCTGCTAAGCCCTCCTCTCTGGCGGATATCCCCAGCCGCGACGAGCTTTGTTTTCGATTGTTGCTTGTTTCAAAAGAAAAGAAAGAATAAAGGAGACCGGCGTCACCGTAGTGCCTCTTCCAAACATACAGGCACACTCGGTGCAACCCGGAAGGTCAAAATCCGACGCTGTCCTTAATGACAAAAAGCCCGACACTGTGCGTGTTTTAGCGGGCATCATAGATTTAATATATCAAATCCAGAAAATTAATTGTTCTCCCTGCCTTGTTAAAGTAGACAGATCTCATTACTAGCTGCGGACTCTGTGTGGCTCTCGCCCCAACAATTCTTGGGGTGAGTGGGTTTATTATTGCCATGACATATAACAGCAGCAGTTGTGTTCGGGTTCTGGGCGCCAAAGATGCGTTCCCGGTGAGAGCAGAGCTCTTAAAACCTCCGGGGATGATTACTGTTAGCATCAAAGCATCTTTTCAGGTGGAAAATCCGCATCAGTACTTACTGATAATAGGAAGGTGGGGTTACATGAGTGCTACTGGTATCCTCAGAGCTCTAGCCCTCTCAGGACGGATGCTCCAGAATGGCTGCTTGTTCTCATGCCTTTTGTGCGTGAGAGCACCACGAGGAGAACTGAAAATGGCCCTGATTTTAATCATACATCATTGCCCCTGTCTGCTAGGTCCATAAACTTTGCCTGCAGGCTGAAATAGCATTGACTCATCCTGAACTCTCTTCCAGTGGCTGATTACTGAAGTGGAATCTGTCTGATCGACTTAATAAGAATTTACCAGTGCACTAAATGACAAAATTTTGTTTTTTGCATGGCTGCGTTTTTGCAGTTGATGGCATTTTGAACTCTCCCTCCTGGAGGCAAATAATCCCCATAAATACCCTTATTCCTGACCTCATTAGTCAGATCTAGAGCCAACACCGCTTTTAACTGTTGTCTAGAGAGCTGCTTTAGATATTTCTAAACATGTTGGGAAGTCAGAAAACTCTGACCTGTGCACCTTGCAATAATAATGTAGGGTTCCTGCAAAGGACCAACAGCCTGGAAGACAAGGGCCGGATCGTCAGCTCTCTGAAGGAAAAACAGTCATCCAAGAGCCTGCTGGCATGCGAGAACAGTGAGAAGGAATCCAGGTTCCGGCGCACCGAGACAGACTTTTCCAATCTGTATGCCAGAGGTAAACACTTTACAGTTTCTCCTTGCTCCAGCTCAGGCATGTCCCTTAGTAGTCCTGCCCTCATCTCCCCTGGAAGTGCAGCCATGCTCAGACCATGCTTTTCCTTGGCTGTTTTTGAAGGGAGCTCCATGTCTGTGTTTTTTGGGAGCTGCACTGGTGATGTATGCAAGCTGCCTGAAAAGCAGTTTTACGTACTTTGTGCTGATCACCTGCAGCTCACCTTCAGTGGTTCCAGGGGTTTCTCCAGATCCAGCATCTGGGAGGAGAGTAATTCTATGTTTTTATCCTCCTTAGTGAAATAGTAATGAAGGAGCCTGTGATTGCTGGTAGGGGGCCATTGCAAGAAGAGTGAGAAAGGGAAAGCAATCCCTTTGTGGGGCGGAGGTGGGAACGTTGCGAGGTAAGGGCAGGTGTGAGGCACTCGCCTCCACCCAGAGGAGGCGAGTGCCTCACACCACACAACATTTGCGTGGCAGGGTGTGCTCTTAGGCCAGGCACCTTGGAGGTCCCTCTGCTGCTGCTGTGGGTGACCTAGGCTTGCCCTTCTCCGCGTGGTGAGAGGGACCAGGAGTCTGCCCAGGCAGTGCTGGGACCGTGGCTTCCAGGTTCTTGGAATGCTGTGGGCAGCCGAGGCTGGGTCATCTCTGCTTCTCTCTCCCAAAGCAAGTGCTGACAGCTGGTTTGCCCCACAGATTTGTTGCCCTCCAAGAATGGTGAGGAGCAGACCATGCAGTTTCTGCTGGAGGTTGTGGACATCCTCCTCAATTACGTGAGGAAGACTTTTGACAGATCCACCAAAGTGCTGGACTTCCACCACCCACACCAGCTCCTGGAGGGCATGGAGGGCTTCAACTTGGAGCTTTCGGACAACCCTGAATCGCTGGAGCAGATTCTGGTGGATTGTCGGGACACCCTGAAATACGGAGTAAGGACAGGTAGGTTTTTGCACACTACTCTGTGGCGAGTCCCTCCTGGGACTTTTCTCAGGCTCATGGTAAAGAGAGCTTGACAGCTCACGGAGGTAAGCCCACACCCTCTCTACACCCGTGACTGTGCCTCTGTACAGGCTTGGCTCCAGGGCTGGCTGCAGGCGCTGGAAATGTTTCTGCTCAGAAACTTCATTTATTGATGACCATCCGTCCCTGCCGGGTAGGGCTCAGTGCTATTTTTAGACCACAGAAACAAGTTTTAAAGACGTAATCTCTTTCACTTGATGAAACGCGAGCTGTCTGTATCTCCGGGGAGCAATATCATTAGGTAAATGAGGGCATAAATGACACAGAATTTGCAATTTTTCTTCTTTATGTTCATCAAACGTTTAATGAAAAAGAGACTGAAATCCTAGGAATCATCAATAAAGGAACCCTGTGGATTTCAGCCCATTATCCAGGAGCCCTGCCCGTCCAGGTCCTTCTGAATCAAACAGAAATCCCGGGTTGTAATCACTTATTTAACTGGGTGAGCTGTAGCCAGGCTCTAGAGCAAAGTCAATGCTCTCTCAGGCCGTTTGGCCTGAAATGTTTTACATTGGATCCAAAGGAGTCTTGGCTGGCAACTAGCCCCGACAGCCTGTGCAGGTCAGGAACTGGAGCGGTAATGGAGCGCGCCGAGCTTCCTGTCCCCAGCCTTGCTCCCGCGTTTCAGGGCTGCTGAGCTCTGCCTGGCCGGCTGCCCTCTTCGGCACGGCACGGCACGGCACGGCACGGCTCGGCTCTACCGCCGGCGGGCGGCGATCTCCCCGCGGAGCCGGAGGGCGGGAGCTCGGGCCGGGGGCTGTTTCCCGGCGCTCTCCGGCTGGGCAGCAGCGAGCCATGGCTCCTGAAGGACGGGCCGCAGCTTTCTGCTGTGCTTCGTTTTGGAGCCGTGAAGACCCAACGCAGTGCATTCAAGGAGCAAAATCTGGACAGCAGATGTGGCGGGTAGCGTTCTGTCCTTTTTCCTATTTACATGGTGGTTTGATCAATTCAGTGGAGTCAGGGGTATATTTTGATTTTTGTACTCTTAATCAAAGGGGAGAGTTGTTTCACTCCCAAACGCGTGGGTTGTTGGACAGGTGGCCTGAGGTTAAGTCAGAGTGGCTGCGCTCTGTGTGCTTGCACCATTATTCTGCTATTTATTGTGCCGCAAGTCGTGCAGCCTCCTCCCCTCACCCCAACCTCCCCTGGAGCTTCTGTGGGCCCGCAGGACGTGTTCCCGGGACCTGAGGGGCAGGTATCCGACCGGACACAAGCTCTGTTCAAAGCGGTGTCTGGTGCAGCTTTAAAGTGCTGCTCAGATCGCCTGAGTGCCCAGGACACGCATTCTGCTGTGGGCTCCTGGGGCTCACATTCTCTCTCAAGCTCCCTTCAAAGTCACCGGGTCTGAATCTGCAGCCCAGCCCTAGGAGATCGCGGGCTCATTAACAGCTATGGGAAGTCAGCGAAATGTCGCTGGGGATAACAAGCCGGTCAGTGTGTCCTGGAAAGGGAGAGAAGTGCTGATTTGTAAAGCAAACAGCTAAGCCGCGGCGGTGTTTCTGGGCTCTAGCCCCGAGCCGTGGGTTCCCTGGGCGGGAGCAGCCCCCCGGCTGCGGCGTGTCCTCTTCGGGAAGTGTCGCGATGTGGCAGCGCCGGCAGGCTCACGCCTCTAAAAGATTTCTGCTGACATCGCTCGGGGCAGAATCGCATTTGTTTCTTCATGTCAAAAGATGCTGATGTTCCTCGTGTTGAATCGAATCCGACGTGACAGGGTCCCCTCCAGGCGTCGAGAGCTGACCTCTCTTCTAGGGCCGAGCTGTCCCCAGTGTGCTATCTGCGTGTCCTTCTCCAGAGAGCCGAGGTCTAAATCATGGCACCTCCCACCTCCCCTCAGCGCCCGATACCAGTTGTTAGGAATTTCCTCTCTTCATGCTAGAAAAGTAGGTTCCCAAGACTCGGGATTATTGCTTATGAAAGTCGTTAAAGCAACTTCGGCTGAAACACAAGGATGTGATTTGCTTCAGTTCAATAGCAAACTCTGTTTAAGGAGGTGAATTCTAGCTCATAAACCATGTGGGGAAAGGGCCCGAGTCGAGGGCCTCTTGCGGGGCCCTGTCCCCCCTCTGCAGCGCTGGGGCATTGCTGCCGAGACGCCGCAAAACGTCTCTCCCGTGTCCTTGTAGCTCGGGAAGACACGGGCTCCTCCTCAGCCCTGTCTCATTCCTGCAGCCCCAGTTCAAGCGCCTGAACCTTCTTCCTCTCTTGCTCCATTCAAATGCAAATAGCCCCGGAACCTAGAGGTTGTTACTGCCAGGGGGGGTCCCACACCGTGTACTCCTCTCCCGAGTTCACAGCACGGCAGAGGTCGGAAGAGGGCTCTGGAAGTGGGCTAGCCCAAGCCCCTGGGCAGGTCCCGGAGGTGTTTACAGCCACAGTCGATTCTGAGGTTCTCTTTTAAAGGCAAATGATTCCATACAGGAGCTCCCATCCGAAGCATTTTTAAAGTTTGTAGTAAGACACCCGTGAATGTTGGCTATCAGTCTCCCCATAAGCAAGACTTGCTTTGAAAACTTTGCTGCGAGTATTCTGAGTACGAACCTGTGGTTTTTGTCAGAAAAGGTGGATGGTTTAAATTTGAAACCTGAGAGATACCGGTAGAGTTTGTTCTAAGTTGCTCTCAATTCTCTTTACAGGTCACCCTCGCTTTTTCAATCAGCTGTCCACAGGACTGGACATTATTGGCTTGGCTGGGGAATGGCTGACATCCACTGCTAACACAAACATGTAAGCAGTGTCTTGTCACCAGTGTCTGGGACTGGTGCTTACACAGGCTGCCATGTATCATGGTAGATAGGTATTATCACAGATATGAATAATTTTCATTTTTAAATGATGAACGATACATCTTCCAGAAAAATGTCTCATGTTTTTCTAAATGTGTCCGTAAGACAATGAAAATAATTACATGAAACTGAACAGTTTTATGTTTCTTATAAATAGAAATGCAAATATCTGAGAGCACATGGTAAGTAAAACATTATTATTCTAATATAATAACCTGAAATTACTTTTCTTTTTTGGACCAATCTTCTCTATATTTTTCTTTTTTTTAAAAAAGCTTTGTCTCTAGACTGAACAGGTCTGCAGCTATTCACATGCTAACACTAGAACACAAGATATGGAAAAAATTTATTTTCTTCTCTACTGTTGACTTCAGAGATAGCAGGCTTGAGGCAATACCTTTTGTTCATGTGTAGTAAAGAATTGGCTTCTGGGTAGCTTCAAAATGATTAAAAATGTAACACTGAAAAATAATTTTATGCTAATGAAGGAATTAGTCTAAGATTAATAAAGTCATGTGTAAATGAATAAAGGGAAGTATAAAAAAGGTAAAATTTGACATCTGAATGCATCAAATAAGAAATTTTTCCTAATTTTTCTTGACCTCAGAGTTAATGAAAGGTAAATGTCAGTGTAAGGTATTATGATGAATTTTTTCAGCAGAGTGCAATTAACGAAAAAAACCCCAAAAAACAACACTAAACAAAAACATCCACAAAAACAATATATGTTTTAATTATTAAACAAGTATTGTAAAAGCTTTAAAGTGCTTTGAGGTGCCTTTTTAGCAGCACAATTAAAAGTGAAAACAGTTCTGATCACATTTCTAAACAAAACTTTGCTTAAAGGTTGTTTCTCTGTTTCTCTGAAATTGGTTTATATTTCAGTGTCACTTTTTCCAAGCCCATTTGACTAACTTAGTTATCCCAGTTTAGTTATCCTTTTGTAATCAGTGAAATTACACAAATCTGATAAGACATAAAAGAATTCAGCTCTATGGCAGACTGTGACAGGTAAAGAAGTACTGACATCATTATTAATAACATTGCACTCAATTAGTCACTTCTTAAAAAATAACTCTTTTTAATTGATGTTTTCCATTTGTTGAAAGTAAGCTGTTAAATAGCTAGTTTCTCAACCATTTGTGCTTTAAAAAAGAACGCATCTTGAAAATACTTCTCTGTGAACATGAAAATTTAGTATCTATTTGTTAGCATGAGACTTAGTGTGCCCTTTTTTTCAGAAAACCAAAGTCAACATGGTGTGCTTTCAAGTAACACACTAATTGCAAATAAGGTTAAAGGAAGATGTTTGTAAAATATGATTCTAAGAACTGACAGAGAAGGTTATTAAAAATAAGCAAATCTGTGAGCTCTGGGGAACATGGTATTTGTTTTGAGTACTGTTCCAACACACCAGAACAGGTTTTGACCTTTACCTAGAAACTGTTCCAACCTATTACAGCTACATGAGCACATAACACAAAAGCAACCATAATATTGAATTATAGTAGGAATGTTTTTCATATGCCATTTTTTCTTTTCTACAGATAAACAATAATTAAAATATTTACGAACAATTAAAAGTATGTGTTTTCTTTTTGCAGATGATTTTTGAGTAATCAAAACATCTGTACTCCCTTAAAATTTTAAATTATCATTAGGAAATATTACTTAAGTGTCACTGTGAGGATTATATATAAAAATAAACATAATAAGCTTTCCCCATTGACTTGGAAATGATGTATCAATGTGCTATTCATAGCTCAATCTCTAATCATGAGACCTTCAGCATGGGAATTTCAGAATTTCATTATTCATCCAGTTCTGTAGCACAGGGCATTCTGTCACCATGCAGCAGCCAATTGAGGTTAAAAATAAATATTATCTGGAAGTTCTGTTTATGCCTGCTGTTAGCTGAGACAAGGGAATACATTGGTGTTTTCAGTATTGTGCAAATATGCTTATGAATAGAAAATTGATGTAAAATGTTCTGTGTTTATTCTCAGACTGCTTTTTACATGCTGGCCAACAAGAGAATGGTAGCTAGAATAATTTGGTCTGATAAAGTGATTTGTCCTTTATGTGAGAGCAGAATTATGCCAGCACTGGCTTCTACCAAGAAACCAGTTAGTACATTCTGTTAGTAATGAGCTGATACTTATGACTGTGATAGTTAATTCACAGAAATACCTGTAAATGTTGTAACTATAGGAAAATCTAATCAGCTTTTTTTTGGAGATTGATTCTAAAGTTTGATGGTTCCTTGTAAGCCAAACACATTTTTTGGGTTTTTACAGAATTTTTCAAAATAACTTAAGTTTAAAACAAGTAAGGTGGAATGACCTTCAACTACACGTGATTTGTAAATTCATACCCATCAACTAATATAGCTTCATTGGCCTTGCAATTTATAAACATCTACTATCATTTATTTCTTGTCACTTCTTGGAGGCTTAGAAAATAACTACAGAATAGAGTAAATAAATAGTATTTTCTTTGTGTTTAAAGATATTCAAAATTCAGTGTGCAAGGTCTCATGGCAAAACCCAAAATGTGTTTAAACAGGTGGGGAAAAAATAATCACATTGACTTAAGAGTACCTTGTATTGAGCTACAGTGTTCTATAGACTGCTGAGTTCCTGTGGACATTGGTTGATCATTCTGCCTAAATAAAAATTGGAATCTATTCTAGACTTGCAGTGCTTAGAAACAAAACCCCAAACCAGTATTAGCAGATACTGATTTATTAATTTTATCCATTTGTAGATAGTAGCAGCACCCAAACTTCAGATCAGTATTGAACTGTCTCTGCCAGTTCTAATGATAATAAAAACAAAATAAGTAGTATTTTGGCTTCTGAAAATAGCAATCACAATAATTAAACAAATTAGAAATCTTTAATATTAAGGGAATATTTTAAAAATAATGGTGTTTCTCTGATGGACTAAGGACACATAAAAATTAAAGAAAATATTAAAATAATAACAGTGGAAGTGACCAGTGTAGTAAAGGACTGGAAATAAAGGACAAGTTTTTTCAGACACTTGTTCACTTTTTAATATCATGTCTCATTCAAGTTTGCTGTACCTGTTCTCAAAATATCATTTTAGTATTAGAGAGACAACACAGATGTTTTAGCAAAATTATTCAAGCAGAGAACATCAGTCAAATCCGAAGTGTCAGGGTGTCACACTCTTACAGATTCCTTTAGAAATCAGAGGTTGATTTCTTCATTTCTCTCTGCTTCCTTTTCCCCCTTACTTTTTTTTCTCCCCCACAGACAGTAAGCAGAATTTGTTTACAGCAGTAGTAATTTGTCCATCTACCTCGATCACCAAAATAGTTGTATGGTTGTCAATTTCCATCCACATATCTGACTCTGACATCAGGGCATGCCAGGATATGTAATGTTTTTTGCCCTCATTAAGTGGATACAATAGTTGACTGCTGACTTGGTTTTGGTAATTGGTAATTAGAAAATCATCATTTGTAATTACTCTTGACAGTTATTGATCACATTGTATTGTAGAAGTAAGTTGTCCTTGGAGATCATCAACAGAATAAATCCACATAATTAATTATATTTAAACTTTGAAACCCTAGCTCAATACTTCTAATTATGGTTTTATTTAGCTCAATGAAGTTCACTGTTTTCATAAGGACTTAGCAGCATGTTATTCCACAAGTGTGGAATTGGCACTTTGGGAAACAGTTGTTTTAAAGGACAAACTTGTACAGAAGTCAGCAGCCCTATGATGTTGAACATTAGGTCTTACATTCACTATACAGAAAGCTGCAATATATATAATACTGCAGTTTTTATTCATCAGTACTTCCAATATTGTCTTCCTGAGGATTTTGGCTTGGGTAAAGTTCCAGGATCAGGACCTCAAGTTACAGGAAAACTTTTAGAAACCTCGAGCATTTTAACAAAGGATCACAGTCTGGGAATTTATCATGTGTTTTTAGAATCTGTACCTGTATCATGCTTATTTGGTATTTTTGCTTTATCCATGCAGGTTTACCTATGAAATTGCTCCTGTCTTTGTCCTCATGGAACAAATAACACTTCGAAAGATGAGGGAGATTATTGGATGGTCAAACAAAGATGGTGATGGAATATTCTCACCTGGTGAGTTTTTCTTCTCTGTTTTGGTGGTTTGACTAAAACTTCGAAAGTTAAAATAACCATAGGCTGTGTCTGAATACTCACACTATGTGCAATTTAGAAGTAGGAATGCTGTGTTTAAACATCCCACAGAATAGTTGGGGCAAAAAATTATCTCTGTGTATGGCTATGTACTATGGCATTTAAAACTTGACCCCAGTACACAGTTGGGCATTTAAACACCCCTTTTATGAGCTTCATTTCTGGAGGCACTGAGCAACCACAGCTCCTTTTGACTAGAAGTTCTCAGAAATCATGTACTGGTTTCTTTGGTGGTCAGTGAGGATTTGGGCTCACAGTCAGGAAAAGTTTGTGGCTGTCTGTCACTTTCTGGGACTTGTTATCTGGGATATAATCTGATTGCATTCACAAGTATGACTGTGGTATAAAGACCAGGACAATGCAAGGAACATAAAGGCAGTGAGCAGTGACAGAAATGACTGGTGATGAAACATGTGAAGGTCCTGGGCTAATGTATGGACAATGTGGATGCCTAGCAGGACTTTTCTGGGTTTGGCATGAGGGAACACCACCCTGTCACAGAGCATAAAGGACAAAACTACCTCATTTTGGAACAGCCCACATAAAGTGCACACTCCATTCCTATCTGCTAGAAAACACAGATGTTTCTGTGTTCTCATCAATGACAACATTTCAGAGGAAGAAGTCATCCTAGGCTTAGGGGTGAGATTGATCTTATTAAAGCTTGAGGTCTGCACCAAAGAACTGAGCTAATTGTTCAGGGCTCTTTTTAGCAGCAAACCAAGATAAATAGGTGCTTTCCCTGTATTCAAATTCTTCAAAATTAAGTGTGAAAATAAATTAGGTGAATCATAGCCTGTGACGTGCCTCTTTCCCCTAAATGACTGTGAGGGAGTTTAGAAGAAGTAGCTCAGCTGTAGAAATCTACCTTTCAGCATCTACTTCTACATCTACAGTAAGATGGGATAAATCCATCTAATATATGACATTTCTTCAATCTCAGACAAGTTAATAAGTTCCTGTTGTTCTTGCTAACAAGAAGTTTACACAAAAGCAGCACAATGAAAGCTGAACTTTTTAGGAATATGTTACAAAATGATAGCAATTGAAAGAGATGGCGCTTAAGAAATTCTGATTGTTATTCTGGCTTTCTCGAGAGTCTGTCCTGTGCTATTCAGACAGATGCCAGTGCATTTCAGAGAAATGTTTTTTCATAGTTCACTGCCACTTTCACTGCATTATGCAAATGAGACAAAATTGTCTGTGGTATAATATACTTTTTGTTTTCATTATCACTATTGTATTACTCATTTATTTGTTCACTCGCAGGAGGAGCGATCTCCAACATGTACAGCATAATGGCTGCACGCTACAAGTATTTCCCTGAAGTTAAAACCAAAGGCATGGCAGCAGTCCCTAAACTGGTTCTCTTTACCTCAGAACATGTGAGCTTAATACACTGCTAATTCTTAATTTACTTAAGTTTACATTTTCACAACATATGTCATAACATGACATATGTTGTGAAAATGGTTCACCATTAAACAACTGCTCCATTTCACGTTCATTTGTTTGCTGCAGAGTCACTACTCAATAAAGAAAGCTGGAGCTACACTTGGATTTGGAACAGACAATGTTATTTTGATAAAATGTGATGAAAGGTAGGATGAATGCTAAAATTTTGATAGATTAAATGTGTTCATGTGTTAAATTTGTTTTATTGTGTTTAAGGACTGATTTAGTATAGTGTGTCAAGTCGCTAATGGCCTGTTGAGAAAATCCTATTAAATTATTTCAACTGCAGCTATTATTTACATATACATTCTTTAACTTTCTTTGCCTTTCTGTTTCTGTGATAATTACAGAGGCAAAATAATACCAGCTGATTTGGAGGCAAAAATTCTGGAAGCAAAAGAAAAGGTTTGTGTTTTAAAAAATTGGTGCTTAAATGCTTGGCTTAGTAAAATTGCTTCTTCCTTTGAAGCCAGAGTGTGGACATTAAAGAGAACATTATAATGATATAAATACAATAACAGTATTTTTATATGTTTAATTATACATTCATGTATTGTTTAAAGAATTATCTGTATGTCTTGGTGAGGTTTCCATTTTCTGTTTAAAACCAAAAGACTTTTTAACTCTTGAACAACAACTGTAGCTCATGATTTTTAAAAATAACTTCCTGTTTGAAAATATATGGAAACAAGCATGGAAACACAAAATCTTTTATCTAAACTTTTAAGCTTAGCCAAACCCATAAAAGATTCTACAGAGCCCTTAAAAATCCTATAGATTTCATGTAGGTAGCACGTATATTTGTTAAATATAGACAATAAGATTAATTTTTTGGCATTAATTGCTATTTCTTGAATCAATGCAGTGGAAAAACCCATGGATTTTTAATAAAATAACCAAAGAGAAATCAAGGTTTTGTTTTTTTTTTATTTCTTAACTTCTTTACATTTGGGAACTCTATGAAATAGCAGTTCACATTTATTTCATCTAATTCAAAATTGTCTCTCTTTGATCTGATAGTTTCTCATTTATTGCTTTTGTTTTAGATTGCTTAGTTTTGCTTTGTTTTGTTTATTAGTAGATAAGGACTAAAGGAACCATTTCAAGCTTTCAAATCATGACTTACAAATCATATTTAATTAATTTTTGTTTATACTGCTGTAAAAGTCCCACATTTACTTGAATATTGTTCATCTTCCACTACATTGTTTGAATCTCTTCTCTGAAATAGATTGAGATAATATTTCTGGAATTATTTTCCTTTTTTCTTTTTTTTTTTCTCTCTGAAAGTGTTTTCAATTTATAGTTGACTTTTTTTTTTTTTTGGTAGGGATACGTTCCTCTTTTTGTAAATGCAACTGCAGGCACAACAGTATATGGAGCCTTTGATCCGATACAGGAGATTGCAGATATATGTGAAAAATACAACCTCTGGCTCCATGTTGATGTAAGTAACACAAAAGTGCTGCTAGTCGGGCAAAAGAGGATCTCAGTTTACATGTTTTTTTCCTTGAATTAAAATACTTATTACTAGACTCTGAGTAAACTAAAATCTGTTGAGCTTTTCCAAAAAAATGAGTCTTCTCTTTTCTTCTGTCTCTTCCAGGCTGCCTGGGGGGGTGGACTCTTAATGTCCCGAAAGCACCGTCATAAACTGAGTGGAATAGAAAGGTACTACCCAGGGCTTCTTTGTAATTCTATTCTTAAAGTACTTTCACAAGATACCTGACACTTCAGCAATTCATGAAAATGTTCCTTTGCTACGGTGAGGAGTTTAACACTAAATTAAACAATAGTGAGGCAAAAGGAAAAGGTTCAGACTAGGGAGATGGAAACAATGCTACAGAAGAAATCTGTGATGTACCATTGAGTGAGAGGTAAGTTTTCAGCAGATTTGAAGGAAGACAAGTATATTACGCAAAGTTTTGGAGGGATCATAAGTCTGGGAATGCATGGAGAAGTATTTGAGGAAAAAAATGAAGTGTGAGAGCTAGACAATCTCTGAAATGTAGGGCTTCGAGAATACCAGTGATAAATGAGGGATCCGGGGAAGGTGTTTGAGCATGAATACCCACAGTGGGAATTTGTAGAGGTACTCTCCTGAAAGATGTTTGCAGGTTTTCTGGAAAATAAAGAGTGTATGTTCATGAGTTCTGTAAATGGAACACATACATATGCTTAGTCTTATATCACTTTTATTTATACATACACACACACACACACACACACACAGATAGGTGTGTACAACAATGAGAGGAGGTAGAGACTGAATTAGCAGCAATTTTCAGGGGCAAGTTTCAATACCTTTAAGGCTTGAAAGGACTGTGATAGACAGAACTGCTACACTTCTGCTGTACTATGGAGAAGACTGAGGTAGTTCACAGAGAGGCCAGAAAGGGTCACAGATGTCACCAGTCTGAGGGCACAGGGGCCTGTGTGTTGGTGCCATGTGGGGATTACATGAAACAAACGGGAAGCTCTTGTTGAGGTCAGAGTGAAGTCTGCAGAAAAGAGCATGTGTGTACCCCCAGGCAGGTAACCCAGTTTACCAAGATGCCCACTGAGACCAGAAGCCAGCCTTTGATTGAATCAAACTTAAAGAGGTAAAGCATTTGTATTGGTAGTGACAGCAGAGTGGGAATGTGACCCTCCCACTGGTTCTTACAATTTTGACTCAGGAGTCATTCCAGGCATAGTCTTTGGCACAGTTGTACCCATATCCAATGATGACAAGTCTGTAGAAGATGCTATATTTATAATCCCATGTGCGTGTTGAACTCTAGATTTTCTCTGAAAGCACTTAACCATAAAATGGTGCCCATCTGAAAAAAATCAGAAAAGCAATGAAGAATCACAAACTTTTGATCTTTTCCATCATTGCAGCTATCAGCCTTCAGGGAAGCAAAAATATTTGAAGCAAGCTCTATCCATGTACTTTTAAATTAGCATCAAATTGCTCCCTTGAGTTGGCCATTCTGAATATGGGCACTGTGTAAAATAGTAAAATGAGTATAGTGAGCAATGCTCTTCCTTAGGGAAAACAAACTGTCCTAGGTGTGGGCATCTCATGCAGTAAGTGAAGAATAAGTACATCAAGGATAGTGTATGGAAGGACTGGCAGCAAAACCATGGGGACCTTTCTGTTGCAAGTACAGCAGCATGTGGTGTGGAGTACCCTGAAGCAGCAGAATACAATCAACATTTGCCCAGCCCAATTTACTTGTGACTCATGGCAACATGTCTAATATTAAGTCAGCATTGCAAAATAATTTTCTTACCATACAGAGGTTTGGTTACAGGAGTTTGGCACACCCCTTTTGACCTGAGGTCAACCCTAAGGTGCTAATTAAGGCCATAATTGTAAGTAAATACAGAAAGCAGCAGGCTATGAAGTGTGAAATTATTTCTTTCCCAGTCAGCTATACGGGTTTCTAACATGGGATGGGGCCCACATGTATGGGATAATTGCCTGTCACGGGCCCCAGCTGGGCTCTCTTGATAACACAGGTTGTACTTTGCCTGCTTGGACACACTGGCATGGAGGACTGGCATGCTGCCAGGGCACAGAGCTGGGACTGCCTGTGGTGGGACAGCCTCTGGCTGGGGGCTGCACTGAGGAGAGAATGACAGCTTCATGTTAACATAAACCTAATGCTCCTTGTGAGGAACGACTTGAAATTGTCTTTGTTTGAAACCCTGAAAGTTAAATGAATGTGCTAAACTGAAGGCATGGTGTTTTCAAAAGGAAATAAGTTGTTATATAAATTCTGTTATCCTGACTGCTTCATCTGAACTATTAGTGAAGTTTTTCTAAAAGATAAGTCTGAGCTATTTATCTGCTGGTTTGCACTGCATAAGCAGCTGATGTCAGATGGATGGTGAGCTCCCCAGGTACAGCACAGGCTGCACTGTTCCTTCAGCTGAGGGGTGCTACAGTCTAATCTAGCACATACAGGGATTGGAATTGTATCTAGAAATCAGTGGTCCTCAGACTGGAGTGAAGACATCACTGTGTTACTCAAAACAGAGAAACTGTGGTTGTGTCTGTGTCCTCTGAGAGCAGGGTGTAGAAGAGGAGGAAGTACCTTTTAATTTTCTTTCAACTACATTGTAAAAACATGCATAGTCTGTGAAATACAATTATGCACTTTGCTTCTTTGGAACATGCAGTGAATCAAGGGGACGTTTGGTAATTAATTACTTGGGGTGAAAAGGTCAATGGATGTGCAACGTTGGCACATTTATTTCAGTGTCACCATTAAACTGTCTAGGATAGTATGTTAAAATACAGAACATCTGTTTGACTTGTAAATTAGGTGATCTTGTGGACTGTAAGAAATTTTAAGCTTTACATAGAGAATGGTAGGATAAGATGTAAGGTTTTAGAGCCTTTTAACAGTCCATGGGCTTGACAAGCAAGGGCTGTGGCTCTAACTGGGAAAGCAGGTAAGCATGCAGAACATCTTTTTACTTCCTTTCTATTTTTCCAGCAGCTGTTCAGTAAAGAACTGTATTCTCCCACAATTCATATTAGTCCCTTAATTGTCTGACACCCCCACTTTCCCAATCAGTACCTTGAATTGATAGAACATATCAAAGAGGTTTTGTTATTTTTATTAGCGCTATTTCTAGAAGAGAACTCATCTGGGGATGATGTTACTGTATCAGCTAATCAGTCTGATACTAATAAGCTGGTATTAGTAATAATATAAAATAATCACAAGTCTGACATTGCAATGTTAACACAAAAAAAATTCCTTTCCCGGACAGCATAGCTGGGAAAGAAGACACTTAAGACAGCAATAATACCCATAGTGATATCATCATGGTCAAAACTCCATGTATTTCCAGCTGAAAGCAGAAAACAAAGGTCACTGCTTCAGATTAAGTTTCTGTTTTCCAAACCTATCTGAATGTGTAATTTTTTTGCAGAGCCAACTCAGTCACTTGGAATCCACACAAGATGATGGGAGTGTTGTTACAATGTTCTGCCATTCTTGTCCGGGAGAAGGTCTGCCTTATATTTAATAATTAAACATTAAAAAAAAAAATAAATATCAAGCCCTACTTTTTAAGAGGGTACTGCAAAATCTGTTTGATTTCAAAACTTCTTTTGGAAGGAATAATTGTGTGGATTTACATTGTGTTTTGGAAGTTATTTTATCTGTCCTGGGGGTTTTGGCTTTTTTAAATTAAAGTTGTAGACAACGTGGGTCAGATCCTCACCTGTTGGATCTTTGCATATTCTGATAGCAACAACAGAGCCATGCTAATGTATTTCATCTGAGCACCTGCCCCCTTGTTTCTGTGATACATTGAACATAGGGCCTTGGCTTTAATACTTGGTCACAGTCTAAACTGCTTAAGTAAGAAGCAAGTTTTTACCTTACATAGTGGTTTAGAAGTTTCCCAGTTCTGTTGAAAAGAAAACATGCTGGTCTTATTATGACCCTTTTAGGGCTAGCGTCTAGATTCTTAGTTGTCATCAATTAAAGGAGAACCTTGTGTCTTGTTTCTTTTAAGCAATACATATTTTTATTAAATTATTTAAAAAAAATTAAATCATATGTGGTACCATATGTGGATAGGACTAATGATGTTGCCTACTAACCTCTTGTATGCCAATTGCTACTAGAAGCACTTAGTTGAAGAAGTAATCCTTGTGCACAGAATTGGAATGGAAGAATTGGAAGTTGCAGCCCTAGGTCTGCCATTGTTCTTCCAACCAATCCATCTCTAAACTGAGGACTGCAGCATTTATTTCCCTTTGTAAAACTCATCTATGAAAGGGAAGCACAAGCCTTTGTTAGTGGCATGCATGCTTATTGTGCCAGCTATTGCAGGATTTTGGCAAGAGTTTTTGTTCTCTATATGAGAACTTTGATAGATGTTTTTGTATTTATGAGACACACTGGTGTCTTCAAGTTTCTTGCAAAAAGCAGTTTCAAACTCTAAAGGAAATGCGAACCATTTTAGAAACGTCCCATATGAGACTTCTGTGTAACATAAGGAATTTGCTGCTCGGTGTTTCCACCAGGCATTTTTACCAGTAGTCCCTAGATTTCTATTGGTCTGTGAACCATATTTATTTATATGCAAAAAATGTCCAGTTTATGCTATTTGTGCTTATACTTATCCCTAATGTTAAGTGTCATAAAGCTGAACAACCTTCAAAGTTTAAACCTTCAATTACATTTTTTCACTCCATTTTGTGTAGCAATCTGTTGCATTGAGAGACCACAGCTTTATTCTCGTGTGTAATTTAACAAATCATGAATTTCAGTTTAAAGAATATAGCCTTATAAATTGAAGTGGTGAAAGCTAATATCACAAACTAAGTCTCCAAATTAATCTGTGAATATTTTCTCAGGGGGGTGTTTCTGTGTGTAAAACCATATGGCTACTCAGAGACTTCTAAGAGAACCACCTTAGGTTAATGAAATTAATTTTGTGGCTCAGGTTTGCAAAACAAGATCAGTATGTTATAATATGTCCCATCAAAGAACAATCCTCCTGTACAAGTTTGAAATACATTTTTATACATTATTAATGTGTACATTCTCTCATGCACAAATGCCAGGTAAGTCATGTAAGTGTACATGTTTTTTGTTGTAGGGTATCCTTCAAGGCTGCAATCAAATGTGTGCAGGCTATCTCTTCCAGCCAGACAAACAGTATGATGTCTCCTATGACACTGGAGATAAGGCAATACAGTGTGGTCGACATGTAGACATTTTCAAATTCTGGTTGATGTGGAAAGCAAAGGTAAATAACAAAAGTTTATCTCAAAAACCAGAAATGTATTTATTTAATTTCTACGTGTCATGTAATGGAATCCTTAATTTTAACATAAATATTTGTGTCATTACAACCTCTAAACACAGAAATATCCAAGTATTAATTCAGAAAGGAACTATGTGAATTGTAGAACAATGCTAGCTGTCAGTAAATTCAGATGGCAATTAGAAGAAAGATTTAAGTCACTAGATGAGTCCTGCAGAAAAACCATTGAGTGCAGGGCACCAAAATGATCTCTTGTTGTGATGCTCTACACTTAGATAGTATTTTATGGCAGATTACTTGTAACAGCAGAGCAGCCTTGATGACTTACAAGGGTCCTTTGAATATGACATTTCAATGCATAGATTTTATAAGTGACTTTTTAAGTCAAAACAAGGGCTTTTTCTGAGCAAGCTTTGCCCAAGTGACGATTCCACAGTTATTCTGGTACTACTGGGGTATGCCTGGATGGCTGAATTTAAGCATGGGCTTTTGTCCAGGCTTACATGTTCACAAGATGAGGATTCATGTAGTCAAGAAAACACATTCCATTGTTATTGCTTTATCTGCTATCATCTCATTACTGTTATTCTTGATCTTCTGCTGGCAAAATGGGAATTCAGTTGGGTAACCTGTCCAGAGTCTAATTTTTAAAATAAAATTGATATTATATCTAATGATAAACTCTAAAATCATAAACCAATTTTCACTTTGGGAGAAAATGCTTGCTTCTTCATTCATGTACAAAGTGTACTTCAAAAAAAACCCCAACTATTTATTATCAATATTCATATACTTTTTCTGGGATTATGACCTTGACAACATATCAGTGGGTAGGCAAGTGACATAGTAAACATGTTCCAGACTTTTGCTTGCTGGTTAAACTCACATTTCTAGCAAACCGTTCAGAGAAAATATTTTACTTCCCAATTCTTACACTTTCAACTGAATTCCCATTCCAAGTTTCTAGTCTTTCAGCAGCAGCTGTAAAGCCAGAACATAATATCCATAATATTTTTGGAAGCCCAAAAAATATAAAAGACCTAAAATAATCTACTAAAAATAGTGAAAGTCCTTGTTATTTTCATAATAAATTCTCTTAAAATGAGACAACTGGGGCCACTTTTAGCCACTTTTTAACCGTTGATTAATGCTACTTTTAAGTTACAAGAAATAATACTGTTAAATGTTTTCTGCCTGAAAATATTTAAGAGTGAAACTTATCTGAAAAGGTGATTGCATCAGAGCAGGAAAAAAATGACCATATAACTAATACCTACTTTCTTATTAAAATAGGGTACAGTAGGATTCGAAAATCAGATCAATAAATGCCTGGAGCTGGCAGAATATCTCTACACTAAAATCAAAAACAGAGAAGAATTTGAGATGGTTTTTGAAGGGCAGGTAAGTTTGCTTTCACGTATGTATGAGCCAAATATGTCTTCATGCTTCTCACAGTTCTTCAAGACAGCTATGCAAAACTGCTCTGATTTTCTAAAGAACTACATGACTATTGGCATCTCTGCAGATTTTTTGTCAAATACATGTGGTTTTATACCATAAATGTCAGGTTTATCTCCTCTTCTTCTGCAGAGGCCTTCTCAGTTTAGGGTATGAAGATTGCCTTAATACAACCTACTCATACTGAGATTATTAGTACATAACTGAGAATCTGCTATTTTTACTGTATATTCTTTTCCTAGTGCCAGTACAGAAACCTTTGGATCATAGTATAAACTTCATTTCCCCCTTTGCTAAGGAAAGGAATATTAGATTGCCCTTGCTGTGATCCTGAAAAACAGTTACTCATAGAACTGCACAAGGGTGAAAAGCATTTGCACTTCATTAGCAACATAACTATTGCAAATGGGACAATGTATAGGGAATCTAAGGCAGCAGTGGCAAGCAGCAGTACTGTAATGCATTTCTGTCTGTTTAAAATGCAGGACTAGGAAAGTTAATACTATATTTTGTTTTTCATGTCTGTGATAAAATATACTACTGACTAGCCTTTAGTGTGGGAATGATCTGTGTAATTTTTTTAATTGATGCATATGTTTGGTTCTTTTTGCAGCCAGAGCATACAAATGTATGTTTTTGGTATATTCCTCCAAGTCTCAGGGGCATGCCAGACTCTGATGAGAGAAGAGAAAAGTTACACAGGGTAAGTATTTTTTGGTTAAATGTAAAAGGATAATTCCAAATTCTGAGACGTCAGTTCTCCATTGCTTGCAATGACCTTGATATTTGTTCACTTTTGTCTTTCATTTATGTTGATGCTCAAGTAATGTTTTCCCTATAGAACAAGATTCAGAATATATTCAGTTATCCTGTGCTCAAAGTGTTACAAGCCTTCAAAAAGTAGCTAGGCCTACAGACATCACAGTGTTCTTTGGATAGGACAGCTTATCTACAAGAGAAACAGAGGGTAATTGTTTGAAAATGCTTGGACAGGTAAAGGACATGAAAACCTGTGAGTTCCTTCTCAGGTATTTATTCTGATTTTAAATGCCAATGCATTAATGCATTTCAGTGAAAATGAAGTCCTCCACCCTTTGGAGGACTTTGGGATACATTTATCTGAAGTAGTAGAGGAAAGTGAAGGCATCCTAGAAGCACCACCAGAAAAGATATAATGTTATTCAGAACTTGAGGGAAGCAAAATACAGTAATTTTGTAGTGGTGTTTTAGAAGTTGGAATGAAATACATTCAGAAGAAAAAAGAATGATATCATGGTGTCAAAAATAATTGCTCTTTTGTGTCTGAGTGTGAGAGTGTGTGTTAAGGAAGGGAGAAGAATGAGCAAACTTGGGAGATTTTGTAGAGGATTTAATGCCTGCATCACAATGGGGGAAGAGAATAGAAGAGACCAGAAATTCCTGAGTAAAATTCCTGGGTCAAGCCAGTCCCATGTTAGATAAAGAAATTGACAAAAACAAAGAGAGAATAGAGGAAGATAGCGGTAAGAAGTAAGAAACAGCAAGAGGGATGAAATATTTGATTTAACCCTGTTAAATGTTAGAGGACATCATAAAGCATTCTACAAAACAGTGAAGGAGCCAGACATCTGACCTTGCCTGGCAGAGAGTAGAGCAGGAGAATGAAGGTCTGGATGGAAAAACTGGGCTTAGTCAATACCAAATATTAAGACTGTCAGAACATTATTCCTTGTAAATTAAACCAAGGAAGTGAGCTTGTGGTAAATGCACAGTACTGCAAAACTACTGGAAGATTTCCATGGCTTATCCTAACAAAAAAATATTCTTTATGACATAGATCTTGTTGAAAAATTTCCATTGTTGTCTCCCCATACAAAATGCTTTGAGAATACATAATATTCTCATGGAAAATATCCACTACCCTCAAGAAGGTCTGAAGTGGACATTCATACAGAAGTAGAAAATGTTTCACCATGACAAAATCTTCAGCACAAAGAAATGATATACATTTAATATATAAAATTATTACACAGCAAATACTCTGGGGTACTATTAATTTGTAAATCAAAAAGATGGATATTATTGTTGTCAACTTTTCTTTAAATAGCCAATCTTACATATTTAGTTTTTCAAGCTTTTTCTTGTTACAGACATTTTTTATTAAAACAAATGCCTGTCAATTTATTTTTTCTGAATTAAGAAATGCTGCGATATACAAGGAAAGAATAATTTTTTTCTTCTCTCTTTGTGTGTGTGTGTCTCTCTCTCTTTTTTTGTTTTTTTTTTAATGATAAAGGTGGCACCAAAAATCAAGGCATTGATGATGGAGTCAGGTACCACCATGGTTGGATATCAACCTCAGGGCGATAAAGTCAACTTCTTCCGAATGGTCATCTCAAACCCAGCAGCAACTAAATCTGACATTGACTTCCTCATTGAGGAAATTGAGAGGCTGGGGCAGGAGCTGTAGTGATTGAATGATTTATTTCTTGAATTCACTGTTTTCCAGCACTGGCTATTTTTTAAACCCAGTTCTGCAGAACATGTTTAAAGGAAATTCTGTAAGTTGCAATCTCCTAAGACATCCTTAAACAAAACAACTATAGGCTACTGAAATATATATGTATTGGTAGATCATATTATTGAGGGAAAATGTATTATCTTGAAGTTGAAGTACTATTGACTCTTACATTGGTCTTGTTTATTGTAGACAGCAGAAAATTAATAGATATTAAAATAGCAAATTAAGAACTCTGCACAGTATATATGTACAGTATAAATAAATATATATAATTATATATATACATACATATATATATATATAAAGTGGTTATAAACTTAGATCGAAGCCACAGCATGTTTTCCACTTTAAGAAAATTAAGTTTTCCTTCAACAACTTTGATGTGGATAATGTGCTACAAGTTTTTCTGCCAGACAGAAATAGACATATAGAAACATTTCTAAAATGTAGATTCTTAGGAGCTAAAGAAAATGTATAACAGTATTAGATCTTATTGTTGGTGCTTTTCACACATACAAAACAGCAATCTCTAAGAGCACCTTTGAGTAAAATAGTTGTACTTGCCCCTTAGTGTCAAATCAGGGGATGACAGTAGCAGAGTCATTGTAACAGGTATATTATTGCTGTATTTTTAGAGGTTAATTTGTGTAGATTGTGTATATTATTGTTAAATTACTTTGTGTAAAAGGATTTAAATGTAATAGTTTTACAGCAAGATAACTGTTTAATTGTAGGTATCTGAAACATTTGCTTATTTATATGCAGAGATTTACCATGCTGAAGAGTTGTCTTGTATTTTCTTCCGTTTGTAATGTAATATTTATATATTATTGAAGTTCTAAATAATGTTTATGGTATTTTAGTGTCTTTGTGAGCCAAAGAAAAAATATGAAAATATTAGTTGACACTTTTGTTTAAATCCTAGTGCCCTTAAAGTATAACTTACAGATAATTTTACTGAAGATAAGGAATTCTGACATTGTGTATAGACTATCAAATTATGGGATCCCTTTAATCTATTAGAATTATTAGAAATTTCAGTTTTATTTATTGTAATGTCAGACTGTTCAGTGTTCTGAATGCTTTTCTAGTGAATATTGATTGCTAACCAAGGCCCCTGTTTTTGAGTTTTATTTCAGAACTGACCTCTGTGACCATTTTAACTAAATTCTGTGGGAGTTTCAACCACATCATTCTTTTAGTGAAATGGAATTTCACTAAAATGGAATTTGGAGCTTATAAAATAAATAAAACCAAAAGGAATCTCAGTATCTTTTAATACAGCCAGCTTGTCCCAATAATTTCAACTGGTTAGTCTTTTCAAAGTATAGACACCAGATTCATCTGCAGCTTGATCAATTTTAATCATTAGCTAATCAATATTACTGAGTGGAAAAGTCCATACTAGAAACAGAGTAGTGGAACAAAATGGAGATTCAATAATCCTCTATTCACTGAGTTGGTGTCATGGTGATAAATGGAATATGCTAATTTCAAGTGTTTTCATACGTGATTCTTTGCAAAGCAGTAATTAATTGCTTTTTTTCCCCTCCCCTCCATCTCAGTAATAAAATTGAATTATTTTAGAAACTTTCAGTGAAATACAGTCATGCTATGAAGTTTTTACAGTCTCTCTGGCCCCTGTCAGTCCTGTGGAAAGACAGCTACAGGTAAGAGAGATTTCCATCCTGCAGGTCCCACTGGTTGTCCTTTGAGGATGGTGTCTAAGGTTTGTGGCTGTGTTAGCACAGGGAGAAGGAAGAAGTTGTTACAGAAAATGCTGTCTCCTACAGCACAGCCTTTCCAGGTTTTCATAGAACTCTTGCTTATTCCTCTTTCAAAATCTTCTGTAAAATCTATTCTTCAAATCGAGTTGAAGCTAAAAATTATTGTAAATTTGTCACTGACCTTTAGATTTATGAGTATGACTTTCTAAATTGATCTGCATTGTTACTCCATATCATGAAACCCCCTAGTAATCTTACCAATACAGTATTCCTTTCATTAGATTTTTTCAAGACGGTGTAGTTGGTTTCTTGCCTTCTTGATCTCAAACCTCAATCTTGCTCAATTATAAGCCTATTGTATTACTTTGTATTCAATACTTGACATTTCCTGATGGAAACATCCATGCTGTATGACCTGAGGCCTGCAGTACAGGTCATAACCATTGGCATAAACATTGACTTTAGTGCTAACTTCCATAATATTGAATGCCATTCTTTAAAGATACCAGCTATTCATCAAAACTAGAGAACCTCTCATCGAGAGCTGTTCTTAGAGTACAGAAAGAAGCTTGTTTTGAAGAAGCACATGTCACGTTTTTATTTCAGACTTCTGTCTGAAATCTGGTCTCAGTTTTACTTTATTCAAAAGGCAGCTACAGAAGATTGAAAAAATTCTTTCAGTCCTTCTTGTTTATGAGAAACAATATGAGCTAATATAATTAATCCAAAGACATATAACTGGTGACTTAGCTTCACTAGAGGATTTTAGGTCTTCCACACAAATGCCATAGTTCTTATGATTTCCTCAGTTCTTAGGTGGGAATTTCCAATTTCCTCCATCTCCCTTGTCAATAACAGTATAACTAAAGCTTCATCTTTCCCTCAGTCCTCTAACCTTAATATTTTAACCTCAAGAACCCTGTAACCAGATCACCATCTCAACATTCTAATAGTAGTTTAATGTATCTGAGCTGTTAATTCTCCTTGAAGCAAATAAATGAGGTGAAGAGAACCGTCTTCATCCTGATCATGAAGCTGTAGGAAGGACCATAATACAGCTCATGGCACTCAGCACAGCCCTGTTCTGAAATGCAGTCAGAAACAGATCTAGACCTCCTCAGTGCATGTATAATGTTTTGCTCACTAAAATTTCTGCTTCTTCCTTTTATGAAGCACCTTGTGTTTTGAAGGTTAAAAGCATCAGAGGCTCTTGCTTTTGCCATTGATGGTTTGCAGCCAAGGGGGAACAATGGAGCTCCTCCTGCTTGTTTTGGAAGTGAGAGAGTCAATGCATAGGTGTTGTCTCTAAAGACAGAGGGCTTAGATTTATCTTCCTACCCTCTGCATTTATCTTGCTTTTCTGCAGTGTTGTGTCTTGACACAGATGACCACCATTGGATTTTTGCAAAGCTTTTGATTCTAATATCAGATTCTGGGGTGCTTTCCTATTAGATATACTGTGTTCAACAGGCACCGTGCTCGTATTAATTTCTGACTTGGTTAACTGATTTTAACAGAGCAGTTATAGTCATTAGTGAGAAAACTCATCTTTTTTCTTATTAGGTCATTTCCATCTGAGTAATATGCCACAGCTTCTCAGAGTAACACTGACCTGGAACTTTCCTTCTTTTAAATCCATATGCTATTGACTCTGAGAGATTAGGATGTATGGAGATACAGGAGTATTGACTAATGTAAAGCATTTTAATTCCAGGTGAGCAACTTTGTTTTTCTGAGGTTTAAAATACACTCTGAGCTAGCAATTTTGCCTTTAAATTACAGGGACAATCACTGTAACTTTGCATGGGTGAATTCAGATCAATTAAACAATAGGCAAGATCTTAGCTGAACAAGTAGCTGCAGTGCTTATGAACTGATATAATTTATTTGGAAAAGACTGACCGCTGGATTAAAATCAAGAGCAGCTGGTGATTTTGAATGAGAAAAATTCTGATTGTGTTATTAAAGGTAATTTTTAGAGAAGATAGATTATACCATTCATGGCAGACAGCCAGAAGCAGGGGCCTTGAGAATAATCCAGAATTTTAAGATTATCATGAAGTTAGCTCATAATCTGTTTTTTGAATGGTGACAAATATGAAAGGATTTTTTAAACAGAATCTCTGTTTTGTGGTTTAAGAAATGTTGAAGTTATAAAGAAGTTATGCAATGCACTTTTAATTTTTCAATAAAAGTTTATCTTAAAAATTACTAATTTGTCTCATAATTTTTGTGAGATCTTTTGTTTCCTTAAGAATATGAGACAAAAGCCATGCAACATTATCCCTCACCTCAAAAATAGTAAGGCAAATGTTAAGGCAACTATTTAAATTTAATTGTGGGTTGAATGTGAGCTTGTACCAACAGTGACTGAGGAAGAACCACAAGCACAGAACCTTGGTCAGTTTGGACAGGATTGTTGAGACATTAGTACTGTGTGTAATATGAAAAATGTGCTTTAAAATCGTGGATTCTAGACCATGCTTTGGCGTAACCCACTATTCTCTTGTACTCTTGCAGGAGATAAATAATTTTAGGGATTTTTTACACCAAATAGATCAAAAAATAAGAGTACATTTTGAATTCATTAAACTAAAATTCTTTTTTTCATGGTATAGATAAATTCTGATTAATTGCTGCTCTATGCATTATCAAAATCAACTGTCATTGATTTTAACATATATAGGAAATTTTATTTTGATTGCTTTAAGGTAGGATGAACATCCTGCAATTAGGATGAATTTTCTTAAGAACAGTTTTATTTTTAAGTTAAATATTTTATGAAACAAATTAGTCATGAGAAAAATACATACAAAGAAACTTATTCAGTCAATTAGTGTAGCATACAAATACCATCATGTAGAGCACTAAAAATTATGGAAGATAATTGTATGGTGTGAGTATTAAGGAATGTTCAGCTTATGCACACACTGTTCAGTAAAATGTTAGGACCACAACAAGGCTGTGTGTAGTTAGCACAGCTCTCTGTGGTCAACAGAATTACACCTGCCTGGATTTCTTCTGTAGTGTTTTATAATTTGCAAGTTGTGACAGTTATGCTGAGGGTGATGATACATGAATTGGGAGTACTGTTCACTCAAGAGCAGCAACTAAGTGAGGAGGAGATGAGAAAATGCAAGCACTGTCTGAAAGCAAATGATGAAAGGAAGGATGGCTGCAAAACACAAAAGGATTTCTGTTTCCTTTGAGTATTTGAAAGAATCAGACTTTTGGACAAAGTGAAATTAAAATTTTGGTTAGAAGAAAAGGTAAGATGCAAGAAGAGGATTTTAAGTAGACCTGGTAAAGACAGAGAAAAGTTCTGGTTCTCTGCTTTAATAGATCTATCTACTGGGGAAAAATGGAACATTGTTTAGTAATGATGATAACAGAAAAAGCTGAAGACCTTGAGTTATTTCTGCTATGTATAAGTATTCTGCTCAGCATCTGAATGTAATTATTTCAGATTGGATAAGTATACTTGAGATGTGTATTTGTGAATGTATTTATATGTATTGGTATAAATGAGAAGAATGGGTGCATACCTTACATACTCAGTGTGTATCAGAAAAAAAAGTTTTGCACAATGATTATTGTTTTGTGTAGGATTTTTCAGGACAGTTGAAATATAACATTGAACAAGTTATATAGTGAAGGAAACAGTAAATTATTTTCCCCTACCCTTTAAAGTATGTGTGTTGGATATTTATATAAATGATTAAATCTCTATCATATCGAATTCAAATTCTCAAATGACATACCTTTTAACAGGATACCAGTCTGGTTCATCTACAAATAGTTGGTTTGATGCAGGAATTACTGTATAAAAATTTATGGCCTTGTTTTTTGTGGAAAGGTGTGGAAAGTCATTGTGTCACGACTTTGTGAGCACAAATATGTAAGATCAATGCAGATGATAGCAAACGGAGAAAAACTAAGTTTAACTTTCAAGAAAACCTAGAAAAAATGTCACTGCAAGCAAAATCAACACATGTAAGTACAATTACTTTAGCTTAGATTATAAAAGTCTATTGTCTGTGACCACAGTGTAAGCTGGTTTGAAGCAGTGTCTACTCAGTGTGACATCATTAAGAGTTCCAATTGTGCTGGTGCATAAAGCAGGCATGTTGGCCTTCCAAAAAACAGAAACTTGAATGCTACTTTAAATCCAACAGGTGAAAGTGTCTCTAAAAAGCAACGTGAGAAAGGCATAAGACATTTCTCATTCAGTGTCATATGCTATTTGTATCTTCTAAAGTTGGCATGCATTATAAATTGCATTCACTGTTTAACACATTACCTTATTAGGACTTTCCCTGGGTCTCAGCAAAAAAGACCATTAATCTCAATTAAGCTTTTCCTTTACTTTTGGGAAGGTTGCCCACAGGGTAATGCTGACATTCATTCTCATGGATATACATCCAGTCTTATCACCAGATAAATTCTTTATTTCCATTAGGCTGAGGCTTTTTGTAGTTCCTTGTTGCATTTTCTGGCTGTGAGCACCCTCTGAAGACAAGGCCTTTATTGAGTGTCTCTTTCAGGTGATCACTCTCCTGCCACACTCACAGCACTGGCCATCACTAACGCACTGGCACAGCTCTTGGTTTTCTCAAGGAGTGCAGCTTCACTGGGCAGCAGGCAGCAGACCTCACCATGCTGGGTTTACCAGTGCTGAACTAAAGAACCACAGCTGTTTTGATTACAGCAGGATTTTCTATTTGTGGAGAAAAAAAGACTTTTACTAATTCATTATAACCACTACTCTTAATTTCCCAGTAAGTGTGCTGCTACAATAATTCACTGTGTTCACTTCTCTTGGTTGCTCTATCACTTGTACCAGACTCAGGTGTGTTTCAGGGGTACTATATTTCTTCATACTGCTTTGGACATCATGGCTCTTCTATTTTAGTCTATAATTTTTCAAGAAGAGGTGTGGGGGATTTTCCCACTACAAAAGAATCAAGTGTAGTTTCTGTACTACAAATACCCCAAATCAGTGAGTAGTTGTTAGCTTTTACTCAATCATAGCAAAAGTAAATGTAATTATTCTGTAGGTATAAATTAAATACCAACTTTATCTTACAGTATAATGTGATGTGTCTTAGTTTGTCTTCCCAAGCATATGAGGCCTGTCTTTCTGCAAGCTATGATGTCCCAGATTGCTAATTGTGGCCTGGCTCCCTGGCAGTAAGAACTGTAATTGCCATCAGACAGCTCCCTCTGCTTCCTGAAGTGAGTGTGTGCAGACTGACTCCAGCATTAGAGCTTGTGTTGTAGGTTAAAGAAGTTTAAAAAAAAATTCCTTTCAAATACATCAACATTACTTTAAAAAGAACTACTAGGCCAATAATTGCTACAATTTTCCTTCCCTAAAAGCCTAGCATTTTTTTCCTCTCAGAAATTCTGTGACTACAGTGTAAATAATTATGCTTAGCTATTGTTGAACAACTTAAGAACTCATGTTAATTTTCTATATATAATGCTGCTACAATTTTACAATTACTGCTGTACTGGAAGCAGGCCAGAGGTGGAATAGAGGTTCTCAGGGGAGTTTGAAGGCTCTCTCATTTATTCCATAGCTCAGATCAGAGCTGTCTCCATTAAGCTGGCAAAGTGGCTGAAAAAGTCACTGAAATCACTGGATTATGCTATAGAGAGTTGGTTGGATTCTCAGAAAATGTACATGGCTTGAATTTCCAACTGGAATGCCGGTTCCCCTCTAATCTTTTAGCAAATACATTTAATTAAAAGAGCTTCACCAAACATAGGGCCCTTACTTGGGACCATGCCCTCAGTTTAGGGTTTATGTAGTGAGCTACTAATTCATCCATCTACATAGATAATTTCTAAAAAGGCACAATACAAGTGTACATCTTGTCCTGGGGTGACTTTTATGATGCTTGTATCCCCATCCACACGTTTAGCCCAGAAATAAGTTTGGCACTTTGAAGACTGGTTCTGAGAGCAAAGTGGGGAGAAGAATCCCAGAATTTGTTATCAGGAGCTGCACTTGCTCTCCTGCATCCTTCTCCTGGACTGTGCTGTCTGCAGCACAGGCAGTGGGACAGAGCTCTCCCGTGCTTTTAGTTAGTTTTTAGGTGGCTGAGGCAGTGAATTTCCCTGGACTGTGGTTTTTCTTTTTCTGGGAACTGTTTGAACCTGCACTGGACTGAAAACCCAGAAGAGCACCAGGAGCTGACACCTGTGGCCACCAGGGCCTGGGACACTGCATTCCAGCACTGGAGGGACTGAACACAGACTGAGTGAGCCCAGTTACAGCCCACCAAGGGGACTTGCTGAGTTTGTCATCTCTCAGAGTAGCAAGAGGTTTTATTGTGTAATATTGTTCAATTTTTTGTGCTAGTGAGTGCTTTGCCTGTTAAATAAACAGGGTTTTTTTCCACTTTTCTCCAAGGAAATCTTTTCCCGAACCAGTTGTGGGAGGGGCCACTTGAATCTGCTTTCTGGAGGAGCCCCTTTTGAGGTTTTCTCCCAGATTTGCCTTAAACCAGGGCTGTGTCTAGGCTTGTAACAACAAATTATTCTGCAAATACAAGACATCCACCAAATTTTAGAAGTAAATAATATTTTATATATTATCTGTCTTCCCAGCATTCCATATTTCTCATCCTTCCAGTGAATGGATCAATAGATCCTTTCAAATGGGTGTACAGGGGAGAGAGAGTGTACAAGGAAAGCTTCTGTGCAAGGCTGCCAAACCAGTCCCTTATGCCCATCTTTGAATGGAAGACCAGATTGTGAGGTTGTTGTAACAGGAGAGCAAAAAACCCACCAGGGTTTCTTGGGTACAAATTAAACGGGAAAGAGAACGGGTACACCAAAGAACAGTCACATAGGGCTAATTTCAAAATAGTAAAGTTGTCCAGCAGGCAGAAAGGAAATGTACAGTACACTTTTGGCTGTACTGTACAAAGTACAGTACTTTACAAAGTGGTAAAACATTAGAAGAAGCCAAGAATTAATTTGATACCACTTAAGTGATGTTCATTGCATATAGTTTGAAATAGACATCAGCATAGAGTAGGTTATTTTGTAAATAGAAATGTAGATTAATATATACCAGTCCTAACCACTTACTTATATAGTTTTAGATCCATAAGGTTTTTCTGGCCGTAATATTTTTTCATTACATCCACAGGCACTAGGAACCTTTTTTGCCATCTACATCACTCAGCAGAAGGTACTAAGAGGAATTGTGTAGAGGTAAAGCTTTCTTCCATCCACTTTATTTACTTATGTTTATCTATGTTAAGTCAGTTTAATTTTCTAATAGTGTTGATGTCTGTAAAATTGGGTGTTGGTTTCCTAGGCTAAATCATACAAGTTTCATTACTAAAATAATTTGCTATGGCAAAGGGCAAAGTTAAACAGTGAAAAATAAACTGCATAGAAACAGATGTGCAGAAAAAAGTAGTCTGAGCTAACAGATTATTCTGTCTCTATGTGATTTGAGTCTGATGTGCTCTCTGAAATGCAGATTCAGCAATCTGAGCAGCTGTTCAGCAGTTACAACAAAGAATACCAAGTATTTAGAAAAATTGAGGCCCATTTCCCTATTACACTGTAAAATCAGGCTTTTGTCTCCAGTTGTGAATGAGATGTGATTTGGTAGGTTCTTGTCCACTAAAACCAAGTCATATTCAGACTTTGACAATTTTTAAAAATAAAACAATTACTGTTTGAAAATCTTTTACATAGTAAGTTATGCAGAATCTTCTCATGGAGAACTGGATATATATTTCTAAATCAGACCAAATATCTTAATCAGTTATTATATAAGAGATGAAGAAAACAATATAAAATAATTGATTCAAAGCATGCATATAAAAATACATCAGATGATAGAAATATTTTACCCAGAGTATTTTGATTTTACATTCTTTTGTTATACACTACATCCTACAAATAGCTTTTAAGCTACCCTAGAAATTGAGGAGCTTTGTAATTTCTTTGTATTCATCCATGCTCTATAAGCCACATTGTAATTGTAGCTAGTTTTATGAGCCTGTATTATTTGTAGGTCTCTGGACTTGGTAACATTTTATAAGATGCAGCTGTTGAACTGCTTTTAGCTGGTTCAGTAATGGTTGCAATTGTTTTGCAGTTGACTGTAATTCCTGGGATTTAGTTGATTTGTTATTTAAAAACAACAACAAAACAGGAAACCTTTGATAAATTACATTCCTAATTTATGCAGTTATGTTGTAATCTGTTGATGGCTCTCTAACAGATCAAGACTTAACAGCATAAATAAAGAGGTAGTTTAGAACCTGACATTAAAAAAAAAGTGACTTCACCCTGGTGTAATGCTATTGAATTTTAGTGCAGTTACACTAAGGAAAATTAAGGTGAAACTGAATGAACTAGAACCAGGTGTACTGCCCTGCTTCTAAAAGGGATGTGACCATAGTAGAAGAAAAAAGTCGTTTAGGCAAAAATAAGGTCAGGGTGATCACAAGAGATGCTCTGCATCCCTTTTGTCAGCCTGCACCTTGGTTTTCAGCTACAATTTCAGGGTCATATTTCGTGGCTGAACATCAACAACTCTAACCCGCCAAACTTTGCTGCTGTGGTACAGCGGCATGTAATGGTGTAAGAATGGTGGGCGCTGTAATTCCTCTGTGACTGCTCAGGTTATATTGTCCAAGACCCCTATTCAGGTTCATGTCCAGATTTCTTCTTTAATATCTCTAAGGATGAAGAATGAGGATGAATCTGATATCTGGTGTCTCCTATTTTCCTTCTGTATGTGATGGTAAAGCCTGAGCACATACCTGGAAGTGAGAGTAGATTATTCCACTTGCAGTTAGGAGGGAGACCTAACTAGTAAATGAATAAAATCTAAACTACCTTAAAATCTAGAGATCTGCAAAAAATAAAACAAAACAACCATCCCCCAAACAAACAAACAAACATACATCCCCCAACCCTAACCAACAATAAGAGATCCAGTGTAAAAGGAGACTAAATAATTTCATCTCCTTTCCAGGTATCAGAAGAATCAAATTTCAAGGTTTAGATCTAATAATCTTTTATATTTATTTGGCCTGAACAAGTATAATACTAAACATTCTGGAAATATCTCATGGGTGATAAAGAATTGTATTGAGTATTTACAATGGAGAAATAAAATCATTTCCCTTGATCATCTTAATATTTTTGATAAGGGTGAACCATTGGAACTCTCTTATACAGAGTCAGGAGTTTCACTAAGAACTGAGAAAATATTGAAGATGAAGGAGATTGGGTCCTCTGTGCCCGATGTGCTTGGACTTCTTCATGAATGACTGGTACAGACTGAGACAGCCTTCCAAAATTGTGCTGGTGTTCTTAAAGTAGTTGTGTTTTGATCTGTTTCAACAGCTTTGTTAACACTTTGCACTAAACAACAATTTGCAATCACAGCTTTTTAAGGCAACTAGAAACTAACCTGTGTTTTTCTTTTGTTTGCTTTTTAACTGAGCAGGATTATCTAAGCTGTTTTTTATTACAGTAATTAATTCAAAAGCTCTCTAATATCTGTTTCTCATTATGACAGAGCTAGGTCATGAATTGTGTATTAAAAAAAAAAAAAAGAAACAACTGTAACAAATAAGAGTCCCTGTTCCAAGATGTCTGTAATTTTGCATTTTGACTGCATTTTGCACTAATCAGACTTTAACATTGCTACTTTCCAGTTCACATTTTCCAAGCTCAGTCCCTGCATAAGGGACATTTTAAAGATTGAGCAAAAGGGAGGGTACAAGGAGATAAAACAAGGTTAAACTGAGATGAGCCAGAAACCCCCTACAAATCTTACTTTGTATATTTTAAAAGACAAAATGGGCTTGTACAAAATGGAGACCTTTTGGAAGTAGACCCACTGCCTTTCAATATTCTAATATGAAAAAGTACAACTCTAAAGCTTGTGCCAGTAGCCCTCAGTCAGCAGCTTTTCTGTTTCCCACGGGGCTTTCATTGAAGAGAAGCAGTAAGAAGAAGCAGTTGGAGAGAAGGCCAAGGGAGCAAAACTGAGCACACAGGTGTATAGGTGAGGACAGGTCTCACCTCAGGACCTGGATCTGAGAATTGCCTGTAGGTAGGACTGTGGCTGTAAGCCTGGGCTTCCTCCAGCTCCTGCTGGATCAGGGCCTTAGCCTGCAATTTCTGGTTCTTGCAGCACTCTTATGTTCCTTTTCTAAGCAGTTCTGTGGCTTCCATCAAAGCCAGTGGGTAAACTGCCTTTCCTCTGCTCGTTTTTGGCTGCAGCAATTTCCTCTGTGCTTCTGTTTCTTAGTCTCTTATGGTGACCGCAATTTTTCCCCTTTATGCTGACTTAAGTAGGAAAAAATTTCAAATTATCATGATCATCTGTTCTCAATTTTCTTCAGCCATTTAATTCTTTCCATCCTTGATGTTGTTTTGCTTAGCAGATTATTGGCCCAAATCTCTGTTCCAGGAGTGTCTGAGCCTAGGACAACATCCAAGTTTGTGTTGGAGGTTAAAAGCCCTGTGTAACATCACACAGTTCACTGAATCTGACACCATATCAAGAAAAGACACTCAAAGAAATACACTTGGGAGGTGATGTCTGTCCCTGAAAACAAATGAAACATCTTCCAGAAACATCTTTGAAAGTCCTAGCTAATGCCTTGTACATCACTTCTCTCTAAAGTCACACTCTAGCACTATCCATAAGTCAGAAGGAAGAAGCCCTCATGGTTAAGGTTCAGTCATTTATGTGAATAACACCACACTCTTCACAGTGTGTTCTAGAATAAAAGCTGGTCCATATATTCAAGGAGGACTATATTGCAGGACTCAAACCCCCCTTGGCTCTAGTAGTGATCTACCCAGAGCAGCTAGAGGAGGAGTCAGTGCCAGCAGGAATAAAGGGGCAGCTCCAGAAACTGGCTGGGTCTTTCCAAGTGGTGCTATATCACCAGTCCTGTCAATTGCACTGACAACTGTAAATCCCATCTCAAAATAAATAAAAGCTATTCCAGCACATCCAGCTGGGCCCACCAGCTCTTGTTTCCCAAACTTTGTGCTTGCTGAGAAATGAATCTGATCAGGTGGCATTAGCAAGGGCCATTGAATCATTCTTGTCAGCAGTATGGGAAAGCATTGTTGTTCTGTGTCATTTGGCTTTCAGTGCAGTGATTTCAGATGACAAACTGCTCATTTGATTTTTAAGCTCAACACATGGGTGACATCCTCAGTTGCTGCCTTTGGGACACTGCAGAAAGCAGGGAGAGCTCCATCTGCCTGCAGTGAAATGGAAACCATGTCAAACAGATGCTTGTCCAGGGCCAGTGATTCTTGTCATAAACTGCTCTTTAACTTAGTTTAATATATCTAGGTAGCTGTGAAAATGACTTCTGGCTCTTTTTCTCGTCTCTCTTTTTCTTCTCAAAATCAACTCATTGATTTTGCTAATTCACCCAGGAATTCCTTTAGCATTTCCTCTATGGAAGTGGTGCCAAGAGCACTCATATAGCCAGCAAAGGAAGGATTAACCTAAGCTCCAGCTTCTAGCTGCTCTCATTAGTACATGTGAGAGAACAGAAATTCCAAATTTTTTTTGGAGAAAGGTTGGGTGCTGCATTGGGTTGACACTGCTTTCTGGCTAGGCTTATAGGATCTGATTATATCCTAGGATTTTGCTCTCTTCCTAATGAATTTTATTTGCTCCCTCCAGCAAGAGCTCGTTAAGAGAACAGTCATCTGGCTTTTACAAACTCCACCTACAGAATAATTCTACCCAGTAGTATTCTTCCTAGGATTTTAAGGCCATTATTTGAGGATTGCCACTCCCATGACATGTATTACATTACTAGTTTTTTAAATTGTATTCAAACTCCCAAACATAATCTAAAATTAAATAATGTTCACAAGGACAGGCCTCCTGCTTTCTCAGGAATGTGATAAATACCAGCAGAAGCTCAAAAAATACATTTCCTTGTTGTGGAAGATAGAATTCTTCTCCGTAAGACTTGCAGGAAAAGAAGTTATCAGCTATTGAGGCAGAAGAAAATTAATCACAAAAGACTTCTCAGGGAAAGAAAAGATAAAGGACAGGGAGTTGAATGTTGGTTTTGTTGGGTTTTTTTTCTGAAGGGGGGATTAAAAATAACTTAAGAAATGCATAGTTATGGAACCTTTCATATTACATGTCAAGATGAAACAATTCAAAAATATAACAAAGACTAAAAGGGTCTTTTCCTGAGGCTAAAGCAGATTGAGCTTTCTCTGAGAGCAATGTATTGTTTCGAGTCTGGCTGGAAAGAGGCTAATGGTGCTTAGTTTGTAGCTGTCCAGAAGCTGGAGGAATGTGCCCTTCTGTGACTAATGAATGCACTTAGGAGGGCTGTCAGAGAGCTGGAGCTCTGTGGGCAGGAAAGAGGAGTATTGTGAACATGTATAGCCCATGGGGCCAGATCATCCTTGTGTCAGTCTGAGTGCAGCATTTGTCCTGTGTATCTCAGGTTCCCTGTGATAATGTTTGTTTTATTCCTTCTTTCTGTGAAGAAGGACCTTCTAGGACCTTTGTATTTCTCTCTCTTTCACCCTATTCACATGTCACAGGTTAGCCAAAAGAGAAGTAGCCCAGTCAGAGCACATGTGCAGCACAAGTCAGCGTTTATAGATTGCCTGGTTTCAGAGGGCCCCTGTTCTGGGCTTAGGGATGCAGAAGAAAATGACAGAGCTTCTGGGAGAGGCAACTCTCTGGTAACTCTGCCTTGGTACAAAGTGAGAGTACAGTTTTAGAACTGCTCCTGTACTCTGACAACCAAACCTATGAAGGCCAAAGCAATAAAATCAAATACTGTGGATGAAACCATCACAGGGATTTCTTTTATCTCCGATATTCAAGAACTATATTTGGCACTTCTGCTTGGTCAGAACTGTCAGGGCAGGTGTAATTTCTCTTTTTAATGTTCAACGTGTTTGCTATAACTCTGTAAAGCCTACAGAAAAGGTCTGGACTTTTTTCCAAGAAGGACTTTTGTGTCAGGCTCAATATATGGGACCCTGCTCAGGTCAGGACACTAAAGGACTTAATATATTAATCATTTTTAAATACAGGGGGTTTGTAGTGTAAGACTTTCTCCAGTACTGATTTCTTCTAGAAGAGTCTTCATCAACAGCTGTTCTAAACATCCCTCAGTGGACTCTGGCAGCTTGGTAGTACTGTCAAGCTGTAAATTTGCTTTCCTATCTTATTACTCTTTTATCTTAAACCGTAAAATTTGAGTTGGGAAACTACAAAGTAAATTTTTTGGTTTGGGTTTTTTTTTTTACATGGACCAACATCTGTCATTAACATTTCAGTCTATATTTTAGATAAAGGGCTCTAGAGAAACTGTAGATAAAGCAAAATGTAGAGCTGACTTCTTAATTCACGATCAAAGAATTTAAAGTGCTTTATAGGACTAAAGCTGAAGTAGTACACATCACTATACAAAGTACTGAGCACCCAAGACACTGCAGAATGGAGTCTGTGAGCAAAAAAATTTGTCATTTGATTTGTTGTATTTAAGAAAACAGGATTTTAAACATCCCTGGTAAATAAAAAGGAGTGCAGCAGCAAATCTTTGACTATCAACAAAGTCTCTTAGTATAAGCAGTTTCCAAAACTCCAGATTTTGGACTAACCACTTGGGTCAAAAATGACTGACAACTCATGTAAGTATCATGTAATGAATTGGTTGGAAATTACTTAATTGATCCTTCATTATGAACCCTTCTTCACAACATCCCTAGCTGCAGTACTCCCAAAGCCAGCTGCCATCTACAGCTGAATAGTAGCAGGCACATTAAGCCTCTTAAATACTTGCATTGTGATTCCTAAATTGGGTGACCAGAACCTTAGTCTATGCAATTGCTTCTATAATTAAGATTCTATCTGTGTTTCTATAATGAACCCTGTTTTCAGCTCAATACATTTTAAAGAGACTGCTTTTCGTTTTTAGCAGTGATTTCACATACA
Organism: Molothrus aeneus; assembly: GCF_037042795.1. Taxonomy (NCBI): domain Eukaryota; kingdom Metazoa; phylum Chordata; class Aves; order Passeriformes; family Icteridae; genus Molothrus; species Molothrus aeneus. The sequence goes on along the minus strand of NC_089652.1, from coordinate 19,035,224 downwards.
TTGTGTTATTTCCTAGTTAATAATGAAGTGAATCTTTGAAACATTCTGACATTTGTCATAAACTCTGTGCCCTCTCTTAACCATTCACCAGTGCATCTTTTACTGGGAATACATCTATTTAAAGGTTATTCTCCTCTATTATGTCTCCTCTTCATAATACACTGTAAAAATTCTTAACACTATGCTTCAGGCCAGAATTTGTGGGCTGATGTTTGTATGAAATGGGACAACAAGCTAGAGTAAGGATTGCAAGTCTAAAGTAATTACGGTGGCAACAAAGAGGACATTGATTTTACTAAGCCCATTCCAATATTCAGGCACACATTTTCAAAGCTTTTTAGGAGCAGAAGACATCTATTTTTGAGCTTAATCAGTCTTTAAGTCTCAGATGAAACCCCTGTAGCAAGTAAAAAATCGAATAACAAGCCATTCTGTCAGAAACCTATGGCTATAATATCTTTAATAGTCAAAGCTGTGCCTCTCAGATCTGTGTGAAAACTATTTACCAGTGTCTAACTCAGAGCTACTGGCTCTTCAGCAGCTTTGGGAAGACAGAGTTTAACTGTATTACAGCCAAGTCAATCGCTTTTACCAGTTAAAGTAATGAAGGCTTTAGGTAATTTCCTGTGTCCTATTAATAGGACCTCCACAAATTAGTTTTGCTGAGTTTCTGGTTTCTGAAACAAAAGCCTTGATGCTGGTCTCAACTGACTTGGGGAAGAGAACTGTAGGTTACCTTTACAATTCTCTGATCCGTTGATGGCATCTGCAGTCCTTGGTGCAAATTACAGCAGCCAGAGGAACTGTTCCTGATAATAACCAGAGCATGACAACACTGACTACAGCTCTAACATGTGCCCATGCTGGGAGCTCTGGGGAAAAAAGCAGAGAGCATTTCTGGCAGCTATCTGCCACAGAGCACTCCCCTCACAGAGATGCAGTGTGCTCGTGCTGATCCTGAGACATTGTGGCCCTTCCCTCCCAATGCAGAAGAAGATTGCTGTGTGTTGCAATAGTACCAGTTTAGAGTTTTCAGCTGAGGGTTTATGAGCTCCAGCTCCTTCCTTGCTGGATACAAGTCACTCTTAATTGTCTCCGTGAAACTGCTTCCCCTCCCTTCTGCATTACCGTAAATCAGCCATAATGCAATAGAAATTGATAGATATTTAGAGTGGTAAAAAATGTCAAGTGGTCAAGACTAGGTTCTTTGTGTTTGGCATGGTTTTTGTGCCTCGAGGAGCACCAGGGGAGAACCAGCCCTGCAGCATTCTCACTGGCAAAACTGCCTCAGGGTAATTTGTCCAGCTAGTGCCTTCTTCCCTTGCATTTCATTCCCTGTTTAGCTGCGTAGCAACTAATGACTATGAAACCAGCTTTATAAAAGCCCCACACTACTTCTGTACTTAATTAACTTTTAGAGCATTAGACCATAGTATTTAACCATAACCTGCTGAGTTTCAGGGTTTCTTGTTTGGTCAGACACTCACTAATGCTTGGCTTCCATTCAAAGTGCTTCACTGTTAATTTCTCCTAACATTCACACACGGTGTGATCTTTTCACAGCTGCTCCCAGCAGCAGGTCAAGAACAGGCTCAGTCTAACACCCCCTGACATTTGCAGGTAAGCTGACCATTGCTATCTTATTTCTTCTCACATTGCCTCAGTTCCAAAGCACCTACTGCTCCTGGTCTCCATTGTCCAAAACTGTGGGGAGTGTTTGTGAGTACTCCTGCAGCCAGTGGATGGGTGTGTGGCTTCTCTGTGTCAGCAGGCTTTTACCAGCCATTTCTGTGATCGGGAGCTACATTTTTGTTTTTGTAGAGCTGAGGGGCCTGTGCTTCAGGTCTTCTGTTGCTGTGAAGTTCTAAGTATTGCAGGTGCACAGCCAGGTGGATGCCTTCCAAATAGCAGTGGGTTGTTCCCTGTGTGCTTGCAAAGGAGATAAAATCTCCTTGGGCTCTGCTAACATATGACTTGATCTTAGACATACATCAGACTCTTTATGGCTCCTACCAAGCCCAGTCCTGCTCTGCTGGGACTGAAGTCAACAAGCAGATATTCTGAACTGCAATTCCTCATATCAGGCATTACATTAGGAGCTGAAATTAATGAAGTCATATATTGATTAGGGGATAAAACTAAGAGTTATATATTATAATCCATCTGCTTCTTAGTCACCGCACACTGCTGGTGTATTTCCACCTGAAACTGTAGCCTTCCTTTAATGTTTGCTTACTGGGACAATCTCTTTTATTACTGTAGGCCTTCCCATGACTCTGGCAGTATTCACTTAATTTAATTTTAAAGGCACCCATTAATTAAAATTATTCTATTTACTGATTCTTAATAATGCCTCAGAAGCTTTTGTTGTGGAGTGCATGTCTGTGTTTGAGCTTAAAACCGTTTCTGCAATAAATCATAATTTTCTGCCTGTCTTAGCCTCTAAGTGATTTGGGTCAAATAGACTGATTTGCTCACTGTAGCTCCCTTCCTGCCACACATGCCTGGGTTTCTGTCCATTTTCATTCCTGTTTGCCCAGCACCAATAATACAGAAGGGTTAAAGGAGAAGAAAAGAAAGTGCAGTTCTTTTCTTTGTGCACTGCATATCCTGCTCTGCAGAAGGATGCTGGCCCTGCTGGAAGCATTTACAGCACATCCTCTGCAAAGGTCAGCGTGGCTGCTTCATCTATTGCAAACTGGATTTTAGCCAGCAGCTGTAGCTGACAGTTTCAAGAAGGCCACTTCCCCATCCATCTTCCTCAGACAATTGTGAGCAGTCTCCAAACTAATAATTCATCATTTGCACATGTGTGCCTTCTACTTTGTTATTTTATGAACATATTAGAAGGGCCCTGCTCTATTTATTAAATTCATTATTATTCTTATCCAATGATGACATGTTGTTAGCCAGGAAGATGCACTTGCTATCTCACAACTAATTATTCCAATTAAGTTTTCATGATTCTACCATAAAGCACAGCTCATTAACTTTAATCACTTTTGAAATGCAGCTGCTGAGATACAAACATAAAAGAACAGGTAGGTTATATTTGTTAGTTAATTTCTGCAAATGGGGTTTGTTGTCATTAGGTCTTAAGTGATACTTTCAGGCAATCTTGTTCCCACTTTCTAAGGTAAGATTTGTCTTTTTTATCTAAGAGGGTTCTAAAATTCGTTTGGTTTTTTTACAGACTAGTCTTTTGCCATAGAATATTGGATCAAATTCAAAGATATTTCTGCAAATAGACCTGTGTGTTTCAGCTGAGCCCTTAACTGAATTGATGGACAACTAGGTGGCATCTTTCTTTGCTGGAGTGGAACAATCCCAGAAAGGGTGACATCACTTTGATGGAGAGCTGAGATGCTGTGGTAAGGCAAAAGTTCTGAAGGAAAAGAATTCCAGGTCTTGCAGTGATGTGTGTAGTTTATGTCTCCAGGGAGGGGCCAGGTTCAGATTTCTCTGAAGGGTTGATTTGAGTGATTGTCCTGTTTTGGCTGGGATAGTGTTAATTTTTTTCTTAGTGGATGGTTAGAACAAAACATAGCTGCCTATTTTTGAGCTCATCACATGCAGGCATGAAATGTCTACAGACTTCCTGAGGAAGAGGGAAATGGAATCTCTTTGTTGCTTTGAAAATAAAACAAACTGACTGCTGGTGCAATGCTACTGACTGGGTCTCAGAGGTGTAATGTGTGAGCAGACACAAGGAGCTGCAAAATCTGTTGCCTTGTTTCACCACCAGCATCTTTAGGAAATGTGAAGGGCATTCCTCCTTTGATAACACTTCACTCTTGCAATTGCAGTCAGAGTAGATATAATTTGTATTTCCTTCCACAAACAGTTGGATGCAATAGCTGCTGCAAATTGCCAGAGTGCTCTTCCTCAGCCCCTCAGACACCTCTCAATGGTCACAGGAGCAGAATTCAGCCATAAAGTGTTACTGCCAAAGACAGGGGCGGTTTTCACCTTTAAAGTTTGTAAAGTGATGGGTTTGGCTTTGCTATTTACTGGGAACTGTGTAATTAGAAGTTAGGTTCATAAAGTCAGCACTGTGTAATTTGGCCAATCCCAGTTTTAAGGCTGTTTACATGTTTAGAAGTTAATGGAAGTGTGTGAAAGGCTAGTATTCACATCACAGATTTTCAAATGCATATTCATCAAAGTGGCAACTTTTTAATGGCAAAACACTGATACTCTTTTTGGTCCTGGTGTTGCTGGGCAGAACTATAAAGGTTTTTCTATTTTCCCAAAGAAGTAAAATTTTAGATCTTTTATTTACAGTTTTCATTGACATGGGAAGGGGCTTCTAATAGGTATTTTGCAGTGTCTGTTTTGCAGTCTCGATTTTGTGGAGTCCAGAACTGGTCATGTCTGACGAGAGTGCCTGGAGAAACACAGTCTGTCTGCTCCAGTGGAAACAGCTGAGCACAGTAAGGTGGTTAAGGGTGGAAAGGGTTTGGTCATCTCTGCAGGCAGCACCGGGGTCAATCCCAAGCACGGTGAATAGAGGCTTTTAATACTAAGCAGTGAAGCACTGTGATAATACAGAGGGAAATGAGTCCAAAAGAAGTGAAGTAGGCTAATCTGAATATCCTTTCCATACTCTATTAAGAATCTTTAACACTGTGCTGCAGTTCACTATTAAATAGTGTTTCTGCATCACTAAAAGACCGGTGACAGCAGCATTCCTTAAAGGTCACCTCTCTGGGGGTCTGCGGGATCGGAACCAGGACGCACTGGTCTGCGTGGGCAAGCTGTGAAAAAGCCTTCCAGTCACAAAGAGAGGGAAGATCTGAGGCTGACATTCGTAGTGTTCCCTGATCCCGCACCGTCCGTCTTCTCCGGCGGCACGGAGGCGCCCCGTGGGCTCAGGGCCGGCTGTCTCTGCTGCCGTGGGGCGCTCTCCCCGCTCCAGCGGGTCTCTGCCGGCAGCGAGCACCGGCCCCGTTACCGCGCTCATGTTTGCGGTGCATGCCTTAATTGCGGTGCGTTAAACGGGTTAATCCAAAATTCGGCCCTTGGGCAGCATTTCTCGTTCGCTGTGCCGGTGCGCCGCTCCTCCCGCTCCAGCTCCAGCCGGGTTCCTGCGCTGCCGGCGCCGCCTCGCAGGGGCAGCGGCGCTCGGAGCTCCAGAGAGCTGTGGGAGTAGAGAAGGCAGAGTAGGTTATGAACTGCCACCTTTACGTTCTGTGCACACATCTACCATACCTTATTCATGCAGCTAACGCTAATAAATTAATTAACTCTTCGGTCTGGCACCGCCGGGTGCCCCCGCCCCTCACATGGCGCCGCCGCACTCGGCCGCCAGGGGGCGGCACGGCTGCAGACGGGAGCGCGCGGCCGTGGCCCCTCGCGGCCGCCGTAGGGCCCGCCCGGCGCCGGGCGGGGGCAGCGCGCGGTGCCACGTCCCCGTCGCGGCGCGTTTGCGGCCATGGGCGCCTCGCAGAGCATCGACATCCCCGGCGGCGGCACCGAGGGCTACCACGTCCTGCGGGTAAGGGCGGCGCGGCCCAGTCGGGCGCCCCGGACACTCAGCCCGGCGGCAGCCCGTGGGCGCGGGGCCTGTCCCGCCGTGGGGCCGCGCTGGAGCGGCCCGGGGGCTCCCGGGGCGGCCTCGCCGCTCTCCCCGCTCGGCCCCGGGGACGCGCTCGGGCAGCGGGGCCGCCGGGGCTCCGCCGCGGCTCGTGGAGCGGTGAGGTGCGCCGGGCCCGCGCTGCCGCTCCCGGACTGGGGCAGTCTGGAGGAAGAATTGGTCCAGAATAAACAAATCTCGGGCCGGGTCGTGCCGCCAGGTTGTGCCTCCGTGTGCCCAGGCCAGGGCTGGCGCATGGGAGGCGATGCTGGGTTTGGGCAGCCTTTGAGGCGAGGCCGCCTCTCCTCCCGCAGACGCTGCTCACAGCCCGGCCCGCGAGTCTGGGCTGCGCTCAGGGCTCTCGGGATAACGCCTCAGCCTTGGCCTGGGCGCTGCATCAGGGACTGGACTGGACCGGACTGGAGCTGCTGCCACTCAGGGGTGTCGGGTCAGGGTGTTCGCATGACAGCACCTGAGGGCTGCACCTCCAGTGAAAGTACTGTTTTTCATAGGTACATTGGTTTTATATGCGAAATACAAAATACGTGATTAGGCTGCATTCTTGAGGTTCTGTGAACAGTCTTTAGAAAACCCTTCCGTTTGCTTCCAGTGGGCAGCAGACTGGCTCCCAGGTGGTGCTGTGGAATCTGAGGCTCTGGGCTACCGGGGTTTGCTGGAGTCGGTCCCTGCCCACAGCTCGGTGCCTTTGCCTCTGTGGCCGCAGTGAGGGCTCACTCTGGGTACCGTGCTGGGCTGGTGTGTTTGCTGGAATTGGTGCCTTTGGGATAACTTCTCTGCTTTTGAGAAGCACATACTGATGTTCTGGTCAAATCCAAACATTCTGTTAAAATTTATGTAAGGACTAAAGCCACAGTGGGTTTTTTCCTCCCTTTTAATATTAATGGTATATAAAAATCCAGCATTATTAGTTTATGTTAGTCCACTTTGTCTTCTCCTTATCCCTCAGAAAAACTTTCCTGCTGGTTGGTAAAACTGGCAGGCTTTTTTTTTCTTTTTTAGCATAGTACAGTGTAAATTTCATAAACTTTTTCCTTTGGAGACTTGTAAAATCAGTATGTGCTTTGCAGTTAGAATATCAGTTACATCAGATTTATGAGTTCATACTGTTTGATTAAAACATGTTAATAAATTGAGATTAATCTCTTTTATGAAGTAGAATCTACTCATTTTTTCTTGTAATCTTGCTTGGATCTGGCACCTTTTGTTTTAATTTAGGCACTTTTTTGTTGTGATGTTTTTGCTATGACCCGAAATTGCAGTCTTTGGTTGCCAGTCTTTGTAAATGTAATTGAGAGGTGCACATTAAAGGAGTTGATTTCCAAGAGGACATCCTTATTTGTATTAAATGCAGAAAAGGAGCTGCCTGCTGTCTTAAAAAGACTGGTATCTCTATTTTTCACTGCCTTGTCTTCTTATTGATATCCTGAGATGCCACAATAATAAATTATTACTATTTTTCTGTGGAGAGGCATCTTAAACTGCATCATGATCCCAGCCTAATAGTTATCATTTAGGATGTTTTTATTGAAATGCATGTGGCATGCATGAATGTGACTAGAATTTCTCTCTGTAGTTTTTCCAAGTTTAATTTTCCAGTTGCCATTCTGGAGTAAGTTTGTTACAGACAGCCTCGGGCTCGCACTGTTAGAGGAGCTCTGCGAGTGCTTTGTCTGCAAGGATTGACCTTCAGTAGAACTTTGGGTCAAGCAAAACTGCTGTTTTGTTCTAATTTACTCTCAAGTACATTTTCTTTCTGAGCTCAGTACTTTAATGAAGTAAATGAGAATGGTAGAAAGAAAACAGCAGTAGTCTTCCAGTGTTACAGATCTAATTCAAGTAAGATCAGATTTCTTTGATAACACCAAACTTCTGTAAATAATGTAAAGTGATTGTTTAAAAGATTCCATTACATGTGGGAAAATTAGAGAAATGTCAGAAAAAATTTTCAATTACTGGAAGAAATTGTTTGGGTAAGGCAGATAAATGAAAATATGTGTTAAACGGCCATGAAACAAAGACATTACATTGTTCAGTGTGACTGTAGGAGCCAAGCACAAGTTGCCAGAGGGATGAGCAGACTGAGACTGTTGCAAGTTACAGGTTTTTTACAGTGAGATTTTTAGACTGTACATGCTGTCTCCCCACAAAAATAATAAAAAGTCTCTCTCTCTGCTCACTTCAAACAGGAGCAGAAATATATGCAGCAAGTGAACACTACCATCATTAATCTTCAATGTAAGATTTGGAGATGACTTAATTCTTTTGGCTACTTCTGCTGATATTCAGTGCAGTATTGCTTTCACTGTGAGCTTTATCACCAGTGCAGTTGGAAAGGGAATTAGGAACTTTCCAGGGCTGAGGCGCTGTCAAAGGAAAAGAATTTCATCATATGCATACTTGACAGCAGAAGTTGCTCTGCATTGCATTGTTGGTGTTCTAGACATTAAAATGTAGGGTGGTTTTGTTTTGTTTTTGTGGCTTTCTGGGTTTGGTTTGGTTTTTTTTTTGGTAAGAGGGAGAAAAAGTTGTTAAGTGTTCTGTTGCCCAAGTCTCTTCATAAGCAGACCTAGTAATGAGTCATTTGTTTGAAGCAATTCTCCTCGAGTTTCCTTTAACATAAGGTGTGTGGCTGATAAGACCAACTGGCTGACTCTGTGTATTGCTCAGTATGTGTTTGTTTCTGCTCTTCAAAACAGAATGAAGGAAAATTTTGAGTAATTTTCTTGCTCAGCAGTGTGAAACTGCTGTAGTTTGCCCAGGCTGATGTAATGACCTGACCATAGCTGATGTCACAGCATCCCAGTAGCTGGGGCAGAGTGACTGGAAAATGGTCCAGTGGAAAAGGTCCAGGGGTGCTGGTAGACAGCAGCTGAACATGAGCCAGTGTGTGCCCAGGTGGCCAAGGCCAGTGGCATCCCAGCCTGTATCAGGAATAGTGTGGCCAGCAGGGCCAGGACAGTGCTTGTCCTCCTGTACTGGGCACTGGTGAGGTCACACCTGGGTGCTGTGTCCAGCTCTGGGCTCCTCAGCACAAGACAGACGTTGAAGACTCTGGAACAGGTCCAGAGAAGTTCTGGAGCACAGCTCCAGAGCTGTGAGGAGCAGCTGAGGGAGCTGGGGGTGTTCAGCCTGGAGAAGAGGAGCTCTGGGGAGGCCTCATGGCTCTCCACAACTCCCTGAGAGGAGGGTGCAGTGAAGTGGGGGTCACCTCTTCTCTTAGGTAACAAGTGATGAAACAAGAGGAAAGAGACTCAGATTACACCAGGAGAGATTTAGAGACTGGATTTTAGGAAAGGATGGCCAGGTATTGGAATAGGCTGCCCAGAAAAGTGGTTTAATCACCATCCCTGAAAACATTCAGAACACGTGTAGATGTGGCCTTTGGGTTAGATTTAACGGTGGACTTGACAGTGCTGGGTTAGTGGTTGGACTCAATGATCATACAGGTCTTTCCCAAATGAAATTGTTGTAAGATTCTCTGTAAGAATTCTTACGTGTGAGAAATTTGTATGCTGTCATGTTATGTGGTGTTCTCCCTCAAAGATACTGGCAGCAGTGAGTGCCCAAAGTTTAGATTTTCCACTCCTGTGTTTGTACTTCAGTTTGTTGTAATAGTGATACAAATGTGTTGCATGAAGGGATCTTTTAAGGGAGGTTCACATTTTAAAAGCTTGAGTTAAATTCTCTGTGCTAAAATAAAAGGTTATCTACATAGATAGAATCTGTTTTCTTACAAAAAACTTATAAAGCTTTTTCTTTTGAAAACTGTGTTTCATTAAGAAATTAAATTCAGTTATACAATGTAATGTATTAAAATAACTGACAGAAATCAAAGAGATTCTACAGATCTAGCAGGAATTGCTTATATATGATACATAATGAAATTTTACTGCCAGTTATGGAGTGGGTGGAAGAACTACAAAAAAGCCTTTCCGTATTTCTTTGCTAATAAAGTAGAATACTGGGGAGAGTTTCTTAGGTGGGGAAAAAAGAAAGCCTTGGAAGTTGTGTATTTAATGCTTGAAGCTAAGTTTCTAAAAGTTTAAAAACTAGTAGAAGGTAGCTGACTTTTCAGAAGTGGTCAGAGCCTTCATCTGCCTCTGAAAAATGCACATTTCAGTGCCTAGTTCCATTTGCAGTTGCACTGCTCTCTTGGGGCTTCAAATTGTGACCACTGTGCTGCTGAGCAGACTTCTTAAAATATATAATGTGCAATGTATACTGTGTAGGCATAGAATGATAGTGTTGGTAGCAGTGTTCAGCAAAGAAAAACTTCATTATTTACCAGGAAGGTCTTTTCAGGACTGCAAATAAAATTGGTGTACTGACCTTGAAACCTTTTTCCTGTTTAATTCTTGACAGTGAATTAAAAGTGAATCAGTGTGTGATCTATGTACTCAGCAGCCCTGCTGTCATCTTGGTGAGAAACTGAAACCCTGCAGCACGGTGTGAGGCCCTTTTCTGCCCTCTGATATTCAGCATTTGACAGAGATTTTCTTAATTTGCTCTTAAAAAGGTCTGGTATTGCATTGCCACAGCTTCTTTGTATTTTGTGTGCCACTCTTTGTCTCTATTGTTAGAAAATCATGATGTTTACCCACACAGTGGGTAAACTGTGACTTGTATTTCTGAAGTTACAGCTGGCTTTGAGAGAATCAGGCTTCCCAAACTGCTGGGGATGGTATCTTGCCTGCAGTAGCAACTCTTGTAAATTCTATTACTTGGTTATTTCTCAGCAGTTATTCAATTACAAAGGCAAGTCACTAAATACCTACTTGGGGCACCCAGCAAAGCTGCATAAAGCCAAATTGCTCAAGAGGCACAGAGTTTAGGTACACATCCATGGAATCTTTATTATCTCCATCCTTAATAAAGGTAGAATAATTTGTGTCCTTGTATTTTCTAAGGTCCCTGGTTATCCTTTGTTGCTGTAGCTCCTGGAAGAGATCCTGGCCACAGAGCTTGGAGCAGAGAGCTGTGCTGTGCCTTTGGCACTGTGTGGTGGTGATGAACTGGGCAGGCAGTGACTCAAAGTAAGATGGTGTGACAAAACCTGCATGGGGTCAGTGCCATTGTCGTGCAGGGCTGAGCCTATCACTTCTTTAAGGAGGAGACTTTTCATGTGGAATGAGCTCAGAATTTCTGGGTGCCATTTCTGGGACTGCCAGGTGTAAACAGGCTTTTCCATCAGTGAAGGTAGACCAGGGAAATAGAAACTCTGTGACAACCTGTGCACAGCAGGATGACAGAAGGGATGCACGTCCCTGCTTCTGAGGTGTGATTGACACAACTCTAAGGGTTTGATTTCTTTCAGCTACAGCTTCCTGGTAGTTTTTACATGCCCACTTAGAAACAAACCATGCAGAGGTGTTCAGGATTGTGATGGGTTTGGGGCAAGGAGTTCAATGCCTGAAGATACTTTCTGCAAACGAATCATTTGGAACTTGGAAACTCTCTCAGTCCTTTCATCATTTTGGGGCAGAACAAAGATTAGGTATTCTAAGTAAATTTTTATCCACCCAGGTGTCAGTGAGTTTGACATTGATGGATGCTGAACATATGTAGTTCTCATTTATTGTATGTACTCCATCTTATTTCAGAAAGTTGCTCTATTGAATAGTGGCCACTCTTGGCTCAGAGTGTTCAGGATATAATCTCTTGGAGGTCATTAGGGAGGGATACTGTCAGGATGCAGGGGGTTTGTTGTGATTTTGGTATGGTTTGGTTTTTTATTTCAAAGAAATTTCATTTAGAAATGGAGGAAAATCTCTGAATGAGATGAAGCCTGGCCTTTGATAATTTCAAGGCCATGACATATATCCAGTCCCAAAAATCTGATGTGTTATGCTGGATGTACTGATTTTTAATGCTGAGGTTTAACTAACACATAACATCTTTTTTTCCCAGAAACTGTTTTCCCAGAAGGTTCTGAAACCATCTGCTGATTTAATTTTGGTATAAAGCCTGCATGTCAGGTTCATTAAAAACACAAACTGTAAGTTCCTGTATGACCTATGCAATAGATGGTGGAATAAGAGAGAGAGAGAGGTTATTAGAGTATTTTCATGTCACTTCTCTAAACTGAGGGAAGAAGAACAACAAACAGCATAAACTCATCCTACAATCACTACTCAAACCCAGGAAAGGAGAGGATGTCTTGAATTACTTGATTACAAGAGAAACTGCAAGTCTGAGAATACCATTATGAATTATGTCTATAGGAAAGCAGAGTTTTTTATTCTCCTTTCACAAACCTGTTTAACCTCTCTTTGACCAGGAGGTCTCAAGTATTCAGTATAGTAAGTAAATGCTTTCTGCATTTGGGAAAAATAATTCATGTAGTGAATTTTAGTCTCTGTCTCTTTTCTCCTAAGCTAAAATTTCTGTTTGTGGAGGCTGTCCTCAGGTAGCCATACATTACTGCAAGTTTGAAGAAACAGTCCACAAATGCCAAAGCCACATCCACAATGTGCTGGGAATTTCTGTGCAGCTGGAAGCAGGCTGTCTGCCCCATGCAGCTTGGCTTATACTTTTACCTTATTACCTGGTGCACAGTTTGGTGTCTGATCTCTGGCTGTTGTTGGTGAGAGGCATGTGGAACAGACAGGGTGAGTCAGTAACATGGAGGCAATAGTTTGGATCTAGCTAGAGGGACTGCAGGATATTTGGTGACTGGGAGGTGTGGTTCCTTATACTTAATTCTCGGGGAGGGAGAATACCTGTACCCTAGCTGTGGGACATTATTTCCCAGGAGCATACAGACATCTTGAAGAGACACTTTTACAGACACACTTCAAATCCTAGTAAGAAATTATAAATGTGGACTTTGGGGATGTTATTGTTGCCTCAGTGATTCTTATTCTTAACTTTGGGATTCTTAACTTTGGGATGTTGTTGATTTTGTACTTTTTTGCTGCTTTACAAATCTTGGACAGCAATCAATGTGTGTGTGATGTGACTCTGGAATTACTAATTCCAGACTTAGGTTATGTGACTAATGTTCTAAGCTTTGGGCATCCCACAAGTAATCTGAGTTTTTTCCAAGCTCTAATTTTATGAACATATTGGGCAGAGATAAATAAAATTCTAGAAGAACAGTTTTATTAGTAATCAAGCACTTTTAAAATTCCATATTAGAATATTTTGTTCTAGATAGGTCATGTTAAGAAAATTCAGTTCCTGCAGAATCAGGCCAGTATTGAACAATCAAATACATTTTTACCACTTCTGTCAGGTAGAATAATATGTAATGTAAGGAACTGCACTGTAAAGGGTAATGTTTTTTAGATCTTTTTGAAAGGCGATTGTAGTACATAAAAGAAAAAGCCAGTGGGTAAAATTAATCAGCTTCCATGCAGAAAAAGAGTGCCCTTACCAAAAAAGCTGTAGGAAAAATCTGACAGCCATGTTAGAGTTAGTTTTCATTGTCAGCAATGCAAGCAATAGTGAAAAAATAACATTGGTAAAATGTCTCTCAGTTATTCCATTTGGAATTAAAAGCATATTTTTAGCTTCTGGAAGTAATGTGTATCCAAAACTTAAGCCTTGTCTTAGTGGAGCGGTTGAATTATTTGAGCTGCCATGGCTGCAAAATTGCATGTGTCTTTTCCTGCAACTTGAAGGGCTGTTAATGAAATCTGGTTGTACAGATGCCCTCTGTGGCTCAACAATGTCACCAGGTGTTTAATCACGAGATAACAGCCTGTGCTTACAGATGTGACTCTCCTATGCCTTTAGTAAGCATAAGATAAAAAGCAAGGTCCAATGTTGGCACTGCTGTGGAAAGATAGTATTTTTTAACCAACCTTTTCAGAATTCATTAACCTTCCACTATTATCTCCTTTCTTGAAACAAATACAGCTTATCTGATGCAACTGTTAAGCACTGCTTTTCCCAGGGAGTGGCTACTGCTGTGTCATTCCTCAATTTATAAATTACTAATTCTTTTGAAATATCTGTATTTTATTTTTTTTAGGGGAGGGAGTTTTTGGTTCTATAGATTATATGATTATATTTGAATATTTTAAAATTATATGTACAAACATTAGTAGCTTCTAGAACTACAGCTGGCAAAAATAGAAATATAATTCTAATCTGTGAATCAGCATTGAAGCACTTTTACTAAATTCTTATTTAACTTTGTTAGGTACAAGAAAACTCACCAGGGCATAGAGCTGGATTGGAGCCATTCTTTGATTTTATCGTGTCCATTAATGGTTCAAGATTGGTAAGTGTGTTGCTATTTTATAACTTTTAATAGAAACAATGGGTTGAGAATATGATCTTTATAGGTAAACCAATGGATTTGTTTTATTTAAATGTATATAAAATATTTCTTCTTACTTTAAAACGAGGAAGGCAAACTGCATGAGGAATTGATTTCCTTTACCCTGTAGGAGCTGTTCTGTCGGGTTTAGTTGGAGGATAAGACAGACATGCTCTCTGCAGACATCTGCACCAAGACAGAATTGCCTGCTGATCACCTCTCATGGCTCATGCTAGTGCCCTCCTACTTCTGTTTGCTTCCATGAGAACTCACAAACTTCCCACAGTCCAAACAGGCTGAGTGAAAAGCTGCTGCCAGAGCTGCTGGCTGGGCAGGAGGCATGGGGAGAGCTTCCAAGCAGAGCTATGATCAAACAACAGACCATCATAGCAGTGGAAAAAACCAGCTGTGGGAAGCTCTGTGCCAGTATGCCTGCATTCAAGAAAGCCTCTGAACCAGCTGGAGTGTTTTCCTTTTGGAAAGTATGACCTGTTACTGTGAAGTCCCAGGGGTTTTCCAGTGTTGTATTCTAAAATTGTGAAGGGACTGGAAACCTGTTACAAAGCAGCTGTTAATACATGTTCTGGTAATGTGCAGTGTATCTTTGGAATACAAGTGTTGCTGTAGAACTGAATGCTTGGTCTGTCAAACACTGAGCCAAACTCCTTTTTAAACATTTGCAGAATAAAGACAATGACACTCTCAAGGACCTGCTGAAAGCAAACGTTGAAAAACCTGTAAAAATGCTTGTGTACAGTAGCAAAACACTGGAACTGAGAGAAACATCTGTAACCCCCAGCAACATGTGGGGTGGGCAGGGCCTGCTGGGAGTGAGCATTCGCTTCTGCAGCTTTGATGGGGCCAATGAAAACGTCTGGCACGTCTTGGTACGTATGGACTTGGAAATGTTCTCATTCCTGGTGCGTCTGACTTTCTGTTGAAAAGTAACTTGATGGGATGTGCAAGTTAACGAGTCATGAGATCAAACCGGTCTCATTAATCAAACTGGCTTTGATTGATTTTGGGTTTGGGAAGACTTTTGAACCTTCTTTGAACCTTCTGTCAGGCTTTGAGAATTCTGTACAAATTCATTTCCCACACAAATGTATATTTGTGGCTGTATTATCAAGTCTTGTATTTAAATGAATGGGTTTGTACAATACTCAGAGATACTGTATTTGGTACAACACCAGAACCATATGGAAAGGGAGTGCCATAAGCCAGTGTTTCATTAGTTTGTCTGACACAGAGCTTGTGTGAAGTGCATATCTGTCTGTCCTGCTATACCCTGACACTTACATCGTGGTTTGTAACTTTCCATCTTAAAACTAGGAGGTGGAGCCAAATTCTCCTGCTGCATTAGCTGGACTTAGACCTCATAGTGACTATATCATTGGAGCAGATACTGTCATGAATGAGGTAAGTATAAAATATAAGGTCTTTATTTTTAAAAACTAAAAACCCAATTGTACCAGGGCAGTGTGAAACATCCCTGGCTCTGTCGCTGTTCAGTGTGAATGGAAATCAGATGCAAAGAGGAAGGAGCTCTGGCATGATGCCTCTTCTTAAAGGCAATCCTGGAAATAAGAACTGCTCTTAAATGTCTTCATGATATGTCAGATACAAACTTTTATACTCTAAAATTAATATTTTGCATAGCAGATTTGAAATCTGGGCTATGCCACATGTTCTGAGTTGTGCTAGCAAAACACATTTTAAAGTTGGCCTTTTGATAAAACAGCAGCACTGCAAAAACTGCAGCGTGGCTGTTACCAGAGTCCATTACAGAAAGTCAGGACTAGGATGATCTAATGCCAAATGATAAAATAAGGACAAGAAAGCCCTTACTCATTTTTCTCCTTTTGCAGTCTGAGGATCTCTTTTCCCTTATTGAAACACATGAAGCAAAGCCATTAAAACTTTATGTGTACAACACAGACACAGATAATTGTCGGGAAGTGGTGATTACTCCAAATTCTGCCTGGGGTGGAGAAGGCAGGTAAGGAGACAATGTGTTACAGGGGGATGAGGCAACTTTCTTATAGCACCAGCCTGAAAACTGCTGGATTTAACTTTTCCACAAAGACAGGGAAAGAGTGCTGTTATATCAAAAGCGTTTCTCCTCAAATTATATATTTACTTGAAATTCACACACTAATGAGAGGGGTGTAAATCAGTAAATTAGCTAGTGCAGAAGTACATAAAGTGCAATGGTTCTTTCTGCATTAAATTCCAAATAGTCATTAGCTTGTGCTACATCCTTGAAGTATTGTGAGTAGCCAGAACACAGCACTGCAAGTAACAACAGAGAGTTGAATTCCAAGCTGTATACCTGGTATAGCTGCTTGGTTTAAATAATAATGAATTTTACTTTGTGCTGAGTATTTATTGCTAAAGCCACAGATTTTCTTCTCAATTGTTTTGTATTGATTATTTCTCCATAAAAAGTGAGGCAACGTGGGGGCAGGAGGGGAAGGTTGTACAGCATTTACCTTGAAACTTGGTGGTGTCTTGAGTTGTTCATGCATTGCTTGCTGTAGTCTGTAGCTGTAAAGTCACTTAACCTGACTTAAAAATCTTCCTATTTTAAAAGCCTAGGATGTGGCATTGGTTATGGATATTTGCATAGGATACCTACTCGCCCATTTGAAGAGGGAAAGAAGATTTCTCTCCCAGGGCAGTTGCCTAGTGCATCTCTCAGTCCCCTCAAAGATGGTTTCACAGAGGTAAGTTGTGATCCCTCTCCTTTGCCTTGGTAAAAATGGATGATGATTTTATTGCTTTTCTGCCTCTCTTGGTTCATGTAGAAACAAACCCTTTCTTTTCTCTTTCAATAAGGTTCAGCTATCATCAGTAAATCCCTCAAGCACCCTCCCTCCTGGGTCAGCAGGCCTTGAGCAGAGTCTCTCAGGACTTTCTATTAGCTCACCTTCAACTACTGTCAGTAATGTTCTCAGCACAGGTTGGTATTGTAAGGAACTGACCTGAGTGCATGGCTTTTTTGACTTTTTTGATTCACAGATGTTTCTAATTAATTGAATAGACGGCAGAAGAGAGAATAAAACTTTCTCCTAAATTTTTCTCAACAAAAAGGCTAATGTACTGGATTTGTGCCTTACTTGCTCACAAAATAGTTTCAAACAACTTCTATTAAAAATACCACGTGTATTACTTAGAATACTATTTGGCTTATCAGCATTTTAATGTTAAGGCAAATAGTAATTCTCCTGTAAGCAATTATTTATTTGTACTCCTTAGGGAAAGAAGATGAAGTGTTGCATGCTTAAAATCAATATTGTTTCCCTGTGTACCCCACCAGGTGTTCCAACAGTTCCATTATTACCACCACAAGTCAGTCAGTCCCTAACCTCTGTGCCACCAGTTAACCCAGCAACTACATTACCAGGTGAGTAGGTAAAATTTCTTAAAACATTTCTGAAACAAAAATCTTACAGGAGCAAGAGAAAAGAGCTGCCTTTTCCACTGCTTTTTGGGGAAGGTATAACTTCATACAACTTATGCATTTCATGTAAGATCTCTCTTTATGCAACCTCTACAGTGTGAAGAACTATTTTACTTGGAGTATGTTCACAGCATGTCTGTAGCACAGAGGGTGACCTGGCAACAAGAGTTACCAGTTTACCTTTTAGGGTTCCCTGCACAGTGGATGCAGTATTCAGAATTTCTCAGGAAGGTTTTGCTTTGCTATTTGCAACATTTTAGGAAACCCATTTTTAAATACTCAGCTTGATCACTATTCTAGTATAAGTACAGGGCTAACAATATAGAATTTATGTTGCAGTTACTGTTTCTGAATTATATAGGAATTTTAACTGGTATAATACAAGTAAGAGTCCTTCTACAGCATGGTTGTTTCCTGATAATAATGAACATTTCAAACACTGCTATTCCAGAAGTATTCACAAGGGGTAAAATAAGGATTGTATAGGATTTTGCTGTGGCATTGGTGTACTGGTACAGGACTCGATTGTGCCTTCCAAGACACTGAAGGAGTTGTATTTGATGTTTTACTTGTTATGAGACAAGTAGACAAAGATGTGTCCATTAGATAACGCTTGGAGGAACAGCCTCTAACACAGAAAAGATGTGCAGTAGAGCTCAGTGCATGCAAACAAGGGCAGAGAACTCTCACAGAAGCTGAACTTGTTAGTAGTTTTCTATTTTATCTAGGAAGAAAAAGATTATTGTCCTTTTCTTCCCCAGCTGCCTAATCCACCCCTTCTCTAAACTCTGCAAATACAAGGTTTCTGTTCACCATTTTCTCTGAATAGTATCATTGCTTTTTTAAAAGCAAATTAGAATATTTCTTGCAATTTGCATGGGTGTACTAGTGAAATATTCTTACTAAATATACTGGAGGCTTAAAATTTGAGTGAATTTGTATGAAGTTCAGCTTTTTTCAGATTAAAAACAAAAAAAACCAACCAAACAAACAAAAAAAACCCAAAACCAAATAAACCCCAAACCAAAACAAATTTGCATATAGCTGACCTGAGAGCTCTTTGAATCAGATTATGTCAATTCATTATGGCAGATGAATTCATGGGTAGTTAAAGATGGCTGGGTTTTAATCAAAATCTCTATACAGTGGCCTTGCTTTAAGACTTTTCTCCTCTCTGTCTTCATACTGCAGTATCAACAGTTTATTTCTGAATTAGCCTTTTCTGAAATAAACACAAAGTACAAATAGAGCCCTTGTCCCAGAAATGAAGCTGTTCTAAAGTGGAAAATTCAAGAGCAGAAGGATGTTCCATAGCAAACACAGTGATGGAAGGACATGTGTTGCATTCATTGTATGTTTCTCTTCTACTTTCAGTCCTTTCTGACTTTGAAAGTTCTTTTGTCTTGCCTTTTGATATACATTTTTGTGATTGACTCTAGTCATGAACTAAGTAGAAAAGACTGATAATAGAGTGATCAAGATTAGGGATCAGGGAATACTGTGTATTTAATCATATTATTATTGTTTGCCACCTAAATTGGGAATGGAGAACTTCTGGTATAGTGCTGTGGTGAAACAACTACCTTTGAAAGCTGAACTTGGAATGCAAACCTTCTAATTCTGAAATAAGATTCTGCTTTCCTTAGAAAAATCTGAAAGGTTTGGGATTATGTATTTGCTAGTCCAGATTTCCTGCAGCAGGTATCTGATCTCACTGTGCAACTTAAAAGCTGAAATTCAGGTGAATTTGCATTTTTCCATGTAAAAATTATAATCAAGATTTAAAGTAGGTTTTAAATTATCAACAAGATCTAAGAAACAGTTAGAAAAAGACAATTTTAAGTTTTCAGATGTAACTGTTCCACTCTTCTCTTAGGTCTGATGCCATTACCAGCAGGGCTTCCTAACCTGACTGATCTGTCCAAACTTAATTTACCTGCACCACAGATTGTTCCAGAAATGATACAGCCTGGTATGTGCTTCTGCAAACTGAAACTCTGTAATTAGAGTTATCCTTGACAGTCTAATTTAGACCCATTTGGGGGAGTCCTGAAGGGGATAAATTAAATCTTTGCCTGAGATGGGAGTGGATGTTAGTGCCCAGATCAGGTAGATAAACTAATATTCTTCATCTTTAGATAAACTAATTCTAAACCTGTGTCTGTGTTTAGATGTTGCATTTTTTTATTACCTGATTTATATCTCAGAAGAGATTGTACCAGAAGTGGACGTATATTATTTTTGGGTAAAAGAAAAGAAAATGTGAATTGTTTCCTTGTAAGATAAATGAGGAGATTGGACCTCCCTGAACTGAATGCCAGAATTATGAACTAATATTAGATTTATAGTTTTGAATTCAGCAGAACTGCTGAAGGCGCTCATGGAGCAAGGAAAAAGATATTGGAAGCTTGTGTGTAATATGGTTTTTGTTAACTTCCTGTTTCTGACAGTTTCAGTGAAGGCCAGACAAACCTAGTCACAGTGTTAATGCATTAAATGCCTAGTCTTCTGGGGAGGTACAAGAAACCTTGAATTTACTCTGATTCTTCAATTCTGAAATCTGAAAAGTGTCAGGCTTGAAATGAGCCGGCTGAGTCAGTGCTGCACAAACACCATTTGAGCTGTCTGTGCTGTGCAGCAGCTCACTGTGGTTTTTTTCCCCTTTTTTCTCTTTAGGTTTGCAACCCCTTCCCCCCTTGCCGCCTCTGCATCTGATGGGAATAACACCTCTGTCAATGCCACCCAAGTGTGTTCCTGTGCTTCCTTTGGTCACAGAGGCATCCACTGTGCCTACAGATTTGCTTCCCTCTATTCCTCAAGCTGGAAGCTTCTCCGTCAATCCTGGCACTCCTGAAAATGTAGAGGAGACCTCTGCACTCACCTTGGATAGTGCTACTCCTACTTCCAGGGCAACTATTGTTGACAGATCAAATGAATCCTCTGCAGCTAATGAAAAAACAGCTGGAATCACAGATACACAAGCTTCTGAATCATAACTCCAGATCACTCTGTTGGATTGGCTTGGTATTTATTTAGCCATGGGATACCTATTTGAAAAGCAAGCTATCATTAATTTCATACTAGTTTGTACTTAATCTTTAGAAGTCCTGTAAATAATATGGAGGTATAATAAAAATAAAAGGGGATTTATAAAGTGTGGGGGGGAGGAAGAACTTGTATGTTACCAAAAAAAAAGTCAAGGTGGTAAATAGAGTTCCACTGCCAAACTCTGAGGTGTATGTTTTTAATATAGGCTGACAGCCTTACCCTGCTAGGCTTGTCCTTGCTTATAATTAGCAATTTTTGCTTCTGACAGAAATGAAGCGGGTCCTGCGTGTGACATTTACGTACCATAGTTCTTGTTCTTTGCAAGTATCTTGTTTCTACAGTGGGGATGAGAGTGTTTAGTCTGAGTTGTGAATTTTAACGCTGCAAAACTTCCACCTGAAGATATTTCTGTTAAAATTGCTGAGTGGCCTGTTAACTGACATGTTGTTATTCAACTTGTACACAAACCTTTGTCTTGAAGCTCTTGAGAGATGCTCCAGCCCTGTTTCGTGACCACTGCTGCGTTGTTCCATACGCCCACTGTAAAATGGCATCTGGAAGGGAATACATGGAATGTTAAATGTAGCACACAATTTGGCACTTCATGACTACTGTAAGGTGAATTAATGGATTAAGCATACATATAGCAATAAATTCCTGGAATTTTATTCTTTGTGTGACAAAATAGCTTTTTTTTTTTAATTCTTTAAATCTCATTTTTCTTAGCTTAGCTCTCTTGAGCACAGATCTGTGAAAGGGCCCCCTTCCAGAGGAATGGATCCAAGAGGGAATGCCAGACATCTTAATGGCAGGCAGGATCAGCACTTGTGTTAAATCCATTGCAGCAATGAGTCATTAAATCTGCCTCCATATGATTCATACTTGGCTTTTTAAATTCATATTTAGGACAAAAATTGCAGATTAACTGTAGATTATACACTTGTAGAAACTGTTATGTGCACTGTATTCCAGGTGATAGCATTTGCTTTTGTTAACGGGTACAGTTGATGAGGAAAACTCTTCTGTACCACTCCAGTCCTTCTGTATTCCTGGGATTTCATTTATATGTGGTTGCTAAAGCATATGCAAACTTACCCATATCATCAGCAGGCTTGAGCTGAAGTCTGTCTCAACAGCTGTGGAATTAATTTTGGCAATGTAGCTTGCCTGAGCAGTGTTTGGAACAGTAGTTGCATCTGACTTCTGATCATAATGATAATGTCTCAAATAATTTGTTCAAGTGGAAGCCTTATCTAATACCTGTTGTCCTGTCTTATCTTTAGCACCTAAGTATTTGTCTTTCCTCTGCCCCACTGCTGCACATTTCTCATCATCTGTTATGGCAAAAGCCCATGTCAAAGACAGACCCCAAATACTTTTTCATACTGTAAGCAGTTTGTTTTCTCAGCTGCTTGGAGTGTGAAATCCCTCTGCCTTGCTAAGTAGGGCACTTGCTGTTTTTCAGAATGTATTTTTATTTACCTTTGTAAATCCAGTGTCGTATACCTCAGAATTAAACCTTGACATGAGAAGAAGGATGTTCCCTTTTTTCTTTCCTCTAACAGGGACTGTATGTTGGTATCAAGCTTCATTGAGCCTCACAGGTCTGACAGCCTTTCCTGCAACTTTGTTCCAACACACTTCCAACGCAAGAAGAGTAAAAATATGTTTATCACAAACCAAATTTAGAGCAGTTGCTGATTGTAATCAGATGTTTTTAACTAGAGTCCTTGGGTAGATGTTTTTTCTTGCAGTACAGCACAGTGTTCTCTGGTATGATTCTATGCTTTGCAACAGCAAGCTGCAAACTTTCATAGGTCTTGTGCACTTGTCTCTAGTAGCAGACAAAAGAAGATGCTTAGTTTGAAGTTTAACATTTCTGTTAGCTATTTTAAGTCCCTTGTTGCTGACTATATAGCCAGCCTTTTGACAGCTACAAGAGCAGTGGAATTAAGGCAGTGTTACCATCAGCAATTCTGCTGAAGAAAATGTGACTTCAGATTTGGAGATGATTCAGTGGTGCAGATTTAAGCTGTAATCTCTTAGCTAAAAAGTCATGAACATTGGAAAGTTGAACATTTACTACTTAAAATGAAAACACAGGCCTTGAAGTCATACTGCTCTACTCTGTCCCTCTTTATCCAATTCCCTCAACTTGATGTGATGAAATTTTACCTTAATCACTTCTGTCTCTTAATTACTTGATTTTCCCACCAAAAAGAGAGAGCACAGAGGAATAGGAACTTAAGATACACCAAAGGACTGACAGCTGATGTAACCTTATTTTCATGAGTTCATATATTCAGCTGTTAATGAACAGTTAGGGACAGGCACATTAGCTTTATTTAAAGCATTGACACTTGGAGTTCTTTAACAAGTCCTGACAGCAGATGAAAAGAGATGTACCATGAACACCCCCAACCTTGCATGTAATTAAAAATTACTTACATGTGTATGACCTACTCTAAAATGAATACAGTAATATCCTGCTCCACCAAAAGCTGATCTGGGGGCTGTGTTCTCTGGCACCCTGGATTTGTTGTGAGGACAGGGTTGCCTCGACAGCCATGTGAGCATGTGCTGATGAAGTGCTCTTTGCAGTTTGATGCTCTGCTGGTGCTCCAGGAAACAGCTGCTCAGGCTGCAAGGTCAAGGCAGGAGTGTGGACAAAGCACTAATGGTGAACGTTTCTTAGCTTTGGGGAGGGGGGGGGGGGGGGGGGTGTCAGAAGGTGGGGCTGAGCCTCTGAAAGCCACCTTTTAAGTCCTGTCCACATCAAAGCTCGTCGCAACTGGAGCTCCCTGCGTTGCCGCGAAATAGCTGTGCAGGGCCACGAGATGGCGTGCACTCATTTCTTTCGGCTGAATTTACAGGATAAGACTCAGCAACGAGGGTGGTTGGTTCCCGCCCCCCCCAGCAGCAGCAACTGTAGTCAAATGGATGCCAGCTGGATGCAGAATGATGGTGCTTGGGAACTGTAAAACCAAACTGATCTGAAGGCAGAAATGGGCTGAGCTTAAGCTATTTCTAAATTTCAGAGTTTTGCTGGCAGTTTGCTGACTTAAGTTAACCATGGGACTGGGTGAAAGTTTTGAAGAAAGCAAATCCTTACAGGCAGGGACTTGTTTGAGATAGTGCAATGCTGAAGGAGAGGCCTGGATAATAGTTCCAGCCTCTCTGTGATCTAAGTGCTGATTATGGAATTAAGTTGAAGGGGCAAGATAAGGATCAGGGACGTTTCATTGTGGCACTGTGTCTTCCCTGATTGTACACAGGCTTTGTCTGTACCAGTCAAACAAGTGCTCACAATCACTCTGTAGCACAGGGGTTTAGCTGGCACCAAGCTCAGATTTTTTGGTTCTTCACTTGGATTTAGACACCTAGAATCTGTTTCATTTTAGATTTGAATCTTGTAATATTAGACGAGAATTAGACTGCAGAAGTGTTTCTTCATTTTTAAGTGCCTGTGATTCGTAACTAATTCTTGTAATCCTACTCTGTACATTCTTAATGTACCAAGGCTTAATATATATTTGTGTAGTCCAGCACTACAGTGTCTTGCACTGTGCTGCACCTCCTAGTAAAAACCTGCGTAGGTCAGAAAATTAAAATCTTCAAACTGTTTTCCCTGTAATATCTGTGGAGAAACTGGATTTTTTTAGCTGCAGTCAGAGCCAACACCTGCCACAGCACAGTTTTAAAGTTAAACACCTAAAGTGCAAGAACTAATCTTAAAATAAACCAAGCCAAACTCACAGCCTCAATCAAACAGAAAACTTCATTTAGCTCATGTGAATCTCCAGCACTTCTGCCCTGCAGCCCTGGTGAAAGAGTTAAAGGATGGTAATCTGCCATTTTATGGAATATCTAAGAGATTTGCAGATGGTGGCTAGAAGCTACCGAGCTGAGCCAGGAGCAGACACCTCCTTTTCCTGAAACCTCAATTCATGTTTATCCTTAGGCCAGCGTGCAGTTAGCAATTTAGAATTTTACTTGGGTACGTGACTGGTATTTCTTAGGAAAAGCCTGTGCACATGATTTCAGTTTAGTAACAAATTTCTGGGTTTGTGCATGTGAAACTGCATCAAGACTAATGAGTTCAAAGGCTAGAATATGGCATGTGGGGGCCTGCTCTGGGTGGAAGGGGTGAGGTGGTGTACGTGATTTTGTTCCTTTACTCACAGCAGGAGAGTGCAGTCTCTGTCCTCTGGCCACATGCCTGCCTCTCCGCTGCCCTTCTTGCACCTGGGAAGGAAGAATTCTCTCCTAGGAGGAGGCTGCAAACATTACTCTGCACTGACAAGATGACTGTGACCCTATCAAATAATTATTCTCAGCCTTGGAACATTTGTCCTACAGGATCAAAAGTTATGCTTCATCCTTAGTAGTGCAATGTAAAGGTTTTACTCTCTCTGAACAGTTTCCTTTGTTAGGTTCACAGTTAATCCATCTTAAGAGCTGCACTCCAGCATTGCTCAGCTTGCCTACAAGAGAACTTCAACAACCACAGAGGTCAGGCTCACCTTGGGCAACCAGGAAAGCCTATTCTGCCAACAAAACAACATTTTAATAACAATCCTCTTGTCTGAGAGCTGTTTGCTCTGCCAGCAAGTGGTTGCATATTCCCATACTTTGTTCATGGCCCTTGCAGGTTAGGTGAGCTATGAAACCCCAACAGAAGCTGAAAACATAGGAAACATGAGTAAACTCAAGCTGCTAAACCCATAGTCAACATAGGCTTGCTAGTTATGTAAGAAAAGCCTGCAGTGGATGATTATAGTATCAGCAAAAGCAACACAGAGCTATGAGCTTTGTGTTTGATGAGGGCACTGGAGGTAATGGGACTCACTGTGGGTTGACTTGTCTGGACCTTCTGATGTGCAGAAAGGCCATTATAGCACTGCCCAGGTCCTGCTTCCTGAACACATCTTCTCCCACCGCTCCAGAGTTCATCTGCAAACATCCTCTGCTGGCAGCTTGCAAGAACAAACAGCTCATTTCAGTGATCTCACTCCTAAATGAATGATGGGGACAATTAGCCAATCTTCAGGAAAGCCCACTACATTCTCAGCTGCCATAATAGAAATAGCTTCCAGTTCTTGGTACTGTACACAGAGAAAGCAGACAGACACTTCAATAGCCAAGACTTCTCAGTGACCATTTTGCTGCCATCTCACTCTTATCTTTCAAGCCGATTTCCCCTGAAATTCTGTTTAGTGAGTTTTCAAAATGGTCTTTAAAATCAAACTGAAGATTTTAAACCTCCCATCAAGGCATTTCAAAGTACCTATCCATTGCATGGGCTTGGAGCTGTGCATATACCATAAGCAGTGCTTACACACATGAAAGAAAGAGTCAGGGAACTCAAGTGCAACTTCTTTAAGAAACATCAGAACTTGTAAACAAAAATTGCATTTTTTGCAAACAGCAGCTCAGTATTAACTGAGTCGTCAGTCAATTATTATTAACTATGACACTAAAAGCTAGAACTGTAAGAAAATCTATTAATAGCTATTTCACAATACTGCTTATGCCCTCAGGTAAATAAATATGTGTTCACACAAATCAGGGAACAGAAAAAGTGTGGTCTCAGGCAGTGACACTGCTTTACTAAGGCTCAGAAGTCTGACAATAGGAGATGTTTTTGTAAATATAAACAGTACTTGGGTAAATCCTTTAAGAGAGCAACTACAACTTCTAAAAAAAAGAAAGCAACTGGAAGTATTTGTATTGCCAAATAACATGCCATGTACTAGAAATTACTGAATTTGTGAATCAGTTACCTTTGTTTCAAAGCTGCATTTTTATTTGAAACAGGTTTCTTACCTGTCTTACTAGTAATACCTCTTCAGAGAGAAGACAAAAAAGCCCCACAACCCAAAACCACACTTGTCTGGGCAATAACTGTTTAATAATGAAAAGGAATTTACTGTTCCTAACCCAGTTCCTGACTGTTTTCATTCCTGACTACTAAGAGTAACAAAAATAATGTACTTATGGATTGCATTGTGCTTCAGAATATTTTTAGCCTAAAAGTATGCATCAAAAAGGAATAGAAAGACCTGGAGGAATTCAGGGTAAAATATTGAGGACTGTGGGGAACTGAACCAAATATTTTTCAAACTCTTCTTGGAAGCTGCCATATGTCACTCACATGCAAGTGTCCTCATGCATCCTTACCTGCAGATAGGCACTGCTGGAGTTCAGTATAGGCTGCTCCCCAGTGCCTCACCAATTTGCAGAAGGACTTGTGTCTGCCTTTACTCCTGTCTTGGCAATGCCTACTTGTCAGTCTATAAACTTCTGCCTCTGACAGCTCAACACCCTCCCTCAGTAAGTACATTGCCAGCTCCTGCTCTAAAGACTTGCTGCCTTGGTGGCTGCTGCCATAACCAGCACTACTGAGGTAATACTTCAAGATAAGGCCTGAAGGCCTCTCAGATTCTTGTCCACTTTATCATCTTCCTCCCCTTTTTCTTTCTTCACCCTACTCTACCTGTCAATTTGTAGATTGGAACTTGTAATATGATTCAGACAGGCCACAATGGGTTGCCAAAAACACAGAGAAATTTCTTGTGGTGTATAGGAAGAGATGGTGAAAGAGAGCTGTTAAAAGGACAGAAGCCAGATGGCTGTCTTCTCACTAATCACTGCATTTGGCACTCTGCTTCGCTACTCCATGGAGCAGAGGGGTCCTACTGTCACCTCTTGCAGGGGATTCCTCATTTACCATCCTTGTACAAGGAGTGCCCGTGCATTTTCAACTGCTTCTCCTTGGAACTCCCAAGAAAGAAGTTGCCACCCACATCCAGTGCCTGGCATGCTCTGCACACTCTGGTCACCCACCACCCATCCAGCCCCAGCCTGTGCTCACCTCAGAGCCCTGCAGCTTCTGTGGAAGATGTGGGCTGGCCTGCGAGAGGATCTGAAGTCAGTGGGTTGGGAGAGAGGCACTGCCTACGCCTGCCACCTGAGACACCACATGGTGTCACTGTGATGGCTCAGCAGCACTTCTCCAGGTCAGGTCAGCCTCTGGAAGCAGCTTGCTCCGCCCACACCGTTATGCGTGCTGGAGGAGAGGCACCACACTCCCTTCAAGGAGAGCTCTTCAAAAGTATTAAATGAAAATTGTTGTTATTGGGGTTGAACTTCAACAACCTTTACAACTGATTGTGATGAGCAAAGCTCATGAGCACAGTGCAGCTCCACGTGCAAGGTCTTTGCTTCTAGCCCCACATGCTGTGCGAGCAGAATATTGGCTGTTTAAGCAGAAGATGCACCTCACTAGGGAAGGCTGCTTGATGAGTCCTGTACATATCTCCTTATAAAGACTAGAAATGTGCTTTCTGAAAGAAATACAGTATTTAAATTGATTAGGCAAATAATAAATAATGCCCCCAGCCTCCCGTCTGCAGCAGTCTGAGAGCTGGGCATATGGCGCCTTTCCAGACCACATGGTGGCCAATGAAGCAGAGCTGGGGATTATTATTTCACCCACCTTTAGCAGGAAATAAAACATCTGTTTAATCCTGACAGTGGGACTCCCCAGCAGTTAGGCTAAGATGGTTCAGAAGGAATATAATTGTTAAGGCAGCAGAAAGCAGTGAAAAGATATCAATTTTTTTAAGTCTCCAGTCTCTGACACTTTGAGAGTCATGGGATTTTTCATGGCTGTAGACAATCAGGACCTCTGTTTCACAGCTCAGTGAGAAAGAAAAAGGGCATCTTTTCAGCAGGAGTCAGTGGACAAGTGGCTGTGGCTCTGGACTGTTCACAAGTGGAGCAGCTGTACTTGCTGCTGCTCTCAGTTCTGGTTACCAATGGTGTTTTCCCAATGCTGTTCAACCACAAGGCAGCGTGAAGAGCTTGAACACTTGGACTGTCACTGTGAAAAACCAACAAGAGCAGACGTGCCATTCTGTGCAATATATAAGCAGATGAAGGTATTTTTGGGGTGCAGAACAACTTCTAAAATTATGTGTTCCCCTGGAAAATTAAACCCAGTATTACTGACTACCAGTAAGTAGCCAGAGGGCTGACTGAATAGCCTAGCTAGGCAATGATGAACAGGCAGTACAGCTGCAAATCTCACCTTATGGAACAGCAAACAGGGCACTAAGTAGTCAAAAGAGACAGTCTCCAAAAGAGAGCGGGGTATTTAAGAGGGTGACATAGTCAGAGGGGTCCAGTGAAACTGAGCAAAGGGAAATTGAGACCAAATGTTCGTAACAATTCCTGTCTTAGATTAATTTGCATAGCAGTCTTAGCAGGGAAGCGTTCAAATCCCCTTCCAGAAAAGGACAAAACAAAGTCTTGGGTTCAGCAACCCAAAGGATAAATCTGTGCTGAATTACTAGACTATGATGAAAAACATTTGTTGTTTTTGTGGGATTCTTCTCGCTCTATCCTCATCCTATCCAGCAGAGCTTACTCAGAGACACTGTAGTGCTCCTCTTTGAACTCGTTTGGCTCAGTGGGTGGACAGGCATTTGGTTAGTGGTGGTCACTTTGGAGGGAGGAGGGTTTGAAGAATCTTTACAGGCAGTCACTGAGAACAGATTCCAGCTGGCTGCAAGCACTCCCACTAGGATGTGATGCTCAGCAAAGTCTCATGCTCCTGAGCACCCCTGTCAGCCAGTAAACACAAGCACCCTGGCATGCATGGCAGCACTGAAATGTCATTGTTGTGCTACCCCTCAGGAAACAGCTGATTTTGCTGCAGTTTGAAACAACAGATGTGGCTTAAACTCTCAAAAAAATTGGTATCCATTTGAGGCATAATTAAAAGGAAACCAAAGAAAAAACTGAAAAGCAAAAATGGAACTTTAGTAACCTGACTTTGCCTATTGCACACTTCTTTACTGGCTTTGACTAGCAAAAAAAAAAAAAGTTGAGCCCCTGCAGCTGCAGGTAGCTGTTGTCCTTTGCTCAGAAATACAATCAGCTATTGGCACAGAGCTGAAACAGAGGCTGCTGTTCTGGTTAAGGGCTCAGAGCTACTTAAGTTGGGCAAGACCATTACCATCTTCCACCCAGACCTGCTGCAGTGTGCCCACCACTAATTGTCACCAAAAGTTCCTATGCAAGCTTCACATACCTGCATGAGTTGGAGCATATTATTGAGAAGGAATTCAAACTTCATTTAATAGAGGTGCATTATATACCTGCAACTATTAAAACTCTTACTGTATTTTGTTTCCCTCACTGGAAAGGGTGAACTTTTCTTCCCCATATGGTCTTTGTAAAATTGTGTGCATTTTTTTCAAGGGTACACTGCACAAAGATTGCCTTGCTTGACTGTTGGCTACATGTTCACAGGTGTCTTTGCTGTCAGTTATTGATGCTATCAAGAAAGCAGCATCTTTTAAAAGGCTTCCAACTGAATTTTAGCTCCAGGCCACATACTTTCTCTCTGCAGGGTAGCTTTTACCATCTAATCTCACTGGAACAAGAAGGCTTTAAAACTAGGAAAAAATGAATGAGGAAATCAGTGATACCAATTATACACCAAAAGAAGATAAGTCCCTCTGTCTCATTAGCACTGTTTAATTATGCTTGGATTTAAATTCTAAATATAGTTCATACAAATTCACAAGGGCAAGTGTTTGCTTCCCCTATTGTAATCCTCTTCACATCTAATACTCCTCTCTCCTATAAGATCAACAGTTTTAAGGACCTGTCCGCTTGAATCATAAATAGAAAAGATGCTGACACTTCATCCCTCACAAGTGAGAAATGCTGGTTAAGCAATGGCTTATGTTTTATATTTGCAGTGCTGCGAGAGCCCAGAGGTCTCAAGTGACTTCTCAGCTTCCTGTGCTGGGTCTGTGTGTACATGTGGAGTACCTGCTATGGGTTTCTATACTTCTAACAAAGCAGAGGTTGTATATTTTCCATATGCTTGTTGTTGTGACCTATCATGATGTTCATTATAAACTCTAATCAGGCTGAACAAAGGCACCAGACCAGGTGTCAGGAATATTTATACTTTTATTGTACAGTTGCCATAACTGTAGCAACCAGACCACTGTTCAGACTAAAAAGGTGTTGGCTAACAAACTCTTAAATTCTTGCAATAGGCTTCCACAGAGGTGTTGGCTACACAAGCCCTTCATTTTGTACCCTTCAATAAGTTCTCACCTCCCACAGCAAACTCATCAAAGGTGCTGTCACACAAACCACAACACAGCTCCAGAAGCTTCCCACTCCCACAATAAACTACAGTAATCTGTGACTTCTACCCAGGGGTTCAGCTGAGAAAGAGTGGAGATCCACTCCCCTACTCCCTGAAGAAAATGCCCCCAGAGACAAATCTCTGCTCACCGAGAAGGAGCCTATTCTTAGTCCATGTGCAGAGTAACTGTCCAAAACGCCAATGAGGATGTCCTCCATCTGAGAAAGATGGGGTTTAAACAAGTACTTCTGCACCAGCTATTCTGAAAGGAAGGAATGGGGCAGGGAGGAAAGATGCGAACACCTGTTTTCTTTCTAGGTCTGCTTAAAAATTCAGTTAAGTAGCTGCATCTAAAAAGACAAAGATTTGAAAACATCACCAGCATTTCTAAAAGTGCAGAGCGCAAACATGCTCTCTACCATGACCTTAGTACTTGCTAATCCTTTATCAGAGGTTTTGTTTGACTCAGAAATACTATTAATTAATCAAATCACATATAAAAACTATTGAGTGAGAATTTTACCGCCCTCAAAACTAAAGTTTATTGCACTTATGAAAGCATTTTACACTTGCATCCTCAATTGGTATGTATCTGCCAAGAACAGATGTCATTGCTTAGTCACAGAGTGCAAAGGCATTTGATGCTCAGTGTCACCTCAGATTTGTGTGTCCAAAGGATAACAAACATAGATGCAGTATTAGATTAGAGCTTCAGATGCTTGAATTCATGCAGCACGTAGAGGAACTACACTTTAGTAATGCTGGGATGTGGAATAATTAGAACACCAGGTTCTTCCTGCATTAGTTTAGTCAAGGAATGCTTAAAAATGATGGTGGGTTTTCATAACTCCTACCCCCTGGAGACAATTGGGCAGAAATGGCACTGAGGGCTTATATGCTGGTAAGCACCTAAATCTCTGTGGTAGCTGCTGTGATTGTTGTTGTACCTTGGAAATTTTGGTTGGACTCTCATGCCTGGAGAAGGAAATCATCAGTGCATCTCTGGCAAGATGTCCACACACTGAAAATTTGAGACTACTGGTAGGACAGCCAGCCAAGTGTCCCCATAGGAGAGGTGCTCCTCATGAGGGAGAGCCAGCGAGCAGAGCCCAGCCTGGGAGCAGGCCTGCCTCTGGAGAAACCCTTCCTCCTGCAGGGCCTGGGGAGCACAGCCTGATGTGAAAGGGAAAGCCTGTCCTGCAGCAAGCTAAGATGCTGTCATTTCCAGAAGTGTCCCCCTCTGCTCCCCACAGCCCCAGCGCTCACTCCCACTTCCCAGTGCCTGTGTCATGGGCTGCCTGCAGCCTGGGCTGGCTCTGGCCTGGGTGAAGGGTAACCCAGCCAAAAGAGAGAGCTGCCTTTGCCCTGAGATAAGGAGAAAAACCACCAATCTTTACAGATTTCACCATTAGAACCATGTCTTGTTGAATGTACTACCTACATATTATGATTTTCATTTTACCAATATATGAAAGTATTAAGTGGGAAAAGATGAGGGTCATGAAAAACAGGAATCCTGACAGATGATAAAGGATGACACAGAAGTTATTCTTCTAATTTTATGTGTAAAAGTTTTGTCAATTGGGTGATGGGACAGTAACCTTTAGGATATGGTAATTTTTTAGATTGGAATTCATTTGGGCTCAGTAATAAAACTAACCTGACAGCTCTAAGAGGACAATTTATGAGATCAGCTCAGCTCCTGATACATTCTTATGTAACCCTACAAGCAGCAAGAGGATTTTGTGGTATCATGTAAATGTATATGAATTGACATTTAACCAATGGAACAGATGCTCCAAATCCACTATGGGAAAGTGTGGTTTGCCAGCCAATGGGTTACTTACTTGTCTTTGCAATAGAAGGGCATGCAGGGAAGGTATTGCAGTGCTCAAATCAGCAAGGAGAGCTCAGCCAGCAGCCAATGAGCCACAGCTGCAAGCCTGAAACAATCTGTGTGGTAGTTAGGGTGAAGGAAGTTGTACATTATGCAAATATACAAAGCTGTGCAACAGCTCTTCATGTGGCTTTTTATAGGGACAAATCTAGGGGAATGAAAGAAGCTGCACCATCTCCTAGGTCAGCCCCGTATACGCGACTGTTTGGCAAGTCCTGTTCCTCTGCCATGCTCAGCCCAAGGGCAGAGGAGGTGGATGGCAGAATTCTGGGAGCATGGGGCATGTTCTGCTTCTCTGAGTCCTTTAAATCTTTGCTAGTTCTATCAGTTTTAGTGGAAACTGCTGTTCTACCATTGAAGGAAAGTGAAGATCTACTGATCTGCTTGCAAATGCACAGAGGAAAGCAGCTCTTGGTGCTCTTTCCCTCAAAGCTTTTGACAATGCTAACAGACAATCAGCTCCCTTTTCCAGCTTTCATTCCAGGCCTGCTAAACCCATGAGTGTCCCAACAAGTTTAGATACAAAACAGAAGCAATCATCTCTCCTGTCTTTATCTTGCATTTTGACGACTCTTGGATCTCTTAACATCAACTACAAACTATCATAGTTCTCTATTAGTGAACAACATTTAGAAGAAGCTGATTTGAACATGTCTTCTGTCCTGAACTATAAATATTTCAGTATTCCAACATCAAAAATATTCTATTAATTCAGTAAGGTGCTGTCAGGCCCTTCCTAGGCACTGAAACGCTGGATAGTGCTTATGCCTCTTTGAGCTATGGCTGCTCCCAGACCTTACTGAAGACAATAACTCTGCTAAGGATTGTCCTTCCAGCTTTGGAGAAGGGAGTAATTGCACAACCCCCCTGGACATCAATACTACAAATAACAGGAAGCCACAACCCCAGGCCACCTGCAAAATGATTCAAACTTTGCATATGGGTAAACAGGGTTCCCAAGAGTAACAGCAGACACAAGGGTGATGTCCAGGGACTGTTTGGTTTTTACACTGTAAGTACAACTGCAAAACTACAGAAACAGGAATGGGCAAGGGGCCTGGGGCTGAAGCCATGGCATTCCCTTCCCAGGAAACTCTTGTTCCATTGGTCTGCAGAGCTGTGCTCTGCTCAATACCGTCGCATAGCTTCCATACAAGAGCAAGAAAACAAATTTCACTTTGCTGGCTGACCTGCAGGTCTGCCTATCTTCTGAGGACACAGCAAATGTGGCTTTGATCTCCTCCACTGTTTAGAGAGAAAGTCCCTGGGTGTGTTTGAACGGTGCAGAGAAAAAGATTTGTACGAGGGGATTCTAAAATGTAAACATCCTGTAATTTCTTAATGATACCCAATGAGCTCTCGAGACACTAGATACAAAATGAGATTTCTAGGGAAAGCATTTTTCCTTGATTTACAGACAGAATTTTACTGGCTTGGGAAATGTAGCACAGTGAAAAGATTGCAAGGTGACTCGATTTCTTCCAGCAAAAAAGAAAAATCAAATTTCTCCAACAGCAAGTTTCTCGAACATTCTGTTAGGAGCTCAATATCTGAAATTATTCTGCAAGAACCTCACTTATTCAAAGGACAATAATATTAATTTCAAAAGATACACATGAAGTTCAAAATTAAACTTTCTATACATGGTAACTGTATAGAAAGCAAAGCTCATCTACTATACATGGCAGGAAACTGGTTTTTGTGCCACAGTGCCCAGGATGGAAATAATAGGCTTAAAGAGCAGTAAAAAGACAGGATGCTAGGGAAAACTAGAATAAATCACTTGGATAAGTAATGCAGCCATCACTGAAAGGCATTTTTAAGAATAAGGTAGACAAATTTGTCAGGGTACGAGCAAACTTGAGCCAAACTTAGGTATTGGAAGAGGTTAAAGAGTTTTTCAGGGATATTTGCCTAGGAAGCTTTAAGGACTGAGTAAAACCTGCTTAGTTTGTAGAAGGGATACTTAGAAACACACTGGTGTCAGGTGGCAGGTATGTAATGCCAGACAGACCCCCAGGATGGTGACTTGGGGAACTCTGTTTATCTCACTGGACTCCTTTCACCAATCTGTGACCACAAAGACATGAGCTTTCTGGATCATTCATTATTTCTCTGAAAAACATGCAGTCTTACCTTTCCTACAAAGGCAACACAGTCCTCAGCTCTACAGTCCATGGCTGCCTGGAGGAATGGTCCAGGCCTGAGGAAGGGTATTTACCCCCTAGAGCCCAGGGCAGGCCCATGCTGGGCCCCGGCCGTGCCCCGGTCCCTGTGCTGTGGTGGCAGACGGACACGCTGGGCTGGCTGGCTCACCGAGTGTGGGGCTGGGCAGGCCCTGCCGCCCGGCACCCCGCAGCTACCAAACCAGAGCCCTCACTCTGGCTGTAGCTGATACAGAGAAAAGAGAGTTTTTAAAAATGCAATAGCAATTGTGAGAATCAAGTATTAAAGGCATTGATATAAGGACACTCTCTAACCACACCGGCTCCAAATTTTGAGGCTCCCCTGTCTGATACACT
The DNA here is from genome assembly GCF_037042795.1 of Molothrus aeneus. Taxonomy (NCBI): domain Eukaryota; kingdom Metazoa; phylum Chordata; class Aves; order Passeriformes; family Icteridae; genus Molothrus; species Molothrus aeneus. The sequence goes on along the minus strand of NC_089652.1, from coordinate 19,000,258 downwards.
GCCCAGGTCCCTACCCCACCAGGCCAGGTTCTCCAGTCTCCCTTCCCAATGCAATATCCCACTTCTGGAGAAGTGCACCAAGTTCTCAGCGCTCTCTGAAGAATAATAAAAGACCAAAAGACACTTCTCACCTTGCGGCCAACTCAACTCCGTTGCCGAACCGCTCCTCCCACACGACACGGCTGCGGGGGCGGTGCTGCGCCCGCCCGGCCGCGGCCCCGCGGGCCGCAGCTCCTCTGCCTCACAGCTCCAGCTCCAGCCCCAGCCTCCAGCCCCAGCTCCATCCCCTGCCCCAGCTCCCGCCCCAGCCGGAATTCAGGGCACGGCTGAAGCAGCAACGCTGCTGGGGACCTGCATCCCCGCCCCAGGCTGGATGTGCCGTGTCCTGGTGTCCTGCCGGGCCGGGCTGGTGGCCCCGCCTCCGACCTGTGGTTTTCCTACAATACGGAAGACATCAAAGCTGGAGCAGGAACAAGCAGGATGCTTTAAATTCCAAAACGTGCTTTCCTTTTCGGAGCTGCTGATTTTAAAACACGCAGGTGTTTTAAAACCTGCTCAGGTGGCAGCGGCGTGGAGCTCCCCAGGCCATGCTGTTCCGGTGCCCGCACTGCCACCATCCATTTCTCGACTTCCCGCGAGCGTCAAAAGCACTTTCCAAAAAGTCAAAATATTGACCAGCCTTCACAAAATAAAAACACTATTTCCCCTATCCAACGAATTTTCATGTGGTAAAACCATCAATTCTATTTCAGTTACCAACATGCAGAATAAGAAGGAATGAATTCTATTGTGAACTTACAGCTATAGCACATTTTCCTTGAACTCTGCACTCAGACTTGTGCTGTAGAGAGTGGAAAGGATGGAGTCTCAGTATTCTGTTTGAGTCTAATTTTCTAATAATTCTATGAGCTAATGTTATCCCACAGCTCAATATTTTAAAAAGAATACTGAAATACTTACAAGTTGTTACTGTGCAGTCCATTCAATCAAATGAAGTTTTGGTTACCTCATCATGACAGATGTTTTAAGTTTCATGAATCTTCCACTTTCACCTCCAATGCTACTTAAATTAATTATTGCATTATTGGCCTTTTGTTTGTAATTAAGAAGAGTTTGCTTTAAATATTTTTGTGCTCACTGATATGGTTATGTGATTTACCCTATGCTGAAATGTTAAAGCACACAATGAAAACCTTGAAATTTCAACTGCCTGTTGTTTATTACTGTTTTGGCTACATTCTCTACAATTTCAGCAGCATTTTAAAGAGACAGTTAACATTTCTTTATATACAATGAAAACAAAATGGCTTGCAACATCAGAAACAAGAGCAACAGTTTAACTGTACAATACTAAATGAAAACCTGTGGTAATACAGCCTCCTCTTTCTGCAACATGGACAAAATTACATATAGGTATTCAGCATCAAGAATGGGATAGTAAAAAGAATAGTGAACAGGAGAGAGATACACTGTTCTGAAAAATAAGTTTCTACCATACAAGGCAGTTAGAAAATGTTTCACATTTTAAAATATCTGTACAAGCCACAAGAAACATTTCCTTGTTGATAGGAACTTCCAGAAATAGAGAATAACCATGAGCAACTTCTACACCTATTATTGATGCGCTCTGCGGGACGAGAACGCAGCGAACGGACTGAAGGAACTGTACTGTAAATTGCCAACACAGATCTGCTGTACATGCCTTGATTGATAACGATTGCCTGTGCTCCATCTCTCGTACAGTTGACTCGCACCTGAAGGAGGTCATTTGACTCTTGTAAAAGTAAAAGCAACGTCATTTAGCAGCAATTAAAAGCGCCTTGAGGGAGACTTAAAAAAAATACAATATCCAATTAGAAAAAGCCATACTTTAAACATTTGTACAGGAATAAGTTGCTGAAATTTAACTGAAAATGTGACATCTGTACAACAATTTACAGTAGAGCTAGAAGGGAATTTATCATTATTCCTGCATAGAACATTATACATGACCTGTTTGCATTTGGTTTCATACTGTTGCTTGCTTTTATTAGAAGCCTGAAAGGTTTCACAAGTTTCAATACCACAGCAAGTATAGTATTTAAAAAAAACCGAATGGATTTCAAAATTAGCAATCTATTTGAGAAGTAAGTACCAGGAATTCCATATCACCCTTCCAATCTAAATTCAGTGGAACACCACAACATTTTTGGAGGTACAAGCCTGAGTAGCCAAATAAAATACTCTAATTTTATTTGAAAAATCTGATGCTGAACATTATCTTTCACCATCTCACATTCCTTACTTTGGTTTTGAAAGATCAATGTCTTTGAAAGATGGCAGCTCATTTACTTCATAACCAGGCACAAAATTTTTCCTGTGTTTTTAAATTTGCTCACTACCCTTTTTTATTTAAATAATGAAAAACTACCCTTCATGTTAGAACTTTCCAGTATCCACCAAATGTACTTTAAAGTATTAAAAAGATTATTTACAATGTTCCCCAGAAAAAAACTAAAAACCTTTTCTTCAGTCTTAAACACAGTATACCTGTTAGTTTGTAACAGGAAGTGTCATCCTTCAATGTTTAACGGTGTTTCTCAGAAGGGCACATTTATTCACAGTCCATGATCCACTCCAATCATACAAATGACACTATGTAGGAGGACTTCAGTCTGAAAACACAGTTATCAAACTTGTCCTGTGTAAAAGCACTCAAATGCTTTCAAGCTCAAGTCTGCATCTGAAAACTAAACAAAGGTATCATCCCATTCCTCAGCTGGAGAAATTTCAGTACGAAATAATGCTTGAAGTAGGTGGTGTAGGGGATGCTGCTAGGCCAGTCATATGCAAGTTTCCTGAAGAATTTGATCTCCTCATATGAGGGAGAAGATAAGGATCATTAGCCAGCTGGTGGACATCAAATCTGTCCTCTTTTCGATATGCTAAACAGCGTCTGATAAAGGCCTAGAAAAGAAATGTAGAAAGTTACAGTAACATTCCAAATACTTATATTTGCTTTCAGGCAAATAGGCAAGTCCTCCTGGATAAACTAGCTTCTAAACAAGTTCTTTTTCTTAAATAATTCAATTCAAATGACCATGTAACATTTTGTTGCTGAGCCCACTGAAGAAATGCAACATCATGGCAGAAAGAAAAAATGTGGCTTCAAATAATCACACTTCAAATACTTATTTCCATGTTTAGGAACTATAATTACAAGTAAAACATTAGCACCTCACCCAATTAGATTTTTGCATGTTTTATGTGAACAGATGAATAAAAACCAGGAGCAAGTGTCAGAGGATTGAAAAAGGAGACCTTTCTACTTTCTCCAATGAGCTTCTAAAACCATTGAGTGGGGAAGAATAGGTGGATGATGCAGAGATAGAATTTCAATGCTTTAGCTGAATTTTGAAAACAAGCATTTCCACATGTGCCATGACAGGGTAGAGCAAAACATGAAGCTGACATTGATGGTTGCCATGCTCAATAGGCATTATGTAAAGAATATTTAGGAAACCACTACCTTGCTGAAACTCTCTTCCCATGAAAAACTCAATCACACCTGCTTAAAATTAACTAATCAATTGAAAAACTCTGTAGCTAAATTCACTATGTCATCCCTACATCTAGGTCCATATGACCTATGCCAATTTTACGCTGAAAGTTTCTGTCAAGTTTTATGTCTAGCACACACAGAACATTTGGTCTCCTGAGAGCCTGGGCTTCAACATTTAATGATAGAAAATCCTTATTATTGCTACAGAACTGATTAGCACATCATTACTTAATTTAGAACTTAATTTAAAAGAATTACATATGTCTTCTTTGATAAATCTGTTCAGCTGTTTGTTCTTTGCTCCAATTAAAATCTGGAGATTAAAGGAGAAAATCTGTGATACAAGTTCCAAAGAATCATACTAGAATTTACTTTTAACATTTGCATATCCAGCATGGACAAGGTACAATATAAAAATTATGCACATCTGCTAGTAGATATTCACATGTTCTTGGATATTACAGATTTTAATCAAATTCTTCACAGTAAATCCTTCAAAACAAATGAACTGTAAACAGTTATTCTCAAGATCCTCAGAGTAACAGTTTGTGTCTGAAATGTTTTTAAAATACTTCACAGTTTTGTGCCACTGCAGCCACACTAGTGTGAAGCAAAGGACACCACTGCACAAAACAGGAAACAGTGAGGAGGATCAAAGGACAGTTACAGTCTGAAAACTAACTAACAATGTCATTTGAGGTTCCATATTTATTTAATCTCCGTGTTTTCCAAATCAGAATTTCAGTTTACAAGCTGTTCTTTTCCAACTGCCAGGCCTATAAATCTGAAAAACAATTTGGATTCTATACAGTCATTGTAAACGGTCTACATTAAGAAGTTAGTCTGAAATTGTTTTATAGCATTTCCACCAGAGAATAATTTCTCCCTCTCTCTCACAGCTATCATGACAATGGTTAATATGAGTGGAGAATACTAGAAGTTTATTTCAGTCGTTCAAACAAACAGACCATGCAAATACATAGAGAATGCAAAAAGTTGCCAATTCTCCATGCTGAACTGCCTACTCCTTCCTAACATCCTCTGTATAAAAACTATTCATGACAAAGAAAGGCAAAGTTAAAAGACACAGATATAAACTCTTACTACGTAAAGGTATCAGGAACATGATGTGTGTTTGTCAATTGCATTCAAGGGATAGTTTTCTCAAATGCCAGTGAAAAACCAACAGCAAACAAAAACCCCAATTCTAACTACAATTCTTCAACCAGTTTTTCATAACTTTAACTGCAACTCTCTCACTAACACTACTTTTAGAAAATATAATTAACAGAAATATACCACCACTTGTAACAGCAAGTTTATGTATCCAAAAGACTTATTTTGTTGTGAAGCTACTGCCTCTAGAAATATATTTCTTTTCCTTTTAATCTTTAGAAGCTGAATCTTAACATTCCTAAATTTTTGGTGTGTCCCAAATCTAAATATGTTTAATTAGTTGCTGAAACTTGAATAAGCATTCTACTATCTTGGCATTTTTTTCTCAAAGAGCATATCTATTGCATCTGGTCATGAATATATCTTTCAAAAATTGGGAGAGTTTTGACAAGCAAGTAACATATAATATTTTCTTCCACTTTCACAGAATTGGATTTGTGTTACAGATGCTCACATCAGTGATCATGTGGGAAACCACCTCAATCTGTTTCTGAATAGCCAGTCTGTGTAGAGGAATTGACACCTTTGTGGCAGAGAACTATTTTGGCAGTCTTATTTCCTGAATCAGCATCAAATTATCTTCTAGATTCCTAATCTCAAAAATTCATGTTTCTAAACTCAGATATAAGTTAATACCCACACACTATGACCTTTCAAAGGGAAGAGTATTAGAGGTCATATCCTTTAGGCACCTGATAGTCAAATACTTCTTCTAGCTGCAGGGAATAAAATCCCCTATTTCCAGAAAGAGTTGCTACTGTTAGCAGCAGCATTTCACAAGAACTTCTAGTAAGACAGCCTGAATGAGACACATAAGGTCCTCTGAGAAAAAGTAAAGCAGACCATTTTTGAGGTGGCCTACTTAAAAACCACTTGCAAATTTCTGGAATATATATATATAGTTTTGCTTTGAAGTACATGATTTTGAGAAGTCCCAGAATAAGACTGCTTAAATAAAAACATCCACATCCTAGCTTCTCAAGTACGTTTTTCTACATAGTTATTATGTCCTACAGCATTCTTGGGTTAACAACAATTTTACAGCTGAATCTTTCAAGATGAATGTTTCACTCAGAGATTATAGTAAAAGTTACCTTGGCTTCATTGCTTACAACAGGTTTGACAGGGAATTGAACTTCTGTGGCTTTTAATATTGTATTTTCTTGTAGGATATCTTGCTGTGATTGATTGTGGCCAAATGGCTGCAAAACAAGCACATGTGAATTTTTTTTCAGGAGATTTATCCAATTACTTTGATTTCATAAATATTTATCCTATAGTAAGTTGTTGCAGTATACAAACTGCCAACTATTCTGCAAATAAAAAAGTTACAGGCAAGATTTTCTAATATTTTGCAAAATCAGTGTACACTGCCAAAAAGTAACACAAATCATTTTCCATGTAGATTCATGTCTTTACAGTCTAGTGAGAATAGGCACCTACACTAAAACTCTTTAGATTTTCTAAAGCTTTCCTTACCTTTCTACCATAAAGGCATTGGAAAAAGATTACTCCAACTGACCACACATCAACCTTATTAGAAATCTTTGGTGGCTCTTTGCCAACTACAAAACACTCTGGAGGCAAGTACCTGGAAAACAAAACAGGCATTTCAGTCTGTAAGTATGGCATCACTAGAACATGCTCAATTATCCAACTGTGCAAACACCTCACCTACACATCTCTGAGCTTCTGACAATCGTACAGCTGCCCTACAATCTGCATTCCAACACCCAGCAACCCACCAAAACTGATATTACAGTTTCTATACAGTTAGCCAGATAGAGGGGTCTATTTAACACAAGCAAAAATGCAAACATTTTTTACCTAAACTGCCAATTATAATTTCTTTTTAAATTGGGACCCCAGGTTAAATATGAAGCCATCTATCAAAGCAAGAAAAGATGAAAGCCAAATAAGGCGTTTTAGCAAGACCTGGTTAGGAACAAAGAAAATGCAGATATGGCATAAAGATCCTTTAACCAAGTTTTTAGTAAAAATGGTAACTTTACCCAGAGATGTGTATGATAGACAAAGGTGATTGTTATTTCTGTCCCTGTATTTTGCAGAAAGAGAACTTTACTTAATGAAAGTTGAGGAAGTTCCCATGCCATTCCTGAATTACAGAATAACTGATGAAATGGAACTTCCTTTAAAAAACAAACAAAACCTTCCATATATATTAATTTAAGGGCAGTCAAGTATTACTGACCGTAATATTTAAAATTGAAAAATGCAAAACAACTATTATGGCAACTACAGAACAGGCACTCTGCTGTCAACAACATATAAGACTTAAGGAGAAACTTTGAAGAAATATTTGTAGAAATAGAAATAAGCAGAAAAAGGGAGATAAAAAATGCAACAATTTTGAACAGCATCACAAACTCTCTTCTGGAATACTTGTTTACAATTCTGATTACAACAATCAAGACAAATGATCTTAAAGTGATACAAATGCAATGAATGTTACTAAAATGATCTGAAGAATGGATAGCCCATAGTTCAGAGGGAAAAAAAAAGTGAAGGCTACAAAACCACCAAGGTGCAAGTATACTAGGAGGGGGCCACAACCTACTTGAGGGAGGACAGTGTTAGCACAGGAACAAACAAGTATAAACTGGCCACAAATATACACAGCCTGCAAATTAGATTAGATTTCTAATGATCAGAGAACTGAGGTTGCAGAAGACATTTCAAATCAGATTACTGGGGACAAAACACTAACTAAATTTAATATAAACATCTAGAAGTTTACCAAGAGATTACATAACCTAACTGCCTGGGAAGGCAGGTAACTGAGCCCAGTGACTGAGGAAATCCCTCCCAGGGCTATACTGCAGACAGTTTGTGCAATGTACTCTGAACAGATTCATTCCCAAGCTCAAACTCACTCTAAGTTTTTCCCTGCCTAATGAAGATTTTGGGCTCAGAGAAAGCATGAATTAGAAATGCAGAGACTCATCATGAATCTATAATGATTACAGATCTTTTTTTACTTCTAAGTTTCCAGCACCACTAGTGCCTGAGGCATTCTAGATGAAATCCAAAAGCCAAAATTTTTCTGATATATATTCCTAAAATAAAACATTTAAACTGGTGTTTAAATGGGTAAAGTATTAAAAAGAGTAGCAAAAGCCTAACACTTCTAAAATGCTTCAACTGGAGTAATCATTTTCTCACAGCATGTGCACAGTGGCATTTGAGGAAGAGTATGTGTTTCCTTCACTAAAAACTCTGAAGGAAAAGGCAAAAACTTTATTACATCCAACCCCTGAATATGGGAAGAGGTGCAAAGCAAATGGGAATGACACTGGCTTCTCTGTAGAGCAAATGACTTGTAACAACCTGCCCAGTAAAGGATTTCTAATCCACCCACTGACACAGCCAGCACATACCCAGGCTGAAAGAGCTACTCTGCCATGAAGAATCTGCATCTTTAGAGAGTCTAAAACCAGATTTTCTGTAAGCAATGACATGCTTATTGTCATACCTATGCTTTGGCAGCTGTAAAACTCCAGTGTTTTGGATGAGCATGCAAGTACACAAAAAATAAATCACAGCTGCTGGGCTGTCATTAATGTTTAGGAAGGAAGAGTGAATACTCTTTCGTCCTAAGGACATTACCTGTTGGCAATACCTGTTCTACAATTTCCAAGTATTAAGCACCCACACTTAATCATCGAATGTCTCTGTCAAATATCTTCAACCACCAGCAGCCAAAGAAATAATACCTGCCTCTTCAGAGGTTACCATGTTTCTAAATCACAGTGATCATCTCCACATTTATTTATACATATTTACTTATAAATAAATAACACACACACACTCTTATTTTACTTTTTAAGTTAGACTCTTCTAATATTTGGGAATATCAACATCACAGTACTGCACAAACACCTCTGTCTGCCATCCATGTTAATATTTTTAGTCCTAGTTGTCTCTCCAAATTGGCTTTGTAAGACTACATTTATAAAATCTGAACAATGATCCAGAGTCTAAACAGCAAAATCAAACCAGGGCTTACCAGTAAGTTCCTGCTCCCTGTGAAGTTAAATCCATTCCATCCACTCCATAGCTATCATCATCCATTATTTTGGACAGACCAAAATCAGTAATTTTTATTTCTCCACATGCTGTTCCATCTACAAGAAGGATATTACCTATTCAGGGGGAAAAGAAAAATGACTTCAAAAAAAGCTAACAGAATGCTTTATTTTCAAAACCAGGTTCAATTTTCAAGAGCATCTAACTTCATGAGAGTAAGTGACAATTTTACAGAATCAAAGACTCAGAACCACAAAACAGCCTGGGTTAAAAGGCACCCATGACCAAACCCACAGTCTTGGTGTTATTAGCACCATGCTTGAACCAACTGAGGCACATTTACATAATCTTTACATCCTCAAGTCTAGAGTAACTCGACTATGATAAATTTCTGTGCAATTTCAGCAACTCTCCAGGTTACCATGATGATCTGAAATGGCTCTCTCATCTGGGAGCTGGTTGGTCAGCAAAGAAACACCAAAATGGAGTGAGGAAATATCAGAATGCAGCCACGTACCAGTTACAAATAAGCCTCACCATTTTTCTGCCAGAAGAACCCTACACTACAGTTTTCACGGTTTGCACATGCCACAAAATTGTGCCAAGAAATTGCTGCAATCCTACAGCAAAATCTTACTCCATGTGTTAAAGTTGTACAATAATTCTTGATATAAAAATTATTTGATGAAGTTCCTCTGAGAACAAAAAATAATGAGACAAAGAATTCATTCTGTACAATTTCATAAGACAAAATAAACCTGTGTGAGCAGTTTATTACAGAACAGAAAGTAAACAGCCTGGCACTAAGAATTACTTTACAAACCCCAAACTTGGAAGTGTAACAGATTAAAGCACATGAAGAATATAAGCATCATTCATGCAAGATGGTGAAACAAAGACAATGGAATCAAGACAAATATTGTTTATAAATATATTTATTATTCATTGTAAAGAAAACTGTCTGTAAAGCCTTACTTTGGAATGGTTATGCTGGGATCCTGAAAGTGACTGATTACATATTTACAAGTTTAAAAAAAACATATGAGAAAAATTAATTACACATCAGCATCCCACAATTACCAGACAGGATTGAGCCTACTTGATCTTATGATCTAATGATCTTATCTGTTTATACTGCTAGCTACCAATGCATGTATCTATTAGCTGTATGATTTTTTTCCTACAAATTCAAATCAAAATAATGCAAAGTAGAAAAGTTGTAACAAACATTTTTCACAGAAAAGGCAGGTGATTCTGGCAATGAAATTCTGAAGAAAAGTGCATACTTTTTCCAGTTGTTTGCAATAACCCTGACACACAGAAGATAACTCTGGCATTTTCAGGCATCAGTTACAAACAAAATAAAGGATAAAAATTAAATTACATTTTCAATCATAACATTTCTCACTTACCTGGTTTAAGATCATAGTGTATAATAGGGGGCTTGATCTCATTGAGATACCGTAGTGCATTTACTATTTGCATTACAATGGACCTAGCTTCTTTCTCTGACATCAATTTATGTTGCTTGAGATAGAAATCCAAGTCATTGCCTTCACAGTATTCTAAAACCGTGCAAAACCTAGGGTAGAATTTAGAGACACAAAATGAAAGAATGTATCATACTGCACAATCAGAAACAGACATGACAACCTAGTTTCATTCTGACAAGTTTAAGAATGGCTGCCTGAATATTAAAATACATGAATGAAATTGTTCATAGAACACATGGTGTAACTATTAGCTCATGAAAATTCATGTAAATCAGAACATTCATACTAAAAGAGAAAATGCATCCATATGGATGAGAAATTAAGAAAAACCTCTTTATTTATAGTAGACACATTTCTCAAAATCAAAATGCCTTAACTATCCCTTAAGATGTCACAATTTCATGCAAAGAGGTGCAGCCCAGTCACCAGGAGCTATGCCTAGGCTAGTAATGCTCCTGATGCCATTTAGTCTTGGAAAATTGTCCAAGGTATGGCAGCCTTTTGACGCCAGTCAGGTGTTGCAAAGCACTCTCTTCTCATCACCTTACAGAAAGCCTGCAATATTTAGCAGATAAAATTCTGAAACTAGTATGGGGTTTTTTAAAATGTTTTGGCTGAAAGCAAGAACATATGTTATTTTTGTTCAAATACTCTTCATTTCTGTTTATCTAATATACAGCACTAAAATCCCTGCCAAGTTCTACTTACGTATCTGTATCCAGGGAGAAGTAGTCATACAGTTTAACTATTCGGGGGTGATCCAGTTCTTTGTGTATTCTATACTCTCTGCAGGCATGTCTAAAAGAAGATGGATACATTAGCCTTCAACAATCAACAAAATGCTATTAAGCTTAGCATATGAAGTGTAAGTAATTAGTATTTACTTGTGGTAGTTTTCTTTCTTTTCATCCCTCCAGCTTTTGTTAAGCTGGTGAATCTTCACAGCAGCATATCTTTGTTCATAAAGATCAAAAGCCTAAAAAAAGAAATGCATGAATATGGCAAAGTTATAACCAAAGGTGATAAAAATAACACCCAGTAAAGTGAGGAAAAAACATGGCATGTAATTCACAAATCTATTGACAAGGCTACTGTCATGCTACCTCTCCTCCACAGGTTAATTGAAGCCTGATCAACCCATTACAGTCTTTCCACTTAGATCCCATTTTGTCCCCCCCAAATTAAATGTATATAGCTCAAAAATTATATTTATCAGACTCAACAAACCCTACCTTGTACACTTCACTGAAGCCACCTCGGCCAAGTAAATGGAGTAACAAATACCGTTCATTCAATGTGGGGTGATCTTTAAATCTTGAAAGAAAAAAAAAGGTTTTATTTTGTTTAAGGTAAACCATTGCATCTAAAATGCAAATTTCTTAGTATTACTCATCAAATAAAGTTTTCTTTTTAGAAACAACATATAATATGCTGGGCAATATTACACCACAAGAAATCTTATGACACAATTGTACAACATGACCAATACCTTTTGACTATTTAGTTTACACATACTAATACAACAACATCATCAAAACAATCAATCCTGGCAAACATTTTGTTATTTTTCTCAATTTTTTTTGAAGATAAGAAAAGCTTGCTTAAATTTAAACATGTGATACATGGGTCTCTCTTTCGTGTGCCAAATTTTAGAGAAGACTCACGTTTCAACTTTCTGAAACAGACAACAAGGACATTCTTCCAATTTCACACAAAACATGATTAGATATGTATATTACTGCCTTTTAAAAAATTGGTTTTATAAAACAAATCAGAAGCAGCAATATGGGGAAAACACATGAAAAAATTGACTATCTGCTCACACTTAAGCAAAAGCAAAATGAAAACACTTCTTCCAAATATAAAATGATACTGCCAGACCAAGAAAAAGGACCATACTCTCTCTCCTAAAATATATAGAAGACAAAATACATTCTTCCATCCAATCAGAGGGAAGGGATCTGAATATTCATAACATTCTAAGTACAGCAATGAGACAAGCCAAGAATCTAAGGCAAGCTGCCAGCTATATTCCATAGAAAACTTTAAAGAAGAATTTAGGGCCAGTCTGCCAATAGCTCCTCCTATCCTTCCGTATTCTCTACAGTTTTAGAAGTATGGTCATAGGTAGTTGAGTATTTGAGAGAAGATGTTCGTGCCTACTGTGCCCCTTTCAGAAATAAAACTTTCCTTTTTATTGACTAGAAAGATACATACTTCAATGCTAAATATTTTTTAAGGAAACCATAAACAGTAAATAACGTATTCAGTGTAGAAGAAAAACTAATTTAGAAGCAGCATCATTAGGCACTTGATGTCATGTGACCAGTAGCCCAATTCTGTTTTAATGGTCTTTCTATCAGATGTGTACCTCCAGTAGGCCAATCTTGTGAATCTTACCACCTTCCTTTCCACTGCTTGTGCTACTCTCTGTGGCTCTCCATGGCTCAGAACCTGCACCCCAACATCATGTGGGCTCCAGAGCCAGACAGGGCAGCCCTAACCTGCACTCTCAACTTGTCCCATCATTCCGGGGCAGCCCTAACCTGCACTCTCAACTTGTCCCATTATTCCAGGGCAGCCCTAACCTGCACTCTCAACTTGTCCCATCATTCCAGGGCAGCCCTAACCTGCACTCTCAACTTGTCCCATCATTCCAGGGCAGTTGCAGACATACAGGCTCACCACCCAAGGGTAGGTGGACTTGTTGCTAGAACAGGAAGAAAATGGGCTTAGCTTTACAGCACAGCTGGAAGTGGGAATCCCAACAGGATTTGAGCCAGAACCCAGCAGTTGCTTTGCTGAGAACTCTCTCCCTTACCAAATAGCCACATCACCAAGACATGTTAGGAAAGACAGCAGGGGCTACAGACCTAAATTATTTCTCCATTGCTTCTCTCTTCTACATGAGGACTACAAGCTGTGGCTTGGCCACTTGGTAAATACTTGTCCAAACTCCCACAAAAACATGAACAAACAGTTTAAAGCTTTCCATTCTGTACCATAAAATGGGTTAGCAGATGATGAGCAGTGAAGCTGCACCATGGACTGAAGCTTGTCCATGTCCTGTAACTGTTTTCAATTGTGACTGTAATTTGGACATTCTCTGCCCCACATATGCAGTATTTTCAGTCAAAGCCTGTCAATTTTCTTGCCATTTATTCCTTATTGCTGAAGGATCCTTTTTTAAAAAAACCTAAACTTGTTCTAATGCAAACACTGAAGATTTATAAAGGTTGTCATTTAACCTGCTTGTTTATTTGTTGTAGGACATTTATTTTAAAATAGTATTGTATACTTTTATTTTAAAATATGGATTTTTAAAAAAAGAAAATACTCTGCCATTAAGATGTAAGTATCAACACCATTATTCTTCATATCCAAAATACAGAACAGTTTAGCTATCAATTAGCACTAAAGGCACATGGTAACAAATAATTTCTGAATTACTGCATGGTAGGTACCATCAGAACAGTGAGGAACACTTTCACACCTTTTTCTTTTAATATTTAAAAGCCTTAGTGTGTGCACAATTCTATTGTGTCTAAAAAGTAAAAAATAAAGACTGAAGGCTTAATGCTACTGTTTCATAAATATTTCCTAGTGCAGAAAGAGAAGTCCAGTCCCATCATGTCCTTCCCCCTGGCTCATTCCACCCTTGCACTGCCCTCTCTTCTCATGGCAGCATAAGTATTTTTGCAACTGGGCAAAGATCTAGACCAGGAAATTGATCCTGGATTAAAATTAATCCAGAAAAATAAAGCACAGGAGCTGGTTTTAATTTGGATTGATTTCCAGCATTGGTTCAGTACAGAAATGCCACTGCAAGCATGTGAAAGAAAACAGGGCTAAGTAGCCAGAGAGAGGCAGAACCAGTTCCTTTCAAGCAACAGTGCCAGCTGAAAGTGTTGGTGAAACTGTGTCTGGATTTGTCATGATGGAAAACAGACTTAATGAAGTGATGTAATTATTTCTTTCAAAACTACACAGTAACAGTTCATATTATGTAGCAATTTAACATTGTGATACACTGCCATTCAAGGTGAAATACAAAGTAACAACATAATATGGCTTTTTCCTGCTAGGTACCTATACCTAGTAGGAGTTAAAGCACAGAGCCGTAAACACAAAACTAACTTTAAGTGCAGCACAATATTGCTGCTGGTGCATCAAACCTCTTGCATTATTATCAACTAAGTGAACTGCATTAAATTATCACACAAGTGTTTTTTTTTTTTAACTTAATAGGGTCTAGGAAGTTTCAGCTCTTCACTATAAGCTGCGTAAGCATGTTTTTTTTCTTGCATATTCAACAAAAACAATGATAAATTTACTAAATTGCAAGAAATTTTAGTTAAGGTTAAATAAATTGGTGTTTAAAATACATAGATAAACTTAGAAATGCAAAAAGAAATAATGAACAAGTCTCTCTTCTATAGGTCAAATGTGGTACTAGAGAATTACTTTAAAAACAGACATGCAAAATTAAGATAGTAAAGACTCTTACTGTGAATTATCTTCATTATTTATTCTTTTCAGTTCTCTAATGTGAAGATTCCTAACTCTTTCCAAACGTTCAAGTTCTGCTTGTATTTCAGCTTCCTCCTGCAAATGAAAAGAAGAAAATATAAAAGCTCATTTACTTCCCATTTGAAAAGGGTATTTTTACCCCTGCATCAATACTAGTGGTGATGGAGGAACATTACATTACAAAACCCTGCTGAACTAGAAGAAAGCACTGCTTTTCTCTTAAAGGCAGAAAAATTCAGAAAGATAAGGCAAAAGCCTGTTTCAAGAAATTTTTCTGTTCATGAACCCACAGGTAATGGGATGTTCATGGTTTTGTTCTGCACTGCAGGGATGCTATTTCAAATGAGAGGCAGCTGGGTTTTGTACCTCAGCCAAGGAGATAAATTATCTGGGAAGCGGTCTGAAATTGATGTACAAAAAAAGAGGAAAAAACCTGAGATATGGGCAATTATAGATTCTGTACAAACCAACAGATTAAGAAAAGACATGTAAAATATTTTAACACTGAAGTGCAAATCAAGTAAAAGAATAAAAGAGCACATGATTACAGCAGAAACATTCTTAAGGTGCTGATACAAGACACCAAAACCAATCTAATTAGAAAAGTTTATTCCATTTGTATCTTATTAAAGTTGCAAACAAAGAATGAGTATTGCATAAGATTTTAAGTGCAACTTCAAAAGAAGCATGTCAGGTAGGAGCACATTCCTTAAGTAATTTCAGCACCTAATTTTATCTCATCTTTATTCTACGTATTAGGAAACAATTAAATAATTATTTATTCAGGTCATCTAAAATCATAAAGATTTCATGATGCCTAATTTGTGGAAACCTATGTATCTATACTCAAACTGAGAAACATACTCATTGAAAGATAGTGTAGACACGGTTATATTGGTTTCAGAGTTAGTGCCTCTAGAACTTGAAAATTTGAGGAAAGGGCAGACAAAATTAGTCCATATCAGAAAGCTCATAATTATGGAATTACTTCAGCTGAGAAGGAAAAAGGCCTGGCATCTGATACATATTTTTTTAGTAGCAGCACCCGTCACCACCTCTTGTTATTTTGGCACAGCCTTTTGCACAGCCACATGGTATACCAAACTGGAATACTAATCAATCTTTTCTTTAAGAAAAAAATATCAGAAGAAAGAAAAGAAAAAAAGAAACAAGCATAAAAAAATTTGCACATTTGCTTTCTGAAAGCAGCTAGATCAGTTCTCCAATCCAATTTATTCGCTGACCGTACAACCCAGTGGTGCAAAAGCAACAGGGCAACAAGCCATGGCACAAGGGGATGGAGGCACAAGTCAACAAGGTAGAGAGTAAATAATGATACAGCATTTTCATAAACCCATATCCTGAAGCAACAACTGTATTTGTATGATCTAAAATTAAATGCCCACATATCCAATGAATTGAGGAGTCTGGACTAGATGATTTCAGTGAATACCCTGAAACCATCCCCATAAGTGATGAAAAAAACTTCTCATCCCAAAACAAGACATGAGATGAACCTCCATGGAGGAAATGAAAATCAAATTCCTAATAATTTAAAAGCTGGACTAAGTAGCACTGATCTGCCAGCAGATCTGGGTGGACCATTTATTTTTCCTAACATACAGTGTCAAGAGTTGAGTTTTTTCCTGTTTATATAATGTTAAACTCCTTTTTTCTATGTTTACACACATCCTTGCAGTTCTCTGCTAAATACCCATAAATGATAGGCAGTTCCTCATAACCCAGTAGTCCTTTATAAAGAATTTCAGTCCTTCTCCCCTCACAAAAGGCCACACACTTATACACACAATTGTCTATGTTCTTCCCAAAGGCTAACAAAAAAAAATCCATCAGTTATGCCTCTTTTGGACCTTTTTGTTCATATATTATGCAATTCAGTGGTTCTCAAAATGTGGTTCATAGGCCAATGTTAGTCCAAAGAGAACTGGCTGGTTGCATTGTTTCCAGCTGTTATTTAGGACACTCAGGCTGTGAATACCTTTAAGCAAGAATAAACCAGCTTAGCTGCCTCAGGTCACTGCTATATAAAAGGAAGTGAGAAAACAAGAGCCTCTCTCCAGGACCAAAGCAACTAGCTGGAAAAGAATTTCCTGGGTAGCAGCAGGAAAAGAAAACTGGTGGTGGCAGCATGTACAGGGCACCAAAAATAAGAGCACCAGGAAAGCATCTCAAGAGTGAAAAGGAAGAGGAGCAGTCAGCAAAACAGCATATGCTGAAGGAATGAAGAAAAGAAATGTAAATAGCAAAGAGGCTCAGGGAAGAAATACAGCCATGTAAAATCAAGGTAACAAAACTGGTGTTCTTAGTTAATGACAAAATCTGTATCACACATAAAAATTATAATGTAAGAATGTATTTTTATTATTTTCTTCAGATATAGTCAAGTATGATTTGCTAAGAATAACACTTGTATTGCCCCTGGCATTTAGTCAAGGAATTTCCATCTTTTGCAAAGTACTCCAGCACTGATGCTCAAGGTGAAACCAAAATTCCAGTATTAAATGATCCTGTAACAGTTTATTTCATCTATCATTTGAAATCCCCATTAGATTTCCATAAAGTTAAAGCATAGGAAAAAAAACCTACAGAATTTCATGTGAAGCTGGAGTTTCTAAACCATTAACAATGAAGAACAATGCGGGCAGTCTACTTCACCAGTGCCAGCAAATTATATGCAGATTTCCTACTACAGATTCAAGTACCTTCCTGTCATATTCTTTAGAAACAGCTGCAGCTTTCTCAAGGGGCCCAGTTCAGTTTATTATAGTAGGATTTATAACAGGTGGCTTGTACATTTAAAGAGAACAGGACTGAAACAGACTTGCAACATTTCAAGGGGAAAACATATGACCTGTTTTGACTCAACAACTCAGGAACTACTACTCAGCACATATAAGTCCTTTACTTTCACTCTTGTTGAGGTATTTTTGTCTGCAGAAATGCTTTGCTTGAATGAGCAATAGTTTCTTCATATAATAATTATCTCACTACACAGATTTATTAGAATGATGGGGTTCAAGAAAAAGGTTTTTTCCAAAGTCAAAAACAAGAGTAAAATATCTGACTGCAGAAATAATTTAGGACCTAGAGAATAGATTTTCCATAAAAGTAGGAAAATTATATTCTCTTGTGATAGGTAATATGCTAACTGATAACAACTGAAGTACATACTGCAAAGGATGAAAATGTTATATTAATTCAGAAGTATAACGCTGTGAATTGGACCTCTTTAAAGGCCAAAAAACAAAAATAAAGAGCCCATGCATCAAACTCGGCTGGCTCACTGAGCTGTGAAACAAGAGCTCAGAAGGAAAGGGAAAGGCAGGATCAGTGGCATCATCAGTTAGCACTCTTAGAGGGATTTAAGGAACCTGGACAGTGTTACACTGGATGGACTCATTACTGCTCCCCTGTAATCCCAGTGTTTATGAAAAGTTGCATGAACAGAAACAAAAGGAAGGCCACTATTAGGCATAAAGTAATACAGCACTTTTACTATTGGATTTTTTTTCAGACAGTTCTCAATAACCCATCTCTTCATTTTAACAGTACTAATTTCTGTGGGTTTGGCCACGATTAAAGAAACATACCTTTTTGAGATGTCCTAATCGAAGCTTGAAAATTTCTTCCTGTTCATGGTACTCTGCTAGAGTCAAACTGAAAAATAAAACAATCACGTAATTATAACTTTTATATGGTGGCAAAAAAACCAATAGCAATTCTACTTAAAAACTACAGTACATCCAGTATTTTGTTATTTAGAAGTCACTAGAACTACTAGAAGTACATTTTTGAACCATCTGAACATCTTGGATTTGTCATTTCAGGTCAAAACATACCTACAGAATGCCTATATTTGGTATTCTGCAATATGAACTGCCTCTCCCATTGAACCATTTTGCTTCTTCCAGATAGCCTGTTAATTACCTAGGTGCATCTTGAATCATATCACCATCCCAGATTTTAGCTGATGCTACTCCACTGCTTGCTTCTCAACTCTAACACATTCAGAAATTAGACAAGAATGGTAACACTGGATTTCTGAGCTGTGATTTACAGACAGTAGTGCAAAACCGTACTTTTCAAGTTCATTAGCACTACATTTTGCATGATGTAGTGCATGAAACCACAAATTCAGCTTTGAATTCACACGTGACTCTCCTGCTTGTTCTCTTTGCATCTTCCTTTTCTCTGCAATTTCTGGCTACAAATAATTCAGTGGTCCCTCACTGTCTATAGACTTGTTCAGACATAAAGTCAGTTATCATGCAGAGAATCTGGACTGTTTGCATAGATTAGTAACTAAGAAACCTGAGAACCAATTGCATGCAGTATTCATCTGATGAACAAAAAAGACAAACCACCCAAAAAATAAAACCAAGAGACTAAAGTTCCAGATAAGAAACCACGCACATATGAGGAAGAGAAACAGGGGATGAGGAAGGAGAAAGAGGTGTGGTCTCCTTGAAAGGGTTCACACAAATCCCAACAAAAGAAAATAAAATTACACTTTTTATTGTTTTGCCTAGACCTAATACTTCTTGCATGATATAAAGCTTGAACTCACAGTATATGTTCTCACAAAGTCCGTATTTCTGTGGGTTCAACTATCAGCTGGGAAGATCATCATGCAAGGTGGTTAGAAGGCTATACATGCTGTTTATATTGCAAGTCTGAGGACTAGAATGTCTTGAGAATCACCAATAGTTTTCCTCAATAGAGATGAGGGACACTAATTCAGATTTCTCTTACAGCAAATGCCAACCAACCTCAACAAAATTTGCAGAAATCTAATAGACTGTGAGACTTCTTCCTCCCATTTAAAGTTCAAGTTTACCACAGTTTTCAGAATTCCAACACCTGTATTCTTATTGCATCTCAAAAGTTGTTGATAAAGGAGTGCATCTTTTTCAGATAAAATCTGGTGGTTCTGAAGCTTTCATAGAGCCCTTTCCATTCCTGTTATTATAAATACAGAATTTTGCTGCTCGTTTTCTGATTTGACCAGAACAGAAAACTGATTCAACCACATCTCAGTGAAATTATTGAGGGTTTTTTTGACCACACCATCTAAATTTTCAAGAAATTTGAAAGAGCCTCACAAGACTGCAGTTATTTCATCAGCCTTCTGGGTTTGTAACATATAGAAAACACTCAGATCAGGTGAAAAAAGCACCCATCATCACATCCTGTCAGAATCTGAGAAGCAAGCAATCGTTTCTTTTAAGACATGTCTTACAAAGTTACCCTGCATCTTTTTTTTCTTACTGGAATTCAGAGCAGTCTTGTATCACAGTCAATTGACTTCCCCAAATACTCTGAAGGCAATGGAGGGAGGAAATTTGCCTCTCTGAGAAAGGCCTCTTACTAACAGATTTTGGGACCTAACATTTATATTCTTTTCTTAGCAGAATTTCCTCTGGGTTTAGATGTATGCTACATGTTAAAAGAAGAGGCATTAAAGCAAATGTAAAATGGGCTGTCTCCACAGCTGGGAAAGCTGGCAATGTACTTGGACTTTGTACAGTCCAAGCAACAGCAAGAAACATAAGAAACAAATGCTCCAATTCCTGCTGTAATACATCTACCAGCACTATCAAAGAAATGCAGACCATGCTAGATGACCTAAAACAATATCCCCAACACTTTATCAATACTTCTACTAAAACAGCAAATTACTCTAATGTGGATTAACTTCTCAGTTAAAAAGACCAATGCCAATGTTTACAAGGTTGAATATTGTCATTCTCAGATCCTTGTCTACACTATGAATCACAGGTTTCCAGAAATACAGATACAGTAAAGTTTGTCTTTCTCAAGAAAAAGAGTGAGTATTTTAGGTGAATTTGCAAAGCTGAACCACCAGTAAAACACACTCAAAATACGAAGTTTATGACATGACCTATCAGAACTTTCAGTGAACACTGAGAGCCCTAAAACCACAGATCCCCTTAAAAACTAACATAATACAGAAAATTTGCTCCTTTTTATAAAACCTGAGGTGTCCCGGCAGCATTACAAAGTGCCCAGACTGCTCTAGCAAATATTGTCTTTCAGAGAGTCCTGAGACAGCGCTCTTGAGCACAGAGCACAACTTGGACATCATATTGAAAACATTAAGATTCAAAGTCACTCTTTCCATGTTTCTATGCCACAACCCAACAAATGATTGTTTTCCGTTGTTCTATTTCCTCACAAATCTAACTCTATTAGAAGCACAGCATGTTTCACAGCAATCTAAAACTGTCATTACTGACCACCACATTTTGGAGAAAGGCATACAAAACACAGAGCTGTACACAGATATAGTCACTTTGGATTTTGTTCATTTACTTCTGAAAAACAAACCTTTATTCTCTCATACTTGGAAACACTTTTTTTTTTAGGAGTTTATTAGTTTTTATCTAAAAATACAGTGTAGTTTGTATTAAAATAGCACACAACTAACAGCAGTAAGCCAATAACAATGTCTGTTTTCTGTAGGCCACCAACTCACTGCACAGTCTGAAAACATCCTACCAGCCTAGAGGCTGCTACCCATCAGCCCACCACTTTCTACCTGCATCCACTCACCACACCTTCTGCAGGGCAGTGGCATCCTAGAGGCACCTTTTGAAAACAGAATTACAGAATCACACCATGTCTGGGTTGGAAGGGACCTTAAAGATCATCTGGTTCCAACCCTCCTGTCATGAGCAGGGAGCACCGACATCCAAGCCATCCAAGGCACCTACAACACACCACAGTTCCCTGCAGAAGGGGTTGCTCCTTTATCACCTGAGACACACAGGTCCCATCAGACGTGGAGGGAGAAAGGCTGAGGAGCACAGGGTAGGGACATCAACCAGAAACAAGGCTGCTGCCATCTAAAGCTGCATAGGCAGGCCTGGGGCTAATCTGAGGAGCACAGGGGAAGAAGGGCAGCTTGAATTAACAAAACAGGTTGCATGAATTAATATGGAACAGTCTGGTCCTGATCGTGATCTTTTCTGCACAAAATTACTGTACAATAAACGCTATATTTTAATAATTTTAATTTAGCTGCTGTCTGCAGCCAAATAAACTCTGAAACACATGCAATAAATTCCAGCAATTCTCCAAAATGCACTGGACATACTCTGTGTATGTAGCATAATTCTCCTGTGACATAAAGGGCCACGATGTGTGCCTCTCTTACTTGTTGCTGGAAGAAAGTAGATAGCTTTCCTGGCCTGAAAGACTTGATTACCACCAATTAAAACTTGTTTTTTTTAATTAGAAAGAATAGGCCTTTCAGAGGCTTATGTTTTCACCACCAAATTTCAAAGGTTTTGACACAATATACATGCATTGACATCACCAGTCTTCTTTTCACTTCTTCCTCACAAGTGCAGATAAAACTTTCTACAATCACAATTCTTTTACTAGTGGGTACAAACAAGACAAAAATCCCAAACTAGCCATGTGTTTCTTGGTTCTCACCATGATCAAGCCTGGTATGTTTACAAGCATCTCTCTTCTCACCTCTGCCTTGCTGGAAAATCATCCTGGATACACAGGCACAGCAGTATGCAGCCATGCTCCCAAACAGCCAAATACACATCCAATCCAAGTTTTGTTGCTACAATTTCTGAAGCTCTTCCCTTTTGTTCCAAGCTTATTTTCACTCCAGTTCCCCAAATTTCTACAAGGATGAATAAACTTCAACCAAGTCAAAACCTTTCATGACGTCTTTTCACCCATTGTTTCCATGTCTGCCTTAGAAATAGACTGCCTCAGGAAAGGAGCTGTCTTTACTTGTCCAGTAAAGCCCAGACACATTGTTGGTACTTCAGCCTGAAAAAGTTCCTGAAAATATTTTTATTTGTTCCATACAGAACAGAATGCTCCTGCTATGATGCATTTCTTCAGCCACAGTCACAAACCCTGCCAGCTCCCTCAGCTACCCTCATCCAAACTGCATGCAGGGACAAGGATGCATACAGGCTACCATGGAGGAACAGGGGAGCACTTGAACAGGTGACAGGGAAGTGAATACAACTGAAATGGCTGAAGCTGCAGAAGAAGGATTCCATCATCTAAACCAAATAAAACATTGCTCCTAGAAACAGCTGTCTCGTGAAAGAAGAGCTGCTTCCATAAGGTGAGGACTTGCATTATACTCTTACAGAATCCTCTCTCATGTCTACAAAGAACTTGGAAGAGAGGTTTCAAAGAGATTTTTTTCCAGGGCTAAAAAGGCAACCTCTACCTTAAATATTTTTTTTTCTTTAAATATATTTAAATTTATTCCTTTCACATAAGACTAATAGAATTACTTTGCTCAGTAGAAAACAGAACTCACAAAATTGAAACTACTTTTTAGTTCTGGCTTAGGCCACAAAAGGGGAAGAATGATGGAAAACCAGGACACTGTTTAGACTCATGTACTCCATGTTACTTGAAGCACCAAGCCACCATTCACTCACAAGACACTGGCAAACTGGCCACTTTTATAACAATAACTTCAGAGCAAAAAGTCTGCTTTTACATTCCTATCAGAGACCACAGTAAATTCAGCTAAATTCAAAAAATGTCCTTATTAGGAATGCCTCAGGCAACATCTTCAGTCTGTTTCAAAATATTTGACACCTGTTTGCAGAAAAAGCTTCAATACTCCTGATTGTTACAAAGCTGTAGATCATTTTGTCTCATCAATACCAGAAGCTGGAGATATTTTTTTAAAGCAAACAATGCAGTGGTAAAGACACCTGTTGGTAACAAACCCTAGCAAGTCATTTGTATGTTTTAAATAAATCTGCTTGATCACTTGTATGTATGTTGTATTAATTCACTACTGGTTTAGTTCATTAATCTCAAGCAGCTCTGCATTTCCTCATGCCTCATAAAACCAGAACCTTTTCCATTTGACTATACGAATTAATATCATTACTGTCAAAGTAATGCAGAAACAGTGATAAGCAATGTAATAGGAGAGAATCACATAGAGCACATGACAAATTTACTCTAAAATGGAAGTGCATAATTAATGTCTTACCAAGATACACAAAACAATTAATTCTGTACTGAGAAGCAGAAAGGAGTCAACACATAATACTACAATACAGAGTTATAACAAATCCTAAATACAAAATCCCCTTTCAAGTAAAGGCCTAAGAGCATAATGTGGCTAAATGACTCTGTGATCTCAGGATGCACTACAGATCTCCTCAAAGATCTGAAAAAAAATGTATAAGCTTATGTTACAGGCAAGTGATCTTATATCTAGATTATCTAATGATCAAACTATGATACTTAAATGCAAAACAGTTTTGATTCAATTACTGCTTACATTTTTGCTAGCATTAGATTCAAAAGGACAATTTTGATTGTTCTCCTGATGATTCCATAACAAGCAAGCATTTTCATGTATCATTTAACATGTAACTGGTTAAGCCAGATGAAATGAAAATTTGCAGTCTTTAGTAAATTGGAAATTATTTAACACCATGTAACACCAGAAAATATTCTGAAGTTTATTACCCTACTTTAAAATTAGAACACGTTGTCTGTATTTTTTCCCCAATTTATATTTCATCGTCTCTCAAAGGAGCAATAAGATTATGGGAGTATAACCAGCCAAAAGTTAGCAAATAAAATTTCTGTAAGTTTTCAGGTATTTTCCATTACTTAAATGTTACTTTTAATAACAGGAGGAATTACATTCAAACACACAGCAATATATTTTTAACACAACAGCAATATTTACTGTACTATTCTGAAGTATTAATTATGGTCTAAGAAGAAGACAGGCACTAAGCAGTACTAAAAAGTCACAATGAGCAATGACTCTTCAGCTCTCCACCAAAACAGGAGTAATGTTAACCAAGATTTGCTTACATTGCCAGCCTTACTACTGTATTTTCATGGTATTTTTATTACAGTTAAACAAATCCACAATGTGAATTTTAAGAATGATGCATTATGCAAAACACATGCAGCTGTCTTCAAAGGGATGGTCCAAATGTATTTAGCAGATCTAACCAGAGCAATTTATATACCCTCCATCCCTGCAGGTATAAATTACTGCCTCCACATGTGAGAGGTGGCAAGTGACTATGCTCAATACAGGTAGCTTACTTCTGCAAAGTAACAGAGACTAATTTGCTACTCTTTTAAAGCCTAATTATTTACTTTTTATTTAAAAATAAACTAGGAACAGATATACTATCAGCTGCAGCATATTGGCTTAAAGGGCAGTAACTAATATCTTGAAGTAGCAATTTCATAAAATATTTAAATGAAATGTCAAGAACACATCTTCGTGTGCCTTGAATTATACCCTTTCTGGCTGAAGGAAAAAGATGTCCCCAGAAAAAAGAGAGTTCTTTAGGACTTTCAATTTTTATGTTTCAAAAAATGACAACACTGTCAATACGCGAAATGAGATCAGTAACTTCTGACAGTTGGTCTCAGGATGTAGCATTCAGAAGGAGGGAAAAGATATTTCTATTTATTTTAAGACATGTCTTCACATACTAAAGGCTGAAAAAGGATTTTTTTTGGTCAACTAGATACTGCTATATGGAAAAAAATAACCTCCAACTAAAAGAGAAGCTCTTAAACCAACATGGATACAGAAAAGTTCCATTGGTATCAGTGACATTAGAAGACTAAGAAGACAGGATAAGGAGAGTTCTAGTTCAGGATAACATAAGGAACATTGCCTATCCCCAGAATGGGCCCTTCTCTGGTGACTTTACCAAAAATAAATTGTACAACTCATAGACAGTGCAATTGTACAACAACTTCATAGACAGTGGTGCAAATTTCCCTAGCATCAGCAAGTCCTTAGTGAGAATATAGCTGCTGAATATACCGAGTGCCTTTTTATGCTGTTATTTGAATAGAACACACAGACAATATCTCAGAATTTATGTAAAAGACTGATTGAAATGTTAAACTTACAGCTGTGGTAAATTGGGTCTAACAAAGGGATCGTTTTCTGCCCCATTCACAGCTTTATTTTTCCTCTGCTTGGGTTCAGAATTGGCAGATGGTGCCTGAGAATTATTTGTAGTTGGAGGCTTTCGCTTGGCCAGGAGCTTTCTCTGCCTTTCAATGTCTTCCCTTTGTTGATTCACCCACTCTTGCTGCCTGTAAACCCCAAAAAAAGCTTTATTAAAGTTTCATCAATTAGCATTTTTTCAAGAACTATCTTTTTAACTGATAAAGCATTTAGAAATTTAAAAAAACTTACTGAACGTGTGAAAATGTTTCCTAGGAGAATGAACACCAGCGTTCTTCATGAAGTGGAAAAATTTTGCTAAAGTTATGGCACAATTTATTTTTTAAATATATGGTGGTTTCAGGGGGATTGTTTGGTTTTTGTTGTTGTTTTAAAGTTTTGTGGGGTTTTTTGTTTTGGTTGTTTTGTTTTGTTTTTGAAAGTGCTATGCATGACTTCAGCATTAGAAAAAGAAAAAAACTACCTATCTCAGCTGGTGGATATCTTATTTTATACTACCAAAAACACTCCCTTGACAGCATCAATAGAGAGCACCTGATTTTTATAGGCCAAATACTGAATTTGATCTCTTATCACAAATAAACCATCAGTTTGGTTGTATGGCAAACGATTACAGCTTTTATGCAAAACGCATCTATAGACTGATTTTAAGACTGTTTAGAAAAACAGTGTCCCAGGCAATCCCGTAATGCTAAGACTAAATACTGCCCTTCAATAACAAAACTCTTGGTGAATTTCTTCTTAAAATATATGTATTCTTCTATCTATAAATCTATCTGTACTTCCAATGAATCAGACTCATTACGAAAGAACTCCTTTGGAAGCACTGCATAATTATTTTACCACCATCTCTGAGAGTCTTGCAGAGCCCTTTTCCTTGGCCCCATCTCTGCTGAAATACCTACTATGGCAGCTCTTTTCCAGGTGGTTGCTCTCCCCCATCCACTTGCACTAAATCCCATCTGAGGCTGCCAGATTTGTCACTGCTCCTTCACAGCACTAAGGAGCTGGATGCCAGAGAAAGCTGATGCCATGAGGATGTGCAGGTAGCACCTATGTGACCAGTGAGAACTTCACAGACCTCATCTGTCCCAGTGACCACCAGGCATGCTTGGTTAGCTTCCTGAAAAATCACTGATTTACCTTTATAATTCTATCAGCTGAGTTGAATAACTATGTGCTGCTTATTTACAACATTCAGGCTTTTGTAAAGATAGTTAAAACAAAGTGGAGCCAAACCCTTTTTTAAAGAGAGACAACCTTAGCATTCCCTCACCTGATTAATGGAGTTCTACACTCTATTCTCAGTCTTCAAAAGGCAAAGCAAATACAACATATGAAAAGCTGCTTCAATCCTAGAATATTAGTAATAAAAAAGTCCACTAGAGGGAAGTAACAATTAGTGAGAACTTAAAGAACATAGCATTGACTAACTTCACAAGATTTTGAAAAGCAAAGCCATCTGTCCACTGTTCAGTAAATGAAGCACCATGACGAACTGTTGTAAAATGCCCCAGGCGTAATCTGTCTTGCATGCTCTTCTCTCTGCTTGCCAGCTTCTCCTGTGTGCTCTAAGAAAACAACAAAAAAAATTTCATATTTAGTAACACTAAAATGTTCAAAAAGACAATAAAACACTCAGGATTTTTTTTTCTCCTCCAACAGCCTTTTAAGGCAAGGATAAGAGGAGTGTCAACAAAAATATGTTGTAGTATTTACCCCATTTATTCAAATTTCTAGAGAACTCAAGCTGCAGTTGCCAGAACCAGTATTAGAGGACAATTTATGCACCAAAACCCCCCGAGTTTGGCTCTGTTTCCCTATAAAGTTTGCTGCTCTTCCTCATTAAAAAAACACTTTATTTAGAGTATAAGCATCATAGAGGATATAATTAAGATTCTATCTGTACATGTCTACTACAACAAATAACTGACTCAGATATGATAAAGAAAGCACTTCCTATACTTGGCCTGGAAATTCCTTGCCAGAGCATCTACATTAGTACTGGTACCAAGTGACCTGGGGCAGGGACCTCTGTGTGGCACTGCACTGTGGGCAGCCTTGACTGCACTCAGATATCCACTTGCAGAAATAAAGCAGATTCCCTTCTCAGAACCAGCACTGCCACCACAAGCACCCTTGGGATGTGACAACCAACTGAGTCTGCCTGCTCTCCCTCAAAGAAAGAGCACTGTGAACACCTAATGCAAGGAAACCTCTTTGATTGCTACAAATGCTTGCTTCATAACAAATGTCTATGGCCCAAAATCATACACACAAAAAGTGAGAGGTTGTCAGAATTAAGGCTGTTTTTACAAACAGAATTCCAGGCTGAAGAAGAGCTTTTCACAGGAAACATCCCTTGTGGGATTCTCAGTCAGAAGGTAAGCACTTACTATCATGCCAAACAGATCTGATGCATCTTTCCCCTGCATTCCCCTCATGCTGGAACTTAAAAAGATCTGCAATAATTTATTTATGACATGCTAGTGAGAAAACTCCTGAATCCTCCAATGGCTCGCTTTGTGCCATTGTGTATGACAGCAGGATCCAGCAGCTAGCACTAGGGAAGGCACTGGGGCTGTTTGTCTTAAATTTTTTGTACCTGTATTTCTAATAACATGATTTCCTATTAACTTTTCAAGATTTTTTTTAAAATAGGCTATTTTAAAGAAGAGGGAGAGAAACAAGGTATCCTTGTTGCCTAATAAATTGCTACTAGTTTAAATATAATTGGTGTGAAATTTTTAAAAAGTGATTCTTTCATTAATGGTAGTATGAAGGCAGTCATCTTCATTTCCTTTTTTTCCATTAATTCTGAGCTAACACAGCATTTTATCATTCTACATCAAAAATTACCATAGCCACTTAAGTGTCTCACAAAGAGATATTGTCCATCTCCTCTTCACAACAGGTTATGATCAAAAATTCTTTTATCCAGTGTAATCTTAAAATTTTTCCAGAAAATATGCCATACATTAAATTCATAACTTTAATGATTTGCTATTTTGCTTTACTTACAATGGGTAAATCCTTAAAGTAAAAGTACATTTTCCACAAAAATCTGAAAAAGGTAAATGTTTTATTTAGCTTATTCAGGTTTATAAAAATATTGCCAGATAGAGACCATGGATACAAAGTTTCAATCAAGTGACAAATGTGAAAAAGTTGAAGTGAAAATGAAGGAATCATAATGGAGTTTTACAGCAATTTCCAAGCTTTTATCATGAAGATTTTAAGAGCAGTAAACTTACCTTTTCAATTAGAAGCTTCTTGCTCATTGAAATACATTTGTTTAACCTTTCTTTGTATTTTTCAAGTAGTTTTTGTTGTTCATCTATTTGTCTTCTAAGATCACAATTAGCCTAATAAATATATACAAAAGATGAAGAGATATATTGAAACACTGTTTAAAAATCAGCTGTCACATAAAATAAATACATCTAATTTCACATGACTAAAGTAAGGATGTTTATGTTTAAGGATGTTTATACATCTATTTATCTAAATAAAAATTTCATTTCACAGATATATCCCTATCTATAGAAGGATGCCTTGATTCTTTTTTATTTCCTTTACATGGTCCTGCATTCTGTATTACAGAGCATTCAGCATAATGAGAATATACAAAAACTCTGTACCAATCTCATGTTCAGCTCTCCACTGAGGGCTGAGAAATTCAAACCGGAAAATTTAGCATCAGATCTTCATATATGATTCTCAAGTCATGTGAATCCGAACATCTCCAATTTAAAAGAAAGCAAAAATTTCACAATTATAAAAAGTTTTAATTATCTGAGTAGGAAGCTTAACAAATTCCCTGTGTTCCAATTATATTTAGCTTATTACCTTAAAAATCCCACAACAATATTATTTTGATTTAAAAAAAAAAGTTAAAGATAGTTTAGGCTTGTCTACTCCATACTGTTGAACATGTGTTAAAACAATCTACATACACAATTTCACAGTACATCATTACATGGGTTAATATTTTTATGTATTGTACATATGTATGTATACGTACAAACACTAAACAGACTACAAATTGTGAAATACAGGTTTGTTTCATATTTCATATTTCTGTATATCCCCTCTCCAGTGTTTCCTTCAAGAGCATAAACATTAAGATTTTTTTTCTGAAAACAAGTCTTAGAGTATCGTATAGTTTTCTCATTGAAAGTATTTATTCACTGCCTGTATTTTATTTCTGTCACAATCACCTCCATTCTGAAAATGCCAACAGTTTTTCCACAGATAATGCCTATTCATAATTAGAACCAAAAAAAACCAAAACCACCCGTTAGGTGAATTATAATATGAATTTAAGGAATTAACCAACTGCCTGCAAATGGCATCGGCTTTCTTTGCACCTTCAGAAGTCTAAAAACATATTTAATCATTAACAAGTTGTAGTACAGAAGCTGAAAAAAACTTATACATTACATTATGTAGACTTCTTAGATATAAGAAAAAAATTACAAAAATTAAAAACTTGTTATACCTTTTTATTTAAGTAATTCTTTTAAAATCTAAAAAATTGTCCTCATATTCGGTCTGCTGTTCTGAATAAATACCTTTACCCATGTCCAACACTTACCCTGAGTAAGTCATCTATACGACCTTCTTTCTTTTCCAAGTCTTGATTTTTATTACTTTCTAGTGCAGCTAATTTCAGCATTGTGAGATCAGTCTAGAAAGAACATTTTGAAATATTTATCCTTTCCTTTTACAACTACAGCATTATTCTTTTTATGCTTGATAGACAGCGAAATAAATGACTTTAAAACATTCAACAAGACCAGAAAAATCTTATTTTCAGGTGTTTGGAAGCGTCATTAAAGGTTCTTATTCAAAATCACTTTCCCTCTTCGTGAGGACAACTGTGAACAGTTGGGACAAACCATTAACAGTATTAAAGGATTTCATCACCAACTGAGAAGTTACTGTTCATAAAAAAGCATAAAAAACGGGGAAAGAATGTAAACATCCACTAATTAATTTCCCTGTATCAGTCAACAGGTAAGCAACCTTTTTCTGACTAATGTGAAGAACAGATCACATCAGAAATGGCAGAGAGAATCAAACAGTTGATTTCAGCTTTTAAAAGTCATGTCAGAATTGTGTTGATCATTTTGATTGCCATCTCATCCATCTCATTTTTCTTCTTCAATGTCAGATTTTAAATGCAGTATGACAATGGCAGCTGTCAATTCAAATACTGCCTGAAAAAGCAGCTTCTACTTCTAAAATCACACAACAGCTAAAATCTTGAGCAAAAACCTACCAATGCCATGGTCATCTATGTAATCATGAAGTGCCATGCTGGGAGCTGAGCAAGTGCAGAATACAAAACTCACCAGACATATTTAAATTATGAGCTGCTGAACTTAACCAAAAAATGCTTCAGAAATTTTAAAAAGCAAAGCTTTTCAAAGTCTTTAAGAGTTTATAAGAAGTTAAAAGACAAAGAAATAAACATAACTACTTTTTTTTTCCTGCAATGTAAAGTGATCTACGCAAAAAGTTACCTGAGTAATTTTAATAGATAACTGCTTTGGTTGTGTGAGAGGGTGGTCCCCGAAAGCTAATGAAGTAGGAGAAGGACTATTCTGTCGAACCTGAAAAGCATGAAAGCAAAGAATTTTAGATACAGCTGTAGTATTTAATTATGAGCATAGCCTTGGTACAACTCTTGGCAGAAACATCTCAAAGAAACATAGAAATAAGGTATTTTTGTACACAAGCTACTACTTGGAGCTCTGCATCAAGAGCTATCAGTATGGTGTTACATACTACTTGCAGCTCAGGAAGGATGCAATACATTCTCTGAGAAGACTAAGATTGTCACTTTTAGGGAACACACTGAAAGATTTAAGACAATACAAGACTGACATAAGGTAATGTTAGTCTTACAAAGACTTATTTTTCTGATTCTGAGTTTTCACAACTCAAGAATAATGAGAGTTATTTTTGGAATGTTTAGTTCTCATGGGAGAACCTGAGAGGGGAAGCTATTGCAAATCAGAAAGCAAATCCTGTTAATGAACCTAGTTTGTGTGAATGAGACCTTTTTCAAGCTGAATTCCAAAATCTGTATTACACTTCATATTGTTGGCAAGACCAAAAGGATGCCTGAAGTTGAAAGCACATGGAATAAAAGCTGAGGTCCACCTTCAGAGAAAACAAATCTTTTCTGTAACTGGCAAAATTTGTTTAGCCATTTAGCATGTTGGTATGCTGGGCACTGAAACTGTGCTTATGAGAAGGAAAAGAAGGAATTAGCACAACCAAAGAGAATTTTAGAGGCGAAAGGTATCAATTATTGAAACAAATTACAATTTATCAAAACCTCAGCTTTTAAAGTCCCAAGCTAGGGGTCCAAGTTTCCTTATAAGTAACAGAAAACCTCCACTTTTTTGTGTGAGGCCTACAAATAGACATCATTACAACATTTCAACATTTATTCAACCTTTTACATAACTACCTTGTATTTAAACAGATGTTTAAGAAAAAATGACCCGGTGTTAATAGAAAATTTAGTTTTAATACTTAATTTAATTTCTTTTTTTCCTGGTGGAAGAATGAATTCTTCCCCAGGACTCGTTCCTTTGAAAACTCCCCCCCTGGAATACAGATTATTTGCAATGTTGCTATTTTGAGGCTATAAAACTATGTGGTGCAGTCATGAAGTTGCAGACTTACAGAAGAAGGAGCGGAATGTGAGTTCTGAGGAGAGCGGATTGCAGGAGGCACGCCTCGCACTGGGCTCGAGCCGTTCCCACCTTGGTACTGCAGAGCACACAGGCACCCCCAATGAGTCAGTCCTCTCAAAATACATTATACATCTACTGAAAGTACACACTACGTTCTATGGCTCGTCTCTAGACAACATTTTAAATCAGATTCTATTACTTTTATCAGTGCAACCTTTAGCTGCTTAAAGAACAGTGTGAAAAATAATGGGTTTTGTAGTTCAGTTCGTCTCCATCAAGAGATGATTGCATCTCTACTTCAAGGTTTAATACTCAGAAGCATACAGAAAGAAAAGAGAAGTAATCTCTCAAGAGGTCTGTCCATTATAACCAAAAATGTTGTAGCATCCAAAAAAAGCTAAAAGAATATTTTAGAAGAAAATTTTAAAACCAAAGTAAAATTTACAAAATTCTTACCTCAAAATAGTCACTAATCTTGTGACCACGTCCCCCAATATTCTTTCCTGCAATAAATACAGTAGTACATTAGAATTGGTTAAATAAATTACTTGTGGAGGTGTCTTACATTTTTACATATAAAATAATTATAGTAAAATCTTATCACTTGTTAATTGGTTTTCTTTGATGTGGTAATACTTGATGTCCCTTTATAGGTAATTAAGGGATTCCCAAAACAAAGGGACTTGCATATTCCATTCATTGAGAAATCAGATATTAAGCCGCCTTCAATTCCTAAACCAGTTTAGAGCAGACTTTATAGAAACCCTAGACCTCTTAAAGATAACATGAAATTCATCTCTAATCCTACAGATCAAACCTTCAGTTTTAAGTCCCTCCCCTTTTCAAGGACTATCTCTAAGTATCAAATTGGCCACATCTACTAACAATATGTACTCCAGGTGAGTTATTATGCCCACATATTCTGCCCAAGGATTTTCCTAGGTGCCAGTAACAGTGAGGGCATAGAGAATGACAAGTATTTCCAGTCCTCTTAACCTGATAATGAATTGGGTAACTCACAGTGTTAACTAGGGAAATAAAACACCAGAGATTGAGATTAGAATTTATCTTAAATGGATTGAGACTTCAGGAGAACTAACATGAATTGTATTTCTTCAACAGGAGGACCTGACCCACACCTGGAATTCCAGAGATTGCACCTATACCTTATCCAATGCACAAATGTTTTCTCCTGTTTGGCCCAAAGATGACCCATAAATCTTAAGACTGGGCTTTTCTCCTGTAGAAGTCAGACAACCTGTTCGGAAACATCTTGGAAATGGACTATTGTTCAGAGCTTTTTATTTATAGAAAGAAATTTTTGCAATATATTAGGAGGTCATTACCCATAGATCCATAAATTTGATTTCCACTTTTTAGCAAAGATTTTCAAGCTTTTCTATTGTTTCAGCCCTGACGAATTCTATCTAGTTCAATATACCTCTGTACTGACACTGCTGCATAATGCTGTGTCACTAAGAAGTAACACAAAACCAGAAACATTTGGCAGCCCTTTTTGTGTCAAGACTTCTAACAGAAAAATTTAGATAAAATAATTCCAAGACCTAGAACAGCCCACAGCCAACTTCTCCAGTAGTTACCCAGTCAGTGTATGTATTGCTACTACACTTCCCTCCAGGCAATTCTTTACCTACTCTGTAATTCTGCTAGTGACTTCTGTCCTCATGCTTAATTTTCACATCACTTTATCAAATTTTCATGCAGGTAAAAGAGACAGACTGCACTCCTCTTCAGTATAGAAAAATCTATTTAATGTCATGTTACAGAGCTCTACACTGAAGAAATAGTCAAATTATTTTGGCACAGCCAATTATGAATAGATTTACACTGATTTATACCACCTTCCAATTAGTTCTATGTTCTAAACAATCCTTTTCTTCAACATTTATGGATTAATTTACATATTAAGAAGTCAATATCCTGGGTATGCTATACACAAGAGATTGATTTCTTGTTTCTTTTTTCCAATACAATAGAAGGTTTTTGCTGTGCTTCAACTGTACTGTACCACTCCAAGAACCTGCAGTTTCTTAGGCCAGCTCCTTGAGAATATTGCAGTGCAGACTACTCAGTTTTACTGCTGCTGACAGTAAAACAGTGATAAGAAATAATTATCATGTTTTCTATATTAAAAAGGCCAAAAAAGTTCCATCATCTCTAATTTCAACACTCATTAGTAAGAGGAAGGATAAGCTAATAGAACAATGAAAATAGGAAAATTCATTCAGGTTCTTTGAACAAAGCAGGTGACTACAAAGTAACACTTTGGAAGAAATTAATTTTAATCAAACAACATGATTATTCTACTAATAGCACGCTGCATCATGAAGACTTCCAGATATGGAGCCCATTGCTTTATATCTGAAGTGACATTTTCTAGCTCTGTTAGAATGAAAAATAAAGCTGATGCAGACGTTATCAGAACTATTTCCGCTCCCCTTCTGATGAATTTTTGTCTTGAGGTTAAATTTCCACCAGTTCTCACCCAAAAGTCACACAAAAGAGAGGAATGACAAAAACTTTGTAAATATTAAATTAGAAATCAGTCTCATCATGATTTCCCCACCCCTCTAAACTACTACCATCTTCCACAAAAAAAGGAAGAATAAAATTAAATTCTTATATATACCTGTAAAATAAGCCCCAGATATTGTAATCAGTAATCCTTTTTCCCCCTTATTTACTGAAAAGAAATTCAAACCACAAGGTATTTTGCATGAGAAGAGTTGCTGTAATTCTTAAAAAGATTACAGAGTTGTATCATAGCTGTGAGTTACACACGCAGTAGCTCATGATTCTTTTGGGTAATTTCCAGTCCCGTTCATGTTTTACTTGCCCATCCCTGCCAGTGACAAATGGGAGGGTGACAAGAATATATAACTTATCATCCAAAACATAACAGCCATCTTATGTAAGCAAAAATAGAGAATTTTTAAGGCTAACGGCCAAAACTGTATTACATGCAATCACTGCCTAGTCAATTTACATTTTAATTTACCTTGGCTGCTTTCACTCTGAGTGTCTGCTTTTCTTTTTCTTCCTCTGGAAGGTTCTGACTGTTTCTTCTCTGGAGTCTACAAACAACAAAAAGAACATGATGTAACATAGGCTCTATTTATTTGTATTATTGCTGTATTATTATGAAATAAATTTAAATCCTCATCCATAAAACATGATTTCACAATTCAGCAGGGATGCAATTTCAGATCATAGTTAAACTAGATAATATGATCTTTGGTCAATCAGGTACAAGCTAGAAGAGGTATTTAAGAAAGTGAGAAGTAATTCTTAAATTATTTCCCAAAAGGCAATTCCACATATTAATTTTGAAGCAATTACTCCTTTTCATTCATTCCAGGGTTTATGAACACCCATTTTTGTTTCATTTATGTTTATATTTTACCAACATCTCTCTATTTTAGTGCAGGTGTTTTAAAGCTAAATACTTTAGTGAAATAATCTGATTCTTGATGGTGTTTTCTACACACTGCTGTAGCATAAACACAAAGTTCCAGTACTTCAATAGGAAGCCAATAATGTTACACTTTTTTGTAAGTGCAAAAGTTATTTCCAAACTAATAAAAGCCATATAGATTTCTAGAATCTGCTAAAATTAAAAAGAAAGTAAAAGAGGAAAAAGTAGAGAGCAAAAATTCCTCAAAATGTTAATATCTATCCACTTAGAAAGTGTCATCCTCCCCATACACTTTTATCTCAAGGAAAAGAAAGAAAAGTATCAATGGTAAGTGAAGAAATACAGATATGTTAATATTTCAGGAATAAATTTTTCTATACAGTTGCCTGGAAATTACAATCACCATGTACAACACAGATAGCAAGAAAGGGCTGTGATCAGAAGCATCTCTAAATTACATTTGCTCCTCTTTGATCTGAGGATTCAAACCAGTTAGTCTCCCCAATTTAAATAATAAAAGCTGCTCTCGTTCAGCATATTGCAGCTCTGTGTGTGTGCATTCTTCATGGTGCCTCATACATAACTGGAGGAAGCACAGGAGACATTACATGATCTATTTTACCAGTAAACCAAAGTTCCTTAATAGCTCAGACTAAATTTGAGATCAGTGACAAGATGCTTCATTCTCTCATGATACCATCATTTTCTAATTTTATTGTATCTGTCACTTGGTGCTCCAAGAATGCTTTCTTAACACAGCAAATTATATCAACATTCAAATTTCAACCATCAGTAAATCATTTCAAGGACCTTTCATTTCCAAAATTTTTGTGTGGATATGCTCAAACATGAATTTACTACAAATACCCAATAGTATTTATGTTGGCAAGAACCACTTTAAGCTACCTGTGATCCCTAGAAAATTATTAGACTAATAAAAGAACAAACAGGACAAGAAAGGTCTTCCCTACCTATACCATGTATTTTTTTATGTGTTTTGACTCTTGTGTGTAGCTTCATAAAGATATCTTTGGAAGTTTTACAACCATAAATGTTGTATTAGCAGGCTGTAAATTAAGTTTAAATTAAATATATTTTACTTTAAATAAACTCATCCAACTGACATTTGCATCTTCTACAGTGCTATCATACATTAGCAAAGTATGTAACACAGACTCCTGGAAATGGAGTCAACTCAAGACTATTGATTCTAAAAGCAGAAAGCATAGCTTAGAAATTTAACTTTAATAATTTGGAATTCTTGCCAGGTAAATAGGTAACATTAAGCTACCTTTCCACGAACTAAATTGAAACTACTTAACCAAGCATTTTCATGTTGTTCTTGTTTTCCAACTTTCAATTCTGCAGTTACATTCTAATGTAGTAATTTTTACCTACCATATCAAGAAAAAAAAAAGTTTAAAATCTAATTAATGAAAAACCACGTAAGATTTCCCCCACCAAAACTAGTTTCCAGCTGCTGTGGCTTGTAAAACCAGCCATTTAAAGAGGTTTATAGTTTCAAAACTCAAGTAATTCATGAATGTCTATTTCCTTAAGCTCTTCTGATTTCTTTCAGTGTTTAATTTAACCTTCCAAACCAGAAAGTACTAGCACACTAATGAGGTTATTAATGAGGTTACTCAACAAGGTCATGTTCCCCTTTTCTAAGCACAAAATTCGCATGATAATGTACAGCACACATCAATCACTAGAAAATGTACTCCAAAATCCTTCCTAATGAATGGAGTCCTCTGAATTACAAGAAACTGAAGACTAATGGGGCTGGGGAGTATCTCCCTGATAAATGAAGACTGAAGCTACTCTCTGTAGCTGCCAAAGTATTTACATATAGCCAAGATTTAAATTTAAATCTTACTATTTCATAAGCAAGATAAAATACTTTTAAGGTTACCCAATGCTAGATTGTAAAGTTATATTAAAGTCACACACAGCCTGGCATACTAGCAGAGCCTCATACATCTTGGTCCTGATCCTAGTTTTCCCCTCCATTTCAGTGTGCTTCCCCTGAGTCTTCCCTTCACATTCACAGATTTAATGTGCCACTTCATGATGAAAGCACAGAGTAATGGCATGAATGCATCATCAGGGTTTGATCAGAAATTGACACTCCTGCTAGAAATTAATTTCAATGATTCTGAGATTTGCATATCTACTTTTTTTTTCTCCCAAGACCTACTGTAATGTAACGGTGCTCTTCCAACATCAAATGATGGCACTGCCTCCCCAGTGAGCAAGTCTGATTTCCATATCCTACCATCATGATCATTTCCATTATGATTTCCATATACTACCATCGCTGTTACTATGAAACCTTCAAGGTCATGCTATTAAAACAAACAAAAACCAACACAACAAAGCAATCCCACAACCTGCTTGCAGTACTAACATCTACAGCTTACTTTTTATGGTACTTTAGCATATAAGTAATCAGATGTAACTTTTAAGAACTGTAAAAATTTATTAACATACTTGCTATTACAATTATAATAGAGTGAATACAACTAACAACTTCTGAAAAAGAGTCAAGAAAACGCATTTTGCTACTCAATGTCAGTAAGACTCATCTTTCACTGTGCAATGGAGCACAGTGGACGTCTGTGCAGGGACATTTTCAAAAAAGATATGCACTTCTGTTTTAGAATACAAGTCTTAGAATATTTAAAAGACAAAATACTATCCTTACTCAGAAGCAAGACTTGAGGTTACAACACTGTGCAGAGACTTTCAAATCACATGCCTTGGAAAAGCTTTGCCTCTGTATCTCATGTATAGAACTGTAAAATAATATTTTCCTACACCAAAAACTTATTACACATATAGTCAGTGTTCTGAGATCACTCAACTACTCATAGACATGGTTTTCTGTCAAGGAATGGCAATAATGCATCATAACCTTCAGGCTACTGCAGCACATTCCCATTCCCACACCTACATCAGAACTGCATCACTGCCCAGAGTATTTCCAGGAAAAGCCATGAATAAAAACAACAGGCAGACAGAACCTTCTGGTTAAGAAAATAGTCTATGCAGTTGGATGCATAATCCAGCTGGGAAAGGTGAGGGGAAAAAAAAACATAGCAGAGCTTTTTCCAACAAGAAAAACAAATCACACATACAGAACTTTTATTTATAAGGTATCAGCTTTGGGAACCAATTAAATTCACTTGCTGACAGCCCAGTAAAAAAGCATCTTGTAGAGACTGAGCAAATGAACAATTAGGCCCCAAACTAAAGCTCTGATGTGAAAATAACACCAAGAGCAGATTCCAAATAACCATCTCTCCAGCATGACACACTGTCACACAGGGCCTAGCCTAGGCCAGAAATCCACTCTTGCTTACAAAGGATATAATCTTATCCTGCAATCTGTGACACACAGAGGCAAAACTGTCAGAGACACTCACTGACCCCAAAACGGGTACATTCCAAGAGCTGTAGTATTAGTGCAACTATAGCAATGCTCATCACTAAGAGGAAAATATTCTACTCAAGGCAAGTCTGAGCTCTGCACATTTAAACCTAATAAAAGCATGCATCCTTTTCTTGAATTACAAACTGGATTTAGGTAAGAAAATACACAGTGACAACTGCAGCTTTAACAAATAAAGATGACGTCTACTAAGGATGTCTGTCCTCGGCACAAATCCCTATTTGGAAAGAAAACACAGTAAACTAGTTTCTAGAGTATTTTTAAGAATTCATCCAAAGATCAGTCAAAGCTATTTGTGCTGATGAAACACTTTTTACTTATGAAACAAAAGACAGCAAACTATATAAGCATTTTCAGCTCCAAAAGCTGTATGCATCCTCAGACCATGACTACACAGATAACAGAGAAGCAGCAGCAGCTAGTTTCATGACCAAAAATCCAAAGAAACTCACTTCTTCCAGTCACAGTTCCTCTTCCAAGACATAATGTCTTCCAGTAATTTATGCTCTTTCCTACCTATCTGAGTAGTCTGCATTTTACTTTAAAAGCTTCTATACAAAATAAGGCATCAAAGAAAAATAAAAATAAATTACTTGTTAGCATTAAAATTCTGAGGTAATAATGATCTGCCCCATACACTTACCTCTGATTCTTTATCACTTAAAGATCCCAAGCTTCCAAAGCTGTGATTTGAACTCTCGTTATTTGTTGAGGCCTACCAAGACAAATAAAATACTCAACATTATACACAGAATTATAAAACATAATCCACTGTTACCACTCACAGTTACAACCAGTAACAGTCATTTCATGCTCTCATGGAAAAATTAACTATGGAGCACTTGTAACTGGAAAGGGGGATAAGAAGTTTGACAGGTAAATATTTTCACAGGACACAGCAAATTTTGAATTTCCATTGCTTTTGAGCCAAGTAAAACCCTAGCATATTCAAAACCACTGGGAAAGTTCTAGACACTACTAGAATTTTTCAATTTTTGAAGAAAAAGAGGTGTAAATTAACACAGGTTTTAATTTTCTGTCATGAAATAGATTTAAAAAATAATCTTTGCAATAGTCTAGTTTGTCTTGGAGAAAATTAGAACCTATTGACAGTACTATTCCACATTCTTAAAACAAATTTCCCCCAACACAATAAATTTACATTAGTCAGGGAAGAAAAAACAGCAACAACCCCAAGTAGTGATACAGTCCCAAATTACAATATTTTTTTAGAAATTTACTAAGGCTGATTTATTCAGAGATCTTTTGAACACAGCATGTCACGAGGACATTTTAATGAGTCATCATCAGCTGAGTGTCTTTTTATTAAAAAAACCCACCAAAATTCTTATACTGATGGACCTGTCTCTTCTATATAAGAAGGCAGAACAAACACTTTGAAGTGAAGTAGTTCCAAGGCAGTTTGCTCCTGAGCATTAAATTCCAGCCTGGTATCAGTTTGCAGGAGAGTACTCATCTGTGACATCTGAATAACTAAATCATCTCTGGATTACAATGTCCAGAGAAATGTTAGTTAAACACACAAAGTTTCCATGTATGTTTTCACCTCCAGGGCAGTCTCCGTTTACACAAATGCCTGCATCTTGTTCTTCCTTTGTCCTGTGTCAGTATCTGACCATCAAAGTCTGATACAACAATAATATCAGCAACCTACATTTGTATTTCCAACCTTGCTTACTGAAAAAGCTTGAACATAATGGGGTTTTTTACCCCCAAAAATTCCAAAACTCTTCAGCAACACATATGGTAAGGATAGCCTCTCAAAAGAGTATTCCCAATAAATAAGAGTCCATTTCAATTTAATTACTAGAAGTATATAATGACCCAGAGTATTTAAAAAAATAACTATTGAAGTTGCAAGCTCTGTATTGTCTTGCTAGCTTAGGAAAATTAGAACCTGGAACATGGGGATTTGGGATTGTACACAAAGAAGTTTTCTCATTTTGGCCTTCAAAGTGAAGGCAGACCAATGGATATTATATTTATACCTCATATTTTCCCAGTTACCTCTGCACATCAGATCAAAAATGTTCTATCAGTTTTTTAAAATAAGAATCAGATAAACCTGTCCGAACATCCCCCACCAAGACTACAGACTATATTTTTTAAAAAGCATTTTTCTCCAAACACAGCTCAGATCAGCTACTACACTTCACATTATCTGCATGGATACACTGAATGGTCACAAACCAAAGAAATACAAACAAAACTGATGGAATTGTGGTTTTACTGATGGTGTAACAAATTACAGGACTAGAAGGCAAGAATAACAGTGTCTTAGATGAGGATCTGCACCTGTAAGAAACAGTGGTAACAGAATCTTCTGCAAACATTTATCAAAGCATTTGATAGTATTAAAAAACAGCACTTCATCTAGATATCCATTTGGAAACCAACTGGATGAGATACAAATCTTGGAACGCATCAGGGACAAGAAATGTAGTTTTTCCATGGCAGAGTGAAAAAGGAAATTAGTTGTTTTAAATTTCTTTTTCTGGCAAACTTGGATGAACAAACTGAGAATGTGAAAGTGGAATGTAATTTGGCTAACAGCTGAAATCAGCTGAACAACAGACAACAAGAAAAAGACTTCAATAGATTTATGGAAATGGTAAGCAGTGACTCACAGGGAATCAAATTTTAAAGAGGAGGAACCCCAAGAAACCTGATAATGCCTTGAAAAAAAAAAAGTATTACACATACAGCAGCAGACAGATTATGAGGGAAAATTTGCAACAAAGCAATGGACCAAAACAGCTCTATCAAAAGTAAAAGTTCAATGAAGTTAGAAGTACAGATTTAGTAATAAAAAAGGATAAATAGTAATGTGAACTATGAGCAACTACCTGAGCTATTAAAATGAGTTAATTAATTAGGGGAGTAAGCAGTACTAGACAACCCAAGGAATAAATAAACAAAATGGACCAGAATCATTGTGTTTGTCTCTTTCTAATTTTAAGCATAAAATATGGCAAATATACAATTTTGCAATTATAATGAGAAGACAATTAGACAGTGCATCAATGTGACTGTGTCAATCCAACCTCATTTCTTCCCCTGACTATTTAACTCACTTCTTGTTTTAAATGATAGTAACAAGTTTGTGATCTTTTTACAGTTTTGTGACATTTACCTTCACGTCACTCTCCAAAGCAAATTATGATGCAAGATCACTATATAATGATTTCAATTCTGTGTAGTTTGTTCATAGCCATTGATACATGACATGTCTTCAGAAATTCCAACAATGTCTTCTATCAGGAAGTATTTGGTTCTGTAATCTATACTGGTAACTAAAATACAGCATAGGAAGCTAAAAATACTACAAGTTTGTGTAAAGCACTTAAAACATGAGGGCACTGCAAACAGTTTGGAAACAGAATTCAGAAGTGATTTAGTCATGAGGGAAACACACCTAAAATATTAGTATGACACCTTTTTAATATCTGTCTATTAAGTACTATACTTGATGGAGAACATTCCAATGCACAAATACAAAATGGAGTCCCTCTGGCTAGGCAACAGTATTGCAGCAATCAGTCTTGGAAGCTGAAGTTAGTAACTTGAACAGAATATGCAACAAAGACAAAATTATTTTGCAGATGTATTAACTGAAAGGAAATATACAACATATGGAAAGTAATTATTCAGTGTTCATAAGGTTCTTCCTAAAGTGTTGCATCCTGGCTTAGATACTAAATGACAGGAATTCTAGAATGAAAGTAAGAGAAACTGATATAATGTCTAGAAATGTTGAAATATTTTGTTTATCTATATGTACTAATCTTCAAAAAAATTTAATATTGAAACAGATGTCACACACTACTACTCTGTAAGTAGATGGTCATCTGCAGCAGGGACAACTCCACCTAAATAATGGGAAAATCTTTCATTTCTGATCACATGTGCACTACAGCAAAGACACAAAAGAGCCTGTATAAGCTCATTCTTCAGTGTTTTTAAGAACAATTCAACATCCATGTCACAGAAAGGTTCAAGATAAACAATCCTACCTCAAAGCAAAATAACAGACAACAGGGATTTTTCTGAGAGCCTCTTCCAACCCAGTGCTTTTACAAGTAAATCACATTAACAGTATGAAAATGAGATGGTCTGAGATAAATTAGTATTTCAAAATGGCAGATCTGAATGACTGCTCTTAGGACTTACTTTAGCTCCAACACTGCAACTTCCAGTACTCCCAGTGCTGCCACTTACTACTCCCGTGAATCTTGCCTCTAACAATTCTTGTCTTCTTGGGTCCAGGCTATGAAGTTCATCCATTGCTCCTAAAAAAATACATATATAAATTTGTTACATTTCCTAATATTTGCAGTGGAACATTTCACAAACAAGCCAAGCATACCACTGGCCTACAAACAAAGGATTTGTACCCTCAACTTGACAATGACACACCACCTGTTACCTAATAGCCAAAGCACTCAAGGAATTACAAAAATGTTGTGGCAAGTTCTGCATATCAGAATAGCTTTGTCAATTCTGGTTGAAAATGAGAACCTGTTAGAGGCATGGAAGAGACATATAGCCTGCAGTATGCAATACGCCAACCCGGCAATTATTTATAGATTAAAAACTAGCTGACAGGAACAAAGTCGTTTCCAGCATAAAGCCTCCCAATTCTGCAATATATTCTGCAGTGCTCCTGTTTTCCGTGTTTTTTAAATGCTAGACTGTCAGTGTCAAAGATCAACAAGCAGGAATTACAGGGGGAAAAACGGAAAATCAGAAGGTAGATTGCAGTCCTCAACCCATGCACAGGAATGCAGTGTTACATGGAGGTCCAAAGGTCAGAGAAAAAAGGAGCAGGATCAGCAATGAAAAAGGAACCAGGAATAACAGAGACCCTTGCAGAGGTGATGGCTTCAACAGAGCCCTGTAAATGGAGTTAAAGCAGTGCTGCTGGCATCTGCAGGGAAAGTAAGGTAGAAGGAAATGGAGGAACAAAAGGAGTTT
The DNA here is from genome assembly GCF_037042795.1 of Molothrus aeneus. Taxonomy (NCBI): domain Eukaryota; kingdom Metazoa; phylum Chordata; class Aves; order Passeriformes; family Icteridae; genus Molothrus; species Molothrus aeneus. The sequence continues at coordinate 18,955,865 of NC_089652.1, read as the reverse complement.
CTGATGAGCTCAGCCTACATGAGTAGGCTGCAACATGATGTGCAGCTTCCTAATTTGTATTTAAATCACTTATGGCTGTTTAATGAGTCTGAAAGATGATGTAGACAAATAAGTCTTTTGTATTTACACAAAATGCATTCTGTGTTTTTTACCTTTTCATCTACTTGAACATTCAGTTTATCTTCAATTGGAAACGTTTCAGTTGCTTTATTTTAAATAAGATATTTCATGTTGAAGTCTTAATGCACTATTGTAATAGCACATCCTTCAAGTACCACATAGTAAAACAGCCTCAATTTTTTCCAACTAAGACACAACAAGCTGGTGCTTTTCAGTCCCACAGGACAACACAGCAGTTCACCAAAGAACGGTGCCATGAAAAAAAGCTTTTGAAACTTTGTTTTTGTGAAAACTAGTTTTCAAAGTTTAACTGGTGCTATAAACCTCAACCCATCAGCTTAACATTCTAACCAATGCATCAATGTAGCTTCCCCCTTGCTATTAATAAGTCAAATGACACTTTCTTATGGGACTCGGGTATCTCAAAATCTTCAGCATCCAAGCCCTAGACAGACCTTTCTGACATTTTGGCCACTCCTGGCCATAGAGCTAACCCCTCTGGTAGGGAAAGCACTGCTTCTGCTATTTGGCTAATTCCAGTTGCCCTTGCTCCTGTAGGAAGGCAGATGATAGAAGTGAGGTGTAGCAAGCTCCTTTACCATGGGAACTGCTAACAGACCTCCTCCAATGGAAGAAAATCATACCAAGACATAAACAGCTGGGAAGGAAACATTCAGGAAATGTTTGTGGCAGAATCTTTTGAAAAATAAAACTGTGAGTGGCAGGTTGGAGACACCACATTTTGTTACTACACCCAAGTGCAGCCATATACAGAGCTGGAGACTCTTCTCCAACAAGGCAGGGGAATGACAGTTTGAAACTGCAGCTGCCTTCTCTGCAGCTGTAACACTGCTACTGAACTTGCCTAGTAAAAATTTCTCAAATTTCTACATCCTTTGGATTGTAAACTTCCTGGGTTTAAAACTGTTTGTGTATATACATGTATGCTGAGTGCAGAACAATCAGGAATCCTCTTTAAACTCTTGCTCCCTAAATTGTGCTTGTGTACTGCTTTCAAGCATTTCTACAACAAATTGAACACTTCTTATATGCATAAAAATATTTCTTACATTAATGGACTGTGCAGTAAGGATATATTTTTTTAGCAGATATGTTCAGCATATCTTTCCCAGTATGTATGGATATAATCCATACCTTAATGGGAAAGTACTGCTCTGAAAAAGCATAAGGAATTAATCACAACAGATTTGTCAGAAAAGTTTAAATTATTACTATTTTGCTTTATAACAAAAGAAGTTTCTAAGTGTATGTCACTCTGAAACAAAAGCATTTTACTTTAGCAAAGTAAACCATTCAATGCAGCAGGTCTAGCAATATTTTGATTTATTAGCCTATTCGATAGTCACTGCCCGCAAAAGTTCAGTGATCACTTAAAATTACTGATGTAACTCCAGCAAGTACAAAACCATGTGTACATTACAGAAATAGATACTACCATACCTTACATTGTTTATTTTATGAAATGTGGGAAAGCAATAATCACTGTGGATAGCTAAGGCTCATCTGAAGTACTACAGGTCTCATGTGCTGTGTTTAGATACTAATGCACTAAAGAGATCAGTACCCCTGGGTTAACTCACCAGTCAGAATGGTGATGTAGCATGCAGAGGGACAACCCACAGCACAGATAAAATACAACACTTTCTTTTTCTGCTCAAATCTTGGAGCCTACACACACTAATAAATGCACTGCATTCTCTTCACTACTTCTGCTGAAGTGGTTTTTTGCTGTTATGTTAGGGGGTTTATTTTGGTTTGGGTTTTGTTATTGTTAAATATTCAAAACCGAAAAGCAACATGCACTCTGCTATCTTTGTGATTTAAAGGACAAGACAGAAAAGCTGGATTCAAACCTTATTTCCTCAGAGAGAAATCCCAGGAAGGATCCCAAGAACTGCCTTCCTCATTCATGCTGTAATTTAAATACACCATCTACATCCAAACCCACAGCTGTTTTATCAAGAACAAGCAGCTCTGTAACTTCAGTTCTCAGCACAAGTTACCTACTTTTAAAGATTTTTAAAAAGGCAGTTTTAAAGGTACTGGCAGTTTTAAAATGTGACGGACAATTTTCATGTGAGGGACAATTTTTTTTTTAATTACAAAAATGACATATTAAATTTAAGGGACATATAACTTTTTTTAAGCATTAGACTTTATAAACTCTCCTGCTCACAGAATGTCTTGCTATCAACAAGACTGACATAACTTACAGTCCTGAAAATATACCCAGACTTCTTATTTGAACTAATGTCCTACACCTTCCTACACCTGAAGGCCAACTCACTAACTCAAGGGACATCCAATCATATTACACAAGTACTTACAGCATATTTACCATGATGCTGAAGGAAAGGTGGCATTGCTACCACCCACTGCCATTCAAATTTGTACTATCTTCCAAAGAAAACCTGAAGGGCCACCTGAAATTCATGGAAGAGTCCTAAAAAACTACATTTCTTTATTTCTTGTAAACACTACAGATTCTGAATGCTTCTTCTGATAGGTTTTTTGGGGGTTTTTTAAAATTATTTAATTACCAACATTTTCTCACTTTTGTATTTTTGGGGAATGGTGGTATCCTCCACATTATTTTATCAGATAGACAGCCTCTTCTCTAAAAACTAATATAATATATACAGATACCTTGTCCTGAAAAGGATGTTTTTAGAAGGAATTTTTTTGGAAAAAGACCTCCAAATTCCTCTGAGAATTTCTTAAGCAATGGGGTATGTCAAAAATCAAAGTTCTAAGTCAAAGAAGTAATCTGCAAGCTTTTTCATGGCATTTGGTATAATCTATTATACAGTACTCTACCTTAGCAAAACAGATGTAAAGCCTCAGAGGATTCTCCATGGTAGTCAGAACACTTCAGAACCAGTGACCAAAAAACAGTGAAGTGCAACTACACTTGTATCCCAAGGCTCTACATCCCCAAATACATGAACACTTGCAAATGATTCACTTATTAAACCAAGTACTTGCTCAGGCCTCAATGAAATTGATACTTTAGGAGAAAAAGTTTAGCAGAGAGTTGCAGCTGCAATTATTCACCTTCTAAAATTGCATCTTTTGTGATACTCTTGTACTACAACCTCTATCTTGAAAACTGGTAGACTACACAGAACAGCACTGCAGATCCAAACACAAAGGGTTGACAGATCAGACTATTTTTCTTTTCCACTAAATATGGAATCAAGCTCCACAACTCAGTATTTATCTTTGACTCTCTTATTACCCTGAATTGACTCTTATTATCTGGCCATCAATTACAGCTTTGAAATGAAGAAAGATCAACAGCTTCACACATTGTCAGCTTTCTACAACGAAGATAAAGTTCATTATGCAGAAGCCAAATTCTTCTTAGAACAACTCTCCAGATTAGATTGAGGCCCCCTTCTCCTGAATTCAAGGCCAGCACAAACCACCTTTCACTTAAGTGAAAGCCAAACTGGCTTGGTCTGGTTTCTTTAATGCATTTATATGCATATAGCTTTTAATGCCAGAGCAAAATACTTCAACACAGAGACCTATCTGTTGAATAGAAAAAGACAGTTTAACAATAGCCCAAATGTAAATTGAATTTCCTGATGTGCTCCTAGTAGGCACTCAGATTTTATGGTAACGCACACAGTATGAGAGTTCTCTGCAGTGTATTTTTAGGAAAACTTCACATTAACGTTGATAATATTGGTGCCATGTAGTCTTCCTCAATGGCAGTAGCATCCTTTAGAACAGTAATTCTAACTAATAGCCAGCTAAAAGGGCAAGGGGCAAAAAAGGAGGCAGAGAGGCAGTGTACACATTTTCAATAGCAGGAAAAGCAGCCTGGAAAGCAGGGGGATTTTTATGCCCTCATTCCCTTATCTGTTTTTTCATCAAGATTCCTTTATAGGTATCAAACCAGATTTTAAGCATAGTAACCACTCCAAGTATAGAAACCACTGTTTAACAGCACTGCAATGCAATCCTTGAAGTCCTTAAGTAACTGCTTCTTTCAATTTGGCATATCCTAAATATGGTTTTATCCCACCCACTATGTTGATGCTCCAATAATTTAACTTCATAACAATTGAGTATGATAGCTCTTGTCATTCTAGAATACACATTTACTAACAAGCAGGTAGAAGAAAAGCTTTAAAATATCAAATGCAGAACAGACTACAGAAAATTACTAAACCCAGATTTTTAAACCCTTAAGCAGTCTCTTAAAAATGAGGCCACATAACTACTTTTCTCCATTCACCAACATGAAGATACATATCTGCATCCACATGTATTTCCTTTTAACTGAGCTCTTCTCTTGCTTCCTTTAGCAAAAAAAAACAACCCATACCAAATCCAAAACCAAACCAATCAAACTATGCACTCAAGTTCCTTCTTCTTCCCTATCTTTCTGAAAGTCTGGGTTTTCCTTACTGAAGAACCAACCAGAAAAGACTTTTTAATTCCCAGGAAAATAGGCTAATGAAGCTAATATTTCTGTCTCAAATAAAACAAACTATTTGGTGATAAACTATTCTGTAGTTACGTAAACGTTGATCCAGGTCTCTTCCATTGGAAGTGCCTTATAAAAGCCAATGGAGAATAAAGTGACCCAGGACAGGTTGTCAGTCAAGGAATAAAGGGAGCACTAAAATATGAGTTTGGCCAAGTGAAAAAGCAAGACAAACCAACTAACATCAAACTGTATGGAATGAATGGAAATCTTGATTTCTAAGTTGGAAAATAACACCTGTTCAATTTAAAATAGAACATTTGGGCAGTGGGGTTGAGAAATTGATTAAACAAAAAATCAAAGTCACAAAATTGACCTGTGTTGCAAAACCATGTCTTGAGTAGTCTCTCTTCCACTGATTGGTTTTGGGAATCACAGATAAGAGAACTGGAAACAGCCTTAAAAATGAGTAATGTGCTAAGAAATCAAGCTGAGATGTTAGTATAATGGCATAAGGCCAAGCAGTTTTAATTTCAGAAGAGTTCAATTTCAAGGTAACAGCAAAAATACAGCCCATTCTTAGCGGGAGCCTTTGAAGTACATCACCATCCAATGGTAATCACAATCCTGACGTCAAGAAGATCCCACCGAATTGAAATGAGCAGTCAGTAGGGCAGAGATAAAGAGACAATCTCTGAGATTTAAAGCAAAGCAAATAAAACAAAATCCCAGACCTATATTTATGTCCAGACAATCCAAAGCCTAGAGGACACTACTTACCAATGCCCCAGGGCTACAGCTCTTCCAAAATACTTAGCAAACAGCTACAGATTACTCATGAAAAAGTTTAACCTGGGAATTTAGAAATGTTTAAAAGCATTGACTTCCCAAGGAACAGGATTAACTTGTTTTACAGAAGACTATGTAGCTACTATAACCTCCAACCAACAGGTAACCTGAAAAAGTTCAAGGTACTACATTCAAGTTGAAAACCGTAGCTGTATCTGAAACTAACAGTGGCAGTAGATGAAACAGGAAAGGATAAAAATATATCCTGATGTTCAAGTGAAACTAGCCTTTTGAAAAGATCATAAAAGGTAAGAAAATCCTAACAACAGAGGGACATATCGAAGCTCAGGGTAAAGAAAAAACAGAATCTGTTTAATTAATCAAGAGTGGTTTTAAAGACAGTAAAATGCAGTATTTCTCAGCACCTGAGAACACTGAGGCACATAACACAGCAGACACCCCGTAGCACTGCTAAGGTGCCCAGGTGAACTTAACAGGGTTTTCCTATTAATCTAAAGGAGACTGAGGGGTAAAAGACAGATAATTAGCAGACAGATCAGGCCTTGGTCTACATGAAACCTGTGGGAGGGAAATAATCTAACTGCCAAAATTTTAGCCTAAAAAAAGCACAACTGTGGAAAATCTAAAAGTATAAGAAAAAAACCCTTTCCTATGAACATAAAAAGACGGCAGTTTTTGACAAATATTATACATATTAAAATACTAAGCAGAGAACTTTTTCTGATGTGGAAAAAAAATATCCTCAAACACAGCATAACTTCTAACCAATTTCCCATGGACTAAAAAGTTGACAAGGAAATGCATTTTGGATAGATTGCTGGGTTAATAAAAATTAATTCTTCTAGTGCCCAAAGAACAGGAAAATATTCCATGTCCCTTCTGTCCCCAAGATGCAGCAGTCTATTTCCTTTTGGAAATCTTTTTAAATTTACAGTAGCTCTTGAACGCTGTTTAAGTTGTTTAAGTTTCACTTTTCCCAAGAGTTCAACAGTCCAGAAACTTGATCTAAAATAAAGAAAACTTTGGCTGCTGGATAGATAAGTAATTTTCTGCTAATCATTCTATAACAGACATCAATTCTTTAACGTTAAAAAAAATTGTAACGATCTTAAGACTTCATGTCTGTGCTGCCACTTTTTGATTTCAATTTTGTGGCCAACAACCTGGAAAAGAGAAGAGAGTTATGGAGAAATATGTTCCTGAGGGAACCCCTGCCAACACCTTGAACAAAGACTTATGAATAAAGCACTTGGGCCAGCTCCAGACCAGCTCGGAGACATTTGTGGGTAACAATTTAAGAATGTTTAATTCTCCCTGCCTTCATCTAGGCGCTGTATTCTAGGGATCTCCTGAGGATTATGTGTCTCATCAGATGGCTGTAGGCAGCAGAAGCAGAGATGAATTTACAAGTTGCCTACCAATGCTTTAATTTGGCCAAAGGCCAACAACATATACTCATGTGAGTGGGTGTATGCACAAGGATGGTAGCTCAGGATGGCTCCTTGAGAGCTCAGGGAGCAAATGATTCAAACAACAGAGAGGACAACAGATCCCCGGGGTCTACTCTGTTGTAACTGGGGCTAAAGCTGGCATGCAACCCTGCCCTAGGCAACACCTCATTTCTGACTAATCCCACTACCAACCCTACCCCCTGGAAGTACAACTGAATTGCCTGAAAAACACACCTGGCTCAAGACTAATGCTTGAATCAATAAAGAATTAATTCTCAGGAATTTCTGAGTGACAGTATTTCCCCTATGTATGCCTACAAGAAATTACACTTTCCTTCAATTCCACAGACAACAACTGCACAGGTGTAAATACAACCTGTTTGAGGTGCAGTGCAGTACCCAAGAAAGACAAACAACAAAATAAGAGAAAGATCTGAAAAGGGAAAAAAAAGCCACAACTGACTGAGCACACCTCTAAAAATTATATCTAAGCATAAAAAATGGTAAAACCTGTATGTCTATGACAGCTTTCAAGACTGAAATCTAAATTAATGATGCTGATGGTCTGAAAGCTACTTTTTTCACAATACTCATTGAAACAATGGTATGCTGTCTCTCCTTTCAATTTTATTCATTATTCAGAAAATGAATCAACATTTAGTTTTATTTGGCATGTAAAATCACATAATAGGTCAGTTTTCAGCCATAGTTTTCTTTCTGGCAGCTCTTCTTGAAGGAATTCTTCACCAATCAAACTTTTCTCATCTTGCCCCAGGAATTATGATGCCATTATTTTTGCAGGATGGGTTTTTTAATATTAGGGATAGGAATTGGCAAGTATGAACTAATTAACAAAGAGAAAGTAAGATATAGCACAGAACATTCAACATGTTATCTATCTATCCATTTCCCAGACCTTCAATAAAACTCCAGGTGCATTGTGTACAGGAAGCGTTAGCATAGCAAATACTGCTATGAGCAACAGAACCACGGCAAGGTCCTTCCTGAGTCTGTTGAATAGTGCTTCATGTGATGAATGAGGGGACAAACAACAATTGAAAGAACACACAGTGTATTTCTCCTTGTACTCAGCATTGGCGAGGCCACACCTTGAATACTGTGTTCAGTTCTAGGCTTCTCACTTTAAAAAGGACATTGAGGTGCTGGAGCCTGTCAAATAAAGGGCTTGTGAAAGGTCTAGAAAACCTGTGCTGTGGGCAATGGCTGAGTGAGTTGTTTAGTCTTGAGAAGGCTCAGGAGGGACCCCATCACTCTCTAAAACTCCCTCAAGGAAGGCTGCAGTGAAGTGGGGGCCAGGCTCTTCCCTTCAGCAAGAAGACCCAAAGAAATGGCCTTAAGGTGAGACAGAGGAAATTCAGATTAAATATGAGAAATCTCTTTTTCACTTTTAGAGTGGTCAGGCACTGGAATAACTTGCCCAGGGAGGTGGTGGATCCACCAGGCCTGGAGATGTTTAAGAGGTCTCTAGATCTGAGTGATATATAATGGTTTCAATGATATTGCTAGGCTAATGGTCAGACTGGATGATCTTGAAGGTTTCTTCCAACCTTGATAATTCTACATTTCTTTATTACTAATCGATCAAAAGCTGTTTGTCTGGAATTGCTACCCCTCAATGGCACTTAGGAGACTACACTTTCAAGACTGGTATCACTGTATTCTCTCCTCTCCTTTGCACACCTTTACTGAATTCAATAGATCAGGTCATGGGCACTGTAACAGAAACACATGCTGTGCCCCATTGCAGAACAGTCCACTTGGAAGAATAATTCCCCACACCTAAAATCACTTTCCATGTCCAGTAATGCCTTTTAGGCTCTTATAAACAGTATTGAGTTAGGCAAGATCAGAGTGTACTTCCTATGTCAAAACCCCAGTCTGCAATATCTTTCCCCATCATGAAAGCCCTCCTATATCAATAAAACAGAAAAGCTGCTACAAAAAAAACACCACTTGAGAAAGTATCAACAGTGAATAATATTCCTTCTGGAAATGGCCTCATTTACAAAGCTTATTCTGAACTCATACAATTAATACTTTAAATAATAAAAAATTTGCCAGGTATTTACCAGGTATTTCAAATTGTTGGTACAATACCACATACAGAACAAGCCTGACAAGTCAACACTCTGAACATACACAAACTACACAGGTGATATCCTGAACATGCTCATGACAAAGAATGGCATCCATTTCTTTGAAATTTGTTGCTATATATGACACTTGTTGATATAGCAACAAGTGTCACATTTACTTGCTTTTTTAAAAGGTCTGGATTCCTCACTTGCAACTGTTCTCTATATTATTCTGAACGACCAAGAGCAAGTTCTGATTTGGCAGAAGGATTTTGGTGTTTTTTTCAACAAGGCCAACTTCCACCACTTAATAGCAAGCTGCCAGAGCCTGAATGTTACAAAGAAACAGAAAAAATTAGGTTTGTTAAGGCAGTGCTCACCGACCATTTTGCACTCTTCATTGCTAAAGAAAGTGATAACAGAGACCAGGTTTAGTTAACTCTCACTGTCTAAAATACTGCTCTAACTATTTAGTCCATTTAGAACAAATATACAGATACTGAAAAACAAATGCATCTTCAGGAAAACTCATTTTTAATGACAACATCTGATTTGAACATTTGCTACGGTGACGGAATAATCAGAGATACAAAGCTCTCTTTTAAAGTGCTTTTAATAAAGTTTTGTTCCAGACAACTGTCAGTTTTGGCAGCAACTGGATAGCCAGCTAACACATCCACCTCATGTTTCTTGTCATCTCTGACCACTATAGTCTGTGCATGTATGAATGTGATCCTAACCTCTCTAAAATCTCCCAAAAGGCTTTAAATAATCCTATCGAGATTCCACGCAGCTTTTTCCTGGAAAGGGAATATTTACTACACAGTTACAAGGTCAAAAGCAGTAACTTTTCTTTCTTCAGAGCTAAAATAAACATTCTGGTTAAGAAAAAATGCCACTAAATACATTGCTTTATGACTGTATGCTATGAAGTTAGAAGAAAAGTTAAAAAAAAAGATGATGACACTCCTTTGGGTTGCCTTTGTCAATCAAAAGTAAAATAAGTCCTTGCTAGTGTCCTATAGAGCAGTATAAATGTTGATGTATTATTACACTGTACTACTCCCACTACTATAAACAGATATGTAATACACAAACAAGGTTATGCTTACAATCCCTCTATAAGGTAAGAAAAACCTGTTTATATTTTTCAGAAAGCACCTATTGTCTTGGCCAAAGTTAACAAGACATCTGTGGCAGAACACTAAAAGACTGCCTGTCTACGTGGCAAACATCTGCCTGGAACACAACATAATGTCAAGAGAGATAAAACCTAACAGCCTGGGCTGCACATATGCAGGTGACGTGCTCCTGCCTATCTCTACATCTCCCTCTTCATCTACGTAGAGAAATGTGCAGCAATTACTCTTGCTTCCAGGCAACTCTGTAAAAGGTATCCAAACAGAAAGAGAGCAGCAGAATTTGCCCATTTCAGCTTCATTTGCTGCCAAAACCAGACGCTCCCTGTCCCCTTGGGGAAGAGGCAGCAAGCAGGGAGAAGCACACTGCAAGTTCATGGGTCACTTGTTGGTGATGCAGACTAACAGGTCACAAGATAACACCAGTTCTGTGATACTCTCAAATCATGCCACTCTAAACAAAAGGCTCCATCTACTACATTCCATCCCTCCATTTATTTCTATGCTGAAAAGGACTAAAAGCCAGGAGCAGTCCTGAAGAAGAAACATCTACCTAGAGAAATACTATAAAGTCCAGCAAATTTTATTTGCAGCATTCAGTGATAAGGAGGCAAACCAAGAGCTCTAAACACTTGTGTCCACAAAATGGCTGTTCTGCAAGAATTTAAAATGGCACAGGCCTTTTGCACATATCAAAAACAAACAGTAGCTTCTGCTATCTGAAGAAGGAGTGGAAAGGAAGCTAAAAGCAGAGGTCACCTATTGAGCAGGAACAGAGCAAGCAATGTCTCTTCCCACAGGGCTTTTGGTTCTCACCCTCCTTAGAAAAAGTAAACTATGAAGGAAGAAATACAAGATGCTGCAGCTTTTCCCCAAATAAATTTTTTTGAAGTTACCCATAAAGTAGAGAGGTAGGCCAAAACCCCTCAACAATTTAATAGAATAAATTTATTTTTCTGAGTTACAATACCAGTCATTTAGTATCTGAAAGCTGCATTTGTGTCAAGAGAAGTGTATTTCAGTTGTTAATTCCCTGAACTTCCTAATCTCATTACTTCTGTAGCTCCTACTGCCATTTCTACCCTCATGATCTTCAAAATCTCCCAAGTACAGACAGCCCACTGACCCTCGAGGCGAGTGCTCTGCTCCCTGGAGCACACAGGACAAACTGCTGACTGCAGTACCTAACTCTTAATCTGTATTAGTTTTGCTGTTACATGGCAAGGAACATGTTCTAAATAAGAAACTAAAAAACGCAAATTATAAGTATTTCCAAGTATATTCATTTATTTCACTTATTACATTGTGATAACCTAGAACATCAGCCCCATACAATTTTAACATCCAACATGAAAAAAAACCTCATTACACCTCTAAGATTAAACTAGGATAGTAAATTCAACACTAATTGTAATTACAAGATACATGAAATATTTTGGCTTTTGCACTACAGCATTTTAAGAAAAAGGTATTAACCTCCAGTAACACCATTCATTTCCTCCTTTTTCAAAATACCTGTATGGCCCACACAGAATAGAAACCACAAAAAGCTGAAAAAAACCCCCATATTTTAAGATATTTAGACTGCAGAATCACAAGATTCAGCACAAACCACCAGAGGGCCTGTGCAACAGGGATCCTGTGCAGGATGCTGAGCAGGCCATGCTATCTGTGAGATGGCTCACTGGGCTCTTTCTCTTGGAGGCACCCTGTCTAGGTGGTGCTCAGAGGAGCCAGCAACCAGCTTCTGCTCCTTCAGGTTGAAACCAAACCTTGGTTTGTTTTTTTTTTAATTTACATCTTAAATAATCCAAGTTTCAATGAACACAGGAAGAAACTCATTTCCTCAAAGTCCCTTGTAGGGAGGAGACTCTCAGAACATGGCTAGAGAAATTACACACATACAGACAGCTGACATGTTAATGACTACACCTACTACACCTACAAGGTGGGACCTTGTAGCATTGCTTCCATTCCACAGATAGAGGAAAAAAAAGACTTACGTGAAATGACACATGAATCCGTCAAAAATTAGGTTTAAGGCTGTGAGGGGGGGAGGAATATTTCAACTTTTTACTCCTTACAGCACAGCTACAAAGCCTGTTGATACCAACAGTATACACTGAATTCAGTTGCAACTTTGAGCACTGAACATTTTTAAAAATTTTAAACCCACTCAGTTCACACACAAAGAAACATCCTATGTAATCATCTGTCAAAAATTCAGTTTTAGTTTTGCTCAGCATTATCACTAAAGAAATTTGCATTACAGCCATTTCTCCTATCCAAAGCTCATTGCCTAATTTTAAACCAGCTTTCTTTTCTGCTATACTATCACTTTCATTCAAGTTTTAGAAGAAAAAAAACAGAAGGGATTTTCATTCCTTTCAACACAGTCCCTTCCTAAGAAGTGCCCATCTTGCTGGCTAAGCGAACCTCATGGAACACAGTCTGCAATCACATGAATAAAACTTCAAAAATGCAGTTAAAGCCCTAGGGGCAACCAGAAATTAGGAAAGAGCAGAGTTATAAGTCTTTGATATCACAAATTGGGAATCAAAATAATATTTTCAGGTATATGTTCAAAACATACTTCAAGACATCAGCAAAAATACTGACCTGTAATTAACATCACCCACCATGCAGAAGCATGAACACTCACAGTACTACTGCCCTTTTATTCTTAAGGGATAAGGATGTTACAGTGCCTTCTGTGGACCACTGTAGGCATAATTTTAGCAAAAGAAAGAGTGATCCAACCTCTCCTCCCCATCTGACTGGAGATAAAGCAGGATTTCTCCTTCAAATAGCTCACACCAGAGGCAGGGGAGTACCATGAATCCCTTGGACGGTTAAAGCAGGCTTTGTGGAGCCTACTTCCTGCAGCCAACTTAACAGAGACAGAACAGACCATGCTACTTGGGAGGCAGCAGCACACCTTACCAACATCTGACAAACTGGGATGCCTTTTATCTGGCACAAATTTAACACAACTGATCCACTTTGGGGTAACTAAGCACCAGCTAACCACATGGAAAATACTTTAAAACTGAATACATCTATCGATGGACTTAAGAAAGGACTCAGAACCAGATCAGGCTTACTTCCATCAGTAAGAAAACACAAACAGTCCAAACGAGACCACTGCCCTAGCTGGACACTGCCAAGGCCCTGACAAGTCTGCAGGTGCATGGGAGTATCCGCCACACGCACCACACTCCCCACCCAGACTGCTGCTTTAGCGAGCTGTCTCAGTGACAACTTCAGCACTGCTCAAAGCAACTGAATAAAAACACACCAGTAAGGAGTTTCACCAGCAGCAGTTCACTGAAGAACAAACAGGCTGAACTGGAAGCTGCCCTCCTCACCCTGCCTGTGCCCAGCGGGCAGGGCCAACACTCACCACATGCCCCCAGAGCTGGCAGCCAGGTCCCTCTCAGCTCCTGCACTGCCACAGTAAATATGAACATGATAAAGTCTAACCTCGGGAAAACTCCTAAATACAAGGTAGCAAATAGCAAAACAAATAACTGAGTCCATGGGGCAGGTTTGGGTCTAACTGTTAAAATAAAATCAGTCTAGTCTCTAATGAAACCCTTTCCATCCCTAATAGATAGTCATGCTACCTATTTTGGCAGTTCCCTGAAACATTGAGTCACTGCTTTCATCTACTGCTTTCACACAACAAAATGTTGTTCTGTGAGTACGACATACTAACAAGATTATTTACCAAATGAGAAAACTCCACTAAAAATGGCTTCTTTTTTGGAAATAAGCTCTTCCACTCACTATCTCTGTAATGTTGATACAACGAACCAAATACATTCCATGACTCAGTGGATGTAACAAAAAGCATTCGTAACAACCTGTCTTAACTTAAACCTGAAAAATCATGAGCAATTTCATTGAAGACTGAAAAAACACTAAAAACATCTGTTATTTCCCAAAAATTTCTCATCTAAACTATTACCCACAAGAATCTTAAAACTGGATTTCACCTTTTCTCAAGTGGTAACTGTGGTCAGTGAGAACTTTGACACCTCAGATAAACAAGCATTCCTCTCCAGCCTTCCTAGACACAGGTGCCTGTGACTGGGAAATCCTAAGTGCACAAAGCATTTGCCCTTGCTGCCAGCACTAAGCAGGAGAGCTCCCACATGGAGATGTGCTGCAGGACAAGGGAGGAGACTCCTGGGCACATCCTTGGATCAGTCTCACTGAGCACATCCCCAGCTGAGCGTGGGAGGTCAAACATGGTCAAACATCCAGAAGGATCCTGCTCCTACAGCACCCACCCACTCCCTGCACCTAAAGACTGCCCTCCTGCCAGCAATACCAAAAGCATGCACAAATGAAAACTGAGCAGGAGGAGCACTGCTTAGAGAAGCACAGGGGAAGCAGAGAAGCAGGATGGTAATGGAGGTCACCCGTGCAGTCCAGCACCAGTCAGGAAGGGAACCTGGTAGTAGGAGAAGGCAGGCTGAGTGTTCTGGTGGTGTAGGAGAGAGCACATATCCCATCCAGGGACACCAGGGAGGATGGCATACTACCAAATTCTGCAACTTCTGATAGTCACTGGTATTGCTGCCTCATTGCTTGCTTCCCTTAGAAAGATGGGATTTCAAAGCCACAAGAACAACACACAAAAAATAGTAAAAATAGCTGAAAATTTTCCTTTTTTTTTTTTGTTTGAACAAACTTGAAGAGAAAGATTTAAGGGAAACAGCAGGAAGGTGGTGTCAGACACTGGCAGAGACTGGTGCCTGTTGTTTGCACTTCTCTGGAAGAAAAAAACAAGTGAAAGGCTCAGAGAACAGCATGTTGTGATTTAGCCAAGAGAACAAATCAGGTCAACTAGCAATCACACAACATGGGGGGAAGAAAAGCCAAACCTCGCCACTATTAGGGTAATTCAGTGGGGATTTCATTGTCACAGCTTCACTATTTCATACCCAAATTATGATCGATGTTGCAAGTATAAGAAACAGGGAGAAAATACAAGAAACACAATATTAATGTATAATCTAATACACAACTGGGCTGTTGTGAACTTTACACATTTCTGTTCTTCTGCTTAAAAACAAACAGTACCAAAACCTGAAACTCATGATGTGGCAAAGCTAGCATGATTAATCCAAATGCCAATCTTTGTACCATCTGCAATCATCATCAGGTTTAACAAAATTACATATTTGAAAAAATGAAACAAGTTTTTAAGAGGTATGTAATAATTAACAATAGGAATTTAGAACATTTTTACTAAAAGACAGCTGAAATCTTTGCATAAGTTTAGCTTGTTTATGAGACTGCTTTGTAAATGCAGGGTCCTAACAGCAACATTAGTATTCCTAATGACTAAACAGTTCACTGAGAAAATTGTTTGTGTATACATAAAAATGTGTAATTTCAGGACATATAAAACTGCTGCTTCCTTAATAGTAACCACTTGCATGTTCTGGATATGGTAGCATGTATCAAGCAAGCAACTGAGAAAAAATCTTGTATGGATGCAGAATACAAAATACCACCTAACAAGGAAGACCAACATGACATTTGCTTTTCAGTTTGAATACTGGTGTAACTCCTCTTAAGCATTATTTGTATCACAATCATTTAATAACAATCACAATTTGATTACAAAGAGGTAATATGCAATATGATTGTATAAGTAAATTCAATAAGCAATGAACTTCAGAAAAGCAAACTGTGGCCATAACATGCACAGCAGAAAGTACTTTTTAACTCTCATTTAAAAATTCTAAACCTGCATCTTCAGGAATTACTTCTACTTGAATCCTACTTGTAACTTTAAAATACTAAAATCCCACTCCTCATAATGAGACCCTTCATAAGACTAAGAACACAAGTACTATAAGAAGAATTACTCCACTTTATTCAAAGTTAGAGCTTGTGGAGAGCTTACAAGAGAGCCTCTTACCAAAGTGTGACTAAAACTACTAAACTAAACCATGACACTAATTTAATAGTCAAGAAGCTTCTAAAACATGTATCAAAGACACAGCAAGCACTTCCAAACAGCCACCACCTCAAGAAATAACTGAATTGCCAAAAAAACCCTGAAAAAAACCAAAGAAAAACCCTAGTAATACCAATAAAACCACTCTTTATAATCGCTGCTACCACGGTTAAAATAAAAAAAACGTACTTTGTAAAAATAATCACACTCCCTAGACCACCACCACTCTTGACTATTCTACAGATGTTAAAGTGATTAGTATTGATAATGTGTGGATTTTCTTTTCGATTGCTTTATAATGAAAATATCAACTTCCTTAAGGACACTACTTTTCTCATCACCTTTACTTAGAATACTCTAAGAAATAGAAAAGGCTTCAACATCCTTGAGAAGCAAAGTAGTTACCAAGAGGGGATTAGGATACACACTAAAATTGGCTAAAGTACTGTTGCAAAATTAAGGACAAAACTGTGGAACCTATAAGAACATAGCATTAACTAGAAGAAAAAACAGTATTTACCAAATACAGTCAAGCAGTGTACAGGTTGGATTAGTCTAAGCCCCAGGAGTGAAAAAAAGAAGTATTACAAATCCTACTTGTAGCATCATCTGAGTTTGTCACCATAGAATCAAGAGGCCAAAGAGTTCCATGGTGGAGAACAGAAATGGAAACACACCTGCTGGTCAATCTACATGGTCCCACTGTGGAAAGACTAGGATCTAAATGATACTGTTTCAGATTTGCAGGACTTGTGAAACTCATATATTTATTTCTAAGATTACTTTCCCATTTCTTGCCCTTCAGCATATAGTTCAGAAGTTTGTTTACTTATTAAAAAAAAAAAAAAGCAATCCACCAAAAGTTATAGCTGCAAGACACAGTGTTTGAAGTATCTACACATCTTTCAATTCAAGGTAGTTACAAAATAAAATAGCTAAAAGTCTAAAAAATAAAATAGCTAAAAGATTTTTCTAAAAGCATCAGGATTTCCTTTATTCCTCAAAAAAAAGGCTATTTTTCTCTTATTGGTATAGATCTATTAGAAGTCCATAGAAATGGAATCTAGTACTCCTCAACCCCCCAAATAACTATGGTCAGGCTTCATTTCCTGTAAAAGGCACTCTGGAGTTTCTTACCATCATTCCCATCTCTTAAAATACAAAGTTCAGACTGCTTTGTTCTTAAGGACATTATAAAGAAAGCATTGCAGCCTTAAGTTTCCACCTACTTAAAACTGCAGATTTGATGAGGTGAGATACATTGCCTAATGCTCCTGCTGCCACCTCTCAGCAAGCAGAGGTGGTCCTAGGGAATACCAACCTTCTCCGTGATGTCCAGTTTCACATAAAAGCTCCAGTAAATGAACTTTCCCACTCCAAAGTGACCAGATTCCTGTTGCAGCTGTGTAGTCACTCAACAATCACTAGCTGTCTCTCTAAATCCTTGGAGGACAGTAGTCAGCTTCAGAGCCTTTCCAGCTAAAGCTACTGAGCACAAGGCAGGCAATTTCTCTTATTTGTGCTTTTTAAAAATATACTTCAACACCAAATGTTTAATTGAAGCTCGGAGCAATAAGAGTCTATGGTGAGGTTTAAAGTTTATGATCTATTAAATTCATAAAAGACAAAAATATTCAAACATTATAAACTTGAATGCTCTGCTGGCAGACAGACCATCACATCACTGGAAGCTGTGGGTGAGCTGCCTGAATTGGAGTTCTGAAGCATTTGATCAGCTTTCACCAGCAACTGCCATTTTTGTTTGCTCACCCACTTCAGCGGTTGGTTTACTCAGAACTGCTGAAGAGCAACCAACAACTTTTTCAGAAAGCAGGAAAGCCTGGCTTTCTCTTCCAAATTATGAACATGAAGGACTGGTGACTGGATTTGATCTATTAACTCCAAATTTCGCAAGGCACGGTGACCAGAAGCAATTTACTCATTTCACAAACTACAAACAATTCTCCTTTTTCTAGTTCAAATGCAAAGCACATTTGGATATATTTGTTTCTTATTATGTACGTAGCACAATTAGAATTCACTTTATTTAACTAACAAAGTTAGCTAAAAGCTGTCTAAAGCATGGGGAATTACATTTCTTAATCATAAAGAACCTAAGCAGTGTAACTCCTTAAACAAATGCATATAGATGTGTCCCCTCCTGCCTAGCAAGAGGTACGATCAAATTAGACCAATTAGAATCAACATTGCACTAGAAAAAATAATTAAGCACAAATGCAAAATAAAATTAAAAACAATTATTTAATCAGGGTTTCCTGCTCACTGATTTAAGTCATGATTAATCATACAGTCACTGATTTCAGTCAATCCCTCAGTCCCAGTCTTCCCCCAGCATCTTCAGCATGTCCAGCTTCACTTAAGACCTTCTGCTCCCTTCTTCCAGGACTAAATTTGAGGTGAATTAAAGCTTACAAGCAGTCATGTTCCTGCCACCTACCACATCCTCCCCAGGAAAAGCCTAGGTGCCAAGATTTTTCTGCTAGTATATCCCATTGCTCTGCTCAGGAATGAGAGAAAGGAGTAAGACCTCCAGAGAGAAGATGCCTGGGAAGGAAGCAGACCCTTACTTCCTACGCCAAACAAAGCATCTCAATAAGGATGGAGTTAGGATCATGGGAAATGGAGGATCCAAAATACCTTCTGATGCTCACTAATGCTTCCCTATTCCTAGAGAACTTTGTCCTTAAGTGCTGAACAAAAAGTGCAGTACTTGTTATTTTCAGCAAATATTAGAAGTTTTCCACTTGCAACACCTGAAAAACTGCGTTATATTATGGTGGCCAGCTTCTGTTTAACTGCTCTCCAACGATCATAACTGAAGTACTGGCATTCTCAACAGAAACCCTGACCACTCTTCTTCCTCTACCCACCTTCCACTAAGAGCAATTTGGCAACCCAAATCTGCCTTTTCCTCTTTTATAACTGAAACACACCAAGCCAAACAGAAAGAAGTTCATAAAGCTTTTCTTCCTCCCACTTGTGTGCTTTCATGCTTTTTAGCTACAATTCAAGAACTACTCTACTGCATAAAACAATTTACTAACTTCAATATTTTTTCTTGTGAAAAAAAACCCAGCATGGAAGTAAAAAATTTAGTATGGGAGCAAATGGATTGGGAGCAAGTACTACTTCAAAACACAACCTTATACCACGAACACAAAAAGCAAAAAGGACTATTTAAGCCTGTCATATTTCCATAATATCAATTCTTAAGGTAGCAAAATTCTATAGAACTAACTTTGCTCATGATGCACATATATATGGTAGTGTTTCCAAGCAGTCACAACAATATTTTGCAATCATTTAGGATTATCAGGCTCTAAGAAAATCCAGAGAAATGTCAATACTAACTGCAGACTACAGTTATTACCAACAAGCAAGTTTACTTCAGCTTGGTGGAGAAAAAAAATTACTTGCTGAAAGAAAAAGCAAACAAGAAAAAACATAGAGGGGAAGAAAAAAGAATGAGAGAACTAACAAGTTTTTTACTTGAATGGAGATAATAAATATAAACATCCTGTCCCTATGTCAATTCCCTCTCTCGATTTAAAATAGAATAGGTTAATGGGAAATTCCATTCCAGGAAGAATAAAGCAGAACTAAAACAAAACAGTTGGCCAAGAACTAATTTACACTATTTGCTACAGCACTTGCATTTTAGAAAACCGGATTCAAAAAAGGATTTGTATTAAAAAAGGTTTCCTTTCCCATTTCTCATTTGGACATGCTACAAGATCTCCAAAGAATTTGGCATAAGCATCAGCTTACTATGAGAATCACATCTTCAACAAAACCAGCAATAATATCACAAGCTAGAATTTGTGTGTATCACTGGCACAACATTAATCTCAGACAACACCTTCTCATGCTACAGCCAGCCTAAATAACCTTTTATGATTGCTGTGTTCATTCTGAGTAAAAATAAACCATCATTTTTAAATACAAAAAGTGTTCCTGTTCTTCTCTGCCCCCATATAAACTGACCAAATCAATAAAATTTTAAATCTACAGTTGAATGATAAAAGCCAACAAACTTACTGAGAACTTCCTGTTAAAGCAAATAAAGTAGCTGATATTTTGCACCACATGCAAACAACAGAAAACAACAACCCTGGAAGTTTTAATGAGATTCAGGTTGCTTTCATGTTCATGGACTAATATATTGTATGTAGCATACAGATACAACCTGGCATCTAGAAGCGTTTTCTAGACTGGAAACTTAAGGAGGAAATAAACTGTACCTTTGTGCTCAGACACACAACTGCCATCACATTTTAGGTAACAATAAATACAAACAATACACATTTATCAAATTTTATTTAAAAAGTCACCAACAAAATTTGCTACCCATACAACATAACTTCTTCAAAGACTATCAAATACATGGCCTAAATTTATTGACCATCATATTACCATTTACCATTCTGCCATCATATATAAATTTGGAATGAAATTTGCATTTCTGTTAATTCAAAGTTCTATTTGGAATTCTATTTTGCTTTTAGAAGAGTATTGAAAGTCAACAGCACACACAAAAAATAACTTACAAAGCATTATGCTTAATTACCAGACACTGCAGCACCACCCAGTGAGCCAACCATGT
Organism: Molothrus aeneus; assembly: GCF_037042795.1. Lineage (NCBI taxonomy): Eukaryota > Metazoa > Chordata > Aves > Passeriformes > Icteridae > Molothrus > Molothrus aeneus. The sequence goes on along the minus strand of NC_089652.1, from coordinate 18,935,189 downwards.
CCTGGGCTGCACCAAAAGCAGCATGTCTCTAACGTGAAGGGAGGGCATTCTGCCCCTCTACTCCAGTCTGCTGAGACCCCACCTGGAGGCCAATGAGGGACACGGACAGCTGGCAGAACCCAGACAAAGGCCATGAAGATGATCAGAGGGCTGGAGCATCTCTGCTACGGAGACAGGCTAAGAGAGTTGGGGTTGCTCAGCCTGGAGAAGAGAAGGCTCTGGGGAGACCATACAGCACCTTCATACCTAAAGGGGGCCTATAAAAAGTTGGACAGAGACTTTTTACAGGAGCATGAAGGGACGGGTGAAGGGACAACAGCTTTAAATGGATACAGGGTAGATTTAGATTTGATATTAGGAATAATTTATTTACTTGGGGGTGGTGAAACTCTGGAACAGGCTGCTCTCCAGTAGCTGTGGAGTTGCACCTGCCACATGCCTGGAAGTGTTCAAGGCCAAGTTGAATGGGGCTACCTGGTCTAGTAGGAGGTGTCCTTGCCCATGGCAGGGGGTTGGAACTAGATGATCTTTACAGTCCCTTCCAACGCAAGGCAATCTGTGGAACCTCTTCTGACTCTGCCCTGTCAGCATTGGCCTGAATATTCTCCATTTACAAAACAGCACTTTGCAGGTATGTGCTTTAATATTTTTAGTTACACGCATGAAGCAGACAAAAGTAAAGAAATTTCAAGCAGGAAATTGTGTGACTGCAATTATGTGAGCTATGGCACAAGATTTAGTCACACAACCACACATACAGTATGTAAAATAATACCTCGTAACAGTCCTCCTAAATTCCTGACAACATCTACTGCAGAGCTCTTAAGTGACCACATATACCACACATAAGTTATGGGAATATAAAACAACTGACAGAATGACAGACATTTACCAGCTACACTAAAATGCAAATAAGAGATAGTTCTTCTACAGTAAAAGTGTACAGCTGCAACTGTATTCAAGTCCGTCCCAGTCTTTTTATTTCAAAACCTCAAAACATAAATTCAAATCAATACAGTGAAGCCATGAAGCCACTCTAGATCAAGATATAGAAGATAGCATCCAATGGAAAATGTTGCTGCAATGTTACAGCGCATCTTAAAAGATTAAAATATTTTTAAAATATTATTTCCACTAATTTCACCCACCTTTTCCAAGTAGTCTCTTGATACTGACAAGACATTGCCATTTTTTTAAAAACATGTTTGTGCAATCGTTATATATGCCAGAGCTTTCCTTTTCTGCTTTTTTCTTATTAGAGATTCCAAAAATATTTTTAGAACTTCCTAAATCAAGATATGGAGAGCTTCTGTTCTGAATAAACCAGAATCTTCAAATGCCCATATGAGACATGTGAGCTGATACCAGACCTTCATAGGTGAGGTCAGATCAACCAGAGCACACGTGGTACACTCTGTGAAGGTCTACACTTCCAAAGGCAATAGGGACATAACTCTCACCAAAGCCAACCAAAGGGATTTTAATCCACACACAAGAAGGCCAGGCTGGGAAAGAAGCTCTGCACAAGTGCCAGAAGCCCTGTATCAGTAAATATTACCCACTCAAAACTGGCACCAGCAGCAATGCAGCTGTGATCCAGTACGGGCCAGCAGCCTTGTGCACTGCTCCAGAACTCACAGGCTCCATTAACATCACCAGGTATCACAAGTTTAGAATTGATAATGGCCCAGGCTCCCATAAACACACTGCACTGCAAATATTCCTTGTTTAATAGTTTGAGCTGGCATCAATCTTTCACATATATAAGCCAATGTCTATGAACATACTAATGTATTTTTATTTCAGGGCCTATTGATTTCTGGCAAGATATTTCTTTGTAAAACATATATACATAAAGTAAGATCCCTTGATAACATCCCACAAGCATGAATGCAAAACATGAACCGAAGCATGGCAGCTTATGCTCATTTTCAAAGACAGCTACCTAGCGAGGACATACAATTTAAACACAACCCAGGAACACCATGCAAATACAACACATTATAGTACCGAGCAAACACCAAGGTTTTGATTACTTTTAACCCATAATCTGTATTAGAGGATGCAAATTACAGTACCCAGAAAAATCCAACAGCGTGAGTTGTAAGAAAGAAAAACGTAAATAGCATAATCACCATATTAAAAATGAGCTTCACAAAACATATTTCTCTTGTCTCAACAGAGCTACTCAAGGACCACCATTTTTTGTTAAAATAAATAGATATATAATTTATATTGCAATAATAATTTCAAATTTGTATGGCAGGTATTTGAAATACATCCAAAAATATCCTACATATACATATTACCTGCATGCATATTCATAAAAAGAGTTGCAACAGTGAAGAAACCTGCTCTCAATAAACTTAAAACTATGAATTTGGCTGCTGCTGGTGGTTTTTCTAACAGCTTTGCCTTCCCAGAGAAGACGAGCACAAAATGCCTGCCACTTTACTCAGCATCTTTAACATATACCATAATTCCTTCCCAGGTATTTTCTAGAGCATTTCATGTCAATCTACCTGCAGGAGCGTGTGCAAAAGTGACACAGAGTGATACAAGTCTGACAACTACTGGTGTGGAAAATGGAGAAACCAGACTGCATTATACATTTTCAGGATGTCGAGTCCCTGCTACCAAGTCCCTACATTGCTTATCAACCAAATAAATAAAAAAAAAAAAAAAACAAGAAAACCAAAAAAAAACAAGCAAGCAAGCAACCACAGGAAGACCTAAAAAACAAAGACTCTCCATCTTCGCAACTATTTCTATTTTAAGTTAGCAAGTTTCCTGCTTGGGCGATGACGTTTTGCAGATGCTACAAGAAATGCTACATGGTATTCATTAATCTGGGGCAAATCAATTAAAATTATACAACTGCTCGGTATGCAAGTATCTGTGCATAAAAGTTCTCCTCCGCCACTAACTGGCGTTCAGCAAGTAGTTATTTTAGCTAAAAGCGCCGAGCAACTCACTAGCTGTATAACTGCTACATCTTGTGGCAACACAACACAAGGAGGAAAAGCAGACAATACCCGAAAGGGAACAGCGAAGGGACTTGTTTGCTCATAACCTTCATACAGATATTCCCTGCAAACACCCACAACACCCTGCTGTCGCTGTCGGTGTAACACAAGAGGGGAGGAGCAGGGGAGGGAGGAGAAAAATATTATCATCGAAGGCGTGATGGAGGACAGGAGAAAGTTGCAGTCATTCCGTGGCGGCCGCAAGGCGCCCTGTCACTTCTGGCCGCAAAACCGGCCGCCCCCAAGGGCGCTTGTCCCACGGGGACGAACCTCCGGCCCCTCTCTTCCCACCTCCATGATGCCAAAAGTGCCCAACTCCCTCCAGCAACAGCGGCTGCATCCTCCGGCGCAGCACTTCTACTTAGCCGCTGGCGGAGGGGAGCCTATTTCGGGGAGGACGCGGCGAGCGGCCGCCCGAGGAGACGCGAGCGGCTGCGGCAGGCGAACGATCCGGGAACGGAGGGAGCACGGCGGGTCCCCCTCCGCGGCCCGGCGCGGGGGGTAACAACGAGGCGCCACCGCGCTGACGAGCGGGCGGGGGCGGCGGGGCCCCGCTCGCCCAGCGACCGAGGTTCCGCTCACCACCACCGGGCCCAGCGCTGACCCCGCGCCGCCGCCGGGGGCACCGGCCTCTCCCGCCGCCGCTTCCCAGCGGCCCGGGACCGGCCTCCGGCGGCGGTGGCTGGGCCCCTCCCCAAGGGCCGGGCCCCCCGCGCAGCCCCGCGGCGCGCTGGTTACCTTCCTTGGGCGGCTTGCCGGGCGGCGCGCCGTGCAGCTGGGAGGCCGCCGCCGCCGCGGAGCAGCCCTGCAGGCTCGGTGGGGACGTGGAGAGCCGGGACCAAGATGGCGGCCCCTCCAAACTTCCACTGCTACTTTGGACACTCATCAAGCTACTTTCCTGGAGCCCGGCAGCCGCCGGGGGCGGCGGGGAAGGCGGCGCGGCGGGGGGACACCCAGCGCCGCGCTCATGGCCGGGGGGCCGGCCCAACACCGGCGCGGGGAGGCCGCCGGCTGGGAGCGAGCTCCGGAGGCAGGCGGGGCGCGGGAGAGACGGGGCGCGGGGCCAGCGCAACCTGCCCGCACCTCTGCACTGCGTCGCCGCCGCCGAGCAGCCGCCTGTGTCTGAGGCCAACCTTCCCCGCCGCCGCCGCCGCTGCCGCCGGGGAGGGGAGGGGAGGGCGCAGGCGGGGAGGGGTCATGCGCAAACACGATCGCGAGCCGAGCGAGCGCCGCGCTCCGCCGGCGCCCAGCCGAGCCCCGCCGAGCCGGAGCCGCCCAGGGGCGGCCGGCGGGAGCGGCGCCAGCCGCGCACGCACCTGCCCCCGGCCCTGCTGCGCCGCGCGGCCCGAGCGCGCCGGCTGCTCCCGCCTCCGACCCCGGGCCGGCTCGCAGCCGCCCGCCGGCTGACCCCTCTCCCCGTGCATGCCCGTCCGGCGGCGATACCTCCCCGCCTTGCCCAAGCGCGCACCTTCCGCGCCTCGGGCGGCCCTCCGTTGGCCGCCCCGGCCCGGCCGGAGCTAGCTCCCCTGAGGCCGCGCCGTTCCCCTCCGTCTCGGTTTCCTCGGCGGCGCGGTCCGCCCGTGCCGCTTCGCCTTCCCCCGCGCCCCGCCGCCACGGCCATGGTGGTGTCGGGGCGGGGCGGCGGGGGCGGGAGCGGCGGCGGAGACAGTACGCGCGGCTGCCGCGGCCGGGGCCGGGGCCGCGCCGCCCGGCACCTCCCCAGCGTGCGGCCGCGCGGGGCGAGCCCAGCCCGCCGCTGCGAGAGTGCGGGCGGCAGCGGCGGGGCTGAGCGGGCTCTTCCCTGCCCGGTCCAGGTGAACGTTGTGCAGGCAGCATCTCCGGGCGCTCTTGGGCGCCTGCCGCGTCTCAGCGTTCTTCTCCCGGACAGGACGGTGTGCTAGCAGAGACTCGGGGGCACTCGGGAGAAGCTGATGACCCGAGGGACAGAGAAGGCTTTGGCCGCCAGCCGCAACCCGCTTCGCTGAGGAGCGGGATCTCCCACCGGGTGAACTGGAAGTCGGGCACGAGTCATTTACCAGGCCCACCGCCTCACCCGCTACAACCACCAGGCTGGGGCTCCCAGGTGGGCACCAGCGCCGACCTGGCAAATTTCAAAACGTCCCTCTCTGCCTTGAGTTTAGAGACTAAAGTGCAAACTTAGCCGAATTTTTCAGTTATTCCATCCTTAAAATTAACATAATCATGACTGAGAATGGAAGATATATGGAAAGTCACTTCTGAAACAAAGCCTTTTAATTTACCAGTGCAACTGGTAAATATATTTCATATATATTTATATATATAACAGGGATAAAAATTACTATGATTACTTACAAAAAATCACGAGTTGCAGATATATTGCACTTTGTGTATAAGAAGAATTATCTTCATCATTCAGGCATGGCGCTTATTTTGTGGTTGCTGTGTGGAGACATCCTGTCCATCTACTAACCTACTTTCTCCTTATTTGAGAATGACAGGCATAGATTACTAATGTTGGATTGCAGCTCTCTGCACAACACACATATTACTAATTCTGTCTCTTCCTTTTAAAGTGACATCTGTGAAATTATCTAAGATCTTCACCTCCCACAAGTATACAGCATAGCTGGAAGTTTCCTTGCAGTTTGGTATTAACTTAAAGTAAAAATTAGTATGTTTACTTGATAAACAAGTCACTTCCAGGGCATATATCTAGTAAGAGCTAATATATATATGGATAGATATAGATAGATTTTTTTTTTTTTTGCAGAGAGGTGATCTGATATTTCAACAAGGACTTGCTTTTAAGGACTTGATCCTAAAGACTTTATGTAAGCAAATTACATCAGGAAATTTCCAATACTTGGGAGTGAAGTAAAACAGTGCTAGTTCACTCTGACTGCATTAATACTTAGCAGCTGGTATAGAATATTCTTGCTAGGTAAAAACTAAAACATTCTCATAATCCCACAATCCATATGATAGCATAAATGAACATGCACCTGGCTTCCTGATGCTGCAGCATGCTGCTTCTAAAATCTGCCAAGTAAAAAGCCGTAACTGAAAGAAATTGTCTCTTCATTTATAGCCCCTTGCATCCACTTAATACAAACCCATGCTATCCTTACAAAACCATACATAAGCAAGCATTCTTTCTTCCAGTTTTGCTTACAAACTGTTGCTTACAAATCATTCCACTGACATGGCTGGGACTTGTTCAAATAAAGCATTATTTGCTTTGATTAGGTGAACAGGACATCATGAAGAAGATCCCATTCATTACTTCCTCTATCAGACATGCAGATTAAATATTATAAAAATGCTGAAGTGTCTTTTATATTTTCATTAACACTATGAAAAATAATCAGATCTTTGCCATCTCATAATGTGTTAGACAACACCTCATCAAGGGACCAGGAGTAAGTGGGCACATACTGCATGACTTCCCAGCAGAGCACAGTATCTGCTGCAAAATATGGGTTGAGTCTGCATTTTGTAATATAGTAGAGCTGTATCTCTTGGTTTCATGAGTTGTTGATGTAGAGATTGAAAACAGAGTGTGAATTATATAGATCATCTCCAGATGAGAAAACATATATAACTTCAAGAATACATGGAGTTGGGTATATACCTCTCTTTAGTTTACAGCAAACCTACTTTCTTTCTGAGTTAGAGCTGACACTGATTTTAATGTACCCCTTTATTTGTAAACCACATTGCTTCAGTGTTACGAATTTAATAGTATCATGGCAGGAGAGAACATCTTCCTTAGTACTTTTCAGAAATTTCAAATTTCGAAAGACTTCCCTTATCAAATAGCATTGTAAATGTACATAATGCTTTTCCTTGAATGCCCTGTCTTTATTTTGCAATAAACCTTTATGATCTAGTGGCAGAGAGATGGCCTTTCTCTCACAGTGGTGAGCAGTCAGTCAGCATCACCTGCTCAAAATAATAAATATTAAATCCAACACAAATAGTACTAAGTATTACTAATTATTTCTTTAAAATATAATATATATTAAATCTTTCTCTTTGCCTTCTAGATCTTAGAAACAGAATAGTTTTTATCAAGGTTTATGTGAACACTGCATTCCATTAACATCAGGCATAACTTGAGGTAGTAGGTAGAGGGAATCAACTTTTAGTGGGATTGCTCTGGATAACAATGAATAAGGTGCCACACTCCTACCTACATAGGAAAACTTGATTCCAGGTGAAGTCCCAGAAAACTCATTTAGTTTTGCTAATTCCTAAGGAAGAGGACCTCAAAACTCAGATCAGAACAGAGAGGAGTAAGAACCCTGTCTGCTGATTTTCTCATAAGAATGTGTCAAATGAAAATTAGCAATGTTTATGGCAGTAGTAACTCTCTAATTGAGGACAGTTGAAGAACAGAAGAGTATAAGGAATTTTCCTTATCCCAAAGATGAAAAAAAGGTAAGCAACAAAATCCTGAAAAGCATTAAAGTTCTAAGAGCTTTCAATTTTGTCACTGGAATTATCTATGCAAGAAACTTTAATCACAGTAAGTTCACAATCTCTAGGAAGTAAGAGAAGTTAACTGGCAGATAGCAAAGGAAGGTGCTTAAAGAAAAGAATTAATGGTCTGAATAGTGACATTAAGGAAGATTACAGCAGGAATAAGTTTTTGGAGACATCTACCTTGCATCTATAAAGATTACTGTGCACTCGAGTCAAATGTCAATTACAAAATTTCCACATACATCCTTTAGAGAACAAAGAGACATAATTTCAAACATTACACATAAAATCCAGAGTTTATCCTACATGTTCTTAAGGAAGAATATGCTGTGACTGTGGGGCAAGTTACAGAGATATGGCAGTTCCTTCCCTGTTCCAAGACCTTCATTGTTCATAGGCACCAAATACATTTTGGTGTCCTTATGAAAGATTTGTACCTAATAACATCAAATATTACATGTTGTTAATGACTGCATATATCTTACTTGTGTTTTTCCCACCAAAGTCAGTTTGCTATTAGCAGGCTTAGGTTTCATGCAAGCAGCAGATGTTGCAATACCAAGGTGTAGTGACTGACCACACCAGGTAACTGATTATATGAATAATGTATGTTTACACAGAGGTTCCAAATAAGACCATTTTAAAATTATGTCAGTAATTAGAAGGAAGGCCTCCAATCCACAAGATGATTGGAAGTAGAGGTAGAAGAGGAAATTGATTTAGCAGGCTGGTTCTTTTAGTAAGGAAAGTGAAGTATTACAAGAAATGACAATATCCTTGCAAAGTAGTAAACTATATGCTAAACCATATGCTTCCAAACTTAAATCAGTCTGTCAACTACAAACCAGGGAAATGCCAGGAGTAAGAGATCATTAGGGTCTTTACCTCTGATGCTTTTGGTATCTATTTTACATATAGCTTCTTCCATCTCCTTGGACTTGGCACAAGAAAGTAGAGCAACCAAGACTTAGTACCCTTTGATTTATCCCCTCAGTTATTTGTGATGTCAGTGAAATGGAGGTTTCAAATTCTTTGTTAGTTCCTTGTCAGCCTAGCACTGGATAATAGACCCATAGCACTATTTTCTTAAAGCAAAAACTTTTACAGTATGCCTCACTGCATATTTGCCAACATTGATGAATTTTATACATAAAAATATGTATATTTTTATGCATGCACTCACCTACCCCACATAGAGACAGATCTACACAGATCCTATAACTATGCCAACACTAGCAGTCAATCTGATTTAACTAAGATAGTAGAAAAATATTCTTGCACCTAAGGAGACACACCTTGTGTAGAAAATGTTGAAATTATTTCATCATCAAAATGATGTATTTATGACATTTCTAGGTTAGATGTAATACAATATGCTACAAAAACATAACAGAAAAAAATACTGTCTTCTGTCTTGGTGAATGCTGGAAGTTTGTAGCTCAAACACTCTGTCCTTCCTTCTCCTAACACAGCTGAGCACATGTATGGACACTCCCTGGATCAGACCAACATGCACCTGGCCAGTCTGGCTTGGGATAATGACTAGAATCTTCCAGTCTGTATTCTGTAGGTCAGAAGATTCAGAATGCAGTTTTGGCACAACTACTGTGTAAAATGCCACGTGACTGTGGCAGCAAGTGCATTGCTGTGATAGAACACTATCTCAGCTTGGAACAGCTTCTGCACCTGTTTTCTCACGAAGCATTTCTATTTATGAGCAAATAGGAATGTTGCAATTGTACTAACATTGATTTTAAAGTTTAGTTAAACTTTTCTAAAACTGGTTTAGTGCAATAACACTTTTATAGGAAAAAGTTGTTTTGAACTCAATTTAATCAATTCTGAGACTCACTGAATTAGAGCTGTATTCTTAAGCCATATACTGCACTACAAGCTTTACAATTTTTTTAATATGGCACTTGCCAGCAACTCTGAGTTGCAAGGTAACAAAAACATGCATAAATAATACACTAGCAAAAATATCTTCCCTACCAGCTTATCAAGATGCAGAGAAGCTAAAATGAAAACAATGTTATCACATTAGGCCTACTTTTAAGAACTAGACACAAACACTGTGTAAACAGTTATATTTTTATCATTTATGTAATTGTCATAAATTGCAATTATTATATCTTTAATATCATCACCATTAGTCAGATCCAGTGATCCACCTCTGCTATAATGATTTTTGTTCCAAATTTCCAAGAAGCCTGCACACAATTTCCTGTCAAACAAAACATGAAAATTAAATGGAATTTGGGGGATTTTTTTTTTTTTTGCCATGCAAATGTTCCTTTCTACTCCAGCTCTAGCGACTTTGATTATTAGCTACATTCCAGTCAGAATCAAGGGCAGTTTTACAATCTTCTTGTTTATGTCATTTTAATAAAAAATAATTTGGTTTTAAATGTTCTCTGGTGAAGAAATAAAAAAGTCTGGATGGATGCTACATTCATTTTCTTTCTCCCCATCTGTCTGTTTTCATTTTATTATATTCCTTTCCTTCCCATGTCCCTTGCAATCTACTTGTCTGCTCTTCCCTGCAATTTTTTTCTACACTCAGACTATTCCTTTTACAATGCTGCTCTCAGGTAAACAGGCCTCTCTTATCTGTCAGGCTTCCTCTCTGTTTTTTTAAGCTTATGCTTTCCCACAGGTCTTTCATAGTTCTTTCTCACTCTTTACACCTTGTATCTTCTTTCCTGAAGTATCTGTCTTGCCTGGAGCTTATTTTGTTGCCTTTGATTTTAAGCCATTAGAGACAGACAGTGTTTGGAGAGAGCCATGTCTGTATATGGTTTCCAATAGCAATGGGGCATGTCTTGATGCTTTTTTCAGGCAACAGGCTTACCAGTGTAGGGTTGTTGGTTTGGGGTTTTTTTTGTAATTTTTGAATAAGGCCTTCAAATTTTAGCCACAAAACACCAGCGATAAGCCTGACAGATAATTAAATATTAGATGCTAAAATAACAGTATTCTAATTACAGATTCTCTGCCTCTGTTCCCTTCCAGCTTCAGATGAGCTGGTCTGCTGCATCATTCTGCAATGCCCCCTGTGCTGGGAATAGGGGAGCTGCTTTGCTCCAACTGTTCTGACACCCACTCAGTTCAGTGTCCTACCCCTTGTTCTGCCCAAGCACACCTCCAAAAAAAAGATAACAGCCCCATAGTCAGCAGATTTAGAACAACCTTTCTTTCAGGGTACTAAGACAGTTGAAGAGATAAGAGAGGAAAGGCTGCTTTGCATATTTAGCTCATCAGTTAATGCTTCCTAATGAGACAAAGGGGAAGATATAAATATGAAACTGATCACAAAACAATAAAATGATTGATGCCAAAGAAAGCACAGAGGGACAGAAAGAGTATGGCTTTCCAAAAGTGGATTTTTCTTGGCTTACGGAATGAACGGGTGGGTAGATCTTTTGGAAGAAATTCATAAGGAAATAGGAGCATAGGAGAGCCAACAGTTACTGAAAGAAGTGTATTAAAGGCACAACAGCAGACTACCCTGATGTAAAGTAAGCACTGAAAGAGAGCAGCAAGGCCTATTTGGTTAACTGAAAAACAGGAAGGAATCACACGAAACAGTGAAAACAAGAACCCAAAAAGGAGTTTAAAAGAATAGTAACACACTGGAAACTAGAAACTCACACAAGGAACAAAAGATGAAGGCTAAGAGGCTATATGAGTTAACCTAGGAAAAGATCTAAGTAAAAGACTAAGTAAAAGACAGCAAATAATGTGAGATGAAGAATTCTGAAATATACAAAGCTTATTTGCCTAATGTGTCTACAAAATATCTTAGTGTCAGACATGCAAAGCAATTAATTTCAATGAAGGTCTAAGACACACAGACCAGAAAAGGGAAGGAATGTGTTAAGCAATATTAAGAAATGCCAGTTTCCAATCCTGCTGACTTAAACATGTAGTTCAGAAAGCAGTGGATAAAGCCAGCCTCCCTGTATCCTTGTGTCTCTTGACTGCATTAGCCCAGAGCAAAAAGTATGACTGAAATTTATGGCTGGAATATTCATAACATTCTTCTGTGAGTTTTCCAGTACCTGATATCAGGGTTTCATTTACACCGAATTCCTTGTTGCCATGGGAGGCTCTCTATTTACCTGCTTATTTTCACAAAATCTTTAGAAATGTGGCATCTCTGAGACCACAACTACTTGGTCCACTTCAGTTGGAGAGTAAGCAACAAGTTCAAAAGGCATGGTGTGGCCTGACTGGTCATATGTGGGATTGTATAAACTGTGTTTCCATAGGAAAATGTGCTAAAAATTACCCTGGAGCACTTAAAAGATAAAATAATCTCTGAATCATGATTCTGGGATGGAAGCAGGGGGAGGGTGTTCTGGAGGGGGTTATGTTTTGGTTTGGATTTTTTGGGAATTCATGAAGTGCAAGAGAGGTCAAAGAAGACTAGAAATGATGAAAATACTGCCTAAGGAAACAAAATGCCATTGGCCTCTCATAAATAACCATGCATCTCAGAGATACTGTCATAGTATATTTAAAATGTAGTTTTAGGATCATTATTGTGTCAAACCTCTCCAGTTTCCTTCCTAGAAAGGGCAACAGGCCAGCATTCTATTGAATAAGGAGGAAGCAGTAAATGTGGTATCTATACTTTAACAAAGTCTTTAGTTGGGTTCTCTCTAATTTTGCCAGCAATAGAAAAAATGGTGCAGACAAAGTCAAGTAACAATTTACACACAAGTAGTTAAGTATTTCTTCCAAAAAGTATTTTTTAACAGTTTTCTGACAGAGTAAGATGGTACTGCAGTAACACACTTCAGGGACTTCTCATCCATCCTATTTTACTCAAATTTTCATTGAACAGTTTGGAAAATAGAAAAAGGAGTAAATTTGTAAAATTTGCAAAAAGTCTGGAAGGGGGCTGCAAACACAGGTAAGCAGATCAGAATCCAAAATATTTAGATAATGTGAGAAACTACAACTGCAATAAGCTCATACTAGACAGACTGAAATTGAGAAAAATAAGACAGAGTATATTAATATAACCTGATGATGCATTAACAAGGCAAAAGGATTGCAAAGAAGGATAGGAAGGTTCAAGTGGATTTCAAACTAAATATGAGTCCACATGATGATCTTGCAGAAAGGCATTTCATGTTCCAAGATGTATTAGGAAGTGTGCAGTATGTGAGATGCAGGACCTAATTATTTTGCAATCTTCAGTGCTGCTGAGGTCTCAGCTGGAGCATTCTGTGCAATTTTGGGCAATGCACTCCAAGAACAATTTCAACAATTTGGATGGAGGAGAAATGAAATCAACAAGAATGATATTTTGAGTATGTGACTTACAAGGAAAGGTTGAAGAAATGAGGCTTTGCTTCCTCAGAAAAAGGAAGACTTGGAATAAAATGCGTAAAATGATGCACACAGAAAGTAATGATCAACAGATCTTTGTACACACCTGAATTATAACAAGTAACTGCTTAATTTGCATCAAAGAAGAGTAGTCTAGATATAAAAAATGAAACAACAGCAACAAAAAAAATCCTTTTAACCTAAAGTCTAGATTAGATGGAATAGATTTATGAGGTTGTGGAACTCATTTCATTTGTGGTTTTTAACAGCAGCCTATACAAACATCTGTCAGGGATGACCTAGTTACCCATTTCCTGCCACAACAGGGATAGACTGGACCTCTTTTTTTTTTCTTTTTTCTTTTTTTTCTTTTTTTTCCCCACTGTGATGATTTCATGACTGGAGAACCTGTTTCATTTAACTTGGTTGCTACAGATCAAGCAGTACAACTGTTACAACAGGGGAGCCAGGGCCTTAGTAAAATAAAACAAGCCTCCACATAAAATAAAAATTAAGATAATTTAAAAAAACCTAAGAAAACTAGCTTTAGCGCTTTTTATACATATATGTGTCAAAATTAATTATTCTGTACTAATTACATTATTTCTTAAAATACAATTCTATTGTCCAAAACAATTTTTATGACCATTAAGAAGTCAAATTGAGATTCTGAATTCTTTTAAAATAACTAGGGTACTAAATGTTATTATGATGTTGATTCTTAATGTTCTTATTTAAAGCGAAGTAATAGCAATGATTTTCATCAAGAAAGAGAAGTGAAACATGAAATATAGAAAAACAACCCACAGGAAACCTGTGAATGAAGCTCTGTCAGCACCTCAGGGATATGGTGGCATTATAAACATAACCTGCACAAGAGCTTTTCTCCTGCACTTAAGATGCTGTCACCAGAACCCTGTGTTTATCCACAGCAGCTTTAGGTATCACTGTTACTGCTCCTCAGATCACATCAATGCACATGCACAGACACAGAGTGTCAAGCTATAGTCACAGTTGATCTGGTGACACTTCCATCCCAAGAACTCATGCAATCCCTGCTAAAGAAACCAAGGCATCACTTATGTTGAAATCTTCATGACTACTATTAAACTTTTAAATTATTTATAAGAGTTATTTTTTTAAAAATGCATGTTCCTTTTTTCATTTTTCATACCTATCAAAAAGGCCTCTTCCATTTTTCTAAGCATGAAAAAAATTCTGTTCCAGAGTAACATTTTAAATTATTTATTTAAAATTACTTGCCTAAAACTCTAAAATGGTTATGTTTTCAGACCAAGCTTGTAGTTTACAAAATGTACATAGCATAAGAAGGTTTTCAGTTGTTTTAAACTCACCAATCAAGAAAAGAATCCAACTCCTACTACTGGCCTGCAGTGGGATGAAAGAAAACAAGTCAGTAAACCACAGACATCTGGTGCAAAATATGGGATGCATGGCCAAAGGCTTTAGCAGGTTCTATATTACCAAGATCCCCATCAAGCTTTCCAAAATATGCAAATTATTAGAACTACACTAAATGGTAATTGATCCAAGATCAATGTAATTCTTTCCCATTTCTGTAGACAGGTGTGTTTAATTCTTTGTGTATTTCCCAGACTCTACTAGGTGAAAAAGAACTTTGAAAGAATTCACTAAACTAGCAAGACAAGAAAGCAAAATACTATTGCTTCACTTGGTGATAACATTCATAAGGCAACTGAGGAGATTAGCTTTAATTTCCAATCTTAACACACAATTGCATGCTGGGTTTTTACAATACAAAAATGTGAGCTGGAGGATATTGTAGGAACACTGACACACCAATGACTTTTCCATTTTCTGGATTGGATTTTTGATTGTCCTACATGCCAAAATGTAGGATTTTCTCCCTCTTCCCAAGCTGGTTTAAAGCACAAAGAAAAGAGATGAACTACATAATGTAAGAATTAGCATAACTGTTTGGGTAATACTGAGAAGAAAGTACAATAGTTTGCCTGTAAAAGTAAGTTCTTATGCATGCAAAAAATCAAATGTATACAGCTGTGCAGTTGCTACCTAGAAAGTAAAAGTCTGTGCTTATAAATATATGCTTTTGTGGCTGCAATGTACGTAGAATTGCTTCTTTTTAAACCAGCTCAAAGTGAAATTGAGTTTTAGGCCTTCCCATTTTTCCACCAATATGGTATAATACTGCATATAGAATGAATGGTATCATAAGGGATTTTTTTGTATCTCATCTCTTTTTTTCACCAAATTGTATTCCTAGACTGTTCCCAGCAGCTGTTCATCTAATTCATCAGCAAGAACCATACTCAACAAGATTATACTGCTTTCATCTGTCCCCTTCAGAGAAGCAGAGGAAGAGCAGAAAAGTAGGAGAGGCAAGAATGCAGTAAGTGAGCCTATAGGAAAACACAAAATTCCCAGAGTACTGCAACTCAGTTAAATCCTAGTTATAGGCAGAACACCACAAACTGCCCTTTGATGTGTTAATTGAAATTTGGCTTTCCACATAGTCCCATTTTCTTCTCAGCACAAGGGACACTAGCTGTTGTTGAGAAAGAAAAAAATTAAATGCCTGTCATATAGTTTTTCCTTGCTTACTTCAAGAACAAAGGGTTAAGACAGGCATTGGAAAAGCATCCAAGGGATTAGATAAACAACTAAAAATGCTTATGTACATGTATATATGTGCACGATGATAAGACAATTCCTATACATCTTTCCTTCTCTCCTTGCTGCAACACAGACAAAAGACAGTGTCCAGATTGTTAGGCCTCCTCCTTTTCTCTTCTGCTAAAGCTTTCACTAGGCACAATGCTTATTAGTACCACAAGAAATAGGGATTTTGCAGTTCAAATGAATCACATATCCTGGGGTGTAATCAATGGCTAAATTAAAAAAAGAAAAGGTCATAAGTTAAGGACTGAAACAGCAAGCAAACCCAGAAAGGAATAGCAGATGTTAAACATGCCACAATATGTAGAGATGACATTAACTCTTACCTGCATCTTATCAAAGGAGCTCAAAGATCAAACCAGACATATTAATCTCTTGCTGGTAATTTGCTGTATGGTAGTCCAGCAGTGTTTCACATAAGCATTAACAATCAAAACAAATAGAGATGGGAAAGAATTCTGCACGTCCTTCAGCCAGTGCAGGATTTTTCGTTTTGTATTTTTCTTTTCTTGGTTCAGTATCAAGCACTAGAGATTTTTAGTGGTGGATCTGCAGCCCAGTAGCTCTCAATACACAAGAGTATTCTTCATTATGGTCTAGTTTTGCTGATTTTTCTAGAAGGCAGAAAAGGTTTTTTTGCTACACTCTCTCATTAGCCTTCTAATTCTCCAATAAGTACTAAAGGGGGTTGGGTTCATAATTCTTGCCAATTTTAGTAGGAAGCAATTACAGTCCACTAATAATAAATATTTATATTTGCCAAGTTGTTTTTTCTGTTATGTTACATCTTGACCTATAGCTGTTCATTTCACAAACAATCCATATTTGTTGCATATCTGTAAAAGTCAGTATCAGCATGCAGATGCTGTCGCATATTTTGAGGATGTCCTGTTGCTGTCTGGATTGCTGTGCAATTTATATCCTCCATTATGACCTTATTTTGAGATATATTTCTCATCTATGCTATATTTCAATCCCCCTTTTTTAGATTGTCCCCTATTTGTTGGCTCTGTGCTGGTAATGAAGTGGCTCTCACTGAATGCTTTCAGTCTGGTCTGACAGATGTATGCCAGGATGAATCTGGTGTCATAGTTCATATATTAGAGAGAAAAAAAATCAAACCTGCATCGTCTGCAGCATTGATTAAGGGACAGCTTGAATCCCTAAGGCATTTCAGGGCATACTGATAAAGATATTCCCTGTCAAGATAGGAGAATTTAATCTATTGCACATAGAATAAAAAGCCAGGTTCTGGACATATTTAGCACACAGCCTGAAACACACTAGCATGAAATGAGGCAATGAAGTGGTCTCACTGTGCCAAGCTGAGTATCTCAGGATGTTGACATCTAATACCACAATGCAGAACTCTGCCCAGTCTTGAGTAAAATTTCCAGTACTTTCAGACAGTAAAAGGATTCTTTCCCCTCACACTACTGTTCTGTCTCCCTCTAGTTTGATATAAATAATTCTTTTTTACTTTTTGGAAATTATTCAATGAAATCCTTTTCTTGCCTTCTCAAGTTCTCTCTACCACGTATACATATTTCTTCAAGTGTTTTCCCATTTTTGATCAAGAAACTTCAAGTTTCTCAGGGAGGATCATTGGAAAGAAATTCTGAGGCCATCTTTAGTATGAGTCTTGTTTTCTCTTTTATAGTGACAGAAAAATTCCCTAACACAGACTACAGCCATTGCTGAGCTTAAAGCTACAAGGCACCCCTTGGTCTGAGAGTCAGCTGATTGTACATGTGCAAACAAATACAGGCAGGTACAAACTGAATAACTGAATGGTGCCTCAGAGCCACCTTCATTTGGAAGAGGCTATTACACAATGCACTGAAGCACCCATAATGGCTCCATTCCTGCATGTATGTATAAGCTCAGCAGAAGGTGATCTCCACTGCTCTGGCAGGAGGCACTCAGACACTATTCAGAGAAAAGAGTGTTTCCATGTCATTAATCAAGCTGGTGACTAACATTAGTACACCCATTGACAGGATGCTCACAGCAGCTATTATTGGTTATGGATGTCATTCAGTGTTACCCTCTTCCCATCGTGCTGCATTCACGATGTGCTGGCAGAGGCTGTATTTTATACATTAGCTTTCCTAGGAAAGGCCAACTGCTCCATAGGAGTAAAACTGTGATCATCTTGAAGTCAGGAGCAAATCTCTCATTAGAATCATAGGCCTTTTGGATCACAAATACCAACTATTAACCTAACATCAGAAATAGGGCTAGACTTTCACAGTAGGAGTTACTAATCCTTTATTTCTTATCTTTCTCTCTCAGGAAAACTTATTTTCACATTGAAAAATCTGTTATAAGACTCAATACTGACACACATAAGAGGATATTTATCAGACTTGACCACTAAAAGACAATGCATCTCATCTTCTGCCTTCCAAAGATAGATTCACCATTCATATTCATCTGTCATAGCAACAACAGTGAAAGCAATGCCTGTCTCAGATGAAGGGATTCGGCCAACATTTAAGGGACTAGGGAGGCAAAGAAGACATAGTTTGCTATCAGATTACTTGTCATGCATGTGCTTAATAAAGTTTACAGTCCTTAGGAAGAGCCAAAATACTTCTTTCATTACCAAGAAAACTTAACCTTAAACCACTAAAATCAGCCATAAGACTCATACAGACAACTTTGTACACAATTTGCATTTTTTTCCACAGAAAGTCCCACCCAATTTTCCTATCAGACAATTCCACTTCAGGTAGCAAGGGTAAGTGCCTAATAACACACGGGGCTCTTTTAGCTGCTTGCACGCTAACAACCAGGATAATTGTGCCTAGCTTTTTATTTCAAATGGAGACTACCTGCTTCCCATCATAATGGTCCTTCATTAGAGGACCTATTCCATCATGATTTATATGATACCTAGGCAAGTTCCCAACAGGAGTTGTACTTTGAATAATAAAGGTAACTTCTTTGTTCCGTACAGATTTTGTGCCAGTTCTATCTCCTTTTCACTTATTCTAGTCACTATTTTGATCTTCTTTTTGATGACAGTACGACAGTACACTCATAAATTCATATGCCAAGTTATTAAAAAGTTTTAAAAATTCAAAGAAGTTATGAAGTATGCTGTAAAACTTGTTCCAAATTGAGTTTTTAGTATAAAGGATAATCCATGGCCAATTGCACATATTCATTTATTTCCAACAACATTTAGAGGCAAACAAAATAGCAGCAAGACATTTCTGCAGATTAGTTTCTTTTTTTCCATTCTATTTTTAATGCATTTCTATATTGATTCCTGACCACACCTCAGGCATGCACAAAGCAACTCAATTGCTATCTATGTAGTTCTATGATTCTACATAGAGCTGGGAAGAAGCAAGTCAACTTGCTTTGTTTTGGAATTTTTATTTTGGTTTACCCACACATGCACACAAATATGGATACTTATGTTCCTTATCTGTAGTTTCTGAGACAGGGCTGAACTGTTTCCAAAGAAAACACTGTCATGGTCAAACTTTGCTCTTACTGCAGAAAGATCCAGTGGTTTAGATGACTGATGTTTTATTTCTGAGCTTTAATAGATCTCTTAAGTACTTCAAATCTCATTCTTGGAGTGCCAAGAGAAAATAGAGCAGAATACTGATACCAATTTATTATTCTTTCAATAGGTAGAGCAAAGAACAGAAGATGCAGAAGAACAGGTGAGCTGTATCCTCCATCTCTGAGAATACACAGCATTCTTCTGTCTTAGCTGCAAGTCTTCAGTGCCAAACTTACTGCTGTGCATGTTACCACATCCCCTTCACTCTAACCCAGCTGAGTTAACAATGAGTGAGATGAGATGATTATTCACCAGGGTGGGACAACTTCTTACACAGGTTCATAACCAATTTGTTTAGCAGCTGTACTGAACTTGAGGATTGCAGGCATGCCATGCCTTTTTTTGCTGATAGGACACGTACAAAAATATGCAGGTTGTCTGAGAAGCCTTTGTTTACATATGGCTTTAGTCAACCTTTATTATGGTGGTTATCTTATCCATGGCTCTTGTTATTTAGTCCTGACATTTAGCAATAGTAAACTGTTTACTGGATAGTTTCTTGTCATGGAATATTCAACAAAATGAAAGCAAAGATGATATAGGAAGTTTTTGGGGAAAAGTTAAGATTCCTCTTTTATAGAAGTTTCACTTTTCAGTACTGTCATTCCAAACTCTAGCCCTTCTACCATCATGTGGTAAAGGGTAAGAGTAGCCCTTTTGACAAGGAATGCTGCAGGGGAGGGGAAGAAAAAATTCCATCTGGGGACCAGGGTGCGAATAACTGAGGCTAACACACATTCAGAATAACTCAGGACATTCGAGACTCCAGCTGAAAGAGCAATTGCACTGTTATTGCTAAGTTCCCCTAAAGACAGTGTGAGTGCAGAGTCCACAAAGACATTAGCTTTTTCTTGCTTTTCAGGATAAGAACCAAACTATCCCCCTGCCTTAATACAAACAAGTACTTACTGCTAGGATAAACTAAAAAATGCTACTTAAAATGCTACTTAAAAATGCTACTCAAAAATGCTACTCAAAAATGCTACTCAAAAATGCTACAATCTGATGTGTCTAATGCTAAGTATATTAAATAGAATATGAAATATCTATTCTCTATTACTGATTTGGGTATTTTTCCACAAAGCAGTTCCTGAGTATAATTCACAAATTATATTCCTGTCTGATTTCAGTATGATTTTGCTTTTGCATAAAAATCACAAATTCCAAAATATTACAAGTCTCAAGCACCTTGTTAAATATTATCTTGTCCACAAAGACTGTACAAGATACCTGAGAGATCTACACACAAAGGCTGAAACAGAAGGAGATTGAAATAGGTGTATTATTAAGAAGTCCCACATAAAAAGCAAGGTTTCTCTTATACTTCTAATACAGCCTTTTGTGTAACCCCCAAGGCAAAACTTCTTATAACCACTGCCTGCAGGAAGAATTTACTGTCAACATATACTGTACACTAAAGGAACAAAATTACCTCTATCACATTCACACCAACCCCACAGCTCCTTAAGACAATAATTTTCAAAATATCTTTGTTCAGTAAAATAGGCATTGTTTGAAGTTTCTTTTTGGCAGACTAGTAGAATCAAAATGAAGGCAGACTTGCTTACCACTCAAAGCACTTGCCTTCTTTTTAATTTCTCACAGGAATGAAAAGTATATTCAGCCTTTCCTCCTTCAGCACCACACTCTGCCCTTGTAGATTACTGAAACATGAATTTGTGCAGGCTGTTTCAAGTAGAAGGATGTTCCTATGTACAGGAATGATGTTAATTCCTGTCACTCTGAACATCCAAGTGAGATTGTTGTTAAAGCTGCTTCCAAAGGACCAAGAGAATTTGTGCCATCCAGTTCAATGACTTTCTTCACCTCTATTAGACTAAACATAAATGTAATATAGCCAAGCCAGATTCCAAAGGTTAGTCTTTCATTTAGGCAAAATACTGGAGATGCAAAACCTGTGGAGCATTTATAGGAATCTAGCATGGATTCAATAAACCGATTGAACATGAAAGGAACATCCTTTCTAAATGCAAATTATTCAGGTGCAATTTGAGTTCCTTAAAGGTTACTCTTCAGTTCCCTCTCCCTGTCTAATAAATGAGAATACAGAATAGCTTAGCTTCCTTTTTCAAAATTCTTTATATTAAGTCATTCCACTGTTTCTGTTATGGGCCTTTTCTGTATTGAGCAGATACAGACTCTGGACTGCTTCTTTTCTGTGACTGCTGAACAGAACATTCCATATTAGTATTTTATTAAAGCATTTCTTATAGAAACTTAAAAACTAATTTAAAAAGCAGGTCTGACAACAGAGCAATGTACAGATATACTCAAACTGCAGCAACTTTGTCTTTTTCTTTCTTTTTCATTTTGCCAAAAGAGCCCAACAACTCTTGATAATACACTCATCAAAGTGTCAACAGATCCCTGAAAAGGTATGCCCACGAGTTCTAGATCTGACTATGACATTTCTTTATGATGAGATCTTGTCTTAAGTGAAGTCTGTGGCAAAACTTTTACTTGATTCCTCGTAATATTTGTTGCATCAAATCTGAGACAGGGTCATCCTAGGAATCACATGAAAGAAAACATGTCATATTATACTAGGAGCGTAATAATAGAGGTGTTCTCGCAAGAGGGACTTTATTTGTGCATATAATAGCCACTGACCAGTAGGCTGCTGTAGGCTCTTTATGGCAAGGCACACTCATTAGAGAAATTCACAAGTATATTTTATACCCCAAACTTGTGGGTTTTTTATGGGAATTTAATTTTCCACAAGTCATGTGGCAGCATTGTCAGAACTAACAGGGATGAGTGAAACTGTAAAAAGAAGCACTAGCAGTTTTGTGAACACAGTAAATATGATGCATTTTCCATGGGACTTTTTTCACATAAGGTTCAAACAAGACATAATAACTGGTCACACAATGTTAAGAGCTTAAGCTGGAATTGTGGCTGTATTTTAGCCAATCAATAACTCATTCCATATCTCTGTCCCACCTCAGCTGTATTCTGTATTTTTTCCTCACTATTATATATTTATGGTAGAACACATGAAATAACTAGTATTTGGAATGTTGTAGGTACAATATAGAAAAATAACAGTAAAAAGTTCAATTAAGAAAAAGACATGTATCATGGTTTTCAGTCTGTGCAAAGACAGCACCCAAAATAAAGATAATTATAATAGAAACTAATAGTAAATTCCCAAATTAATAGCTTCAGCATACCATGCATAATTGAAATAAGGATTCAGTCTTCTCCAAAGAACATTACGAAATGGGCTGGATAATAAACATTTTTCTACTACTGGAATAAACCAGGACTTTCTTGTTTTCTTTATAACTACCACAGACAGCAAAAATACACTTGTAGGTCACATATTAGGCATTTATCTTCTGGAGCCCAGAGACCTTGACTCCACCTACATGCTGCCAAGAAACTCCATGAGAGGAACAGACAAGATTATTATGGCTAGGGCCAGACCTTTTAGTGCTAGGAGAGTCCTTTGTCCTTGTTCAATCAAAAAAAGATTCTTCTCATCATGCTGCTATAACATTGTCAAGAAACCCCCTTTTGTTGTAAAATCAAGTTAGTCTTACACCAGCTGGAAGGAAACTGATAAAATTCAAGTATTTTCAAGATTTAATGAGTCCTTAATTTGTCTTGGCTTCATAACTCACGCATGGCTGACTAACTTTTAAACCCTCAAACTTTGGCTGCTTTAAGTTCTCAGAGAAAATGAGGGCACAGCCTCATTTTGAAGCTCACATCCTACAGTAAGGTAACGGCTGGTTTTTGACAGATGAATCAGCTGCACATGAGCTGCCACTGTACAAAAGCACTGCATGCTGGATGCAATGGCCAGAGCTTTGTCACTTAACATAGCTACAGGTTTTTTACATCCTGTTAAAGAGTTCCATTCCCAGCTATTTCACCTACAAAAAATAGCTCTTGAAACATACTGTGTATTCTCAGGATGAAAGTTAGACACAAAGTTTAAATTAAAAAACTATTTTTCCTCAAAACAGTCTTTCCTCTGCTGCCATCGACTTACTAGATAGTCTTTCCTTAATTCAGTTACAAGGAGTTTTGCCCACTTGGACTGTAAGCAATCTAAATTTTGAAGCATGTGCTTCAGTCAGAGCAGAGCCAGGCACTGGAGCACCCCTGGGCCAGACTTGCCTGCCAGAACAATACCCATGGGAGCTCCCAGCTTGTTTGAGGACTCACTTTCCTGGAAGACTTGGATGGGGAGATGGCACCTGTGCTGCACACACTCTGCAGCAGCAGATTTGAGCAGAGAGAGCCAGGGTGAGTCACTGGCTGAGGTCTGCAACATGCTTAGCCAAACTGATAGTATTGCTGACCAGGCAGGATTGCTCCCTCCCTGTCCCACATTTTCAGGTGGTAAAGAACTCAGCCAGCATCTCTTCAGCTAGGATCTATGCAGAAGGCACAGAATGCTGTCAAAATAAAACACTGAACCACCAAAGTAAAAGCTTGCTTTATGAAGAATGAGCTCCTGCTGCTGAATACTGAATTATACATATTTATCTAAAGTGAAAGTGAAAATGTCTGTGTTAATTCTGATTCTGTTACAGCATTTTGAATGTCATAGGTCCTACTTTAGCAAAGTTTCCAAACAAATCAAGTGTGCAGAACTTCATCAGAAATTTAAAAACCCCACACCCATCTATGTACTGAATGTTAGTATAGTACACCAGCTGCAAAAGTAATGTTAGTATAAATCTGATAATATTATTCAATAATATTATTATCAAACTGAAAATTTTCATGCAGACTCCCACAAACTCCTTATTCCCTGAATACAATAGCTAAAACCCAATCAAAGTATCATAATTCACCCCTTCTAAGGCTTAACCTAAGCTTCCTTCCTTAATTTAGGTTGCTCTTATGTTCCCTCCTGCAAAGTCTACTTGTTCCACCACCTCTGCATATAGCAAAGATACACAAGCTACCATGAGAGGGTTCTGATGCTTATCAAAGACTGAAAGTTGTCGCTTTTCTAAATTTCTTTTAATAATTTTTAAATTTTAATTAATTTTTTGTCATAGAAACCATAGCTCTTCAGGACTGTGTGTCATACAAGCACAGCTTGGTTTTGATACAACCCTATTAAGAATGAAATCATTCATGTCACCAACACTGCATAGGAATGCCCATTGTTAGCAGATTAGGGCTTTAAATGTTCACCTCTATATTTAGAAACCAAAAAGCAAATGACCAGCTTTCCTGATGACTCAGCATCCATACTGACTGCAGAAGAATGCAGATCCCCAGCAGGCCCCTTGCATAAAAGTGCTTCAAAAGTCCAAACATGAAAGTTATGGCTTGTATACTTTTCCAGATTAATAACAAAAAGTCCTTTATTAGTTTTTCTTTTACTCCTCGTTCCATACAACCATTTGTTTAAGGAAAAACTTCTAAGTGAACAACCTTTTTCTCTCTCCTTGCATTTAATGCCTGTTTAAAGAATTTCTTTCTTCTCATGGCTGGACCTTTCTTTACTTGGATGCCAGCCAATTTCCATTTCTTTACCTCTCAGCCTGCTGATGTTCTCTATGCTCTCATTTTATTTTTAAACATATACATATACATATGTACATGTAGGTATATCTACAATTTAAGCCTGTTAGGCTTATCTTTGGCAATAACTGTTTTCTTGTGGTTCTGCTTTGTTTTGTTTTTAAAAGAGGGAGTACTAACACTCTTGGAGAGATAGAAAAGGTTGCTCTAGGCTACCCTGGGGAAAGTTTGCATGTTCATTGCTGATCTGACCAAACAAGCTGGGCGTGAAGACCAAGAGGCCTGAAATTGTCATTATTTATGTAGTTACACATGGATACACATGCATGTTTATGTTAAACGTTTTATTTATTCACTTTAAGATTACAACCAGTAATACTTACATAATGTATACTTAAAATATCTAATACTTACTTACACTCCACTTGAGAGTCTCCAAAAGCTTTATTAAGATAAATCAGAAGGTAGTGTAGCTGGAAACAAGAACATAAAAATTATATAAATATCACAAGCATACATATAGCATACCTCTACCAAAATAATTGCTGGTAACACACCAAATAAGACAGCTGTATTCTTGATCTCATATAGGAATGGAAAGTCCACTAGAAAAAACACTTAGCTAGTATTTGCCTGCATTACCTTCAGCTCTCTGTGACTTCCACAGAGTGTCATGTTTGCTTTCTTTTTTAATCTGATTTACTCTAATTTTTAATCTGATTTAATCTAATTTAGAAAAAGGAGAATGAGTAATTAGAAAAAAAATGGAAGCCCAAAGCATAATACAAGTTTAGATGATATTGCTTTACTGGATTTCCTAAGAGTCACATACATTGTGCAAAGTCTTTTGGTAATGAAATAACATGTCTGTGAAGTGTAAAAACATAGGAAAACATAAATATGCATTTTTATTTTCTGAAAATGCATTTTAAAAAGCCATTTTTCCCTTATTGGGTTTTTTTTCCTATCTTCACAAATGTTATTTTAGACTTCAAAGGTCTTTTAAGAATAGGCATACTTTCTCACAGTAATTTTCTCAAGTATTTGAGAGAAAAACAACAAATATGAACATGTCTTAAGGATTTTATTAAAAATCACTTACCTTAATCAATCACGCTTATCTGGTTGGTTATTAAGTTTCATAAAACTTATTATCCACCACAAAATTTATTAGGATAAAAAATTCTGAATATCCTACACAAAAATATAAACACATATGTGAGCAAACCAAATTCCAGCCCTTAAACAAAATAAGAGTAGTGAATAAAGTATTTTTGTACTTTAATGTGTGTTTGTAATTTTATCTTTACAGGTAGTATTAGGCCCTGTCAGGGATTAACCCCAGCACCAACAAGCCACTCACTCACTCCACTCTGGTGGAGTGGGGGAGAGTCATGAGGGTAAGAGCAAGAGAAGTCACAGGTTGAAATAAGGACAGTTCCATAGGTAAAGCAAAGGCTGTGCATGCAAGCAAAGCTAAAGAGTGAATTCATTCAGCACCTCCCACGGGCCAGCAGCTGCTCAGCCATCTCCAGGACAGCCAGGGCTCCACCACACGCAATGGTGACTTGGGAAGACAAACACTGTCACTCCAAATGTCCCTCCCTCCCTCTCTCCCTTCTGTTTTTCCCAGATTTATATGCTGAGCATGACACTCCATGGTTTGTAACATCCCTTTGGTCAGTTGGTATCAGCTGTGCTGTGCCCCCTCCCACACCCCTGTGCAACCCCAGCCTTCTCACTGGTGAAGCAGTACAAGAAGCAGAAAAGGCCTTGATACTGTGCAATGCAGCTCAGCAATAGCAAAAACATCTCTACATAACCAAACTGTTTTTAGCACAAATCTAAAACATAGCACCATACCAGCCACTGTGAAGAAAATTAACTCTACTCCAACCAAAACCAAAGCACAAGCCATTAATTTGGATTCCAATTATGAGAAACTAGTCAATATCTTGAAGAAGCTCTATAGACTTTGAGAGTCTTCTGGACTTAAACTGACATAAATGACATTGGAAATATGGGTCAATGATTCAAACTTTTTTTTTTTTTTCCAGATTAAACCCTGAGGCCTTTTACTAACATTGTTTCTAAGTAAAATAAATATTTACTGTTTCTGATATTCTGCCTCCAGGCAATTGATGCAAGAAGAAGAGTGTGATTTAGTAGCTTGTTAAATATCTTAAGTGATATAATAATACTTGCATTTTTTGTAGACTGTGTACCATGCAGCTTCTTTTTCCATCTGCTTTCTTTTGCTATTAAAATAAGTACATGTAAAAGAAAAAGAAACTAAACCCAAGGTTCTTGTTGATTGCATTGATTCCTCATAAACTTTGGTAAAATAAAATGTAGAATTACTGCCAGCATGGTTTTGGTTTTCTTTCTTTGTATAAGCTAGCTCAGACTGTTTCTAATTTAAAAAGCAGATCTTATTTCAGAGTTTCGTAACTATCACTGATGATTTATTCAATTCACTAATATTCACTCTTGAATAAAAAGATGACGTTTTTTATCTAAAATAAGATAATGACTATTTGTCATAATTTATATGTCAGAGAAAGTCATGGTCCACAACAATGACAGCTTTTTCATGTCACCTTTTCTTAACACAAACATCTCTGGTTCTTAGATCACAAAAATTCAAAAGGGATTAAATGAATTATTTTGATCAGCATTGTGTGTCATCTTTGGGTTTAGCTCAGCCCACGTGTAAACAGGCTTAGCATTGTCATTGAGAATTGCACCCATTTATGCCAGGGATTAACATGCCAGCGTCTCTCTCTGTGAAATCAGAGCTCCATGCTAAAAATGCAGCTTCTTGCTACTGTTATTTTCTTTTAATTTTAAGTAAACACATATTTAACTACAGGCTGCACTGGTAGTTTGCAGGGATGGAGATTAAACCTGAAGTGAGCACAGAAGACTCAACTCTGCTCCACTTCAGAGTAAAAATTGTTTCTCTGAGGGATTGTCACCCACATGCAAGTGCTGGAGTGCAAATCTCCTCCTTGAAATGCCTCACACTGCCTTTTCACTTCTCCACCCACTTCTCTTTCTCATGCTCTCACTGTTGAGTGTAATCAATGTCATTGGAAGCTAAGCTGCCCTATTCCTCAGAACAACATCTGACTACTGTGCTTAGTAGGGAATGTAGCAAATAGAGCCATTAAAAATGGCAAAGCCTTTCCTAGTGTAAAATAAAGGACTGCTGGTGGGTTTGGATTCTCTAAGCCCATCTGCTAAATGCTACACTGCACAACAACCCTTTTATTCAAGCTGAAAGATGCACTCCTCCATTTAAAGAGCACTTGGTATATCAGAAGGAAATGGAGGCTACAGTGTGCTTGACACTAAGGAAAGAAAAAATTAGTGCTGGCTTTGTAATGAAATCCTCCAAAACAGCCATTCTCAACCGAGCATAATTAATTAATTGTAACTCTTATACCAAACCAACTACTTTCACTCTTTGGCCTTTGGCTTGTCCATGTGCCAGTTTACAGTCAGGAGTGACAGGGAAGTGTGGTAACACTGTTGTCTCTCTCCTGCTCTCTCAGGAACTGTACTGAATTTGTCATTCCATATAAAATATTAAGTGCTGTATGATTGCTACAGGACTACATGTTGTCATGCCAATTATTATGTTCTCTATTTCTCTCCGTTTCCCCCTTTATCTTTTCTTAATTTGGTAACTGTGTGTACTAAACCCATTTTGTATCCAGGCCTATTCTTCACCTTTACTGTTGAGCTGAATGTTGAGCAATGTTAGGATCTCACAAAAGGTAATGACAAAGGTTTTAGGATTGTTATTTCTTTGTTTCTTTGGTTTTTTAATTGAAGCATTTAAAAATCTTGAACAGTAAATAGGCAAAATTTCCCATTCACACATATAAAAATGCAAATGGAAAATCTAATACAACCAGTTTTTGGTAATTCACCAATCTTTTAACCTTGTGAACATTGTGATTCCTTGTTTTAATAGGGCATGGTGATGAATATATACAATGCAAGTTTGTTGCCTGCCAACTTGACTAATTCATCTTGCTTTTTGTATCATGTAAAGGTATAAATTAGACCTTCTAAATACTAAAACATAACATTATATGCCATTCTCACACTGTCTATCATTCAATTCCCAAAGCTGTTTTCATACGAAAATTCCTAGAGACATGAAAAAACTTCACTATCTATTTTTGCTGCATCTTTTTCTTCTCATTGAACATGACACACTACAGAGAAAACTATACATTGGATTTATGCAGTAGCTATAGAGCATTCTATTTTTACATCATACTTAAACGTTTTAACATTTGGCTTGTTTTTATAACTAGGAGGATACACCAACTCTGGTTTTTAAATTAATTTAAGATTTCATTTAGTATCAAAATACAGGAATGCCTGGATTATTCTTAATCTAATTATTTATCCCATTGTATATGTCATCTGTGGGTTTTCACCTTATTAAGCTAATTCACTTGCTTCCTTAATCTTTTGAGTTCCCTTCAAAATTGTAGCAACCCAATCAATAAAATATCCTCTGAAAATGAGACTATCTTATTGCTAACTCCTTTTTCACAGCAACAATTGACAAGATAGCTTTAGCTAACATTAGGTATACAAAGCTTCAAAACACGGATATTAGCTTTAATATTCTTGACATACATCATACCTCAAATAAGCGAAATTTTCAGCCCCCTGGATAAGTGCTCCTCTGCAACCATAAGTGTTTTAAAATAACAAAACATATTCAATCTCTAAATTGCTCTGATCCCAGATGAAGCCTATTCTGCTATTTTTTTAAAGTTTTATTTCTAGTTTATACAAATTCACTATAAGTTCTGTTGAACAGATGCAAGTATAACAGAAACTGATATTGGGAGGCTCTTCACAGTGATAATCTGCAGATATTGTCTTGATTTAAATGGGACATCATCAGAACACATGGAGTAAATTTAATTGTTCTACCTTGATTGCACACAATCAGGATATAGACACTTCTGTTATTCTCTGGTATTTGCTTCCCAGGAGGTTAGGAATGTAGCTTCTGTCACTATAGGATGCTACTTGAAAGAAGGTAAAAACATTTTTCCCTGAGGAGAAAGCAAAAGCAGGTGTATCATACACTTGCTTGCACTGTTGAAAACATGTGCATAGCACATACAAACTACAACAAATGAAACATTCCATCTTTTTAATATATTGAAATGCATTTTGCACATATGGATGAAAGAGAAAACCTGTAATATTCCACTAAGATGTGAAAATACATTACCATTTGGGAGAATAAAAACTTTGAAGATATGTCTTTCTACCTCCAGTCCTGGACTGATTGCTTTGCTTACCCAGATTTCACCCTATTTTTGTGACAAATAGTCCCCTTTCTCTTCTTGCCTCCTCTATTTTTTAATTTAAATAATTTAATTAATTAATTTAATTTCATTCATTTCTAGGCCCAAGGTCCTCACCCTGTCCCACTGTATCCTGTTACAAATCTTCTCCATAAACCATGTCCACAGTGTCCTGTTCCTCAGTTCCCTGTTCTGTATCTCATTTTTCTTGGTCAGTCTAAGATTGCTTCTCACCCTAGCTGCCAGAGGAAACTCTCACTCCCTCTCTTGCCTGCCTTTGAGCTGCATCTTCATCTTTCTCCCCTCTTGCATGTATGGCTCTTGCTTTCAAATCAGGCAAGTTCTCCTTTTAGAGAGAGGTACTAGAAAGAGGTGAAGGATGGTCTCTCAACAGAGAAGTTTCCTTCTCAGCTCAAAGCCCAGTCCAGGCATGACCTGCATACCTGGAGGCACAGGTAAAAAGGAGAACTTACTAAGACACCCATGGCAACCCATGTAGTTCTTACTGACTACATACAAAGTGCAACCACATATAGGAAACTTACCTTGTCCAAATCCTGGATGATTCTTAAGAGAAGGGGAACTGGCCCATAACTGATGTAAAAAACCCCTCACATCCATACTTGTTCCAAAGGTGGAGAGAAGTTTACAAATACTGAAATGCAAAGTGAACTGTATTATTAACAATAGCAGTGTTTATTATTTTTGCAACGTGTATACATGTTTTATTTCCACCCATTATGAAGATGCTCTATGGAGAAGAAATGGTTTATATATGAACTACTATCACAGACAATATACCCATATTCAAGGACAGGTTGGGTGGGACTTTGAGCAATCTGGGCTAGTGGAAGGTGTCCCTGCCTGCAGGAGAGGGGTTGGAACTAGATGACCTTTAAGGTTCCTTTCAATCCAAACCATTCTATTGATTCTCTGAAACTTGATTTGAAATTATTAAAAAATACAGCCACTACCACTATATACAATTTAGCATCTATACAATTCATTGCATTCACACAAAAAGAAAAAGCAATCTGTACAGAAGGAAATAAATCTCCCTTTTTTCAATTCTAACTATAACTCAGACAACCAACTTTACAGCAAATGTTTGTGTATATGGCTCCTTGAGAAACTGCTCAGTTGTCCACTAAACATAGGAAAAAGAGGAAGCAAACCATATGTCAACAGATCAAAGAGCAAACTGGAACAGTGAGTAAAGTTCACACCACAAATGAAAACAAAGTAGCAGAATTTATGTAAAGTGATTTCCACCATTGTTTAATACAAATTCTGGCGTTGTTTGCTATAACCTTTTAGCCATTATTAACCAGCAGAATCAGGAGATTAGCTGTGCAGTTTCCAAGACAATAAGCTTTTCCCTAGTGTTCCTAGAATTCTACTTATCATGGCTGCATTTGGCTGTGCTCTGCAGATTCAGTAGATTTGTGAAATGTGGCACAAGCCCCTGCCTCAATTTTGCTAAGAAAAAGGCAATTTTTTTTAATATGAGCTAATTGTTATTGACTAGATACTTCAAAATTAGTGTAAGAAAAAAAGTTGGTCACTTTCTTTACTTTTTAACTGCCTCACACTTGCTTAAAAACTAAGCAAGGTCTAAACCAGTACATGTACCATGTACATCTGGACAAAAAATACATAGTATTCATAAAGCAAGCCAAAGCCAATGAAGCTGAAGCTCAGATCTAGCAAGACCACCTTTCTCTAATTGCCATTAGGAAGCCATGCTTGAAACAACCAAAAAGAATAAAAAAAAAAATTAAATAAAATTTGCAATTACAAATTAAAATGTTGTATATTTATAGAACATGTATTAATTAATTTTAGGTACACATCTGATTAAAAAATCAACTTCATATGTCAAAAGTGAAACTTAAGTGCAGTTTCCTATATTAATAAACTAGTTATTCTTTCCTCCAGAAATTAACAATTAGCTGTTTTAAACTGCCTTTCCTATATAGATGCCTGCATCTCTTTTTCTTCTTTTATTTCAGTAGTCCTTCTTGCTTAATACAGATAATTTGGAAGCATTTTAAAAATATGTCTTTGATTAAGCTTTTTGAAAACTGAAATGTCATAAAGCCAAAATACAGGAAGTGCTACTCAGATTCAAAAGTTCTTATTGGGAATTATGCCTTTTTCCATATCCTCTTCTGTGAATCTTACAACTGTTCAGACAGTGGATATTCTACACTTAAAATAGTAGCTGATCTTATTACTTCTAAATCAGGCACTATTATTCTAAAAGAGGCAGCCAATACTTGAAGTGTAAATTGTGGAAGAGAAACAGCTGATTTTACTTAAGGCCATTCAAAATTCAGGGTTTGTTTTTTGTGAAGTCACACATTTGTTTAACTAACAGCATATTAAAATCTTGCCAGAATCAATATACCCTTGTGAGTGCCAAAGCAAACATTACGTTCGCCTCTACAAATGGAAAATTTACATCACACACATGAATAAGACTGCTTGATGCTCAAGAACTTATCATCGTCACTTCTCTGGAAAATTCTACAAGTGAAAATTATTTGTGCTAGCTAAGAACTATGTATATTCAGAAGTCACAATTAATAAAACAGAGTAGCAACATATTTAAAATATAAAGAGACATTTATTTACATTTTCCATGAGGATGCTACAATCTCTTAGGGCTTTAAGAAACACAGCTGTGTTTTAACCTTTGATTTATGCCACGAGAGTTTTATTGCAGGTTACAGTAATGCTATTGCTAGCCAAAGCTTCCTAAGCCTCTTGATTCATAAAACAGTATTTTCCTCTAATGGGAGTTTCAAATATATCAAAAATGCAGGATCAGACCCCTTACTGTACCTCATTCTTGAAATACATCTGGATTAACGGGGATGAAGATATTTGGCATCCCTGTTTAGACAATTTAGGGTTTTCTTCCTAGGAGACCATCAGTCCTCCTTGTCTAAGCAACTAACAACTTGCAAAAAGATCAATGGGCTGGGCTATCAGTTGTGACATGTTTACCCTTCAGCCTAAAACAAAACAACAAAAGAGACTTTGAGTATCACTGTATTAATGACACTCAAAACTACATGTTATAGATTACATGCATCCCACACCCTTAAAGAGATTTATTTTATTCATTCACCTTTTTCTTGTTCTCTCCTCCTTGTGGCAAAGTGATCTAAAATTACATTAAAATAGCAAAGTGGCATAATGGAATCTTTAAATACAAGCTCAACAGCTTTCAGGATTATGTTCTACATTTGAAAACAGTGCTTGCAGCTCACTTTTCTTCTTAAAAGAATTTAAAGTACTGAAGGACAGGACTAGTCCTGTCCTTTGCTATATTCCCACGCAGTCAATAAAAAACACTGTGTTTTTTCTTTCTAATATAGAATCTCTAAGAAAGCAACTTCTTTTTGTAAACAACAAAAATATCTCAGCTGCCAGATAGATTGCAATTCTAGTGTGATTACATTACTCCATAACACTATTAATAAAATGTACTTAAGACTACTCTTTTTGCTCCTCCCTCTAGCCTATCTAACCTATTGTAAAAATAATATTTGTATTATTTGTATCCAGACAACTATCCAATATTAACTATTTGGTGTCAGAACTGTTTTGGCATTTTGGTAATGGTTTTCTACATGAAACATATTCAGTTTACAATCTAGAGCACTTTAAATGTAACACATTGTATTTGAAATTGGCCTGTTCCTTATGAGCATGTAGACGAAAAGCAGAGACAGCGTAATAAATCAGTCAGGAGGACAAAAATAACTGAGCAATCTGATATGTATACATATCACATGCAGTTAGTGTGAACTCATAGCTACACGCAAATCAGAAAAAAAATTTTTGTCTTCATTATTTATGCACCAAAAAATTTCCCTCCAAAGACGAAATACAGTCGTAAGACACGGTGGTTGAAAAGGATGACTCAGAAATTAACACAGTCTGTAGTAATAGTGAGAACAGATACTCTGCTTCTCTAAATCTCTGAAACAATTATGCTTCAGACTAACCTTTTTACATACCATGAATTTCAACAGGAATGAGGTATATACTTATACTTATTGACTATTCATATTCAAGGGAGTAAAATAATGCCTGGTCACAGTTATGAAAGATTATTGCATATAAAGCAGAAGTCAGAAATGGCCTTTATCTCCCCCCAGATTTTTCTTACACATATGAATTTACAAAGAAAAGAAAGTCAGAGAAAGGTTTTCAGTTCAATACATTTATTGAACTTTTTAATACTTTTCAGTGGCTAACACAACATTTACGCATACTTAAATGAAAATACATGTACTTAAATTTCCTTCAGTTTCTGAAGTTCAATTCCGTACTGCATTTCTGGAGTAAAATTATTTACAAGGGTGCCTTTTGGTGCTTTCTTCAGGATTATGCAGAGATTAAAATGGCTTCTGGAACTTGCTTTGTATCCAAACTCGCTGCATTTTCACTTTTTTCTTTCTGTTAACTTGTAATCGCCGATCAACTAAATTCTGTACTTCAGTTAATCCAGCCAAGGTGAACATGTTCCATACCTCATCTATTTTTTCATATGAAAAATTATTGCAATTAAAAAAAAAAGTCATTTGTAGAACATAGTAATTACCAACCTGTAGTTCAACCAAAGATGGAATTAAATATATTTTGCAATTTGAAAGCTAAAGGACACTTCCTTGTAATAAGGATTTGTTAGAAATTCATTTTCACAGCTCTTGATTTATATTGCAGTAACAAATGTCATGTTGAGGCCCAAACCACATTAGTTATTACTCACAGTATCCATAGATACCCTTTCTTCACAAGGTTCCAGGTGCTATAGTTGAGTAAACAAATGCATGCCATTTTGGTCACTGTTCACATATTATCAAGATAAAGCTACTTCCCCTGACAAATGCCTATCCAGACTTTTATGCCATATATAGGTACAGACTCTACTTCCAAGCATGTTTACCTCAATTTTAACAGAGAAATCACGTGCTTGGTTAAATAATAAAATTTGAGCATACAATTACACACAGGATACTTAAAGAGAAATTTCCAGTGACATCTGTAATCAACATTGCAGGATCCCAAATGCAACACGTGTGCACACAAAGGAAACTATTTTCTTACAACAGGTAGCTTTGGTCTTTTTAAAAGCAGAGAATTTTTTAAAAAGCCAATAAAACCTTCTTTAAATTTATGTTTTAAGGTGAGCTTTCTTATTCCAAATCACCTTGAGAAACACACAACCCATTCTATGAAACTATAACATTCCGTACCTTTGGTAAAGAAATATACTCTGGTTCCATCTCCTCTTACATAAAAATTTTCTGACAAGCAATGACCTAAGAAATTAGAGCAGTAATGAAAAAGGACATGTCACTTTTTTTTTCCCCAAAAAGAGCTAAAATGAACAGTAAAATACAAAACCATTCAGGAATTACCTTCTTTAAAACGAAGTTGAGCTGTATCATATCTTCCGTAGTCCCGAAATAACAACATTCCTCCAGGCTTCAGTAGCTTAGCCAACCTATTTACAACCCCTTGCATCCTTAGAGAATAGATGAGATGCTGGTGAAGTTTGCGAATATAAGCAACCAAGTTTGCTGCCACAGACCAAAAAGGCAGCACCAACTATGAGTAAGAGACTGTTCAGGACAGTAGCTGTGCACAGAATTACAGCCTTGCCTACAGAAACAGAAGTTTTGAACACTCAGAAAGAAGTGTATGCGCACAAAAAGTGAAAGTGCTTTGAGAAATTTCATCCAGCAAATCTAAAAAACATTAATTACAAAGCTTGAAGAAAGTTTAATACTTCCAATTCTGCAACCAAATTTTAGAGGTGCCTTCTAGCATAATTGAAGTGTGTTAAAAATTGACTACAAGAGTAGCAATTATCAAAAACTAAACACAACAGCTTAGAGAGAAATTACTAACTAACAATTTTCTGAATATAAATGTGTCCCTCTCACATGTATTTTCCATCTTTTCAAAGTACATAACTTCTGCACCATGATTCCCTTGATTTTCTTTTTCATTTCCCCCTTTCAAAGTTTCCAGAAAAAAAAAGTATACTGAGCAAGATGAATCTGGATCACATTTTCCTTTATGTGGTCATTTTAATTCTATAGGATGGAAGTAATGACTAAGGCATCTTTGGAAAGTGGGTCTCAAAACACAGATAATTACATTAAAATCTTTGTGTGTGTATACACACACATGTACAGAAAAACATCCATGTCAGCCCTGGGGAAAAAAACCCAACCCAAACCAAAAATGACAACCCACCCCCCTCCAAAAAAAAACCCAACAAAAAGAAAAACCCAAAACAAAAAGAAAACAAACAAAACAGAAAATCAACCACAAAAACCTCAAATGTACTCTTAAGAGACTAATAAGAAAAGATCCACAGATATTCTGACAGAACATCTGATTACTGCTTCTACAGGCACAGTGACTGAATGAATCACTGTTGTCCAACTTCTTTCTGGCAGCATGGCTGGAATTACAGAGATCTGAAGTCTCCTGATTGAACTGTTTTTGAAACCTGGACCCTGGCTTTATGTGACTTGTGCTCACGTCTGAATAAACAGAAAGAAGAAATATTCTATAGAGGGAAGGTTTTCCTGTATAAAGCTAATCACTGGTAGCAGGGAAACAGTTCTCAGACCTAGGTAAATACTGTTCTGTACACCAAGCCCATTTTGATGACATTCTTGAAGTAATAAATGTATTATTACACCAACAGCATGTATTTCCCTTCATATAACCTAGTTAGAGTCAAGTTTAACTTACATGCCCTCTTTTAATTTTTTTGCATTAAAAAAAGGTCATGTTCACAATCAGCCAATCTTAAGTCATAAAATTTGGTTCATTAGACATCAAAAGGCATTAGCAAAGGCTAACAGTACTCAACACCAGACATGAAAATGAGATCAAATGTTTGTAATACAAATGAGTTACAAAATTATAGATCCATTTTAGTTTAAAAGGGCTGCATGTAAGCATTTGAATGTGGCTAAATCAGCAATCTAAGTCTACATCAACACATTGTAAGGTGTTAAATCACGAAAGTTTGGTTTTGATCACTAAAAATAACTACCTTCTAGAAGACTGTCAGCCTGGTTTTTTAATGAATTGCCTTTTTTTGAATCTGTCCCTTCCAGTAGAGATGTACTTAGTTACAATATATCCCTTGTATTTTGATGGAGACTGGAGACTCACTAATTATAATTAGCCTAACCAGCTTTTCTCTTGAAGCCTGAAAATTGTAAACAGCATTTAAAATACCTTATATATGCTGTAGCTTATTAAATAACATTAAATATTCATCATCTTCTTTTGCTATTATTGAAAACCTTCAGTTAAAAAAAGAGATTTAACCCATTTGCTTTGCCCTTTAGTCTTCATTTACCTGTCAGGATGAATAGTAGAGAGCACAAAGACAAGGAGAATGACATCCAGGATCTCATCTGGAAAAGGATAGGGTAAAGCATCATCACACACATCATGAACAAAGGCAGAACACCAGGCTGAATTGTAGGATGAATGTGACTGTCAGGAAAAAGATGAAAAGAGGCACAGAGAGAACAGTAGTAGTTAATACGTTTACTATGACTCAAGAAACATTTTTTCTTCAATTATTCTGCATTGTAAAACATCTCATATAAAAGCCTATTCTGTCCGGTATCTTACTCAAGCTGAGAAGCAAGCTCACTGATGGTATTCATTCCTCTCTGCATACAGTATGACTTTGTTCTTTGGAATATTGAAAACTTCAGTTAAAAGTTGTCAAAGCCATCACATTCTTTTTCATGAAGATGGCTTCCTGGCAGCCTCCTGAATTACAGGCTTGTAAGGTACTCTAAAGAGAGTGCATGAATTACCTTTACCAGCTCCACTGCTCCTGAAGCAAAATCACAACAGTACAGAAAGGTTCCAGGTGTATTGCTAGGAAAACAAAACCAACATCAGTTAGAAAATTATTAATGTATAAGATGAAAGTCTACATCAGTGTTCATGAAACTTCAGAGGGTCCTCTGGGGTTCTCCACAGGCTTGATCAAGCATGCTTTATTGATGTCTAGCACATGGAAAGTCACATAGGTTGTAATGAACCAATAGGGCAGACAAATTCATAAGAATACCAACAGACAGCTAGTACAAAAAGAATTATAGCCTTGTCTGTGAGGAAGCAAAAAGGAAAAGAAAAAAGGTCACAGAGGGCTGTCAGAACTGATGACAATGTCCTGGTGCTGTAATGCATAAATGCACATTAATAGGTCACTTTTTTTTACAGGAGCACTGCATTATTAGCCCATGCATGCAGTTTAGTTAGCAATATGATTTGGGCAGGGATGGAGAGTTGCAAAAGTCATCCAGTTCTGTGGAAGTTTGCAATTCCATGTATCACCTTGCTGTTCTTTTGATTTGATTAAGCATTATTGGTTATTGTACTCCATTATCTCCTTTGTTTCCCAGCTAGGATGAATAAGAATTTCCTGTAGCACTGTTTTCCCTTTTCCTCCCATCCAAGACAGCCAGCTGCAAATTTCCTTGTACCATTCATCAGATACTATTAATTCTAGGGAGAAGTTTTTACACCACTGAAGGATAAACTGAGAAAGCTACTCAAAATCAACTAAGAGATGACCTCATGATCAACTCATGATCAAGTTAATTAATTAAAAATATGTTTAAGATATAGATGACTTCTTTAGAAGGGAATCAATAAAGTCTGCCAGTGCCTCTCAGTATATACAGCTCACAGTATATGATCTCACAGTATATACAGCTAAACTAGTGACTTCTGAAGGCTCAATAGGAGAATGCTTCTGGAACAAAATATGCTTGTTTAGTTTGCTGAGCAAAACCTTTATCAGCTCTGTGACCACCATGAGAATTGATGAATTTACATATTTATTATGAATGAGGACAAGCAGCCAGGCTTTGGACCCAGTCAGTCCCTTTGGAAAGGTTAAGCTGATTACCAAATGGACTTGTTAGAATTTTGGGGGTTTCTTTTATTTTTTGGAGCAGAATAGGAACTATGTAAAAAGTCCACTTAAGACAAAGACATGGCTTGATCTGGATGGTGTTTTCAAGACACACTGTATTAAAAAGCACTAATTTAAATTTTAAAGGAGGCAGGGGGAAGAGGTTTAAGAGTTACATTACTAACTTTAGTGAAATTTTCTTTTGTAACCAGGGTACACTTGCTTGACACTGGCTTGTTTTTATATGCATATAATTATATGCATATAGATATACTATTTTATATGCATATAATTGCCAGTATGGCAATTTTTAGATTAATAAATTCAGAGTAAAACCAACTGTTCTCTAATGCCAAGCCTGCTTAGAGATTAAGAGATCTTTCCATTAGGTCATATACATGACAAACAACCAAGTTGTTCAATCTATCAACCAATGTGATTGACTGAAGGATTTACACATGAATAGAGATCTCCAGGAAAAATACCTAAGGAGTAGTTTCTTAATTATCAGAAATGCCAATCTATGACTAATGCCTCCTGTGAGGAAAACACAAAAGTTTGTCTCATCTTTTTCAACACAGCCACATGATATCTTTTTCTATATAGGGTTCCTTTCAAAGTTTTCATGTGAAACCAGGCTCTCCTTTCACTACCTGCTGTCTAAAGCAAAGCATTTGCTGTGGGATGAAGATGCATTGCTAACAGAGGTTTTATGTATGACCCTGGTGCACCACTTAATTCCTCCTGTTGCATTTCCATATCTGCAAAATGGAGAATTTTTGTATAATGGTGATACTAGCAATGAGAATTCATTGATAGAATAACGAATTTGTTGTTCTCAAGCTCTTAAAGGCACGAATAAAAAGAAATCTACTTCAACCCTTGAAATATACATATTCTTTCCAATAAAACCTTCCTGCCTACAAGGATGGGAGGACAAGCTGTCATAACAGATTTTTCTAAAACTGGAAGCTAAGTGGATTAAGATGTTTCAATGAATTAAGTAATGTGATACAGGACTTGTGCTTTGACACTAAAACCACAAGTAATGTGACAAATATACCAGCCAATTCAGAAAAAATAGAACTTCTTTCCAG
This sequence comes from Molothrus aeneus, assembly GCF_037042795.1. Lineage (NCBI taxonomy): Eukaryota > Metazoa > Chordata > Aves > Passeriformes > Icteridae > Molothrus > Molothrus aeneus. The sequence goes on along the minus strand of NC_089652.1, from coordinate 18,895,146 downwards.
TAGATCACATGCCATTATCTATGGTCTCTATAATTTTGGCCTTTTGAAGAGATACCTGGTAGCTTTACAGGGATCTATAAAACAAGAGAATATTTCATCTGCTTGAGATTAACTACAAGAACTCAGCCTGAATGCATTCAAAGACAAACTTTGTCAGCAAATATGATCCCCCAAGACCAGGGTGAAGCAATATGAGGAGAATTCTATACTGATGCCACCAATATTATTTGTAGTTTGACACACTAAGAATCTTAGCGCTGTAGAATGGTTCACTCAATGCTTCCTGCAGCACTGATCCAGCACCAATATTTGGTGAAAATTAAGATATGAATACAACATTCATATTTGGAAATCCAACACAATTTACCATAGAACTTTCAGAATAGGAAAGACACTGTTTCCAGCTCCACAGCCAACCTAAAATCAGAAGAGAAAGATAAATTTAAAATAAATGAGCAAACAAAACCTATTTTTGTTATTTTTGTCTTAAATTAGTTGGCCAGTAGGACCCATTAGACTTGAAGGTACGTTGGACAGAAAAAGTATAATCAGCTAATACCACAGTTCTCAAATCATGTACATGATCACGTTTGTCCCCAATGTCTTTCTGACGTTAAAAGAGAATCAGTCTCTCAAACTGCATAAGAAAACGCAATACTCTTGTCCAATTTCACCATTTGGCAAGAATGCAGCAAGTACTTGCACTTTGAGACAAAGCACTTAAACTCACACCTGTCCTAAGGAAATAAGAATCCTGACTTTCAATGAAAATGGAATCTAACAATCTAGCCCTATTCTAATTGGGGAAAAACTGTAATGGGAAAACCAAGTCCAGATTTAGGTTTCTCTGAAAGTTTCTGCCATAAACCAATGTATTATGTAAAATTCCAAAGGCTTGCTTTCCTGATACTTAGTAAGGGTCTTTATGAGGTTTTTGAATAATTATGTGGAGCTCTGTAGATGGGCAGAACATTTGCAGTGCATTACCTCTAATATTCGGTAAGTGGCATCACAACCAGGGAAGGATTTGACTTTGCCAAGTTCTTCTCCACACTTTTTACCTTGAGGATTGGCAGTAAGAGCTTTTACTTGATTTTTATTATAAAGATATCCTTGTACAGCAGTAGAACCAGATCCATAATTTTTCTCCCAGTATTTTTCTCCTTCTTCAAGCATTCCATTTTTGAGGGAAAAACTGTTGTCATTATTTATTTTTGTGTGTTTTAAAGATATTTTTTCTGTTTTGAACTCTTGTCTCCTTTTTTCTGGAAGAATTTCTGGAAACTCCAGAAACAGCCAATTGCGATCCTTGAAAAAGTTATTTTTATGTGTCTTGTAAAATTCATTCCAATATTTACTGGCTTCTCTCTCATATTTATCTGAAATTAAAACAGAACAAAACCTGAATATGAACTTAGCTAGAAAACACTCTAAAGCAACATATAATTTGGACCTCAAATATACAGTTTAAAAATCCATAGTTCCACACATTGTACATTTAAATTAAAACACATGGATTTTGTGTCTCACCTTAATTTGTGCGCAAAATAACTCCTATGAAGGTTTAATTAGATTTTATGACACTTAGGAAGGGGTTGACAAGCTTACAGCATATTTTTAAAAGTGTAGTGACATCATAGAACAGCACCACCAAAATACAGAATCTAAAGATTCTTAGACAAGCTTTCATGTCTCAAATTATAAAAACAATGCATCTTTTCAATTATTTAAGAAATAGTAAATTGAAATTCTTTCATGCTTTATGAAATCTGTAATCAATTGCAAATTTGTTGGTACCTCATCACCTATTAAAAAAAAACATTCCAGTTCTGTGAACTGGACTGATAAATGCTACTGCATAGCAAATAGACAATAATTCACACTTAAGCATTCAACAACACAGAAGGAATATACTTGCTTTCTTATTTTCAAGACACTTCAGAGTCTTACAACAGACTTTTGTTTTCACTTTTGATTCACAAAACATTTTAACTGAGTGTCAGAATGTCAGAAAGTAGGACTGGAAGGGATTTCACACAGTCAGGGAATTCATATCCCTTCTCCACAAACATCTGTCAAACTTATTCTTAAAATACCACCTTTCACATACAACTTTCTTCAGTAATATATTACAGTCCTTAATTTTCTACACAGTAAGAAACCTTTTCCACTGTCTACCTAAGAACTTCCATCTTGCAAATAGGTCAAGCAATTCTTGTCCCAGATAGGGATCAAGCAGACAAAGCCAAGATTACTCTCTTTTCTCTTTGCAACACCTATTTACATATTTGAAGTATTTTATTATGTCTTCATAAACAATCTCTTTTCTAGATTGTCTAAAACTAACTCTCTTCTTTTTGATTTTCAGACTTCTCTCCAATAGATTTACTACTTTTGGGTGTTTTATTCTGGCAAAGGCATTATGATTGCAGAGAAAAAGGAGTATTTTATGAGGCTTCCAGGTTGTAATCCTGTTTATAACTCCCAGCTTGCCATTTTGCAACAGCATGACACTGCTGATTCAGCTAGTGATTCACCACAACTCTCAGCTCTTCTTCTGCAAAATGACTACCAAGCCAATTGTTCCAAAACCTAGTTTGTTTTTTTCTCAAGGAATTATTCTGAAGTAAAGAAATCTGCACTCATTTTTAGCAAATTTATATATTTCAGATTATTTTTTTCAACGTTTGTCCAGATCTTTCTGAATCTTAATCCTGTCCTTCACCATACTTAAAACACATTTTCACTTAACATCATCTTCCAGTCTCTAATTTCCCGAGGTCACTAATGAAAATACCAAACAGAACTGGACACAGAATAAAACACTCCTCTGCCCAGCACAGCCTTCCATTCTGAAAGGCTCTCTCTAGGCATTCATTCACCTAAAAGCAGTTTCATTAGCTCTCACTTGCCTAACTTGCTTATGAAAATGTCAAGTAAAGCAAATCAGAAGCCTGACTAAGGATAAACTTCAGGACATCTGCTGCTTTTCCCTTATCCCCAGGGCTTGTAACCTTCTCCAAGAAGAAAATTAGCTTGATTTTATGTGATTTATCCTTGAAAAAATATTTGTTGGCCAGTATTCATCTCCTTTGTTCTTTTGAACCCAACGTCTGCAAGCTCTGGATGTACTCTTCCAGTATTTTTCCAGGAACTAAAACCAATTCTGACTCTTTCTTTCCCACCTCCTTTTTAAAAAAGCAAATATTCTCTTTTCTGCTTTTCCACTCATCCATGTACTCTATGGATGTACTTTGTAACCTGCCCTTTCTCACTTCAAGAACAAAATCTTTCCTCCTTCTCACTAGCACTAATTGTGCTAGCCACTGGACTGGAGCTAGCTAACCCTTTCAAAGGAAGGCTGATAAAAAGATAAGAATTACAGCTTTTCAATGTCTCTTCTGTTGATGCTTTTCCCTTCCTTATCCCTCCTAAGTACCAAACAAATTTTTTTTTCTTGTTTTTCCCCCTTATTTCCAAAGCTTTTGCAGAACTATCTTGCTACCCCTGACATCTCTTGCTGCAAAAGTGTACCTCATATAATGTGCTGCCTTTCCTATTTTGTTCTCACTCACACCAACACATTAATTCTTTTAATATAAATGTACAGAGTAAATGTACAGTGCAGTTCTACTACTCTCTTTAAATCTTAACATATTATTTCCTAAATTGCTACAGCTTTTCAGAGATAAACAAGGCTGAGAATTATCATTAGAGGCACAGACAGGCAGTGGGAAGTGGTAAGGAGGTGGCAGAATGCCTTGTCCTAGAAATCTGCATAATGTTTTAAAATTAACATTTAATACATCCAATTGTATTATTAAAGGGCAGGACCCAGCCCTGTAATTGTACAAGCCTGTTTTATATTAAGAGTTCAGAGTTGACTGAGGTCATTTATATATCAGATTTCAATAGTTTAAGCTGCACATTTATAGATTGCTCAGCCTCAGTATAAAAAGCACAACTCTTCTAGTCAAAAGACTCTTTAATTATTATCACCCCTTGATATAGTCACAATTTTCTTACAAGTCTGCTCAGAACCCTTGAACTTAAATTCACATCAAGTTTTCCAGATTTCAGAACTGAAGGAAAGAAATAGCTAAAGTCAGCCTTTCAAACTGTATTAGTATGGAATGACATGGGTTTAAGTGAAGGAACACTTTACTTTGCATTGTTGCACTGGCCATTCCTGCATCTCTGTGTAATAACATGCATGCAGTATTATCAAATTTTTATTTCATTTTGTGCATTTAATTAGCCTACTCACAAAATATTCCAAAGTATGTAAAAATTGCATAACTTAAAAACATATAAATTCCCAAGAAAAAAAAACCCCAACCAAACAAAAAGACCCACCGACCCACCAACCAACCCACCACAACCAAAACCCCTCACCAAAAAAAAAACCAACCCAAAAAACCAAAAAGCCTTTACTTTGTCAATCAGTTTTTCTCCATAACACGATCTTCAAGTGCTAGCAAGCACGCCTGAGAAGAAACTGCACATGCTAATATGGAAATCAAATTCCTAAATGTAGTATCATGAGTTCATTCAGTTCCACTGCTCTTGCTTTAAAAAGGCTCATCAGAGCTCTTCTACTTCAGTAAGATAATAGCACTGGTGAAATCTGGTGAAATCTTTTTTCCCCTCACTGTAGTTTTCAAGGCCCCAAAATAACCTGCTCATTAGCCTTGGTCTAGTTCATTGTTTACACAAATAGGCCAAAATGTACTTCCATTTGCAGAAGGAAGCTGAAGCTTTCTGAAGGAACACTATCAGCAATGCTCACCTATTCAAACTCTAAACAGAGGGGCATTCATAAGAAATGTCCTTGGATTCTTGTGTTTCGTGGCAATAGCCAAATGCCTGATTATTCCATTTCTCACCAGCACAAACTAACTTCTAATTGATTGTAGATGAAGAATGCAAGGTTCCATGAGCACACAGCCACACAGCTTACTTTTCAATTACAAGCTCTTTTTCAGCTTTTTGTACAAATGAGGTTAAGATATTAGATGTAATTTTTGAAAAACAATCATTGTAGTCCTGTATGTAGATAAAGAATGTGAGAGGTAACAGAGAAAGGCAGGCTGGCAATCTCAGAGTATTCAAGGTGATGAAGGGCACACAATGCAAGGCACATTCTCAGGTAATTCAAATAAACTCCAACATGATCATAACAACACTATCTGGCAGATTCATGACATGCTAAGTAAACTGAGGCACAGATATCCAAGTGACCACTTTCAGAATATCCCTCTAACAGAAGAATAAATGAAGAATTCAGTCTTCTATGCTACCATCAAGTTGATATTCCAGCTCTAGCACTCATAACTACCCTAGAGTTTAGTCTTTGTTTAGTTTGCCAGTTTGAAACTAGAGCTATCACTCTTCAGAAACCCAGAATACATTAAATTTCCTTCTGAAGACAGGCACAAAACTCCCCAATCCCTTAGAGAGCAGACCATGGAGGATGTATTGGAACACCTTCCACACAAAGTGAACACATGGATTCCTGAAGCACTCCCAGCTCAGCCTGGCCAAGGCAGCAAGCTGGGACCAGCTGGGACCACTGCAACTTGCATGGCATTTAACAGAAATACGGTGCAATGAACAAACACAAGTTCTCTAAATAGTTCCCAAATCACTGAAAAGCATTTGAATATTGTACATGGGAATCTTCATCCCCAGCACTCTAGCTGATTGCAAATTCATTCCCTTTGATTTTGTAAAAGCCTTGTGTAGTAGAAGTTGTAGTCTGGAGGACTGCAAAACGGGTCAGAACAACTGCACCATACTGATGCACGTGTTTTGCACAGAGTCTACTGCCACCCTAATTGTAAAATTGTTCAAATAAGAGACTGTACTGTTAGGAAAAACACACTGTGAGTTCTTTTGAGGCAGCAAAGGGAAAAAAAAAAAACAAAAAACAAATTTAAAAATTTAGATAAAAGAATGTAGAAATAAAAAGAATGTTCCTGAATTCTACAAATCATCAATTATTTTAATAAAGAGCATTAAAAAAAATTATACCATTTGAAATTTGTTACCTTGGTCTTCTGATTGAACTTTCACAAGAGAATTCTCTGTTGCTTTTTTCTTGGCATTCTCCTCTTCTTCTTGTGACCATTGCATGTGGTCCCTGAAGAAGGCAATTGAATCAACAGCTTTTCAATAGGGTTTTCCATAATATTTTTTCCCAGGAAAAACAGTCATGAATTAGCTACACTGTCTCAAATACCTTTTTTTAATTTTTGAGTGCAAGCAAATGACCACAAGGAGACTGACAGTTAAAACCTAAGTTTCAGTGTATAATAGATAAAAATTAATTACTAATTAGGTAAAAGTCAAGTGATTAAGAAACATGTTCCAACTGCCAAGAGACTGAAGTAGCATATATTTCTTTTATTAATAACAGGATTATATGTATCTTACAAATTGAGTGTGTTTACAGGAGTGTATTTTGAGTATCCCATTAGAACTGTATTTAGCTGAATCCAATAAGAGACCTACCAACAAACACCCTAATTCAAGAAACACCTCACATTAATAGTGTTTATGATGAGGAACTAAGGACTAGCAAAGAAATCAGCTGTTCTGAAACAGGGAGCATAATCCACCTATTCAAGTGGAATTGATGAACAGGATTTTACTTTTCTGAGGAACAGAGATAGGTAATATTAAAAAAAGAAAACAGAATGAGACAAGTCAAGCAGTGCTGCAATGGTTCCAAAGTCTATGCCATCTATACTTGTGTACAGTGGTTACTTAAATGTTATGTTAATCCATGGTCACAGAACCAAACCCAGATCTGACCCTGATGACTAAACTGCCTTCACTGCAGATTCTGGTTTGGATCAGACCACAATGGGGAGTACCCAAAAATGCGCTGCAGGACGTTTTCAAAAGCCAATCAGCTGTCCCTCCAAATTGTCCAGTCTGAACAGATTAAATTAGATAATATAATTAAGTAATCTATTAGATCCTAATCCTACTGAAATGAGCTAACTGAAAGCCCATGACTAAAATTCCATTGGTTACTATGGGAAAAGGAAGAAGGTGCCAACTTGAAAAGAGTTGATTGTCTCTAAAAGCTAATGAGCATCTTCCTTTTCCGTAGTTGGTGACATATAGGTAATTTGATTCTTAGACCTTCACTGTTCCTCTTCTGTTAATTGTGGGGGACTAATTGGTATGTATTTGTCTGCTTGCCTCAGACTTGATTTCCGCCTCTCTACCGAAATATTTCTCATTATTGTCCCCAGCAGGTTGCCCCTCCCTTTCCTGTATTTGTTCATATACCAAATGTTCCTGTGCAGTGTCATGGCTCTGACAGACACGCTGCAGTAGAGTAAAACTGAGTGACCGAAGCATTACCAGGCAGACATCCTCTTGGAAAGACTTGCTTCCCTCACTGCTATCACCAGTGTTGACCTTGCCTATTCCAGCAAGCTGAAACCAAGGACTATTCAGATGGCAATAATACACAGTCAGCCCTTCTGACAGATGACTTGCTGCTCTGTAATCTTTAGCTGATCAATTTTAATCCATCACTGTGTGTCTGTCAGAGCCCTCAGGGGCTCTACACACAATACTAAAGGTGCCTGAAGCCCTCCATCTTCATTAACTGCCTTTTTTTTTCCTTTTTTTTCCCTCCTTGGAAATTCATAAAGCCCCTTTTGGTGCTTTTGTTGAAATTTCTATATGGTAGATCCCAAATAGTACTGCTGCAGCACTTCTTGATCAAAATCTACAAAAGAGGGGTCACTGCACAGCTCTTACAGCAATTATTTACATAGTACGGATGCTTCACGAGGCAGCTCCTTCAGCAATACAAGCTGGTAGGAACATAGGTCACATAAGAATTCTAAGCACAGAAGTGTTTAAATACAGAAGTGTTTTAAGCTGAACACTGAGACAGCAAAACAAGCTATCGATTTTAACCACACCAGGAACTGTTAACATGAGTAGGCCTGATATGAGATCAAACAATGCTGCTTTCAGTTAGCCTATGCAACTTAGTCTTTTTCTGCTACCTTGTTTGCTAACTTAGGGTTTAATTATCTCTGTGATAATGTAAAAACTGGTTCAATTACTGACCTGAATAGAAGCAGGCATTTTTTGCTCCAATGTTTAGCATCATTCATTACTTCTCTCTCAAAATGACAGAAAAGCACCACAATAGACATCTAGAGCATTAGCTCCCAAATTTAATTTACTTAGTATTTCTAGCAGCAATGGTAGCAGCTCTTGTCTCTCTGCCAATTCACACAAAAAGAATGCCACTTTATGAACTAACAAAGATGATGAGTGGAAAACAAAAGGACATCATACATCAATGTTAGAGAAGACAAATATCTTATGCTTACTCTGTATAATCTATTTAGCACTACCACCACATCCTAATTCTCCTTATCTCCCTAGTGAGAACCTTGCCAATGCAATGAGTTTCAGAAACAATGACCTAACCCCCAGCACCAATACACCTCTGCTTCAATTCAATTTCACCTGTTTTCCCATCTGAGCTACACAGATTCATCTGCAGATCCACTTTCTGAACAACCCTGCTTCTTCACTTCCATCTTCACAATCCATTCCAACCACCTGCATCAAAGTTTGGTAATTCTATGTTAGACTGTCACCAAACAGTAGCAGGTAAAACTGAAGCTACACATGACCAATTTTTTTGAAGAAAATTATAAAACAAACAAACAGACAGAGTTTCATCAAAAAACAATGTTACAGAAAAAGGGTGGTCCTTTTCTTAAAATCTTTTCCTCCCTTGATTATATAGCCTACACTTCAATCAGCATTTACACTGATTTTACATTTTATGTAAAGGATTCATCAACCTAGCAGGAAGCACTAAGCCTGGAAGATGCTTAAGAACTACATTGCATGTAGATTTATGAAACACAGAGACAAACTTTACACTCTTAATGCAATAATCAGACAGCTTCCAGCTTCCTTGACCAAGGAAATATAGCCAACTCCAAATTTAGCCTGAAAGTGGTAAACATTAGGGAGCTAATCCAGTATGCAAGGGTACCATAGAAACTTGTACCTAGAAACTTTCTGCCATTTTAAATAACATGGACTATCTTATCTCTAGATCCTCTGTCTCCTAATTGATTACTGATCCCTAATAATATGTGCATTTCACTCCTTGACTAACTATCAGATGGGCAGCTTTTAACACAAGTCACTGAAAGATTACTTGTGACAATCTCAGATTTCCTCTAGTGCTACCTTCATGTGCCTATTCTGGCAGCACCTTGTTTTATACACCCACCCCATTATACCAGAGTAAACAGTATACAAAATGAAAATATGAAAATGATCCTTGAAGAAACATCTCACCACATGTTATGCTCAAAGACCTTAGAAGGATCAGTTAAAATCCGTGACCCGAGTGGAACCGTTGGTCGTCTGTTACTTTGGTGCCTGTGTTGCATCTTGGTTTTCCTCAGACATAAAGCAGAAAGCCTTGTAATGAAGTTTGTTGTGTTGAGAGACCTGAGAACACATTTAATGCAAATTACAGTTTTGCAGTAATGCAACTGTTTATGTCACTTACATGAGAGACTGGCCAAATAGCCAAGAACGAGATTTACTAAAAATCATTTACTAAAATATCAATTCAAATGCTTTTTAGAAAATGGCAACATCCCCTCAGTGTGCTGAAAGCCCAAATAATCCCAAAGTAGGCTACTGGAATGAAACCAGTCAAAAGATAAATTACCTGGTATCATTTCAAAGTCCTGTCAGGGAGGGGAAGGAAAAGAAATACACAGTAAAACAATAACCCAAGACTGATATTGTACCTTTACAAATGCAAGCAAGAAATTACCAGTAAAGAAACCACTTCTTCTAGTGGGCACATACTGTCAGCAAAATTGACATTTTTCACCCCACTCATTTTTTTCAAAAGACTTCACTCTGGAACTATGACTATGGTTGTATGCTTTTAAATAGGAAATTGAATATCTTTAAGTGTAAACATAGTGCACATAAAGCTTTCCAACATTTCTGCCATTTATTCTCCTGATCTCTGTTCGCTGCTGTCTTTGAAATGTAATTTTTATACATGTTTGTATACATATACATACATTTTATACATTTCTATCTATAGATATTGTAAAGTGATACAGATTTTTCTACTACATGTATAATTTTATCTTATATTCCAAGTAAAGTAAAATACAGCAATATCTTCATAAAGGGTCAATAATGAAAGAAAACAAGTGTGTGTATATAGTATTAGCATTTTTGGTGGGTTTTTTGCATATTCTTGTTAATGTAAGCTTTCTATGAGACAAGTAAAAAGAAACACCCCCCAAATACTTTTACTCTGATGGGCTTTTGTTCTTTTTTCCTTAAAATTATTTTAAGTCCTATTTTATCCTGCCTTTTTTCTATTGTTTTTTTGCAGTGTGCTTCCATAAAAACCACACATACATATTTAATGCACTGGAAATCCAAAACATAGTTACAAGAGAACAGGCACAAGACACTACTAGAAAACATTCTGTGCAAATTGGTTGCAAAATAAAGATTTCTATCTTGAGGAAAGTAGCAGTATTTGATCACAAGTTTCGTACTGTGAAAATTATTAATCTGTACACGCAATACAATGACTGGCAAAGGAATCACTTCAACTAAATTAACAATTGCTCATTTATCATGTACTTTTGAATGAGTCATGCTTTAAAAAGGGCATTGTTTATTCATTTTAAGCCTACAGAAAAAAAAGAAAAAAAATTAAAATTTCTTTTTGTCAAAGTTTAAATAAAATGGAGTTTTCCTTATGGTTTACAATGCCAAATAAAACCACTATTAATTTTGGCTGCTGAGACTAACGTTACCAAGACATGGAAGCATTGCCATACAGTGAAAATGTAACATTTAGGCCTATTGAAAAAATCAAAATTTCTTCTAATGTTAATGAGTTTATTGTGGTTTGTTTTTTTTTTTTTTGAAATGAGGCTCAGCAACCAAAACTCTTCCAATTTATACTTCAATTACTACAACTTTTTAATGGTTTTTATTTGAAAATATGCATGCATTTTTCATAACATAATACATAATTATTAACATATATGGGATATAATGAAATAGTAATTATTATACATGAAAATTAAGGCATCATGACAATTTCTGCAAAATATGTAATTTACATAAAGGCAATTAAAAATAAAATTATTGAAAATAAAAATAAAGAGACAGTCCTCCAAAACCCCAAACCACAATCCAAAATTATTATTATAAAATTATAGAAATGCTTGGATAAAGATTCCATTATTACACTGCATACTGTTTACAAATCCTCTTCCTCCCTCAATCATTTGAAAAAACCTGAGTTAGTATCTTGCATTTCCTGTGCCAGCATTGATATTCACCATAAAATACAATGATTCAGCTGCTAGGCTAGTCACATAATTTTTCGTGGCTTTCTAAATATCTCAATAAGAACATGAAAAGATGCACAGATGGGAACTACAGTCAGATGACTAAGATGGTCTTACATCAGTAAAATCCAAATATGCAAGCCTTTCTATGAAAAAGTGAGCCTTTGAGTGATAGTTGAACAATTTTAGCAGATAAGTTCTGAAAATGTAAGGCAAATTGGGTAAATGAGGAAGTTTCCTATTGTAATCTATGTTAAATGTGAATGAACTCCCTTGAGACATGCATGGACATCCCTGAGAGTTATAAGTCATCCACAGATCATGAGATTAGTTGGCAACATGGCTACTAAAATCTCAAAATGCATAAAATCACTTTTAAGCCTAAATTCCATTTTCTGCAGGGAGTCATTGCTGGATTGTTTAACTGAAGTTTCTTAATGAAACAGGCAAACACTCTTTCTTCTTATCAGGTAAGAGATGATCATACCCTGAAGTTATGACAGCAAGACATGTTGCCTGAAAGAACTAGGAGTTCTTTCCCTGTTCACAGTCACAGTCAGGAATACTTTAGGTTTGATTATTAATCAAAGAACTCAACTTTCATCTTTAAGGAAATTACCATAAATCTGAATTACAATAAAAATTACTAAATTTTGTAGCAGCATAACTATTTTTCAGAAAAAAAAACCTTAAAGAAACAATGCACTTTATAACAATGTTGAAGAGGAACTTCATTTCCCCATGGAGCACTGCCTTTTAAACTTTACAGCTTTGTCATTGTTACTGCAGATCAGGTCCTCAGTTTAACTGAGAAATGTTCAGAAACAAGCAAACACAGCATCTTTAATACAGCTTTTTGCAGGTGAACATGCAGAAGAATGTTCACCTGCAAATGTTCACACATCAACTGCTAGCCAGACCTGAAGTTGGCATTAAATTAATTGATGTTACCATTAAAACCCTGAGCAGTCACAGCCATAGAAGAAAAATTAGATCTAGGAGAAAAGCACTGCTCTAAGATTTTTTTAACAGTGAATTACACCCCAAAACATTTGTAAACCACTTAACTGATGAGTAAAATTCTTTAAAAGTATCAATTCTAAGAGAGATGGCAGAGGAAAAAAAAACCAACCAAACAAAAAGAACAGAAACAACCTGCTACTTTTGTCCAAGAACCTAATTTAATGAACATATTGGATGGAAATATTTTGACATTTGGCCGATCTCCAACTACAAATCTAACAACTTCTTCCATCTCCAATTCTCCTAGGTTGACTATACAATGCTTTTATCCCCAGTCGTCTTGTTCTGTTTATGCTGAATAAACTAAGCTACTCCACTACTTGTAGAGTCTATGTTATAAAGACAAAAATAGCCTATATTAGGAACAGTACGCGCAGCTTTTGTTACATTCCTAGACAGAAAAGTATTCTGGAAACAATTCACTTCATACATTTACTTCTGCTTGGTACCTAGAAGCTTATCTAGACAACATTTGACCATTAATCCCCAATGCTCTTCTGTAAAGCCTTGCTCATCTGTATTATCATCATCAAACACTACCAAAACTCAAAACACCTTACACAAAACAGATGCAAGTGGCAATCGGGGACAGAAAGGAAAAGAAAATTCAAGATAATGGTAACACAGAAGGTAGAACTATTAATTACCAGTGGTTATTTTTAAAATACATGCATATTAATATTTCTTAATATTTCCAATCTGGTGGGGGTGACTTTACTGTCAACCAGACTCACTCATTAACTGAGTGCTTAATCCTATTCTATTTGACCAAGTGACTAATTATGCCCTCTTGGGGCTTCATAATTAGTTTTTCAATTATATACTTCCAAAAAATTATGCACATTTGAAAGAACAGGGTATTTCACAACTTCTCAAACTCAGCAGATCTAAAAATTTCAACTCTTTTTCCTTCTCATGCACCAGGAACGATGCAGACCTCCCTGTGAGCATATAGTAACTTCAGTAAAGCTGCTGCAGAGCAGTGCCTCCCAAGGGAAAAGAAAAACAAAAGAAAAATTATTTCTATTTATTTTGATTCCTATAGAGACAACAAAGTTAAAATTAGTTAAAAAGCAAAGCAGATAAAAATAAACAAACTTGCCCCACCAGACATGACTTTAATCACATATACATGTGCTGAGAAGTGCCTGTTGTTCCACAAGCTTCCACTAGTGAGGTAGGCTGTTAAAAATAGTTGAGCAAAGAGGAAATAGTTTATGCAATGAGAGAGAAGGGGAGATAAATCCTGCGGGTTTACTGGAAACATTTACTTGAATAATCAAAGGGCTCCTCGTTACTCTGCACACCCTCTGCTGGCTGCTACTTACACGGAAGGAGGAAAAAGGAAAGAAAAAAGGTATTGAGACTTTACATGTGTATACACCTACTTGCAAGATACATCTAAACCTCCAAATGCAATCACTTAAACTATTTTAAATATATTACCTACAAAATACTGAATATTTAAATGTATTGCCTCACAAAAGATAATTTGTCTCAACACAAACTATGGGTTTTTTTATTAAAGGTGATGAGAATTGGGATAGAGGAGCATGAATTTTACTACTGTCTACAATTTATATTATTATTGTATATATATATTATATATATATATACAATATATATACAATTCAAGAACCTCATCCATTTACATTCTTGCAGGACTCTGGATGTCCATGTGTACTTTGGTGAGCTACAACCTGCCTTGAAGTCACTGGCAGCTCTGAAGTCACTGGCAATGTTGCAAATCCATTGTTGTTGCTGTATGCTCCACTAACTGCCCTAATCTGCTCTTTGAAGGAGCAACTGCAACCATTGTGTTTGTGTTTAGCTCCCTGCAAGCAGTAACTGCAAAGCACCAGAAATTTCAAGGACTCTCTCTTTCCTTCACTATCAGTGAAGATTCAACGTTCCACTCAGATCCTGAAGAATGGATATGGGCACACAAAAACATTAGCAACTTTTGATTACCCCATTTGGGCGCTTGGCCTCTGGCAAGGAAGAGAAACGAGTCTGTCCGCAGACTTCAGTTGCTCTGCTGGCAAGTAGAGATTGATGACCGTGACAACATTTGGGACGTAGCTCTAAAAATACAAAAATGAAGTGTCATATATCTTAACAAGTTTCTGTTGACCTTGGAGTTTTAAATGGGTTTCAACCAATCCCTTAACCTTTCCCCCAGGTCCGGGTACACTCAATCCCGCACTGCCGTACCCAAAAAGGCTCACGGCGGGTGCCCAAAGGCTCGCAGGTGCCAGGCCGGGCGTTCATTCCCGGGAATGCCCCGCGCCCAACCCCGAAGGCTGAGTTCTATAGCAGGAATATTTTTAAAAAAAGAAGATACCAGTTCCCACTTTTCCTTAACTAGCAACCACTACCAAAACTTTCCTATTTAATTGAAAACACAACGGGTAAAATGTTTCCATCTGCACGCCCCGCACATCGAGCGCCCGCATCCCTCAGCGCAGGATGGGCGGGGAGCGCGGCCGGGGCAGAGCTCGTGGTGCGCGGGCGGCTACGCGGTCCCGGCCGGCGGCCGCTGCCGGCGATTCTCACCGAGCCCTGCGCAGGGCCTGCTCCTGCCCGCTCCTCGAGCGGTGCCTTATCAGCGCCAACGCCGCAGCGCTCCCGTACGGGACGGTGACCCCGCTTAGCCACCACCCCGCACCACGCGGCCCGCCCAGGAGCGGCGGCGGGAGGTGAAGAGCGCGATTCCGCTCCCGGAAAAACTACAGTACCCGGCGGGCCGCGGGGGAGGCGGCGCAGGGCTGTCTCCGCCCGGCGTCTGCGGAAACTGGAGCTGCGGCGGCCAGGGAAGCGCGGGGCGAGCAGCGCCGTAGGAAGGCCTCGGTTCGCCTCGCTCGGGAATCGAGGAGCAAGGGACCGTTCGGGCCTTTTCCCGCTTCGCTTTACCTCTCGCCGGGCAAGGGCGGGGGTTTGAGATAAACCCGGCGCGGGCCTGGGCCTGCAAGGCTGCACGCCCTGCCGAGAGCGAGCCTGGAGCGGGGGAGAAAGGCGATCCCGCCCCGCGGGCCGAGAAAATGCCCGCAGGCGGCCGCCGGCGGGGGCAGGGCCGCCCTCCGGGCTTGCGGGGTGCACAACGTGTGCCGTCTCCTCAGCCGCAGGGCCCACGGCTTCTACGCCAGAGATGCTGGTGTGGCCCATAGGAAGAACCTGGGACTCCTGAGGAGGATCATGTGTCAGGTAATGGGCTGCCGCTCGGCGCTGCTGCAGCCCGCGGGCTCGGCTTGCAGCCCAGGGGCTGAGCCTCAGTCCCCAGCCCAGGTGTTCGAGAGGTCCCCGGTCACGCTGGAGAACAGGTCTGGGGAGAAAAAAGGTGCACTTTTGATGAAGAGAGTAATGGTTAAAAATATTTCACAAGGCTCAGACCTAGAAATGTAGAAAGAATTGTGCTGGGCAAGAACTGCGAAGGCCCTTCTGTATCTAATAATTGTGTTATAAAATCTCATTAAAGCTTATTTCTATCACCTATTTCCCTAAGATGGCTTCATATTTAATACTAATCTTAAATTCTTAGTGCTTCATGTTGAATTTGGAAGGAGTTCGCATAATAAGATAATTGGCAGAGATTTTCAGGTAAACGTAACCCCAGTTCTCAGTGAAACTGATGTTACAGAAAAAATAGGAATTAAACCAATTATAAACTGAACTTTTTTTTTTTAGTCAAAACAATTTCTGCTTCCATGCAGTAGTTGATAGAAATATATTAGAAAAGAATGTGGAAGTGAATTGGCAATTATATTGAAAATACATTTATTGGAAGTCAGCTGAAGTGTCTGCTTATGTAACTAGATCAATAGGCATTCAATGTTTACTGAAATAAAAATAATTACATCTGACTTACACTTCTTTTTTTAAGACTGGAACCTTTGTTAATGGTATAGATGTTCTGATATCTCAAATGCAGGCAAGAAACTTTAATGTGAGCAGTTTATTTCTTTAATGTTCCGGGTGCTTATTGCAAATAATGGTAAATACGTTTTTCTGTCTTTCACACCAAACACCACCAGCAGAATGGAATTAAGTGTTCAATAAATAAAATTAATTACATATAAAAGAATTCTCTGCATATTTATACTCTGGGGAGTTTGGTCCTTGATTTCAAAAGTCACTATGCAAGTTTAGTTCCCACTTTTAATACAAGCAAGCTAATGGCAAAATATTCCTTACCACTGCTGTCCATAATAGCTCATTAAAATTTTTTTAATTTGGTCTTTAAAAAACACAAAATTTTATTATAAAAGGTCTGCTAATTTTATTTATAAAAACCAAATAATATTCTTTCTTCTGTATTCAGCAGTAAAGTTTTAATTAAAATAAGTTATTAAGTTGCAGGAGCCAAAGAAAATATTTTCAGAAGCAAAGTTTGTTACAAATAGCCATCCATGTTAAAACTGTTGTGTTTCAGGAAAGTACTAAATTCAAGAATGTTTGGACAACTCATTCTGCATCTCCTATTGCATATGAAAGAGGAAGAATTTACATGGACAATTACCAATGCTGTATTACCAGGTAATAAATTTACAGTTATGAGGTACTGACTTACAGATATGAGACTGATTCTGTGTTATATTGCTAACTTGACTCATAGCTGCTGTGAATTAAATGGAGTTTACTTGGGAACAAAAAATAAGCAGGTGATAAATCTTTGGCTTACAATCTTTGTATTACATTTAGATGCTGTTATATCTTAATGTGACACCTACTTTGGTCAAAGAAAACCTGATCTTTCAGGTGCAGTATAACAGTATAACCTCAGCTTTCAGAGCAGGAATGGAAGATGAACACAATTTTCTAGTCTTGCACTAAAAAGCCAAATGAACAGTAGTTCTTTGTAGTCTGGCAACTAGCAGCATGCTAAAGAGTGTGTCACAGAATCAGCCTATGTAACAAACTTGGTAATATGTGAATTCTGTTTAAAATAAGTAAATTATTTTTCATGCAAAAGTACAGCCTGCAGTACATGCTAATTTTTGCAAATGTATTTAGTAGATCAGTTCTCTGATCTAATATATTATTCTGTTCCATGATCAGTTGCAGAGACAGGTTAGGAGGCAGCACATGGTAGGATAGAGGACAGGAAATCTGTGTGCACCAGCCTGTGTCCTTGCCTGTCCCTACTGTGAGGGAAGTAGCATGGACTTGGAGAACTGCAATGCTGAGGAAGTTGGGGACAGAGCAGTTTTGAGATAGTGTCCATATGATACATAAAATACAAACTAGTCTGTCAGGGTAAACCACTAAGAGTCAATTAAGTTAATCTATCATCCACAGCTGAGGTCTAAATCTGCTTTTATTCCTACATTGTCTCAATGTTTTTAGTACTGGGTTAACCTGTCTAAGATCTTTCAGGTTTTCCTTTGTCTCATCCTCTCCCAGAGGGCAAAACTGTGCACAGTACAAAGCTTTTATTTTGTTGCCTTTTTCCCAACCTGAAAATGAAACTCAAGATAATTTTAGTAAGGAGGTAATACATCCTTAGTAAGGAGGTAATAAGAAGGCCTTCTTTAATGAAGGCCTTCAGAGGCAGTTATAGAAAGATGTCCACAAAAGCCCTTACAGGGATGAGTACGCATTTATAGGTTTAGGAAATTAGCATAATTAATAAAAAGCCCCAGTTAGGAGGACAAGGGGTGATGTAATTTCACCTCCCAGGTCAAGCCCCTTCTCTGGAGCCCCCCCTTCAGCACTAGTTGTACTTTGTCCATGAGAATGGATCTTGAAGAGTTGTTCTCAGCCTTGGTTCCCAGCTAGAACCAAGACAGCACTGGGGCCTTGCACCTCCCAGAGCTTGGAGCTCTGGAATTTGTTTTGTCTTTCTGCCTAGGGAAAGGCCATGGAAAAGTACTGGGAAAACTAGCTACTAGAAAAGTACTGGGAAAACTAGCTACTAATACAGTAGGTGACAGAGTTACAAATATCTATGTGAAGAGCACAGAGAATATATAAAAGGAAAAATGGCAAAACCCAAACAGCATCAATTTTAATTAGTAAAGGGTTTTTTCTAAATATCTGGACATGATGCCACACAAAGACAAAACAAATTTGTTGTAAAAGGCAGCATTGGAAGAACCTGAGGGGAAGGTTCCAGGATGATCATTAGTTTCTGGAATATGCTTTCTTCTTAATGTATATCACTAGAGCAAGAACATTACTATTAAGGTTGTTACTTAAAAAAACCAACCCAAAACTAAAAGTAAACCTGAAACTAAGAACAAAAAAAAAGCAACCAGACCAAAAGATTTAGAGAAGGTTAGCTCTAAAATGTTACATTATATAAACTATTGTTTATTAGGCCTTACTTTGAGAGCAATTTCAGGTATGTTTACAAAGTAAAAATAAGATGTTTAGGTTTCTGACCTATAAAACTGTATGAAATGACTTTTTGATAAAAAGTGGTCTATAAAACAGACTAATGATTAGCAATCATTTTCCTCTAGCATTGCGCAACAGCCAAGACTAATTTATCAAAAGTCAAAGTGTGCCAAGTCTGAAAAAATAGAAGATGCTTTATTATTGGAATGCCCATTGGTAAGATTACTTTTTACTAGAACATTTTTGTGCAAAACACTAAATTAATATATTTTGATGAAACATTTAGAATGGAGTGCTTTTTCTTTCCAAATTATTTTCTCAATGTTTTTAAGGAGTTCAGTCATTAAAGGTTTGCAACACGTGCCTTATTTATATTAACTGAACATTTAGAGGTATACTTCTCTGAATTTCTCAGTAGTGCATTCAAATCCTTTTTTCATAAGCTTTCATGGAAGATTTTAAAACCAGTGCTTTTATTCTTATGCACCCAATTCTTAATTCCTTACAAAATAAAATCTACTTCTATTTTTATTTATTTTTAAATAACAAGGACAGTAGCTGGGAGTTTTAGTTTTCTTCAGATCCATTGACATTAAAAAAACCAAAAAGCAGTACACTGGAGGTCCATTGAAACGACCCTGCCCAAAAACTCTTCTACTGTTTCTACCTGATAATTGCATCATTTCTCTCCTTCACCCAGTGTCCACAGAGCTTAGAAATATTAGCCCTATCCTTGAGGTGCCTAAAACTAAAGCAATGTAAGTACTATTTGTAGCAGTTGCTGTTGAGTTATCACTGAATGTCTTCTTTTGAAATACTTAAACAATTTTCTCTTCAAGATTGGTATCAATTAGATCAATAAGCAGTTAACTTTTGCAAGGAAAAGATTTTTTAAAGGGTGCCTCTTCTAGAAAAGGTAACTGTCTTGCAAAAGTGTGACAGCAGATTATTTATGTCATAGGTAATTATTTGACATGGATGTGAACTTAGAGATACTGATCTGATTAGCAGGCAGATTTCCTCCTTCAGTTTTTGAGGAATGTGTATTTACTTTCATGTTCTTCAAACTGTCAAAATGTTTTGTATCCTCCTGATACAAACTTATTTCTAATAGCCTTTCTTTTATGTAGGGGGAAATGCTACCTAGTCCATCAGATTATAAAGCTTCCCTAATAGTCCTGACAGTGCAGAACTGGCTTCTACGTCTCTCTGCTGATAGTGGAGAAGTACTGGAAAAAGTGTATCTTGCTGGTTCCTGTTGCAAATTCTTCAGGTATTAACAATTAGGGTTTATATCATTAACAGTCAGTAGTAGTATAGTGGAGAAGGAGTGCTTAATATAATTAACAGTGATTAGTGCTATAGAGGAGGAGGGGAGTCATGTTATTTGAGCACTACCCTATGGCTGACAAGAGGCTTGTTAATCTCAACCATTACCTGGAGTACTTTTCCTGCATGCTCTTACTTGTAGAAGAATTTAATCTACTTTAGTGTTATGCTGTCAAATTTAGTATCAAGTTCCACAAAACCTAGCCTACTATTTGCTTTTCTCTGACAGCTTTACAGCCTGTAGTATTGCAATGGCAACATACCAGGGGAGGACTTTGAGAGCTGAAAAACAAACCTGATCAAACATACAGACAATAAGTTCGAAGTCTGAGCTGTTTTTAATTTGCAAAGGTTCTTTTCCATAGGGTAGCCATTTTTCTCTTTTAAAGCAGGGCAGTTACTGCTTCTGGTAAACTGCTTCTTTTTTTTGGTTTTCAGAAAATATTTTTGTTAGGCTGAAGGATAGGAAAGTTTATAATTATAATTATAATTATAATTATATTGATTATAAAGGAAAGGAGAAAAATTAAGATTGGAAAGTGTGAATATTCACTAATTTTCTCACAATCCTGTATGAAATAAGTAATTCCTAGTTCCATGGATTTCTGCTTTATTGCAAACAGCCCCTCTTCCAAATCAAATAGTCAAGTTCCCTGGGCACAGACATCTGCTTAGTTATAGTTGATTATATTTTATGTGAAATAATACATTAATAAATGGGTTTTAAGTGGTTAAGGCAGGCCTTTCTTGTCACAAACAGGTATCTGAGCTGGGATACTCCTCAAGAGGTAATGATTGTAAAGTCAGCTCAGAATAAGCTCCCTGCAGCAGCACGGCAGGTAAGTGTTGTAATTTTTACAACATTGATCAAAAAAATTTACAAGCATAAAGATGGGGACATTGTACTTGGTTATTATGGAAGAAGATAAAGATGTCCTACCTTTAATAACTATGTTCAGTATTGTTCCTTCCCAGGCAGGAATCCAACAGACTGTATTGTTTTATCTTGCTGTATTCCAAGTTTTGCCTCTTTCATTCATTGGAATGCTGGAAATAAACAAGAAGGTAAGTTAATTTCTCTAATAATATGTAATCTGTAATGTAGTTCTATGACAACTCTAGTTTAGACACTTATTTCAGAAGTCATACTTACAAGCTTGTAAAAGCAATTGAAACATTAATTAGCAGCAGTGTTCTTGTGTCTGATTGGGGTGTTGGAGCAAATATTCTTAATTCTAAGGACCAGAAGAGAAATACAAATGGATTCTCTTACTGGGTTACTCTTTGACATACAGCAGGACTTTAGCCTTTTCTTAGAGCAATCATAAGAATTAGGGAACCCTTAAGTGTTTGTACATTTCTTTTCACCTCCTTAAAGACAGATGTGCCTCTGACCCAGTCCTAGTAATAGTTTATGAATTCTATATGTGTAAAACAAATGTTTCACACTTTTATTATCACTGTTACTGAATGGCAAAATAAATATATCTTGCTTTATCAGTCAAGAATAAACAAACCTGAGTTCAATTTCTGACCTGTAAGTAAGTATATATACTTAGGAAGAAACTTTGAGCCAGATTGTAATTTTTACTGTTCTATTTTAAGTCAAGAAGGCTCTGGATACAACTTGCAGATGAAACAGTACAAACACGAAAACTATGTCTGCGTAGGTATTGTGTCTTTTAGGATCCAGAGTTATAAGCTGGAGTTTTAGCTGGTGCTAGGTTGGGTTGAGGTTGTAATTGAAATTGGGCCTGGCAAGTGAAGGCAGGGATTTAAACTTTTTAATTTGGGCCCATGAAAGCTTGAGAGTACTGTGTATTGTTCTGTTCAAAATTAGTATTTAAGACTAAAAAAAAACCATTACCAGTATCAAAGGTGTTCTCAATCTGGTTAGGAATGGCATGCCAGATTCATCATGGTCATAGCAGGCAGAACATGTGAAGGAGCACTTCTTCAGCTGGGTCTGTGCTGAGTACTCATCAGAGAAATTGTTAAAATTGTACTGGACAGGGCAGCATTTGGGGTGTGAGAATCCACCCGGCAGGAGATGCAGTGCCAGACCTGACACAGAGCAGTGGAATGTAACTGTTAGATTGGAGTTGGGGTTAGTGTTACTGCCTGAGGCTGCAGAATGCACCTCAGCTTTATTGAGGTGGGCTACCACAACACATTGTGAGTTCAGAGTGGCTGAGGTCTCAAGGATAGAAAGGAGACTTTAGGCTTGGAAGATTATTAGAGTTTGTGTCTGAAAGACACTGAGACCTAAGCTAGCAAATGTATTGAGAAAAAGCCATAAAACTAAATAAAAGGCAGTCTCAGGAGTGAATATAACTTTCAGAACCAAACAGATCACGTAATCGCTGGTAGTGCTGGTAGTGATAAGATGTAGGTGTCTTACAGTTTCTGGGTTTCTTTAGCTTTTTATTGGTTTTAGGCCTGTTTTAACTGGTTTAATTGCTTTTTCACATAGTGAGTCAGATTAAAGAAAACTACATTTTCAAGCATATCTATTAAAAAAACCCCTATCAACTTCACATGTTGGTTATAATTAAATATTAAGAATTAGTTTGTGGGGTTTGCTCAGTGATGTGTTAAGCAGACGCACAAATGAATAGTGCATAATTTTTAAAAAAGATAAGTCAACTTCTCATGTATACGTCTAATTTGGATTCAGAGAGAACTCTGTACTCTGTGACAGCTGGATAATGTAGTTTTAGTACAGCTGTATGCAGTCATAGAGTTGTGATTAGACTAGTATTTTACACTGGGGATAAAGAAAGAACAGAAGATCTGAAATCAGGACTTTTAGATAGAGTTGCTAAGTTTTGCTAACGTGGGATGCTGAATAATATTATCTATTCATGTATGATAATAACTGGGTAGCATGATATGAAGATATACTGAGAATTGATTAGAGCATGAATCTGCTTGCAGAATATGACTACTGTAACTTCAGGTGTTACTGCAGTGCAATGGATTAAAGAAACTCAGCAGAACAGATGAGTTACAGAAAACTTGAACACTGATCATAGAGTTTAGTCAGAATTTTAAAAAGTGATTGAAGAATTAGGGACATAATGTCAGTTATTTGTGTTTTCTCTCAATTGTTTCTTCTCTGATAGAATATTTTTTACTTAATTTTATTCCAGATTTTTGGTAATAGTGTGACAGATGTTGCTGTTTCTAATGGAATCCTGATTGTAATGTATAGCATGGGTCTGGTCAGACTCTATAACTTCAAGGCCATTTTGGAACAGGTAATGAAGTAAAGAGTTTTTATACAATCCATGCTATTTTTGGGTAACAAGTCATAAATATTCATGTACTCTACATAAGTACATGGGGTATTGTAGGTTCCTGCCTACAATTACAATTAGAAGATAAAAATGGACATACTATCAGAAAAATTACTTGCAACAGTTACAGGTGGCAAAACATAAGAGATACGGGGTTAGACAGGCACTTCTGGGGAGTTATGTCAATGTTACACCAGATGTGCTTCTCTCTACACACCTAGTCTGTAGTTATAGATGATTGTTAAGGCCAGAAACTGGTGGGCATGGGGAAGTTTGATCTCAAACAGAACTGCAGTTAGACATGTTCCAATCAAATATCAAACTTTAATTAAAAAATAAGACCTCAAGCAGTATCTAACAAGATAAGGAATGCAGTAGTAATAGAGAATAAAACTAAACAGCAAGTAAATATGCATCTGTAAAACTAAATTGTTCTGTATTACTTTAGTTCATGGAACAACCATTTGATTTGGGACAAGAATTCAACTGGAATGGTCAGGTGGGAGTTGTAGGAAAGTATCCATTTGGTCTTCCATGTAACATTAAAATAACAGGTAATTATGACCTTTGTATTGGCTTGACTGTGGCTTTTATGGATTGATTGTGGCTTATTTCACACTAAGAAAAAATATTAAAATTGCTGTGCTCATACTGTGCTGTAGCTGTATTTCTGGACTTACATTATAGTAAAATCTTCTTCCCTTTACTTCTAATTACAGTAATTATATAGGACACACCAAGAAAACTGTTAGAGCAACTGAGCTATCTGAAAAACTTTATTAGCAATGCATGAAATGGAAACTCCTTTCTTTATTTCTGAGATGCAATTGCTGTTGAGAAAGAGGAAGGACTAGGATATCTGTTAGTAGCACTCAGAAACAGAATATGGTATGTAAGCAAAAGATGTGAGAACACTAACTTGCAGAGGAAGTTCAATGAGACTGAATACAATTTGTCTGACTGGCATTTTGATATTCTAAGTTGTCAGAAATGTGCCGATTTCAGTAAAATGAATTCCTGAGAAGAGAACAAATTATTAAAAACAATTCTAATGCCTCAAATCATTAACTTATAAACGTTCTGCATTATGTAATGACTTCTTTCTTTAAAAGCAAACAATGGCTTCTGTTGGTACATTTGAGATTAGAATTTGGTGCTAAGAATCTTGATGAATGAGCAAAGCCCGAGACTTCTTTTGAAATTTCTTTTCTTACTTTAAAAATACATTCTCACAAGCCTACACTTGAGGCATCTAAAAAATTTAAAAGGTTGGTTTCACAAACATCAAAGAATGCATGCATTTATTTATTTAATTTTGAATGCTTCTGTATTAAATTTTTTTTCAGGTGATTCTCCACATAAAAATGTCTCTTTTTTCAGAGTGTCAGATAATAAGAGACAAATCAATCCAGATTTATATAAAAATGAGGGATAAACAGATAAAGTACACAAAGATAAAGTACAGACTTATATAGTGAGGTTATAATGCAACATTTTATCAAAACAAAGCAATAGGCTGCTATATTTGATGTCTCCGTTTTTGCAACGGGAAATCTTCCCCCATTTTTTGTCTCCATCTCAAACTGTGAAACCACCATTTAATGTTAGGGACCTGTGGAAAACCTGCTGTGGGAACTTTAATAGGAAGATTTGATCTCATGGCTTTTAGACCATTATAATTTTTAGTTTTGAGATTTAAAACTGTACTGGAGAACACCTTTTTGATCTTTAATCATATTCAGGAATTTGTGGTTAGGAAGTTTTGAACACATAACGTACATTTTCATGCTTGCTTTTTGCAAATAGCTTCATTCCTGTGGTTTTTGAGTTTTTTTCTTTCAAGAATGAGATGGGCAAATGCTTCAGTGAACAAGATATTAGCAGTTTCAGAGTGCAGGCTTGTATTTACTATAATTTAACTGTGTGTAGTCTTCTTTCTTACTTAAGTCCTAGCCTCCCTACAGAAATTGCCTGAAGGGATGGGCATTATTACAATACTGGTTTATGGTGTGAGGTACCCACAAGTGTCTAGAGATCAAAACTTACAGGCTAAGATGTACTATGCTACAGCTCTCAACTGCTGGGGAGGAATTGATTTTGGTCACAGTGTGTGTTTTTCTGAATGGCCCAGAACTTAAAACTAGTTTGATTTATTGTTAGCTGATACAGTAATTTCAGAAAAAAAAAAGCAAGGAGAAGGATACTTTGTAGAAACCTTTTCTTGTTGTTATTTCTTTGGTTTTTATTTGCATGTAGAACATTTGTTAGTGCTGCCAGGAACAGCTTTTAGAGAAGTTTGCAGAGTTTAAAGTAAGTAAACAAAGAAGCTCAAGTAGAGATTGAAAACTGGCAAGACTTGGGGAAAGACTTGCAAACAATAAAACAGGAGGTGTTTAGCAACAAGAGCAAGTGACATACAAGTGGCAATGATGGAGCTGAGGCAGCAGAATCACATTATCACAGTGGTTTATGTGGAAACCATGATAGGAAAGGCATATTTTAAAGCACCCTCTACTACTCAGTATTGATATACTGTTGATTACATTTAATTGTATAATTATAATATATAATTTAGTCCATCTACCAGAATTTTGAGGGACCTTGATATTTTGAGGGACCTTTATTTAAAAAGTTGTTTGGGTAAAATGTCGCAAACTTTCTTAACACATTTTTCATTTTCTGACGGATTTTAGTATTAGTATGTCCTTTGCTTATGCTTCCATCTTCAACATTCTCTACACTTCCAGCAGATGCATAACTTTTTATAACATATAGTTTATCTCTTGCACAGAATCTCCCATTTCTTATGTGTCACTCCTAAAAGCAAATGGGAAACAGCCGCTTTCCAGCTTAGGAAAGACTTCATCTCCATTGGCAGTGAACTAATTCCATTCAATCTAAATGGCTAAATTGATGGAAACATGAACAAAGGAAGAGGAAGGAAGCACTCCATAAACATAATTTGTGATGTCATGTGATATCAGCATTGGCATTAGGATAATTATCTAGACACAGCAGGAAAAGAACAAGTCAAAATTTGGATAAGACCTTTGGGTCCAGATTGAATCTTGTTCTCCTTGCACTAAATGACTTTGGGTTTTTATATTCTGCCTGTTTAAATTCCCCTCGTAATTGCAGATTTTGTCCACATTTTATCAGTTTTTTCCCCAGCTTTTCTCTGTACTGTTAGAAAGACCTGGTCTTCAGTCTAAAATTGATTCAGTTATAGCAGCTGTAGAAATTGCTTTAATTTAGCTAGTTGGCAGAAGTTGTAAAGTTGATTTCATTAAAAATACCTCTCATTTAGTAAAAAGAACACTTGTACTAATGGCCTAGTACATCTCAGTAATTTATCCTAACTAAACTGAAAGGAAAACTAGATACCTTTTGCCATTAATTGCTAAAAATTCTGTATTTTGATTTATTTTTATGAACTCAGCTACAGATTGCATCCATTGTGGTCCACACTATTTTGTTGTATTACACAAAAGGAGAAAGCAGAATCTAAATATTCTGTCTTCCTGCATTTAATTCTGTTATTTGAGGTTGCTGCTTGCTGTTTCCAGTTATTTATCACTGGTTTTCTCAAGAGAATAGTGACCATCTTGATATGGTCTTTGGTCTGTTCATGTGTGCATCCTTTCTCAATCAGATGAGCTGGAATAATTTTAATTATTTGCTGTGACTTTGCTTGTAAGTCAAAGGTACTAGAAGAGTATTCAGCATCAAGATCTGAGAAGGGAGGGAGGGAAGGAAGAAGAGGGAACTTCAGATGTGCACCTGGGTGCTGGGTGAGGTAGCATAGCTAGCACTGGAAAAAAGTTAATAGCAAATGTGTTTCCACCAATCCTCAAAAGTTCTGAAGAATTAGTAGCTTTATTGGAATTTACAATTGTAAGCATCAATGGAATGGTGACTGTTCTGCTACTAATGGTGTTAACATTACGGAATATTTGCAGATACCCCACCTTTGCTATTTGAAGCATCTTCTCTGGAGAATGCATTTCAAATTGGAGGTTACCCTTGGCATTATATCATCACACCAAACAAGAAAAAACATAAAGGAGTCTTCCATATTTGTTCTCTGAAAGACAATGCTTTGGTAATACATTCAGAAAGCAGCTTCTCTGAAATGAATGTGTATTATGTTTGTCTTCTCTTATTCTGAGTAGGTTATAATACCTTTGTTTACCAGTGCAGTGCTTTCACAGGCTCACTCCACTATCAAATTAGCTATCCCATGGAGTCATGTGTAAAATGCTTTCTTCTGAATCAGTGCTTCTCATATTTCCTTCATTCCAATACAGCAGTGGTGCAGTCAGAGCTACACAGCACTGTATCATGACTTAAAAGTCTCATTACCTGTTTCCTTGCATGGTAACATCCTAATGCACTTGTGACTAGTCAGCCTACTAAATGCTGACTACAGAATTATTTTAAATTTTATGATATTGCAGAGTAAATGTCCTTAATGTTTGTAGTTTACCTTTGACTTGAACCTTCTTTCTCTCCCTAAAAAAGATTTGATTGCACAGTTTAATCCCCTTCTGTCCCTATAAAGGTTTTATTGGTTAGTTTAATCTGTTCCTAATTATTTTTCTGTACTATTCATCATATGAATACTATTTTTTGTGAGCTGTCCATCTCAGCTTTTATTTTGAATGTGGAATTGACCTGAAGATCATTCTGTATTTCGAGCAACTTCTGGGCCTGTTAAGAGTTTCTTGACTAAAAAGTCTCATCTGTAAATGTCCTTATCTCTTTTGCTTGCCTGATCAATTATTTTCCCTCCTTATTTTCAAAACTGATGTTCCACAATTGTAGCTGAAGATCAATTTTGATTCAAATGGACTTGCAGAATCCTTTCTCATCTGGTTTTTTCTATGTGGGTTGATATATCTAGCAATTGAATTATGGATGTCAGCTAAATTTAATAACAGAAAGCCACTGCCAAAATCCCGAGATTTTGACTGGCTTGCATGTGATTGCTGAAATCACAAGGTATTCCAGGTGCTCCACAAATAATTTGCACAGAAGAGGCTAAGCCTGAGGTTTGAAGCTCAAGTTGAACTCTGTGCTAATGTGTATTGCATGTCATTCCACATGCCACGTCTTGGATACTCAAATAGCTGGAATTGTTGAAGTGTTTGCACAGTGTAGGTTAAATCTTCATTCTGCTTAGTTTCAGGAGAGATAGGACAATATATAGCTAAGGTACAAGGTTATTGCTTATTGCATATTAAAAATCTCAAAACTACTTCACTGAATATCTTGAGAATTGGAACTGAGGTTTTTAATAATGTTGTTGTTGGTTTTATTATTGTTCTACTGCCATCCTTTCTGGTCATGTTTAGGAGCAATACTTACAAACCTCCAGAGGTATATAGTGAGGAGCTCAGTATTTCCTCTTTAATTAGATCTGGGAAACTTTCAAAATACTAATATTCTAAATTTTCTTTTTCTTCTTCAGGCAAAAAATGGCATACAGGATATGAAATGCTGTTCACTTGAACCTGACTGGATATATTTCCATCCAGATATGTCAGGCAGAATAATCCACGTGGGACCAAATTTGATAAAGTATGAGCCTTTTTTACTCAAATCTTTTATTCATTAGAGAAGTTGCATAACTGCATAAATTTAGTAGTCTGATGATTTGCAGGCCCAAACACTCATCAGACTATAGAAACTATAAAATCTATTAATTTGTCAGAATCAAACATTCTTCTAGAAACATCTGCCGATTTTGGTGTGATGAATATGAGCACTAGAGGCCACAGTTTACATTTTGGTATGAAAAATACTCAAGGACCACTGTATCAAAATTCCACTGATAAACATAAATTACCAAAATAACTAATTTCCATTTTATTTATTTACAATGTTTTAATGTACTAGATAAAAAAAATTCTATAGAAAGGTTATCGTAAGCAGATTAGAATACATGACTTACTTTGTAATTTGTTTCTTTTGTAGAGTCTTAAAGCTTAAGGAAGTTAAAAATCATGCAGATCAAATGGAGATTGCAGAAGATTTTACAATTGTAGCCAACAGAGAAAACTGTGTGAGTTTAGTGTCTGAGATCACAATGTGGGATTTTGAGCTATAGGGGGGGTTTGCATATTGAGTAATCACTGTGTTTTATGGGCTTTATCCAAGGTTTATTGAAAGACATGTTCTGTCTTCATTGGACTTCAAGTGGTATGAAAAGAATTTTGAAAACAATAACACTTTTAGGATAGATTTCTGAAACCTTCAGTCTTTTCTTTAGTTTTCAGTGTTCGTTAAGGTGTGCAGTGTAACAATGTATCATGGATATAAAATATACTTAAAAGATGGTGACAGATTTCCTTCAAATGAAGGTGCCACCAAGTGATAATCATGTGCATCTCTGGTGTTCAGGTGAGTTGATCATACAAATGCTAGAAAAGTTTTGAGTCTCTGATAAGTTAGGGGTAAGTCTTCATAAGACAACAAAGACACTACATGGCTTCCAAAAGTCCATTCCTTTTCCTGGCCATGCATGCCTGTCATTCTCTTGTGCCAAATTTGGCATTCATCTAACCCTTGGTGAGCCAAATCAGTGCTCTAAAATAACAGAATAACCTGGCAGAAAAGGTGAGTACTTTCTGCTTGCTTGTGTTGCTGAACTGGAGCAGAACAGGACTGAGTCATCAGTGGATCAGAAGGGTAGAACCAAGTGTGAGAGGATGATTTAAAACTGGTGGTAGAACTGAGCTCTTTAATCTACTCAGTTGTTTCATGAAGTCTTCTGTGATACAGAATCACAAGGACAATCTAATGTCAAAAAGGTTAAAGAGCACACATGAAAAAAATTCTAGGTAGTGCCTGGAACTGTCATTTTGATTCAGCAGACAAGGTTATGTCTTACCTAAAAGCAAGTTTTTATAGTTTGAATACTGTAAAATGTGCAAATCTGTGATGCTAATTTTTAAGCTTTTGTGGGGATAAAAGGTTTGTGTATTAAAAATCTTGACAAACTCAAGAACAAAACTTGTATTGAATTCAAAAACTAAACGCCAGTTGCCGTCTAATAACTTGCCATACTGCTTTTTGAGAGTTGTGTAGGTAACTTCTGTTACAGTAAGAAGAAAGAAATATGAGTTCTAATCCTGCCTATGCTGTGCTTATTCATTTTGACTTCTATTAAGACACTGATAACCTATTTTTTAATATTTCTGGTGTTAATGAAGCCCAGTGGAAGCAGCCATGGTGGTTTAAGATGCTACTTCTCCCATCTTCTGGAAGTAAAAGTTTAGGAAAAATCAGTGGTGATTTAGCAGTCTTAATTCTCATTCCAGCATCTTGGTTCTCGTCACTTCTGTTCAAAAAAGAACAGAAGTAGCTGAGAGCCTTTGCCACCTCTGTGGAACACTTCTGAATATGAGTAAACAGCAATAAAATCTCAGGTAAAATCCCCAAGTTCATGAACTCATAAAGTAAACAGCAGCACCAGGGCTATGCGTAGCTATTGAGTAAAACAAGGTCAGAAGGCAAAATGTATGGAACAGATGCATTGTCAAATGGATAGAAACGACATTGCTCCGAAGTCTAGAGACACTTCTTTTTTATGTTTCTCCAAAGGTGAACAACAATGTTACTGTAACAGCCTCTGGTCGGGTGGTGAAGAAGCGTTTCACCTTGCTGGACGATGACCCAGAACAAGAGGTAACTGAAGTGAGAGCACTTCATGGATCGTTTCAGTGTTTAGCTAGCCAGCTAGCTTCTTGTTTCAGGGGCAGTGCGTGTAACCATTAGCTCTCTAGATCCTTGAATTCTTTATTCCTCTTCTCTTTGTCTTCTTCCAGTTGCTTCACATACTGTTTATCATCTTTTCTCTTTGGTCAACATTTGAGCTTTGTATTTTTTCTTTCTTGCAAGAACTGCTCTTATGCCCCACATTATCATAATTCCATGTGACTTCAATGGCACAGAAAAGATACGTTAATGTAACAAACCGTTATTTTCTCCATTTAAATATCTACTTTGAACATTTCTTATAAAGCATTTTATGAAATGAAAGAAACTTTTTCTTTTCCTCTGCTTTAGGATCCTCTTGTCTTTTTTAAAGTATCTCTCAACTTTATTTTTCTCTCTCAGTTACTTTGATTGGATTGTAGGATAAGGTGTTGAGCACTTTTCCTTTACATAACTGCTTCTTGAGATTGAAAACACCACTTGAGTCTTTAAAGGTTATGAAAAACATTTTTAGCTCTCTATCTAGAGCTGGATCTGTAATTGACATAAGTACAACAGGTAAAATTCATCAGTTTCTGGCAGTCACTTCTATTCTTTATTCTGAGGAAATAGATTTTACTATGGTAAAAATACAGCACAGTCCAGTATAACCCTTAACGGTCTGCAGTTTATTTCTATTCACTTTTTCTTTTAACCATAATAGAAGTAATTGCACACTCTTTTTTTTTTCCTGTTGTTACATTTGTGGTTCCAGTAAATGTTTTTACATTATGGAAGAAAAGGACTGCCTTGAATTTAGAGTATGTCACAGTGAGATAAAGGCAATTAAGGTCATTCACAATCTTCATATTTTGGTGTCAGTTCTTCACTGACCTATAATCTGTGGAGCAAGAGAGATCTGAACACAACATACAGATATTCATGGAATTACTCTAATGTACCCATTCCCTCAAAACCAATGATGGTTTAAAGCTACACTGTCTAATAACATCTCTGCTTCAAGAGCCTAAAGATACTTCTTGGTCACTTTAGAAGTACTTGTTTTATATTTCTTATATGCTCCATATAAAATACATGTACTTTCACATTAGAATTTTTCAGAACATCACTTCCTTTTCTCCTGCTTAAGGAATTTTGTTGAAATACCCTGACAGCTCATGTTGGGAAAAATGCCTGTTGGGTATTGGGCTCCCAAAGTTTTCTTTTGGATGAGAAGACTTAAGAACTAGAATTTGCCCAATACTACTTTCACATGAAGAAAAAATAGCTATGCAATTTAGGTAGAGGGGAATGTGAATTTGTGTTTGATTTGTAAATTTGAGGTTTGTTTTTCCTAAGACATTCAAAATTGTGGACTATGAAGATGAATTGGATTTACTATCCACTGTGGCAGTTACTCAGATAGGAGCTGATGGAAGAGCTCACCTTGACTTTCATTGCAATGAACATGGGATTCTGCTTAAGAGTATTCCATTAAAGGAGTCCTGGGATGTGGTGAGGAAAATTCTTGTCTTTTGTTCCCACTGTCTCTTCCCCATACTCATTCAAATACCACTTCTGTTCAGATTTTAAGCAGGTATATAAGTAGCAAAGGGATGAGATTTGCATAAAATAACAATTACAATTCTAAAATTGTAAATCTAAAATTGTAAGTACTCCATCAAACAGTAGTTAATTTACCTGAAAATCTCCATTATTTGAAATCATGATTGTGGGGGTTTTTTTTGGTTGATTTGTTTGGGGTTTTTTTGTTTGGGGAAAGGTTTGTCCTTAATGTATTTCTGAAGTATTTATCAACTTAAATACTCCATGGCTAGTTACATCAGACTAACTTTTCAACTTGTAAAGACTCTCCCTGGTTTAACTTGAAGTACTCATGCATAAAATGAAGCACAGACCTCATTGTATATATATTTGGGAAGATGGAATGGGCCATTCATCAGTCCAAGTTTAGGTGGACATCCAGCTTAGATGGTCTGAAATTTTCAGCACTGTTACACCTCTTTTATCATTGACTGCATAGGCAACTTGTGATCATAAATCAGATGCTCTGAACTTAGATTCCTAAAATAGGGATGTGAGAAACCTCTCAAAAGTTATAAAATTCTATCCTTTATCTGGAAGAGTAATCTCTGTGTATCCACACAAAATTTCTGCCTGATCATGGAGCTCACCACTGTTAAATATTTTTTTGTTCCTTGTGGAAAATGATAGATATTAGCAAGTTGTGGAAATAGAGACTGCAACCTGAACTTTTTTTTTTCTCATTTCAGACTTACAGTCATGAAGTTTACTTTGACAAAGACCTCGTATTGCATATAGAACAGAAGCCTAATAGGAGATTCAGTTGTTATGTTTACCAAATGGTATGTGATACTGCAAGAGATGATGATCCTTAATGCTTTACAAAAAACCAGGAAGTGTTTAGTAAAAAAAGGAGGGAGAACTTTTGTATATATTTAAGCCATAAACACCAGCTACAGAGAATTTTGGATGCTATTTAAGGATACTGCAAGAGATCATGATTCTTAATGCTATAAAATAAATCAGAAAGTGTTTTTGTAAAAAAAGGAGGGAGAACTTTTGTATATATTTAAGCCATAAACACCAGCTACAGAGGATTTTGGATGCTATTTAAGGACTCCGTACATAGTAGTCAACTACTGGTTTTCTGGCTGAATTTAATCTTAACATTTTGTACTACTAGATAAGGTCTTGTTTCTTTTTTTCTTTGTGACACTGTACACTTGCCTGTAGTTTCTCATTGCTTTTCATGTATTCACCAGCTCATCATTAATGCTAGATGCAGCATTTATTGCTTCTCTTCAGCGATAGGATTGAAATACTGGACATCAAGGAGAAAGATGTGGACTTACCTATTACCTACCATCTGCTATGATCAGTCTTACATAGTTTTACCTATGCAACTCTGATGATGCCTTAAGAGGCTTCCTAAAACAGAGGCTAGACAGTGTTAAAGGAATAAAGTAGCTATTTATAGAAAGGCCTTCAAAGGATACACCTTGGGCAGTACAAGAGCCTGGCTGTGGCTCCACCCAAGATGGATGACAGGTCACATGCTTTCACACTTTTCTAAGTTTTGGTCCATTTACATACTGGGGTTAATTGTCCAATTACAGCTTCAGGTTATGAAGTCCCATGCTCTCAGATTGCTCTCCTCAGTTCACTGTTGTTTATGCTTTTTGGGCCTGAAGCTGCAATGGTGTCCTTGGTTCTCGGGCTGGAAAAAGATTGTTTTGTCTAATGAAACTGTGAAGAGAACTTGCTAACAATTTATATGAAGTTCAGAGTTATATACTAATGCAGTACAGAATTTGGAAAATATGAAAGGTAAAGCTTAAGGCATCTCTAATACAAACTGTTAATTAATCAAAGTATGTAAAACTATCTAGGATAAATTTTGTATGTAGTATGAAAATTGTAGTGTTACCATTAAACCACTTAGACAAAATCCTTCTCTTGGTTTTGTGTGAGAAATAAAATCACTCAGGTTTTCTGGTTGTGTATGTTTTGGTTTAAAGAGAAATGTTAATAAATTATGTATTTTACTGTATTTTTAATACATTTTATATGTTTTTACATATATATGTATATCCAAGCAATTCTCTGCCTGACCCTGTTAAGGTTCAGGAGTTGTTCAGTCTGAGCCAAAGCTCCCAGCTGTTCACCCTTATTACTGTGTGCAGCCTATCAGATACATTGGAGTTCTGTGTGGTATATTCAGAATCTGCAGAATGAAAGCTTTCATTTTAAATTAAAAAACACCCACAAGAACAAAACACAGGCTGTAGACTTCATGGTGATAAAGATGGGCTCAGGAGCATAGCTCATCAAAGCAGAACTCACTACCCTCATTGTCATCATAAGCATGGTAACTCTAAATGCAAATATTTATTTTTGCTCTGGGTTTTACTAATTAAGTTGGATCATTCTAGATGATACAATACAGAAGAGCTCTAGAAAAAATTATTAAAATTTTCTATTGTGAGTTTTTAAGGAAAATGTAATACAAAAGAAAAAGTGAATTATAATTGTGGAAAGAAAAAACAACACAAAAAGTACATTAAAAAGATCATGAAACAACAGTAGAAATAAAGGGCAGCAGCAACACCCAACTTCTACCCTATCTTCCATGAGTTTTCACTTTGAGTCCAGGAAAGAACACCTGTCCATTACCTGCTATTTTATAAGTAACTATATAAGTAATATATGAAGCTGTACTCTTAAGATAGAAGACCCAACTTTTAAGCAGATACTTAAATTTTACGCTCATTGCTGCTTGGCTCTTTGCAGCAGTTCCTCCCAGAGATAGACATTGAAACTTCATTATTTATGAAATAGTGCAGGTACTGTTCACATGAACAGTCATGAAGACAAGCTGTAGCTTTCAGGAGTTTGCTATGTGTCCTCATGGCTTTTAATCTATGGCAGACTTACAAAGTGAGAGTTGGCTAAATCTACAAATTACATCAGTTTTTTTTAGTTTTGTTTTTGTTGTTTGGGTTTTTTTTAATGCAGCAATTTGTAATGACCAAAAGTGACCCAGACTTGGATGAAGATTGGGCCTTGTGTAAGAAATTCTATCACTCTAAATGCACACTGTGTTGCTGTGCTACAGATAATGGCAGATTTCCATCCTGGCAGGTCCCACAGTGACATTTTCATTCAGAAACAGAAGAGTTTTCTATTTACTTCAAAACACCTTGAAAGCTATTTAAGAACAGAGAATCCCAAATAGCTAGCCCTGAACACTTCAGAGTGCCTTGGCACCCTACTTACAGTCTGGCACACACTAAAGAAGCAGGATTAAATGCTTATGGTTTGTGCTTTTCAAGCTGTGAGTTGCTTTCTTTACTTATGCAGGGACCTAGAAAATTCTAAAACTAAACTTGTGTTTAAATGGGAGGAAAATGCTGACCACAAACCAGTAGTTTTTAAAATGTTTAAAATAACTACCTAAACCAAATACAAATACCCACATGATTGGTGGCAGCCTACCTGAATTTACTGCTTTTACTTCCAGTTATTTTCTAAACAAAATTCAGCCACAAGAAAAAAAGCTAGTACTTTATACTTTGCCAGGAGATTTTATATGCAAACATTTTTTAGTCACTGTTGCTGGCAGGGGTGTACTGTTGTAGTGTCAAATTGATATTAAATGTGAATTAATGCATTAGAGTAAGAGAAGACAAAAATTTTCTTTACTTCTTCTAGGCAGTACATAACTCCTTTATGATCAGGAAACTCATTTACTGATAGATTTTACAAAAAATCAGACTAAGGAACTGTTAATGTGAAATTGTAAGTATTCTTGTTTCCTGTGATTTTCAGGGGGTGCTTAGCACTTGTGCCATGGTTTCCAGAGTACACAGATAAAACCTCAATTTACATCAAATGCAGTTTCAAGTGCATCCTTTATAAGATCAAACCTGAAAGGCTTATGGCCTATGCTTCCATTATTTTCACTAGCACTAGATGCCCAAGGGACAAAGATTCTATATATATATATGTAGAAAGATGTAAATATACAAGTGAACTCTTAATGTGAGGAAAGACTCAAATGTGTATTTCACACATAGAGTTGAAGGGATCTTAACCGCTTTTGCCAGCATTCACAATTAAGTAACTTCACCCAACCTTTTTGCATTTAATGTGGAAAAATGTTTCTTTCTTATGTCCAATTACTTTAACAGCACAGTTTCTTGCTCATTTTATTCTAATTTTGTCTTTTTTTCCTTTTGTTATTGAGAAAAAGACTTCATATTACTTAACAGTAACTGAAGATTGCCAAAAACTCAACAGCAAGATTTTTTTTCCGTATGGAACTGTAACAGCTATCCCACAAGATGGAACAGCTAATAAATTAATTTGATTCCCAGTTATAATAAAGATTGTGTAAAGGAATACCTGCTAGAAAGGACACCTGTGTAGGGTGGCATGTAAACTCAGTGCTTTCTGAAAGAACAGTGGTGAGGAACTGCTGTTGGCTGCTTAAAGCAGGGTCTCTGAGTCTCTGCCTACAAAAAGCAAAATGTTGGTCTAGAAATTAAAAAGGTCATGGACTAGTGAATTCATGTTGGATTTCACCAAAGTTGAAACAAACTTTCTGCTGTTGCCAGAATGAACAAATCTTAAATGTAAGTGAAAAAAAGGATAAGTAGTAAAACTGGTTTTCTAAGACTGAACCACAAAAGAATATATAGAACAGCAACTGAGTTCTTTTCTAACTGACAAGTGTTAATACACTGCAAAACCTTTAAAGAGTTTATTTTTTCTGGACTTGATCTGACATGTCTGCAGCAATGACTCACCAATAATAACTGAATTGTATCAACAATTCAGAGAGGATCACTCGAAGCTCTCTGGTTGCTAGACTTGGCATTTCTACAGCTATGGTATTTATTTCTGCTTTACTGAAATTACAAAACGATGACGAAAATCTTCAGGTGATTGTATTCTTATAGAATATAGACAGAATTAGAAATAATATAGAAAATAATTTTTTGTCAGTGCATGCAAATATTTATAGATTTAATAAAGTAGTTAAAGTGCTTGATTTGGCTAATAAAAGATTAACAACTGCAAAAATAGATTGCTTTTTTTTTAGGATTGATTTTTTTAATAAAAGGAACATCCTAGCAGAGTGAAGAGTTACAATAATGTGATTGCTAAGAACCACTTGGTATAGCTTAGTAACTCATTTAGTAAACTGGGAGTACAAATGCCTTATTCCTGCCTGAGTGGAGAAGTAATAGTGTTGTTGAGAACATGGTATTTTTAGCGAAGAGTAAGGGCACATTCTTCTCAGGAAGAGAAAAGGAAACATGGGAGGGAAAGCTAAAATTCACTGGAATTATTCCACAAAGTGACTCAAGAACTCTGGCTTTCTTGAGATGCTGCAGGAGAAGCAATGCCTTCCACATGATAGGCTTGCAGGCTCTCCAGACAGTCCCCAGTAACAGCTGCTTGCCAGAAGACAGGCAGGAAAATTATTCTGTTAACGTGTTTACTTGGATGTTCCAAATTCAGACTCATACATTGGCAATTTTCCCTATTTTCTTCTGTATCTGCAGTTAGTCTCAACTTTGGATGTTGCCCACCTCTAACATGCATTTGCAGCATGGCTGCACACATTTCCATGCTCTGGGGCAATGGAAATCTAAGAAACTCCTGAATGTTGACACCACGCTCCTCATATTTTAGCCCTTTGTAATGGGGCCATTATAGCTTCTACAGCTACAACTTCAACAACTACAACTTCCACAGAGGTACTTCTAAAAATGCCACTGCCTATTTTTTGTACTGCCTAAAAGCTGGCTTGATTTTATGGCTGTCTTAGGAACATTTTGTTTTCTGGACAAAGCAGCATACTTCCAGCATTTCTACTTCAACAGAATCACTTTTGATTTTCTACTTCACCATGACATCTCAATGACTGGAGAGAGGACAGAGAAGCAGAAATGGGATCCCAAAAATGCTAGCCCTTTATTTTTATTTGATAAATATAGCTGTTTAGAGACTCAGGTGGAATTTCCCAGCCTAGAAATTTAAAAGATAGGAAGGAGTGACTTCTCTTGATAAGATTTGCTTTGAGGGTACAAAGAGCGCACATCCTGCCTTTCTCTTGTCACTTGAGCACATAGTCACTGGTAAGGCTGGTGAGTGGTAGGGAAGAAAATAAGAAAGCACAACCCAAATAAAAACTGAAAGCAGTAAAACTTTACAATCTTGCTTTGACAATTCCAACTATTGTCCCACAGTTCCACAACTTCAAAAAGCTTATATAAAATAATTACTAGAAAAACATCCTACAACTCAGAGAAGCAAAATGTTTATAGATTGAAGACCAAAAAAAGAATTTCATTGCACAGGTAACAATGACTGGCCTATGACCAGGATAACATTCTGGACAAAAGGTGCACTATGTGTCTTATTTTAACACAGAAAAAGCTCTTTCTAGGGTGGAGAATAAGTAAACATCATTTATTGGAAGAGTCTTGCCCCATAGTCACAATTTGCAATTTGCAAAGTCAAATTAAAATTAATTTGACCTTTGCTATTGATGTTCTCAATAGCAAAGGTCAAATGGTTCTGTTGCTTAGGCATGGAACTCAGTACCAAAAAGAGTAAAAGGATCATCCTGGTTTGTTTGTGCCATTCAAACACTGATTACCTGAACTCCTTTGTCTGGATTACTCCTGGTAAGATAACGCCTACAGAGGTATTTCTAAAGCTTCCACAACAGTCAGTTAAATTAGTTGCCAGAACAAAACTGACTGGACAATCTCAGCACTTTTGTTTGTTTATAAAATGAACAGCCACCAGGTTTCTGAAAAACTCATCCAAATGCTTTAAGGGATACGGTTAACTTATCTGGAATATCCAGGTCTAATGCTTAGATCTTAAATGACTTGTCCAGCATGGAAAAAAAAGATAAAGTTGTAGCTGGTAAAAGACTAATCTTATTCTAAGTACAGCTCTAAGAAGTCAGTTATTGGTCACTTGAAATTAGAAACACTTCCTGTATTAAAAATTTACATCAGAAGCACAAAATAATGGCCTATGGTGACATGGTGTGTTGCTTAGATAAGCATTTAGGTACACTTATGTTTAGGCTGCTGCTCTCAAAATGTATGAATGGTATAGCAATGATGCCAGCAGTTGCCAAGTACCAGACGTGTAATACTGGCAGGAATCCATTGCTACCTCTTCAAAATAATCTGTGAATCTTTGTCTGCTTCGTAGGTCTTTTGTTGTCTGTCTAATTTGAAGTTTTTCCAGGTCTGAAGTCACAGTTATCCTACATTTGACAATGCAGCAGCCCAAAGAAAGAAATGCATGTTAGATCATGTCCCAACAGAACTGCTAACAGGCAATACACATTGACAGAGTTGGTAATGTACTGGAAAGATATCATTGTCCCTAGGAAGCTCTGGAAAAGGGTAGAGTTTATGAACTGCTGTAGAACCTATCCACAGTAATGATCAACAAAACCAGGTGTTTATTGCATCCTTGCAAGGAGACTTGAAAGCCCCATACAGGATAGTTTCATTTTTATGTGCGGGGC
Organism: Molothrus aeneus; assembly: GCF_037042795.1. Lineage (NCBI taxonomy): Eukaryota > Metazoa > Chordata > Aves > Passeriformes > Icteridae > Molothrus > Molothrus aeneus. The sequence continues at coordinate 18,854,944 of NC_089652.1, read as the reverse complement.
TATTTTCCAAACAGATTATCAAGTGCGTCAGTCAGCCCTCAGCAGTCAACTGTATCGTGTTGAGTGCCACCCCAAATAAACATGAAATCCACTCAGACATCGTAGCTGTGCTAAGGATTGCTTCTGATTCTGCACCAATCCGATATTTGCACCAGGCGGGCAAGAAGAGGTGGAAGAACAGAAAATGCAGAGAAATACTGGTTAGAGTTACTAATGGTGCTGCCTGAAATCTCTTCTGCGTTACAGATGTTCCATAAAGAACATTTCACTTTGTCTAACAAATTATTTTGCGCTTTGTTCTGGTTTGGTTTATTTAACAATCTCTAAGCCTTAGAATTTATTCAATTATAATTTTTTTAAAATTGTTCATCATTACTTGTTAAAACTAGGCTTCACGTTCAGCTCAATGGAATTTTGTGTCTGATCTTGTTATTTGCTGCTTTAACGGGGTAAACCAGTTTGAGCTATAGGAATTCGTTAAAGTCTTCTGAGAGATATAGTTTTAGCTTAAGTAAAATATGCTTGAGTAGAAGATTCCTAAATGGAACTGTTGGGATACTGGATGTAATCAAAGCTTGTTGAAATCAGCGGGAACTGGAAGCATTTTGCAATTGGGAGATTTAGGTTCATAGGAGGCAAATTAAAATAAATATTTATGTCAGTTTCTATGCTTTAAAGAGACAAAAGTAAAATTTTTCTGAACATAATATTAAGATGACCTGTGTGCCTCATAAGCTAATGACAATCTGGCAAGATTATGCATGAGTGCATTCATCAGAAGATTTAGGGCTTGGATCTTCTCTTAGATGCTGTGACTTGTGAAATTTAACAATACAAGTGTTCTACTTGCCATTGCGAGTAGAATGAGTAACCAGTTAAATCCTGAGGGCAGGTCACACCAAATCCATGCAAACTAAAGCTAAATAACTTTATACAAGTGCTGCTCAAGCCAAGCTTTTCTTTAAAACGTCAGGGTGTATTTTTAGGGGATTAAAGACTATAATGAAGAAATATATTTGCATTCCACTCCAATCTGACTTGGTCTTCATGTCTCTATGTAGATATTTCCAGCACTTCAGTAAGTATGGTGTTTGAATTGGCAGTATTCTACCGAAACTATTTTAAGTTTCATAAAACCATTTCCTTTCCTTTTCTAGGCCTCAGTTTAAGTGTGAGATACCAAAGAGATCAAATGCTAGCCAGAGTACATAGTATTTTTTTTCTCTCAATCAATTAACAAACTTTTAATTCATATGTAGTTCAACACTATACATATCTTAAAAGTAAGCTAAGCAAATACCAGAACATTAGTGTTGAATATATGTTTGGGCATATCCTCCTACCACATTTGTCAGGCTTCAGAGCCCCCTGAATGTTCTATACCAAAAGAAAAAGTAACTGCTGACTATGTGACTTGACCAAGCTGGTCTAATCGATCATGTTATATTTTTGGCAGGTCGTTGTCTTTTTTGCAATTCTGGGTTTTTTTCCCTTCTGATTTCCTCTCTAACTTCCCTACAATGGGCCTTTCCATACCTATTGGAATTGTCTAAGTTTTATGCATTCCCCTTCTTTGCTAGTGGATATTTGATATATTTGTGCTATTCAACAGAACAATGTCCACATCCTCCTATGTCCACATACTTAGGCCAGATTCCACGTATGTAACTGGTTAGTATCTGTACTATATTTTGAGCACTCAATGGATCCAGTGAGAAGGGGGCGATCATGATGGCAAGACTGTACTCCAGGTAAGTACATCAGTGTCTTTAAGTGTGCTTCTCCTCCTCTGCATTTTCTGCGCGCGCTGTGTCTTCTTCATAACAGCACTCCTATTTTATCTGTAAGTGCTTATGACTTTGCTGGCTTATCTTTCTGGCGAGTCTGTGAACTCCCCAACCTCCACAACAGCCTCTCGGCACAAAACCCGTGACCACCCGCTCCCTTCCTTGGCTGCCGGGGGGAGCGCAGTCGAGCCATCACCATGGCAGGGCAAAGGCTGACACAGAAAATTATTTTCTAAGGCGGAGTTCTTAGTGCGACGGGACGCTCGCAGAAGGCAGGGTGGAGGGGCGCGGAAGATCGCGGAGTGCCGCCCTGCTCCCGCCCCTGCCGCGTCCATCCCGTTCCGTCCCGTCCCGTCCCCTCCCGTGCCCGCCGAGCCCGACCCCACCCGGCCCCCGGCCCGCCCCTCCTTCGCGGCGCTCGCTGCCGCGCACGGGGCTCGAAAGATGGAGGACTACGGGCGATTCCTGGCGCTCCTGGCCTCTTCGCTGCTGGTCGGCTTCGTGTCGGTCATCCTCTCCCTCGTCTGGGTCTTCCACTACCGCGAGGGGCTGAGCTGGGACGGCAGCCCGGCGGAATTCAACTGGCACCCCGTCCTCATCATCACGGGCTTCGTCTTCATCCAGGGCATCGGTGCGTCGGGGGCCGGGTCGCCGCGGTGCGGTCGGCGCGGAGCTGCGGGGGAGCCGGGCCTGCCTGGGGCCGGGGTGGCGCGGCCGGGGCTGCGCGGCGCGGGAGGCTCAGGGCGGAGCCGTCGGGACAGCCCGCGGCCGGGAGCGGTCACGGCGGGAGCGCAGCAGTCGCTCCGCAGTTCAGGGAAGCCAGCACTCCCGGGAAGGGACAAAGAGTCCCTTGTAATAAGCCAAAATTGCTACATATGGGGTTTGGGTTGTTTTGGGTTGTTTTGGGTTTTTTTTCTGCAAGCACTTGTTTATCCTGGCCCGGGGATTGCCGTGTACTTTGAGTAATGCCTGCGAGGTGTGTTTTTCCTAGGCAGCTGAATTTATGCAAGTTGAAAATCGAAATGCCAGAAATGTTGCCCTAGGAAAGTTTCTCTTCTGGCTCTCTTCCATGTCCCAAGAAGAGAAAGGAAAGTTCAGTACCACAGAAGCTTGATCCAGGAACAGGGGTTTTGCCAGAAAAAATGTAGCACCACAAGCATAATTAAAATGCAGTTTTCTTCAGGATAGACTTAGGATGAATTGTTTTGTGAAGCATATCTCTTTAATGAATCCTTTATTCTGTTGCTTAAATAACATATAATCTTTAAGATACAGGGTTGCTTCTTCTTTTTTCTTTTTTTTTTTCTTTTTAATTTCTTTATGAGTGTATGGACTTTGGATTTCATAGAGTTCAGTCGTGGACTAACATTTTCCCATTACACTTCCAGCCAGTCAAAAGGCTGGAAGATGCCAAAGGCTGTCTTGTTCTAGCTATGAAGAGAAGGTTGTGATTTGAACATACACTGTAAATTTTTGGTTTTGAGTGGGAGTGGGACTGTTCTCAGCCTTCTTGTGGCTTCAAGCTGCAAACCAGTATTGAGCAATAAAGCATATTTTGAAGTTGTTTTACATAATATTGCTCAACAGGAAGTGTAATTTCAGGCTATAAATAAGCAATGAAAACCACCTGTTGACTTCACTAAGACCTATACTACTTAATGTGCTCAACCTATTTTTTTTTTTATAAATAAGCATAGAACTTTTGAAGAAAATACGGAGAAGCTTTCCGCAGCTTTTTCCTATGTGTTTTCTATTTTTTTTCCTCTGAAACTCAGTTTTTTTCCTGTGTCACAGAGAAAGGGTGTTGCCCCACGCCCTGTTTTGGTAAGGATATACATAAAGTAAATGGAAGTTTACCACAGCTAAGAAACCACACGCATACAAGGAATTCACTAATAATACAGCATAATTTAGAGAGGACTCCTATCACGTAATAGGAAAAGCAAAGTTGGAGACTGAAGGGGTATTGTTGTAAATCAGATGAAATACCAACAGATAAGATAACACTGTGAATCTGATTCAAATTTGGCTGATGGAAGTCTGCCACTGAATTCAAAGCGATTTGGATGAGAGTGAGAAATCAGATAACTCTTTGGACACATATAAGAAAGATTAGTTGAAAGAAGGAAGGTGTAGCTAAAAAAAACTTGGTTAAATTTGAGTAGAGGATTTAAAATAATAATTAAACCAATTGTTTCTTGAGTTTATTAGTCTATACAAAGGATGGAAATGTTGTATTGTTGGTCAATAACTCTAGAATTTTGCCCTGTGCATTTGTAAAAGGACAGATGTCCTATGTCATATAAAAATATTGCAAGGTAACTCTGCTCTGTGTGATGTGTTTTAAAATCACGGTTCAAAACAGTAGTAAGGTCTGAGTCAAAAAGCTCAGTCCAGGGTGCCCAGACTGTCAAATTTCTTAACAGTACTAGAAATGTTCTGCCTTGAGAAGGCTCTTCATGAGGCTGCTTTACCATGTCACCAGCAAACATTCTAATTGGACGTTTTAACCTGGGCTGTTTAATTTTGACATGAAATTACACATCACATCTGAGTAGGTTTTTAAGAGCTTGTACTCACTGAAAGGTGAATCTTCCTTCTCTCCCCAGACTGTCTTCTTTCCTCCTGCAGATTAGAAAAGCACCAGTTATGAGAAAGGCAGGGAGAAGCACACAGAAGGGGTGATGGGGAAATAAAACCGTGTCTTTTCACAGTGATTAACAAATCTGCTGAAATTGCAATGTGTAAGTTCACACAAAGCCCTCACAGAAAGATGATTAAACCAAACTATAATACCATGTCTATGGCCTGGGCTGTAACATGATAATGAATGTTATCAACTGGCCAAACCATTAGTCAGTTATTCCTTGGTTTTCTATTGTAATGTTTATGGGAAACAACTTTGAAAATTCAAGACCCAAACAGAGATCTGAGACTATGTGAACAAGTGACTAGGGAGTTTGATAGTGCTTTTGGAAGTTAAATCAGCTAGATGACAACAAAAAAATATTATATAAAAATTTTAGCCCAGACTTGGCCCTCTGAGATCAAAGACTAAAAACTGAGATGAGGACCTATGCTCATTAAGTTTTCTTCACACAGAGTCCAGTACTCTGCTGCACCATGAATAAATTATTGACAATACTGTGGGGTATATAGTAAGAAGAATTTATTAGGAATATCCTCATGGGATGTTGAAATTTGTTTTGGGGCCTTTTGACACATCTGATTTACAAAATTAGAAGTCATTATCATTAGTACTAAGTTGGTTAATAATAGTCTAATGCAGGATATTATTGCCAGCTGGCTGAACATGAGCCAGTGTGTGCCCAGGTGGCCAAGAAGGCCAACTTGTATTTGTTAAATACTTTTGTCTCTAAAGTCAGATTATGATTCCCTTACGCTGAAGAGCATTTTCCCATTCAAAGCAGTCTTATTGGTATCAATGTAATAGACAGTCATATCAGTATCTATGCAATTAGAGAATAGCATTATCCAAAGTTGCAAAGAGAATAAATATTATAAAATAATCCTACATGATTTCTCAACAAGCGATCTTCTCAATATAAAAATCAGGCTATATTGCTCCAATCTGACTAGTAGCAGAAAAATCAAAATCCTATGCCAAATCCCTGTTAAATCAAATTAATGACTGAGGAAAAGATGACACCAAGTTATTTACTGGGTTGTTTTTTTTTTGAAACACACTTAAGTTTGTGGGATTTTTTATAATTGATAAGAAATCCCTAAGAAGCTATATTTAAGCCTCAGTTGTATTTTCAGAGTATGCTATGCTAAGTGTATTAGAAAAAACCTTTTAATAGACTTTAGAAGACTTAAGGTTGGATTTTGGTGTAATTTACAATGTACCTATGTGAATTATGCATAATTATTAAAAATTAAAAATTATTAACATCTGAAAGAAATTATTCTAAAAGGCCTAAAATCTTGTTTCTCTTCTTTCTTCAGCTATTATTGTGTACAGATTGCCCTGGACCTGGAAGTGCAGCAAACTCCTAATGAAGTTCATACATGCTGGATTAAATACGATAGCTATGATTCTTGCAATCGTTTCTATGGTAGCCGTGTTTGATTTCCACAATGCCAAGAACATTCCTAACATGTACAGTCTGCACAGCTGGATTGGGCTGACTGCTGTTATATTTTATTCTCTCCAGGTCAGAATCTAACTGTGTTTATAAACAGGTTTAAATTTGAAGAATGTTTTTAGTAATTCAGGCAAAATAGGCATCATAACTACTGGGATAGCCATTTTACACTCTGATTTGGCAAATTATTATGTAAATGTACAAATACTGGATCACTGACTTTGAAGAAAAATGCATTTTTAAGCCTATTTTGTTTATTTGCTGGCAAAATGGCCATTAACCTACAATACAGTTACAGTGTAGTGTGTTTCTAAGCCCTATTAACTCCTGAACTTACAGCAAGTTACTTGGTTTGTTGGCGGCTTATTTAAATACAGTTAGAGCATTTATTAAGGAAGTCTCAAATGAAGTAACAGGTGGGTTTTTTTGGGGTTTTTTTGGTTTTTTTTTTTTTTTGTTTGTTTGGGGGTTTTTTGTTTGTTTGTTTGTTTTTGGTTTTGGTTTTGTTTTTCAGCTATCATAAATTTAAATATCACTTCTTGGCCTCAAGAATTTGCTAATCAGCAAAACAAGTGCATCAGGAAGCAGTAGAGATGTAAAGGATCTGACACCTGAATGAGCTACTACTGGCTAACCAGTTTTCCTGAATCAGCAGAACTTTGATAGATGTTTGTGGGCATGCTTTTAACTGCTCCTCTTGGCAGAGAATTAGCATTATTGTAATGTAAAATGAGCTAACCTAGTGTGTTTTGCATTTGGCAAAGAAGAGCAACCATGCCCTGAAATTTACAGAACACATACAGATGCTTCTGCATATACATTCTGAATTCCCTATACTGTTATTACACTATGGAAATTTATTTTGTTCCTTCAAATATTTTTTCCCAAAACACTAAAATAAAAAAAGAATTAATTATCTATGATCAAGCACAGAAAAGCCTCAGCTAAGGTATTTGGGTTCTGGACTTTATTCTTCACTGCTCAGGCCAAGAGGTACAGGAAACAGTGTTAAAATAGTGTTTTTAATATTTATAAAAAAAGAAAGCATGTTGCAGCATTGTTGAGTACATTCTCTACAGCTGAATAAATAAATAAGAATGAATATGAATGAATAAGAAAAAACGTTAAAATTAAATTTGTCCTAATAATGCAGCTATTTCAAGGACGTCTGTGCTGCCACATCACTGAGTATCAGTATTTTTTCTAATGGTTAAATGAAGAACTGTGACCAAAATCTTAGTTCTACTTTTCATTTTGCTACTCTAAACACGATCGATGGCACTTAATGCCTTGCCTGTCATATCAAAAGGTTCTCAGTGTTCCTTCCTCCAATCTGGGATGTAAATCTCCAGTCAGAGACTAATGTTTGTTAAGCAACTGAGCACTATAAAGAATAGTCATAAAGCAGTATCTTTGTTAACAGAGAAATCACTTGGCACTTACCAGAAGGGGCATGTCACTTGTATGCTCACATAATACTCTGCCTGCAATAATTGTAACTATATTGTAATTAGCCGAATATAGGTTAATACAGTATAGTACAGTGACATAAATTTAGGAATAGGGCAAAAATGTGGAAAAGTAAAAAGCAACAAACCCAAAGAAATTCTGGAAAAGTAATTTGTGGGCTGGAAAAGCTATTTTCCATTGCAAGACTTTAAAAACTCCAGCTGTTTAGCAGATCTAAGATTAAGAGATTATTTGATTATGGTGTACTAAAAAGCTTCCCAGGGAGAAAATATCAGGCTCTCTAATCCATTATGGAAAGATAAAACAAGAACTGAGTTAAAGCAGAATGAAATACAAATTCATGCACTGTGCCTAATTTAGCAGCAGGGGTGAGTAACAGTAAAACAAACTAAAGAAGGGCTGCAACCTCAGCATGACTGGGCAAGCCTGTGGATGCAACCATGGGACATGATGGGTTATTTTCCATCACAAAATCAGTGCTAATAGGAGGACTAATGACCCTGAACAACTTGATGCCACCCATACATGTCTTCACTCTGTAAATGCCATGAGATCAATATATTGAGAGACCATTCCCCTTCTAAAGAAAGGCACTTAAATTTAACTGAAATTCTAACAAGATAAAATTATTTAATCCACTCAAGTCAGGAGGTTAGACTGTCTTCTGGTGTTCCTTTATGTGCAAATCTGCAATAGAGAGAACAGGGCTCAATGAGACTGTAAAAGTGTGGCTCCTCACACCTTAACTATATCAGTGAATTAGTGACACTGAAAAGTTGTGTTTCCAGTACTTAGTTTGCTTGGAGTTTTAGGACTGTTAGTAAGTTTGGACACTGATATTACGTAGGATGATTTATAAAATATTTAATGTCTGCTACCCAAGTGCTAATCCAGAATTTTGCTTTGGTTTTGATAGGAAACACATTCAAAAATAGAAATGCCAATTATTTTCAAATTTTTACCTGAAGACATATGAATGGAATTTTATGATTATTTTTGTTCTGCTCAAGAAGTGCAGCTTGTTGTCCATCTAGCCCTAACTATCAATCTGTTTTGGTTGTAGCTGTTCTTGGGTTTCGCTGTCTTTCTGCTCCCATTTGCTCCGGTTCGTCTCCGCGTAGCTCTCATGCCAATACACGTTTATTCAGGTCTCGCCATCTTTGCAACAGTGATTGCAACAGCTCTCATGGGAATCACAGAAAAGCTAATATTTGCATTGTAAGTATTTGTTTCCACTTGTTTATTAAGGTTATTCATTGCAAATACACTTCCATTTGCCCAGAATAATAAGCATCCAGTACTGGGACACTGTTTTGTTTTGTTTGTATTAAAAGACCTACCTAGCTGGAGACTGCTGTTTTTATACCAGGATTGTCTTTAAAACAATCTTTTCTGACCTCTTCTTTCTTTTTCCCCTTTCAAAGGAAAAATCCTGCATACAGTGCATCCCCACCAGAAGCAACTTTGGTCAACTGCCTTGGTCTTTTGCTTGTCATATTTGGTTCACTTATTTTGTGGATGGCAAGCAGGCCCCATTGGAAGCGGCCCCCAGCAGAGAATGCTAAAATTCTGAGGCCCATTGGAGCAACTCCTGAAGGCACAGAAGTAGAATCCACAATGACAAACAGTAGTAATGCAGATAAATCTGATCTGAGGAGCAATACTGAAGCAGCCAGAAAACAGAACATCAAATTTGATGAAGCAGGACAAAGATCAACTATGTAAAGAAAATACACAGAATAGAAGTACCTCAAAATTCTCCCTGGTGAGGGTCATTCTAATGTAGTTTTATTGATATATAAGTAGGTTGGGGGTTCATTTTCAGTATGGCTTGCTGAAAGATACTCAAGTTTTCTGCATATGTATTTAAATTCCTATAAGTCCCAAGCCTATTTTATTGGTCCATGACTAGTCCATGCCTTGTTTAAAAAAACAAGAGCATGAATGGGAATATCACATCATTGGAAACTGTCTTACATATCACTTCTTAATTTAATGCTTGCTTATATCTCTTATAGTCATGAAAAATTTAACAAGATTCCAACTAAATTTTGCTCTTGAGTGCTTTTGCAAGTTATGAATCAGCCATGAAGTATACCATAGAGAATAATTTAGTTTGTCACACATACATTTCCTGGTAATGTTCACTTTTTTAAAGCTCTGATTTCTCCCTGACTGGCTGCTATGTTCTATGGGATTTGAGGTCATTCTGCACTTTACAGAGTTGCTTCATAAAAATGTTTATTCTAAAATTTTTAATTAAAAAAAAAAGAAAAGTTTGCTAGATATATTCATAAAATGTTATATTTCCTTTAGAAACTTCTGGGGGGTTTTGGTGTTTTTTTTTTTTAATCAGAATGTATCTGTTGACCTTTCAACAAATTCTACCAAATGTACTGTATACAGATAATATTTGGCTTTGAATTATGTGCAATTATTATTGTAATCTAAGAAATGTTAAGACATCCAAATGCAGAATTTGTCTTAGTTTAAAAGCTATAGAAACACACTTAGAAAAATGTATCACTTAAACTAAGTCTTCCTTTTATCCCAGAAGGCAGCATTTTAGTATCTTTATTTGATTGCACAGTCCTGTTGATTTATGGTACTAGACTAGAAATTAGGAGGTTAGAAACCAGAAAAATCTGCTATTAGTCTCACAGAAAAAAAATTAACTTCAAGTGAGAAATACTTTCTCTGAGACACAGGTGAGCTTTGCTCTTTTAGCAAAATGCTGCCTGTTAACTGAAAGCCAGTTTGGGTGTCTCCACACTGACATCAAAAGCATTATTATCAGAGGCATGAAGACATGCTTTAGTCTGTAAGCAATCTATACAAACTCTATAACTTTTTAATTTGAAATTACAGTTTTAAAGAATGCAATTTTCTCTAAATAATGAAGAGTCCCTACTGGCACTTTACTTTTATAGCTCTTTCTAGTAATTGAAGTATTAATGTATTATGCTCATTCAGTAATTTCACAGATACAAACAATATTTATACTTTTACTATTCTGGAAGAATAATTATAGTAGATTATTTGGACTGCACATGTCCAAAATGATGAGCCACTCTATTATCTCTTGTAAAAGCTGCAGAGCCCACTACAAATACAAATTTACCACTGTTCATGTTGGAATATAGATAGTTGCAGACAGCAAATCATCTCCTATTTTTTAAATACTACATAAATTTTTATTTACTCCAGCTTTTAAAAACACTTTAATACATTAGCCTTCAACAAATGTGCCATTTTTGTAGTTCACTGTGTGTTAGTACAAACTATTTTGGACATTTGAGTTATTTTGGGTCGTCTCTGACAAGAAGTGCCTCAGTTCCTGGTATTTGATTTGTAATAATATTTTATTATTTGGTGAATGCAGTATAGAAAACTAGCATAATAAAATACTTTAAAAACTTTTCTGCTGCACCATTTGGTACTCAAGGACCACATCCCAGAGTTCTATGGTTTCACTTATATGTTTGTGGGTGACTGGGACCAACCTCACATTGGTGTATTTTTCCACTATAGAAAATACCTGCTTTTAATGTACAATTCAGGTATGACAGAAGGAACACTAACCTAAACTGCTAAACTAATGTGTGAGCATTCCTCCAGTCCCACTATGTGCAATGAATCAAACAGTGAAGCATGACAGAGAAGTGAATAAACGAGCTCACTTGCAGTAATTTACTATGCAGCTTTCTATACTGCACTCACACAGGCAACATCCTTTTCAGTTGTTACGTATTGGCCTGTTACTGTGTCTCATCCACCTGTGAAAATTAGCTCACTCAATCCTTGCATAGTACTAGGTCACATAATAAAAGCATATGTTTATATGGAAGGTAGTCAGTTGCCTAGGGATTGTTCTGGAAGAAAGTAACTGTACAGTGTACTGGAAAAAACACAGAATCCATGACTTCTTTTGTTGCAGCACTGAGTTGAATGTATTGAAATGAACAGCTTTTAGGTGGTTGGTTCTATATGCTGTTAAATGAGCAGCATGCCTTCTGGTTTCCATTGTATTCCATGTACTGTTCAAGGGGAATGCTACTTGAAAAAAGAATGGTGGCATTTCTTTACTTCTCTATTCTCATGAAGTGCAAGGTACAAGTAACACCAAGCTTGTGGGGTCAAACCCCAGATGGGCCATTTCCTTAAGGGCTGGACTCTATCCTTCTGGGTCCCTTCCAATTGCAACCATTCTGTGATTCTGTGATATAAAACTAACTTAAAAGCAAGGATTAGCAACCTTTTGAGGGGAGCCTCCCAGAACATAATTTTGGTTTTCAATTTAGAGGTCAAACATGATAGTAGAAACTCAGCAGAAGCTGGAAGATTCCATTTGGGGAATTGATAATCAGTGATATCTCATGTGCATGAACTGTGGGATTCTGGCTGCTAATCTTTGGAAGGTCCCCATGAGATGCAGTAGCTGTGAGCTCTTAAACCTTGATCAACCTTGGTGTGTGCAATTTAAAACTGACAAAACATACTATAGACTTCTGGCTTAATTCTAAATTGATTTAAAAGGCCTCTAAGTATCCTTGCAAAAAAATGAGGTTAGTTCAATGCTAAATAAAAATGCATAGGTACCATGCGTAGGAATTACTCTTTGGAGAGTAATAGTCCTAAACCTCTCCTCAAAGTGGCCTTCCATTAACTTTCCTTTCATGCAAACTTTCTCACCTGTATTTATGAGTTATATAAATATAGTAGTAACATAGGAAATGAAAATGTATTTTCAGAGATACAAATGGAAGGTAGAACTCTAGCTTTTTCATGGGTATTTTCTGCATGTTTGGAAATCATCTACATGGTTGTTTTTACAGGAACGTGATTGTAGAGCTTACATTCCAGATTTGGATTCCTATTAAAAAACAGGAAGTTACAAAACCTAACATTGAAAGTGCTATCTTTTTAAGTTGCCTGGGAAAAAAAATACTATATTTACATGCTGTCATACAGTAGTATGCACAGAAGCAGAAGAGTGTTTTTTCCAACATTAAGGAACTGAGAAATGATGGTGCAAATTAGATTCCAAAGTTGAATGTAATTACATGTATACATCTTACTACATGTAGCCAAGAATATTGCATATGATAATGTAAATATGGATTACTTGTTTACATGGATATTTTATTGAGTGACTAAGAGATATTGCCAAATATTTTCTACTTCAGAAGCCTCTTTCTTTTGCTTTTATTTCAGAACATTCCTTCCTCTGTTTTTAACTGTCCACAAGAACCTAAAAATTTATTTTATTATCCAAAGTACTTATTTGTAGATGAGAGCAAATATTTAATTATAATGTCTGTCTTCCTTATTCTTTTTTATATATTAATAAAAGTGATTTTTTGAGCTTGTGATACTACTGAGTACAGATTTTTATTATGGTACTAAAATATAACTTTCTAAATTTGGATAAAGATCAAATTATTCGTAAATTACTTTTTGAAAACAGGAGGACAGTTGTACAAAGTTTCTTACATGTGTCTTAATTCCAACTATTTATGGTGATCTTTATGATGAAATTTATGTAGTCTGTAGTCTTAGGAACATAGTATTTAACAGAAAGTGAAATAATTCACTGTATAAACAATTAGTATTTCACCTTCTGATCATAACAGAATTTCCTCCTAGCAGTTGTTAGAGGGAGGTTAAAAACAAACCAAAACTATCCTTTCAGGAGAATGCAATTGGGAAGATCAAGGATTCTGATATATAATGGTAACATAATGCACTGTAAGACTGAAATACCCTCAGATAAGTAACAGCCAGGCTAAGCACAGACCCCATGGAATCTTACCAAATTCAACATCTGCATATCAAGTTACTCATAAATAGGTTAATGATCAAAAAATGCTATAAAAGTACAATCATCTGTATGAATGTATTGGTAACAACTAAGTATTAAGGTATTTTTGAGTTTAATAAGTTTAATTGGAAATTCTGAAAGCGTAGAGCATAAATTATTTGTGAATACCATAAGCTGTTGGCTAAAATTTTCCAACATTTTCATCATCATGGATTAAAAAAACCATACTATACAAACATCAATGTAGCAGAAAACCTGTTGTATTCAAACCTAACAATTCCCTGTTGCTGAGAACTTCCCTTAACTGTTGCCTGTAGCTGGATGTGTTGGGGAAAATTCTGGTAAAATAGTCCATGTTTTTGAAATATGGTGATTATTTAAAAATTCAGTAAAAGCTCAATTGTATTTAAAATTAAAAGAGGGGACTCAAATTTTGGCAGAAGGACTACATTTGTGTGGAAAAATGTTTTTTTTTAAGTAGTGGAGGGAACCCTTGTAACATACAATACAGATATTTGCATTGTGTTATGGTGTGAGCAACACTTGTGATCTCTGTGAGACTAATGGGCAGTAATGAGGGGTAAACTATTAATCAGGTAGAAATTCAAGTCCAGGTCAACAAAACGGATGACAACTATTCCAGGCAATTCAGCTAAGAGAAGAGGTAGTGTTGAAAAAAATCAAGTTACTACTATATAAAAACCAGAAATCTAAAAAAATGACAGGGCCCCAGCGAACTTTTACAGAAGAAGTAGAAACAATGGGTATAAATTTCAACAAGCTCAGTTATGTTCACCAAATGTACTCATCATAGAGCCTCAGCCAACATATGTTAGCATGGGGCTTGAGTTTACAGCTGAGTCCATGGCCACTCAACACTGACTACTCATTGGCTCTCAAATTCCATTATTTTGCTAGTCATCAAGTCATGTCACAGTTGTAAATACAGCTATCAGATTTGAAAAAGTTTTGAAAATGTTTGCAATTTGTAGTTCAATTTTCACAAGCTTTTCATTCCAACAAAATAAAAACTCCATTGAGTAGTACTCAGATTCTGCAGGATATAAACAAATACTCGTGTGATTAATAGTGTGATGGTCTGTTTTTGTGGCAGATCCTGCCCATATGTGTATACAAGCAGTAATCCACTAGGTGGCAAGCACAACCAAAATGGCCTTTGGCAGATACTAGACCAGCCTTACTTTTAGGTGATGAGGATTGTAACTCCACAGAGTTACTTCACTTTGAAAAAAAAAGTATTTTTAAGAATTGCTTCCAGAGTTTTTAGCTGTCTTCAGGAAGAGGAGAGTTCCCTGTTACTCCAGTCTGTGACTGCACTTTACTTCATTTGTACCTGCTTTTAGAATGAAGTCAAATATTCGGGCACAGAATCACACAGAGTGCTTCTTTTGATTCCTTCCTTTGTAAGCTTACGTCACACATCATGGAGCCTTGTGTACTCTGCTTGAACCTCTTGTTTTATTTTCAACTGTAATTCAGGTACTAACTATAGGAAACTCTATCAAGGAATCTACACATGGTTTGAGCTCATCTCAGCAATGCCTTGGTCTTCCTAAGTGAAGAAGTGACTTCAATCCTGTGAGAGATCAGACATTTCTGCACGTTTTCCTACAAATTGTATTATTTTGCACTTTCTAACATTATGCTTTCCAAGCCACTGAGGTACATATGCTCCATTCACGAATTAACATTCCCTTCTAATTCCAAACTCCTTTCTCCAGTTCTTCTGAGGACATTTTACTCCTATCTTTGTATTCCCTGAATCTCTGCTCTAGCAACAAAATCTTTATATTTCTCAATAGATTTTCTCTGGTTTAAAACCTAATCAATCTCTCATCCTGGGGAGGGTAGCTCACTTTAGTCTGAGTAGGACAGTACCTCCTAATGCCTTAAAGGACTAATTCACTCTGAAGTAAGCTCTTGTGGAATGTAATTAATGGTTACAAAGACATTTTTACATCAGCCCAATAAGTACAAATTCAAATTATACCACAAACCCTACTATCAGTTTTATGACGGTCGCCATGTTTATGATAGTTATTTTTATTATACTTAGTGTTCCTTTGCCTATCTCTAAACATTTAAACATCCCTAAGCAAATAATAACAGTAATAAAAAATACCTTGGGGTTTTGATCTAAAATTTTGAATTTTCTATTAAAAATATTTTTGAGGCTTTAGAGCCAGTCTGTAGATAAAATACATAAAATTAATTCCACCAGCTACATCCAATAATTTTTGATTACTTTGTAATTCCAGGTCTGACTCATTTTGAGAGAAGACGGCTTGTGTAGCCTCTATAAAACACTAGGAAAAGCAGAATCTTCAATTTGTTCTCTTTATAGATTTGTTTATTCAGAAAGAAGCTTTGAAATAAAAGGCTTTGAAAGGCTGGCTGAATAATGAGTTGTCATTCTTTGAAGGCATATTATCTTTAAAAATACAGGAAAACCTGAGGGTTTCAAATGAGTAGAATCCTTTATTTTTGAAAGAAAATAAATGGAAGAGTTTGAAAAGATTTTTTTTTCTTGTAGTTTTTTTTTCTCCTCCTGGAGCTGCCTGTTGCTCTTATGTGGAAGCTTCCTGCTGATCTGACTTTTTATTCTGCTGTGAGACTGATGCCAAGATTTACAATTGCTGTGGATAGGAACTGGATTTAGTATAAGGAAGATAACTGCTTTTCCCCTAGGGAGAGGCAGAAAAGGGAAAGACAGAGTGGGGCACATAGACAATAATATCTGAAGCTATATTCTTGGTCAATTATTTTATTCATCCTCTATTTTAGATTATGCTCCAAGTAATAAAAGGCAAGAAAGCTACTGGTCTCAAGGCAGGAACACAGATAAGCAAGGAAACTATCTGTGGTTTCATGCAAATGTCCAACTATAATGGAAGCAATGTACTGTTTTTATACAGAAGTGCCACAGTGCCCCTTGTAATGTAAGTGTAATTAACAAAAACTCTCATCAGAATCTGTCAGGCAGAGATTTGCCTTCTACACAGTGTCCTTCAGCAGAGAGAAAAGGGTGAGTGTAGAACTGTGCATCATTACAATTATTTTAGCAATTCATTGTCTGTATAGCCTTTTGCACATTCTACAGTTTTTAATTACCTTCTCTAGACATTTAAACAGGTAAAGATTTTTGCTTATAAGGCAGACTTGTGCAACTTGAAATTATTTACAGCCAGCTGGCAGACAGTTGTCTTCTGTTAACCCACAGTGCCCACAGAAAATGCAATTTTTTGAGATACTGGAAAAAGTTTGCATCAAAATGCAGGGAATTTCCCAACCAAGGCAAGACTCCACTCTAAAAGCAGGGGAGCAAAATGTAAAACCCCAAACCAAGTCTCAATTTGCCATGATTTGCAAAGAAAATAAATTCTTCCTGTAAATCCACCCGAAATTAAAATTATGAATACTTCTTTGTTGCTTGAAATAATGAAAAATCTTATCTAGAAAGTGAGCTTAACATTCCACAAGTCAATATGGTCTGTGCAGTGTTATCATACACAAGCAGCCATTTATTGTAGAATAAATGAAATGAAAAATCTTTTATGTTTTACTAGGTCAAGAAGCACTGGTAGAGACCTGCTTCAATTCATTGCAGTGTCACTTGAAACCTAGCTTTCATGAACATGAAGCTTTCTTTCTGGATATACAACCAAATCACATTGAATTTGAT
Organism: Molothrus aeneus; assembly: GCF_037042795.1. NCBI lineage: Eukaryota > Metazoa > Chordata > Aves > Passeriformes > Icteridae > Molothrus > Molothrus aeneus. The sequence goes on along the minus strand of NC_089652.1, from coordinate 18,838,054 downwards.
GACAGAGAGCTCATCCAATTAGCTTTCATTGACTTAAACATATGTTTCTGTTTCTTAGCTGTTGTCAGTTTTACAACAGTATTTTTTATTCAAGGTTGGCAAAAAACATTTAACCATATCTTAACTGGACTTGGCTGCACAGTTCTGGCTGCTGGCAGATTCTGCTAAAATCTTTTGACTCTTCAGAATAGTTTTGTGTATGATAAACCCTAATCCTATGATAAACCCTAATCTTTATGCAGCTGTACACAGGATCAAATCCAAATCAAGTTAAGAAAGCTTGCAGAATGAATCAGTGAACGGTGTTTAAGACAGAACTGAGTTTCTAAAGTAAATTTTAAAATGTGTCACAGGTTTCCTGATGGTGTGAGAAGTCTAACATACTGTAGTTAGCCTTCCATCTGAACGTGTGGCAGGAGAAATACAAAACACAAAGTTAAAAAAATCCAGTAAAATTGTGAAATCTTTTGTAGTATTGATTCTACAGATCACATTACCTCTCGAGTTCAGACAGAATCTCATATGCAATCCTTTTCCAAACAAAACAGGCATCCTTGTAAAAGATAGTTGTGTGGTCTAGCACAATGTTCTAGAAGTTGTTTGAGATATATGCAGTATATGTTGGATGTTCCTGCATCAATATATTCTAGCACCATGGTTTTGCACACCCTTCAGTACAAAATCAGTTCTAATTTATACCCCACACCTTTATTCAGCAGTCTCAGAAGCTTCATCCTGCACACTTCCCCAGCATCCTGCCACCTAGTTTTGCACACCTAGCTGTCTTTCTGTTATCTGCTTGGCGCAGTCTCTTTTCACTTCAAGCTAAGTATGGAATAAAATATTTCTCTTTAAATGCTTATCCTCTCTCTTTTTCTGTGGTTAGCCTACCTTTTCCTTGATAGCCTTCTGTTTACCTTTCAAGCTATTTCAGAACATAATGACATTTTTGCTCTAATTTTAGAACCTTAATCAGAACTTCTTTCTTGCATTCACATGCAAAACAACAGCAAAACCTCACTGTACCTTTAAAAATTCAGAACACCAAGGTTTGATCAGTATTCTGAAAGAAGTCCTTTAAAAATGGAAATCTAGGGAACACTTACTTTTAAGCACTACAGTATAGAGCAGAGATCTTTGGCATACTGATGACAGAATCTGCAGAGTCCCTTTTAGCTCTCTGGGGAGTCCCACGAATTTGAGATGCAGCAGTCCATGGTTCAATTACTTGCTGGAATGGATTCTCTACAAGTAGGGATAATCCTTCATTTGATGCTTACTCACTTGGACACATTTTCCTATTTCATACTGGCCATTCCAGGCTCTGCAATGCTTATTTTTTCTTCCCAGAATGTGTTTCTGCATTAGCTGATATTATCACACTTATTTAGTTGAAATGGCACTTTTCTTTTATGAACTTCTCATTAGCTTAAAATAACTTTTCAAAGCAATCTCTAGACCAATACTTATCATGCTTGTTCTCAGGCTGTCACATTTTTTCTATTTTTAGTTTGAAGAGAACCACTCAGTAGTTTGTGAGGATCAGACTTTCAAGTATATAAAGATACAGTTGGTTTCATTAAATACTTCATTAAATACTTATCAAATGCAGTAGTTCCTTATTTTTATTATTTTTTAAATCTTTTCCCTCCTAATTATAATATCCCCTCCAACACCACTTTTAATTTGTTTCTGTTTTGAAATTCCTCCTGAAGTTTATCTTCTCTCTGGTTTTGTAAGAACTTTAAGGTATTTAGACCATCTTTTGTCTTGACTCAGTATCTGAATTTATTAAATAAAATTAATAACAACCTCAACATCTTTACTATAGGAATTATGCATAAAGTAACATGCATACTATATGAAGTATTGCTATGGTACCTACATTACATAATTTTCGTTTATATAAAAATTGTAATAATAAATATGCTGTCTCATATCTAGGTAAAATACAGCTTAATCACAAATTACAAAACACAAAATAGATGTTAATGCTGTAATTTTTAAATCTATAAAAGCAGTATAACTACCTAAGATTTCAAAAGAATATGTTCTAGGTAAATAGAGCACAGTGAAACACACATGTTATGATCTCATGGCAATACAGATAAATATACACTTCACAATAATGCAGTTTAAGGGAACAGGTTATGGCATCTGAATGGCAGCAGATGAAGAGGCAGAAATGGAGAAATTAGCTTTATGCAAATCTTACCTGTACCACCTGCCAGCTTGTGTCATGTACCCTTCAGCCATCACTGGAACTCCTGTGAACAATGAAATATTCAAAATTAATACAAATCAGAACAAGCCAGTCTTTTTATACTAAATACTGTTTAATATTCCTTAATAATTATATTTTTTGTATCCACTATTACTGAACTTTAGTTGGCTAAGAAAATTCTAAAGCATTTTCAACATTTTCTTAGCAGACACTAAATCAGAATTTCCAATCGATACAGTATCACATAAAAAGTCTATTTAAAATTAATTTTAGTCCATGTCCTGACAGAGCAATTTCTCATTGCTCAACTTCCTAGTACCAGCACTATTCTTCACAGTGCAGAAACAATCCAAAACACACAGAATCACGTCAGCATTCTATCGAGTCCCACATGTTCTAGCAAATAAAACAAGGTGGTTTGACAATCACAGATTGTCATCACTGCTTAATCTTTCTGGATAAATAAAAGCCAGCAAATGTAAGCATCTTATTTAATTTTGCACAATATTGCAGGATTTATTTTAATAAAATGAACTCTAAGGCCTAATTGATTGGGTTCCATCTGTAATTTAGAGCAAGATTTTCAAAGGCATGAAAGCCTGTTAAGAACGCTTTTAATTGATTTTTTGGAAAGAGCTGGGGTCTTGTTGCAGCATTTACTGCAGTCAGCAGTGAAATCTCCATTGATTTAAATAAGAACAGGTTCATACCTGCAGACACCTAGCTGCTATTTATGCATTTCACAATAGCCCCTCCATAGCTAGAGATTTCTTCCCTTTGTTTTTGTAAAAATAATCTACACACCTTTGTACATACACTCAGTACAATTTGCTTTATATTAAAAGAATAAAAAAGTCACATTTCCAAAGGTAATGAAAATTTTAACACTGAAGAGTGAACACAGTGCAACTGCCATTCAGTTTTCTGATGCCTCTCTTCACTGAAGTCAATGGCATTATTTATGAGTAAAACAACCAAAATGTTGAATATGTAGTTACTAGGTACTAAGAAGATTACTCAAACAAGTTTGAGTAATTCTACATAGAACTATGGTGTTATGGCTGCAACTGATTTTATTCTGGTTTATTTAGCAAAGAAATGCAACAGAATATTTTTAAAGTATTCCTGTCTAAAAAATAAGGCTTTTCAGAGAATTGTCTCACCGATATGTGCAAAGATCAAAAAGGGGTGGTAGTGTCAGCATTCCAAATTCATTTAGATGAAACAATAAGATAATCAGGTGTAAAAAGTGCACAGTCTTATGTTCAATGCAGTAAAGGATCAATTTCATATAAAGGCAAGTGGAGTGTACACTATATCATCTGATCCAAAGGAGTGACCTTCTTGACTCAAATGCAAAATGCCTGTGCCTATTGCAGATGGAATTTACCAGGACAAAATGTTCAATAGAAAGATTACATTTCCACTGGGGCAGAAAAGTATTTGTCAGTGTCTCATTACAGCTTTGATACAAACATCTTGGATTTCAATTAGCATTGAGATAGAACAATAATTCAGCATTGAAACTACAGACAAACCTTTGTTTCTTACACCATTATAGGTGGATTTTTGTTTCATTTGCAATAAGATATTGTAAGATTTCCAAAAGAAATAAATAGAAGTAAATAACATTCCAGCCATTTTAGTGTCAGCAGTATCACTTAGTGATTGTCTGTGTGATAACTTTGCACTAGGAGGTGAGAGTGACATAATTTACATTTCTTCCAGCATAAATAAAAAGTGCTGAATTCTTTGAACCGTGAGTGTCCCATCAGTTCTTCTACCCTCACTGTCCCACCTCCTATTATTAACATAGCATATCCACTCTGATGCTTTTGATCCTTTTCTAGGAAAAGTAGTTTGCCTTCCCCGTGGAAATAAATATGAAATTTGCTTTAGTGCATATCAGAAGTTCAAACAACAGCCCATAAAATTTTCCACCCTATTGAGGTCATATTTTAACTTCATAAATTTAGAGCTTGCCTTCACTTAAAATGCTTACTTCTACATACTGTTTGGTATTTAAGAAAACTTGGTTCTTCTGAACTGATCATGGGACTAAGAGAAGGAAGGGCAATTTTTAACCATCAATTGAATATCTGTGACTAATCTTAAATTAACTCCTGTAAAACTCTGTGTAGTATTTGTCCCCTTTACTTCACACCTGTGTCACAAAGATAAGTCTGTCAGCTTCTGAAATGTGGCAGGAAGAAAAGCTCAGAAACCACATAGGTATGATTCAGTTGTTGATCTCCTTGTCAGGACAAAAGTTATGAACTATTCCATGCAGATATGATTTTAATAACACTCCAAATTATATCTGGTGCCTTCCACTCAAAAGGCTTCCTTTCAAATATCAAATCACATAGCCTTAGCAGTAAGGAATATTGCTACTGAAATCAGGTCACTTAATTTAACACACTAAGCAACTAAGACTAAGAGAAAATAAAGATATGTTTGTAACCTGGTAACTAGTGACACAAACTGTGTTACCCAGGGCAAAACACTGCTTTTCCTCCCGTGATATCAAGGTGAAAAAGACAAGACTTAAGTCACTTGACCCCACAATTCCAGAGCAAAGGCAAGAGCTGGAGAAATGTTCCTTTTAAGATGAATTTTTTCATGTACTAGCAACAAGCTTTTTTGGCTCACAGAAAGAAATGCTACAAAATGCTAGATTTATTAAAAACATAAAAATTAAACCCAGAAAATTATAAAATCTCATGGATCTGAATTTTTTACTTCCTCTTGGACTCTTAATTGTTGATAGATATATCACAACAGCTGATCAGTACCTGTCTGTGGACATATATAATCAATTAAGCATATAGAACAGATGTTTTTACATCACTCCTGAATTGCAGCTATTTTTAGTATAACTAATAGTGAGAATTCTCTATTACTATAGTGAAATTAAAAATAATTTTTGTGATTAATGACAGTATTGCTTGAATATCACACACTTCCACTGACTTCAAAACCAGCCATAAATACATTTTGCTCCTACAAACACGTCTGTAAATGTGTTGAGCTTGTTAGCATTAGAGGCATACACAATAGAACAAAACTAATGCTCTTCATTTCTTGCCATATTGCCATAAAAAATTAAACAGGTTAGACAATGTCTTGTATACGTAATACAGAACAAAAACTACCAAATTATATGTGTAGATTTGTTCCAGAAGAATATATGTGTGTGTATATATACACATATATATATGTGTGTGTGTTTGTGTGTGTGAACTTGTATAGACCTGAGTCAGTGTCCATGTTTCTCATGACGTGGTTTTGAGAGTCAAGAAATCCAAATTTTTCTTCAATAAATGCTTTTAACCACAGGTGTCATCACCACAGGTCTTGACAGATGGTAGTGTTCATCTTTCCATTGAGTCAAATCTTGCCATCTCCTTTCTGCTCAAGTGCTTTGTAAATATGGAGCTTGGCTTCTGCTAGTAATAAATGCATTTTCAACTATCTACTGCCTTGCAACTTATGTTAAAAGTAAAGATTTAAGCTAAGAAGTAGGAGATATTGTGAGAAGAATTTTATGTTAAAAAATTGATGCTTATGTCTTTGCTTCATAGTTTAGCTGCACTCTGAATGCATGTAAGTTTTCAAGGCTTCTTCAAACACATTGGCAAGTTTCTTATGAAAGAACCAGAAAAGGAAAATAAAATTATTTCTGTTTTTAGTAGAACGACTCCATGTCCCCAGTCTTTATTGAATAGACCTTACTGATGCTGTGAGTCATTGACTCATCTAAGCTCATAACAATGTGAAAATACTAAAATTTAACTGTTAGAGCTCACAGTTACAAGAGATAAAAAAGTGCATAAAAAAGGAGACTTTCTGTCTCCTTATTTACCCTCTGGTCTTTTCGGCTAGTAATGCTAACATAATCCATACAAAAGGAATCTGTTATCATCCTAACAAATATTCAAATGTATTTTCCTCTTTTGATGAGTGAGTACACAAACTTCCATAAAGGTCAGTAGAGACAGGTGCCCAAAGTGAGGGCAGAACATAGCCTAGCATACCTGAAAATAGTTCCTTTGGGCTGATGTCTTGGCACTTCTCATACTCTCTCATAAAACCACTTGAACTAGTGCAGGTTTTGGTGAATTACAGTATTCTCTAAGAAAATCTCATTATCTCCTGTCTTAGCCACGTAATAGAAAAAAATTGAGAGTACCATACCAGAGTTTTCACACTGAGGAAGGAGAACTTGGAATTTTTCAGCTGGTAACCTATTTTCTATAGTGCTTGCAGGGAATCACCCTCAAGTGCTGGACCATTCACTAGTGTATGTTTTGTGCTAAAGGTTACCAGACTGCTAAAGGGTTCTCATGTCAGAAAGGACCCATCATTCATCATCACCTTATTTTGACATGACAGAAAATAACTATGTGCATCTAGCAGGAACGGGAAAGAGGGGAGAAACTCTTACAAAATGTATGAAGGTTATTAAACTATCAGAAGCCATCTAAACAACAGAGGGTTTTTCTAAACTTTTTGAGGTACAGTATAAACCCTGACTCACATGGAACGCTACCGTGGAGTAAATAATCAACACTGATTCCTGCAGCAGTTGAAGTTTTCCTAACAGTTATCCCAGCAAAGTACCAACCAACCTGTTCAGTTTATTGTACCCAACAGGACTGCTACAAAACCAGACGGCAAATGAAGCCTTTTTCATGTTTGTCAGGACAAGTTTCAAAAATACACTCGCCAGGCATAACTATTTGTAGATCCAATCATTGCAAATAAATGATTCCAATTCTGTAATAGCAGAAAAGTTAACCTGCTCTGCGGTTATTGCCTCCAAACGCTTCGCTTCACAGGGTGCTGTGAACACATGCCCCGCTTGAACTACAGCTATGTTCCCTACAATTCTGCTTTGGTAGGAACAATTCTGGCAGATTAGCAGGCTGGGGGACCCTGCACTTCACTGAGACAGAAGTCAGCAGCACTATCACAGCAGTTACCAAAAACAGGTACAGGATTTTGATAGAGGTTTCCACTGGATACAAATGACAATATACTTATTTATTTAGGACGAGTGGGAAACAGCAAAGTCACTTGCTACCAGTTTGGAGCTGTATCAAAATGAGCTGTGTAAGTTCACGCCGGCAGGACGCTCATGGTGGGATCCGCCATGTCGCCAGGGCGGCCCAACGCCACCGGCTACCGAGCACCATCTGCGGTGGACATTTTGTCACGGCCTGACACCCACACCGCACCAGGCTCTTACACTCGTTACCGCCAGGTCACTGCAGGGATCATGGCTACCGGCCACACCTAGGCCCCGCGGTTAAAAGCGTACGGTTCCACCGACACGACTGGTTTTCACGCTCGGATGTGGGAGGGGACTAACGTGGATCGTCCCTCACTGTCCGGAAGCCAAAGCAGAGGCGAAGGCACTGTCCCGCACAGGGATCCCGCCTCGGCCCGCCCTGCCCTGCCGGGGCCGCTGCGGGGCGTCCGTGAGGGGAACCCGCTGCGCGCCCCCGCCGCGCGCCCCCGCCACCAGCGAACCGGGGCATGGCGCGCATGCGCGCATGCACTCCACGGCAGGCGCCGAGCGCAGGGTGCTAGCGTGTCCCCACTCCGGAAGACTACAGCTCCCATGATACAACGTGCGGCAGCGCCGCGATCACGCCCGGGGAGCATCGGCGACGAGGCTTATCCAGCAGTGCGCGCTGCATGCTGGGTGTCGTTGTTCTCTCAGCGGTTTCGCCAGCCAGCGCCCAGCGGGAGCGGTGTGGCGCCGGGCCTCGGGAACCGCCCTGTTCCTGCGTCGCTTCGCGCTCGTTCTCCGTGTTAATTCCTTTCCGATTGCCGGCCCTGACGGTGCGGACGAGTGGGGCATTGTGTGTTTTACTGCCGATCTCAGTGTCCTTCCGCAGTTTCCGTAGATTTCCGCGCATTCCGCAACGCCTTCGGAGCTGGTTTGACCCTCGGCGTCTGCCGTCGGCAGCCGCCTGCCAGCTGTCGGCGCCTTTGTGCGGCGGCGGAAGGGGCGCGGGGCCGAGGGCGGCGGGCTCAGGGCAGGAGCCGCGGGAGGAGTCGCGGGCAGGTGCGCGGGGGGGCCGAGCCGCAGGCAGGTGCGCGGGGGGGCCGAGCCGCAGGCAGGTGCGCGGGGACCGAACCGCGGGCAGGTGCGCGGGGGGCCGAGCCGCGCCTAGCGCTGCCGCCGCCCAGTGGGAACGCGCCTTCCTTCGGCCTCGCCCTGTGCAGCGAGGGCTGTGGCAGCCGGGTGGGGCCGGGGGCGGCCCGGCTCGCTGGGTGGGAGAGGCCGGGAGTGTCGCCTTCTCCCGGGCCGCGGGGCGACCCTGTCCGGGCTGCCGGGCGCTCGCCCCGGGACGGCCCCTGTGAGGGTTCGGGTGGGGACTTTGGTTCTTGGCGGCACCAGGTGCGCACCGCGGTCATCTCCAGGCGGGATGGGCTGGGCTCCCCTCCCCTCGAGTCCGCTCGGTTTGTGCCGCCGGCACTGGACGGGCGGCAATCCATAGTGTGACAACGCGCTTTCCTAGGGCTGTTTTAAAGGGACACGGGAATGCCATTGGAAAATGCTGACTGTAGGTTATTTATTTATTAGCACCTTAGTGCTAACAGACGACACGAAGGAATACACACACTGACTCTGGTATACGTATTACTAGGATGTGGGGCTAGACGTATGAGGCTTGCAACATTTTGCATCCCTTTCTGTGCTTAGCTGTGCTATGCAAACACTTGCAAGTATTCTTTATTTTGAACTAGCACACAGTCATATTACTAACGCTCAATCTTGTATCCTTATTGTCAATCTTACTGTAAAAGCATTTATAGTGTAAAAGCATTTATCGCCTCATTTGTTGTTGGACCACTTGTGCATTTTCTTTGCTGACTTGACTTTGCTTAAAAACAGTAAAATTAAGTTCTTCTTCACCTCACACATTCACACAGTTTTTCTTACCTGTGTTCTAAGTCTTAGTGAAGTTCTAAATTTACAGGGTTTCCACCTTTTGTTGTTGACCTTCTTGTTTGTATTGGAGTTAGTTACATAGAAAACTTTTTGTCTTTAAACAATCCACCAATTTATTAGCAAGATAACAGTTTTGAAAAAAAAGTTATAATGCACATGTTTTACACTTTTCTTTGACCACACATTTGTACTTATATTGCCTTATCATTTATAGTAATCCTACTAAATGTTTTAATAAATCTTTATTTTGAATCATAATGGTCTGTAGAAGGATATATAGCTTACATCCTGTTAAGTTATAGCATGCCAATATTTAGCTGTTGAAGTGAAAAATGACAGAGAAATATTGTCTTGCTGCTTTTCTCGCTGTTTTCAGTCTTGCAGGTAGTTTTGTAGCTGCAAAAATCTCATGGCAAGATCAAATACATCAGTGCCTAAGGTTTCTTTCAAAGTAGTTCCTTCAAAGAGCATCAGACCTACCTTAGAAATGGATGCTGTCATCATATCATAGTTCTATCTGTTTGTTTTAAATCAAATACTTAAGTATTGAGAATGTGTTAAGTGAAAGAAAAATAGAAATAGGAATGTGTGTTTTTTCAATTATTGTTGAGTCAGGCTTCTGGTAAGCTGGTTTTGGTAAGTTAGGGTAATTTCTTTGAGGATAACTTCTGGAAAGAAGAGCTGCTATCTTGAAAAAAAAAATGTAAACAAAACAAAAAAACCACCCCCCAAAAAACACCCCAAAAAAACCCACCCAAACAAAAGCCAAACAGTGACATGATTTCTGTTGCTCAGTGTTTCAACCATGTCTGACAAAAGTGAGCTGAAGGCGGAGTTGGAGCGCAAGAAACAACGATTAGCTCAAATCAGAGAGGAGAAGAAGAGAAAGGAGGAAGAAAGAAAGAAGAAAGAAGTAAGAAATAATTTTCACTTTGACTTGCATATGCTACTTGCCCAAAATTTAAGAGTAGGTTCACATAATCTACCAGTCATTTTCTGTGTCCTGTTCAGGGAGTGTCTATTTAATGGTTGGTGCCAATATAAATGTAGTACTTTCATTTTATAATAATGTAAACACCTACTCTTTTCTTTTCAACTGTCTGTATGATAAACTGGATAAAAAAAAAATTAGTATCTTACACTAGCATAAAGTTCAGATTTCTAGAACTATCTCTGTGCATGTGCCATCATTAAACAAATCACTCTGATCCATTGCATGGAAGCTCTGCTTAATGAGTTGTGATAGGTGTAATCTTACAAACTCATTTCTGAAGTATGGTTCTGAGGATGTCAGTAAGGGTTATCTGACTGTCAGTATTGTCATTATACAAACAATGTGCTGTGCCCTTCCACTCTTTGGCCTATCTATAGGCTGAATTTTAAAATGAGCAACACTCAGGATGTGTATGTGTGCTTGTGTGTTACATTTAGTTTGTTAACAGTCTTCTGGATTTCTCTCTGCTCGGTATGTGGTAATCGGTGATAGATTACTGTTTCTCCTGAATGCAAATTGTATCTCATAAAAGAAACTTCTACTGGTATGCTTTGGGTACTTTTTCATTACTTCTCTCTGTTTTGGTTATGATCTATTTGGTGTTCTAAATCAGCATATGACTGAAGACTGGGCAGCTGCCAACCACATGATTCAGACAAAAAGGAGAAAGAAATAGCTCAAATTATGTCCTAATGACCTTGTAGCAGTGTATTGCCAGAATTGCTGTTTTAAAAAACAGCTAACTAAGAGTAGAAAGATACAGAGTGTTCAGCATCTTTTGCAATAGAGCTTGCACTATTTCTAAATCAAAGAGGGTGGGGGTGTATTTTTTTTATATCTAGCAGATAACACAAAGAAAACTACTTTTCTTTTTATTGTAATTTTAAAATAGGAACCACATGACTATCTCTAAAAGACTTTTACACCCAGGTAGAGGACGGTTTTGTCATTATTTGCATTTTACAGTGCTTAGGATTAATGTAAAAAAAGGTACTCTTAATCTTTTGAAGTGTTAATCATTTTGGCATATACACAGACACTTCTTGCATGTTTATATATGTCCTTTAAAGACAGTACCAAAACTTTGGAACATTGTTATTCCTGTCAGTTTACTTTATCTGCAAAAAAGAACCATCAGAATTATTGACATTGAATATCTAATATACTTGATAGGTTTCAGTATTACAAAAACCCTGTGGTTTTGTGGGGTCTCAAAAGAAAATGAAATGTTGAAGGCTGTAACTTATTTATTAAATAATTTTTAGACTGACCAGAAGAAAGAAGTTCTTCCAGTACAAGAAGAATCTGATCTTGAAAAGAAGAGAAGAGAAGCAGAAGCATTGCTTCAGAGCATGGGGTTGACACCTGAGTCTCCTGTTGGTAGGAATGTTACTGTTTGTTTGAAATAAATGTTTGGGAGATTTTTATGTAGTCTTCTTTTTTTGGATGAAGTGTTTTTTGGGGCTTTGTGTTGGTTTTCTTTTTCTGTGGTAGTGGGTTTTAGTGGGGTTTTTTTGGTTGTTTTTTTTTTTTTTAGGATTGAGGTATTTATATAACTAACATAATAATTCTCTGGCCACTTTTTCAGGGATTATACATGTCTGGGTTTTATACTCTTTTGTCCTTCATAATCTGTTATAAATGTCAAATGATGTGCTTCAGTACACATTACATAACATTATTTTATAAAATAACACCATTTACTCTTAGTGGATTATTTGAAGTATATTAGTTAAAATATCATGTATGCATTTTCTTTTCCACTCCTATTTTTCATGCTCATTATTCTCCTGTATTTTTTTCCTTACTCTTTTCCACAATGCCAAATTTTAATGCTGATATTTTTGTATGGAGTTGGCTTGTTTCTTTTCCACATCTTTTGCACCCTAGTTTTTCTTATCTCAAATACCTGACTGACTTTGATGAAGTAATAACAACACTAAGTATAAAAATTAGTTTCCAAGGGTGCTGATTGGTATCTGTGCAGCTCTTGGATGTGGTAGCATATTGGCTCTTGCTTTTTGCCTTTACTTAGGGACATCCCTATGGAAGATGAAAGCAAGGAACATGATAATGCAACTCTGCTTTTTGTCTCCAGTTCTGAAATCAAAGCAGTTTAAAGCTTATCAGTTTGGCTTCTTGGGGCTCTATTCAACTGAGTTTGTAAATAAAATAGTAATAATTACTTACACATATATCTGCGATTATATTTTCATAATTGCTTTTGTGTAATCCTCAAGTGTTCAGAAGTGAACAGCATTATAGCTGCTCAGATTCCAACAGCCCCAGCAGTCATTTTTGGTAATTCAAACTGCTTTAATAGTTGAGAGATTCCATTTGGCTGTGTTAGCACCAGTGTGCAGCTGTTTAAGAAATCAGTTCTGACCAGCTACAGATTTTCTTTGCTAGACTAATAGTTGAACAGTTCCCTTGAATATAGTGCGCTAAGGCAGTCGATTGAGTTTTTGTAGGAATGTATGCGGTTGTTGATTTTTTTTCACATCTGGCAGAGAATCTGAAAGCCACAGAATAGCCAGTCCTCAAAGCAGGTTAATGTATATGCTTAGAGTAGGTGTTCATGAAAAACTCAGAGGTGCTGACATGCAAGAGTGGGGCACACCCCTGCATGTTGTGTTTAATTCCACTGAGCTGTTACTTAATCACACCCTTCAGTGTACACAGGGAATTCAGTCTGTCTCCTTTTGAGATAACCAGGTCTGATATTGATCCTTAATCATGTTAAAATGTCCTAGTTGCCTGCAGTTAGCATGCCAAAGGCTCAAGCTGCTTTTCTGCTGACTAGGTGCCAGCAAGTGCAGTGATTGTGTGCCTGAAGTGATGCTGACTCGTGGCTGAGCTGATTGGTGTGCAGTTGAGGTACCTTGTGCTCACACTGTCAGTGGAGGGGGGTTGCTTGACATTAGATTCTTTCCTAGAAAATTGTGTTCCTTCCTAAGGCAATTCCTGTGCTGTTAACTGCTAGAGAGAGAGAGCGCTCTGTTACAGTAGAAGGGACTGTATCAGTGTTAGTACGTTTTGATATCTACCATACTTACTATATAAGAAGCCTTAAGTTAGTGAACCAGAATTATTTTCAAAAAGATTTTAGAGTTTAATCCTCTGGGGTAGGTGAAATTCCATCAGGTCTTTTCGTCAGACTTGGTCCTTCAGTGGGATTCAGCTCGGTTTGGGCAGGGATTCCCGAGAATCGCTTTCCCCACAAGAGAGCGCTGCAGCACCAGCACTGGCCCTGCGAGTGGCGCTGGGGCCGCGACCTCACCACGTCCTGAAAATGCGCACAGATGGCAAAGCCAAGGCCTGCGGGCAGCTCCTTTGCTGGAGATTAACGTGGCGAGGATGAGTGAAGAATTTATATATTCTTACACGCCCCCAGTTTTATAAGTATAAAATCTAAATGTGTGTATGTATGAATTTATGAAAAACATCTCAAGACCTATAAAGAAGGTCTCTCCCCTAGAAGGAATGAAATTTTTAATAAATTGAAGAATTCACTGTTACTTTGGTAAAATTAAGGGAGAATTTTTGTCAATCAGAACCATGTCTCTGTTTTGAGATGGGGTAGAAAACTTCTTTAGAATTCACAATATACTTGTGATTTCTAAAAATTCTGTAGAAACCTTGGAGACCTGGATTCAGAATTTTCCCATGCTTAACTGCTGACAGAGTAGGCAGCAGTTTAAATAATTTGTGTTCAGTTGATTAAAGGGTTTTTTAAGGGTTGCTAAGCAGTGAATGCTTTACATATTGCTGAAAAAGGAAGCATATAAATACCTTCAAAACACCTGTTGATTCTTGTGTTTAAACCCTAAGTTTCATTTAAAAATGACCATTTCTAAAAAGAAAAGTTGAAAGAAATGCCAAAGTAGCTTTGTATCAAATTGCATGATGTCATTCACTATATATCACTTCCAGAAAGAGTATTACTTTTCAAATGGTAAGTGCAGTCTTCATCTACTAGCAGGAAATGGACGGACACTTAAGAAGTTTAAATACAGTTGTATTAGACTGTTTACTGTCCAGCAAAAAAAAAGTCATTCTCAAGACCTAATACTAGAAACTTTGTAATACACAAGATTTATGTTGATTTGATTCAACCTAGAACAAAAATAACAGGAAGCTGTATGACACAGCCACTTTTTTGGTCCACAGTTTGGTGATTATATGTTTTGAAATAACATTGCCAGTTAAACATATTCATTGTCTAATCTTTAAGAAAAAATAATGTCAGAGCAGTATTAACAACTATTTTTTCTATATTTAAGTAACATGAGTCAGTGGAAATTACCCTTTGAAAATCAGTGTCATCATTTGTCAGAAGTTCAGTTTAAAAATATTTTTTTCAATTCATTTTCTCTTAAATGTCTTCCCCTCCATGTCTTTTTGTATGCTCCAGATGCATAAATGCCGAACAATTGCATGAAAATCCAGCATGAATTGTTAACATTGTCTTTTCCCCTCTCTTTCTACTGTTCCATTTTCATCCATGTTTCTTTTCGTTTGCCATCACTTTTTTTAAATCTTTCATTTTTAATTAATTTGCAAACATCCTAAGCTGTGCATCCTCTGCGAGTAGTAACAGCGGATACCTGTCTGTTTCACTATTTAGTCCCTCCTCCCACCTCTCCGTCCTCCAAATCCGTGAGTACGCCCAGCGAGGCTGGCAGCCAGGACTCGGGGGATGGTGCTGTTGGATCCAGGTATGTCACATTCCTTGCCCTGTTCCTTTGCTCAATACCTGGGTTCTGAGTAATTAAGCTTTAAAAGAAATCAAGGTTCATTATTTTATTATAATCTGTCAAAAGTGACTGTTTTGCAGAAATATTTTACTTTAAAATTTGAAATGCAACTATACTTACTGATTTGAAGTTGCCAGCATTAATGTGGAGTTGTTTAAACTTGCAAGTTTGAAGTAAAATGAGTGTCCTGGGACAATAACAAACTCAAAAACTCTTAACTGCTGCACTCTTTCCAGCTTTTTCTAAAGGAGGATGGCTATGGATGATAGGCTATTTGCTTTTTCCCATACCTAGTTGATCTGATAAAAGGTGCTGTCTACAAACTTTGTATTACTTCTGATTTTATTTTTCCCCTACTCAGAACCATATTTCTCATTATTTTACTTCATCTGTGTAGCACAATTACAGCACTTGCAATCTTTTAATTTTGTCAAAACATAGCTCCGTATTTGTACAGCCACTGTTGTTTTCACCTTTTTTCAGTGCCAATACTTGTCACACTTTTTTGTCCAGTTCTTTGAGTGGTTTGAGACATGCTGCTCTAAAGAAGAATCAGATAAATATTTCTGTTAAATATTTCAAGTGGTGATATATGGATGATAAGGCAGGAGAACACCACTTCCAAAAGGTATTTCTACTGTTTCCCATGCACAGTCTGCAAATAAGAGCAGTAGCTGCCTATTAATATTGGTAAGATATTCTCAGCAAGTGAAGTTTATGTACTTGAAATTTAGTAAGTATACACTGTGGATGAAGTTTAGTTAAAGCACAGTAACTGCAGCATTTATCAGTTACTGTTGTCATTTTGGAAAAGGAGTCAAAGAGACTGGAGTCAAAAGGAGTCAAAGTCAAAAGGAGTCAAGGAGACTGCTTTGAAACATCTTATAAAAAGACTGCAGTAACATCTGGTATGCATGTGGATTATGCATGAATAACTATATACATCTTGATCTGAAAATATTCAAGAGACTAATGACCTGAACAAAGGTTACGTGGTGTCTGTTTCTAAGTAGAAATCGCTCAGTTAAAACAGAATATATCAGACATTTTGTTAAGAGTGCTCAGGTATGATCTTGTTTGCCTGTCGTGTTAATTAACCAATATAATTGTTCCTTAATTGAGTGGCAAGCAAATTTTAATTATTTTAAATTGTTGTTTATTGCTTATTAAATTGTCTCTTAAAAATATATTTATATATGTGTTTATGTTCACTAGAAGAAAAAAACCAAGAAGTATTTGATGATGACTTTTTAAAAGAAAATATTTTCTTTCCATTCACATCTAATTTAAATTCAGTATGAAACCATATGCATAGGCCACATACCTGGAATGGAATGCCACATTGTATACTACATTTATTTCCAGCTCATCCATGCATTGCACTCTGATTGTGTATTCTCAAACATAGTAATGCAATGTTGTATGCCAGCATTTTCTTATGAAGCCTGGAGAAAACCCATATCCTGAGTCCCAAAAGCTTCATGCATTTTCAAACTTTAAATCTGTTCCAGGATTGTGATCTTTAAGGCATGGAGGTATGAATATACAGCTAAATTGAAGGCATTTTGGAGTCCCTGTTGGAGTCCCCTTGCTTGTTCTCCCACCAGTGGGTTCTTCCCTTCCCCCAGTAAATGGGTGTCTACATCCTGGTTTATTAGTACAAGTTCATACATTTTGAACATGAAAGTTGGACTCAATGATATCCCTTGGTGTTACACGTGGCATTTCATAGGTGACTCCTACCAATATGAGATATATTATAAATATATGAGGTGTATTATAAATATATCTCATCACCTCCTCAGTGATGCTGAATCTTGTCACTAACTCTTTCAGTAAGTAGTAGAGCGGCGTTCAGACTGTGCTCCTGCTGTTACTTCCATCTGTCTTGCTTAATTTTCATTAGTAAAGAGTTTTGTTTCCTAGTTTGATTCTGGTTCTTTCTCTTTTTTTCCTCAGTCAAGAATGCAAGTCCAACACTCAAAAAGAATACGGCTGGTTTACTTTTAGGCTGGTGGATGCTTCATAGAATTAGTTTAAAAACAGAAAATATTTTTAGATATATAGGAATTGTTAGGAAAGTGCCTGAATACAGAGAAATCTGGACATATGTGGAAGAATGGGAAATTTGTTCACTGAAGTTTGTAGATAAACTCATTTGACTGAAGGCAAAACAAACTGGAAAACAAACAGTATTTTGCGTTATTTTGGTACATATATAATAAGTAAATTTTATCTTAGAATGTTACCTTTATTTTAAAAGAGTATCTATGAGAAGTATTTAACTGTATCTCCTGTACTACTTGTTAGCTTCAGCTATTTTAAAGGACTGTCCCTGGTCCCACTGAAGCATGAAAATGAAAATAAGTAGTTTTCCTGCTTTGAAAGCAGGAAAACTGCCTCATTAAGGGCTAGATCTTAAAGAGGTGCAGAAGTTAGAGCATTTTATGTTTATAGCCTTTCCCCCAAGTTCCCCTCAAACACGATTGAAAAAATTGAGAAAATATTGGACAGATATTGTGGTGATGCAGCATCTGTATCTGAAACTAAGGTATTCTTTGCAACATGAACGTTGGGATGGTGGTTTGGTTTTGCTTATGGTTGTACAACATATAAGCAATACCCAGCTTCAAGTCTCAGGGGCCAAATTAAACCCTTAAGCTTAAATCTCTTGGGTCAAGAAAGACAGCAGAGATCTAATGAATAAGTATGCTCAAAGTAATTAACTTTAGGCTAAAATGATGTGTTCTCTAATTCACAAAAGATATGAAAAGGTTTTGGAGATTTGGGTATTAAGCTGTTGCTGTGGATGCAGTTGACTGGCTATATATGAAGATGGTGGATTTGTAATTCCTAATTAAGTTATGATTAATAGTCCTAATGCACACTTTCCACTAGAACAAGGTAGTGCATGGCACACCCATATTTATGAGCTCTTACGGCATTGTGTGTGTATTTTTCAGATCAACTTTAACTTTAGAAATTCTGCACCTAGTTAATAGAAATTTAACATGTATGGGATGAAAATGTAAAATTGTCTTTTATTGACTTATCATAGTAAAATATTGCATATTCTTTATTTTTTTACTCAGAAACATTATTTTAAAAAATGCAGATAACATATGAAAGTGTCAGAAAAAGAACATGTAGGTTAATCTGCTAATCTCTTACAAGTGTGTTTCTAAAATTCTGCCCAAGCCTAATAGCCAGTAGACTAGATGAAAATTTCTGAAGAAGGGATGAAGGCTAGAAATGAAGGTAGAGGAAATATTGATTTCCCCCTTGCTATTTCTTCTAGTACAACTTGAAATAGATCCATTCTGTTTGTTATTCCACGTGACTTTGAAACATATTATTAATATAAAGCTCACAATTTATAAGAGATTTTAAGTGTCTTAGATGGAGTTGGCTCTAACTCAGATGACACTTACAAGCCCAAGGCAGTGCTTAACCCATAATTACTGCAATGTCACATCTTGGAAACTCTAGCACTTCTTTATCCCAGTGGAAATGCTTTTTTTGCCCCGCTACCAAAAGGCTTATGTGTTGACTCATTTCCTTTACCAATATGACAGTTTCCTCTTTGACATATTTACCACTCTGGGCAAGTTTACGTTATGTTAACAAAACTGTCATCATATTACTTGAAAAATCTGAACATATTTTAAAAGGAATTTCAAGTTTTTAGTGGTTCTTATCAGTATTTTAAATACTTTTATTTGCCTTTCATTAAGGCAACATTTGTTTGCAGACCTTTAATTTTCAACCTTTAAAATAATTTAATTCTTTGCTAATAGCTCTGAATTCTGTTTGCTTCTTAACTTTTGTATTTACCGCATGTGTTATTGCACTGAATGTTTGCTGAATTTCCCTTAACTGATGTTGCATTGCCTTGTTTCTTGTGAACAATAAAATAACTATAAGCTTGCTGTAACTCTAGAATTTCATAGTGTATATTTGCTTCACTAATCTCTGGCCTTTTTTGCTAATGCTGCATGATTGTTCAACCTGGGGTACCAGGACGCTGCATTGGGATACTGATCCATCAGTTCTTCAGCTCCACTCTGATTCCGATCTGGGGTATTGCATAGATTTCTTCTATTCCCTCTTTCATATGCTTATGGATAATAAGTATGGCATTTTTTTCCTTTAAGACTCATAGTTGTTGTTAAGAAGCTGTTTTGTAAGTAATAGAAATTTGCTGTCCCTAGACTTAGCACGGTTTGCTTGCAATATAATTTAATATACATTAGGTGCTTATTTCCAATAAACACAAGTTGTGATTTCTTTGAGAAAATTTAAACTTTAAGAAGTCATTTATTTAAAATAAAACTGTTAGCATGACTGTATTTAAAAACAGAGCAACTCCCATCTTTTCTTACAAATATGTTTATAAAAGCTGTAGCTCATTATAAGCACTAACTAAAACCTGTATTGTGTGCTGAGAATTATAATTCTGCCCACCAAAACCTTTCAAAAGGAGTTACTCTTCTGCTTTTATCTTGGGAGAGGAGTGGATAATAAGAAACTAAATCTGATATAGGTAAATTGTTGGATCATTGCAGTATTATTACAGTACATACTGCAATTAGGTTTTACAGAAGGCTACAATGCCTGAATTAATGTTGTGCAGGTTTTGGAATATATTATGTGTTGTATGATGCTAGCTATATCTACCTTCATCAAAGTCAGAAAGCTCAGAGGTTTTTACTATTGTGCTCTGAAACGATGTGTTATGGTTAAATTATTTATCAGTGTGAGTTCCAGGTCAGCCTGGCAGTTGTGCATTATAGATAGTATCTTAGAGGTGGACAAAAAAGGGCAGCAAAGTTAAAAGACTAGGAAATGCTTTTTCCTTCAGTATAACTAAGTTAGTTTTCAAGCTTTATAATCCTAGAACTGTTGCTGTACAAGCATGACTTGGGAGTAGATCTGTACCCCTGATAATAGAGATGTATCATGTATGTGGCAGTATTCTGGTCAAGAGCAAAGAGCAAAAATTTTAAATTATATCTTAATGTCCAGATATTTATATGTGCACATCTTCCTTTTTGTCACAGATGTATAAATAGTTGCTGATTTTAAATAATAATGATAAAATAGTAGTCATAATCATGTGACTGGTTCAAAGTTTCCACTGGATTTAAGTTTCATTAAGCAGTGCTGTGACATAATGATTTGGGTATTATTTTAAGCAAAATGTGAAATAATAAAATTAAATTATTTTTTCTGATTTTTAGACGTGGACCTGTTAAACTTGGAATGGCCAAAATTACACAGGTTGACTTTCCTCCTCGAGAAATTGTTACCTACACAAAGGAGACACAAACACCTGTCATGACTCAGCCCAAGGAAGGTGAATGGTTAATTTATTACTATTAAGTTATTTTTGGTTTCTTTTAATATAATAATGATGACTGGCTGAATTAGAACTAGCACTTGTGATCTAGAAACTTAATAAGGTAAATGAAGGTTGATTTGTGAGATAATTTATATGAATTTTATTCCTAAATTTTTGTAGATTTTGCTCAACTGTTACTGTTGTTCTGCATCTCTTATAACATCACTCTTGCTACTAATATGAGGTACTTTCACACTCCTAGTATATGTACAGATTAAACACAGAGTTGCTTAATTACCTGACATCAGATAAATAAATGGGATATATTTTGCATTTATGATGTTTAAGAATCCACATGTAACTTGGCACATGGAGGACAGGGAGGTGATTTGAGGCAAATGCCATGGCTTTAACGAGGGGAACTCCTGCCTGACCAACCTAGTGGCCTTCTACCATGGAGTGACTACATCAGTGGGCAAGGGAAGTCTACAGGGTCTGTTTGGATTTCTCTAAAGCCTTTGACATGATCCCCAACATCCTCCTCTCTAAATTGGACAGAGATGGATTTGAGAATGGACTGTTAGGATAAGGAATTGGTTGAATGGTTGCATCCAGAGGTCAATAGCTCAGAGTCCTGGTGTACATCAGGGACACGTGGTGTCCCTGAGGGTCCATGTTGGGACCCGTGCTATTTATAATCTTCATCACTGACATACAGAGGGATTGAGTGCACCCTCAGCACACCTGCAGGTGACACCAAGCTGAGTGGAGTGGTTGACATGCCTGAAGGATGGGATGCCACCCAGAGGGACCTGGACAAGCTCAAGAAGTGGCCCAAAAGAAAGCCAAACATATCCTGGGCTGCATCCTCAGCAGCATGGCCAGCAGATCCTGCCCCTCTCCTCTGCTCCTGGAGAGCTGCATCCAGCTCTGGAGAGGGACCTTGCCCAAGGGCATGTGGTGACTGGACAAGGGGTAATGGCTTTCAACTGGAAGAGATTAGATTAGATATCAGGAGGAAATTCTTTGCTTCTGGAACAGGTTGCCCACAAAAGCTGCGGTTGCCCCATCCCTGCCTGTGTTCAAGGCCAGGTTGGATGGGGCTTTGAGCAGTCTGATGTAGTGGAAGGTATCCCTGCCCATGGGCTGGGGGTTGGAACTAGATCATCTTTAAAGATCATCTTCCAACCCCTAACATTCTATGAATTTATTGAAGGCTGTGTATCGTACAACAAACTTAGGAATTAACCCCTCTGCTTCTTAACAATTTAAATTTTTATACCTGAAGCTTGTACTTTGAGTTTTAAAAGAAGGAACTATTTTATTTATAACTTAGGCAGTGTCTGTTTTCAGCAGTTGAACACAGGCTTTCTTTCAGTCACGACTTGTTTGCTTTTCAAAAAATACATTTTTCTGAAGAAAATATGGTTGGCTAGCAGATTTGCTTTTCAATGCTGAAACAGTTGAATTTGTCTGCAAATGAAAGTATTAGTCTTGACCTAGTTTGTGTGTAGTTCTATAACAAAATCTCTTGGTTGTTTAATATGACTGATTTTGAGTATGTGTCTATGTTAGCAATTTTAGGATTTACTTCTACATTCATAATTTTGCATTTTCCTGCTCTTTGGTATGTGAACTTTTGGGTGTTTATGCAAGGATATATCTTTCAAACTTCATTATTCAGTGAGCCAGAGGATATGATTTTTCTCTTAACTGTGTTTCTTTTCTGTTCTTCATTTTATCTGTATCCCTGCACAGGTAGGTGTTTGGGGTTTTCCTGCTTTCATTTCTCCCATGCCCTCAGCATTTCATTTCTCTAATCCCTCGGGTCTTTTTTCCTCTCCTATGTCAGGTTCATGGAATCTGAAGACTTAGGTCACAGTTTAGGTACTTGAAGAGTTCTACTTCTGCTGCCTGCTGACAGTAGAAATTGCTTGGGATTGTGTGATCTGAGTTTCACAGTAGATAGGCTGTAGTTGAGGTTTGCCGTAGTGGAGTGGAACAGTGGTCATCTCTATTTCTGCATTTATCAGGAAGTGGTCTCAATGCATGCATTGTCTCCTGATCCATTCCACCTTACAAATACTGATTTCTTGAGGGCCATCAAAATTTTTTAAAATATATTTACTTCAAATGCTTCACAAAATTTCCAGGTGTCTTTTCATCATTTCAGTGTCGAAGATCTTTTTAAGGTTTATCTCAGGACCACCTGAATACATTAATAACAAAGCTCTATGTTCCCATTTTACAATGATATCTGAAATAGGACAAGGTTTAAAAACAAAGAATAAATCACGCTACATACGAAAAAGGAGTCACTAGGTAGGATATTTTTCTTGGTAAAAGAAAATTTTAATTAATTAAAATTTAATTAAATTAAAACATTTGACAAAAGCAATATGCTAAATTTACAGGGTACAATTAGATAAATTTAAATTCCGTAAAATATATCTTATTGATTCTTATTTCTTCTCACAGTCTGAGTGAGAAGAACTTATCTGGGTGCATATACTGGGAACAAAAATAACTTTGTGAAGTACCCTTGAAAGTGGAGCTTGCAACTGAACTTACACCTGCAGTAGCTCCCTTATCCAGCAGCAATTTCCATTTGAGCTGGGTTAGCCCAGTGTTCACAGCTTCTTATAAAGTGAAGTGAACTGGACCCTTCATAATGTATTTTGAGATTTTAAAGTGCTGCTGGAGCTGTGCTTTTGAAAAAGGAAAACTGAAGCAGTTTATTATTGAATATGTCATTCTGCTTGTTTAGATCCACTTGTGCAAAGACCTGATTTGGTGGGGGAGGACAGCGTATAAAACCAACATACCCACAACAAAACACCAAACTAAATAGTTCTCTTTGTTCCAGTTCTGTGTGCTGCAGTGGTTGTGTAGTTACATTGTAAGCTAAATTAAGAAACATTCCAACTACAGCCAGTCTGCTTAGTGGGACAGATAGGAAATAGAAATAAACTAGTTTTAGATTAAAACCATTCCTAGTTGTTCTGGAAATATTTGGGGCAACACATACCAGGTGAGTTAAATAGGAGAAACTTCATGTCCTCAAAACTAGGCATTTGGAAATGCCTGGTTTGGATTCACATAACAGTTAAATTAATTTTGAAATGTGGCGGCTCCCTTAGGAGATGAAGATCTTTAGTGTTCTAACAGTTCTCACAACTTCCATTATTTTATTGCAGTACTAAGATGTTGATTTATTATGTCCTCAAAGTATTTGAGAAACTGCCTTAGGAAAATGAATTCTTATACATTAGAAAACAATAAAATTGGGATCTCTCCTAGAAATCAGTTAATTCAAAGAAAGATGGGTGTATGGGGAATATGATTTTGTTCAGCTGTCACAATTAAGGCTTTCCAGGATTAACTGGGTACTTGCTGCTTAGTGCTGCTGTACAATTCTGTGCATGTGCAATCACAGCTGGCTGCAGACAGTATTAGTGCATTAACTCCACTCTTTAAGGAATAATTGTCTGCTAACATCTCCAGGACACAGAATTAAAATATAAAGCAGAGTAATAAAAATGTGATGTATAGGATTTGCTTCTTGGATGCTGGTACAATATTTTAATTTTAATATTTTTCAAAGAAATAATGGACCATTGTATATTCATGTATGATCCTTGTGGGTCCCTTCCAACTCAGAATATTCTGTGGTTCTGTATTATCTAGTACATGTCTTAAATGTACAGAAATACAGATAGGAAAACTTGATGTGAAGACCTTCAGCTTAACAAAAGCCACCCATTTCACAGGTGATTTAACTTTGATTAACCTACTCTGCAGCAACAGATTACTCAGACAACTGCAACTACACTCTACAGTGTCATTGCTAGCAAAGCGCTGCTTTTCTTTCTGTCTTGCCAAAATACATCACAATTTTGATGTTAACTCAAAGTAAAAATTCAGTGGTTCATTAAATCTGGTTTTATTCATTAGCAAGACATTTGTTTCTATTAAAGATTGCATAAAAATAGCAGCTACTTTACTGCTCAGTTTGTAACCTTAGATCCCCTGATTGCCTGTCAGAAACAACATGGAGTTAATCCCTTAGCATATTACAATGAATATTCATTGATATGTTGATGTGGCATAGAGCCCCATTTCCTGTCTTCGAGGCCCTGTGAGTTTTCCAAGTCTTTGCAGCCTTTTTTTAACCTGAAATCATATTTGGTGCACTGACAATTGAAGTGGCTTAAAATGCCAGTAGATACAGTCAGTAATGAATAAGGTGCATGCAGTTATGGAGTGCCCTTGAGGTTTCAAATTTAGGTAGCTGACTTGAGATAAATGCAGTGCATGACAGTTTCGTGGGTTCTTGACTTAGTATACTGGAACTTTTTCAGAATAGTATGCCCAATGTTTTAGTGTTTTCTGGGGTAGTGTATTATTGTTATGCTAATTCCTTGCAAATTCTGTTATCTGGCCTGCTATTAAATAAATTCAAGATGAAGGAGAGACAGGAAAAGTAATTAAAACAAACATTTCTTATCTCATTTTTTTAGTCCATAACCTTAATGGTGCCTTTTTTTGTGAACTGTGAGAAAGCTTCCTGGGTTTGGAATAGAAAGCATTCTAGTTTTGGATAATGAGGTCAAGAACTTGTATATGTGGGGAAGTTTTTTTTCATTTTGGGTTTTTTTTCCTCCAGATCCCTTAATAAGAAAGTTTGCGTGTGATTCTTCTTTAGAGAGAAGGTTTTAGATTTATGCAGTTACAGATAAATCAGTGAGATGACATGTTCAGTTTCAAGACTGATACTTTGAGAATATTAAAATAAATGCTGTATCCTACATTTAAATGCAGAAGTATCAGCTGGCTGTATGCAGTGAAAGTACTATGAAGGAATTTAGAGCTCTGTATAATATATGCCATTTATGTTTCAAACATTAAAAGGCAGGAGCAATCAACTATATGATTTTTTGAATAAAATATGTAGATTAGAAGGTCATATAGCACTAAGGGGTTGACCATCTACATTTGACAAGAATTTGACTCCTGTCACTGAAAATGGTACTTAGAATCAGTGTAGTATGACTAATGGGGGGTTGGGCTGATATTTCTAATTTGGGACTTTCAAAGCTAGAATAATGTATACAGGATGACCCAAAACCAAATTTCTAAATTTGAAGGCATCATTTAGTTCTGCAAGATTGATTGGCAGGGCAAAAAAGAGAGGGATTTTTATCCAAGTGACCATAATTTGAATACATGTTCCTGTATGTGTTGTTCTCAAAGTCATGTGTGTTATATCATACTGCATTTTTTAATTAATCATTGTTCACACCTGTAGTTATTTGACATGAAGAGTTCCCTTGTTTAAAATGGCCACAAGTTATACAGTTTTCAGGTTCCGAGTGCACTGTGCATGCGAATCCATTGAAAAAGGAGCAGTGTCTTTCTGTTTCTTTGCGTGATTATTTTGCCCAAAAAAGCTTTCATTTTTTTTAAGTAGCACAAAAGCTGTAATTGGCATGCTTTGTAAGGAAGTGTCAATGTGCAAGAGAGTGGAGATCACTAAGAATTCTTTTACGGGTTCTTTCCCCTTTGCACCACCGCCTCCTCAGCAGGGTCACTGAGATCACTAGCTTTTCTTGAAATGGCCATTTTCACTGGCAGGTGCATTATACCCTGTATTTTCAGATTGTTTTTCCATTCTGAATGTTTGGCAGGTTGATTGCTCTGGCTGCATTGACGGAGAAAGGGCTGACAAATGCGGTTGGGCTGGCTGAAAAGACAGTGATTACTGTTTTCCTTTGTGGCTGATTGAGGCCCTTGAAAGGAAAGATTTTAACCTTCACCATTTGGTTCAAAAGTATGAGCATATATTGAAATCATTCATGCCATTTATCCTAGTTCTGTAAACTTGTCAGAACATAAAAATCGCTCAATTTCAAGTAATGTAGGATTGGCATACGTCATTATCATTTTGATTAAGTTGGAGTTTGTATTATTGTGTGCATTATACAGTGTCATTTAAAGCTTTCTTTCCTGCAGGTACAGTTATATTTTTATTGCCTATACTATGGAGTTAGAAAGATTTTCAGCCCTCTTTAAACCTATCACTATGTGTGTGGTTTGGCAGCTGGTATGGCCTACAAGCTGTATTTTGTTTGCAGGGTAAAGGCTTGTCTGTAGACCTCCTGGAGTGCTGGTAATTGCACAGGCTTGCCATTGGGGAAAGACATGATTGGAAGCAGTCAGGCAGAAAAATGTTGTGCCATCCCATTGCCACCTCATAGCAGAGAGACAATCCTTGCAGTACCATCTGGTTGTTGCTATCTAGTCAGCTGGCCTGGCTGCTGGGACCGTGGCTTGGCAGCTGGTTCCCATCCCTTGACCACCCCTTTTTTTTTTACTCTTTTTGTGTGCATGCATGTGGATTTTGGTTTGTTTTATTTTTTTTTTTTTTTTTACTTTTTGTGTTAGATAACTTTAAACATGGGTCAGGAAGATGGCTGCAACAAACAAGCCTAGTCCCTGTTTAATACTGTCTCATTACTTGTGATGAGGCATGCAGCAGTTTCCTGCTGCCATTCCCTTATAAGCAGATGACGTAGCTGTTTAACCAATAAAAACAAGTCTTTTCAGAAGCTTATCTAGAAAGTTGATGAAGAAAAGCCAGCATATCAGCATATCCAACAGTTCTAAGTAATTTAAAGGTATTTTCTGGCTTACATTATTCAAAGAATAAAATGTAGACATGCAGAAAGTGATGTAAGCCTTGTCAGTATTCCTGAACATTAACATTTTATGTTATTCATTGCAATTAGGGAAAACACATTTTCCTGTAAAGTTTTCATTGCCAAACATGATACAGATAATGAGACTTGCATCTAGAATGACAGAAAAAATGCAATCTCTCTGCTATTATCTTTAGCAAAATTTGCCTCTCAGAATAGCAACCTGAAAGCTAATGTAAGCCATCTTCATGCCATGTGCAGACCCATTAGACTGATGCTTTCAGATCATAAGTAAGCAGCTGCTCTGTAGACTGTTTTAGACATTTGATTTTTCTTTAATCCGCAGCATTAATGTGTCAGTGTGTTACACAGAACACACATCCACTGCATGCTTCTGTGTGGAATCATAACTGCCTGTAAGACAGATTGCCACTTTGGATTCTTCACAATTTCCTGCGTTTCTTATTTCAGTTTATGCAACTACATAACTCGGTGCAACTGATACCCAGGTGGAGACAGTGTTCCAATGATATTTTGGTTTGTGATAATGTTATCCTTGGCATTACATTTTAGAAATGCAACCATTTTAAGCTACATGATACCATTTTACATCAGCTTATTTGAGATTCATATAGAATGTTACTGTTCCCCTTTAGAAACACTGATGGTCTTACCATAATGTTTCTCCTTAGATGAGGAGGAGGAAGATGATGTGGTTGCACCAAAACCATTAGTTGAACCTGAAGAAGAAAAAACATTAAAAAAAGAGGAGGAGGAAGAAGGTACAGTTCATCTCAAGACATTCTAAGTGCTGTAAAGAAAGTAATCAGTACATTTTTTAACTTTTTGTTCTATTAATTTAAAACTAATTTTGTTGCTAAATACTAATTAGCCAGCAAAACATAAAATACAAAAATTATTTAAAATAATGATAAATACTGTTTTTCTTTCTTGAAAATAATTGGTGAAAGCATGCAGTCCAGAAAATGTCTGTATAAATTTTTTTCAGCTGCCCCTCATGAACTCACAGAGGAGGAAAAGCAACAAATTTTGCATTCTGAAGAATTTTTAAGTTTTTTTGACCACTCCACAAGGATTGTTGAAAGAGCCCTTTCTGAGCAAATCAACATTTTCTTTGACTACAGTGGAAGAGACTTAGAGGACAAAGAAGGGTAACGTGAATGTTAAATACTTTTCTGTGAATTTTCAATACTTTTAATTGAAAAAGTGATCTAAGATTAATATCTCCTAATTGTCTTTACAGAGAGATTCAAGCAGGAGCAAAACTGTCCTTAAACAGGCAGTTTTTTGATGAACGTTGGTCAAAGCATCGTGTTGTCAGTTGTCTGGATTGGTCATCTCAGGTAAAAAACAATGCTTAAAGTAAACAGTTGACTTTGTAAATTGTTGTAGTTCTGTGCATTTGATTCCCATAAAAACACAGTTGATACAGGCTGTATTTCTAAAGGTGTTCCTGATGTGCTCCGTGGTTTGCAAAAAGTAGACAGAGCTGTTAATCTTTAGTGAGAGGTAGCAAAAGGTTTGGATTGTGAAGAAAGTTGGTTTTGGTTTATGGACTGCTTGGTAGAGCTTTGCTAAAAAGAAAGCTCACTTAAAAGTAATGAGTTTTAGAATTAAAAGAAAGTTATGATGAGAGAACAAGACTAATGTGTATGTTAATGCTGATGTCGGAGCTAAATTAGCAACAATTGCAGTTTTCACTGACAATTTTTCACGCCTTTATAATGCCAAATGGTTTAAAACCGTATTTTGGCAAAAGGAAACAAAGATTCTAGGATTACCTGGACCATCAGCCAGTCATATTGCTTACTTTGAGTCTTTTTCACTTACCATGCAGTATCCAGAATTACTTGTAGCCTCTTACAACAACAATGAGGATGCGCCTCACGAGCCTGATGGCGTGGCCCTTGTATGGAATATGAAGTACAAGAAAACTACCCCAGAGTATGTCTTTCACTGCCAGGTATGGTTCTGTCCTGGGAGGGATTTTATGTTGATGAATTTGGACAAGTACCTTCCTTATGTTTGTCGATATAATAATTTCATTGGGCTGGCAGTCATTTTAACCACATTTATTTGCCAATAGATGTTAATAGCTAGCCACTTCAGCTGAGAAATATTATTCTGTTCTAGAATTTCTGACATCATTCAGAATTCAGTCTTGTTTGAGAACTCCTTTTCTTTTTTTGTTTAAAAAAAAACAGGAAAACTTTCTTGTTTAATGGTTGAACCACAAAGGTTTGCATGTAAGGGGCTTGAGTGGGATTTGTATACTACAGCTTAGTTTACAGAATAAAATGAAGACAGCCTGAGGAAATGGAACAAGGATGAAAACTAGAAACATATACATCAAGAAAAAGGCAGATGGAGGTTTTCTAGTGGTTTTCTGAAAGGTAAAAACATGCAAATATCTTCCATTATGCCAAGTCCAGGATATCCACGTTTTTCCTATCATTTTGGAAAATTACACAGTTGAATCAAAATTTAACCTCATTGTCACATTACTGTTGAAGCCCGGATTGCAAAAGTAACTCTGTTATATCAAAATGTATTTCTACATTCTCTAATAAGTAATGACTACAGAATGTGGCAAAACATTATTAAAATCTTGTGTGTTACCAGGCCTTCCTTCGCTAATAAACTGTGCTAGGAGGAATACAGATGTATGCATGTGAAAGAAAAGAGGAGGAAAACTTCATTTTATAATTATAAATTGAAACAAAAAGACTGTTGAGGGGTTACAAAGAGTGGGTGAATCCTTAAGTAATTGGGCAATGAAATAATGTAGTGAATAAATTTAGGCAAAGAAGTTGTTCTGATATTTGGCCTCATTTCCTTTAGTTTTAGACATAAGTGTCACTGAATGATGGTTCGTGTATTTTGTTGTTTGTTTTTCTTCCTTTCAGTCTGCAGTGATGTCAGCTACATTTGCAAAATTTCATCCCAATCTGGTGGTTGGTGGCACATACTCGGGCCAGATAGTGCTGTGGGATAATCGCAGCAATAAGAGAACCCCAGTGCAGAGAACGCCACTGTCAGCTGCTGCTCACACGGTAGGAAGTGAAATGTCTTCCAGGACACGTGCTTAATGTCTAGGAAATTCTGTCCAGAGCACTTGATTGGCAATGCCTAAATGTTTGTGTCCATATTTTGACACTTAGGAACCAGAGTATTCATAAAAATCAGAGTGTCAGAAAAAACAAGTATCAGTTTTACAGGGGACTGTCATTTGTACTTTTGATTGGGATCAATCTTTTGTGCTTTGTTAAATGGTGAAGATTAATTATACTGTACAATAATTATACCAGAACTGGGTATTTCTTCTAAATTCTTTTATTATAATAATAATAATAATAATAATAATAATAATAATAATAATAATAATAATAATAATAATAACAATAATAATAATAATAATAATAATAATAATAATAATAATAATAATAATAATAATTCTTTTCTTTTGTTTCTTAGCACCCAGTGTACTGTGTAAATGTTGTTGGGACCCAGAATGCTCATAATTTGATTAGTATCTCAACTGATGGGAAAATATGCTCTTGGAGCTTGGATATGCTTTCCCAACCACAGGTAAGATAACTTTTGATATATATAGTGTCTATTCTAGATTAATATTTTATTAAAAAGTCAGTTGATCTAATAAACATTAATCAACACTTTGCCAACACAGGTAGCTTGATATTTGATAAAATATTTCTCCACCTGTGGAATCAAATATTTTCTGTTGTTTCTTTTGTGTAGTTTTGGTGTACTTGTGTTAGTGGTGAACACAAATGTATTAAGCAAACTTCCTTATTCCTGCCCAATCTATCTGAGCAAAATAAAAGGAAAAGCTTTCTACTGTGAAATCTAAAAGATTTTGTAGGTGTTAATATTTCTTTTTATGAAGTAAGTTGCTGATATTTTCACTACAGGATAGCATGGAGCTGGTTCACAAACAGTCCAAGGCTGTGGCTGTTACCTGCATGTCTTTCCCTGTTGGAGATGTCAACAACTTTGTTGTTGGCAGTGAAGAAGGCTCAGTGTACACTGCATGCCGTCATGGCAGGTGAATACAAACTTTAATTCTTCAAAGGAATAAAAATAGTGAAAGGATGAATTCCTGCATGCTTTACAGGCAACTTTTTTTTTTTTTAAGTTCATACTTTCTCCTTTGCACTGAAGGAGTTCAGAGTGTCTCTGTCTGAATTCCAATCCACTTTTTCCTGAGTAAGAGCTTCATTAAAAAAAGAAATGGTTGGAATATTGAATTGGTGTTATGAGTTGTTTATGTTGATGAGGACAGCCTAGGTCACTGTGGTTTTATTCATTTGAATTGTAGCAGAACATTCCAAACTTCCTATCAGTTTTGTAGATAATTGTACAGTAACATCACGCACAGATCTTAAATTGGCTGGCTGTTCTCCTGCTGTTCAATCTATTTGAAATTGTCTGACTGTATCTTATCAATTGCTTTCTTAATTACAATTGAGTGTCCAGTTTTCATCTCAAATACACATCACCTTGCTGCACAGCTTTTTTGGTTCCAAAATACCCAAAATTGTATTACTTTCGTGTAACATCCTTCCCATCTGTTTCCCTCCTTTTTCATCACCCCTGATAGGAGGCTATTAGGGATATATTGTTACTGGTTTGTGTCTGAACCTCGAGCCCTTAAAGTGTATGCAACTTCTCTTAATTTAATGGGCATTTCATGCTTATTCCTGAGTCTGGATTTTATTCTTTGTATGAATTGAAGTTGTAGCTACTGCTTGGAGGACAACATAGTTAAATGTGTGGACTGGTACCTGAATGAGTCTCCTGTCCCTAGGATACATTTTGGCACTTACAGTTAGTAGAAAATACATGTTGAACTTAAGATCTGCTTTCAAGCCTGGTCTTCTGTGATCCTGTTGTAGTGAAGGCTTTTGCAGTGAGGTAAGATCCGTGTAAGGCAGCAAAATCTTCTTGTGGCTGTATTTAAATTGCATTTCAGTGCTATCTCTGTCTGCAGGTGTTTGGTTTCCAAATCAATTAACCTTGGTTGTATATTCTGAAACAGCAAAGCTGGAATCAGTGAGATGTTTGAAGGACACCAGGGACCAATCACAGGTATCAACTGCCATGCAGCAGTTGGACCTGTAGACTTCTCACATCTTTTTGTCACCTCTTCTTTTGACTGGACAGTAAAGCTTTGGACAACGAAGGTAACTTAGATAGTTCAGTGGTTTTCTTCATAGCCCTTGACACAAGGTGGTGCTATAATGTAAGCTACTTAAGGAAGTTCACGAACCTGAAGTCAAATTGTGTGAAGTTCTGAGGTTCTTAGCTGCAGTCCTGCAAAGAGGAGACAGCTGATGAGCAGAACTAAGATTAACAGCATAAAACTTCGCTTTCAGCTTGAACATCATTTGTGTATTTCTGATCCATTCTTTTCAACATTTGCCCTTTGTTATCAACAATGATTACAATGTAATCAAGTGTAAATCATGTTATAAAGTCAATTATCTCATATATTTATAAGGCAAATGTTTTGCTACAATTTTGTGGAGGAATAAGGGACAGCACCAAAACTAATGTCAGTTAAACTTGATGAGATCACAAATGAAATATCTGTCATTTCCATTGCCAGAATTACTTCTTTCACTGTTAGTCTGATGCCCTGAGGAATGCAACGCAGAGGAAGCAGAGTTAAAATCTCTATGTAATAGTCACTGAATTATCATTGGCTTGATTTACAAGATTCTTAAAGCATTAAATTTACAATTTATAATTGGCTTGCTATTGGTTGTTTTATAGTAGCAGCCAGAAAAATGGCTGCATGCTTTGGAAAAAAAAGCATACCTTTAATAATAAAAAGCTTTAGGTTTTGGCTGATTTTTGCAGTGGCATTTTTTTAAAGCAAGTCAAAATCCAAATCACTTTTTACTTATTGCTGCTAATAGTGTTGAAGTTCTGTATTTTGCCTTACCTGTTAGTTTTATAATTTTGAAATACAGGACTTGGGTATCACATTGTTATCTTTGCTTCTTTTCAGAACAACAAACCTCTCTACTCCTTTGAAGACAATTCTGATTATGTTTATGATGTGATGTGGTCTCCAACTCACCCTGCCTTGTTTGCCTGTGTGGATGGGATGGGCAGGCTTGACCTGTGGAATCTCAATAATGATACTGAGGTGAGAAGTCAGGTTAACTGTAAAATGCAGCTGGAAAATTGTTTGTACTCTTAAGAAGTTGGGTGTTTACCATAGTTTGTGGGGTTTTTTTACCACAGCTTGTTTTTTTGTTATTTTTAAATATTCTGTAGTTCCAGTAGTTTCTGTGTAGTAGATAGCATTCTTTGATTACAGGATTACAAATTACTCCTCTTAATGAATAACAGCAGTAATTAAATTGTTTTACCTATAACAAGAGAGCAAAGCATCTGTTGGTGTAACGCTGATCCATGTTGTGAAAGTGATTATAGACCTCCCACCCTGAGGCCTTGTCAGCCTACAGCTTAACAGTGTGAACAAACTTGTTACCACGCACGACTGCTGTTCCTATTGCCACAGTAATACTGCAGTGGAAGTGCCATTTGTTCCTAACTTAGTGAATTGAATGTTTGCTTTTCTGGTGTGGGTTATAAACTTCATTATAGTAGAAACCTTTTCCAAGATTTGCTGGAGGAAGATCAGAGGAGAAACCTGACAGATGCTTAGTATTTAAATTTCACTATCTGAAAGCTACATATAGAAGACAGTTGTAGGACTATATGCCAGCCTGTGGCTTTAAATTGGAATTACCTGTTCTAGCCTTTGGACAGGGCTTGACCTGTCAAAACAGCTGCTTTCATCCCTGTCCTGTGTCATCATCTTCCTGAGATCCCAGGGTGCCTCATCACTGCCTAAAAGCGTGTCTGGGCCTCCTGTCCCACAAGAAGAATGCAGATGAGCCTTTTGATAGCAGATGTCTGTACATTGGCCAAGGGACAGATGTGCTGTTTTGGTCATGGCACTGGTGATATCTTAAGGCCACTAAGGTGTTTGTACTGTGAACAGTGTCTTTGATCTGCGTTCCATGCACCAGTTGAAGTGTTGGGCACTTCTTTTGCTGCAGCACAGACACCCCAGGTGTGTTCTGTTATTTTTAGCTTATGGATACCTGATGGATTTTTAGCAATGTGTTTTAAATTGGTACAGGTGCCCACTGCAAGCATCACCGTGGAGGGCAATCCTGCTCTGAACCGTGTGAGATGGACACATTCTGGGAGAGAGATTGCTGTAGGAGATTCAGAGGGACAAATAGTTATATATGATGTGGGAGAGGTATGTATGTCATGCATTGTGCAAAGTATATTGCAAACACCTGGGTTTCTTTATTTAGCAGCTTGCCTTTCATTTTTTTCTCCCGTCATTAGAGGAAGAATAATGAAGTTTAATTTGTATTTTTGAATTAATATTTCCTAGTAGTGTTTTATTTAAGGTGTTCTAGCGTAACTTTTTAGCATGCTGTCATCCAGTCAAAAAGAAAAAGCTTTACTGTAAGGCTGGTGAAATAAAAATCAGTGGTTTTTTTAATAGAAATTTTATATTCTATGTAACTGTGGCATATGTGAATTCTGATCCTAGCTTGACAAGTAACAAACAAAAAATTTTGCAGTGGAGCAGCCTTGATTTTGTTCTTACAGGGAAGGGGTTGCTCTTGCAAGTATGTGTACTGCAGTAGTACATGGCTAATGGATGGGATGAGGATATAGCATTAGCATTCCCTTTGAAGGCAGTCTCTCAGGTGGAGACACATAGCACAAGCTTATAATAACGTGATTTTATACTTCAGTGCAAGAGTCTCAAATTCTGCTTCTTCATTAGTTAGAGCTTTTGATGCTTAGACTAAAATACAGGTAAGCTTCTCTGGAATGGGAACCTCTTGTGAACATGATGGAAGTGCTGTGCCATTGAGCAGGAGCTGAGCTTTGTTTCTCAGGAGGTTTCAGTAACACTGTCTGTGTCACAGCAAATCGCCGTTCCCCGCGGGGACGAGTGGACGCGCTTTGGGCGGACGCTGGCAGAGATCAACGCCAACAGGGCCGACGCCGAGGAGGAGGCTGCGACCCGCATCCCGGCCTAGAGCTGCCTGCCTGCCTGCAGGGGAGGCAAACCCCAGTGTCAGCTCTAACCACAGCACAGGGAGGAATAGATGGATTCAACAATGGACTTTGAAAATCAGATCTTGCATTGTTTTGTTTTATATATGAATTACAAGCACATTCTTGGATTTGTGTAACTTTTAATACAGTTAACTTTGACTTTGCAGGGATCTTCTTTTGCTGAAACACTAACCTGGTATAAATTTGCTACTTGGCTCCTATAAAGTCCAATCTGAAACAGTATCTTTCTGAAAAGTAAAAGTTTTGCTCCTAAAACTTTCTGTATTACAGACTAACCTTCATTAGGTAGTAAATCTCTGAAGCATTCTTTACTTTGAACTCTTCAAATTACCCATGATATGCATGCATATGTTCCAAGTTTCATTGTTTATATATAGATAAGCCTCAGACTCTGGTAGTGGGTAATATATGTGAATAAAAATCTGTCTGTAGTTAAAAACTTATGCGATAATCAGACCTGAATTAATGAAATACATATTTAATACCAATTTCCTTTTGTTTGAATTGGTGCATTAAAAGGTGAGACTGATTCATAAATAAATACTATATGAGCACTTCTCAGCTGCCCTGACCTCTAATCTGTGTCCCTGCAATAGTTCAAAGCTTCTGGGAGCTGATCCTGTTGTTTTACTCACACATCTCAGGCTTGTTTTCTACCCTCAGCCACGCTTTACTGCCATGGCAATTGGACAATAGCAAAAAGGCTTCTGTTACCAAATTTTTCTTTTCCAAAGGATAAGGAACTAGACTTCATTTCTATAGCATGATGATTTTCATTCTGTTAACTACAGACTTGCTAGTAGTTTTTCTGTACTAAGTTCAAGATTCTTATTGATTTTGAACATTTTTATTGAAACAAGACTTCTTAATGCCTTGAAACAGAATGGTTGTAATTTCTGTTAAAGGTTACTTTTTTTTTTCTTTCTTAGCACATTATGAACTTTTCTATCATGATGGGTTGCAGGGGGGCTGTTTCTTTTGGGTTGTTTTTTTTTAATAAATACTGTGAGTTTTACTCATTAGGCACTAAATCAGTTTTGTATTCTTTAATTTAGGACTCTACATTAGTTCTTAATCTGTTAGAAGCTTATTGTTTTGCCAGAAGAGCTGGTTTTAAATGCTTAAAAATAGGAAATTGAGAAATATTCCTCAATCAGTTTCATGTTCAGGAGTATTGTCATTGTTTCTTCATAGTTTAACTTTTCTGTTTAGTTTTGGGGTTTGGTTTGGTTTTTTTCTCTCTTTCTCCTTCTCTTAGTTCTGTTATTATGAGCAGCTTGTGGAGACACAGCTGCTGTAACAGCAATTCTTTCTTCAGAAAGTTTTCTTTTTTTGGTGGGTCTGGAAGTGAAATGTGTTTAGGCTTCCATTGGTGTTAGCATTTCAAGAGTGTGTGTCCCTCCCTTTCCAACACAGCCATGCTGCTCAGTGTGCAGACATTTATCCTGTGTGCTCTCCTCAACCCTGCAAGAGCAGCTCTGTTCAGCTGAGAAGCATGTGAACTGTGTAAGAACAGGCACATCATGAGATGGTTTGTACCTCTGGGCAGAAGAATTCTTAATAGAAATTCTCTTGGTTTGATGGTTTTGAAGAGAGGGGATGCTTGGGTTTTTGGTTGGTTTTTCTTGTGGGGTTTTTTCAAGATTACTTTTCATTGAATAATACGTTTCCCTCCCATTTTTATTTTCAGACATCCAGTAGATAAGGCTTTCTTTCACATACATGGAGATCACATGGCATTAGTTTTGTGTAGTTTCAACCTTTGAATAATTCTCAATTATTAAATTTAATACTACTCTATCTTTATTCCTGCTTGTGGTCCTCCCTCACAGAAGAGCTGAGTACAGATTAAAAATGCAAAAGCCATACCTGCAATGTTAAGACCAAAAGCGATGCTAGATGCAGTAAATGAGGATTCTGGGAGTCAAACTGTCCAGTTTTGGAGCTGCAAGAAATACAAATGCTGTTGTGCATTGTCAGGTCTCCTAAGGCCTTGCTCAAGGCAGCCAACAAAGCTGTGACTAAGATTAAATGCAGTGGGTCCTGACCATTTTTGTCTCTATTTAGAAAAGCCCAAGACAGAATTCATAGCTACAGGAGAGAGTTCCCAGATGCCTGTCTCTATCCAGAAAACAGTACAGAACAAAAAATTCCTTAAACACAATACAACAAATAAAGGAAGAAGCCTTCTAATGGGGTTATCTATATTCATATTACAGAATAGTGATCAGACTTCTAAGGTCAGTGTACTGTAACCTCTGGCTCACTAAATATTATTCAGCCCCCAATTTTTATTCCTTAGAGGCCAGAGCTGGAGAAAGGCTGGTCTGGGTAGTGTTCAGTTCTTAATAAGCCATTTCTTCATAAACTCACTTAATCCCTGATGGGCCTGCTGTCACTGAAGTAAAAAAACAGAACCTGAAATCCAGTTTATACTCTTTGGATATGCTCTATTCCAGGATGTTTAACCCTGTAAGAAACATGTAAAACTTCAGTAAGCAAGGCTGGTAACCACCCATCTCATCTCAGGCTGCAAGGACAGTGTGATTAATTTTCCTGCACAACAGCAGAAATCTCAACTCCCCTATTTCCTCTGACATTTTTGCATTTCAGTATTATACCAGGGAAACTTGTGGTGGACACTAAGCCAGAAATAGTTCAGCCTTTCACTTTCTCTTCTCCTTTTACTTCCACTTACCTGTAAATATAAACAATGAGTTTTGCATATAAAAATAATACAAAAGTAAGTAGCGTTTTTCCCCTCCCCGCAGAATAACCTAATCTCACGGTAAAAAAATCTAGAAATAAAGAGAATACTTTCAATTTTTTGTAACAGGTTTTCTATTCAGGAAAAAAAGGCACTCTGAGTAATAAACCCT
This sequence comes from Molothrus aeneus, assembly GCF_037042795.1. Lineage (NCBI taxonomy): Eukaryota > Metazoa > Chordata > Aves > Passeriformes > Icteridae > Molothrus > Molothrus aeneus. The sequence goes on along the minus strand of NC_089652.1, from coordinate 18,800,025 downwards.
GTAAAAATTCTTGAGTGTGCCAGTAACTGGCAAATCTCTCACTGTGTTTTGAATATGCTACCATAGAAGTAATATCTATTACACATTTAGTATTGCCATGTATTTTGAGAGAATTCCTTGTCACAAAGTAGTGCTGCAAAATAAAACATTGCATGTGCTCATCTAATTACCGTGTTCTCTAACACTTACAAGCCAGCACACTGCATTTTAATTCCTTTGCTGTAACTAGCAGTGAAGGGCATTCCTGCAGAGCTCTGTCCTGTCCTGTCCAATCATTAAATGGGTGCATCTGATCTTCACATTTCCTCTGTGGAGGGAAACACAATCATACCAGACAACTTCCTGTAAATGCAAAGAAGCAAAGTGACGCAAGCGTTTTTAAATATTTTATTGTCACGATTGTTAACAAAACACCTTCAAAACATCTGTACATTTCAAACTATTTTGAACTGCTATACCCATAATATAAATGTACGTGTATAGATGCCCTGATGTCTCTGTACAAAGATGTACAATATGTACAGTAACATTAAATGCAAGCTGTGCAAGGCAAAGTCTAGGCTACAGCTTCATGCCACTGGTTAAAACAAGGCAGAGAACCACAGCTTCAATCAGTTCCTTGTGTGTAAATAAATAAATGCAGGTATGTATGAATATTTGAAAGGAGCAATTAGATTTGCAAGCTCAGTTCAGCTAGAACACATGCAGCTGACTGGAAAATAATACAGCAGTACTCTTGTGAATTCTTCCCACTGCATCACTTTGTTCATTTGAAACATCTTGTCAGGACTCAGCTGCTACCGTGCGCTTGAGCTGAGGTGGTGACAGGAGCTCGAAACTTTGGAAGATATAAACCAAATTTATTTTCTATACCAGCAAATGTAGCTGTAGCAAGTCTGTATCCACCTATATGTGCAGGGTTAACAGGAGGAAGATCTGAAATTCGTGTTTTTGGGGTAGATTCTGATCCAGCAGGTTTGCTGTTTAAACAAAGAAAAAAGGTCATTTTGTTAGTCCAGATCTCATAAGAAAGGACTTCAAACAAACTTACTCAGGCTTAAATACTTAAGGCTTTTGTCTGAATATGGAAGACTGTTAAAGCTGACCTTGATTAATTACTCCTATGGTGAGGTGAATGAAGTCAGACCACTACTTAATTTAAAATCCAAACCAAAATTGAAGTTACATTTTTATGGATACTTTTGTAAATTCTTTTAGCTTCCAGTGTCACAAGGAAAATGGACAAAGCTATCTTGCTACAATGGAAATACAAATTAGTGTACTGAAATAAATATTAAATGGCTCTTTATCTCCTCATCTGTTAGAAGTGGCATGCAAGTTTCCCTCAATTATATAAGGATGGGGCAATTTTTTACATGCTGCAATTTTAAGTACAGGTGCTCGAAGTCAACAAGTTTTAATGGGTCATGTGCATGAAAACTCTTGGGTTTTCTTCTTTTCGTTTGGCAGTTGTTTTGTGCAAGGTAAATAGCAAATATTTGACTTACTGGCCTCCAAAGTCAACATACAACCATCTCTGCAGAAGCTCGTAAGTGACCAAAGTAACACCAAACTGGGGTGAAGATCTGAACACCCGAGCTGTTAGATATTACAAATCATAGTGTTAAATAAAACAATTCCTCAGGAGAGAAGCTAAACATTTTTAACAAGGTATTATGTTTTTCACAATCAGACCTTGTAAATACTGCTCTGATTTGAGTCCTTAACAAAGCAAGTGCTAATTTACAGATTTGGGGTCAGTCTTAATAATTTTTTTTCTCACCTCCAGCTCCCTTCCACAAAGCTGAAGGGCCTTCTTCCCTTAGAATCTTTCTGAAGCAGTCAATAACTCCACTGTATGTTGTCTGACCAGCGCGAGCTGCCACTTGCAGTCTTGTCTTGATGACATCAGCAGGGGTTACCAAAGAAGCAGCAGGCACACCTTTTAGAAGAAAACCACATTTAATTTGCACAAAGGATCTCGTAAAAGATGAAACACTTCCAAGTGAAAAACACAAGTGCAAACTTTCATATTTTTTACAAGGGCTAGACATTACAAAAAAATGCAGGTTCTTACTCTTGATGCTTATATAAACTGTTGTGCCTGAGATAATCATTCTTCTAAATTTAAAGGCTGAAACTGGTAGTAAAGGAAATAAACTATCAAAACCCATTCTCAGCATCTTCTAGAGGTCTGGCTGTAGCAGTAGTTTGAAACAAGATAAAATTGGCTATATATGTATAAAAATTAGTTGTGCAAATTTATTGTATTTGTTTATACTCTACAACGTATTTTGCAAATTACATAGGTGATTGATTTGGAAATTGAATCCTATGCCTCCATTTGTTAAAGGTGTTGATGAGAAAAACTACTGCTTAAAGCCTCTATTCTATAGAAATATGTCTAAACTGCTGGTTGGACTGTTCTGTAGGAGAATAGATGCTGCTTACTTCAGTAGGCAAGCCATAAAAAGACTGAGGACAATGAAGGTGTTTTACAAGTCTGCTTAGTACCAACAGCATGGTATTAGCCAACAGTGATGGAAGAACAAATCTCCACTTCCAAGGCACCACTCTCGGCTTTCTAGTCAAAGGAAAGGAGAAAGTTTTCAGAAATGTACTCCACAGTATGTAACTGTGTTATCTGAGATATTTCTGAATACTTCTAAATACTATAAAAACTTGAACTCCCTAAAAAGAGGAACCATATTCTGACTTAAAATAATGAAATTAATTTTGACTTCTGTTAAACTTTAACAACTGGTTAACACAATTAAAAATGTTAACAAGTAACTGATTGCATAGGTGATGATAAACTGTCAAGTGTCACTGACCAATCCAGGAGGTTTTAAACGAAAACAGAAACACTGCAGTTAAGCCTGCAAGCATACACAGACAGCAATCATATGCAGATTTTCCTGACAGGCAGATCCCTTCAGACTGTATTCTTGCCTGCTGTGCACGTGTAACCGGGACTGAGTGAGCAATTGAGAATGTGAAATTTGCAATTCAGAGAGGCAAATTCCTATACATACTATAAAACTAGGCCTATGAAATTTGCATACAGTTTTAATAGGGTTCATTCCTTCGTATGAGCAACACAGAAACACTAATGAAACAAAGGGAAACTGTGAAGCTTGCGGTATAAAAAGTCTTACAGGAGATACAAATTAATAATATATATGAGTATTGTATGTATATAAGCTAAATAATTTTCCATTTCTGGCAGCTCTGCAATACTAAAGAATGAACAGGGCTACAAATCTGTTAGATATTCCTTAGGTGGTGTCCCTTCCCTCTGGCACAGAGAAGGTGCACCCAAGCTTATGTGTCAAGTCCAATGTGGGAAACTGCTATTCACACAGAGGCACTCACAATTGGTGTAAATATCTACATAGTGATTCCTTACAACTGTAACAAGTAGCAAAGGGTCTTGCTCAGCCCAGTGGTGTTTCTGAACTGCAGATTCTGACACTGAATCATTCACAGTTGCAAGGCTGTGTGCAGATACCTGGTTTTCATCTGCTGAGCTCATCCTTGGCAGTGCAGAATCTGGCCATCTCTATCTGTATGTTTAAATATCCACCACTATAGTTCCTACATTTACTATTTTTATACCCCTTGACTTTAGTAAAAACTTTTTATCACAGCTGCATATTGTCTTTATACTAAACTTGTTTGAGATGCTGTGAAATATTTTAAATTTTAGAGTACGGTACTTTAGCTTCTTGACAAACTAATGCCCTATTTTCAGCAATTATATTACAACAAAGTTTCTTTTCAGTTACTCCACAATCCAAACCTGGGTAAGTCATTTTCTTCTTAGCTCTTACGATCTCTCATTTTATGTTCATCAAAGATTCAAATTAGCCTTCAACTCTGAGAGCTCAGTAACAAGTAAAACCCCATTGAGACAGACAGATCAAATTTGACTACAAGTTGCTGAGCTGCATTACGCTGTTTATCCACATTATGCAAATGTAATTAGCTCTCATCAAAATTACATCGCCTCCCACTAAGGGTAACAGTGATCAAATTTAGATTAAATCAGATACAATGGTACAGTACCCTTCCTTTATATGGGGCTACTGAATGAATATTAAATATTACTCACTAAAAGAAAAGAAAATTACTTTTAGGAAACATTCTGCAAAATTACCTGCAATGGCTCCAGCTGCAAGGAGATTAAGCCCTCCCACATGGCCACTTTCATCAGCAAACATCATTTTACTATGAGCATAAACCGGAAAGTAGATTGCAGAAAAGGGAATGTCTCTGAGGAAACATGCTTTGGCACCCTGACACAGAGAAAAGAGACATAATGTAAATAAATTCTGTAAATAAGGCTAAAATTGATATCCAGCAAGCAGCCTGAGCCCTGAAAGTACAAAGTCATTTGACCTACTACATAAAAAACACAGAAAATAAAATGTCTCAGGAAATAGATGATACAGAGAACTTGAAAATAAGAATAAAGCATATCTAAACTAAGTGTCTGGAATGAGGAAGATTCAAGGTTCATGTATAATTTTGGTAACTTATACATTACACCAATCCTGACATCAGTACATAGGATAAATACTTTTTACACACTATGATTCCAAAGGCAATGAAAGAAGTGACAGAGATCAGTCCTTTTGTCTTTCTGACAACTAGGGAAACAGTAAGGCAGTCCCTGCCAGCCTTTATTCCACCAAACACAAAAGCACTACTAAAAACACCAGTGAGCATTATAAGACCTCACCAAAGAAGCTGCACTGGAAGATTAGCAAAAAGAGAAAAAAACACTGCAAATTGGGTACTGTTTAATAAGGAAACACAATGGTCACGAATCTCATCTACCAAATTCAAAACAAAATCTTCAGCTCTAAAAGTAAATGTGCACATTTTTATAGTATTATTGCAGGTCTATGGGCAAATCACATAAAGCAATGTTTTGTAAGTGCACAGCTAATATAACTGCTGAATTTACGTATTACCCCTTGCACTGGCAGAAGATACAGGAAGAAACACTCTTCCTTGTTTAAGGAAACTAATAGCTTCTGCTCCATTACACCTGATCTGTAATGATGGCAGTAAGTATACCTGCAGGGAAGGAATCTGTTGACTAGCATTTTGCTGAAGTACCATACAGAACAGGCTTTTTTCAGTGGAATTTATTGACAAATCCCACCACTTAACTTCTTAAAAATCTGAATCCTACTAAACTTCACTACTGTTTCACTGCCATCAAATTATTAAGACAAAGAGAATATCCTGCTGCAAAGATAACAATAGAGATACAGAGATTCAAAATAAATGTAAGAAAAAATGCACAGGGAAAGCTAAAGAAACTTTTCACAAAACCCCACCAAATGAAATGAGCAGTGCCAGAAGCCAGCAGGTCTGCAATACAGGGCTCCCTGTAGCTTGGCATAAAAGCCCAAAGGATAGAATGGGGGAGTATTTTTTTGTATCCCACTGCCATTAATATAGAAGTGAGTTTTCTTCAGTTTTCCACTGTGGGGCTGCCCTGCAGGAAGAGACTGGTTTTAAATTCAAAAGATGTCTTTGTTTTTAATAGTTTTTGTTTCAACAGTATAGAAGTTTAACATAAAATGATGAAGGCACTCAAAGCAGAAGTACATACCTTATAAAGACCAAGAAAGCCTAAATCTTTTATAACAGAGAGGGCACTGACTCTGGGTCCTGTAGTAATTTCTCCTGCTACCTGCAACCGAATCTTTACAATCTCCAGAGGATTAGTGAAGATGACCTGGGAACCTCCTGCCTGCAAACCCAAAGAAAAAGAAAGTAAATTGCATTGCTAGAGCATGTGGTGACATACTGACTTTTGCAAGGTGATGAATGCCTTCACTTCTCACTGCATTGGCTGATTTTCTCATGTAAAAATATATGAGAGAGATTTAATAAAGCACCTGTCTGGAAGTCAAAAGACCTGGATCAGAAACCATTGGTTTGTAAAAATAGATTTTTACATATATATTTTTATAGCCCCCTGAGGTGAATTAATTCAGTTCATCTCTGCTTTTCTCCTCAACATCACTTTCTAGAAGTCATTGCTGTGTTTAAAAGTCTATCAGATATTACAGGAAATACTAAACTAAAATAATCATTACACTTGTGCTACTAGAGCATCAAATACACTTAAAGACCTTATGTTTATTCAATAATAATCCATCACCAATGTGTAGACATGCTATTTGCATTTAGAAGTGATGCTGTTTAAAAGGTAAATTTGCATTTAATAGTGTAATTTTAAATTATTAGAAAAGGTGTTTGGAGTTTTGTTTAGCAGCCTGTAATAGTCCTAAGTGGAAACAAAATATGAAATTTAAATAGGAAGACTAATATTTCAAAATATGATACTAGATAGAAACAGGAGTCGTATCTTTGAGCTGGGCATGACAGATTTTACTTGAAGGAAATACTCTGTTGGCAGTGTTGAAATTGTCTTGCAGTCTTGCAAACTTCCTGGCAGTAGCGTTGTAAAGCTGCTTCTGACTCTGCACTTTAGCCAAAGACTTTTAAAGACTGTGTCCCAGGTTTGAGAGAGATTCAATCTGACAGTTCAGTTTCAGAGTTTTTCAACCTCTTTAGAATGACATGTTTACATTTCTTCCGGGTTTGCTGTAGGTACTACCATTTACTTCTGAAGAAGTTTGTGGTTCATCACAATCCAGCTATATTTTACTAAGCTTGTTATGCTCCCCTCTTCCTAAGCCACCTTTTTAAATTTAAATATTAAACCCAGTTCCTTAAAAATTGTGGCATATAACCGCTTGAATACAGCCAACTCTAGAAAGCATTCCTTGCACAATATAAAAGCTCCTCTTAATTCTGATCGATTCCTCCAACCCATCAAATTTTAGTGAAGTAAACAGAGGCAGAACATATGCAGTTAAAACTTTTTACCACTTCTAAACTGCCCAAGCAATAAAGTCTTTTTGTGATGCTGGGGGGTTGGGAGGGGGCTGTGCATACGGGGTGTGGTGAAGTCAAGCCACTAGTCTGATACGGCATCTCCTGAAGAACCTGCATGGTGCTCTCTGCTAACTGATTGACAACTGATGAACACTAATCCTTTCTGCATACAGCACAATCTTCCTCTCTGCATCAGCAGGCAGAATAAATGTGAGATTAGCCCTGACGCACAGTTCAGAAGCTGGCAATCTGAATTATTCTAGCCTAGAGACAAAAAAGCATTGCAACCCTCATCAGCTCTTACTGAGAGTGACCCAGCACTTCAGCAGTATCTATGGGCTGGGGGCAAGAAGCATCAACACCTTCACTGACCAAACAGCCCATACTTCACTGAGCCTTTGCTGAGGACTGACAGCGTTTTACTGCAAACCCTGTTTCTCCCTTCACTCAATATTGACTCTGAAAATCATCACTGCAACAGCTTTGCTGAAGTACCTTGACTGAAATAGCAGGAGATCAACTGCTGCTTTTGATTAATTATTTCCATTGTAGTAATTACTGTCTTTACCACTTCCCACTCAAATAATGAGTCTATAGAGTTAAGCTTAATTTTATTCCCTCACTTCTTCAACTCTCTGAAAGCAAATCAAAGCCTATGTTTTTGTGGACATTTGTTGCAATCATCAGGAAGACCACAAGAACTTCCAGACAAGCCAAAGTGATTCCCATCTTCTATGTTCCTTGGACTTACTGCACTGTGTTTACTCAGTTATCTGACACCATTCCTATGTCCAAAGGCATTCTTTAGACTCTCTTTACTTCTCATCTCACCTTTTCCAGTTCATACACACCTATGCATGCAAGATGATATGGCTGTCTTGCTAAGCAAAGTTCCAATCTAAATAAAATTGATAAAATTTGCATCTGGCAAATTCTGATAACCATTTTTTTTTTGTTTGTATTGCATTAAGCATAAAATAAATTTCAAATGTTTACCATTTCCCTGTATCTTTTAAAAATAATTTTGGTGGATAAAATGTTAAGCAGTGTGTTCTCGCTACATAATATAATGGACCACACAAAACATTCAAGTAACTTTAGATTGCAACACTAAGCTAGAAATTCACTCCTTCTAGACAAATACCAGCTACCCACCTATTAAATATGTATTATTTGTTTACATGTATAAGTGAAATTCCATTTTTTGTTTTTAATGTTAAAAATTAGCACACCCTGCAGAGCAGCCAAAATAACTCTTCTTATTTGCCCAACACTCACCACAGAAACACAAATAGGCCAATTTGTAAACATTTCTATTTTCTAACCTGAATTCAATCTTCCTGTAATTAACATTTTCTTCTCCTAGGTGCACAGGTGCCTACCTTTCTGTTAAAATCAGCCATAGCCCTCTTTTGATACAGAAAGCAAAATACACTGAACACAGCACATTTTAATAATTTATTAGCAACACTAATTAGAAATCCAATGTTACAAATTCTATATAGTAAAAATGGAATTATGTACTCCATCAGTATTAGAAGATGATTTGGTGGTCAGGTTATTAAGCAAAATAAAATACAAGGAAAACCCTACACTTATATTATCAGTAGAAACCCCATTAAAACCTCTTTAACTACATCAACACTTTGAACATTGAGTATTTACAGTGCTGACAGACTTCCCAACAGGCAGCTTTCTCCAAAAGAGCTGTAACTACCTAGATACCCACTTAAATAATCCCTATTAGCAGTATGTCCTCGTACCCAAGCCTTGACTTTGGCTGTTTTACTTGGAGCTTGGCAAACTTTTCTGCCCAGCAGTGATTTGATTCACACAAAGAGGAGCACTGCATTCAGTGGAGTGGCACATATGAGTTAGGTCCCTCAACACATCACAAGCACAGGCAGGACAAGCTTTGACTTTAATACAGAACATGTAACACAAGAAAACTCCCTTTTTCACCCTGTGTTTTTTAAAGAATGAATGCAAGGGTGGTTTTTTAGTTTGTCTGTGTTTTCTATTTAAGTAAAAGGTGTGAGAAAGGATGTGTGAGGCAGAGGAGAGTGCTGCCTTGAGGAGGAGAAGAGCACTCTGCAGAAAAGGATGCAGAGGAGAATGACACAAAGGATCTCCAAATAAAAATGAACTGGAAGCATGTAGGTTTGCAGTACAAACCTCCACGCTCCTGTGCAAATCATTAGCAATCAGCATCATTCTTTTTCAAAGTCTCTTACTTCAGCTGTCAGCTCTGTATGTTAAATACATGTGCAAGTGTATATGCACACAGAGGTATACATTGCACTCCCTGAATTGCTTTTGGAGATGGTGCAGTAAATCTAGATTGCTCTCTCATAAATCCTTGCTTCACACATAAATTGCAACAGACACTTTAAAAAAGGTTGACAAATTTGTTTCTGAATGGAGGTTATTCATACACATCAAAAATACCAGTAATAAAAGCTTCTACTTAACCTTAATGTCATGTAAAATAACTCTACAAGGAGCAAATAAAGGAACTAAATCTGACAGCAAAGGTTATGAGAGAAAAGATGTAGTTTGAGATCCCACAGCAAACGCCCCATGACATGCCAAAGGCTGAAGGAAATACACAAATGACCCTGCAACATGAGACCTCTTGCCCTTTCCAATTCCACCCGAGAGGCATATGCTCCAAAGGGGAGAGGCCTACTTCAAGCCCTTCCTTCCTTCCTTTTAGAAACCACCACATCCTGGACCACAGCTATGTCCCAAAGAAGCAGCTAATATAAGATGTTACTTGAAACAGTCTTGTTTAAAAACATCAAAAGAACTTGCATTTCTTTCTCTAGGCAAAGCTGACATGGTTCATGAACCTAGAGTGAGCTTAATGTCTCTTTCATTAAACAATCATTTTCTCCCCGGTTTTAAATGTCCACAATAGAAGTCAAGATAGAGTAGTAAAGTTTAATTCTGCTTCTAACTTATTTTTTTAAAGTATAACAAAAGAAATAACGTATCTTCAGGGTTTTGAAGGAAAAGTAGTCTGTAACTCTGTATTTTTGTTCTTGTTAAACAAAACCATTAACATTTAACATTATTTTTTTCAAACAAAATATTTGACACATTCCTATTTGCCTGATACACCTATATGCATTTTTGTGTGTATGTACATATACATACATACATATATATATATATATATATATGTGCATAAATATAAATATGTAGGAAAATTATTTCTTACAAGTATACCAAAAATATTTGGACTGAATCTTAGATTCAATGTTTATCAAAACTTCAAAATCAGTGGTAATTTTGAATCTCTCTGTGTACGTATGTGCAAACACAAACACACGTCCCAAACTCTAATTATCAATGGATGCATTGCCTACACCTCCAAAGGTTCTCAAGACCCTTTCTGCCTGGCACCCCAAATAATCCTTCTTCCTACAACATAAAGCAAAAACATCTCTCTAATAAAACACAATTCATCCATTCAAAACGTTAAGCACCATGCACAGCATGGGAAGAATCTATTTATTCCCACATAACTCATAGGAATTACAGCCTAAACTCACAGTATCTCTGTCTAGTGTAACAGTAACCATGAATCATTTGCACAGCACTAGGTGTCTGCTTCAGCACTGCTTCCCAAGTGAGGAAAAGCAGCTCCCTAGAGCACCTTGCCCTTCACCATGTACTCACATGGGCCATGCATGTCAGCTCCTCTGGGAAGCACAGTCCATATCAGGCATGGGCTCTCTGCCTCCCAGGCCTCTGTTGGGATAGAGAAAAGCATTGCCAAAGCCTCACTCAGTCTCCCTGCAACTCAAAGCTAATGGGAGCTGAAAACTTCAGGAATGCAGGTTAATCACTGAATTACAACAGAATGTAATTCAATTAATTACAGTAATAGTAGGGAAAGAAATTGTTTGCCCTGAACATGTGTAAATATGGATAGTGCTGTTAATGATTAACAAACCAGCATACTTCAGGCAGGTAGGAAGATGGGATATCAGTTTCATCCATCAGGGACAAGAGCCCTTTCATTGACAGGTACGACCTGACTGCTGTAACTGAGCTGCCCGACGTAGCTGCTCTGCAGTTTTCAAATACAGCTACAGCTTGAGAGCAGCTGGGAATATTTGGGCTCTGACAGAGCAGACCCTGCACTTCCCAGTGACATTTACATTGCCCAGCAGCAGCAGGAAGGTTTAGAGGAGCACAGGGCACGGGCTGCCTGCGGGAGGTCCCTGCCCTGCAGGGAGGAAGGAAAGACAACAGACAGGCAGCTGACCACACGAACAGGCACTGCCTGGGAGGAAGTCTTTGGTAGCTGCTGTGAGAATGACAATGTTTCGCCTTATTGCCAGCACTGCTTTACTCCACAAGCTGACAGAAGCTGAGAATGATTGGAGCCTGAGCAGTAAGATTTTGGCCAAAGTGATTCAGTCTCTCAGCATCAGCATTTCTGAAGGAGGGCCATCCCTTTGCTGGACAGTACAGCACTGCTTCCAGATCCTGCAGAGCTGAGGATACTGGCCAGCCTACACAGGGTCTCTGAACCACTACCGTCTTAATATCAAAGGTTTCACCTGTCCTTGTGTGTGGGTCTTAGAAGACTGTAACGCCTTACATAAGCTTTGATACAGCACTGCCATCCAGAGAGGAGAATTTGCCATGTCTGCTGGAACCTTTCCCAAGCTGCCTCCACTTCCTCACAAGAACTCTTTTGATTGCTGTTTGAGGACTGTGGCACGCACAATGTGCTTTTGTATATCTTGCAAGAGGGAAGGCTTTTAAAAGTATGAAAGGTGTCTGCTGTAAGCTCTGTAAAATAGCTGAAAATATGCCTTGCTCATCTTGCTCATCCACCAGCAGTTCCGTACTAGACATGATCCAAAATTATTCCTGTTAATGAGGAGATAGTTCAACATTATTCCTGTTAATGATGAGATAGTTCAACACTAAACACAGTGAGGGTCAGAGACACTAGTAAGTCCATCTCTGAGAACTACATGTGGGAATAATGCTATTTCTTCTGATATTATGACAAGGTAAAAAAGTATGGTTTTATTTTAGCCTATATTTATTGTATACTATTAGCAAAATACTTAAGTGTTTTAAGTAACAAACAGTAACAAAAAGCCACAAAACCCCAAGCTATCCAAATTTAAATGCTGAAAATAATTTTGGCATATATAAAATCCAAACATTCCCACATTAACCTATCATTTTGTACTAACAGAGAGAGAAGGAAGAGAATAAAGGAAAAATGAAAGGTAGCATCACCCAAACACAAAGCCTTTTGTGCCCCTACTTGTGGCCCTTCCTTGGATGGAATTGTTGGTTGCATCCCATAATATTTTCTAGAAAAAAAAGAACACAGTAACAACAGAAGTGTGACAACCAACATTACTTCCAAGCAAGTCAACACAGAAAAGAGCTGTCAAAATGAGAATGAAAAGGTCTCAGGATGAAAAGAGACTAATGTCTAATTGCCCTGGCTTAGCCAACTGATACTTTCAGACTCTTAACCTTACAGGCTTCCTAACAAAGCTTCTGCTTTTCCAGGAAGAAGTGGAATTGCTAAAATTGAACTAAGCAGCAGCAGAGACAAAAAATTCTTCAGCTGGTAAGACATCAGATGATCCAGAGGAAGCTCAAAGAAACACCCCTCAGGTTGCTAAACTGTGACCAACAGTTCTATAAGTTTGTTTAAAATTCTCCCAGATTGAGTGAGATTAATATTATCTTGAAAAAGGAGACGAAAATACCAGCTCAGACGGTCAGCTAGAAGGTGTTGTGTATGGACAGACTAGAAATCTGGTCATCTTCAAAAAAACACCTAAATCTCTGAAAGCTTACCTGAAACTCAATTTCTCCCCAATTTTTGCATGTTCACTACAGTAAGACAATGAAATTATTTTGAAACAGGAGTACCTAGCAAGTGAAAAAGGCTCTAATATAGATTGAATGTAGTATTATATACTTCAGTACAAAATAATAAAATTATCAGATGTTTGACTTTAATTATGAATTTAAGCACAACCCAACCACAAATGAATTCTACTCTCTATACAGATGACCTGTTTTTGCTTTGTGTTACTGAGCTTTCCAGAAAAAGGTTACTCTTCTGCTAGCTACGCATTAGAGCTGCTTTCTCACATTTCTCAGAAAATAAACTTTGTACACTGACAGGTGAAGACTCAAGCATGTACCAGGCTGCCAAATTCAATCAGGCAGAACTATAAGCAGCCTCCCTTCAGGGCTGTTTCTTTGAATTAAAAGTTTGCAGAGGTCAACAACCTTTCTGCCCCAGGTTTTGTTGTAAGCCAAGGAGGTTTTATACCAGCCTGTCAGCCTACTCAACTGGAAGTCATTAGTGCTCTCTGCTACAAAAGAAACCCAACTCAAGCCCTAAACATATTATAGGGTTAACAACTGTTGGGGAATCCCACAAATGAAATTAGCCAACGTGCAAAACCAAAAGAAATCCAGCATCAATATCAACTCAAACCACTTACAGATTGCGAAAACATCCACTGAATTACAGCCCTCAATTTCAACAAAAACATGGTTTGTTTTTTAACTGTATTTGGATGAGGGATGTAATTAGCATCTGGAGTAACATAGCTGCATTTTATACAAAGTTATTTAAACAGACAATTCACTTGTTTCATGTTACATGAAAGGTAAGGCTATATTGTTCATTTTTTCCATCTTTTCACAACAGTAAAAATTTCACATACAGCAAGTTGAAGAGTGTATTTCTTTTCCTTCTTAAAATCTTCAGCAAGAATTAGATTTCCTTAAAAACCATTCTAGACATCTCCATCCCTCCACTGAAGGAAATTTAATCATGCCTATAATTCATTCTCAAGGAGCACCTGTATCTTCCCAAACTAATGATGAATGGCAACCCAGCAGAACATATGGAAAGAGAGAACAGGACACCCTCTTCTTCAGACTTTGTGCATAAAACCACTGCTGAAACTGAAAGTTATAAACTGGGCCAAAACAAGTTGCTTAAGCACAACTTTCTAAGAGAACTTAATTCAGAAGTATGCTAAGCTTTCGAAACAGAAACAGTACTTTTTTTAGTTCTTTTGACTGGGAGAAAAAAAGAGCACTCCTGCTCAAATTGACAAAGCACACCCATTAACTGTCATTCCAACTATTCTGGACACGACTGAGAATCAATTTTTCCTAGGAATACAGGACAGATACTTACACAGCCTCCAGCAAGGATCTCTGCAGGCAACGGAATGGAACCATCTTTCTTGGTAAATTTGTCTCTGACAAAGTCATTAACCTAATAAAGATACAATATATTACACACTATTTTAAGTTATTCTTCTTCCTTATTAATATATATCAAGTAAATCTGTAGCCATATATGTTAGAATGCTTGTAACTGGTCATCTCTCACACATTTTAGGAAATAAATCCTGTGCATGTTAACAAACAAAAGGATGCCAGGGAGGAAAGAAAAAAAAAAGATACGTACAGTTAGCTTAATAGCCTTTTCTGGAGCAACACCTATCAGCTGTGGTAACAAGCCTATAGAAACAAAGACATCATAAGGCAACATTATCTTCCTAATAGAGAAAATAGTATTTTATCAGTGCTGTACAGAAATGCCTTTCTGCACAGGGACTATCCTTTGAGGTGGATGGCATTTAAGTATGGGATGCTGCTAGAGCACTGCATATCATACCAGTATAATTGTATATTACAATTTCTGTTGAAAATTATAATGAAATGTGTGACCAGATCTGCCTTCCTCAACTAAGTCAAGCCTGATGCTATTGCTGTACAGAAGGAAAAAAGTTTAAGGACCAAACATAAACCTTGGATATGTCTACTACAGAAAAGTTTGTTTGACGTTTTTAGCCCCTTAGCATAATTTTCCCATAAAGTTTCCAATCACTTTTTAAAATGGGATAGTAATTGTGAGATAGACACATGACTATGATAAATTATGAACTCACTTCTACTTGACTCACTAACCTGGGTTTTCTGAAGACTTGAGTCAACTACGGGTAAGAAGATTTTCTCTTGTTCAGTTCAACATGGAAGGATGAACTTCTTTAAACCCTATAACTAATGAGCATTTTTTAATCTTACTGAGAGGAGGGATTAGTGGACAGAAACTGATTTTGGCAAGGCTCCTGGAAAATAGCTACTATGAAAGTGAACTGTCATTTGAAAAACGCACATGCACTTTTCTAGGAACTAATAGGTTTAAGAAAAAAATCAGTAGATGGCAGTCTTAACTTCCAAACATAACACATCATAACAGCATCTGTTATTTTTAAACCCATCTTCTCCGCGGTCGTTTTGGCATAGGTATAGATCATAAAACTTAAAAGAAAGTTATTTTTATTGGATATCACTTCCTAATGTTATTCCATAGTTATGGAATATCATTTTGTCAAAAGTGTTTGCCAATTAACTAACAAAAAAAACCCACAGCAACAAAACTGCACCAATGCCACTTTCCACTATTTGTTAAGTACAGAGAAATCATAGCTAAAAAGTCAAAATTCCCAGAAGTTCTCATTCTGCAGAATTTTTTTACTACTTCGTTAAAAGGAAGTTCAGAACAAAGGTGCCTTAATAGAAAATGCAGCAGTTAATACACACAGTGTAGTGTGTTCTTCCAACACAGTACTTTCTGTGCCATTTACAGACTTACTATGCTGAGGAAAGGTAGCTATTAAACACAAAGAAAGGTTGACAGTAACAAAAAGAAATGGTGCCCTCCCAGCCTGAATTTCCAATCTACCATGAAAAGACAATCCAGTTCTGCAATGCCTATACTTAAAAAAGCCAAAACCACCAGACAAAACACTGCAAGGCAATCCCCCCACTTCCTTTTCTTATGTAGTTGAACTCACTGGGCACACACATTTGGTGTGCCAGAGAACCTGGGACACAGCATGGGCTAGTAGGGACCTGAGAAGAAACTTTATTAATTCTGAAGCTGGATGCCAAGACTCATAAGTGTCTTTATTTTCTTGACCAAAAATCTAAGTTTTTATTTAGAATGATAACATTTCCAGTTTGTGTTCAGTTCTGTTTTTTGAAATAGAGGAAACAACTACATTGTACCATTATATTATGGTATAGATGTATTGTGGTATTACAATGCAATTAGGATAATCCAGCTCAGGAATACAAGAACCCAGTAACAGATCCACAGTAAACTCTGTGTTTCTGCTGTCTAGTTTAACATACTTCCAACAGACCACCTAAATCTCTGAGTCCAAATCTTAGCATCACGCTGACCATTAACTGTAACAGTGTCAAAACAACTACATGAACTTCTTATCCTAAACAATCTTAAAAACAAATATTAAACAGGCTATTAAAAACTTTGGCAAACTGACATTCTTTCAAAGAATACTTTTTTTCAAGTGTAAAACACTGCTTTTAACTCATCAATGGAATCATCCTTGATTCCAAAGTGCTTGAATAAGGTCAGACACAAAAATAAAATAACAAGTTATTTTAAATGCTGCTGTGCAAAAATAGAGTGGGGGTGGGGCAAGAGAAAGAAAACAGTACTGTAGAATCAGTCTCATTTCCTTTTAGGAAAGATTTAACATCAAAAAAAGAAAACAATTTACCAGTAAGACATAATTTACACAGACTACAGCTATTTCATTAACTTTGCACCAACATATTCCTTCCCTTAGTTACTTACTTGCAGAGCAAAATCCTGAAAGACCACAAAACACTCTTTAGCCATTTTAGCTCTTTCACATGTAAAAACTTCTTAGATACTGTCCATAAAGGACACTGCCCAGTGTCTTTACTGCCAGAACACATCACAAAGCAGAACAAAATGCTGTAGCCATCACATGAGTTTGCTGCAGCTAAAGAAGCAGGTGTGCCAATTAATAAATATGTTGCTGATCCCCATGAAAACTGTGAACTTCATAAAGTTATGGAAAATTAGAATTAAAAGTAGTGAATTCAACTAAGTATCTATTCAGAAGGCTGGCAAGCATGTACCCTGTGTGTAAGTCACTTTACCCAAGTGATTAAAACTCAGCCTAATTGATAAAAAGCTGAATTCTTAACCTGTATCTTAGAGTTTTATTCTTTTTCAAAATGACAATTTTCTGAGTTTCACTGATGATATTTTGAAGTAAAACAGGGCAACATAATTCAACAGCAGAATGCAACTTCTGTTCACAAGATAAAATTATAAAACAAGTCCGACTGCCTCCAAAAGTATGAGGCACAAGGTCTTGCATCCACTTTACAGATACATTTCCAGGTTACTGTCTTTTGCCTCTTAAAAAAAATATTTGTTGCAAAACCAATCTTTATTCCTCCGATGATAATTTGCTCCTGATGTCTGACCACAGCCAAAAGTTGCAATCCTCAGTTTGTGAGATTACAATTATATCCTCAACACTTACACCCCAAAAATTAGGTCTTCAAGTTCCTTAAGCAGCAAGGAGCAAATCACTAACAACAAGAAGAAAAAACCCAGTTTTCCCCAGCAATTGTTTATGATGAAGGGTGTGCAATGGAAGAAAAATACTGAGCTCAGAAATGAACGCAAAATTAGACATGATATCAAGTATTCTGATTTTCCCTTAGGAAACCAGCTGTTGAGGTATTAAAATAAAAAAAGGGTGACAGAAAATTACTGACTTTATATATATTTTTTTTTAATTTTAATTCACTTACCTCTGTAAAGACCAAAAAAGCCTTCAAAACGCAAAACCTTTTTAAAGCAGTCAAAGCTGTTTTTATACATCAACTCTCCTACGACTGAACCTGTGGAGCGCTGATTCTGCATACGAGTTTTCACCAGGTCTATGGGATACACTGCAGTAGCACCAACAGCTGCAAGAAAGCATCCAGAGTATTATTTCTGCAACATCATTGCTGGTGTAGTATGTAATTATTGTGATGATTTTCTACAGCATTTATTTAAGCACAAAGAATATATAAGCTGGTAAGACCTCTGGTATGTTGGAGGTAAGAAAGAACAATAATGAAGGTCTAGGAAAAAAGTCTCAAGGAGAATGAATGACACTGTTACATAAAACAAGGTGTGCAGAATGAAGAACACCTATTTGAAATACCACTAACGAAACTTGTTACTAGCATAGTTTCAAAGGACTGTGGAGGGGTTCTAGAATCCAAGTGAAAAGGAAAGAAAGGGAGTAACACAACCAAAATGGTTCCAACATCCAATTTTACACATGTATAACCAAGACATCCACCTTACATGAGATCAAGTAGTCTGGCAAAACAGTTTTAAAGTACCCCAAGCTTGGAAAAAAAAAAAAGAAAGCACAATATTACTCACCTCCAGCAATTGAGCCTAAAGTGAACCTGTAAGCTGACTCAGCTATCTGGAGCCAAATAGGTCTGCCTAATTCTCCAAAAGATTGCTGTGTGAGGGAAAAAGAAATTTTAAAAAAGCTTTAAAATCTGCACAGGAAAACAAAGGCATCTGTGAATTATTTTTACAATGGTACAGAAAGAATCTGATAAAAATTAGTAGCTTTATGTTCAGGAGGAAGAAGAAAAAGCAATTACTAGATAATGTCTATTATGCCTAACGGATGAAGCACATTTTCCAAATACTTCTCCTAAAAAATATTCCTTACATATTCCTAGTTGTGCCAAACCAGTATTCCAGTATGACCAGAACAATGATGCTCAAGAAAAAGGAGACAGAAACAACTCTAAACAACTTTGCTATTTTCTGTTCTGTTGCCTTTGAATTTGTAAGGCATGGAACCCCCTTTTGACTCAACTAAATTCAGTATTTCAAAAGGAATTCACAGAATATCTCACAGACAGGCTCTATCAGCACAGGACATAGTTTAAGATTACATTCCATTAACGCATAGCACAAGTATGAGATTTCATGTCTTCAAAACAGAAGACTTTTCCATGCAGTTGCTAATTTACAGAGCAATGCTGACCTCAATCCTTTCAATTACATACACTATTATAAATGTGTTAAGTATTCTAAATAATACAGTCTGCACAGAAAATATCTGCAGAGACTCATAATTATGTTATTAAATGGCTATTAGAAACAAGGTAAACTGAACTGATTAACAAGACATGTTCACAAACTTGCACGATAAAATATGTAAGATGGGCCAAGGTTTCATCCAAACACAAATAAGACAATTAGAGAGAAACTGATATTATACAGTATAACTTGTCTGGGCTAAGTGGCCAAGATATTAACTGTTAAATTCCATAGCAAAGCAGATACTAAAGTCCACTTTCCAAACACAAATCTGTTTTTCCTAAAAGCACCCTGTACTGTTAGCAGATATGCTTCTGCCAGGACAGCTGGAATGTCCAGAACTCAGATGGATATTAGGAATTTCACAAAGATTACCACACACACACTTCTCAGCTCCCTGTCCATGGCTACCCAGCCAAGGTAGCTCAGCTCACTGGAGCACCACAGAATGTCAGCACCTGCCTCAGCACAGACTGCCCAGGGCTGGTGTTACACTGATGTGCAAAACCCTGCCCACACTGCAAAGGTGTTACACAGTATACACACAACACAGGACAGCAGCCCATGAGGTCAGGATGAGATCACTACCTGTAAAAAACCATGGATTATACTTGATACCCTTTTTCCACAGAATAAAAAGGTACAGCTAAAACCACTTCCCTTCACAAGGCACTCTCCTCCCCCACAATATAGCTTAACAGAGAAGAATAGAGAAATTCTAGGTAGCACTAAAATTACACACTGCACATGCAGACCAGCATAAATAAAGCATAAATCAAATGTACTGCCTTTACAAGCAATAGCAGCAATAAATCCAAAGAATATCCTCATTATTGTAAAACCACTATGCTTTCCTATTAAAAAAAAAAACAAACCCCAAAGGATAAAAAAACCAAAATAACCACGAAAATAAATTATAAAATTCAGATACATTTCTTTTGATTCATGTAAATAAAAGACACATGCAACCTACCCCACAAAAGCCTTAGAAGCAGAACTATTTCTTCATTCCACTGAAATTTTCTCCTAGCTTAGCACACCTGCTGCCTTTCAGCTGGTTTAAGATTATTCTTTTTGCGCGAAGCTTCACACGGTTCTCATCAAAATCCAATCATTCCATTTAGACATTAATCTTAGTGAATGCATCACTGAATGTTAAAAATCAAATACTTTCTGAAGGAAATGTCACTTTTATATTATTAAATAAGTGTTCACAAAGTTTTCAGTTTACTTGTGTGTTCAGATGGATATGTAAATGAATGTAATTAATGCTATAGCTTTCAAATCATGAATATTTATAAAGAGAAAATTACTGTAGCTGTCATCCCCATAGGATATTCAGCTGCTAAGCTTTAAAAAAATCTTACACAATGAAAAAAATTGACAATAAAGTAAACATGGTTGAAAGCAGGCTAATTTTCATTTCTACCAAATCTATACAGAGTGATTTTATGTAAAAATTTAGATTTTTCTTTACAAAGGGATTTTTAAATCATATAAAACTGATTACAGAATTGGTTGCATTTCCCAGGGACAGCTGGACCACACTGAGATGATATTTGCTCTTCATGAACTGATATCTTTCATTTTGTCAATACACTTAATTTACTGTTCACTTAAGATAAGGTCTAATAAAAGATTGTTCCTCATAAACTAAATAAAATGAAATTATTTTGCTTTCTGGTGTCTGGTTTTAACACACAATGTAGAATAAGATGAAAATATAATGTACTACTTCAAGAGTGTGAAAAGAGTATATTCTGTTCTAGTGATGAGGGAATCTCATCAGTGAGCTCATTTTGAAAGGGTGCCAAGCTACAAAGGTAGTTCTGGGAAGTGAAGTAAGTCAGTATTTTGTCCACTCAAAGAGGTGAGTATGAAGAACACATTTATAAGCTTTACGTTTAATATTCATATTTTTTACTACCTGTATTGAGATTGTGTGGCACAGCTGGGGGTGGGGGATACAAGGAGGGCTTTGTGAGAAGCTGCCAGAAGCTTCCCTCATGTCTGACAGAGCCAACAGCACCAGTGGCCAAGGCCAAGTCCATCAGTGGCAGTGGCAGCACCTCTGGGATAATGTATTTAAGAAGGGGGAACAAACCCTGTGCAATGGCAGCTGGTAAGAGGAGAGAGAACACATGAGAGAAACAATTCTGCTGGTACAAAGGTCAGTGAATGAGCAGGAGGAGGTGCTCTTGGCACTGCAGTAGAGGTTCCCCTGCAGAGCCTCTAGGACCCCACACAGGAACAGGGAGATGCATCCCAAGGAGGCTGCAACTGCATGGAGGGCCCATGGGAATGTAAAATTCCTGAAAGACTGCACCACGTGGGAGGGACACACACTGCAGCAGTTTGTAAACAACTGGGCTCCACAGGAAGCACTCACACTGGAGAAGTTCATGGAGGGCTGTGCCCTGTGAAAAGGCTTCTCAGGAGTGAACAAATGTATTCATGGTAAGGAATCCAAGTATCCATACATGCTCATATCTAAACAGGCCATACTGACATCTCATACCTTGTCTAGTCACATACAGTATCTAACAGTCTGCCCCATTTCTATCCTTACAGCAATACACACAGCATGCTCCACTTGGCAGGAATCTGTTTAAAGTGCATTATTCTTATTTTTCATTTGCAAGTATATGCTAACATTCACTCAATTTCAATTTTTTTTTTCTTCTACCCACCTGCCTCTGGAGCTCCGCCAGGTTATAAGGCAATGCACCTTCAGCCAGTGGTGCTATTCTCTCAATATCTGCCAAAGTTAAGCGCCTTTACACAAGGCAGAGAAAAGCAAATTATGGTTAGATAAAGCATCAAACTTATTAAGTACAGTATTCCTGGCCACACCCCACAAACTACATCTGAGTTTAAAAAAAGACACTTGTCATATCTGAATGCAGACCTAAGAAGTCTGCTACACTGCATTAAAGAATGCTTGGAGATGAAGGGAACATGGATTATTCAGAAGCAACTGAAGTTCTTCAGTACTAGTAATAAGGAATATAATACACAAAAGATACCATTTCTAGCTATTTCTGTGTAAGATTTTGCATGCATTAAAGATCCATGCAAAACATCAACCAGTGCATTTTGTAGCCTTTTGGGAATATTGTATTTTTCTACTTCATATGTATACCTATAATACAACAATTAATAATTGTGCTTGACATGCACAATTCACTTACAAAACCCATGGACACAACAAAATCAGTTTACATTGAACAAATTACGGTAACAAACACAAAACCCTTTAAAACTAGGACAAAAGTAAGAGGTCACACAGAAAACACAAAAATCATGATTGCAAAATGATAAAATTCATTATAATGTTACCCAGTAACACTGTATAAGTCTGTAAGTTGGTAGAGAATATCTATTTCCAGTGGTGTAATTTGTCCAAAGTGGATTGCAGAGTGTGTAAATTCCTCTGGATTTAAAAGGGAAAGAGAAATACAACATTTGTATTATTTGTCAAATCTCTTCTTTGAATCCTTTCAAATAACTTTAAAAAAAATGAAGTCTATCACCAAGAAGCAAGATCCATAATGCAAAGGGAAAGGGTATCTTTAGAACATCTATCCTAAAACAGGCCTTCCCAAGACACACCATGTCTGACTCCACAACTCTGACTTATGGTAAATATTCACCAAAGATAACAAAAATCCTCAAATTAGCAAGCTTAATAAAACAACACCTACAATTTGTGATTCTTGCTTCTGAACTTCTGCAAAACAGAATATAACAGAAAAGTGGTCCATTATTCACAGCTTTAAGGGCAACTGACTCATCTACTCCCACCCTGTCCAGAGTTCTTCCTCTCATAGCTCTGAGGGACTCCAAGCTTAGATATTCATCTGGCCAAATTACACAATATGTTTATGACATAATTGGCAAGTTGCAGTTAACAAGTCTGAGCAGAGAAAACACAGCAGCCTTTTTTTCTCTGTACAAATCCAAGCAAGATGTATTTATGCATCTGTACCAAAACACATTGCTAGGCAATTTGTTAGGACAATTTGGAGGATGAGAAGAGCCCTTTTATGTTTTTCTTTAGGGAAAAATATGCAGAGCATATGAATATGTGCTAAACAAAGAAGAAAATTTGGCATGCTTTTTATCACACAGTGCTTTGGCTGGTCCTATCCATACAGGTAGTAAAACTGGTGATAAAATCTGCCATAAAATGACTTCAAAAGCACTCTGCTTATGTCTGTGACAAGACTGAAATACAGCAACCTTTCACATGCACAGGGATTTGTTAAATACTAACTGGCATCATCTACATATAAAACCACTCAGATTTTCAAACTTAACCCACTCCACCACATTCCCCGGTAACTTCCTATCTCTAAGCAACAATGCATCTCTTTCAAGGAGCTGTAAAATCCTCAGTGTCATACTGACTTGCACTTACTCATTCAAACAATAACTCCTGCCAGAATCTTCTCTTTAATGAGCTAACTGAAAATACTTACTAATCTGTGAGGATGAAAATCACCCACAGCTAAAAAGAACACTTTCCCAGTGGCCATAAACTGACTTCTGACTCACCTTAACCCATGTCCATCACCAATTACAAAATGGGCAGAATGAAAAAATTAACAAACTGTAGGAAATGTATCTTACCTTTTGTGACCTCAACATCTCTTCTTGTACCTGCTATATTACTGTATATCTTCCTAACAAGATCCATGTTATTCAAAAGGGCATTAAATGCATTGAAAAAGGAGAAGCTGACCTGATGTGATACAGTTCCACCAGCTACCTTTAAAAATTAAATGAAAACAGTTAAACACCTTAAGCACATTTACATCTTATTACAATCACAGAAACACTCATTTGAGCAAATTATGAAAGAATTAAAGATATCTTTCTATTCCTGTAATTTTAAGATATTTTTAATAGAAACATGAGGGGAGAATTATTAAACAGGATACTATTTTTGTGGTAAAGATTGAACACTAGGAAACAATTAGGAAATAATCATATAAGTAGGTTATTGTTGAAGTTATCTGATAGACATATTGAAAGTGCCACCAAGTAATCTTCTGAAAGAGACATGCATGCAAATGCAAACGCCTTTAGATAAAGGCACTAAGTCATTTCTTGCATCACATACATCAATGACCATTTACTTCAAAGTCTAAAGTTAGTAGATACTCTAAATTTTATAGAAGACAGTATGCCTAATGAGTAAGGCAAGGCAAGATTTATAGGTAAGATAGTAAGATAAAAGTTATTACTTTATCTTCTACATAAATTTCATTCTTATGCAATTTTCATACTACATACTTTCAGATTATAACTTGTATGTTATTACTTTACCTACAGATCTTGCCAAACTATCAGGGCTGTAACCATTCTACCTCTAGAATCTAGATACTGATTTTCCAAACTCTGATCTGAAAAAGAAAAGAATGCAAGAGTATATAAAAGGACAAAATTTTAAGTAGTCTCCAGCTCCTGAGATGTCATATATTCAAATATAAAAACTGGATGCTTTTGTCCTAAATAACTTCCATTGGATTTGATGACTTTAAGGTCTTTTCCTATATGGTTCTAAAATTCTATGATTATTTCTGTACCAAGTACTTTGCCCTGCTGCTCTGGTGGAAAGCACAGCAGACTAACTCAAACTGCTTCCAGCAGCATTCACTTTAAACATGCAAACCAGACTGCCGACCTTTTCACTAATGCAGCCAAGGAATGCTGCCATGTTTCACCCTGCCCACTCTATTATGAAGCTGATAATCTGTAGCGCCGAGGCAGTGAGTGAGAAACAGGCAGAAGACAAAGTGGGAGAGAAGCTGTGCCATCTTCAAACATCACAGCTATTAAACACTAAATTCAAGGCATTTTTTGTTAACACTTACTGAAACTAAATTTTCCTCCACAAAGGGAGTTAGCATATGGGAGCGAATGGTAACCATGATCTCATTGAAGTCCAGCCCAGTTATCAGACCACTTTTATTTTTGTCCTTCAATGCAAAGGCTTGTCTTGCATGTTCTGACTGCAGCTCCTAGAATGAATATTCAGAGACAGCAGATTAGAAGCAAATTCTGTAACCCACTGTTCACAAAATGTTCACTTATTTCATATTCTTATGCTGCAACAGGTCTGTGCATGTAGACAATAGTGTAACTACAGTTTAAACTTCAAGGCCAGCTCAACTAAAATAAGAAGTCTGCATACTGATTTAATCCACAGATTCATTCCTCTGTCAAAGAAAAGCCTCAATTCAACTTCCACTAAATGATTTAAGAAATGAACTTCAGATACCCATGTCCTGCCTGCTATCTACTCCTTAATTAAATACTTAAGTGCTAGAAAACCTTCTAATATTGATCTTGAAGACACAAAGTGAGGTGATCTCTTACATATCCAAGATGAAATATGACTGGGCTATTATATACTAACTCACTGGAAAGTACTTGAAAATAAACAGGAGGACAGTGAAAATTATATAATATGGACTTAGATTGCCCCAAACAGCTATCTCCCATAATGTCACAAATGGTCACTCATTTCAGACAATTTAAAACTCCCATACAAACTGTAAAAACCTTCATACAAAGATCACTGTGGTAACCTAACCTCAAGATAATAATGATAGTTGTAAATTCTATGTCCAGAAAAAGTTGTTTCCTTCTATTCAAGCAAACAATAAAGCCCATTCAGCTGTCATTCAGACCTCTAGAAGCCACTAAAAAAATAACCACGTTCTGACAGACAGTAAGAAGAGGGCAAACCATCTAGCTTATATCACCTTTACAGAAATTTCTCAACTCTCATAACCTCATGAACAACATTTTCTAGATCAAGGTACAACAAACCCACTCGATTCAAGTCCCAAACCCCAGAAAATGGTGTTAGACCAAAAGAGAAAAACAATCTTACATAAAAAGAAGGGATAAAAATACCCAAATTGCATTCATACTGAAATTACTGCAACCCTTTTTTTTTTTTAATCATACAATGACAGTAAGAAGCTACTGTATCTTACAGTATCTTGGAAACAAAAACATAAAACAAGAGCAGACATTTATCACTCTGCTCTTGGAAGCAGGTGCAGAGGAGGGCCATAAAAATGAGAGAGGACTGGAGCACCTCCACTATGAAAAAAGGCTCAGAGCTGGGGCTATTTGGCCTGGAGAGGAAAAGAAAACAGCAGGCTCCTGGGAGACCTTACTGCAGCATTTCAGTACTTATGGGGGGCTTATCAGAAAGATGGTGACAGACTTTTTAGTAGGGCCTGCTGTGACAGGACAAGGAGTAATGATTCCAAACTAAACAAGGATGGTAAAGCACTGGAACAGGTTACCCAGGGAGGTTGCAGATGTTTCATCCCTAAAAACACTCAAGCTCAGATTGAACAGAGCTCTGAGCAACCTCAACTAGTTGAAGACATCCCTGCAGATTGCAAGGGGATTGGAATAGATGACCTTTAAAAGTCCCTTACAACCCAAAATATTCTGTGATCCTATGAGATATTTTTATTTTCAGCAATAATTACAGATTATGTCAAAGCACATCTATCACTCCTTACTTTTAAGACAATACACACAAAACTTTTCTTGCATCAAAGGCAGCTCCAGAAGTACAAAACCTATTTTTCTTCCCATCTACTAGACAGGCAATTTTAAGTTATATCACAAGGTGGTAATTGTATGTTAATTTATGGAATTCAGTGCAATTATTAGCAACTCTGTGAACTTCCTTTCCATGAATTACAATGTAAATTTCTCCTAATTTGCTCTTTTTCCATCCTTTATAGATGACATTTTCCTTTCCTTCCTTCTAGTATAATGTTCAGTTCATAATATGCTTTAACTATAACTTTTTGGCATAGCACAAAGTGCAGTTCAACAAGTGAAATTCTTTAAAGCCCAGTCCCTAAAGGGTAGTTCAGCAACATCACAGGAAATCAGATTTTACCTCCTGCAAGCTGGCTGCATTTAAGACCAAACTCCCAGTATGTGTGTGGTTGCATGCATGCCAGTGAGAGAAAAAAAGTGGTAAGTATTAGAATGTTTATAAAAATAAAGAAATGGTACAGAACTTAAAACCCCTATAGAGTAGTTTTAATGGTCAATAATAACTGGCTATATTCAGAATGCTAACTTTCTCTGGCAGAGTTTAGTTTTGCTATTGAATTCCTATGACAGAAAAAGCAGACCCTCCACCCAGTTTAACAACAATCAGTAAAATAGTTATTTTCATAAACAGTATGTTTTGTCCCATTCTTTTAAAGGATGGTATTCAAGTTATGAATACACACTGCTTACAAAACCAGTATGGAGAAATAACAGTTCATCATTAGCTGTCAGGATTAGTATCAGATAAGGATTATCACTACCAGCATAAACTCACAATTTATAATGGTATTAGCGTATTACTAAAAGTTAAATGAATTTCAGTTCCAGATTTGGAACAGGGTTAATAACTGACCTGAAGAAACTGAGTGAACTCTGAATAGTTAAGATGCTTCTTCCTGTTATGTCCAAAATGCAGTCGAATAAACTCACAGTCCCAGTTGAACGGGATTTGAAGATGAATAAGAGTTTGTTCAAATATTTCTTTGACATTTGCTTTGGGGAGGGAAAAACAACAGGTGAGCCTTTGGGTACAGTAAATCTACAAACATTCCAGGAGGAATACAAAAAAATTATGATTTCAGCAGCTGTTTAAGAAGTGTTTTAGCTTGTTAAAAATAATTTCTAACCAAACATTTACAGACCTGTAAAAGAACACATTTGAGACACAAATGCTACTTTTTGTATTATTGCATAAAACCATGGAGTGCATGTTTTATTTAGTTTTAATTAAGAAGCAATTTCCCTCATACATGACAAATAAAAGCGATTTTGCATTCTGATATTAAAATCAATAGTAGTTCTCTGTCTCTGCCAGGAGTCAAATTAAGCCCTTTATCAAGAGCACAAATACCTGCACTACAATCTCAGGCAATATTTGTCATACTAAGTATGGTTTGATTGAAACTTGATTATTACAATCACACTGTCTGAATATGGCTATTGAAGATAGGTATAAGAAATGACATCTAAAACATATCATTAACTCAGCAGAAAGCACGTTATTAGATGCTTTTGATAAGGCCTTAGCACAAAAATCAAATCCTATAAAACATAATTGGTAGTCTCAGTTATTAAAATGTTTTAAGATAAGTGAAGATAGAGATGTCCTCCTTTAAATGAAGTAAAGAAAAAACCTGCCATTTCAGATGGAATTCTCCACATGGATACTGTACAACTGAAATCTCAATGCTAAACATATTATCTGAATTCAGGCAAAAACCTCATCTGAAAAACAGCATGCATTATTCATACATAGCATTGCCATGCTGCAAAACAAGCCTGTTTTTTGTGTAGATTATCAAACACATTAACTGTACAACAGGACATCTACCCATAACACATGAACACTTTTCAAAATTTCCCTCACAGTACCTGAAATGGTTTATCAGCCTAGAATCTGTTAACAGCAAAATAAAACATGGCACAGTTAAAATTTAAAACAAAATACAAAATATTCTAGCTGATAACGCACCTTTAATACGTTTAAACAGTTCTGCAAGGCAGAATGCAGTAAGAACCTTAATTATCATTTGATAAATCTATCAAGACCTATTTACTTGAAGTAAATGTATTGCTTCCTCTATGCTAAAGGACTACTTGATTCATTCATAGTTTCAATTCTGTAGTCTATTAGTAGTTCTAGAGCAGATCTAGGAAATCCACTACATGTTTTTATCTTTTCAGTGAGAAAAGGAAAGGAAATGTCCAGAATACATGTCTCTAAAGAGGTACAAAGTCAAGACTCCTCAGATAGATCACCTCCTTCACAGTTAGACTGAGATTACATATTCTCAGGGCAGACTATGGCTAGTGATTAACCATTCCATATAGGTCAAACACAAGAGTCAAAATGCTACAGTTTAAACCAGCTTCCACTGCCAGGTAGGCTAAAGTACTTGTTAGAGTCAACAAAAAACCTAAAAAAACCTATTCTGACTATTTCTAACTGTCTACTCATACCTACTCACCAGTACCAATGTGTAAGGTGAAGGTTAAGAAAAAAAGAAAGCAAGCACTAAATACATAGTGCTAAATTATTTTATTTTGCCATACTTCCTCTGAAAGTTCTGTTTGCAGTAGATTTATTCATCACAGTTGCAGATCAAGGAATCAAGGTATGCACATTTAAATTCCCCACTTACCACTAATTCACTGCAGCTTCTGGCCAAGCTAGAGTCTCCATGTACTACAAACACAAACAGGTCAGTGCAGCTCATTATGGAGCTTGAAAAATGGCAATGAACTGTGAACAGAGCAGAAGACAGGCAGGCTTCACTGGCTCTATTGGCTCAGCTACCAATGCACAAACAGGGTGTTAACTGGCTGCTACTTACGTGGATGTAAACCTGACTCACACACACTGTGCTCCCCCAATGGAAACTTAGAAAACGTGCTGAAGCAGCCAGAAAATTTAAATCTTATTTTCACTTGTTTACAATAATTGCTTCTCTTAACCTTAGAGAAAGGTAAAAAAAACCTCATTTTTTCCTTTAAAAATTTTATTTTCTTATTCATTCATGTTCACTGAGATGGATTTTTCACTTGTTTTTAGGGAACTTAAGCCCCTGGTGTTTTCATAACTTTCAAGCATTTAACTGTATAGTACTTAAAAAAACAAGAATCTATTTCCTACACTCAATTTTTTTCTTCATAAAAACATTTACAACTACTCATCAAAATATCTGAAGACGCATCAGCATATAAAAATAATAGCTAAATTAATTAATAAATTTATATTCAATACTTGAGTGTATTGATACTTGATGAATTCCAGAAATGGCTAACTAGCTTTAATAAACAGTATCCAAACTAGCTTGCTGCCTCTCTGAAAACTGAGGTGCCTTACCCGTTTCTCTTTTCCAGACAATTTCTCACACTCAGTATATTCTGCTTGTATTACAATAGTCTGGGTTTGAAGATAGGCTCTAGTATATAATGCTTAACTACTTCCATGTTGGCTTGGTTTATGAAACACTTGGGGTACAGAGGCACAACTGTGCACTTGTTCTGAAAAACCACTGAGCCACAGAATGGCTTAAGATGGAATGAACCTTAAAGATCTCGTTGCAGCCCCTCTGACACAGGCAGGGTCACCTTCCACTAGAGCGGGTTGCTCAGAACTCCATCCAACCTGACCTTGAGCACCTCCAGGGATGGGGCACGCACAACTTCTCTGGGAAACCTGTGCCAGTGCCTCACCACCCCCACAGCAAAGTAACTGACCCAGTTAAACCCATGGAAACATTAAATACCATTTACCAAAGCCACCTGAGATTCTCAAACACCTCCTGTTAGGTGCTAAAATTTACTATGTCTACCCAAGAGCAGGGGTGCTTTCTTCACAACTTATCAACAGTACCTTTATAATCCAATTCTGCAGACTCTTCTTTTACATTAATGGAAATAGCCATCACCACAGCTAACAACTTGTGTGATGAGAGCAAACAGCCAATCACATTGCAGAAATTATACACAATGTGATCATCACCTACACTTTCACCACTCTGAATTATCAACAAATGCCCAATTTCTGATTTTTTTTTTTCACAGTAGAAGCAAAGCCCTGACAACAAAGAAAACAGGCAACATTAATGTACAGATGCTGGCTTTGCTGTTTTTTGGTTTTTTTTAATCTTCCTCAGTCAAAACCTAGTAATGCTTCTAAATTAAGATAAACTACAAGTGTTTCAAATTTCCAATGGAGCTGTTCTGCAGGGGGCAAACAGCAAATTATTTTTCAAGCCTTTCATTTTAGTAGGACATTTTACAGAACGCATTCATTGTCCCTGTCAATACATGTTGCTCATTTACTAATGTCTTCTACTCTTTGCTCACCTTTCTGTAGTGAAATTCTTTCCTACTGAGCTGATAACTTTCTTTCCAGGCTTACAGTAATGCATTTTCCTCTCAGATAGGCATACAAGTCAGCAGCCTGATGACATACTCAACTTACCATCAGCCCCAGGAACAATAAACCTACTACTCTACTGTACTAGTACATTACCTCCAAGGCGACACACATTCTCACAAGATTGCTTCAGAATTTCCCCACCCAATCATTTTAAACAAATTATAGATGCTTGGAGCAGCTATCTGCAGGCAGCACACACATGACTGGCTCAACTTCCATCAAACACTGTTACCTATCAGGCTCAGAAAAACAGTACAGAACCCCAAAGATCCTAGGCAATAATCAATTTCATATAAGGAGGAAGAATACTTTAAATTATAAACACTATGCGGTCTCGTTGGTGGCCCATTGTGGGGATGAGCTCCATACTCCCAGTAAACCTTGCAGCAGTACCTATTATTTATTTTGACTTATCAGCTCCCCAAGAAGCATAGTGGAAAGCTCATACAATTCTAGTGCCATCAACCTGTTAACAGAGTTTGCCATTCCCTCATACCAGTGAGAAAAAGCAATCACACTTCTTAGGGACAAAAAAATATAAAAGTGTTAAGTTCTAAGCAGCAGCATAAATATGGTAAAGATTTGTTGTTTAACAGGGTTGTTTTGGTCACTACTGTCTGCTCAGTAATCTATTGTCCAATTTGTGCATATTTCATGCCTAATGTACATAATAAATTTTAACATTTATATGTTGCTGTTGTTCATTATTTCTGCTATCAGCATATTTTCACTTTGAGGAATTAATTAAGGAGCCACAGTTCAGGGCAGAAAGACATTTTTGTAGCATCTGATGCAGGAGAAGCTTATTAAAGTAATCCAAATGTAATACAATAATTACTTTAATGTGAGAAAACTTAACTAGAAATAGTTACATTTTATTTCTACTCTTATTTTAAAAGGATTAGATTCCATTGAAAGATGAATGACAGCCATAATAAAAAGCTGTCAATACATATAATCTTAAAATGAAATTCTCCTTTTCTGTTCCCTCTTGTTAACCATGGTTTTGAAAAAAAATTAGTAGTAGTAGCAGTAAGAGGGGTTCCCATTCTGCATTGCTCACAAGCATTCAAAACTGTAGTTTAAGCCTGAAAAAAAATCATACAACAAGAAACAAAAGGAAAAACAAAGTCCTAACTGTGATGTTTCCAACATTATCTGCATGTGTCAAGCAAAAGACACTTTGAAAACAGACAACTAACTAACTAGTAGAACTAGTAGTTAGAGGCAACTAACTAACTAGTAGAACAGGAAGCCAAAAAAATAGCAGCTCATTTATAGCACATGATGAAAACATGGATTTTTCATATCCTTACGTGTGTAGTCATGTGATCATAAGTATTTTTCTGTTTATTTAAAAATGTATTTCCAGTCTTTATGGTTGCCAGTAATATTTTTGAAAGCAAAACTTTTAAGTTTAAATCCAAATACTAGCATTTTCAACCCAAAAAGCTGCCCTTTTAGAAATGAAGGAGTGAGTACTAGAAGTGATCCCTGGTCCCTGAGAAATAATAATCATATGCAAAGCACGAAGATGTATTCAACTCCTTTCTCTTGCTCATCTTCTTCCAGTGTTCTCAAACTCTATGTCCTGATTAAGGGCAACCTGAACTTTCCCAGATTAAAACTTGTCTAAGTAACAGACTGGGCAAAACTTCAGTATCCCTTGATACTCAAATTCTGAAACTATCAAATTGCTGTTTATTATTTCAGTTCACCGATACTGTACTATTTTCACATAGTTGCATTATAAGGCATCTGCTCGCCTTCCTCCCCCCAATGCCTTTGAAGAAGATGCTGTTATACTTGGCAAAATATCTGTAATTAGATTTTGAGTGCAGGATGTTTTTAAAAGGCTTAAATACAGTTCCATAAATATTTTCCAATTATCTCCAAAATAATTCTGAATACAGAAGACTCACAAACACATTTTAGCTCTATCCTTCTATCCATACCAGCTTGTGTATTTAACTGAAAAAGCATCTCTGAAACTCTCCAGTTTATCAGAGAATGGCTTTCTTTGTGGTAACTCTACAAGGAAGAACAGCTGGAAAATGCCTTGAAATTGTATATTCCAATTAAAAGTGATGCAGTCCAGACCATTGTATGGTGTGCCAGAGAGATAAACTACAAAGAATCCTTTTACTTTCAATTAGACAATGTATTTTTCAGAGAAGTTTGGCAGATAATCACAGACTTCACCTTTTAAACACAGTAAAGATTATCTGCTTCAACATCAGAAAAAAAACAAATAGCTTGAGCAGATTTAATATTCAGGTTTGTTTTAACCTGAATTCAGGTCAGAAGATCTGAACAGAATATAAATAAAAATAATATTCCTTAGTAAAATAGTATTAATTTTATGGAGTTTTTTTGAATATTTCACTCATGTTAAGTAGCACAGTCAATACATGCCATAATCAAAGGAGCAAAGCGCTTGTCAGTCTTCTATGGCTACAGACAGCAACCTGAAAAAAAATCATTTGTCTTCATCAGCTTTAGCTGTTAGCATTTAATTATTTTATGGATAATGCAGTATTGTAAGGGCTCAGCAGCAACACATTTTGCATAAAATATTCACCTAGGAAGCATTCATGAAGATGTAGAAATTCATGCTTTTTCTCTATTTCTCCATGATTAAAAACTTGTTTAAACTACACTGTCACTTGTATCAATGGGTTACTAAAACAGTCATTTTACTGCTTTTTATTCACCAAGTTGACAGCAAGTCCAGTGCAGCTGAACCATGCAGAGAGTACTGAGCATGCTGTGCAGTTTGCTCAGGTAAAGTAGGTTCAGTTTCATGTCCTTGCACTGGACCTAGTTTACAAATGTTGCAGAGTACCAACTACACGTTTATGGCAGTCATTCATACAGGATTTCTGGATGTCCAAAGCTCCTGGAAAAGTGTCCCAAAGCAGTAAGAAAACAGTAGATGACATTAAAGTGATAGAAGGCTTCATGTTTCAATATATGATATGGCAGACAAAGACATTGATTAACTCAGCGTAAAAGTATTTCTACAAAATAGCTTTTAAAGTCTTCTTCTAAGACAGTTCTTCTGTGACACAATTAATAATTTAATCACTGGAGAGTTGGAAGCTAAGTATTTTAAGAGACAAGTAGCAGACTGAGGCTCAAGAGGACTGTAAAATGCTGAAGTGCTTGAGAATGGTTCAAAATCATGTCAGTAAATAAATCCTACACAGAAGCGAACTCAACTAGAGCAGCTTGCTTCTGAAAACAGAGGCAGCTCTAAAATTCAACAAGCCTACTTAACTTCTCCCAGATCACTGAAAATTTGAGTAGATGAGAGTATTTTCTGAGAGCATGTTATCTCACACAAGGTCAGTTTTGATTCTAGTAACTGGTCTAACAGACCCAAGTTGATTCTGTCCCTTGCTGCTTTGGATGCCCAGTGCAGAAAAACCTCAGTAAATCCATGTTGCTCCTGGCAAGACTTAGTGTTTGAGACAGCTTTGGCATCAATGCACTCACATCCACAGAGCATTTCATATGAGCTAGAAAATCTTGACTTGTGTTTGCTGTCACAACCAACTCGGTTCACCTGCAGACTGGGTACATATACAGTCTATAAAAGACCTGACTTGTCTGAGAGTGAGTCTCACACCAATTATTGGTTGAACTTACTCCATTTCAGCATATTTCCAATAATTTACTAAAACCTTCAACTTTAAAACTTTTGTTTCTATAGTGTCCTGTTTTTACATGAAACTAAACTGTGCCTTTCTGTTTAGGTGGTATGAAAATGAAAGGGTGCAGGTCTCATCTATAAAACTGCCATAAGACTGACTTGGAAATTGACTGCAGGGTTACCATATTCTGAAGATGTCACAGATCATCATTCACATTTTTCACAGCTGTATTAATATGTATGATACATGTATGAAGTAAAAGTAAGTATCCCTTGTTACAAGCAAACAAACAAAGACAAAAAAGCAGCAGTAAATGTGGGAACCGCAGCACAAAAAATGTCATCTTACCATATGTCATCTTACTAACATAATGTTAAATATAGTAATAATTGCAATATAATTAATTTTGTAAAAAATATCCAAGAAACCAATAGTAAATTTAAAATTCCCTCAAGAATTTTCCTTTCAAGATTTATCAGCCTTACAAAAAAATCAGCAAGGAAGATAAAGTAAATTGGTGTTTTTTTCTGTTTACAATTTCTTGTTTGTGTTTTCTTTTAGATTTTAACTATATAAAAATATCAATTCTCAGTGTAACTGAGGAATTTGTATACAATCTGAAATAGCTTATGTTCAATTATGGAATCAGATATTTCAAGTGTTCTCATGAGAGCTACAAGTTCACACCCCCATTTTGTAAGATTATTAAATAAACCATCGTTAACATGGTCACACTGATTGTAGTAGTTTGTCCAATTCCTAATGACTGCATTTACAAACTTCACCTTTATTTAAATTCTAAAACATATTCTTTTCAAGATGTTGTGCATCCGAACTGCTTAGTATCTGACTCTTCAGTTAATGATGTAATTTAATAGGCACCATAAGTCAAACAATTTGTTTCCATAAAAAGACCTTTGCTTTTTTTTCCCAACAAGGTACAGCAATTTTCATAATAATGAAATAGTACAAACAGCAAGTGGTTACAAATCCAAGCATAGTTTGCATTTTCTTTATTGAGTGCTTTATTCTTTTGGATAGAAATAACATTTAATTCTCATTCCATTTTATTAAAATTCTTACCATTGATTGATCTAATTTTCATAAACACGAAGTTTTAAAAATAAAGCCTAGTCCTCCTTAAACTGCAATGTTAATAACAGCTATTTAGCAAATCACAAAGCAGTATAGCCTCAAGACTTTGGTCTAACTACTAACTTACGTGATTAGGTAACAAAACCAAAGACCAGATTTTCTTCCTAATTTTGCAAATATATAATTGAGTTGTAAGTTACACTCGTAACATTAAAGTAAGATTTGCTCCTCAAGAAAATGAACAGTAAATCAAATTTTTAGAGCTCCTTAATTTCTATATTGAGCTCTTACTGTATGAAATGACAATTATTCAGAAACATGTGAAGATCCAGAACATATCTTAAAACTCCCTCAAGGTTGAAGGAGTTTGAAGCCCAGGATACAGAATTTTACTTAGGATGACAATGAACATTACTGTATTTACTACTTCAGGAAAATGAAAAATCTTGATTCAAGAAGACAGAGAAAAACATATTTTGTCTCTGTGTACTTCTTTGGCTTGAACTGAGAGAGGAAAAAAAAGTTCTATTCATGCAGAGTCTTAGAAAAACAGTACAGTACTGCACAAAATGCATCTTTTATGCACCTGTGGTCATGAACCACTATTATGATAGACACTATTATAATCAGTTTCTTAAAACTGTTTTTCTTTTAGATATTCTTACCAAATGTTACTTCTCCACTGCCATTCCTGTCAAATAACTGAAAAGCAACAATGAATATTGCATCTGGAGTACACAAAACAGATTCAAATGCCAAAAATTCTTGGAAGGAAATTAACCTAGAAAGGAAAACAGAAAAGTTATAAAGATTTTTTAAATTGTTCATAATACCAATATAATCTACATTTGATACTCTAGAAAACAGTGTAATCCAAATATTAAATAAAATTTAAATAAATTAAATAAAGATAATTAACAGTCTAGAGACTGAAAAGTATGCTATATTTAAGTAGTTAACATTTATGCAACTTAGTTTCTTCCTCTATGAAGCAAGTGAATTCTCCTGGAACACCTACAAGTTATTACTTTTTATTTATAAATGTAACCAGCACCTGAAAATTAAGACATAAAAACACCACAAAAATCCTAACAACATGAAATTTACAGGTCTGTCATTCTAATGCTACATATATATTTCCACTGAGAAAAGATACTGCAATGCAAGTACAGGAATAAACCATAAAACATACATTTTCTTAAAACAAAACATAACATTCATAAAAAACAATCAGGTTCAGAAAAATTTACACTTTACTATGCATATGGAAAAAATACTACACTCCAAAAATAACATGAACCACCAAGCCATGAACTCAGGGCCAAACTTAAAACATCTGGGCTCAAGGACAGACAGGACAAGGCAGGGAAGGATCTGAGTGTCACAGCAGTTCACAGGATTCTGAGCTGTGTGTGCAAGACAGCCACTGTGCACAACTCAGGCTGCACACATAAATCCAGGTCCTTGTGGTCACCACAGACAAACTCAGACTTGAATGTATGCACAGATACCTTATTAGGATAAGAAACTTTTCTAGAGGAACTCTGCTTATTCTGACTAACACAAAAAACCCCTTCAGAAGGCATCCTAATGCTGCATGTATGAACTGCTGCAGAAAAATAAACATGAAGCTAAGCATAGAAAAATTTATATAATTGATCTCAACTTAGCACTCATCATATGAGATCATTTGCTCATAGTGTTTACTTCAAACACTACTGCTTACTGCTAAAGAGACAAGTACAAAGTCTGCTCCCCACAGGAAAAAAAGAGAGAAGAAAAATCACAATATTCACACTATTCATTACTATATCTAGTCTTTCTCTGTCTAAGTACACATGAAGCAGAATTGAGATACTTTAAAAAGGTTAAATATGCCAACATTCTTGTATATATGCACGGCACACGAAAGACAGGAAGAATACAAAATTATCGCATTTACTACATTTTTGCCAGAAAAATCAGAGATATGAGAATGGCTCTTCGCATGCAAAGTCAATTTCATCCAAAGGATAATCTTGATAAATAAAGGGTTAGTATCAAAGAAACAAATGTTCCTTTAAAATAATTGTAAATACTATCATTTCAAAATGTATCTCACACACATGCATAAAGCTGACACACAAATTAACTCTTAACCAGGAAGCTTTAGAACTGACAAAATCAAGTGCTGATCTCTGTAGAATGCACTCACAGAAGCCTGAACCTGAAAGAAGACATCTTTAGCAGTGTCCCTGTAACAGTGCCTACAGCAAGAGGAGATAGGCACCTTCAATTTCCATCCCACATATTCAACCTGCAATGCCTAAGAGCAGGGATAGCCTCTGTGATCCTCCATTAGCCACCAGGGCAGAGATAACAGGAGCTGGATTAAACAGCATGATGAAGCTTCCCACCCAATCACTAGTCAAGTATTATGCAGTGAACCCACTGCATTACAGAGTCCATAACAATATCAAATCACTCACCTTTCGTTTGATTTGTAACATTTAAAAAAAATCTTTTCCTCTGAGCTCTTCTGTACTTCTACCCTTCAAAAGCACACAAAGTAACCCTTGTGCTTGCAATTCTTCTCTTCCCTTTTTTCTACAAGTCTTTCCTAATTTTTCCCCATACAACACAGCTTTTTAGACATTATGTATAGCTCTGTTATGACTCTTCATTAGGTGAAATACCAACTTTTTCTTGGGGACTTCATTTACGAACACATTTCCAGATTTAAGAATGATATACTGATATAAACAGTATCCAGAAACAAGTAGTTAAAATGAAGAATTTTGAATTACTACTGTGAAACTCTGTAGGTCTGAAGAGGGATCAAAATATTTTAGCTGGTTTTAGCACATATATATGTGTATGTATATTCTTCAGAGAGGGTATTTATCCTATCCTAAAACCAGTGCCTGCAGTCTGGAGATACAGGAGTGCTTTCAGCATCAGTGAAATCCTATTGTACTAAATAGATAATAGGCAAGTTTAAAGCAAATTCTAATTTAGAGGATGTCACATAGATTTCTAAGAACATGCACTTGTAACAATGAGGAATAAACATTTTGGAAATGAACAGTCAGCTGTTTTAAGAACTACCTTAATGAGCTCCACTAAAGCAAACCAGTTTTGTACAGTGCTCTGGAACAGTTAAGTAAGGATCAAGTTACCATGAGAAAAAAAGTAAAACAACTTTTTTTTAAACGCATGCCTACAGAGAGCCAGTTCCAAAATGTGTTGTTTCTGTAAAGT
Source organism: Molothrus aeneus (assembly GCF_037042795.1). Taxonomy (NCBI): domain Eukaryota; kingdom Metazoa; phylum Chordata; class Aves; order Passeriformes; family Icteridae; genus Molothrus; species Molothrus aeneus. The sequence continues at coordinate 18,761,099 of NC_089652.1, read as the reverse complement.
GCCAAACTTAAACCTAAAAGAAATAAAAAAATATTAACAATGGAAGCAACCACCATCAACACTCTTGAGTATTTATTTCAAGGGCAAGCAAGGCTAAGAGAATACGATAGCAGATATAGGAATGAAATTTTGTAACAGAACCCAAAGCTTCTCAATGACTTGCTGCATGACATTGGGCTGTCATTTAATGTAAAAGTATATATACAGAACAGGACTACAGCTATGTCCTTGGACTTCATAAAGTCAGTCCTTAGAAAGATGCAATGCATCCCAGAATTCGGTTTAAGACTACAATAACTATCAATGCTATTAGAGTCTGGATTTCGATCTATTATAGCTCATTACAAATGAAAGAATGTGGATGTAAAAAAACCTGATGTTGATAATGGGGCTCTAACAAATTCTTCACATTAAATATAGATTGAATATAGATTAAAACCTTTAGAAAAAAAGTTTCAGACAAGTATTCAAACAGATAAAAATTTTACACTTTGAACTATATAGCAGTGCAAAATAAAAATCCCACTCTTCCCATAAAGAAGGTGGCAAAGCACACTTACCCATGCTTGATTATCTCACTTAAATACTACCCAGATATTTTTTAAAGCAATAAACAAAAACAACAAAAAAAATTTATTTACAGGGAAAGTAACAAAAAAGTTCTGTTCTAGCATTAAAACAAACTGATTTCCTACTGTAAGAAAGACCCTGAAAGACATTTTCTGAAGAACTGCACACCACAAAAGATAACCAACAGCTTTCAGAGAAACAATATGCTAAGCATGTTGGTTTACTTTATCAATTAAACTATTTTGAACAGATACATACAAAATTACCTTTTCAATCCATAATAAAACAAGAAACTGAAGCCATATATTGGAAACAGAGACAGGTTACTAATATTTATCTAATATATGTATAATCAAAGATATCATCAAAGTGCTGCAGCCTTATGAAAAGAAAAATCATGAAGCATTACATCAAACAGGAAATCCTATTTTTGTCATTTAGGGTAAGAAGTATTCAGCACATACAATTTCATTTCCATTGCACAGATACCGTGCAAGCTGCTCAGGATACTAAGCAAACTAATAAAACGTTCTATAGCAGAATGCATGAAAACAAAATTTAAGTAACCAAGGAAGTGAAGGAGCTTTCAATTTAAAATAAGTTATATTTACATATTTACAAATGTATTGTCTACTATTTTAATGGGATTTTCTTCTCAACAAAATAACCATTCATTTCTGCATTCCTGACCTCTTCTCTGATCCGTCTTAACCTTCTAACTTCACGTTAACAATGTCTGGGCCTCCTACTACAGTCCAAGGCCAAAACCAGAATATACACAGCAAAAGAAAAGGCTCCTTGGAAGACAAATGAGTTAGAGGGCACTACCTCAGCAGAGCAGGCATTTTGTAAAGTGGTTTAGGGAACTGTCTAAAAGCAAGCAGGAGCATCTGTAAGCAGAGTTGGAAAAACTTTATGCAGCGTGACCTGATCTTCATTAGGCAAACAACTTCTTCCTTTATCAAGTCACTAGAGTCTCTCTTTTCTAATAGTCAGCCTTTTAAAAAGACTTCAGTGGTTGGATTTGAATTGCACACTACAGAAATAAGAAAGCTCTTCCATATTTTTGTGTTTAATTATAGGTACTGAAGACTCTACACAGTACCTAATGATGGACATGGACATACAGAAAAGAACTCTTCTAAGGCAACCATACTACACTTACCTTACCTGTTGTTCAACTTCCTCAGCTTTTGTAGAATTTAACAAAATATCATCAAAATAAATCTCAGCTTAAAAAAATCCATGTTAAACACCATAATTTTTTCTCAGTTTTCACAAATTTATAGTCTACTGTACTTGCGAAAAAATCTTCTCATTTAAATAAAGTGTAATAAAATCAATAATGTATTTTAGAAGATGAAGTTATCAAATTCATGCACTCACACATTTAACAATGCAAGTTTCAAATGAAAAGCAAAATTCTCACCCATCCTTAGTTTGATCTGCCACTCCAGCCAACAGCTGCACTGTTTTGGGATTGTGATGTGGATCTGTATGAAGTCCTAGGTATTTCTGCACAAAATCCTCGGGGGTCATGTAATGCTCCCCATCTTTCTCAACGCTTGCATACTAGAGTAAAAATAAAAAACCAAAGCCACACAAACAAAAATTAATCAATTTAGATGCTTATTATTTGTGAACCAGTACCTTATAATTAAAAAAAAAATATGTATTTCAGAAACTGTCAAGTAATTGTGAAAACTTATAAAAATTACAACCATGGTATATCATTCCATTTGCAGCTACACTGAAAACACAGCACATAAATTTTCTTTCCATTTCTAGTAGCAGATATCTTCTGAATAATTGTTCCTGATGTTTATCATAATTATTTTGGAAAACATAAATTATTCATTTTCTCGTTTTGTGAGAAATAAATGTTCAGATCCATTTTTATCCTGAAAGTAATGTTTTTAAGGAAAAATTCACACACACAGACAGTGCTTGCTTCAGCATCTCGTGTATCTCTTCCACAATATCAGCCCCTCACATCACCTCATCACCTTTCACTCTTCCACCCTACAGCTGTGATGACAGCTGTTTGCAAGACAGCACTGTAAACCACATGACTGAATCTATGGAGAAATAAAATAGAGTATTTCCACTAAAACAGAAACACAAAGCAGGGGACAGGAATCCCCTAATTGAGCTCTGTTGCCAATATGATAGCACAAGGAAACTGTGGCTTCCTTGAATCAACTCTGAAAGGTTCTCTTCTTAACCATACATAAAAGTGACTGAAAAACACCTTATGAAGCACAATTCTGCTGCAAGACATGAAATCCAAAGAAAATGTTATGTTTGAAGGCCAATCAGACATGCGGAGTATGGAGCATATCTTCAAGAATCACCGAAGTCAGCTGACAGTAGAGTGCATATCAAAGACAGTCACAATCTAAACACCATCTTTTTTTCTCCAGACACCAATTTCTCTGAGTTTATCATAAATAATAATTTATAATAATACCTTTCACAATAAAAACTGTTTGTGGGAAGTTGTGTTAAAAAATATTGAGGCAAAAATAATTAACTGACATTGAACATTGAACTCCATATGAGAAGGTCATGGCATTTTGGAAGAGTTTGGCAGAAAGTCAATAAATTAAGGCCTGACAAAGTAGCTAAGCATGGAAATACATTAGTCCTATGTTTGCACCATATAACTTAAATCAATAATCTTTTAGCCCAAAATAGGCAATTTTAAATTATAGCTTAATTTGAGCATAAAACATAATACATCAATTAAATCTTTGTTCTTCTCAGCCTTGAACTTTGTTACTTTATAACACAAACTTCTTAGTACACATTTGTAGATTGTCTCAGGTAAGCACTTGATGAATTTCCATTAGACTTTTTTTCAAACATCCTCACATACGACAAACATACAAACCCCCTACTCTAGTTTACAAGCTGGTGTTACGTAGCACCACACTTTCAGAAACAATGCTTTGGAAATCTTTTTTTGTTCCCTTCTTCACCTTGCTTGAACAGGTTACATTTGAATTTAACAGGCAGGGAACAATTCAACAATATTTTCCAAAGGCTGACTGTGTCTTGTCTAAGAAAAATAATGAAGGTTCACTAAGAAATATGATAACTGTTTTTCCACCCAACTCTTTTATCCTTCTGTGATAATTTGTTAGCAGATTTGTTCTTTTATGGTTGTTACTGAAGTCTGTGGCTAGCAAACACTTAAGAGGTAACTTATTTGACTGTGCACAGACATGAAATTTCAATACCTGCATTTCATAGTTACAGGATTAGGAGAAATAGCAGATCTTTTTAATGCAAATCAAACGTTATCTTTTAAACAGTTTAAAACAGTTAGAAGTAGCAGATAGCACACTCCAGAAGTTCTGAAGAGAAAGGTACAAAGTAAACTGCACGGCAGAGGGCATGTACCACATTAGAAGACATGCATGAACAGAAGGAAATTTAAGCAGACTCTCTATGATTAAGGTGGATGGTGACGAAGCCTAGAGCTCACATCTTCCCTTCTAAACGTTTCCAAGGGAAGCCAAATTTAGGAAGGAATGCACGACCTTTAGCTGAAGTTCACAGAAGAGCCCAGCACTCCCAGCAAGGAGTACAACGTATCTGATCCCTAAACACTTGCAATATTTCATAACAAGACCTTCCACAACTTCGTCTTGAAAAGAATTATTCTCTTTTACTTTAAAGCCTGCAATTAAGTTTGATTTCTAAGCATCAAAGAAACCCACAATTTCAAACTCAACAGAATGCAGAAGAAATACAAACTCTTTTTTCTAAGTTTTTTTTTTTTTACTGCAAAATCTCAGACACTCAAAGAGAGAGAGGAGTGCTTCATATTTTTCATTCCTCAGAGTATCAATCCACAACTTCATTTGCATGTTTCTTTGAAGAAAACAACACAGACATGGGGAAGAGCAAAAAGCCATCTTTTTAAACATACTGTCTGCTTTTTAGGTCAATAAAACATGTACTGTCAGGAAGAAAATTTCAACAGCCAGTGGTACAACGTTCTTCCTCTCTGATGTTGTCTGTATGACCACTATCAAGAACTTCAATTGCTTATTTCCAGAAGCAAGAACTTCCAGTGACTAGATGTCAAGAATCATAAAGAGCGCACATTTACAACTGAATAATGTTTTGACACCTCATTTCAGTTTTCTTCATCCAAATGTGCAAAAGCATTTTGCGAAGAGTTGGAAAAAATGTTCTAGAATCACATTTTTATACTGTATTAATATACATTTTAAAAGGCAATACTTTTGTATTGTTAATTTTATTAACATACTCTAGTGTAATCTTTATCTACAAAAGCTGAATGCCACATCAATCAAAAAGGAACCTGCGTTGGAGTATCTTTTACTAGAAACTAAATGTTGAGTTTCCACAGTTTCATGCCAGCATTCTAAGTGTTTGCACGCCAGCAATGTCATAGTGTAATCCAGAATGCAAAAGAAAAGGGCACCAAAACTATGGCTGGGATATAACTCTCTCTCAGGCAAAAAGCTCTCTCTACTTATCATATATGGAAATTGCTAGATGGTTTAGTAGAACCAGAAGATACATATAAATAGTTAAATAATAGACTTTATTATTTACAGTATTAGCTCTAATTTTATACTCCTAATTTTTTTAGTAGAGAAGAGTTTCATGAATATACTGTGTAACACTCAACATTAGGGGGAAAAACATATTTTAGTACTTTTTAAATATTGGTGGCCGTAATATGGACCTAAAACACAGTTCTTGTTCTTTTTATTATTCTATATGACTGATTCAAACCTTATCATTAAAATTTTAGGATTGACTGGATTTTCCTTTCTGATCATGCTTTACTGAAACTAAGGGAGTGGAGAAACCTTCATACTATTATTTGTATATGCTAATTCTAAGACTCTGTAAGGGATAATATTACAAAATATATAAATCTTGAGAAATCAATTTTAAGTTCTTAAATCATTACCAGTGGTCCAACCATTTGTATGAACACATATAAACCTCAAGGACAAAGCATACGGTCATGAAAGAGGAAATTTTTTTGATTCTGCAAAGGCGTATCTAAAAAAAAACCCCAGTACTTCGTTATAATTATTTGCTTTTTAGAAAATTAGAAAATAGTTCAGGAACTTATTTAATATTATAATTTGGAAATAGTATCACACTTTGTGCCAGCAGCAGTTTCTCCTCAATGACACCCCGTCAATACACTAAGCCCGCAAAGTGAACTTCTGAGTGTTCCACCAGCACGACACGAGTTTGATGCCACGGCAAACTGCTGAAAGGGCAAAACACAGAAGTCTGACACTCAAACAACATTAGATCTTTTTACCTGCAAAAAAATATTTCGCAGTTCAGCAGGATCCGCTCTTTTAGTCGAATGCACCTGTAAACACAAGCAAATTAATGCCTCGCTTAGCTGGGCTGCTGTCAGAGCACAGATAAACCGGCCGCGCCGGCCACAGGCGGCAATCCGGGGTCCCTGTCAGACCCACAGGCCCAGGCTCAGCCATGACCGCGCTGCCGCGGGACGGCACAGGGCTCCGCGCCGGTGACAGCTCCCAGCGCCGGGCTGCCTGCGAGCGGCGCGGCGCCCCGGCCCCACAGAACGACCACCACCGCCACCGCCGCCCCGGGCACCCCGGCCCGCTCCCCCGGGGCACTTCGGCGGGCGGAGGCAGCGCGGGTAGCGCTGCCGCTCCCCCGGGGCCGCCCCGCCATCGCCGCCCCCGCGACGCCGTTCCCCGGGCCCCGCGGCAATCCCGCAGCAGCGGCCGCCTTCACCCGCCAGCCGCCAGCCCCCGGCCCCGCGCGGGATCCGCCCGGCTCCTCCTGCCACCAGCGGCGGAGCGGGAGAGTCACCTTGACCGCCATGCTGAGCCCGCCGAGGAGGAGGAGCCAGCCCGCCGCCCGCCGCGCCGCCGCAGCAGCCGCCGCCGCCTCAGCGCAGCGCTGTGGGTGGGCGAGCGCCCTGCCCCGCCCTGCCCTGCCCTGCCGGGTGCCGAGGCAGCGGCCGTCCGGTGTGGGTCCTTGGCGGGATGCGCCTCCACAGTGCAAAACGGAGCCGCTTTAAATGCTGCTCAGTCTCATTTGTGGCGTAAGAGATGCAGCCGTGCCTCTGAGGCTCAGCAGAGGCGAGTGTACCTGTTGTTTCAAGTGCCGAAACTGTTCATAGACTGAAGTTCTGGGAGCTTGGCTACAAATCCGTATTTCAAACATAGAACCAGAGGCCCAAAATCTGGCTGGAATTCAGTAACTTCTGACAGGGTCTTATGATCCTTTATCAGCAGAGCACATATATACTTCAAAATGAAAGGCATGCAGGCCAAAGCCTTAAGAAAGGGAAGGTTTATTCCAGCAGTTCAATCACAGTGCTTATAAATCCTGATTTAAATAATACTGCGTATTTTGTCTTGCTGTGCTATTTCAAGGGCCCAACAAAGTGTCTTTTATTAGATGCCACTGGGAAACACAAAAAGGGCAGATTCTGGTACTTCTCAAATAATACAGTGAGATATTAAAATACAATACTGAACTGGTAGCTTATAATGGTGGTCATGAAACAATGACTCACTTAAGTTTAAAACAACTTTTCTGTGGTAAACAACTTTTTTTAGTTACATGTCAACAAAAACTTTCTGCATATAACTTAGAGTTCATATACTACATATATACCTATGTCCCAGCTGACAGCAAGAACAGTTTTGCTAGAAGTCTGCCTATTTGATAAGCATCTGACCACCCAAGCACTTTGTTCAACAAATCCATATACATACATGCTAGCTGCACAGTGTCATGGTTTAACCATAGCCAGCAGCCAAGACCCACATAGTCACTCTGCTCCCCCACCAGCAGGACTCGTGAGAGAACTGGAAGGGTAAAAAGTAGAAAACTCGTGGGTTGAGATACACACAGTTTAATAGGAAAAGCAAAAGCCACGCATACAAGCAAAGCAAAAAAAGGAATTAATTCACTGCTTCCCATGGGTAGGAAGGTGTTCAGCCATCTGCAGGAGCACAGGGTTTCATCACCTGTAGTTATCTGGGAAGACAAACATCATCACCCTAAATATCCCCTCCCTTCTTCTTTCTTCTCCTCACGTTGAAGCCATTCATTATATTGAACAATAAGGTTTTTTTTTTTGAGAAATAAAAGAATTAAAAGACACTTAAAGGTATATCAAGGGAATCGCAGAAGTTAATAAATAACCTAAAATACACTATTAGGAAGAGCTTTGATCAGATATTTGGATAAGTTAATAAATAACCTAAAATACACTGTTAGGGAGCCCTAACTTTGATCATATATCTAGATAAGTTAACCAAAAAACACACACAGAAGAAACTTTGGAATCAGAATATTTGAAGAGGAAACATTGGAATTAGAATATTTGAAGAGAAAAGCAGAAATGGAAGCCAATAAGTTAAAGTGACCTGCCAAGCCATAGAATCAAGCCAACTACAACAATAACTTCTGCCAAGCCATGGAAAGACATGCCAAGAATAACAGGAAACTGCCCAAATTAGGAAAAGCTTAAAATTTAACTAAGGAAGACCAAGAATTCCCGGAAGACTCCGACTGTACTCCTGCCTACCTATGAATATGCATGTAATAATGATGTAATCCTTTTTCAAAATTGTATAAAAACCTGCTTTTGCTGTACACAATTTGGAAATCCATTTAGTGATTTCTCCAACGCGTTGCCAATAAATACCTCCTGCCTATAGACCTCAAATCCAGTCTCTGGGCAGCTTATTCTCGCCTTTTGGGGCAAAATTCGGCATCATTTTTGGCGACCGCGGCAGGACAGAAAAGGGTCCGTCCGAGCCTTGACTCGGGGGACCGGGACCTCTTCAGGGCCCCTGACGGAATTCTGTCAGAAGAGACCCCCATCCCCCAGCCAACGCGCATCGGTGGACAAGGACTTTCTGCATCTCCTGCTCCAAATTAAGAGGTATTTATCTTTGCTTATAGGTTTTATGGTAAAGCGCTTTAATGGGAAACGAGGGTCAGACGTGACCGCTCGAAGGGATTCCGGGGGACGCCCTGGTAAAAATATCCCAGCTGGGTTAGAGTCCCGGTAATAGAAACGCAGGTTAGAGTCCTGCTGGTAATAGAAACGCAGGTTAGAGTCCTGCTGGAAGGAATATTTGTTTTTCATTTATCTTGGTATTTTTGGGTTCTTCATATTGTGTGGGAAACTGTTTTAATATTGTGTTTAATGTTATATTTACTGTGAATTAAGGGTCAAGAACTTTTGGGTTCTTCTTGTTGTGTGGGAAACTGTTTTAATATTGTGTTTAATGTTATATTTACTGTGAATTAATTGCTCTCTGAGACCGGGAGAGAGGTCGGTCAGTTTGTGGTGTTCTATGTGTCTGTTGCAAATTTTACAGGAGACATTTTCGGTCAGTTTGTGGTGTTCTATGTGTCTGTTGCAAATTTTACAGGAGACATTTTCGGTCAGTTTGTGGTGTTCTAAGTGTCTGTTGTAAATCTTACAGGAGACATTTTCGGTCAGTTTGTGGTGTTCTATGTGTCTGTTGCAAATCTTACAGGAGACATTTTGTCACTCTATGTAATCTTGTAGATAAAGGTGTGTGGGTATGGATGAGAGTGAATGAGACGCAGCATCGCTGCGAAGCGAGAGGGAGTCCCGCTCCGCAGTTCCTGTTCTTCGCGAGAAGCCAGGTCGGAAACGGACGAAGCGATTGGAAATTGTGTGTGTGGAGTGTTGCAATAAATTGGCAAACAGTACTTGTGGGAAAGGGATTGATCCGGTTAAACAGTAAATACAGCCACAGGGAATAGTAATGGGAGGTCAACAGAGTAAGGACGTAAATATGAAAACCCCCTTAGGATGTATCCTAAAGCACTGGAAGGACTTGGGAGGGATTCCGGGGGGAAACATAAATAAAAAGACACTCCTTAAATATTGCACACAATGGTGGCCATTGTATAAGTTAGATGACGATGAGAAATGGCCACCGGAGGGAACAACTAATTATAACACTATCTTACAACTGATGCTTTTCCTTCGTCGACTTAATAAATGGGACGAAGTGATGTATGCTGATATGTTCTTTACCTTAAGAAATAAACCGGAGTGGCAAAAAGAGTGCGGGGTAAACGTAGCACCTCAAGACCCCCTAGTACTAGCCCTCGAAAAAGATAAGAAAGGCTTAAAGCCTAAAGAACGTTGCTGTGATGCATGTAGCATTGGGCAACAATGTCTTAAGTTAACAAGAAGGGACAGTGGGAAGGAGAGCGAAATAAGCCTGTGGGAATACCATCCATTCGCCCCAGGACGGGAAGGGCCTCTTCCCAGGCCAAAAGAGGAACAAGGGGATCCTAGCCCATTAAAGGAACTGGAACGATGGTGGAAATCTAAGTTTGGGCACAGCCCTCAGAAGCTCGACAACAGTTGGGAGGGGGGTGGCCCATTAAAATCGGGGACTAACAAGGGGGAAAGCAGCCCACGGGGACTGGACAGTCCACAGGGGTCGGGGAGCTACAGGGACGTTGGCAGCCCACCCAGACTAGAAGTTGAGAGGGAAGGGGGCAGCCCACATGGGGAAGAGAGCCGAGGGGAGACACGCAGCCTGCCCGAACTAAGTCCATGTGGGGATGGTGGCACACCTGGGAATGGAAGTTTAAGGAAATCAGGTACCTGTAGAATGGACACCAGCACACCGAGGACTGGAGACAAAGGTGACTCACTGGGGGGCGACGTCTCTAAGTTGAAATATAGTGAAAAGAATGACAATGAGACATGCGAAAGGGGGGTGGAGAACGACTCACAGAAGCTGAATATAGTAATTCGTATAGAGGATAAGAGGGATGGAAGGGGAACAGAAGATGAGGAGGACGGTAGCCCGGAACAGGATAGGCACCGGCAGATGCGGGAAGAAAGGCGACAGATGCAGAGTGAGAGGTGGTTGGAAGATCCCGGGGAGGGGATTGGTCACTCGTATTATACCAGATCTGTGGCACGGAGGGAAGCAGAGCAAAGAGAGGAGGGGAACCATACGATAGCTCCTCTCCGACAACTTATGCCAATGGTAGGGGAGAGGACTAGAATAAAGGTGCCGTTCTCAACGAGTGATCTGAATAACTGGAGGGATGAGGCAAGGAACTTCAGGAGGAATCCAGAGGGAGTAGCAAAGAGGTTTGAATTAATGGCAAAGAATTTGGATATTGATTGGGAAGATATAGAGGTGATGTTGTCAGAGTTGACAGATACAGAAAGGGAACTCGTATTGGAAACCGGAAAACGACATGCTCAAGTGTTATCGGGGAGACTGGAAGATAATTTCCCCAGCAGTAAACCAGAATGGGACCCCGGCAATGAAGAGCATTATCGGAGGCTGGTGCAGTATAGAAAACTGATAGCGATGGGCTTGCGTAATGCGATCCCTAAGGCTATCAATTGGTCGATGCTATATGACATCAGGCAGGGAAAAGATGAGACCCCATCAGAGTTTTTGGATAGACTTCGGGCAGCCATGAGACAATACACACCCCTGGACCCAGCAACGGAAGAAGAATCTTTTAGGAAAACCCCTACAAGAGAAGTGGGAGGGACCTTTCCAAGTGCTGCTGACTACTTTCACCGCGGTTCGGATCAAGGAGCGACCCACGTGGATTCATTACTCTCGGGTCAAGAAGGCTCCGGAGAATAAACAAGAGGAACAGACATCATGATCCTGACTCCACCTCAGACCTTCACAACCTTGATCATTGGACTCTCGATAAGTATAGTTCTTCCCCAAGACTCTGCCCCAATAGACCCATGGTCTAATGCACACCAGTGTATCCACCCGGAGATGGAAACGGAACCAAAGGGATCCTATTTTGAGGTTTATGCCTTACGTAACAATCAGCCATACGCGAGTAAAGCGTGGAATCAGCCCACCATGGTAGCATACAAGGGAGACCTAATCCAAATTGGGTGTCGAGAACTTGACCTAGTAGAAGGAAAAACAAGGCGGCTAGTATTAACAATTCATCCCTTGATGGCAGCCTCTGAACATAACCTAATTACTTTTAGTCCAGTGAAAATGGGCAAGCCCACCGCCTGGATTCAGCAAAAGGGCCCAATTTCATGTCAGTGGAGTGACTTCAGGGAAGATCCATCCGGATCACAACCCCGAGACTCAGTAATTTATACAGAAGATCCGCTTGGGGAACTACATCCTCAAAACATAACCCTTGACCTTCACCCTCTTCTCTTTTCTGCAGGAAAGATTGTAGCATCTAGTGGTCCTGAGGAAGGGAAAGCACAGTGCGAGATGGCATTTAGATTGGATCAGTCGATGACCTTCACATGTGAAAGAGAGTTGAAAATGCTGGAAGTGGGTTCTGGCTTCCCTAAGCGTGCTGTCGGATATAAGGTGGCATTACCAGAGGACGTGATCCCATTGTACCCAGGTCTAGACTTGCCCCAAGAAACCACTCCACTGGTGGAATGTATAGCAGTACATAACCTAACCTTTATAGGGCCTCAGGTGATACGAAAATCCAATGAACAAAAATTATTGTTAGACCCCACTTATTCCCTGAAAAAGGTCCAGATGAACATTCACACCGATATTACATATTTGCAGAAGGATTGCCAACCATTTATACAGCAAAGCCTTAAGGGATGGAATGCATGGTTAGCAACAAGATCTCATCACAGAAGAGCACAAAGAGATATAAGTGGGTGGATTGGCACCGGATTTGGTATATTAAACACGATAGATCAAGAGGTGTTAGTAAACAAATTGAGTACTGTCACGTCGAACTTGGGGAAGCTTAAAATGCCTCTCAGTTCATCCATGATCACATTAGCAGAAACACAATCACTAGTAGTAAAATTGCTAACCATGGTAGCAAACAACACTGCAGAGGATTTCGCAAAGTTTGCTGACTATACAGGGGAACTTAGCAAAGAAGTTGCACTAGCTATCCAATGCCCTCAGACGCAACAATGGGTACAATCAGTAGCGGCAGGAATAATGAGAGAAGGAACATCAGGTATATTACCTCAAGAGATAAGAGAAACAATATTAAAGGACAATCATACTACACAATTTGAAAAGGACCACCAAGCCTGGTGGCAATTAGTAAATTTCACTTATGAGCCTCAACAAGAACACATTGAAGCCTATGTCCTCACCATTAGTGCAGCAGAGGAAAGAGCTATCTTTCCTATCCTCACTCTTGGGACAATACATCAAAATGTCATTGTCAGGCCAATAGACCATAATGTCTGGGCCAGTTATGATAATACCAAAAATAGGTGGCAATCGGTTAGCACAGAAGCATGCATTCCTAGAGGACAATTAGGCTATGTCTGCGAGAACGCTGTAGTAGAAGCAGAAGATTTATGCTTAGATGCTGAAAATAGTGTATGTACATTTGAAATGCTTCCGCATAATAAAACACAATCACAAGTTTACTATATAGGGAATGGGTGCGCTTGCGTAAGGACAGCTTGTGACAACGTCACTATAGATAATTGCCAAATGGAGACTAACAATACTAACTTCTGTGTATGCAACTTCACCAAGATAGTAGGTTGTGATTTTCATTATACTGTCCCAATAACTACTCAACAGCTAATTAACGCAGATTTTAACCTATATCAAGAGATACCGAAATTACAAATAGGGATGGACGTCAAAGTTCTTAAAGCAATGCTCGCACATCCTAAAGTAAAGAAATTGGTGCAAAAGGTGAATCAAACAACTAAACGAATGGTATGGCAGGTAGAACATAATTCAGAAAAAATAAAGAATGTCCTGACCGAAGTGGAACAAGTAGGCCAGCATCATTGGTGGGATATCTTTACAGGATACTCCCCAACAGCTACACAAGTCTTCAACTACCTGGTACACCCAATGCTAATAGTAATTGTAATTCTGTTACTATTAACTCTCACAAATATTTGTATGTGGTGGAGACTAAGAATCATAATGAGAAGGACCCAAATGATTTGGGCTATGGTACGAGCGTATCAGCGCCCTATAGGATTTGACGAAAGAATTCGTAAGTTATAAGAAAAGGGGGGAATGAAGCCATTCATTATATTGAACAATAAGGTTTTTTTTTTTGAGAAATAAAAGAATTAAAAGACACTTAAAGGTATATCAAGGGAATCGCAGAAGTTAATAAATAACCTAAAATACACTATTAGGAAGAGCTTTGATCAGATATTTGGATAAGTTAATAAATAACCTAAAATACACTGTTAGGGAGCCCTAACTTTGATCATATATCTAGATAAGTTAACCAAAAAACACACACAGAAGAAACTTTGGAATCAGAATATTTGAAGAGGAAACATTGGAATTAGAATATTTGAAGAGAAAAGCAGAAATGGAAGCCAATAAGTTAAAGTGACCTGCCAAGCCATAGAATCAAGCCAACTACAACAATAACTTCTGCCAAGCCATGGAAAGACATGCCAAGAATAACAGGAAACTGCCCAAATTAGGAAAAGCTTAAAATTTAACTAAGGAAGACCAAGAATTCCCGGAAGACTCCGACTGTACTCCTGCCTACCTATGAATATGCATGTAATAATGATGTAATCCTTTTTCAAAATTGTATAAAAACCTGCTTTTGCTGTACACAATTTGGAAATCCATTTAGTGATTTCTCCAACGCGTTGCCAATAAATACCTCCTGCCTATAGACCTCAAATCCAGTCTCTGGGCAGCTTATTCTCGCCTTTTGGGGCAAAATTCGGCATCAACGTTATATACTGAGTATGATGCCATCTGGTTAAAAATATCCCTTTGTCACTTGGGGACATCTGTCCCAGCTGTGTCTCTTCTCAATCTTTCATTCAGCCCCTATATCTTTACCAGCATGGCAGTACAAAAAGCAGCAAATGCCTTGGCTCTATGAAAGCCCTGCTCAGCAATAACAAAAACATCTCTGTGTTATCCACGCTGTGTTCAGCACAAATCACCGAATCACAGAATAAGCTGAGTTGGAAGGGACCCTCAAAGATCGAACTCACTACCCCCACAAGCCACTGTGAAAAGTAATTCCCCAAGGTAAACCAGCACAGCAAGTACCAAAGTGCATCAAAAGCCAGGTCTTTGAAAGGAAACGGCAGAAATCCCCACGCTCCTTCCCGCCGTAGCTGCAGGAAGCGGTTCAGCATTGAACGTCTTAGTTTTTTACTAATGACAAAGCTCCGGTTGTTTGCTCGGCCAAAGCGGAACGGCAGCAATGAGCAGCGAGGTCTGTGCGTGAAAGAAGGAGCGGAGGCGGCCCCTCGCAAGGTGGCTGCCGCGCCAGGGGAGCGCTCCATGCGGGCACGGCCGGCGGCACCGGGGCAGCGACGCCAGCAGCGGAGCCGCCGCACGTGAGACAGGTGCGAGCACCACTGCGCACGCGCCCCGGCCAGCCCGCGGTCTGGGGGGGACGGGACGGGGCGGGGCCGGCCACGCGAGCCGGCGCGAGGCTCGAGGCAGCGCTGAGCATGCGCGCGGGCTGCGCGCGCCGCACGGGGCAGCCATTGGCTCCCCGCCGGGTTTCGGCGGGCGGAAGCGGAAGCGCGTGTGCGCGCGCGCTCATTTCCGCCGGGCGGGCGCGCGGGTTGATTCGCTGCGCGCGGGGCTCGGACATGGCGGGTGAGTCCCGGCCCGGCGCTGGCGGGCTGTGGCAGCCTCGCCCTGAGGGCAGGGGGGCCCGGGGGTAGGGCCCTGACTGGGACGCGGGGCAGGGGAGCCTGAACTCGGGGCCGGCGGATGCGGGTGAAGACGGCGGGCGGACGGGGAGTAGGCTATGAGGGAAGGAAGCCTGGCTGCCTCTGCTGCCCGGCTCCCATGGCCCTGCTCCTGCGTGTCTCCGGTTTATGGCCCCACGGTCTGGTAGTGTTAAACCAGTGCGTGTCCGTGGCCACGAGTTTGCCGGCGGTGGGCAGCGAGTTAAAAACCCGAAAGTGTTCCTACTTAAAGTTTGCTGCCGGAAGTAAGGTGTAGAAGAACTTTCTTAGGGTAATTCTGAAATGAAGAGGGGCTATGTTTGTGAAGCATTTGGAACATACCTGAGGTGAAACGTATCTTTTGGCCTAGATTAGGCTTTGGAAGTCAGATGAAATACAGTTTATTTGCATTTTTCTTCTACATCCGTTCTGAAAGAGTAGTGCTGGCTAAATAATTGCTAGTGATGTACGTGCCACTGTAGTTCGTTAACAGCAGTTTATGAAAATGACTTAATGCAAACACATGAAATGTCCTGACACGTGATACTTATATGTTATACTGAATTCTCATTCAGTATACACATGTAAAATATATATTTAATTTGTAGTAACTTAGAATACTTAATGTTTTTATAGTAATGACTTAAATGCTCAGAAACTGAAAAGAGGTACTTGTATTTTTCTATTTCCAGAAGAGTGTGTGAGATAGATCTCTTTATCCTCTTATTTTTTTCAGGACTTACTGCTACAGAGAAGAAGCTGGCTGAATACAAGTGTAATACAAATGAGGCAATTCAGCTGAAGCTAGGTAATGGCACTTTTTAATATTGTACAAGTGATACCGAAGTATTCCAGTGTCTTCTTATGAAATATATACATGTATACCTCTGTGTCAGTTTCTCAGTTCTAGTCTGATTACTGATTTGATACTCATAGGTCAAGTAACGTGCACCTAAGTTGGGTATGGGATCCCTTTATCTCATTTGTATGCCACTCTCACACAGTTTCTTAACTAGAGTTGTCTGACTCTAGTGGAAAGGTGCACGAACAGCTAGCAGGGCTTCTGTGGATAAACAAATGAAAGGTGGTGACTTGGTCATGCTCTATTCTTATTATTTTCTCAGTTCGCTTTCCTGAGGATTTGGAGGATGAGAACACAACATTTAATCCAGAGTACAGCCATCAAGTGTTTGGAGATGAGTAAGTTAAAGTTTCCAGATTTAAACTAATAGGTCCCAAAGGGCAAATTTGTTTCTAAATCACTAAAAGGCAAAATTTTTTTGCTAATACTGATTGCAAGATAAGAAGTGCTGGCCTGGTGCTGCTGCTGCCTTTGCTGATAGAGGCCAGGGTGCCACTGGCCTTCATGGCCACCTGGGCACACAGTGACCTACTCATGTCCAGTCCCTTGTCAGCCAGCACCCCAGCTCCTTTTCCAGCTGCTCTTCCCCAAGTCTGTCACTTGTTGTGACCCAGTTCCAGCAGATCAGCACTCCTGCCCAGCCTGGTGTTGACTGCAATCTGACTTAGGGAGCATTCAGATCACTGGTAAAGAAATTAAATGGGACTGTCCCCAGGACTGAGCCCTGGGAGCACCACAGGAGAGCAGCTGTCTGGTGCATTTCTCTCCATTCCCCACCACTCCCTGGGCATGGCCATCCAGACAGTGAGGAGTACACCTGTTCAGGCTATAAGCAGCTGCTTTCTCCAGAAGAACGCTGGTATCCAACTATTTCCTAAAGTATAGGTAGAAAAGCATTGTTTCTTTTATTTTGAATATGCTGAATTAATTAGTGCTGAAGTGTCATTTGTTATTTTCAGTAGAGTATTTGCATTCAACAATCTGGCCACAGATTAAAAAAAAAAAACCACCACCAAAACCAAAACAATTAAACCAAAAAACCCAAACAAACCTACAGAGAATCCACCTGCATGTTTCTGTGGACTTCTTTAAGTAGTTGTGTTTCTTAATTTCAATTTCCTTTTGAAAGCATTCTAAGTACCCCAATTAGAATAAACTACCTATATTAAATGTAATAATTTAGTTACACTAATAGATGTCTACTGCAGCTATCATTGACAATAATTATAATTTTAGTAATCAGAGAACTCTCCAATCTGTTAGTTTAGCTAACAAGCAAATTCTTCTGTCACATACATTTCAAATTTTAAATTATGAATGTACTACCATAAAAGAAAAATCCCAGTGCAAAAAAAAATTTAGCTATGCTTTAATTTTAAAAAAATGGCCTGTTTCTTTGTGTACATTATTTTTTTCAGAAAATAAATTCTCTATTCTTCATAAGAGTATAGAGTTTGTGTTGAGGCAGCTTGTATTTTCAAACTGTAAAAAAAGCTTTTGTATTCTGTACTTCTTTTTGCATATACTAATTTCTGGTTACATTGGATAACTAAACAGAAACTGTCAACTGAAAACTCCACAAATTGCTATACTTGGTTATTTGTGCTTTGTACATTATAGATTGAAGTAGTTTACTCCAAAATATTATACTACACTGCAAAGTAATTTTTAACAAATGTTAGCAATCAATTAATGTAAATAACTGTTAATGAGTTAAAGCTGTTGAAAAAGCATAAACACATATGAGCTGTTTTCAGGTATTCTCTCCTGAGCTGTCACAGTAAGGATACAGACACTGCCTTACTGAGCTCAGAATATTTCCACTAGAGGAGTGAAATAATAGAAGCAGTGTAAAGTGTTATCTCTGTCCTATAGCACACATCCAGTTTGATTCCCTTTCCCCATTAGGAAGCTTACTTTACCTTACCAGGAAAGTCTATGTGAATGTCAGGTGAAATGAAGCCACTGTGGTGTGAATGTTTTGTTTTGTATCGAGTTCTGGTTGTTATTTTCTCCTTTCTCAGTGAAGTTGCTTTTGGCTACAAGGGACTCAAGATCCTCTTGTATTACATTGCTGGAAACCTGTCTACACTCTTCCGCATTGAATACACGTCAAGAGTAAATGAAAAGTTTGACTGTGTGGAGGTAAGTGCAGGTCTGATTCTGTCTTTAACATAATTGAGAAGGTTTACTTCAGTTCTAGGTTTAGTAATTTCCCACCTAGTCATGGATTAAATTAAAAGGAACAAAACAAAGCTTCTGTTTGCTAAGCTAATAAAAAGCTTTGAACTTCATTTCCCATTCCCTGACAACAGTACAATCAAAACTGTGTCTAACAGAACAGTCAGATGTGAGGTTCTGATGCTAAAGCCAGTTCCACAAAATAAACCTCAACTTGGCAAATCTGTATTTTCATATTAACTTTGAGCAGGAGGAGGACTAGTATTGGTGAGGCTAATGATGGAGAGAATCAGTGAGAAGGAAAAGGAGGTTTCTGTAAGAACTTCATGAGATAGTATGCTTGACTGTGTCTCTAAACATGGACAACAAGTAGGGCAGTAAAGAGATTATAAACTTCTGTATGCGTATCATGTATGCTTTACATCTTTCTTAAAGGAATGTGACAATACAGTTAAATTACCTGCAGGGTTTTTGTTTGGTTGTTTGTTCTTTTTCGTGCAGAGTTTTTGAGCATATAAAATACTTGTAGAATAACTTTTTTTTCCTCTCCTACTGTCTATATGTTCTCATATAAAATATTACTTCAGACTGCATTTAAATTACTACTTTCAAATTTGTGGGAGTTTATTTAAATAAATTCAAGGAAAGGCCTACTGTAAAAGGAGAAATACATTGGAATGACTTAATTAAAATAATTTTATAGATCTGCCCTTCCTTGTTTTGAAGGTGTATTAGAATATACTCAGTTCAACAGGCTAAGTTCCTGGACATGTCTGAAATACTTTGGAGGCTAGAGCAACATGTCTTAGGAGTGAAAGCTCATGCTCTTCAATCTTAAGGATTTTTTGGAAATAAGGAAAAAAAGGAAAGGCTGTTGGCTATGTAGTAAACATATTAAAATCCATTTTTTCAGTGATATAATTTCAAAATAGAACAGTAATCTGCACCGTAGCACCTTCTAACTTCATCTATTTTCTGTACAAATGGCAAACCCATTTTACTTCTCTGGAGGTCTAAACAAGGTCTGTCTTGCCTTATGCTCACTGCAATTTTTTGATTGATCAAAATGGTTGCTTTTTTCAAGGCCTGTTTCCTATACTGAATTATTCTTCCAATTCCTTTGGAGGACTGAGATGGGGACAAAAAAGGTCTTTTTGAGCAGCACTTGTGCTTGCTTTCCAGAGCATTTACATGCCTTGACTGAGGGGGAACAATGTGGTTGCTTACCCTGTGCTTCCCTTAGTTTTACTAGTACTGTCCAGTCAAATAAGCTGCTTATATTGCTATATCTAAACATATGTAGGAAAAAAATACATGGCTGTAGTCAATCTTCTTCTGCATTTGTATTTACCATCGGTTTATCCACCCAAAGATAATGCATTGCAGAGGTTAAAACATAAACTGTCATTACAGCAGAATGTTGATTTAAATGCATATTAATGTTTATGTTTCTAAGTTAACTATTTGCTGATCTCTCCTCCTGATGATAATTATAGTAAGATGCAGACCATGTGCCACACAGGACAGATAATCCTGTGCTGTGAATAGATGGTGTTTAGGAAAGGACAGCAGTTTCTGCCTTTACCATAACTGGTTCCAAGCACGTTGGTATTAATGTTCCACAAAGTTATTCACAGCTGAGGATTTTGCACCCAAATACCCATACAAGCTCATTCAGCAGCAGGTGGTTTTATTCTGTAATATTGAGTTTGGTTTCCTTATTGCTAAAGCAGCTGCTGCTATCCATGCTAGGGGCTGACAGAAATATTCATCCCAATACCACTGTTGGTTTTTTTTCTCCAAGATCTTTTTCAACATTCGACATACAGTCCTGAAATGTCAAAAGGCAGAAGTCCAGACATATTTATGCATCTTAACATGGTTTAGATCCATCTTTAAGGAAATTATATTATTGGGGAAGCCTCAGCAAAGTATGATCATGTTTTGAACAGAAGCTGGCACTTCATTTAGTGAAAGTAGACGAAATTTATCCCTTGAATGGCGTTAATTCTTTCAAATAACTGAAGAGAAACTGCTTTCTTCTAGTTTAAATATTTTCTTCTAGTGTAAATATTAATAGCAATGACCTCTGAATTGCTTGCTGCTTTGAGATTTGCAGCTGTTCCAGTATCTTCCTTTTTTCTGCGTTTTATGATGGGATAGGGGTAAAGTATTTCACTAAACTCTGTATCTTGCTTTGTGTCTAGTGTATGCATTTGCTTTATACAAAAGTTAATTAAAAAGTATTGTTTCAGTATTTGGTGCTTTTGTAACGTAATACTGCTGATCACTCCATTTCTCCCCTCTAAAGTATGTGCATACAATTTTTAGAGAAATTCAACTCTAAAATATGCTTCTATTGTTATTTTAAATTAAGTCACTTTGAAACAGCATCTATACGGTATGCAAATGTCATAGCTGCCTACTAGTACAGTACTAATTTCTAAATTAAAATTACCCAGAGTTAATGTGATGTACAAAGAGACATTACCCACTTAAACAGTCCTACTACAAAACAAGTGTAGTTACAAGCCCATACCACATTTTCTGTCGTCACCTTACATGATTCTGATTATGAAGGTACTCTTATTACAGACAGCACTTCCATGAACCATAAGCTTAACAGCTCTTGCCTGGCTTAATTCAGGTTTTTGCATGCTTCATTGTAAGTTGCTGTGCCTATGTTAAACATTGCTGTAGTAGTAACAAGGATTATTTTTCTGAGGAGAAATTTGTGTGCATCCATTCCAGTTTCTAAGATACAAATGTGTTGCTCTGATAAAAAAAAAAATTAATTTTTCACCAATATCAAAGAAATGCACAAGGGAAGGCAGTAAACACATTTTGGTAGCTCCTTGGATTATGGGCTCCTCAGAGAGAAGTGTTTGAAAAGGACCTACTAAGTAATGAATGTTTCCATTTAAAAGTACAAGTTTTAATGAAATAAAGTATTTTTTATGTGGTTGATCTATTGAGATTCCAGTATTCCATGTCTTATTAACTGAAAATTGCATGGCTTAAACTTCTGCCACTGCTCAAACTGAGGATTCTGGGATTTGCTCCATGAGAATGAGAGATCCTGTTAACCCTAAAAGTAATTGAAGACTGTATTTTCCTCTGTGTTCCTTTTCCAAGGGGAGAGAATTTTTAGGAGTCAATAGGTGAAAATATGTTGTAGTCATATAGAATTAAGAAGTATCATCTAGTGCTTTATTTGCTAAGCCTCTGGCATATTTTAATTCTTTCTGCTGTATTGAAAACAAGACTTCTCTGGTGGCAGCCAGTGATGGATGTGCTACCTTACACTTGTGCAGATCACAGTTTGGCTTCCTCTAATGAAGAAACATAGAAGTGTGAGGGGAAGCAAAAGTACTTAAACATTATGTGTATAGTACTTCCTGCTGTATATTCACCCTTTTTAGATGTTGTCTGCATTTCATCTAAGTTATTGTACTGTTGCTTGGAAATACTGTTTTAATTCTAGATTATTTTGCATGCTTACTCAGCTATAGAAAATGCAAACTGTTACAGATTCTTAGTTGTGATGTCTTCCAGCTCTGTCAGTAGAGCAGACGTAAGAGCTGTGTAAACAATGCATTTGCACAATTTAAAAAAAGGCATTTCTAAATTGTGTTCCATAGAAATGTTTTTTAATGTAATTCATTGATTCAGAAGAAGTGGCTGGTTTTGTGTAATCCCCCTTAAATCAGCAAGTGTAAAGAAAACGTATTTTAGCTAATATTGGTTTATGAAGAATAGTGAAGGCACCAACAAATTATCTTTGAGGATGAAATGAGTGTAAAGACTGTACACGTTTTTACTGAGTTCTTACACCAGGTACTGTAGAGTTGTATTTTAACTGCTTAATAGCTCTCTCCAAATATAAATATAAATGTTGGTAATACCAAACCATTAAGAATAAAACTTGTTTGTGCTGAGCTAAGTCTATCTTTCTCTACACTAAAAATGTAACTGAATGATAAAGTGCTATTCATTTGCAGGTGCATTGCTTCTGCTTAAGGGCCCATGGTTGAAAGGACAGGAATTAGTAGCATGTTGTATTAGCCTTTTGTAGTGTATTTTGTTCTAAGCATCTTAATTTCCCTGTTTTGAATGCTAAGTAGCAAGAGTCTTGGTTTTGAACTAATACCCATCATGCATGTAAACGGTGTGAAAGAGCTGCTTAGTAAGTTAACACAAAGTGTTCTTGTGTCCGCCCTTGTGGAAATAGATACAATACAAACATTACAGCTGAACTCACGGCAAACTCCATTAAGTAAAAACCTGGATTCATTGTCCAGAGGAAAGTTTGAATTGAATGTAAGCTCATTTTGTTGAATGTAATGTCAGGCTTTTAGGGGTTGTATTGAGGAGTATGGTTTTGTTAAGTTGAGACCAATTCATTAAGTTTTATTGCCTGGTGAGAAGCAGTAATACGTTATTGTGAAGCTTCATCAAATATTCATGGTTAAAAAGAAGTAGTAAATGTATTCAATCAAGTGGTCTTTTGGGGGTCTGAAAAGGATTATGAAGTCTGCTCAGCTGATAGTCTCTAACTTTGGCTATCTGAAAAGAGTAATCTCTGAATTAAATTTTGGTGTCAGAATATTTTGTCTTCCACAGTATGTTAGACTACAGGTCAGATTTGCTGACAGTATTCATAAGTTGTACTATTTTATGTCAAACTTTGTTTTCAAAACTTCCTTTTATTAGAATGCAGGATGTGGTTGTCTGAGTTTGTACTGTTTTGCAGCTGATTCTATAGACAGGCATTTCAAGCAGGGGGCCATAAGAATGCCAGAGTGTGCTAGCTGTCACTTCCCTATTTGGGAGCTACCGTTTTTGGTCTTTGTCCCTTTTTCTCTGCTTAGTTCTGCATCACCTAATACCTCTTGTAAGCTGCTTGTTTGGGAACCTGCATTCTGCAAGGCTGTGTAGCATAGCATAGTCTTGGGGAATTGCTGTCTAGAAAGTCTTGGCTTTTGAACATGCTGCACTTACAGAATAGCTACCAATGCTCTTAGTCAAGCTTAAACAAATATAACAATCTATAAGCATAAAAATGTTCATGAACTTAGGCTGTAACCAAGAGCTTTTTGATGCTTAAAAAGGCTGGATTGTGACATTTCTGATCTCATGAGTGTGGCTCCTTTACTTGCTGGAAGATCACTAATGAACAACAAGAATGCTTGCTTTTTCTTTTTTCTCTTTCCTTTTTGTTTTTTTAATTACTGGTAGATAATAGTGTGTCTCATATAGTCATTTCTTAAACACAACAGTGACACGAATGCTGTCTTTTTCTAATTTTCCACTGATCCTTCCCCTTTTTGTAATCTCCAGGCAGATGATGTGGAAAGTAAAATTAGAGAAATCATTCCACCTGGTTTTTGCACAAACACAGATGACTTTGTGTCTCTGCTGGAGAAGGAGGTCAACTTCAAGCCATTTGGAATGCTGTTACACACATATTCTATCCATAATGAGGAAGCTGGTGAAGATATAACATATCAGATATACAAGGTATGAAAAATTTAGTTAAATGTCTGCTTTTGAGCAACCAAATTCAATTTTATTTTGCAGAGATGCACCTTCTGTAGTGACTCAACTGTAGTGTATAAATACTAGAATTTTATCCGTTTGTGAATCATTAACATGCTTTTCTATATTAGAGAATTTAATTAGGTTTTGCATAGATTTTCCTCTTGCATCTGTGATAGGTTTCACCTGACTTCTCCTGGCTTTTTCCCTAGGCTGACATGACATGTCCAGGCTTTCGAGAATATCATGAAAGGCTTCAGACGTTCTTGATGTGGTTTATTGAAACTGCTAGCTTTATTGATGTAGATGATGAAAGATGGAACTACTTTCTAGTGTAAGTACAGTTCTAAAGCAACAGTGGACCTTATTACCTCCACAAAGCCTGCATTTTAATTGTGGCTGGCCAATTATTGGGGCAGTATAATGATATTTTTCCCAGGAAAGAAAAAACATTGTTTATGAGGCTTGAGTTTTCCTCCATTATGCTTTGGGAAAGCTTGAGAATAGAGCTGAATTAAATGCTGTTGTCCGTTAGAGCCCTGAATGTAGGCTTAAACAGTAAAATGAGCTTTGCCTGTGTTTTCTTTTACTTGCCACCTATTCATCTTTATAATAGGCAAGTGCACTGAAGTGCTGTAAAGAGGTCTGATTTATCCAAGTTGCTGCACACCAATTAAGTGAATTGTACATTCAGAACATAGCAGGTGTACCCATTGGGCCCTCACAGAGTAGCTTGCTGACACTGAAAATTCAGTTGGAGAATGGAAAAGAAAATGGACACTGCATGGGAGCGCAACTGTAATTGACCTGCTTGGCTTTCTGTTTTATCTGCAGATTTGAGAAGTATAATAAGGATGGAGCTACGCTCTTTGCGACCGTAGGCTACATGACAGTCTATAATTACTATGTGTACCCAGACAAAACCCGGCCACGTGTAAGGTAATTGGCGGTGTAACTCGTGCCTTGCCTTTTATTTCAGAAGAGGGAACTGCTGAAGTTCCCAATACTTGTTTATAATAGTGTTGATTTGTTTAAAAAAATCCCCATTATTAGCTGTCTATGCACTGATTTTTTTCATTGTTCCCTTCTTGAAGCGGAGGGAATCTCAAACAAGTTTTGAATACTTAACAAGTTTTAAGCTTCTGTTAAAAATCACATTTTAACATGAAGATTGCACATACCTTAATCTAAAATGAAATACCATTTTGTTTTTAAGACTTTGCATTATATTTTCAAATGCTTGCATTTGAACTGGAAATGCATTCCTTTGTCTGCAGCCAGATGCTGATCTTGCCGCCATTCCAAGGAGAAGGCCATGGTGCTCAGCTGCTTGAAACAGTTCACAGATACTATATGTCTTCTCCTACAGTACTCGATATAACAGGTTTGTGTTACATTTTTAATAAGGAACTTTACAGGTTGTTATCCCACAAGCTAACTTCTATCTTCATTTGTGTGAATTTAAGGCCTTTTGAAGATTTAGCTTCTGCTCAGTTCAGGATTAATAGTACCCTAGTTTACAGCAGTGTATATGGTGTAGCTTCTTAACTCAGAGAGCAGCACACCAGGAAAATTCAATCCCTAGTGTGAATGGATTACCAGCTAATTAACTATTTTATTGTGAGATACACAGCTGAGTTTGCCAAGAGATCAAGCTTTGTGAAATTCCTTGTTCAACTTACCCCTGTTAGCCAAAACTCAAATTTGAGGGGAGACACAACGCACCTAACTAAAATAGCATATTTAATATTAGTGTGCCTGCTGAAATTTCACAGACAGTAAGAGTTTATAGAGAACTTGTGGTCTAGGAGCACATATTGCTGGCTGAAGGTATCCATGATATTAGATGTGTGTGCACAAATACCTGAAAACACAAGATTGTGGAAATGGCAGATAAAGAGTCCATGTGCATAACAAAACTAACATTTAAAATTGCCACAGGCATGGCATCAGTCCTGTGATTTCAAGTCTAGTATAGGAAGAAATGCAGTTCAAACACATGTTTACCATTCAATTCTATATGTAGTCTCATCTTGGTTATAAATAACTCTCCATTCTAATTAAAACCCCATAGACCACTTGCTTTCATAATGCGTTGTTGCCAGATCATCGTAACAAAATAATCCACCTCAATTTCAATCCAGTTTGTGGGAACCTAAGAAAGTATAACTTAGTTCATGCAACATGAACTCATGTGCATCATGCATTTTTCCTTTTTATAGTACAAACCTTTATGTAGCTTTTATAATTGAGGATGAGCAAAGTCTTAACTTGCTACTGCATAAATCCTATGCCGTGTTCATGGCTCAGTGCCTTAAGTGCAGGGTTGTAGAAAACAGTAAAAGTGCACTAAAACGTTGGTCCATTTTTTTTGTGGAATGAGGCAGGAGAAGGCTTGCAATATTCTACATGGCACTCAAATTATGAAAGTTAAGACTCTTAGAGAAGTATTTATTGTCCTATTTGAGGGGGACATTAGACTTGGACTATCTAAATATGACCAGGATATTTAGTTACATAGCACTTAAAATTGTGAAATTAAGCCTTTAACTTTTCTGTAAAGAGGAAATTAAGATCTAATTAATTTATTTGAAAAAGCTGATGATTTACTAATTAAAATTACTACTTAGTTTCACATTTGCAGCAAATATTTTGTTCTGCTTATACCTTGTCATCCTGACACAAGCAAATTGTATGCTGCTAGTGCTTACTGGACAGAAACTGCCTCATTCTTCTTTTAACTACTCTGAGTGCAAAAGAATTAATCAATTTACTTTAGTGCACTTCTACAGTCTCTTTTGCAGAGTAAGTGCTATAAGGCTTGCCATACAAGATTAGGCCACTCATACACAATACATTTTGACCCAACCCAGAAAAATAAATTATTAGCTGTGCTGTGCCACATACACTATGTGGCAAAAGCTTCTATCCCAGTCCTTCTTGATAGCTTTGTTTTGCTTTTGATCATCCTAAAACTGCACGTTTTAACTATTTACAGTGTTAAAACTAAAGGAAAATGCAGCTGGGATGTTAGCAATAAACTCCACAATGTTAGCTCCCAGAAAAATGAGTGTTGAAGGGCAAGCATGGCCCTGCTACTTGTTTGTAGTGAGCTTGTCTGAAGCAAGGAAAAAAAATATATTCAAAATGTTGTACATATTTTTGTTTTGCATTAAATAGTTGCATATGTGCTCATGTTGATCTTAAATGTGGCTACTTCTCCATTTCAGTGGCTTTTTCTGTAGCAACAGTTTTGATAGCTATGCTCTCTTTTTAAGTAAAATTGAAGTAACTTGAAATCATGATCAGCTTTTACTTAGGTCCTTTCAGCCTTGTAATTTTGGAGAATCTTCTTTGACTTCTTGTACTTTTTCCTGCTAACAAAGACTAACTAACTCCTGCTCAATACATATCTTCAACTAGTTTACTTGTATACAATAGGGTATTTTCACTAATCTTTTCCCACATTTTCCATTTTGTTTGTCTTTTAGTAGTTCTACCACTGTCAAATATAGAATAGGTCAAAGATGCAAGAAAAAAAGTTTATAGGCTAGTCTTTTCCCAAGGAGTTAAATGGGTTTAAACAAGTCAATTTCACAATACATACGTACAATATGTACAGCACTGCATACACAAAATATTAGAAGTTTCCCATAATGTGACCTGTTTGATGTCTGTCAAACATCAAAACCTTTGATAACAGTTAAGCATAGTTGTTTATATACTGATGGATACTGCATTTGCTTTTTTTTCCATAGTTCTTTGTAATTACGTACCAGAGATAAGAAAACAAATAATGCTGATAAGCTTTTTTTATTCTTTCTAGCTGAAGATCCTTCTGAGAACTATGTGAAGCTTAGAGACTTTGTTCTTGTAAAGCTCTGTCAAGATCTGGTTTGCTTTTCCCCAGTAAAGTTAATGCAAGGTTTCAGTCAAGAAATGGTGACGGAAGCTCAACAAAAATTGAAAATAAATAAGGTATTAAATCAGTACAGTTGTAGTTGGACATATTCTTATCAAACTAGTACAATACCATTTAAACTTAGAGAGAGACATGGAATTTACAATCTTGCTTATTTTGACACTTGTTAAGGATGTATCAGGAGATATATGGCTCATGGTTTTAGATAATTGCCTTTTTTGCCTACAAATTCTATTGTAATAGAATTTGACATGGTTTTGATTTCTTTCAAGAGTGTGCAACTAAGAGTCACTTTGGGAATGCAGAATGCTAAAGTGGCAAACAACTTACTAATGCAACTCTAGACACTTGGAGAACTAAAGAGTTAAATTGAACAATTAAATTTGATGGTAATCTTGAGTTATTAAACTCATTTTTGAGTACGGTAGTGAAATGGCAAAGTTGCTTAATTAAAAATGTATTTGAGTGTGATGTACTAAAGACTTTAAACCTTGAGGGATGGCAGTGTAAAGCCATATTCAGATGTGTTCATGAAAATGGTATAGCTAATATAAGGAAACTACATCTGCAGCCTTCTGTATTTTAAATCTGAAGGAATAAATAAATTTCATTTGGTATTTTAACAGTATATAAACATGTGGTAGTGTAGCAAACAAACCACTTTATTTTTGTTGGGTTGTTCAGAAACAAATACTTGGTCTTAAATGCAAGTTAAGATTAATATAGTAGCAATGTAATTTTCTCCCCAGATGTTGTACTTTCTGATCCTGATAGCAAAAGCATTCAGTTTTTCCATTTACTAATTAATTTTCTTCCCCAATAAACAGAAAAGCTTAAATATTGTTGTTTCATTTTCATATTTATAACTTTCAGGGGGCCTTTAGAAGGGCAGTAGATATATGTGGATTGTTAAAATCAGCAAAGTGCATACTGCTTGGTATTGCTTTACATCACTCTAGTTCAGTCCTTGTTCTTAGAAGTGTGTTTGGACTCTGGCTTCTGGGCTTTCTGCTGTTCGCTTACAGCAAGTCCTTGAAGCACCTCTATGTGGTGCAACACTTGAGAGATCAGACACTGGGTGCATGGAAGAAAATTGTTTTCAAGTAAAAAGAAAAATGTTTATTCACTGAATTCACTAGATAGGATGGATTTATCCTTGCCCCTGTCTTCTAATAAGATAAAGAATTACTCTAATATTTCAGTATTTCTGCACTTGGAGTTCTGTTGAGTGACCTCTTTATTCAGATGTGGTTTTTATTCTCCTTTCTGTTCATTAGCAACACACAAGACGAGTTTATGAAATTCTCCGATTGCGTGCAACAAACATGGGTGATGCAGAACAGTCCAGAAGCTATCAGTTGGATGTTAAAAGAAGACTGATTGGGCCCTATAAGGTGTATATGACTTAAGTATCATTTAATATTTATTTCAAGACTAATTATACTTGATTTTACTTTAATTTCCATAAATGTAGTTGATGTCAATTATGTTGCCAATCAACTACTATTAGTTATGCAGTGTTCAGCTGACATATATACAGATGCAGAGGACATTTGTACGTAGCAGCACTGAAGATCCTGTGTTTGGTTCCTGATGTTTCCTGCCCAGTTCCAGCAGGAGGTTACTGTTAAGCCTATGCTATCTAGCTCCAAGTGGCATTATGCCCAGGTAGGTTTAACGGGGGGAAATGCTCAATTTCCTGAAGAGGTTAAAAACATACCTTAAGTAGACAAGCCACAAATTTGAAGAGAGGTAAAGTTTACACTGCAGACTAGGTATAGTTTAGATTCCTGTTCTAATTGTTTGCTAGGTCTCAAGAAAACAGCTTGCTAGAAGTAATTATGTCATATCAACATAGGACTAGCTCCATGCAGATGGAAAATAAAATAATACCAGCAGTAAAATTCAAGCAAGTACTAAACATGGTACCAAGTAATTTTCTTAATTCCTATTATATATGCATTCTGGATTTTCAAGGTGGTTGGTCTGTGTTGCATAAACTGAACCTTTGAGATATGGATTTAAAAAATTATATCTTAGTTGTGAAAGGCATCAGTGTTTAAATCAAGAGTCAAAAAGGCCACAAATAAATCTAGGTTTATTGCTGTTACTAGCATGTTAGCTACTGTTGTCAATTAAGTACTTGCCAAGCAAACCAAAATCCTGCTTATAAAGGTACACAGAGCACAAGCACTACCTTGATTAGCTTGAAAACCTTTCTAAAGCATCATTTACCCTGTCATACCAAATAGCAAAACTTTGCTTGTAGTCACATTGGGCTTACAGGGGCTACTAGTAGAAATGAGAGGCCAGGATTGAATTATTAAATATTTATCTGATCTAGTGATAACTTCATGTCATGCTGAGTGCCACAACCTTAATCAAAACACGCTCTCTTTCACGAGTGTCTTGTCTTGTTTGCTAAATTTCACTCAGTGTCCACTACAAATAGGTGATTTTTCAGCAACTTTTTTTCATGACTATTACATGGTTTCAATTCACTCACTCATCACTGAGGTTCTGTAGGCAAAATCCAAAATTTCATAAGCAGCTTCCATTCTAGTGCTTCTAGCAGGTGTTTCCACTTCAGTCTTTGCACACAATAAGTGCATGGATAATGAATGGATTTTGTGTCGCTAAATATGCAATATTGCTACTTCAGAACATTGCATTTTTAGTTTTTTGTTATTTCAGTGGGGATTCAAAAGAATCCTTAAAGCAACCAACTCCTTTTTTCCCAGATTTTAAATTTAATGTTCTGAAATAGTCATCTTGTTTATAGTAGTTCTACCTAGTAAATAGCTTACTCATACATTCATTTTAAACAATTTCCAATAAATTTAATCATACTGCCATTTCCAAAAAGTTTTCAGAAATTTAATGAAACTAACTTTTAGTATAGAGAGGGTAGTTTTGAGGGGGGAACCAAACTTTATAAACATATAATCAGGAATATTACTGCATACATTAATACTGGTGTCATTTTATTACATAAACTGTTTGATAGCTTCATTTGAACAGTGTTGTACAGATGTAGAATAATTCTAAGTTGATACTGCCTTAGTTTAATAACAGTGGTATTCCATCTTAGAATTATTTCTTGGCTAACACTAGCAGTGAAAAAAACTATATGCAGAAAGCTCAGGGGAAAAACATGTAATACATCTATTCCCCTGGAAGTCATTACATTAGCAAGGAGGTGGTTGCTAAACATACTGAGACCTTTCTGCATGTGGCATGACTAGCTTGGGATGACTGATGCAGCAGGGTGTGTTGCTCTCTGTATAAGTAGCACTAATACAGGAAAGAAAATATTTGGTATATTCGATAACAGGGCATCACTCCAATGTAGTTTAAAGGATGAGCAGCTTGTAAAATGTTGGTTTCACTGTGGCTTCTCCATTTCTGACAAACTGCATTTTATTAGTAGATTGTGCTGGTAGACATATCTCCTTGATCATGTCTTTGTTCTTCGTGTCATCCCTCTTGGAAGTAAATACCACTGCTGCACTGGGTTTTTAATTGTGATACTTTGTTTGCTATTTGAATATGCTTTTCTGCCAGCCCAACAACTTTATCCCAAAGAATCCTCTTGAAGCTGCCCAGGTAAAATGTTACTGATGGCAGTTTTCAAAACCTTGTGTACCTGGATATGCTTGTAGTATATTTGGAAGGGGGAAATGGATATTGAAACAACTGGTTATCTGAAACATGCAAAGAGAGTTTGCTTTTTAGCAGGAATCTGGAACTTAAAGATGGCATAATGGTACAGTATCAGATGTAGTGGGCATTTAAAAGCTGGCACCCTTTTTTTCAGAGCAAACGTTTAATCTAGATCTAAATAATCTAAACAGACACTCCTGTTAATTAAGCAGAGTTTGAATTAATTCTAGAATAAAGTTTTAGTTTCTCTACTAACAGAAGCTGGGCCAGAAGGTACTCATACACTATTTTTATTTCACTCATACGAATTTTCATTTGGGCAGCTCATCATATGTTTTGAGTATCTTACTCATTTTGACTACACAGAGCTAATGTGAATCAAAAATTTAAACATCTATGCTGCTTTTCACATCCTTTCAACAAGGAAAGGTTTCTTGATTATTGACCAGAAATGTGCTTGAACTCCTCATCAGTACTTAAGTACAGAACCTCCTTTTCTGAACTGAACTTTGCCTATCTGTGCAATCTTTGGGATACTGTAAAAGTTTTTCTGGTCTTACTCATTTACAGTTCACTGTAGTCTCCACTCCTCCCTCCTGACTCAGCATCAATCACAGAATGAAAACAAATACTCCTTTGAGAGATAAGCTTAAAATTAGAGCACAAAAGGGCTTTGATTTTGAGAGTATTAGAAATAGAATAATTTGGTGAAATTTTGTTGTTTTAATACATTGATTCCTTAGGTTTTGCAAAGATTTATTGGTAAGACACCAGGCATATGTAATACTTTTTTTAATGAAGTGTTGAATGATACTCTCTTTTACAAAGCTAGAGAAGACTGAAGAATGAAGAACTGAATAGTTCAGAAATAGGTATCATCTATATAAAAGTATATCTGGGTAAAGAAAATATAAAAGTATTTTGAGGTGTTTTTAAGAAACAGGTAAAAATCACATGTGACAGAGCAAGGACAACTTATCGTCCTGTACAAATATGTTTATGCTTATAAATGATCTTACTGCTTTTCAATGCTGTTATTGCTATCCCTGGTAACTGAATAATTTGTAAGATTTTGTGAAACTTTTTCTGTGTACTGGAGGCTTAAAATTAATTTCTGATAGTCAGTTATAGGGAAATTTTTTGGCTGAATAGTCACGTAATGGGACACCAGTTTAATTAATGTTAATGTAGGACTAAATATCCTGGTCAGATTTCTACAGTCAAGTTTTTTGTGCCATCCATCTTCAGTAGTAGGTGTACTGTTAGACCTAATCTGTTTGGTTTAGGAACAAAATCTGAAACCATTTCTCTCTTCACCGGCAATTGGCAATACAGAAACTATGAGCTTTTAACAGAACAAAGGTAGTACTAATCAAACATGGTTACTGCTTCTCTTGGGATTAGGGACATCTTAAAGAACTAGATACTGAAATAGAATAAATTTTGATGAAACACCATAATGAAATACCATATTCTTGATAATTACTGGCTGTGTTCAAACTACTGTTTGTTTGATTGCTTAGAAAAAACAGAGAGAACTTGCCAAGATGAGAAGGTGTCTAAGACCAGAGGAGATGACTAATCAGTTGAACCAAATAGACCTAAACTTGCAACGTGAGCAGTTAGAAGAGAGCTTCCAACAGCTTGTTTCAGATTACCGAAGAGTCCTAGAACGACTTGCACAAGCATGAGGATCCTACTTGTACAGGAAACTTGCAGATATCTATAGAGTGTTGTAAAACACATCCTTAATTGCCACTTAACTGCAAAAAAATCTCATGTGACGTTTTAATCACATTAAAGGTGACTTGTGTTCCTGTGCATTTTGAATATTTTCTATTTTTGTGTTGTAGATTTAAAAATGTTGTACTTTAGGTTTTGGGGCACTTCTTGATGAAATAAAAAATGTAGATTCTCAGATACAGTGTTACTTCAATTGTATGAATTTTCTTTTACCCTTTTGTTTTGATTAAGGCTTAATAGATACTTGAATAGCATCTAAGCCATCTTCCATTTCTCCTAACTTGATTCTCCTGGGGCTGTTCTCCATGGATCCTGTTGTACAGGGTAGGGCCTGTGCAGGTTTAATGTCATGAACAGGTGACAGGGTTGATTCTGCGGGCTCTCGGGTGTTTCCTGTGTACAGGCTCTTTACCCTTTGCTAAAAGTGGATCCTGCTGCTGAAAGCAAACAGACCCATTCTGTTTAAGCCTCTAAAGTGCCTCAAACACATTCTTCTTCAAACCCCCAAGTTTTCAGGTTTTTGATTTTCAGGAAGAAACCTCACAGCTGGGGAACCAGCCAAGACTTTGTGAGAACTCCAAAAACACTTCTACTAGTGAAAGAAACATAAATTTGTGGGAAGCAACTGCCTTTATATAGTTCCTTGATTCTGTTCTGCTGTCCATTACTTCTCAGACCGGAGGTTAGTTCAAAAATATCCCGTCTGTCCTCCCTCAAAGGAATTAATTTTTATCTTTTCTGGTAGTTCAGGCTTTAGAGGATTTAATCTGAATAAGGATCATTGAAATTTATGAACCATGTTTGATGGTCCTAATGGGATTCAGGTCTAGCTTTCAAAACTGGAGCTAGTAGGTTGACAGTTCTCCAGTACCTGATGTGATGTGGAGGAAGTAAAATAATTCTTAAATGGTTTTTTTGTATTTTATATTAAATTTTTTTTAGAAATTTTCATTCTAGATTAGGGTATTTTGGTTGTATGATATGTCTTTCATCTACTGTAGTATCCAACTGTTAATCAATAGTAACAATCATTAAAAGACATTTCCTGGTACTAATAGTAAGGCTGAGGTTAGGTTGGGGAACTTGGAGTTAGGTTTTTTTCTGTGGATGGTTTTGGGTTTTTTTTATAGAATATGTTCAGAACTTGGGGATAAGTCAGAAGTGGGAAAGCTGAACCGAAGAATTGTGCTTAAATTTGGTTCCTGTGTAGAGGTCCAGGATACTTCTGGAGCAGCCTGCACTAACACTCCCTGAGCTTAAGCCATTGAAGAAACTGTAGGACTGACAAGAAGAAGCACTGCCTAATGGGCTGTTTGCCCACTTAAAAATACTGAGCCAAAAAGCACAAAATGCTTTCCTTAATCACAGTTTCCTTTTGCTATTCACAAATAGCAAAACTTCTCTCACATAGTGACATGGGCAGATTCATTTTTTCAACACAGATTTTTTTTTCATTTTACATTGACATTGAAAGAATTTGAAATAGTGCTTCCAGTTCCTTTAGTGATTTCTCATTCCAGTATGGTCTTGGGAACACTCCAAGATGTTGGGAGTGAACTGCAAAACTTCCTGGTGTCAAAAATAGGAATAAACTGCTTTCTGGAGGCCTGGAAACTGAATCCTTCCATCCTGCAGCAGATTACAGCTTCTGCAGCTCTGCTGCCACGAAAGACCTTGTCAGTGCACCCTAATCCATTACAGTAAATTAAGCCAATTATCTGGAGTAATCTTCATCAGCAAATTAAACTAGCCCTGCTGACTTTGCCTGAAGTGGTCTTAACTGTCTGGACTATCCTTTCCCTTGGCAAAGAGAAGGAGGCAATAATCTTGTTGGACAGCTAGAAAACTACAACAGCTCTTCTGACACTGCTGGGGGGCACGTGCCAGTTTCCTTCAGTAGGCTTGTGGGGTGCAGCTGTTTGAGTAACATTTCAGAGACTATGCATTCTTGGTATGATTAACTAAGTACCCACATTTCAGGATGCTGCTGGACAAAGTCCTAGCTTGCCAGTCTGGATATTTTGTTCATGATTTTCAGCAGAATCACTTCACCTACAAGTGACCTGCAGGATGCTTGTCTCAGAAGCAGCAATTCCAGCTGTTCAGCGAGTCACATTGTGAAATTAAAAAGTGTAATACTATTTATAAAAGTTTAGTAAGTTTTGTGTAATGTTTGTATTTCTGTGTTAACATAACTGAGAACAAGGACCTCCTACTATATTTAAACAAATACTTTGAGGTGTAGAACACAACTAGTGTGGTTTGACTTCTGCATGCTGAGAAGACCGGTGAGCTACTAACAGCTGTCTGAATGGAATTGCAAGTAGGTACTGGAGGGGCTCAATTGTGGATTTGTGAGCTGACAAATTAACACTGAGGCTTGGTAGCAGCTCTTTCACTCTAGGCTGGGGGCATGAGAATTGGATAGCTGAAGTTGAATGCTATTGGAGCCCTCTCCTATTCTGGGCACAATATGATGCTAAAGTAATCCTAGATTAAAAATAGTTTTGTTCAAATACTTAATCTATTATTCTAGGTTTCTTTCCCTCTTTTCAGTTATTACTAGCTAACAGAAACTTAAAGCAAACACTAATAATAGTTTTATTAATAATAGGTTTATGTGACTTTTTTTCTGCATTTTGATAAAATCCAGATTCTTTGGTCACTTCACTCAAATTTCAAGTGAAACTTTACACAACATACTGGTAAAGCACTTTGGAGATTTTTTGTACATTTGAATTTTCAGAATGTTCATAAGATCTCTGAGTATATTTATAAAGTTTTTCTTTGTAGATGCTTCTGGCATCAGGATACTGGTATGCCCTTCCATCACTTAAAAATCCAGCCATGACAACAGTGAATCTACTTCAAAAAAATTCAGTAAAATAGTGAATTTAGTTCAATTGACAGACACAAGTTTTCTTCCAATGTGAAGGTATTGTCAGCAGAGATAATACAAGATTTTGTCCTAAGAGGTAAATAAAGCTCTGAAAAGTGTTTTATGTTCAGAAACCTGGGTCAAACTGTTCCCTTTCAGGTATTTTGAAACATAAAAGTTACCTACTGCAGATACTAGGAAACAACTTGTTGTTCAACAACTAATAATCTCAAGAAATACAACAGAATACCTATAGCTGCAGAACTGAGAAAGCAAACTACCAAGATCTGCAGGATTTGAAGGACACTAACTGCTGCAGTTGGAGGAATAAAGATCTGTGTGTTGCTGAAGGAGTGTCTTGGGCAGCAAATGTCTTTGCCTCCTATGAACCAGCACACAAAGCTGCTATGTGGCAGTTTAGGCAATTCAAGACTGACCTATTGTCTCTCTCTGCAATAGCAGCAGGAGGGTAAGCAGCCCATAATGTCTGTATGAAGGATTTGTGTGTGCTTATATAGATTTTTTTCAATTCCTTTTTTTTGTCTCTCACTGAGACTTTGTTGTTCTTTATGCTTCTCCTTTATCATATTTTATGGCTGTCAGACAGTAGAAAGCTAGAAAATCTTATGTTGCATATTTTGCCATTTTGCCTTTCCTCACAGTGTCAGTTCTGACCTGCTTTCTTGAGTGTCAAACTGTTGGAACTAGAAATACCTGTTACATTGGTAAGCCTATCATATAAAACCTTGGAGTTTCAGTTTTCAAATTTAAAATTATTCTGTAATGCTACTGCTTTGTGAAACGTTGCTTGCTAGGATAATTTGGACTTGAAGTTGAAAAAAAGACAGCATAATAAATATTAACATCTGTATCTCATAAGCAAGTATGTGTTGCAGATATTTCCATTTTCTGGAAAAAAAAACCAGCCTAAAGTCATCAAAATATTTTTCCCCAAGCTGTCATTCATGATTTTCAATAATTTCAGCTGGTTTACACTGCTAGCTCTTTTCTCCAATGATCAGAAAGATTTCACTCTAACCCTGGGTTCTTTCTATTAAAACATTCCATTTACAAAAGGCAGTTAACCACACCAGTGACAATATATGAAATTGCGAGGCTAAAAATTTAGTGCAGCCAGTAAAAATGGAAGGCTATTACACAAAGCAGTACAAATAGATGCAAGCTTGGCTCAGGTAGGGCATGCTATCTACTACCATCATAGTGGCTTATAACTGGTGGGAAAATTGTAGGAATGAGTTTGCCTCCCTATCACTCATCTTCTTTACAATGTAAAAAGAAAAGTAATACAGCTACGAGTTTCTACTCATAGCTACTCATTCAAATACATGCTTACCAGGTTCTTTGCTCCTTGCACTAAAGCCTTCAGTGATACACATTGCAAGAAACAAGATTACACACTGTAGCTGAGCTTCTTTTACATGATATGTAAAAGAATGGTACAAGATAGGTACAAAGGATCATTAATCTAACAGTTTTCATACTTCCATGTTCAAAATATGTTTAATTCTCCAGACCAGAGTCAGAGAGAAAAGGTTGGAAAAAATGTCCTACACTGACTCTTCAAAGCTCATTTCAGATATAAATTCCCACCCAAACTGGAGGAATCTCAGGTAATGACACCATGAAGACAAAGTCTTGGGAAGAAGATTCAGAATTCCGTCTTTGCCTGTACAAAAAAAATCTATATAGCAGGAGCAGTACTGTGCACTGTTTTTTTTCTGAGAGTAGCACTAGCTTCTTTCTTCAGTAAATAAAGAACATGTAATGCTGCAAACATTCCTCACACAGGAGGTGTGTGCTCCATTTGTGGTTGTTGCACAGTTTGAGCTGAAGAGATAAAACATAAAGAAAATACAGATCAATGGGAAGAGGTTGACATCCCTTTTTTGTTTCTAAATGGTAGGGCAATAAGGGAGATATTCCAGGTTCAATACCTGGTTTTTTTAGATGCTTTCCTTTTTTCTAGTTAGGCTTTTCTCTGAGCTATTATGGGGTGTTCATGTTTTAAAACTTCAGTTTCATAGAAAATAGTAAATCTTTGCCTAGAATGAATTTAATATGATGGGGATCTGTAAATAGGTTATTTTTCTTTCCTTCAAGGTGTAATGTAAATTTTATTTAGTGTAGCTTTACCTGGTTATATATATTTTGTATCACTAATGTGGGAGATTTCTGGGTTTTTGCAAGTTCAGGGCTCCAAACTCTCTCACCCTGGATCAGATGAACATCAGTGCTGAAAAAAAGAACACCTATTTGTGATTAGAGCAGGACCCAAACGGCACCAGTCTCACCAGCAAAAGCTGCTGTGGAACGAAATAATCTTTTAAGACAATCTTAGATAGGAAAGTCTAAGCCTAACCTCAGCTTCTATACTTAAACTAGAAGCATGTTTCTATATTGCTCTATAAAAGATTTTGTGTGTGCCTAAGATACAACTCTGTTGTCTTACAGGCTGTTACAGACTGCTTTGAAACAGGCATGCAAAAACCTAGCTTTATGTCTTTTTTTGCACACTTTTACTTATTTTAATATCAGCCTGCCCAATTTTGGGGGGAAATAAAGTTGAGATGCTACATTTATTGCTTGGTGACTTTCACAGCACAGAACCAATGGAAGTGAGTTGGGATGTGAAACATTCTTCAAGGAGAGTCTTTCATACATATGTGTTGAATAAACCCTGAGCTGAAAAGTAATTTCTCCAAACCTGACACTCAGGCCATCTTGAGACATCTTAAATATTTCAGGGGGATTTGTCAATTGTAACCAAAAGACAATTATACACATGAAGAAGAAAGTGATGTATTTGCTTTTGGTGACAACTTGAATGCAGTGGAGTGTGATTTTTTTCCAGGTTTGCTGTGTTAGGATCAGGTATGTCTCTCTTTTCAGAGATATTCACCCCCATTTTACTGCTATAAAGGTCCTAAAAACAGTATCTGTTGTTTGTATTTCCTAGCAAAAGGAGAAAACCTGCATCTAAGCATAAATTAGAGACTACTGACTGTTGTTAGGCTGAAGATACATCCAGAGACTGCAAAAATTACACAGTTTGCTTGAAATGTAATTGATCGTAAT
The DNA here is from genome assembly GCF_037042795.1 of Molothrus aeneus. Lineage (NCBI taxonomy): Eukaryota > Metazoa > Chordata > Aves > Passeriformes > Icteridae > Molothrus > Molothrus aeneus. Next base: position 18,721,951 of record NC_089652.1, on the reverse strand, counting down.
TTGATTGATCCCCTCTTATTTTCTGGCATGCAAAAATAATTGGTCCAATCTAACCACTAGTCAGTACCTACAAGTATTTGTGAAGTAGCCTGACACTTAAGGACAAGGTAATTACAAAGGTGGTAGCAGCATAACTAGAATTGCCTCCATTTTCTTATGCCATCAACCAATTTTCAGGCTGTTACAATAAAGGAATTTAGGGCTTACAGATGCAGAAAAAAAGCCAAGCATTCATTTCATTTTCTCTAACAGCGGCCTCGTTCCACTGAGTAGGAAATACTTGCTGACTCAAATAAGAAAGGTGAGACTAGGCTACCTTAGAGCTCTGTTTTTCTCCTTTAGTGACAGTTGAGGAAAACGTGGCTAGTTACTCATCATACATGGATACTTTCATGTGAAGTGTGCTGTTCTCTTTAAGCACACACAAGGACACCCCCTCAAGAGTATATATTGTTTATATATATACTATAATTATATATAGTAATAATAAGTAAGCAATTATATATAGTTGCTTAGGCTAAGCAGCAGAATTTGTGATTGCTTTACACTTGACATTGATATTACAGAACTAGTGGTTGAGTGTCTGGATTCCTAAAGCCTTGCCAATTACAAAAGAGGATAAAATGATGCTCCTGAAAGACCATACTACATGGTAGAATTAGGAGCAAAGTGAAGACGTGCACATTTGGGCCCTGCAAATGAAATGTGTGCAGAACTCTCACCAGTGAGCAGTGGGTAATGGTGCTCACAAGGTGTAACTGATCAGTTAGCAATGCTTTCTCTATATTTATTTCTATAGCTTTATTTCTGTGAAAATCTTATCATTCTCCCCTCAATGAATAATGATGACAAAACATGTCAGTTCATGCAGAATGTGGCTATAAGAAGTGGAATATTTTATTTTTTGGAGGCAGTGTAAGGTATTGTATTGATCTTTAAACTACAGTATAGTCTGGATATAAGCTATAGGATAGGCCGCCTACCATGTTGTGGCAGCTGATTAAGAGATGCACTTTTACTAGCAAAGTTTAAGAGGATCACAGCTTGCTTTTTTTTTTTTTTCCTTAATCAGATCATGCTTGGCATTTGCTCCTTAAAATCAGAAATGCTTGAAGTATAACTTTTAAGTTCATACTTTTTGGGGGCTTTTTCTAAAGCACATATAGGTAAATATGCTCAGCATTCCCATCCGCCTTGGGCTTTGACTCTATTCTTAACTAAATCATAAAAGTTGTACATGGGAAGCTAAAAACTACTAATGGCTGCACCAGGATGTAAATAAATCTGGAGCTAAACAGCCTGAGTTCTCATTTGACAATTTACTTACTTATCCCACAATTTACCACTGTGTGTGTAAATGAATGTATGTAAGGACACAAAGATCATTACATGCGTGTGAGGATGTAAGAAAGGATTACTTAGATTATTTCCATATTTTGGAATGCATCCAGGTGAGTTTTGAATGTCTCCAGAGAAGAAGACTCCAGCCCTTCCCTGGGCAGCCTGCTCCAGTGCTCTGCCGCCCTCAACAAAAAGCTCTTCCTCCTGCTGAGATGAAACTTGTGTTTTGTTACGGTCACTGCTCCTCATCCTGTCACTTGGCACCACAGGAAAAGGTCTGGCACCATCCTCCTGTCACCTCCCTTTCAGGTTTTCCTTTGCATTAATTAGTTCATAAAGAGTAGGTCCTATTTTATTCACAAAAGTACAAGTTGAGGGGAGGGTGGTGGCGTTTGCTTGCTTAGTTGGCTGCGTTTTGTTTATTTTTTAATGGCAAGAAATTACGAGGCAGCTCCAGCCCTCATGCAATAGTATGGCTGCATTCATGCGGGACCGAGTCCCGCTTTCGGCAGTTCTGTCCCGCTGCGGAAGGAGCAGTCACCACTGCCGCTAGGGCTGGTGAGCAGAGCAGGATGGGGCCGTGCGGAAGGGCAGCCAGCAGCACCCCGGGCACAGGGAGCCGCGGCCGGGCGGACCGGACCGGAGCGGACCGGAGCGCAGCGCTGCCCCGGCAGGGCGGATCCCGCCCGCCGCCCTCACACCGCGCTCGCGCCGGCCGAGGGCGGGCGGGGGGCGCTCCCGGCCGTCGCCACACGCGGCCACGTGACCGCCTCACATGGGCAGCATGGCGGCGCCCAGAGCCGCCCGCGCGCTGCGCAGCGGAGGTGAGTGCGCGCCGCCGCCGCCGCCGCCGGGGTGAGGCGCGGGCCCGGCCGCCGCTCTGCCCTTCCCGCCGGCCGCCGCTCAGTCGGGGCTCGCTCTGAAATCGAGGAGCGAAAGGTCCCGCCGCCGCCGCGCCTGCCGAGGGCTGCGAGAGAGCGCTTCGCCGGGCGGGCGGGGGGCGGCGTGTGGCGGCGGGGCCCCGCAGCGGCGGCCGCAGCTGTCAAGGCTCGGCTCCTGTTCAGGCGAGTTCCCCCGGCGCTGTGCTCGGCCCGCACACGGCACCTCCCGGGGACCCCGCGGTGCGGGAAGGCGGTGGGAATGTTCTGCTCTGCTTCTGCTCTGGTGATTTTTGCTGCTGAAGTAATGTGACATGAATATACGTGTTTCTTCTACCAAGCCGTTCAAGTGCAGATTCCTTACCTGCTGGCACGCCCGTCTGTGTAATGGCTTGTCAGGGCCCCTTGTCCCCCGTGCCCTGAGGATCTCGGAGCACTTTTCTACCACATAACCCTTCACAAGCTGAAGTCCTGTGCCCATGTCCTACATCCGACTTCAGCCCCATGCGCACTTAAAAGCCCGATGTCTGCCATCCAGTTAGAAGAACCTAGCGAGTTACATTTGCTAAGCCTTCCTACCTTCCGCTCAGGCATCAAACCTTGTTCAGCTTCCCTAGGGGATATGCTTTTACAGAGTCTTAGAAAGTGAAACTGTCATAGTTAAGACAAGACTGATTAAACAAAATCCAATTTTCCCCAAATCGGACAGTTCAGTATAATTTAATTTGCAAATACCAAAAGACAAAAGTAATTTAAATTATGTTTCTGTTCACCTAAGGCTATCTATTCCATCTTAATTGAACAAAAATTACTTTTTTATAGCCTCTTATTATTTTTAATATATCTGATGTTACATTTTTATAAATGATGAAAGAAAGTTTTCTTTATTATGGAATTGTTTCTGCATAAGTTCATTTGAGCAACAGGGATCTTGGAAGCTGTATACTGATTAAATGCTTTATCCATATATCAGAAAGACTTAGGCTAGCCTAAAAAACCCTTTTATTAAAAAAGAAAATTGACTGAAAAATATGAGGAAATTAAAAAGTACTTTTCAGTAATCATATAGGGAAGTTATTTGAGTAGTCTCTGCCTTGCTAATATCAGAATTCAAACACTTTCAACCCAAGGAGAAGGCACACAACTCTTTAGGGTGTGAGTGGTTTCCACCAACCTTTGTGAAATAATGTATGCTCAAATGCTGCATTTCAGAGTGGACTAGCAGTGGGTTGAACTGCATTTTAGCTGGCACCTTTTCTTGAAGAGTATTCAAAAAAACTTACAGGTGATGCATAAGAGTGTGAATTGAATTTATTATTTCATAATAGGAAGCTAGGAAGCGCCCAGAGCACAGACACATCAAGTCACTGTCACAGTTTGTAGTTAGAAATAGTATGGATTGTGTGCTGATTCACTGGCTTGTAAATGGTCTGATTAGATATTATCACAGTTTCAGGTATTACTGTAATTGAATCTGTGCTACTTTATTGGTAATAAAGTAGGACACATGGAAGAACTGCATTTATATCTACAATTGTATCTTAGATGGTTTAAAGCATAGTAATCTCTTACAGATCTATTTATTTTATACAGGTGAATTATTGTAGAGTAGAAGCCCCTAATTTCTTATAATGAAATTTCAGGGTTTAGAGCTACAGGGAAATAATTGATGAGAAGACATCCCATGTAAATTGAGTTACTTTTGTGTTCCATACTGATATAACTGATTCCTGATCGTGCTTCCCTAAAGATGAATAAGAATTCTGTGCTAAGCTGTGTGACTTACTATGGGCCAGGTTTTTAAAGTCAATTCAGCTGCCTTGTTCAGCCCCTTGTGGAACTGGGCATTTCCCCACAGGCTCCTCAGTGGGGACCCTGGAAACTGCCCCTGACTGGAACCATAGCTGTCTCCAGCACCACAGAATATGAGATGTTAGGGGATCCTTCTTCTTCTGTGACTACAGAGCCTTTCAGAAATGTTTGTTTTCAATTTTTTTTTAAAGAATGTTACTCTTTCCCCTCTGTTAGTAAAATGAGGAGAAAATGCCTTAAACCTTTTTTATTTTTTATAGAAACAGAGGGACATAGCTGGAGCTGATTCTGTTTCAGTACAGCTTCAGAGCCTCACACTTTCAAGTTTGCCCAGAAGTGCCAAGTCTCATTAGAAATTATTTGGGGTTTGCTTGGGGTTTTGGTTTCTTTTTTTTTTTTTCTTTCTTTTTTGGGCTGTATAGGTCACAAGTTTGGTTCACAAGCTTTGTCAGTAATGCATGGTTGAGTATTTTCTATATTTCATAGTTAGGTTAGCCAAAACTGTGTATATTAAAGGAATACTAAACCCTACTCCAGAAGGGTATTTATATGAAAATCATCAAACTATTCTGAAGCACTACACAAGTTACAAACATTAGTTGGGCTAATAAAGAAGGTGTAGCAAGTAACTGAGGCAATGTGAAGTGATCTGGTTTATATGCTCTAGACAGAGTGCAGATGAGTAATTTTACATAGTTTTTCTTTCTGGTCAGACATGGCTTTGACATTTAGGATGGTAAAACTGGTAATGAACTTTTAAATTGCCATTTTATGTTGGACTCTGTATATTACTGGACAGAAGTGTGCTATGGGGTCTCCATCTGGGAAGTGATTAAATAAATAAAATACCTGCTTTACTGACTCTTTTACTGAGCAATGTTTCTGATACAGTTAATTTCTTGCTTTTTTTTTTTGATCTGCAGACCTTGGTAATTCTCATGGTTTTACAAAATTCAAACTTTTCAGTATTTCTAAGAGGAAGTAAAAGGACTCAAAATTAGATTATTTTCTTCTTTTTTTTTTCCTGAAATCAAAGTATTCATTTCAGATTTTTTTTTTTGCTGCCATATGCTACTGAATCAGTCTGTTTCCATCTTTCTGATGGGGCATTTTGAAACAGGAGTTATATTTATTTTTTAAAAATTGTTATAGCTTGCTCTTTGATAAGCATATTTAATCACAAATTTCAGCATATTAGATATCATTTTCATGTTAAGAATGAATCATAAAAATCTTCTTAGCACTATTAATATTCAAATGGTAGAACTATCACTTTGTATTTTTCTCACTGTTAAAAAGAAATTCAGAAATGTACAACTCAAACAATTAATACTCACCTATAGTAACTTCCAGTACTTTTAACCTATTCTTTTTTTTAAAAATTAACCATAGAATATACAGCTAACAGTTTTGGGGAGACTTGACTGTTTCCTGGTATTCCAGACTTACAATTAAATACGTCCTGTAATTCTGATTTTTTTTTTTCACAAAAGAGAAAAAGTGGTTTAAACTTGTGCAAGAGAATTTTCAAGATCTAATGTGCTTGGCTGCACTGTGCAATATATGAGTTGGGCAATTAGCTGGAAGAAAGTATTAATTCAGATTTTCCATTAATTTGTAGACAGACTTATGTCTCCAGAATTTAACATTAGCATTATGAGCTGCAAGTGATGCATGGTGGAAGTTCAAACCATTTGATTGTAGTACACTTTCAACATTTTTTAAATGATCCTAAGGTAGTTTCATCCCTGTCTCGAAACTAATCAGGCAGGCAAGGAATTATTCCCATTTCAACTGTGCAGCAGCTCTGGGGAAGATGTGCACTTTCATGGTTTGAGGCATGAGAGAAAAATATTCCCCTTTCAATAAAGTGTTTAATCGTTCTCTCAGTTGAGAGGTAATGTATTGTTGGCAGCACACTGTGTCTTTTTTTCTGACGAGATCTATCACTTCTGGCTGTGGATGGATGTGTAGGGTGTGGTTTCTCTGTGAGCTCAGGTCTCTCAGCGTTTGCTAGGGTTGCCTTTAAATGAAGGAAAGTCATTAGCAGATGTCCTGAACAGCTGCTGAAAACCAACATTTTCTGCCACATCAACAGCTTTAGTGACCCACACCTACTCTTGTAGCCATTCATTTCAGACTAAGAAGTCTTTTCTCCTTTGTAGGAAGGTGCCCATTGCCCTGGCACCAGAGTGTCACCATTGTGGTTGCAGCTAAAACCCACATGGAGACAAAGTTAATGACGAGTTCCCGAGGAGCTGAACTTAGGTTCAGCTTTTTGTGAATGCTTTCTCTGCTCTGCATGCCTTATGTCTTGGGTGCCCAGGTCCCAGGTAGTGTCCTGTATCTGCCAGTGTTTAGTCTGTGACAAATATATTACACAGGTACATTTTCATATGCCGGAAGTTAAGAAAAGTAGGCCCAGCCATAATTCTTCAGACAAAATTGACCTTGTGTGGAAATGTATTTTGTATGTATCACTTTTAATTTTGCAGAATTCTCCTTAAAGCTCACCTGGAGCTTTCTTTAAGCAGAAAAGAGCTACTTCCTCTTTCCATTCCTATGGCAGAGCTCTGAGGCTTTTCCACCATCCGCAGAAGCTTGCTGCCCTGGTGTGGTGATTTGCTGAAGGGCCATTGTCCACCTCTGTGCATAGGCTACTGACCCTGAAGGAAAATACCATGAAGCTCTGGGAATGACTCTAGAAAGAAAGTGGGATGCCCCGCTGCAGGGAGGTGTCTTGCTGCTGTGTTTCCAAAGGGGATTTTACAGTGCTGTCTCTGTCTTCACAGTGGGACGTGGGGATGTCTGGAGTGAGGACTGTTGGCATGCACAACTTCTACACTGCCTGCCAGAGCCTGCTGTCATCGGGCATTTCCTCACCTGCCTGCAGATGTAGAAGCAAAGGCTCAACATAATACCATGTAACAGGGTAGAAAGTCTGAAATGGAAATTCATGTCTGTGATTTAATTCAAGATACTCAGTTCAGTGCTGCCTCTGGGCAGCAAAGAAGGCAATCTTTGTCTCTCCTTTAGGTGTTGCTTCAGTCTTTTACTCTTCAGGCTCACAAATGCAGTGTTAACCAACACACACAAATTCCAGTGTTGTTCTGCAAAGAACTAAATAACTGATTTAACCTCCTCTATACTCATACAGCAAATCAGTGAAATAAAGAATACCATTTCACAATCTTTAGAGATTAAACTAAAGGGAACAAAAATACAGACTCCTCAAATCTGTACTGGAAGATGATCCTGCCAAAGCTATGTGCAGGATCAAACTGTGAAGTGTCTGGCTACTTGGTCCTTGCATGTTCTGTTACTTAAAACATCGAGAATAGTGGTAGAGTATATGACAGGTCTCTAAGCTTGTTTAGAGTAATATAAAGTGTTTGAGGAGAAAGAATGAAGGATTGAATCATTCCTAAAGAAATTCTGGACCTCAAATAGTGAATTACCTTTTATTTTAGAGCAGATAGCTTCACTCCCTAAAATCACAGGATCAAATGTCCTGTGAACATATAATAAAACATTTTATTTTGCCTCTGAGAGCTCACAGTGCAGGTAGCCAAGCAGACAGAAGAGGCTGAAATCATGAGCACTAGCTGATGGATGGAGAAACTCTAGCACTGAGGGAGTAATTTCTGGAGGGTTTTGTGGCAGCACAGCATCAGCAGGATGAAACAGGGCCTGAGCCTGCCCTGGTGCCTGCTGCTCCTAAGTTACCAGGCAAACATGCAGTTTAGCAGTGGACATAGGTAAAGTGCTTTCTAGATTTACATGCAGAATTTCCTTTACTCAAGTTTTTGCATTGAATTACCCTACCTAGACCAGAAGCTGAATTTAAGGTGCACATAAAAACAACATACCACATAGTCTGTAAAGTTTGGGATTTGTGTGTCGTGGGTGTTCTCTAGCTGTGCAGGGGAAACCCTATTGAGCCAGTTCGGCACAGTTAACCTCATTTCTTGTGTGGCTTTCCATGTATAGCTGTAGTTGGAGTGTAAGGTTGAGGATACCAAAAAATATTTCTGTGGTGTTCTGGTATTCTTTTTTTTATTCTGAAGAGATGTGGATTTTGGCTGCAGTCACCTTGAAGGCAAACTACTTCTGGTGTTGAACCTGTTTTGATGCTAAAGCTGCAGTGGAGGTCTGTGTCATGAAATCTAAGCTGGTTTTCCTTTCCATGATATTTGGATATAATAGACATGATGTTCTGATTGTGACAGTTGTGAATCAAGAGGAAATTTAAACAAAAGCTTAGGAGATGCTTTTGAACATTCTTCAATGACAGTCCTGCTGGTCCATTGCAATTTGTGATTTCAAAGCTTTATGGAGTACTTGATCGTGTTTGCAGTCTGAAAAGGCCTTTTCTGTGCTAAGACTACCTTTAGGACACCCAGTTACAATGATCTTACCAACTGGGCATTGGTAATTTTCCTTTTTTGGTTCCTCCTTCCTTCCCCACTCCCAAACAAGCATATTCCTGTAGCACATCAAAATGCACATCTAGTGAGAGTCTTGCTGCCTCTTCTTCTCTTTTGACAGTTTGACATGATGATGTGCCATGATGGGTGGCTTGCAGTGCTTCTAGACACCACATCCCAGTGCTGTTGATCTAGCAATACTTATTAGCATGAAAATTTAATTTGAAAATATTTTGAAGTAATGTAGTGGGAGGGAGAGTGGGTTACAGGGCAATGACTTCTTTTTAATGTTTTGTCTATTCAAGCTATTTGTATTTGTCACAGTGGTTTCTTTCCTAAGCATTTCTATTTAAAATCTGTGTTTTTTAAAATATGCTTGACTGCCCAATCCAGCTTTCATATTATCTATGTGAAGAGGCAAAAGAACATATATAAGGAGCAGTCTGTATGTTGTAAACTCTTTGCCTTGCAGTTATTGCATCCTGTAGAAAGAGGCTGTTTGGCTACAGCCTTGTTTTAATTTCATTTTTTAGTTTTCAGTTACACATTTCTGGAGTCTCCCCAAGCACTGCTGTTACCTGATGGCGCCTATATTTCATCAAGTTTAGACAAGCAGTCTACCTGGACTTAGGCCCAGAGGAGCTGCCATAACTGATGAACATGATCCCCTCTGCCTGGGAATTCAAGACCTATAGAACCACGATTCCCAAGGGAATTGAAAGAAAAATGTGTTCAGATCTTGCCTCTTGCTTTTTTTTTTTATTTTCTTTGTTGTTTTTATGGAGCATTGCCTTGTACTGATGGGTAGCATACTTTACCACAAGTGAAATCTGGTACTGGTTTGCTGATGATTAGGAGAAAAGATTCTTTTTAACCTACCCTGAAAACAGGAGCAGGAAAGAATAGAGCACACAGAGACAGACACGAGTTGCTGTGACATCTCTTCATTACTGCATACAAAGAAAGTGATGAGTTATTAAACAAAATAGCAAAAAATGTTGTGGCATTACGGTTGTGATGTTGGGTGGTTTTTTACTGCATCATCATTGTTAGGCTTCCAGAGTTTAGTGGATAGAATTGCAGATTTAAATTTTGTTCTTGCATGCTGCTCTTTAATCTGTTTCCTTCTTTTGGAAAAACTACATTATATAAAGATTGCATATTATTTTAGCTGTAGAATATTATAGTGGAGTTTTTAATTTAGAAAATGTTTTTAGAATTTAGTTGTGATTGCAGAATGAATGTTAATGTTCAATGTAATTAAATCTAGTTTTATTTCCTGTATGTTATATTTTTAGTTTGCTCTTATATGCCCTTATTTTCACTGGGAGTTGAAGATTTGACTTCTTTTTTTAAAAGCATGGTGTTGGCAGTCAGACGCAAGCTCACTTTAAATCAATGAAATAAGCTTTAAAGTCTTCTAAGTGTGGGGAACTTGTAATTTCTGTTTAATGATCAGGAGTTGTTTCTTCATTTTGTTTTGGATTATGTGGGCTTGTTTGTTTTTTTTTTTCTTTATAAGTTTAAAACACTAAGGTGGGGAAGAGTAATTAAAGGCTGCCTCTTTCTTCTTATTTTGCCTTTTATACCTAGGTCAGCTGGGCAGGCTGGCAGAACTCTTTTAGCTACATACATTTTTGCCATTCATTTATCTTTTGCTGCTTGTGTTTGGTTATACCATTACTTGTAGAGAGACTTTTTTTTTCAATATCTTAAGAAAAAGTGGGATTAGTTTTTCTGTTAGTGTAACAGTTTGTCTGATTAACCTATACTTTTAAAAATGAGTGTTTACCCAGGAACTACAGTGGCTGGAGAACTTGCTAAGCCCTGGGCTCACAAATGTGAAGAATAAACAGATAAGGATTGTCAGATTTATATATTTAAATCTAGTGACTAATAAACATCTGAAATTAATATGTTATTACTAAAAGGTCATTATTCATTTTCTCTGTGTAAGGGAATATAAAGTCTGTTGTAGCACAGTATGCTGTGTTTACACCTTTATTGTTCACACCTTCCACGTTTCTCATCTGCTTCAGATTTGACATTCCTGGTATTTCAGAGGTTTAAGAAGAATCATATCTGATACTTTTAAAACTCAGAAAGTTAAAAGTACAATCATGCAGCGTAATCACGTTAAAATTTTTGTTCCAGTCACCAACAGGGAAGAGAATTACAATTCTTGAAGGCAAAATTTCATTACAAGTTTTTAATAGTTAGAGAACACCAGAGGAGTGAAGCTGTTTTCTTGAATTGTGGCAGTACTCAGAGACCAGAGACTTCAGGGTTCTGTTGTCTGACTTTTGGAATCTGCTGCTCTGGAGTCTGTGCAGCAGCTAGAAATAAACAGGGAGAGAGGCAAAGGCTTCTGCCAGCGCAGAGGCTTTTCCAGCTCACTGCTTGATGGTGAATCAGTTTGAGAATCTATATTGTGAGTCTCACTTTAGTGTCTCATGGACTTCCCACTTCCTGGGGTTGGTGATCCTGGAGGGAGCTAGCAGTCCTTGAGAACTTACCAGCTTTGGGAAAGGGCACTCTGCCACTGCCTCGCAGTAAAATAAGTTCTCCTTCAGCTCTGTGGCTCAAGAGAAGGTGTGAGCTCAACACACAGTGGGGCTCAGGTCCTTCATGAGGCTAGGAGCCAGGAGCTAGGGATATTTGGGGCTGGTAGTGAGCATGGGTGTGGATGAGTCATTGAACTTTCTGTGTCTTTCTCCACCTACAATGCAGATATTTATCTACCTTGCAGGTGCATTGGTTGAGATTAATGAGTTGTTTCTAAAGCACTCTGAAGATGAAAAGCTCTATCAAAATGCTGAGTATTGTTATGTATGAGCTTTTGAGTGCATAATGGCTGTTTGCCTGCCAGTATTTAAAGCAATTTATAACACACTAAGTATGAAGGCACTGTATGAAGCCAAGTTGTAGTTTTCATTTTTGAAAAGTAATATTTTGTGTTCACCAGTTCAGATCACACCACTGGCCTTTAGCGTTATCTAGGGTGAAAACAGACTCTAGAAGATTTTTTAAGAGGAACTGTTTCAAAACATTAAAATTGTGTTGTTGTATAATAAGGGTTTCTTCTCAGTTGGTCATTTTTTACCGTCTTTGTATGACTTGAAACAAGGTATGGAAAGTTTGTTCATTGTTCTTTTAGAGATTATGTCCTTTCCAAATCAGTAATGTCTTTCCCTTCATAATTTCTGAAGAAAAAGGAGAATGTTAAAACCCAAGTGTTCAACAGGCTGCTGTGCTGCATGCAAGCCTTAGAAGGAAGAATAAAGGGCTCTTCAGAGCTCCTTGGAGGTCTTTTGGCAGACATACTCTCTAGTGTGCAGCCTGAGAAAACTTCCCTGGGTGTTTTTGAAAGTCGCAATATTCTTTTGAGTTTAGATTATAAATAACCAGCCACTCTAACCAGCTCTATAAAGTCTCCAGCTTTCACATTTTAAATATGTTTATGTTCAGGTATTCATTGTTAAAACCTGTTTAAAGTTATGTTTCATTTTAGATCAAGCTTATTTTGAACCATAAAGAAGTATTGCAGTAATAACACCGTCTGAATTTATACATTATTACTTACAGCATATCAGATGTTCTGTGTAGAAATTTGTACACTTCTCAGATTATCTGTTTCATGCTTTCTTGTACATAAATTTACATTGCATCCTGCCTTATGCATTTTTTTAAAAGAAAGTCAACAAATGTGGCATAACATTGAAAGAAATGGCAAGTTTGTTTCTCATATAAATTCCAGCTGTTCTGGAAGTCTCAGATTTACTGATTGACACAGGTGAAGATGGAGTTGGGCAGAAGCAACAGTAAACTCCTAGCTTCCCTCCATGTAAAATGGACATGCTTTATGTAAGAAATGATGCAGTCACTGCAGATCTATTTGTATTCTGCTTGACTTCTCAGCTCTTGAGTGTGCTTGTAAACTCATCTAGTGCTGTTGAGTTGAGGTCCTTTTCCACTGGACAAAGTGGATAAACATCTCCCAAAGACATGCTGGGTTGACACTGAGAAGAGGTGTTGCCCATAGTCATTTGTGCAGATCTGAGCATCAAATCACACTTGTGCCTTGTGCATGAAATGGTAGGTGATGACAAGGCTTAATGTCATTGCCATGTCCTTTTTGAACTAACTCTTCTGAGGTGGCTAGGCAGGTCTGACCTCTCCAAGCCATTTCTGGTTGTTCTGCACTGATTATTATTATTATTAACAGAATTCTGTGAATCATGGTAGAAATGGGTGTTCTTTAAAGAAGTAAATACAGTAGCGGGTCTTGTCTGGGTTTATAAAAATTTATTCATGCTCTAACACACCCTGCTAAATCAGCAGAGGCTCATCTCATGAGAATAGTTCTCTTCTGGGAAAGCGTAAATCAAAGCTTGCTCCAAAAGATCAAGTTGTACCAGCAAGAATTATTTTACTGGTATAACTGTCCCAGCAGCTTTCTGAGTACTACCATTATGTTGTCTAAGAGTTTTGAGTTGTAGAGTACTCTCCTTAACTAATAGATGTTTTCTGGCAAGAATGTAATTGCAGAGCAAACCAAAGATTGCTCTGAAGTGGCTGTTTCTAAAATCTCCTTGATAAAGACAGTCTTGTTTTTGTTCATTTGGAGGTTGTTTTGTCCAAATAACTCTTCTCTAAAAGCTGCTTCACAAAATCAGGTATAGAGTGAGGTAGCTGATGGAAAGACTTTGGCAGAGCTTGCTGCAACAGTATCCCCAGTTGTGGAAACCAGATGGGTGTGGCAAACAGGTTGGTGGGGCGTTGGCAGCTGAAAATTCAACCTGATGAAAATAATCTGCTGGAGTGTCTGGGGAAAGGCAGCAGTTCTCTCATGTCTCCTCCAGTGTGACAAGTGGTGACAATAGGCTACCAGCCACTGCAGGATGAGCAAGCATGGCCCCGGCATGGGCATAGCGCTTCCAAGGACTGTGCCATTGCCAGGGGAGCAGCCACAGCAGAATCAACTTCATTGTAGCTCTTTGCCTACTGAATACAGATCAGGAGCCATGAAACTGTGGCCAGGGCTGTAAGACTCAAATTCACAGTCACATCACTTTTCAATAGGCCATGAGTATAGATTGAGATAGACTTCACATTTTCCATGTGAAAAAAGTATGCAGCAGGATTCTTAGCATGTAATTGACTGAATCCAGAAGTTCTGAGTTGAGTTTACAGATTAGTAATTGATTAATTGGATGTCCCTATAGAGAATTTCATAGATTACTGCCCAGTTGTGCACACAAGGTAGCTAAACATGCTCAGGAGAATTGCCTGTCATATTTTGCTGGCAAGTTAGATTATCTTCATCTTGTGGAGAGCAAAACACTTATTTCTTATTATGGATTTACCGTCTGTGCAGAAAAGACTGTATAAACCCTTTTCAGTCTAGAAAAAGGAGTTCGAGACCTAAATTCTTGCAAAGACTCCTTGCTTACTCTGTCTAGCTTAGAAAATCAGACAGTAGAATAGTCCAATAAACTGTACAAAGTGAGTGAATAACCTGGTGAAGATAGCTCAGAAATGAGGGTTTTGATTTTGTTTTTCTTTTGTTTGGTTTGGGGTTTTGTTTGTTTGTTTTGGGTTTGGGGTTTATTTTTAAATAAATTAGTCTGAATGTTTAGTATACAATAATTCTGTTACTTTCTGCCTGTTTTATACTTATGTTCTTCCCCTTTATTATCTATTAGAACAGCTTCCCTTTCTACACAAGGGCCATGTTATTTATAAATTGCCATTTTATTTGCCATATGCCATATATGAAGTGGGCTGTAGTTGGTGGTTACATGGCTTGAGACTAGAACCCTTAATTTTGATGTGTTTTATAAACAATTGGCAATAAACGGCCTCATCCTGTGTCCTTTGACTTCAGCGGGAGCCCTGACAAGTGTGTTTACGCCAGGAGAAGCCGGCTGCCAGTGCAGCGGAGCGGGCAGCGCGCCTTTGCTTTCAGCACAGTTGTGTGTCCCCGTGCCAAGAATGAATTTTGCCGATTCAGATTTGCTCAGTTTGTCAACACACAGCTCCCATTGAACGTGGCAGGACGAGAATCATTCTTGGCACGGGGCCGCGGGCAGCGGGGCCGGCAGCGGCGGGAGCCGAGCGCGCCGAGGGGAGCAGGGCCCGGCCTTGGCCTCCGCCTTCCCGGGGCTCCCCTCTCCCGGAGCATGTGCTTGCTGCTGTTGGAGTGGTGGGAAGAGTCACTGATAAAAAGGGATTTCCTAGGTTAGTTTTCAAGGCTATTTCTTTGTGTGTGTGGCTGTCTGGATGATTAATGTGAATAGGAAAATACTGTTGACCCATTTAAATCATGTTAGACAACTTCCATTGCTCATCTACATAATGAAATACACACTGAACATTACAGCCTGAGTATAAGAGCCAGCGAACTACAAAAATAATATTTTACTCATTTAGATTATGAAGTAAAATATAGGACATTAGTACTAATGATAGTATTAAATTTTAAGCCATGCAAATTGCAATTGTCAGTGAAAAAGAAGTATAAGTTGAAAAGGCTATTAGCATTTCAGCTTTAACAGTTAATTTCAGTAATTTCTTTTTTCTGCTGGTGTGCAGCTTAAAAAAGTCCATATGCAAAACATTTCATAGTAAGTTCAGAAGTGTTTGTTTTGTATTTTTATTTGATTTCAGTCATTAAAGAAATGTTAGAAATTAATTTGCAATATTAAATATATTAACATTTTGTATTACTGAGAGTGAACTGCAATTTTTGCTCAGGTAAAATCAAATACTAAAGACAAATTATTAGTAACCAACAGATGAAATAATTTTAGGCATTTATTTAAGCACCAAAGCAAGAACTGAAGCCTTTAAAAATATGAATTTTGTCAAATAGAAACAGAATTGTCAGCATTTTAAACTAAATACAAATTTTCAAGTGCTGAATTTAGGCTAACAGGTTTCTATGGTTACCTACCTTTCCAATAGTTTGGTGAGATGTGTAAATAGGCCTGTGAGTCACTAGTAATTATTTGGGTTTTGTTTGTTATAGTTGTAATTCTGTGTTCAGTTTGAATCTAATACAGTTCATACCACATGCTTTGGTTTTTGTATATTTTAGTGTGTATGATTGACAGTGATTGAGCATTTCTTATGGAGTGCTTGGTTTTTTTGTCATAAGTGATGTATGTTGGTACTTCTGAAAATGTAAACAACTTCTTCCTGTATCACTGTTTGAGAAACAGAGATTTTTATACTAAAAAGAGGTCTTTGTAATTGTTAAGCAAGGAGATAAGTAAAAGGTGTTTAAAAAACATTTAAAACATCTCCCAAACATTATACTCTACTCTTCCAAATTTGATCCATAATTCTATCATTATAATTCACTCAGTGACCCAAATGTCACATATTTATGAATAAGCTTCCAAGTTACGCATAAATAGCACATGGTAATGACTGACGGGTTTAAAAATAAATGTTTTAATCAGGATGCTACAAGTTATCTGCCACAACCTCTTGATTAGAAAGAACATCTTCTTGTGCAGAGCATTTTCTTGAAATAAAAATAAGAGCTTATTTCTACCAGTGCCACAGCAGTTTAGCAGAAAAAGCTGTAAACCCTCAGACCTCTGTGCTCCTCTATTTTGAAATCTGGATCATAGGATGTAATTCCCCAGCCTTAGACTCATCACTCTAGCGAAGGACGCATACCTGTTTTCTCAGTAAACGCTTACTGTCCTAACAGAACTTGTGTTTTCAGATGAAAACAGGACAATACAAGTAATTAACAACTTTTAACACAAGGCAAGAAATACTACAAGCTGTCAATTTTACCAAATGAGTAGTAATGTAATCTTATTTTATTTAGGTATTCATCCCAAAGTTGTTGGCCATGTGCACTTTTTTCCTTAATTTTGAGATAAGACTGACCTATGATTCAGAAATCATCTTGTGTCCTTAGAGATTTGGCTGTAGATGTATGGAAAATAGTTACTGCAGAAAAAAGACTGACTGCCTGTTCTCTTCCCATGTGTCAAGCTACACGGAACATGCTGATACAATGTTCAGGAGCATTCCTAAATTTCCTATGCAAAGATTACTCTTACTTCAGCAATGTTGCTTGCCTAATGAAAGGGTGGAAAACCTTTTAAGGATTTTATGATGATCCAGACATATTTTTTTCATTCCAGGTGGAAATTGTAAAGGTTAAAGTAGGATTTATTTTTCACATTTAATATTGTGTCAGGCATGTGTGTAGGACATAAACATGCCACTTGGAAAACAGTTGTTTCACAGAGCACCTAAAAAGATTTTAACCCAGTAGGATTCAGTAAATGTTAGAGCTGTGGGTGGGTGCATATAAACAATTAGATTTGATATTGTGATGTATATAAGGACTATTTGAATAGCTTATTTTTTTAATCTGAAACAAGTGCTATTTTTAAAACTAACTTGTTCCAATAGTTGTTTCTTCCCTACAAAATCAAAATCATGAAGACAATAACCAGTCTTTCAAGCAAAAGTAATTTCTCTGATCTTTTAAAAAAATCTAAAGATAGATAGAAAGTACTTGGAAAATCTATTTAAATATGGAAGCCTGAACAGATATGTTTCTCATTCTAATTTATTCATTTTATGATAAATTAATTTACTCAATAAAGGAATGCAGTAACATAAGAGGAATGTTTCTCCTGCTAGTCAGAGAAGTTGAAACTTGCCAGATGCTGTGATCTGGAGCCTAAATTCCCTTGATAGTAACTGTGATTGAAACCCTTAATATTGCTTTGTGCAGCTTTTGTACTGGACTTATCTCATTTTGCAGTGATATTGCTTCAGACAACACTGTCTTTTTATTTTCTTCTTGCGTTTTTCCGTCAGAGAGGAAAAATGTAGTAGAAATAACAGTGGGAAGGAAGAATGTGCTGGAGGACTGCAATGCTCTGTTCCCAGTGTCTGTACAGTTTGATCCCCTGTTCTGTAATAGAAAATTCATTTCCTTTGGTATAGTAATGAATATCACTCAGCTAGAGTTAGATTGTACTCTGTATTTTTTAGGTCCTATAATAAAAGAGGGAAGTACTGTTTAATGATACCAGAATTTTACACAGTCAATTTATTTCTTACACTGCCTTGGTGTGACTGTGTGTGTGTATATATACAGTTGAGCAGTTCTGTAACTGCTCAACTGGTCAAAGGAGATTTTAAGGATATAATACTTATTTTTTTTCTTCTTGTTTGTTGAAGTTGCACTGTCAGTTGCTGCTGATAAAAGGTGGCATCAAGCCAGCTTCCTGAAGGAGCTATGGGGAGGGTCATGGCTTGTCATGACCTGGGCACCGGTACTTGAATGTTGTTATTATTGGGATGAAGTACCCTTAGGCTGTCATCCTTCCTGTAAATAGAAAGGGTTCTGAGTCTCTGTGGTTTCCCAGTTTACCAACTTGCAGAACAGCTATTTTGTTGGCCCTAAGTTTGACTGAATAATGAATTAGAAGCACAGCACTATTCCAGAAGGCACTGATTCATCATTTTAGTCTGTTAGTCTAGACTAAATCATAGTAAGTAAAGCAAAACAAAATCTGTTTCCATATAGTTTATAAACTTACAAACTCATTTATATTGGCATGTAGCCAACAAATTGCCCAGTTCCACTCTGCATGAAGGGCAGAATTGTAATTAGCAGGGAGTGTAACTG
Source organism: Molothrus aeneus (assembly GCF_037042795.1). NCBI lineage: Eukaryota > Metazoa > Chordata > Aves > Passeriformes > Icteridae > Molothrus > Molothrus aeneus. The sequence goes on along the minus strand of NC_089652.1, from coordinate 18,703,820 downwards.
AGGGCCAAACCAGACTTTTTTCAGTGACATGAGGGGTCACAGTGATGCTGGCACAGGGGCTGACTCTTCTCCCCTGGAGTCGGTCACCGTTTGACCATTGCTATGCTTCGTTGCCTCTTAGGAGAGTAACAAGAACAGTTCTGTTACTGCCTCTATTAACTAAACAAATTCTGTTGTTAATTTCCAGAAAAATTAAATAAAACAATACCAATTAGAATATAATGTTTGCAAGATACTGGCCTGTGTTTCAGTTTATCAGGGTAGGGTCATAAGCATGCTGTTGTTGAAGTTTTCACCAGTGTGTTGCTGTTGTAACTGAAGTCACATCTATCCTGATGAATATTTCATTTCCCCAATCATGCTGTTAAAAACAGAGTGTTTTTACCCTTTCATTTCTGCTTTCTCTTTTCCAGTACCATCGTGACAGCTGTGGCTGCGTCCTGTTTACAAATTGCTGCTAGTCACATTTTCAGTAGTCCTTACGGGTTTTGCTTTCCCCTAGTACATCCAATTAGGAGGAAATATTTCTCACAAGCAGGGACTTGCTCTTCTCCTTGTAATGACATAGTTCTGCAATCCAGGAAACAGTCCTGCATGGTGTCCATGTCCACGATTTCCTGATGTGGGAAAAACGTGTGGAAAGCATCTGGAGAGGAGGAGACCCCCTTTACCAGCTTGTTTCCTGTAAGCGAAATTGGAAGACCTTGTCTGTGCAAATAGATTTCAAAATAGAGTCTGCCCTTTGACTGTCTCCATAATTACACAGCGCTCTCTGTATTTTATTTGGCTGCCAGAGCAGTTAACCCCTGGAAGTAAGGGGCTGATGATGGCGTGACCAGCACGGGTATGCAGACATGACCATGTGAATACACTCTTGTTTGGAGAAGCCTGTCATTAAGACCTTCTTATAATATAATTTTACCATATTTGAGAATTATCGTGTGTTGGATTATGTTGATTAAGATACGTTATATCCGTAATGTACAGAAATGTGGAGGTATTAGTTGCAAAAAAGGAAAAAAAAAGAGAAACAACAAAAAAAAGTTCTTTCATGGCTTTGATGTAATCAACATCTGTCAACAGAATGAATTTGCTTTTGTTTAATTTCAAGGGCTCTTGTCCTTCTACTTTGCCCAATCAGTTTCAACTTCTGCCTCAGGCATTTCCCTATGTTGTTCTTGGAGGTTTTTTTCCTTTTTTTTCTTTCTTTTTCTTTTTTTTTAGCAAATGCGCAGGTTATTGCATGTGAAATGTGAGCTGGTCTTCTGCTACACAGGTTACACAGAGCTGGAAAGAACCTTTAATCTTTCCCATCCTATTTTTGAAGCTTGGACATACCTTTGCAACAGGGGGGTTACAAAGTCAGTGTTTTATTAGACAGTTAGAGTTACAATTACAAGTAAAGGTCTTTCAAACCACAGCCATTATTTTGGATTGAAAAATGGGAACATTTAGTAATTAGCAGTAAGAAACTATGTATTCTTACCTAGTTGCCTTGGCTGGATTCCACATATTGTTCTCCTTAGTGATTTTTAATACCTCATTTTAAGCTTTAATCCTCAGAAGTTTCAGCAAAATGAGTATATGAAGAAGCTAAAGAAGAACCTAAATTATGCTAGAGTATTAAAATTACCTGACAAGCCAAATTAAAGATCTTTAGTGTTTTACCTCCAAATGAATATATATTAAGAAAATCTCCACAGTCATTCTTTTTTTTTCAGTTTAAAAAGAAAGATTAAATCACATAATTTGAGAAGAGTTGTCAAAACAATGCTTTTGATGTTGTTAACTTTATCAAGAGCAAGTTGATTTTATTTCCTAAATAGTTTTGAATGTTAATTCTTGTGATCTTAAATAATTTTGGTATTCTGCTTCTGTTGATACTATGACTAAATTATTTTAAAATATGTTAATTTATTTCTTGTCTTTTTTAAGAGGCACCCTTGTATTTATTGTAGCTCAGAACTATCATGAAGTTTATCCATTGGTAATATTTTTGTTAATTGCTTGGAAAATTGAAATCTTTCATGAATAAATACAAAAAAAAAAAGGTTACTAACAATCACATTTGATGAATCATGTAAATGAGCAGGTTTTTGCCCAGCTACCCCACACTTCATTCATTGGAAACATAGCTTGATAAATTGCTGTAACTGTTAAACAGGAAGCATTAGAAAAGGGCTTATGTGAGAGTTCATTTTCAACATCTCCCGTTAAAAATACTTCTTGACCAGAGGAAAATCACATTTAAATTACTAAAATCAACTTAATTAAGGGTCATTAATAGAGATACACATAAAAAACTCTCCACTCTAGGAGTGAAATGAGAGCATTTCATTATATAGTGTAACATGCATGAACAGATAACAATTAAAATAGCCCTAGAGTAAAAGGCTAATAAATATAGGGCACACTGTGCTGCAAAATCAGTCACTTAAAAATGCTCCCACCCATCATAATTCTTGAATGCTATATTAAGCCGCTCTGACTGACTCGTTTAAAAGGAAAAGAAATGTAATTTCCACACAAGATAAATTCATCTGGTAATTCAGAAGAGCTCACAGTGCACATTTACACTGTTAATGCAGAGGCAGGTCTGGAAGGTGTGCTGAGGAATCCAGCGGCTCCAGCAGCCGGGATTGCACAGTGGGACTCACTCACGGAGCGGTTGGCGGGGATTTTCTGTGCATCCGAGCTGCTCATAGGACTCAGTAACGCTGCTGATCATTCTCTTAGTGCAGCTGATAGTCAATATTCTATTGCTTCTGCCGGGTGACCTAGCCTTGCTGTTGGGGTACAGAATAAACGCCTAAAGGGTCACCTTTGTGTTCTGGCTGTGCTGGTCTGTTACCAGCCTACCCAGCTTCACACACCATGCTCTCCTGTGGCTGCAGTTTCTGCTGGAAGATGCATAAAGGCCACGTGTATGAACTGTCTTACAGTAATTAGTATACACAGAAAGCTTAACAAAAGGATGTGCTTGAGCACCAGTGTTGCAGAAGTAAATAAAGGCACTGAGAAAAGCTTTGATGGGTGTAAGGGGTGGGGAGGAGGGAATCTCTGAGCCAGACTTGGAGAATACAGACAGTTGTTCCTGTCTCAGGTGATTGATGATGTTGCTATATCGAATTAGCTGGGAATACGGAGCTTGAAAAATAAAAGGCACTGTGGAGGCATTAGAAGGCCTTCTTAAGGAAGGAAGTGTGTGGATGGAGTCCAGATTTTCATTATAGACCAGTAACTTCATTGTATTTTAATGCCATTTTATTTAATTTTATTTTTACTTTGTAGGAGAATGTTTTCTCTTACAATTTTTTGTATTTCAAATAAAGGTTTAGTTGCCCTGTGTTTATAATTCTTGTAATATAATTTAGGAATTGTATTTTAGAATGGTGATACTTATTTGCTTGTCTCATTTCATCTGTTCGAGTAGTAGATAGTTTTGTATGCATCTGGTTTATAATGAGTAGTTAGTAGAATAACAACAGGCTACAGTACCTTATTATCCTGTTATTTTGTGACAACACTTGCAGTGTATCTTTGGGAGAATAGAGGTAAAATTTTATTTGGAATAAAAAGGTATCCCTTCTGAATGTGAGCTAGTGGATAGACATGCACCCATGAATATGGTTTAATGTATTTAAGAGTGTGTATTTGGGGGAGCTCATTGGGAATAATTGACAGGCACACTTGCACCTTTTCTTCCCCAGTTAAATTGTGATACAATCTACAAGGTGCCCGGGGAGCATTCTGGGCATCAAGGAGAGCATTTAAAATACACATTCACATGTTGATGTCCATGTGGACTTTAGCTAACCACATCAGTGAGTGTGAGATTTCAATATATTTGTAGTACCTTTAGCTGTGCCAAAAGCAAGGTACTTCAACTTTGTAAAAGAGGCACCTTGGCTTACACTGTCAGAGTGATTGCTCTTTCTGATGGCCCAAGAGTTGCTGCCTCAGCAGATTCTGTGCTTCCAAATTCCAGAAATTAGTACAAACCAGACAGGGAGTTTGTAGGATGCTTTGGGCTTTTAGGACATGCTTACAGTTGCAGTTTAGGTGACCCTTTCTGTTTTTTTTTTTTTATATTTGGGTGTTTTTTGTTAATTGGACATTGATTTTTTTTTTCTTGTGAAGGAGACTCTAGGAAAGCAGATTATGAGTTTGCTGTTTAAATCCTAGTTACAGTTAATTGTCTGCCACATCAATCCAGCCCTCTGTTAACTGAGCAGCTCCACTTCCTTGGAGACACTTTCTTCTCTTTTGAAGCAGGCAGCTTCCATTGGGTATTTAGGCTATACTGAGAGCTTGAGATGAACCTCACCCTTCAGCTTCACTTTGTTATTTGTCAACAAATCAAACAAACAAACCAACCAACCCACCAAGATAAAAACCCAAGCAATACAAACAAAAAACCCACCACCACCACCAAAAAACCCCCAACAACAAAACAAAACAAACAAACAAACAAAAACAACCCAGTAAAAATTGGCTTGAGTAAAAGTTTCTACACCTAGGTTTTAACTTTTCAGATATTGGTACCTAAATGTAACCCTGACCAGTGCAAAGAAACATTTCTAATGCAAACCCAATGAAACTCTTTCAGTCTGGGTTTGGGGCTCCAAAGCAGAGCATAACTCAAATCTTCTGTATGTCATGGAGTAAAAGGGCTCTCTTTGAAAGATTGCACATGTGGAAGGATAATTTCTGCATCTGAACATGATAAATGCATCCAAAGGAAAGGAAGGAAGGTACAATAGAATAAAAAACATGCAAGATGTGAAAGAAAGTCTTCTGGAAAGAAACATTTTTACATAGTTACAAAATGCCATTTTGTATGCAGTAGATTAATTTCTTAATTTCTGTGATATAGAAATGTTTAGTTGCTTCTGTTTAAACAAAAACTTTTTTACTGAAGAATAATTGTTCATCTGGATTACTTGCCACAAGATTGCTCTTGTATTTGTATACATAATGCCATTTTTCAGAAGCAGATCAACTGTTATGTTAAACTTGTGTTTCAGGAAAAAACCCTGTTTATATTGTAGAACATTTGAGTAGTGGAAATACACACTGTGTGTAGTTGTAATGTAATTGGGCAGTGTCAATAATCCTTTTGAATTTCCTGGTTTTGATGCTAGCATTGTCTTTTGTGGTGCATTATTTTGGTTTTGATGTCTCTGAGAGCCTTTTGGGCCTCAATTGTCCTTTCTTTTCCCTTTTTTTCTTTTTTCTGGTTTTTTTTCCTTTTTTCCTTTTTTTTTTGTGGGGGCAAAATTTATCATTGCCCAACAACTAAGTTTGAGCTATGAAACTTTCCAAATTCCCATGTGAACTAAATGGAAATCTGATTCAAATACTCCAAATAAATTGCACTTTTAATCCCTTCAATTACTTCTGGCCAAGACAAAAATATCTTCTGAAGTTTCTTCTGTTGCCCCCTGACCAAAATGAACTATTCTTTGTGTCTTGAGCAACAAGACAAAGAGCAACATTATCTTTGTTATGCTCAAATCTGTGACCAATTCTGCAAGAATACAGCTGAAAATATTGTATGAAGTAACATTAAATCTTCCCTTTTTTTGTCTTCTCTTTTCCTGCTATTGTGTCTTATCAACTGCTTTGCCAAGCCTTGGGCAGTGCAGCCCTGCAAATTGCTCCAAGCAGAGGCCATTTAGAGCATCACTCCTGTTTGTAAACTGTGGGGAATTTACCCACACTGCTTTTTAATGCATCAAGCTAAAACAGATTTGATATTTTATTAAGCTTCAAAGTATTGATTGGGAATTTTTTTTTTAATTTCTTCCCGTTCTTTCTACTCTTTTTAAAATGGTACAAGATTTGAATTACCCTCAGCAGCTACATGACTTCTGTGCTTTGTTTTACATTATGCTCTTCTTTTTGCATACTTTCCATTTTGTAAAATTGTTAATATTTTTTAATTTATCTGTTAACAGGTTCTGTGACTGGCTGCCACATAATCTTTTCTTTGTGCAATCATAACTACCCACTCAGGCACCCAAGCAATCATCAGCAAAGATGCTTCTTCTTTCAGGGACAAAGAAATGCTGCTTATAGTGTAGTTTGGCCAGCCATGGTTTCTCCAGCTCACCAAGTTCCTAAGGTACTGCAATTTCTGTTACCTAATCTGTTCTTCAGCCAGTGTAGAGTTTGATTGCAGTCATGATCAAGTGTATTTGTTGTCCAACAGCTGGGGGTTGGATCACTGTCCTGTTGCTTGGTCTGGTATTTGAAATAGGAGAGCTGATGTCCAGCTGTCTTCCATGTTAAACACAGTGATGTATTTAGTTATGAGGGAGTTCAAACCTGGGGCTTGTTTAGTTGTAGTAGAATAAATGTGAGTATTATAATCATCTGTCAACAATTCTGGGTCCAGATTCTTGTTTGAAGCAATGGTAGACTGTCTTACCACAAGTCAGTAGGAATCATTCATGATCATCTGAGTCCCCTTCTGTATAAATCTCTAGCAAGCTAATTATAAAATGCTTATATTTTGCTGATGATTTTATTATTAAGTTATGTCAGAAAAAGAACATACAATACCTGCTGGTAGCTGTCCCACAACCCCGCTGCATGTTTTAAACTAGTCTTTTTTGTGCCTGAGTGTTCTTATTCCTTGCAACATATATTTTTGGTTTTATTTACTTTAAAGCCAAAAGGGACTTTTTGATGCAAATGCAAATTTAACATGTGCTCCACTTCTTGTTTCCTTTTTTTCCGTTTCTTTTTTCCCCTCTTTAATTACAGCATAGAGATTAACTGTTTAGTATCTTTCCTTTTGCCAAAGGAAACCAAAATACCCTTTCTAAACAGTGCTTCTCAGGATGTGCATTAGTACTTATACAATTTTGTTTTGTATTTTAATATAGATTTCTTATGCCAAATATAGGACATTTCCATGGGCCAGATATACTAAAAAGTTGTTAGATAGGAAAACAGATAAGAATGATGGAATCAGGGCTCTTAGCCCTAAGAGCCTGTGGAAGCTCTGTGTGCAGGGAGAACATAGGGTTACATGCGCTATATATTTTCAAAAGCTTAAAATCATAGAATTTTAAAACTTTATTTTCTGTATTTAGATGCTTCTTTTAGGATAAAGAGGAAGAAATATATTGTCATAATGAAAAGTTGTCTTCCCAGATCAGAGTTTTCAGACATCTAAAAATCAGTCCACATCTATGAACTCTGAAAAGTTGAGGGCAAAGTTTTTACTTTTATTCAGAGTATGGCAGAAATCACATTGAAATAACAGTGTTTTTTAAGATGTTGGTGTGAAACTGTCCCCATGGACATTTATATGTACTCTGCTTTGGGCTTCTCCCTTCACAGTTCTTAGAGGTCAGTAGGATCATGTCTCAGTTAATAGGTGAGTGCCCTCCAAGGGGACAGTGACGGTGATGCTGTGTGTGGAGTTGCTAATCTAACAAGTGGCATTGTTTTGGCTGGCTTTTTTTGGACTAAGGCCCAAACTACTGCAATGGGATATTGTTACAGTTGTTATGGCATCTATTTTAAAGAAATGGGATCTGAAATTCTGTTGACATAAATTTGCTGAAGATAATTTCATAGTTTTTATCAGACTAGACATAAAATACCTGTAACAGTAACAGTAGCCTTCCTATTTAAAATCCCAATAGAGTTCATCAGTTGCCTCACTCTTTGTTACTCCTACACCCTGTTGTTACAGGGTTGTTTTGTGCACAGCCAAAATGCCTACTTTGTTTTCTGCCTGCCAGCTTGACTGTGTACTTTGTGAAGTCAGTGCAAAACTCACCTTGTGGCCAGCATGGCAGAAAATCAGTCTGGCTGTCATGGGCAAAGGGATTCTTCCACAGCCAGTGAAACAGCCCAGGACCCTCTGACAGAAAGTGCATTTCCAACTCTGTGCAAGACATTACTGTTCTTATTAGCTTTCATGTTTATAAACTTTGTTAAATTGATGTGGATTTTTAAAAAAATCAGATTTCACCTCTTACCAGGGCTGAGAAGTTCTTGTGTGGAAAAAATAAGGTTTATTACACTTCCCTTGACAGCAAATTGGGATACCTTTGTGTAATGTTGTAGATGGACAAATTTAGACACAGCATATGAACTAGATTATTGGGTAAAAGCCTCTAAATTAAAATCAGTTAAATCCTAAGGCTCTTAGTCAAAAAGCAATCTCATGGATTTTTCAATAGGTGTTTTGTTTGAATGAGAAACACAGGATTTGATCAGGTTTAATTTTGATACTAATTCTGTATGCTTGTCCCATCACTTCCACTGTTTAGATGCCTTTTGTAGAAAATGCCCCTCTTTGCAAAAGAAAATGAAGAGTTTTAAAGTCTTTCTCCCAGTTTCTTAACTTGAGACTGTCTGTGCTGGAAGTCAGCTGCAGTATCTGGGGTTTCAGCACTGGAAGGCTAACAGACTGTGTAAGTCAGTAGTAACAGGCAATGTTAAGTTCAAAAGGGCAGTGGAAGAAATACTGAGGCAGCCTTGAGGGTTTGCCCTGATGGCTTAGGAAGGTCGATACCACGACAGAAAGGGCAAGCTGCCATGAAGCAGGAGGCAATATCTGAGAAAATGATCCCATTGTCATGCTCAGTTTTCTGATCTTTATTTTCAATCCTTTTTCTCCAAGCACATAAAGAAGCCAGACTATGTGACGACAGGCGTTGTACCAGACTGGGGAGACGACATAGAAATTAAGAATGAAGATCAGATTCAAGGGCTTCGTCAAGCTTGTCAGTTGGCCCGTCATGTCCTGCTTCTGGCTGGAAAGGGCTTAAAGGTAACAATTACAGAGGTCCCATAACAGCTTGGGTGTTTTTTATGTTTTCACTTCTTTGGGTTTTGTTCCTACTTTTTTGTTCTTTTAACTTTCCTATTATGTGCATCCAACTTTAACTTTGATCCTGAAAAAATAAGGATTTATTAACTTTTGATTCAGTTCACGATATGCCTGTTTAATTATTTCTGTACTTTGGACCTATGTAGTGCATAGTTACTGGCTCAGGTGTAAAATCTCTGTGTTTGTCATCTCCCTCTCTTCAGATTGTGTTAAATCATGTGAGTTTCTCCTAAGGCACGTGCTACATTTTTTCCTTTCATTTCATGGCCCATCTACCTCATATGTCATGTTTTCCAGCTCTGCATGTGTACAAGCCCACACTTGGTCTGCCTTCTCCATTCCCATCCATCCTTCAGCCCTCTCTGTGCTGTGGGATCCAATGCCACTCATAGAGCTGCCACGGGGAAAAACAGCTGCCAAATTCTACACAATTTTCCAGAGTGCATTGATAGTAAAGCCTCATGATTTCCAGAAATGTTCCTACAGTATGCTTTTTAGGATACCTCCCAAGAAAAAATGTAGAGGGAGGAGCCTACTACCAGGTCTTGCAGATGAAGAAATGCTTTTTTAGCCTTAGCCTTGCCTTGGTATTTCATGTAATAGCATATTGGATAAGGTGAAATGGGTTGAGTAGCTATGAGATGCAGAGATAGATGGGGACTGTAGGTCAATGCCATTGACTTAAAAGGGGATTTTTCTTTCAGCTATCATCACTCTTTCACAAAGGTATAGTTCTGGAGCTGGAATAGCAAATAACAAAATTGCCTGAAGCTTTAATCTTACATAGCTTTGTGCATGTTTAACTTTTTAATGTTCAATTGTTTTTCAGCACAATAAAGCTTACTCATTTAAAGTTAAAAGCATATACATGTTTCCAAAGGATCTGGGTGCAATGTGGGTTTTGACTGAGAGCAGTTTTTCCACAAATACTCTTTGGTTGTTATCATGTGTAAGTACACATGTATTCAGTATGGTGTAGTTTATGATGCAGTTCATAATATGTGCTAAATCATACACAATAGCAAAATAATACCCATGCATAATGAATGCTTTGGAGCCAAAAGTTGTATAAGGTAATTTTTACATAACCAGGACCTGTGTACTAGGGGAGAGCTGGTATTTGGAGTTGCAGTGCTAAAACCACAGCCCAGGTCAGTCACAGACCGTTGGTAAGCTCTGTTTTACACAATTAAATGTTTGTTCAAGACTCCACTGACTGGGAGGATGCTCCAAAACCCTCCCTTACTGACAGTAAGCATCTTCTGCTTTCCAGCCTGTTGCTGCCTGTGGTCAGTTTATGCTCATCTGTTCTTGTGCCAACACTGCTCTTTAGTTTAAACAGCTTCCTGCCTTTCTGCGAATCTTCCCCTTCATGCAAGAATAGAGCTGTGCACCAGACTGAACAAACCAACCAAGCTCTTTTAGCCTAGTCTCATGAGCTAAACTCTACATTCCTGCTTTACTTGAAGAGTCCCATCCCTCCACTTGTTCCTGCTATCTTGCTGAACCCACCTTGCTCACAGTCCTCCAAAGTGGCTTTTGCCTGTGCTTTAGCTGGTGGCAGTTAAGATCCCCCAGTATAACAAAGGTGCGTTATAATCCATGGATACAGAGAGATAGAGTTTGAATGTGGTTTTGATGTTGCCATTACCACCTGTGGGATTTCAAATTATGATACAGTATTTAATATATTATAGCCTACCTGAGTTTGAGTTACAGATTTGGGAATAAAACCACAGATTCTATGACATGAAAATATTTTATTCTATATCATTGAATTGCCCTGTTCCGAGTAAGGGATTAGGGGCACAGCAGGTGCCACCCCTGACTTGCCCAGCTAGCAAAAGTATCTTTAAAAGCAAAGCACATGCTGTTAAAAGCAGAACTTTGCACAGAGTCTAAGCCATGCAGAGACCAGAGATCTGTCTGCTGAGTATCCAAAAATCACATCAAATTGCTTGAGCAAAGAAGCAGTAGACAGCAGCCAGTCAGGTACATAGCAGTTCAGTTTGTCTGTGGGCTAAAGATGAAGATGTTTGAGCAGAGGCAGGAGCAACAAACCTGTATTTATCCAGAGCCAACAGCTGCCCTATCCAATCCAGAGAGCCTGCCAAGGCTGTGGCTGCAAAACAGGGAGCATGTGCACTAATCCCAAATCCTGGTCTTGAACCCATGTTCATTGCTTCTCACCTGCCCAACAATGTTTCTGTGCTGAGCAAAATTCAGCTGAGTAAACAGAGATGGTTTTATCCTCAGCACAGCACACAAGTGCACTCTTCTGTGTTGGCTATGCATGGTCACGCAGTATTTCAATATGTAACTGTCTCCTGCACCACAGCCTACCTGTATTCCACATGTTCCTTCCAAACCACAGCCACTGTGACATTTCCTTCAGTGTGCTAAGAATGATACTTGTATCTGTACAAAGTATGATTTTCAAAGGCTCGGAATTCATTCAAAGCGAAATCAATTTACAGAGGAACCCTCAAAAGTACTTCTCAATTAGAGAGGGTTCCCTACCAAATTTCAGCTCTAAGCGTTCCAGAGACAGAGCTGATCCAAAAGAAAAGCAAGAATAGTATTATTTTAAGCATGTGCACTTTGCACTCCATGGATACCCAGAAAATGGCTGACTGATTTATGAGAGGAGTTTTTTAATATGTAAAATCTTGCAGAAAATATGAATCTAGAAAACATCAAGCATAAAAATGAAGATTTCTAAAAATGATGGTCAGTACTTGTAGATTCATTATGAGCATCCAGGCTGTGGCAACTTTAAGTAAAATATCCTTAAAATTTGCATCTATATATTTGAATGTTTTATAAAATGTAGGAATACTTGGAAAACAATTTCCTAAAAATGCTTAAATACATTATGATTAATGTACTGGGCAGTTACAAGACTTAATATCTTTTCTTTTACAAATAAAAGAGGAAAGTAATGTTGTGTTTTTTTAAGGGACTGAAAGCATTGAAACAAGACATTTCTATAGCAGCTACTGAAACGATGACATGGGAAATTGGTGTCTTTGAGAAAGTAGATATGGAAAAAAGAACAGAAAAGAAGTAGACAGGATTTTAGGTTTTCTAGGAACCTTTGAGTGCTTATTTCTAGAGCATGCTTTATTTAATATCTCTTTCTCAGAGGGTTTTTCAGAAAAAAAAAAGTCCATATATGAAGTATAAAGTATATAAAGTATATCAGACAGTATAGTCTTGTATCAAAGCTGCATATTTGAAACACCCAATATTTCATTGAAGCTTGGCTGCAATCACATTCAGTAAATATGAGAAACTCTCTTTGCTTTTTTAACAGGATGTTATGTTTGATATTTTAGGTTGGCATGACAACTGAAGAAATAGATTCCATTGTTCATCATGAAATAATCAGACAGAATGCCTATCCATCACCTCTGGGCTATGGAGGTTTTCCAAAATCTGTTTGTACTTCTGTAAACAACGTGGTATGTCATGGTATTCCTGACAGGTATTTCCTCAATAATGTACATTTTACAACTGGAAATTAAAATGTTAAACTGGAATTAATAAATTGTGTTTAATATTGAATATACTTTAGCTTTACTAAATATCGTACTTAAATGCATTGTAGATGCAGAACATGCTACCCTGTGATGCTGATAGCTGTTGCAGAAATATACGTGAAATAGGAAAAAGATATATTATCCTGGTTTTCCAGACACTTAAAGAAAAATAGCATATTGCATTTTGAGTTTTGTGTGTGTGAGGGAAAAAAAAACAGTATGGTCTGATTTTTTGTTCATCCAGCAAAATAAGTATAGGCTAAGGAATAAATATATTTGAATTTATGTGGGATTTTTTTAATATTCTCAATGCATTCAGCTACTCACAAAGTAAAATATGAAACCTAGTGAGAGAAAAAGAATAAATATAATGCTAGCTTTTTCAGGTGTTGATATGTTTTTCTGGTGGTTGTTTCTCATTATTTTATATTCAGCTACACTTGTTCTCTAAATAGTCAGAGCTGAACATTAAAAATGGTTATTCTGTTTGCTTCTGCCTTCCTCCATCACAAAATATCTACCCCTTGATTTTTTATGTATGTGTCATTAGGTGTTTATTCTTATATTCCCTTTGTTGGGAACTGTCTGTCACCATTATTTTTTTTTTTCTGTTTATGTTTCAGTCGACCTCTTCAGGATGGAGATATTATCAACATTGATGTCACGGTGAGTAATTCATATAAAAAATAGTCTTTGATCAACTTTAGAATCACTAGTAGCAACAGGAAGAATAGTGGATTGGAGATGGGGGATGCACAGATGGATGTGCTGTTTACTTCTGAGCCAAGGCACAAGCAGCTGGTTTCCTTTTTTGTTTTTAACTGTGTGTTTATTCCAGCTAGACTCAGGCCTGACTTGAATTTAGGACTGGAATCAGATGCACTGAGATCAATGTTGGCCTAAGTGAAATGTCAACCCAATCCTGCTATGTGTCATGTTTTTGAGAAGGTGTAATTGTTATTGATCCACTGTGTAGTTAATGCAGAGCACCACAGTACTGGGCAGCAGCTGAAGATAGATATGTATGAGATGAGCTAACATGAAGAAAGCCAGCATTTTTCCTTCACTCTGCCAAGATTGATCTTCCTCTTCCTGCTGATTTTGAGTGGGCCCTGACATTATCTTACTCTGTCATTAGAGGCTGCATTGGCCTGGGTATGTCAGTCTATTTGGACAGCAACTCTTTTGCTAGCAGTGTTCCCTACATTTATTAAAATCCCCGAAGGTAGTGTTGTGTTCCATTTCTGTATAGAAGCCCTGAACCTTTTGAGCAGAAACAGAAATAGTGTGATATAACTGTGACTTAATATTTCCAGGGAATCATCAATTATAGCTATTTAAATAAACACAGGCTGGGTTTTCCTAGGAGTAAGAAAGCACAGAAAGAAACCTAATTCTCATTTCATTAAAAAAAAAATATTTGTGTCTTGCAGAAGTTTTTTTTCTTTTTGCTGTGCATGTTTTTATTTTTCTGAAGTGCTGTTTATTTCTAGTATGAGCACAGATTTTTTTTTAATCCCTCCATTATTTTGCAATAATATGTCACATACAAGGGAGTAGAATGTCATAAAAACAAGGTTTTTAAATCGTTAAAGAACCTATTGGTAACTTGATACTATGTTCATACTGGCAGAGTGAAGAAATCCTCAGCAGACCTACCTCTGAGCATGAGATTCAAGCTTTCTAAAATATTTTTTCTATTAAAATTAGGGTCAACGACCTTTTTCCCATTCTATACTCACATGTGATCCAGAACTGGATTTGGTTTGGCTTGGGGTTTTGATCTTTTTAAATTCTTTCCCATCTCCATACTTTCTAATCGTAGAATTCGGACTATCAGGTTTACACAGTGCAATCTAGCATTTTTAAACTTTATTTTTGGCCTTCATTTTAACTTTGATGAACTGGTGTCACTTTGCTCAGTTTATTATACTAAATCAGTTTGCAACAACTAGGGATTTAAATCATATTTCTTTGTACCTCCTTAAGGTTCATTTTACTTTTTGTTCAGTCTGTCAGGATAATAATGATTCCTTAGATATACTTCTAAGAAGTATAGACTCATACCACAGATACTTTCCATGATAAACTAAATGAAATCATTTTTATATTAAAATAGTGTGTATATCTTGTCCACTCTTCTTTACAAATGTCTGCTAAATGTTACTGGTCTTTTTGCAGACAGATATTTACTTGTTTTTAATTTAATCTCAGAAAATAAATCTTGGCATTTCTGTGAATATAAAGATTCCTGCAAGGATGGGAATTGCTGACTATCTTTGTAAGAATTTTTTTTTAATCATTTAAAACTAAACTGTGCTGTGTGTGATAAATGCTTAGTCCAAAACAGCTGAGGAAAAAATACTACTTTTCAGCATTATTAACTGATCTTTTAGCTTATTTTTAATGCTCAAAACTGGGACATTTCACTGCTGGACAGAATAAAAATCAAAGTAAATATTGCACAACAAATTGTTTATAATTGTGTACAGGTTCTATAAAGTAATTAAATAATACTCAGGTTGTTAAGTTTAAATACCTAGCACTGTGTACAGATTATCTAAACAAAAAAATCCATTTTAGCACAATTAAGGTGGTAGCATTTCATAGATGAAATACAAATTTTATAGGCTTGAAACGTGGACTTGAAAATGTGTTTTAGTATAGAGACAATAGTGTTATCCATTACTGGATCCTCAGCATAGTGCAATTTTCAGCCTATTGTTACCAGGTTAATGTTTCTTACAACTTCGTTCTTGCACTGAATTTAAGGAAATAGTATATTACATTTGCTGTGGTTGTAGTTTATTAAAATCAGAAATATGTAATTGCAGCTGATGGGCTGCAGTAAATATTATTATTTGGTTTGTTGTTGGGTTTTTTTGTTGTTGTTTGTGGGTTGTTTTTTTTAACTCTCCCGTGTTTTAAATCTGTGTTTGCTTTTCCAGGATGATGATGCTTAATGTTGGGGGTTTGTGTGTTTTCCTTGCTAGAGCTAAAAACAAACTAGTTTAATCTAAATATGAACTATCTACTTTAAAACCTGCCCAATAGGCATTAAATAAAAATAAAAATTATTTTATGGTAGTCTGAACTGGCCGAGGAAGGTGTAGAGAAGAGGATTGCAGCTGCTTTTTGCCAGAGCAGTGGCAACACAGTTGGGCCCTTGCTGGCCCTCACCTTTCTTTAAAATACCCCTTACTCCTAATGGCCTCCATTTCCTTTATATCTCAGCTTGAGGACAAACCTGGCCTTGAGATAAACTGTCTGTATTGTGGGGTTTTTGGGGTTATGGGGTTTTTTTTTAGTTTGGAATCAACCAAAAAGAATGTGAGTCTGTCTTTCACAAATAGCTTGCCAGTGGCAAAAGTTCAGTGGTTCGAGCTCGGTGAGTAATTACTTGTAGAAGGATAGTTGCCCACTGTTTGGGGGAGAAAAAATGTTTTAGAAGATCAAAACTGTGCACCATTATAATTTGTCTTTTTGTAGGGAAATATGGCTTGGTCTATGGCTTGCCATGTGCAGAGCTGCAAACCCCATTTTAATGGTGTGTTGCAGAGCTCCATAGTGCATAGCCAGGATTTCTTATGCTCAACAGAGAATTTCAGGAGGGCTAGCATTTAAAACCTGTGAAATTTCAAAAATAAAAGAAAAAAAAAACAATTTGTAATTAATTCAACAGCATGTTCCATTTTCAGAACATGAAAATTTTCAGTGCCACAGCAGTACAGTTATTCTCTCAAAATTCATCTCTGGAAATCAGAAGTAAAATCCAATGTTAATGCCACATTGTAGCTTAAAAATGAGATTAAAGAAAACGTGCAACAGCTGACAGTGGATTTGGTCCTGGGGGTCACTCTGGCTGTTGGTAGCAGGGCATGGCTCTCACTCAGAGCTCCAAGGGGGGCTGCTGCCTGCAGACACTCACCTCCCTGGCAGCCACCAGCAGGTTCCCCCAGCGCTGGGGCTCAGGCCGCGCCCCTCGGGGTGCAGGCAGGTCCCTGGCTGTAGGGGCAGGGGCCACCACGGGTGGGACCCAACAGCCCCCAAGGCCCCCTCAGCCCATCCACGGCCCCCACCCATCTTCTCCCAGTTATCATGGCCTGTGGCTGAGCAGTGTCGCTGCCTGGTGCACTGCTGGGCACTGATGCACAGCTTCTGCTTTTCTTGAATTTTTAATTGGCAGCAATGGCAACCCTTAGGCACCTTGCAGTCTTTCAAGCATTTTTTTTTTACCTCTGCAATGTTTTGCTTTTCCAGTCTTGCAAATACGACTTACCTGTCTATCTGTTGCAATTTATAGCTTGTTCCTAGAAAGAATGGATTTAATTAAGACAATGATTTGTTTCTGGATGCAAAATGAGAAAATGTCTTTGCATTTCTGTTTATGTTTAGGTGTATTACAATGGCTACCATGGTGACACTTCTGAAACCTTTTTGGTGGGCAATGTGGATAAATCTGGTGAAAAGTTAGTGGAGGTTGCCAGGAAATGTAGAGATGAAGCAATTGCAGCTTGCAGACCAGGGGCTCCCTTCTCTGTAATTGGAAACACAATCAGGTAAGCCTTATATTGACAAGTAAAAGGAGGGCTGGCAAATGGGACAAAGGTTATTGGTGGTTTGGTATAAAGCTGATGACATGTTTTATGATTCAAAACCATCATTTCAGTCTGATATCAGTATGTGAACTGCCAAGCTATAATGTTGTTCTTGGATAAGAGGTATTTTTTTTAAGTGAATTACACTAGGGTCAGCAAAGATAACTGTAGAAAAAGACAAAGATATTCATAAAGTAAATTTAAATTAACAGATGTAATTTGCAGTGGGCTTTTGTTTATTTTTTATTTGTGTGTGACATTACACCACGTCTGTCTAACGGTGTAAGACAGTTAGAAACCATTGTTTTCATTGACTGTTACAAAGGAATTAGTCAACATAAATAAGCTCTTTGTTTAAAAACTACGAAAATATTTAACTCGAGAGCTTCTGATCTTACAAAGAGCAGTGCCTGCTAACGTCATAGGGAAAAAAGGGCTGACATTCAGAGATTTTTCCCTATTTTGCATCTCTTCTAGCCTTCACATAAATGCAGTCATGACTCTTCTGCTGATGGCTTTAAATAAAAATACCTCTTCGTTTTTTGAAGGTACCTATGGATTATTTTAAAATGTTTGCCAAAAGAAAGAAATAGACATATATCATATACATTTCATTAAGCAATACTACTTTGGACTGCTAATGGTCCCAACAAGCTATTGAATTCATTCTGATTACTTAAAAGCTGCAAGGCTTAGTCACCTTGAAAGGATGCTGCCTTTTTTTTCCTTTGTAAATCTTCAAATACTTTAAGAAAAAAAGAGAACGGCAAAATATCAGTTAGATGTATTTATAGCTTTAAAAATATTGTAACAGAGTCTGAATCAAACTTTAGTAAAACCTCTTTGGGTTATATCTGAGAAGCTTTTATTGAAGACTTTGTATAAAATTGTGTTTTTGACAGTTTTAAATTATAGGCTAACTAGCCTGGAGAAAAAGGATAGTGTCTTTCTGTTCTTTCATAGGAAATGTTGAATCAGACCCCTACTGGGAAAAGAAATTTAATGCATATCTCACTATCTTACTGTCCATGAATATAATAGAAGTGAATTCAAAATGTAGTTTTATTTTTGCAAATGGGATGAGTCGATAGATGCACCTCATATTTTTGAACACCTAGGGTTCAACAAATTTACTGGTGGTGCTCTTGCATTTTAACAAAATTTATTCTTGAGTAGAAGGGGGCACAGAACACTGGATTCTTATTCAAGCATTCTATCGAGCTCTGCATTCATGGCTGTGTCTAAAGGGCATGTCAGCCTTTGATTCTCTCTGAGAGGTAATTATCCTTTTCCTGTCACGGAACAACAAATGATAGCTAACTACAGAGGCACATTTGCAGTAGTCACATTCATCAACTGCAGAAAAAAAATTCAATTTAATTGTGCAACACAGCTGCACATAGGCTTTTTGAGCATTTCTGTTGTTCTCCCTGTCTTGCTATTCCTCCCTCCAGATCTATTTTTTAAACTTTTTTTTCTGGTTATTTTTTCCCCCTTTTTTGTCTCTTCTTCCATTTTTACTCTCTGTACTTTCTTGTTAAAGTAATTTTCTTTTGTGGCTCTCATTCTTTTTTCCCCATTGAAGGCTATGAATGTAGAAAATTATCACAATTACTCATATAATTGAGCCTCTTTGTAGCAAGTGCAACTCCAGTAGCCTTTCTCCATCATGAAAATGGTTTCATTATAGGGTTTTTCATATTCTCTGACACCATCTACACAGAGGAACAGGCGTGCAGATGAGATGTACTAGGAACAGGGTAGATCAGTAAGGTCACAGTAGGAATAATTAGCTCTGCTATGGAAAGAGCATCTAGGCCTTTTACTGCTACATAAATGTACTGTCCATGGCTTTTAGTCACAAAAAAACTTACTAACAAATGGAGCTCCCGCCTACTACTTTGAAAAAAAGATTTGTATCAACACTACAATTTTCCATCATTAAGACTAATAACACAGAGCCTAGTATACATCAAGGGGAATAAAAAGAAAAATCTCACATTCAAGTGGCGGCTGGGTGCTGACCTTTGTTCCCTTTTTTTGTGTTCAACTTAACTCTTTACAAAAAAGAGCCACACGCCACACCAACATGCAGGTGAACTCCAGCTAGTGCTAGCAAAGCATGGCATTCAGTTGGAAAATCTGATAAATCTCCATGCAGGATAATGCGTTTCATTACAGATTCACTACATTAATTCTAGCTGTTTTAAAAAAAAAAAAAAAAGAAGAAGAAGAAAAATAACAGAGTTGAATGTGACATTGGATTTTTGCTGTCTTGTTGCAGAGGTCAGTTTCCTTGCAAAATGTAAATATATAGTCAGTGTCCCCTTTGCAAAGCAGATTAATTGAAGCTAGTAGCTATTCAAAACTGCATATGAAATAGCAGGTCATTAACTTTATTTCTCAAGATTTTATCGTGTTGACAATTTAAATGTGCTGATTTGTTTAGAACTACTTTAACACTCCCTTTGCTGAAAGCTCACCTTGGCTTGGTGAAGCTATGTGTTTCAGGTTATTTGTCATTTGACATTGCTTACAGGCAGACATATTATATATATATATATATATAAAATACATATATATATATATAAATCTCAAGTTTCACAAGAATTAGATATTATAAATGCCTGAGAACAAGCACCTAGAAGCTGAAAACATTTAGGTCCATCAGAATGGAAATGTGTCTAGGTTTCTTTCATCAGTTTTTCTGTAAAGGTGCTCCAGTCATATCCAGAATGCATCTTATGCACAAATAATGAGAATATTTCCTTTCTACAGTAGGTTTCAGAATAATTATATCTCGGAGTAAGTTTGCAGTCAATATTCTAGCATAGTCTTTGTCATGGAAGCTCAATAGCTGACACTGAGTATTTCCTTGATAGCAGTTCATTCTTCCATCGGCTACAAGTTGCAAATAAAAGATTGCATGGATTCGTGAGTTACTTGGCTTAGAAAAATTTGGGTCATTCCTAACCTCTTTCTACTGGAAGGCATATCAAAACTATTGGTCAGTTCCAGTGTTAATGGAATTGGTCCCTATGGTCCATTTTCTTCTACCATTTCTGACATTTTCAGACAAAAATGTATCTAGTTTGAAATCTGCTTTTTAGACAGTGAGTCTAAGTCCATGAAAGTGTTATGAGTGTAGAGAGCTAAAGAACTTAAAAGTGATGTCGTTAAATAAACCAAATTTCAACTCCTACAAAAAAATAGTGGTGATGAAAGTATTAATAAATGGCTTAAAATGTTTAACTAGTAAGTATATGTTTTGATATTAATTTAGAACAATATAAAGCAGATTTTTAAAAAAAATCTGTTTCTCTCAGATTATGCACATTTAAACAATAAGTGGCTCAGGCAAAATAAGTCATTTTAATGTCATCTGTGATAGATTTTCCTTGACAGCTACTGTAAATTACAATTACACTGCTTCTCTCTGCATTTGAAAGTAAGCATTGCAATAAATTATCTTTTATTTCAATCCATCATGTCTGCTTTCAGAAACAGAGAACCTCAAATAAAAGTTCAGCACTATTGTAAGAAAAATACAGTAATTTGTGTTCCAGTTTGAAACTAAAATGTACCTTTCTTTCAAAAAACAATTGTTGGCTTTCAAAAATATTACTAATTATACCTCAACATTTATTGTCATTATAGGGAATCCCTGAACTTGTGCATTCCCTCAGTCTAGGATTACTATTTCAGAAAAAACCCCACTTGAATATTTTCCCTGTAGAATTTTGTAATTTCTCAAATTAAGTACTATGGTACTATTCAAAATAGGGTTTTTTATCACAAATAAATATAGTTTAGGATGAATCTGGTTTCAATACTTTTTAAAAAAATAACAAGTATGCCATTCAGTGAGCATTTTGCTACAAATATAGCTAAGGCAAACATGATTACTTCTAATTTAAAAAAAAAATCAGATCCCTATATAAGAACACAATTATCATGGGGCTGTTACCAGTTTCAGTGTTTCTCAAGTATATTCACTGCCAAGAAGTGTAAGACAAATTTGTTTAACAACTTCAGCCATTCATGTCATGCTGCTCTGCAGGACTGTTTTGGATAAGGTTTCATCCCTGGTAAGAGAAGCTGGCACTGTGGGAGAAGCATCTCTGGCTGAGGATCAGTTCACCAGGATGCTTATCCTTGGCAGCAAAGCAGTCTGTGCCATCTTGTCCAATCAGTCAAATTCTTTCTTCCCTTGTGCCACCACAGAGCCCAGAGAAGCAATAGCTATCAATGCTGAAAATGGATTGTTTCACTTTTTTTTTTCTTCAGTGAGTACTAAGAATACTAGACCAGACCTACCCTGAGGCAAAAGCGACAAAATTTGGTAAAAAAAGGAAAATGCTCCTCTAGGTGCACCTACAGGGTGTCTGCACAGGACAGCTCCCTAAGGAAATTCTTTCAACCTGCTTTTCAGCTTAACGGGAGGGATTTATCACCCAAGAGCTCCTTTTAGGGGAAGCTTGAGTATAGGGGAAAGCTTTCTAGAGAGTCAGTCCTGCCTGTTCCTCCTTTGTGGCAATTTCCCCGTTAGGCTGCTGTCAGGACAGCAATGCATGTCTCCACACTTATCCCTCCTTTCAGAGAATTAGCTGTTGTCTGGCAACATGGGAAGAGGATGCTCAGATGGCAACTGACACCTATCTTTCCTGTCTCCACTCTCTGAAGCACAACACCACCCTATGACAGGCTCTGACAATGGCTTCAGGAGGATAGCTTGGCCCTCAGTGATGTTCCTTTACCAGCTGGGTCACTGCTGATCCAGGCCAGTGCCAGACACTTGGCCTGGCTTTGCCATCAGCAAAAGAAAAGCAGCACTGCAGCTCTCTTGACTCCTCAGCCCCTGGGCTAGAACACACGGCAGCAAAACATAGAATCAAGTATTGGGCTCACTAAATAATTATGCTTTTAATCCTGCCCAATTCACCACTGCCCAAATGTGCAACAAAGATCAATATGTGTGATAATAAATGTTGTCAATGGGTATTTTTAACAGTGATTATTCTGAAGAAGCTTTTTTTTTCTCTTGATGCTGTCTTGTGAGGTGTACCTCTACTGCCCCAGCATTTGCTCTGGAGATGATTTGCTGGGATGTTCCCCATTCCAAGGGTAACTGGCACATCCTCTCCCACAGCAGATGCCAGGCAGCCCAGCTCAGCCATGCCAACCTCTGCCTCCTGCCTTCACTGCTTTCCCACTTGCAGTCAGGCCTCCTCCAGCTATCTAAGCTTACACTGCCTGTCTGCAAGAAGCATCTGATGAAGCTGGGGCTGCAATCTTGTAAGATTGTCTCATGGGAAAGCTGCAAAGAAAGGCCACCACTGACAGGTCCCGAGCTGGTCAATGAGACAGTGAGACCAAAATGTTGAGCTGTTGTCAGCAAGAAATGGTAAATTGGGTGCAAAAATGCTCCACTCTCTGGCATCTTGATTTTTTAATCAGATTCCACAGCTTGGGAATCCTGGAGATTGGAGAGGCTAACCAAGACCAATAGTTCAATTCACTCTTCTCAGAGCTGTCTCAAAGTTACAGCCAACATGTACATTTACAGGATTACCTTTGCAAGTTGTAGCTAGGATTAGCAGCTTTGTTTTGTTATGAAAACTGGGTGTTTTATTGTAACTCCACAAGGATGTAAGAGTACACTAGGATTTATTAAATACTCCAAAGTAAAGCTAGTAGTTGTGGAGAGAAATGCCTGAAGTGCATGCAAATGCTAAAACCAGATTGAAAATGGTTGAATTTCATACCTGCAGCTTATTTTCTGTGTGTTACTGCAGGTCTGTTGACCATGTTACATTTTATGTAGAGAATACCAAGGCTCTGTATGTAAACAAGAGGGAAGAAGGAGGGACACAGTGTCTGTCAGTGTAGATGTCAAAGCCCTGTGAGCTCTGGGATCCCCTCTTTGATCACAGACAGTAACCACTGAAGTACTGATGCTAACAGAGTTGTTTTCAAGCTGTTTGGCAAGAAAGGGGTAGAATTCACCATTGAGATGCATATGAATCATTACTTTGACTGCATGAGGGCAGGATCCTGTTGTAACACTGCCTTCTGTGTGCCCCAGGGCTTGTGTGCTTGGTGCCCAACACACAGCTCCTGCTGCTACTGCCACCCTCCTTGGCAGCAGCTGAATGCTGAGGCTGGAGCTTCCCCTGCTCACTGCAAAGTATGTAGCCATGGTGCTCAGAAGAATACATGCACAGAGAGAAACTATTTCTGTTTTGCTACAGAACATGGATTTTTCTGGAAGAAAAAATCCAGTAGTAATACAAAAAATGACCATGCTCTGTCAGTGGTCAGGATGCCATGTAAGGACATCAGCAAAGCTGAAGAGTTAATGTGATTGTTTATGATTTTGCTAAAAGATTGGGAGAAGAAGATGAAAGAAAACCTTATCACATGTTGCATGAATGGCTTCTCCTATCTCTCCTTGGAGAATCACTTCACTCATATGGGAATCATGATCTGCATTGCTCTGGGCTTGGTCACTGGAGATCTTGGATTTTGTGTATGTTTCTGAGGAATCTGGCTTTCTAACTCATCACCATTCCCTGTACTTCTTGCTTGACCTTCAGCGGCATCACAGCCAGCAGGCCAAGTATCTGACCCAGATATGGGGAACATGATAGAAAGGCAGGGGAAGAAAGTATTTTCCATCTCTAATAGGACTTCCCATTGCATAATGCTTCATGATTTTTTTTCAAAATAATTGATGTATAAAGTTTATGTATATATAAATTATTTATAAAGCCTGGACTTTGAGTGCAAACAAATTAAGCCCCAATTTCTAGCTTTATCAGTAATCCTCTTTGCCAGTACTTTGGAGTTTGGGGGTACCTAAACCTGAAATTTCTATTCTTCTCCAGAGTTAATGAGGAAATATGATGAGTCTTTTTATCAGAGCAATAAAAAGGTAGAAGGTAATATACGAATCCTGTTAAAACATGTTCTAAGGTCTGAACACTGCAGCATTAACCAACTCTACTCTCTCATTGCCATTTAACTGTGGTGGAGCAGCATGTCCCTCAATTGAGTGGCATTAAATTCTGGGACGATGACCCATGGGCACTGGAGCCAGCACTGCAGAGTCTGTGGAGCCTGGTGTGCAAAGGTGATTACTTTGTACAGCAAGCTGAGGCCACTTTGCACCTGAATAAAAGCTACCCCATGGGGATTAACAGGCTTTAATTTCTGCAACAGCTTTACCTTTAGTTGAGTTTTCTAACTTTTCCAGCTTTCTACCTGTTGTGAAACTGTGAGAGAGCATTTCCTAAGACATAAATACAGACAAACTTGAAGTTCTTCAGTGCCTACCTTCATTCAAAAAGAAGCAAATGAATCTTTTAATGTTATAGGCAAAATCTCTTCAGGCTAAGTGTGTTCCTGTCTTGCTTCTGTTTGATTTTAGAAATAGGATGGGGGTGACATGCAGGGACAAGGGTAACTTTCTTGGCACTTCTAATCCATCTCCAGATCTTTGTGAATCTCTGCATTTTTCTGGTTTGGAAACAGGCCTCTTGGCTGAGCTGCCTCAAATCACTGTCCACCACTGCCTCCACTACTGCTTGAGTACAGGGTGACCCTGCAAGTGAAGCCTGCAGACATGGGGTGGGCCAGCAGCCAGAGGATATCCCATGTGTCTCCAAGTCCTCCAGTTTCAGGGAACTGGGATAGGAATTTGCTTTCCTACCATGGGTAGGGATCAGTGCTCAGCCATGGTCCTGGAGGCAATTCTCAGAGATGCTTCTCCCTGAGGCAGGCCATGAAAGGCAGGCCAGATCTCTCAGGCGGAACTGAAATATTGTAATTGTTATGATTTGGTTTTGCCTCTGTGGCAATAGATTCATTAGAAATACATTGTTATTTAGCATACATCTATTTGCTGAACTTTCAATAGGTTTTTATACTAAATGTTTGAAGTATTATGAAAGAAAAGTAGTAGGGCTCTTAACTCTCCCTGTTGGCAGCAGGAGCCCCTTCTGCAGCTAACCCAGTGCAGGCCCCTGGGTATGCAGCTCAGCACAGACTCTGCACTTCCAGAGAATTCGGCAGAGGCTGTGGTTTGGTACTGTGCTGGGGCCTCGGCTGCCTGACTTGCCAACTTCAGCTGTGCCATCTTAAAATGAGTTCTCAGTGTGCTTGTGGAAGAGGTTACCCTCCATCGAGCAGGGAGACAACACACTGCCGTTTTACTTAGCAGGGCTGGCACGGGAACCATCGGCCTCTGTTGGCAGGCATGTTCACTCTGAAACCTAACAATGGCTCAGCCATGCTCCCTTCAATGCCTGTCTTTCGGAACGGTGGCAAAGTGGTGACCCAGGGTCGGTAGCAACGCGGTAGCCGGGGCTGGGGCCGTCTAGCAGGGCTGGTGGTGGGGGCACGCACCCTGACAGGTCCTCTTTGCCCCCGCAGCTCCCTGGCATGGCAAGGTGGCTTCCAGGTCTGCCCCTTCTTCGTCGGCCACGGCATCGGGTCGTACTTTCACGGGCACCCCGAGGTGTGGCACCACGGTAAGCGGCCCCCGCCCGCCGGGCCCGTCTTCCCCCGCTCCGCTCCGCCCGGGCGATGAGAGGGCTCCGGGGAGGGGGAGAGGGCGGGCGGTGAAGCGAGCAGAGCCCCACACACACACACCCACACACTCCCACGCACGCTGCCGGTCCCGCGGGACGGGGGATTGCCAGTGGGGAGATTAAATCGCTGGGAAGCTGGACGGCATCCCCGGCCTCGTTTTCTGAGGGTCGCGTGGGTATTTGTGAGGACGAGTCGCTGGTTAGCGAATTGCCGCGCACCGCCTGCCCCGCCCGCTCCCGGCGGCAGCCGCCCTGTCCCGCGCCTCCGCATCCCGCCCGTGCCCGAGCCACGCCGGCAAAGTTTGTCTCGGGGCAAGGAAAAATCCCTGCTAAAACGTTAAAGCTCCTGGCCTGGACGGAGCTGCCGTCGGGGTGGTCTCGCTGCGGCCGGGGTGGGATCGCTTTCGGCGGGTGCTCCGGCTCATAACGGGGCTCGGGTGCACAGTACCTGCGAGCTAAAAAGGGGTTTAAGCAAAGGGCTTGTTTGCGTTGTTTGCGTTCTCTTAAAAAAAAAAAAAAAAAGACCCAGGATGCATAAACGCGGCTTTTTTTTCTTTTGTAGCCAATGACAGTGATTTGTTAATGGAAGAGGGAATGGCGTTCACAATAGGTTAGTAACTCTCTGCTATGGCTTTCTGTTAAAAAGCACACACGGAGCAGCCCAGATCTGTAACATTTCTTTATTGGGAAATAGAAATAACCATGCAGACAGGGGGACGTCGGTGAGATTGACCTCTTAGGAAATAGATTAAAATATCATTTTAAAAAATGCATTAGGAACTAGTTGGATTAAATAATTTTCAAATTACAAGATTTAAAGAATGAAATGTTAATTATAAATTTTGCTAATATTTGACTCCTATTTCTGGCAAGGCAGAGACTCTGCCAGCACACTTAATTTGAGGAGGGTGAGAAGGATGCGATCGTGTCCCCGAAGCCGAGCAGCCTGGTGGCACTTAGTCATTTGCTGCCTTCCCGAGCTGCTGTTGGGCTTGGGGACTGCGGCGGCGGTAACCAGCCGGAGCCTCACCCCGCAGACTGATCGTGCTCACTTCCAGTCGTGGAGAACTGCTGGGGGAAAAGCCTTCGTTCTCACTGTGTGGCTAAATGGCACGGCAATTAGAAGGAAATAAGAAAATTGTTGTTTTGCTGATTTAATGAACATTTTAAGCCTGTTTAAAAAATTCAAATATTTAAAACTATCTGTTGTTTATAAATGTGGTTGGTGCTTTGGTTATTATCCACACGGTCTTAATTAAAGCTTGATTAAAATTCCATGCTTTTACAAAAGAGGAATGGGCAACTTCCTAACTTGCTATTTTGTCTTCCTTTTTAGTTCACATTTTTGTGTATCAAGAGAATGCCAGCCCAGGGAGATGGGACCTGTGTGGATGGGGAGCTACCTGCTGAGATACCTCCTGTTCTTGATTGTTTCATAATCCACACAGGAATGCAACTAACTTTAGAATACGTTTTGTTTTTCTTGATGCAGAGCCAATAATAATGGAAGGATCCCCTGAATTTAAGATTCTGGAGGACAAATGGACTGCGATTTCTGTAGACAATAAAAGGTGCCTGATTTTATTTTTTGGTATTTCCTAAGACATAGAACTCATCACTGCCAGCCCAAAAAACCCAAATAGATGAGTTTCCAGGCATAGTGAATGTGTTTTCCCCCTCATAACTGCTAAATGTGAATTTCAGATCGGCACAATTTGAACATACCCTGGTGATTACCTCAGAGGGAGCAGAAATCCTCACGAAACTGGTGGAAGAAGCCTAAAGATGGAGCAAGTAGTGGAGAGACTTGCTGTACTTCTGGGATTTCAAGTTTCACTCGGGATAGAGAAGAGGTTTCTGTAATTTCTGAGGGGAATGGCTGTTGCATAAGTCACTCCAGGGGACCGAAAAAGCAATTTGAGGGGTTGGTGGGTTGGCTCTGGACATTTCTGTGTATTACCTGGTGAGTATTTAATAAAAGTCTTTAGGTTTTTTGTGACCCTTGGAGCAGCCAAGCATAGTCTGCAAGTGGCAAAAGGTTTGGGTTATTTGGGGTTAGGTGCAGAAAGTGGTGCCCCTCTCTTCCAAATCCTATGTGGGGCAAATAGATATCAGATGATACAGTCTTTAGGCAGTTGAGAGGACAGAGAAACATAGCATTTTCCCTTTATAGCTGAGGTATGAAGTCAATTTGTCTTCATTGAGATTAACACAGTGCTGTTTCCCAGGCTTTAACTTCTACTAGGATGGAAAAAAGTTTCCTGAGAGTGTCAGGCAGAGGGAGCAGACTCTTCCCAGCATCACTCCTAGCAGCAATCCCCCGCTTCTTGTCTCTTTTTACACAGCACAAAAAGTGATTAAAAATGAGATGCAAAGCACGCCTCTCTGGGGATCAATAATTGCCCTGCTTGAAAAATTAGCCAGTTTGGGGTAATCACTGCTCTGTGGTGCCCATGTTAGTTAAGGGAGAGGCACAGTACAGTTTAAGCATTTTATGGAGATAGAGGAGTTTGCAGTCTGGAAGATGAGTCCTGACTCCTGCCCAGAGTTTGGAACCGATGGACCGCATGAGCTGCGATCTCACTCGGCCCTGTGCTCTCTGCAGTCCTGTCCTGGGCCTGCTGGGTGTGCAGGGCCTGATTTGCAATTTAGCCAGTTGCTGACCACCCTGTGGGACCAAACAAGTCTGGCATTGGTATTTGGAGGCTACCAGAGCAGGACCTGGGCCTGTGAAACATGGAGCAGCCTTGGAGATAATTAAAGGACTTCCAGAATTTCTCCAGGCCCACGGCAACAGCGGTGCTGTTTGGTACAAGTAACTTGGCCCTCATTGCAGGCAGATGGGGTCGCATGCTGAGGGCTGGCCAGTTGCACATTCAGGCAACCAGAGTGGCTCAGCACTGGCTCCCTCAGTGGTCCTGGGCAGAAGTAAGCTGCTTTCTTACAGCTTTACTCTGCTGTTTGCTTTCATTCAGGTACAGTGAGCTCTCAGCTCTAATAGTTTCTAACAGCAGCTTTTCAAAAAGCAGGGACCCCCCTCCCTGAATACAGCTAACACCGCGGGGCAGCCACTCAGCTTCATCCTCCCGAGAGGAGCTTGGAAGGCCATAAAACCTGCAAAACAAACGATGCAGCCAAATTTACAAATACGCAGAGATTAAACAGTGAAAAGGACAGTCGGCATTGCCTGGAGGGGCATGTGTTTTGTTCCCTTACGTTCCATCGCCCGGCCGCGCTGCCCCTTCTGAGGGGCACTGGGGGCAGCAGGGTGTCCGGTGCGTCCCGGAGGCGCACCAGAGGTGCCTCCCGTGGATTTTGGCCACGCCGGGAGCCCCTGAATAGCACCGCAGGTGCCATGTTCCTCACCATCGTCTACCCTTTGCCTCCTGTCCTGCTCTTACCGCGGCGTGGGATGAGGCGGGAACGGGGCAACCGGGAGCGGGGAACCCCCCGCAGCCTGTCGTGGGGAGGCTGTCGGCAGCTCCTGGTAAT
The DNA here is from genome assembly GCF_037042795.1 of Molothrus aeneus. Classification (NCBI taxonomy): domain Eukaryota; kingdom Metazoa; phylum Chordata; class Aves; order Passeriformes; family Icteridae; genus Molothrus; species Molothrus aeneus. The sequence goes on along the minus strand of NC_089652.1, from coordinate 18,674,740 downwards.
CACTGCGCCCTGAAGTCCCGCCGGTAACTCTAGTGGGACTGCGAGTTTTACTCCGCTGCGGAGCGCTGGCGGCCAGGCGGAGGCATTGATAGCGCACCTTTGTAATCCTAATTACGAACGAGACTGAAGAGATGTCTCGGCTGTTCGGGGACAGCCAGCACAAGCCCATCATGCAGAAGGTGTTGCCGGGCCAGCACGATGAGAGTCCCGACGTGGCAGTCGCTCCCGCGGGGTCGGGACGTCCCGTGGCCGCGGCCCCTCCGCGCCCACCGAAGCCGCGCTGATCGGGACCAGGGAGGGGCGGGGGCCCTGCTCTGCAGGACGGGGGCGAGCAGAGCCTCACCGACCGCTCCGCGGGGCTTTGGCCGGATGGGAGGGACTGTGGTTCGCCCCGGGACTGCCCGTGTCCGGCCGATCGCAGCAGAAGACGGCAGTCCCGGCAGACGCGGAGCGGCCTCCCCTCTCTGCAGTTGTCAGGCTGAGGCCGGCGAAGGTGCCGGAGCTGCCCGGGCGCCTGTCCCCTGTTCGGTCAAGCTCGCTGACCCGCCTCGGGTGGTCACTTCCATGGCCAGGGGGGCAGAGCTGGCTGGCGGGGGTTCCGTGTGCGTGCGGAAACACCGTCCACTGCCCCTTCTGCGCCAAGCCTCGGAGAGTTAGTGAGAATGAACTTCGCGCATTGCGAGCAAAGAGAGAAAAAAAAAACAAAACCCAAAACATTGAGAAAAAAAAAAAAAAGGGGGGGGGGAAGGAGGTAAAAGCGTCGTTAGGAAACGGGCAATTAAAACCGACAGAGCCACTAATGAAAGGAGGGAAAAAAAAAAAAAAAAAAGGGAGCAGAGGGGCTCGGTTGTGCTAGCTTTGCACAGTTAGTGGCCAGCTGCTTTCGCTGCCCGAAAGATCCTGAACACTACGCGGGCTCTGCCGGGGGTGCCCAAGCCCCGCTGCCGGCGCTAGTACCTCTAACGACATCAACGCTGCGATTTGTTTTGAATGTTCATTTTTATTGGTGTTCTCCCTTTGCCAAAATGTGCTTGATTACATAGATGTAGTGCAGTGAGATAACTGCGCACCCTAGACAGCCTAGGTGTAACCGGGAAAGTTCAGCCCAGGCCAGATCAAATCCCAGGCTGTTTAACGCTGGAAGGCTGCATGTTGCTATTAGTGTTAAATATATGGCTAATTATGCGTATGAAAATTAAACATCAGTGTTATGCTAATGGGGCCGCCTTCAGCTGTGGATCAGAGCACTTGAGACTAGCATTTAATCAAATGAATCAGTAACTAATACATCTGCACGTGTGAACTTTCACAAGATCATTTTCCTGTTACAGTCACACCGCAGAATTATGAAAGAAATAATTATCAACACTTTCTAATTATCTAGCAAAGTAATTTGGGATTCATCGTGGGCTTTTTGGGGAGGATCTCCTAAGTCCCACCTCATTTACCGCTCACGCACGCGGAAGTTTTCATTTTAAGCTCAAATGCCCCGTTGGGCCCTTTCAGGGGGACTTTGGTTGGTTGGATCGCTTTTTTCCCCCTTTACAGCAATAGCGGCAAGAGCCGGGCGGCGCGATCCGGAGGTGCGGACGGCGCTGGGACCCGCGGGCCGGGGCCGAGAGCCGCTGCGCGCCCGCGGGGCCTGGCGGGCGGGAGCCGCTCGCTTTGTCCGCGGGTCCCGCCGCGTCTGCCGGAGCGGAGCTGGCAGCTGCAAGAACCCCCCCCGCGGCCCGCCGAGCCCGGCGGAGCACGGCTGCTGCCCCCTCCGCGCCGCCTTCCCGGCGAGGGGCGGACAAGGGCGGAGGGGGTTGCGGTGCCTTCCGCCAAAGTCCGGATCGGCGCCCTCGGCGGCCGGCGGCGGAAGAGGGCGGCCTGCGATGGGAGAGGGCTCCTGGGCGGCTCCGTGCCGGGGCCGGCCGGGAGCGGGGCGGGCGTGCGGCCGCCGCCGGCGCTCGGGCAAGCGCGGCGCTGCCAGCCCGGCTCTCCGCGCTCACCGGGGTCCGGGCGAGCCCCGAGCGCCTCGGACCAATCCAAAGCGATTATGCAAGACGACGGACCAATCAGCTCCGCCGTCTCATGAATATTCATAGACTTGGCTGAGTCAAAGCTTTTAGGCGAGTTTGTGTAGATCTACAGCATCATGCTTAGACTTTTCAAAGAGACAAACTCCATTTTCTTATGAATGGAAAGTGAAAAACCCTGTTTCGCTTAAATTGGGTTCTTTCCTGTCCTGAGAAACACAACAGACCCCAAAAAGGCAAGCTGAAGAGAGAACACACACACAGACCAAGCGACAAGAAATGACCATGACTACCATGCCAGAGAGTCTAAATAGCCCCGTCTCAGGGAAGGCTGTCTTTATGGAGTTTGGGCCGCCCAGCCAGCAAATGTCTCCTTCTCCCATGTCCCACGGACACTATTCCATGCACTGTTTACACTCCGCGGGCCACTCTCAGCCTGACAGCTCGTACAGCACAGCTTCGTCCTTCTCCCGACCGCTGGGCTACCCCTATGTGAACTCGGTCAGCAGCCACTCGACCAACCCCTACATCAGTTCAGTGCAGTCCTACCCCAACAGCTCCAGCCTGACTCAGACCCGGTTAGAGGAGACAGGTAGGTGCACTCGGCTTTGGGGAGGGGGGGAGGGGAGGAGGGAAGGCAAGGCGGGAGGGAGGGTGTTGTATTAAAAAAAATCTATCGGGGGAAAAATTAAATTAAATTACAAAATATTAGTCAAGAGAGGCTGAGAATCACAGGGGACCAATACACAAAGCACACAATGCTTGGCTGGAAAAGAAACCAACCCAGATGTGCACGTATTAGTCTTCGTAATTATTTATTGCGTAGCGCTATAAACAATGTATGCAATTAAGGGTAATTAAACCTAAACTGCAGCCTGTAAAAATAGCAAACTTTCGCTGGGAAGAAGCCTGGGCTGCCATAATCGCCCGGAGCCTTTGTTAGCGTTACTCGAGCTTCACTTTTCTTCCTTCTCATTATTGTTATTGTCGATGTTGCTGTTGTTATTGTTACTGCTGCTGCTGCTGCTATTACTGTTACTGCTATTATTGCTATTGCTGCTATTATTATTATTTATTCTGCGTCGTTTGTTGTTTGTAGGGGCCGAATCGGAGAAAAGCACTGTGGTAGAAGGAGGGGAAGTTCGCTTTAATGGGAAAGGGAAAAAAATCCGCAAACCCAGGACTATTTACTCCAGTTTGCAGCTACAGGCTTTGAACAGGAGGTTCCAGCAGACTCAGTACCTGGCTCTTCCCGAAAGAGCCGAGCTCGCAGCATCTCTGGGACTCACCCAGACCCAGGTACAGCTCCGACTGAGTCGGCCCCTCTCCTGTGTCCCCTCCGTGTCCCCACCGTCTGCGTGGGAGACCACACGCGTAAGGCGCACGGGTCACAGCCGTGGGCAGCGGGGCCCGGGCGACACCCGTCCCGCCGCGGGGCGCTCCCGGTGCTGTGGAAGCCCCCGCAGAGCCCGCTGGAGTGGGCCCAGGGGCTCCTGCTGGGTGCCTTGGCGTCACAAAATAACACAGCAGTCGCGGGGGGAATGAGGGAGAGAAGCTGGGGGGCCGCCGGGTGCGGGGATCCGTCGTGCCCTGGGAGGGATGGAGGGATGCTGGACCGTACGGAGGGATGCTGAACCCTGCTCCGTTCCCTTTTGCAGGTGAAGATTTGGTTTCAGAACAAGCGCTCCAAATTCAAGAAGCTGATGAAGCAAGGAGGGGCCGCCCTGGAGAGCAGCGCCTTGACCAACGGCAGGGCTCTCTCGGGCAGCTCGCCACCCGTGCCTCCAGTGTGGAATACCACCTCCGCCTCCGGTAAGGCCTCGTCGGGGACCCCGGGCACCTACATCCCCAGCTACACGTCGTGGTACCCTTCGGCCCACCAAGAAGCTATGCAGCAGCCGCAACTGATGTGATTATACATACGTTTTCCCCTAACGCAAGCACTATCGGTCCCGAAAATAATTAAAATTATTAAAGGAAAAAAAAAAAAAAAACAAAAAACAAAAAAACAAACAAAAGACCAAACCGAGACAAAAAAGAAAACAAACAAACAAACAAAAAAAACCAAACAGAAACTAAGTCAAATAAAAGGAAAGAAAAAAAAAAGAGGGGGAAAGAGAGAGAGAATTAAAAAAAAAAAAAAAAAAAAAAAAGAAAGAAACCCAAGCAAACAAACAAACAGGAGGTCTCTTGCCCATCCAGCCATTAGGACGCTGCACGGTAGCTCGGTGCAGGAGAGCACAGATGTGATGCGGGCCGGTTCCCACCGCTGACAGCTGACGGAGCGGCCCCGAGCACCGCACAACAGCCTGGGAGCAGAGCGAGCGCCGGCCGCGGCTTTGTGGGACAATCAGAAAAAGATGTCTGGGGGGCGGGGAAGCCCTCTCCTCTGTCCTGTCTGTCTGTCTGTGTCTGTTGAAATGTAGGTCATTTATTTACTACTCCGATCTGACCGTTTCTTAAATTGCAAGGGGGAAGGAAGCTGTACAATTTACCAGAGCTTCTTTCCCGCGACATTTTCTGTACCTTTCACTATCCATCTGTATATTTTTTGTTGTTGTTAAAAGGGGAAGACAGGGGGTTTATTTATTGATTTAAATTACCACTATGAGAGTGCTAGAAACAAACTCAGCTTGCTGAGTGTACTGCTTGGACGCACAGTTTAAACAAAACCACAGACGGTCCGTCGTCCCGTTCCCCCCCCCTTCTCCCCGAATAAATCACCAGGAGCGAAGGATGCGATTTTAACTTTTACAGTAACTTTTATACTTCGCTACTGTGGAAAGTTTTGGTCCGAATGATTTGCATTTCTCGAGTATTTAACAAAGGAAATAAATGTACATTGTTTGGTACTCTGAAGTGGAATTGCAGCAGCTGCCGGCGCTTTGCTGAGGTGAAGCAAGGCGCAGAGGACGGAACGACAGCCCGGAGGGCGGCGGGGGGGACCCACCGGGAGGGCGGGCGGGCGGGCACACCCGCGCAGTCCCGGCGCGGCCTCCCCGCGCAAAGCCGGCCCGAAGTTGAAATGCACAAATCGACGTGCAGGAGCTACTCGCTGTACATATTTTATTCTTAATTATTATTATTATTGTTCTGTAAACATGTTGCACAAATTTAGCCTTTTTTAATTATTATTATAATTATAATTATTATTTCTGTTCTGTTTCGTGTGGCTGTAAAACATGATGCTTTGTGTACTGAGATCTTGACATTTTACTTGTGAAATTCGGAAAATGTGATAAACTGAGCTCGGTTGTGTTTAGTGTTCTATATGTCAAAGTTTAGTTTTATATTGAGAATGTTAACTTATTGCTTTGTATCTGGGGGAGAAAATGGAAAAAAACCCACACAAATCTTTGTACATAAGTTATAAAGTTTCTTTGAGACAGTAAAATTATGGTTTGGAAAAAGAGACACGCATGCTCCCTGTCCCGTAGCGCGGCCGACAGCGGGGTCCGGGCCGGGCTACGCGCTCCGCGGCGGGACGGCGGTGGCCGTGACCGGGAGGCGAGACGGAGGAGCGACGCGGCCCGGACAGGGCAGCCTGTCACCCGTGCGCCTAGCCGGGCCCAGTTAGGCGGCGGCAGCCTAACTCTGATGTTTAATCGGGGGACCTTCGGCGGAGGAGCCGCTCGGAGCCGGGGGGCAGCCGGGCACAGTTGCTGGGACGGGAAGGGGATGTGGTCAAGCCGTGAGAGCCCCGGCCCCCGTCCCAACAGCCAAGCCGGCTGCCTGCCCAGGCGTCCCCCGGGAGGCGAAGCTGTGCCGGTACCGCCGCGGTCATCCAGCCCCGGACTGAGCCGTGCCCGCTCCCCGGGCTGGCGCAGCGACGGCGCAACCCGTGGCTATTGCTGGGGTGGGTAAAGCGCTGCAGAGCGGAGGAGCCGGCAGCGGCTGGGCTCGGCCGGCTGCCCGTGCGCGTCCCTGCGCGGGAGATCGGCTGTGCAGCCCCGCGGGGGCCACGCTCACTCGGCCCGAGGTACGCGCCCACTCCCCGGTGCGCGGGGCCGGTGCACGGCCGGTGCAGCATCCGCCCAGCGCACACGCGGCGCGGCGGCCCGCGGGGTGCGGGATCACACACGGCAAACGCTCCGCGTTTCCCGCAGTGCCACGGCCCGAGTTTGGTCCCGAGCGGCCCGAAGTGCCGAGCGAGCGGGAGGGCTCCGCGGCCCCGCAGCGCCCCAGGACCCACACAGCTCCCGCGGCGGCTCTGCCGGTGACCAAACGCCTCTGACCGGGCCAAAAAGGGGTGGTCAAGCAGCTCGGAGGTCTTTAAAGATATATTAGCTTCTCCTAATTCAATAATGTCTTGCTAACAGTTCAAATAGAGAAATTATCAGTTTTCTCTCAGCGAGGCGGTCTTGAGTTAGAGGCTATTATAATTGTACATTTGAAAATGTTAATCTCAATACAGGCCTAATTAATTCTGCCTTGTTGCTGACAAGTAGTTCATCAAATATCTGATTCGAAGATTTTCATAATGAGGATATTAATTAAACTATGAATAATCCAAAGGTGCTTATATTGAAACAATACCTCATTACAATGATTAAGCTCTGATTTCGAATATTATACCTTTACCAATTGTCACCCGGCAAATACAACCTTATGGATGTGCCCGTAAATGGCAAAATGTAATTTTGGGATATATTTTTCCTTGTTGGGGGAAAAAAAAAAGTGCCCCTCATTTTCAAACACTTCTGAAATAGGTTACACACAGCTTAATGATGATCAAAATGACTCTTTTCTGCAAAAAAAGACCCCAAAGTGCGCGTACAGCTGCAAACCCAAGAGGGTCAGCATCATTTCACTGTATTCTCTTCTTGATTACAAGCCGAGCCCATCAAACACAACATAATTACAGTAATTTCAGGTTTATTTATTCTAATGCAGTTTCCCCATCTCTCTGGTAATTATGAGCAATTTTTTCGCCCAGGGAATCTTTTTGCATTAACAAAAGAGATAACGCACTGAAAGCCAAATTTGCTGTGCATTGAGAAAAGCGAAGAAAAAAAAAAATAAAATAGGTGCGAGCTGCCATCTCTGCAATTCTCCTATATTGGAGCTCTGCAAATTGCTTGCAGGTGTATGGAGCAGAGCTGTCAATAGGAAGGGGCTTCCAAATTAGCAAATGCACAATGTTGAAGTAATGAAGACAGACTTAGCAAAATTGCCAAACAACAGATACCTCTTTAATATCTTCCACCCAAAAAGAAAAAGGGAAAAAAAAATCCCCTTGGAGTGTCCCTGCGAACCCCCTTGAATAGCTGGGGATGTTGTACATGTGTCAATCTAATTGCAGAGCACAGAGCGGCCCCTGAAACTAGAAAAAAAATCAAATATCAGAGCCCAAGCCCGTTTGCATTCGGAATTTGCTCCCTTCGTTTGACAGAGGGGGATAAGAAATCCCCGCCGCCGCCCGCTCCACTCTCCCCGCTGCCGCCCTCCTAACCCCGCTCCTGCCGCCACCGCCACTCTCATGCCAGTGAAAAAGTGCCATGTCCCCCTCCGCACCGGCGCCTTTCCCGCCCGCCTCCCGGCTCGGGAGCGGGCAGTAACGCTCCCCTTCGCAAGGAACCGACAAACGCACACCACGAAACCACCGCCCAGAACGAGCGCCCGCCGGCGCCGGCAGCCCCCGGCAGCGCGGCAGTCCCGGGCGGCCAGTGCCCCGCGCCGCTCTGCCGGCGCTGGGCTCCGCGCTGCGGCGCGGCTCGGCCCGCGGGATGCCCCGGCGCGGCGCGGCTCGGCTTGGCCGTGCGCGGCATCCCCGTCGCCCGGCCCGCCGCCCCGCTCCCTTCCTCGCCCCGGTGCCGCCGGCGGGCAGTTTTGCGGGTAGACTGGGTCGGCGGAGCCGCCGGCGGTATTTCCCCCCCTCTCCCGGCCCGCGCCCCGTAGACTCACCTACCCCCGCGAGAAAGGAGCCTGTGTCGCCACCCTTACCTTCCGCCTCAGTCCCTGAGGCTCTGGGCACAAGTCTTTGCTTTACAACAAACCAAAGGACCGAACGCGGCTTTTTGCTACGAAAGTTAGAAGAACGAGAGAGTGTGAGACAGAGGGAGAGGATCGGGGAGGGAGAAAGAAAGCGAAAAAAAAAAAAAAAAAGAAGCCGAGCACAATAATAATATCCTGAGAGTGCAAATGTGGATTGAGATCCCCCAGAGATGCACATGCCTCTGAGCGCAGCAGCCTTTTTGCAGCTCTGCTCTTGCAGAATATGACTGAAATTTTCTGCTATATAGCCTCTGTCTTTATAGCTGATGAAAAAAATTGCAGATTATTAGCATAAATGTTTACTCTTCATTACGCTGATGACATTGTGCACTCGAGATCTTGGTAATCTTTGGGAAAATTATGAGTAATTTTTAAAAATTTTAAAGCAGCAGCAGTTACCATGCAATTCAGGCTAATTCTGCGTAGGCTCCGAACGGATATAATTATCGAGGAGTCAAGATGTTATGCTAAAAACTATGCATTGATATTCCCATTTATTATGTACATACAACTTTGACAATGTTGATGCTTGAAATAGCAGGAAATTGTCTTGCGCAAAAATTACAGTCCATATTAGGACATGTGAAATTGCGAAGAATTATATAGTAATTGCAGGCTTTCAGATGGGAGAGCCAGAATGCTCAAACTAGTGCAAATGTGGATAAAATTACAGATCAGAGCAAAAATTAGGGAAAAAAGGGGTCTGGGATTTTTCAAGTTGGCTATAGGATTCCGGAAGTGTCTAATGCCACATGATTGCTGCAGCTTTAGGGGAGACATTCATGCCTCAAATAACTCCTTTTGCCAGAGCCGCTTTAATTGAATTTCTCGTGCTTTCTCTTTTCACCGGGCAAATGAGTAAATTGCCTCCCCACGGTACAAGCCCGGCCGGCCCCGCCCGTGCTCCGGGGGGGCAGAGGGTGCTCCCTCGGCCGGGCGGCTGCCGTGCCGCCCTCCCGGACCAGGCTGGTCGCGGAACCGTCACTTACCCCGGTCGCCCCCCCGGGACCGGCCACTCTCGGCCGCTCCCCCGGCCCGGAGCCGGGACCAGGCCCGGCGGGGAGCGGAAGGGGGAGCCTCGGCGCTGTGACGTGGGGTAGAATCGTCCCAGAACCCCCACCAGGCTCCCTCCCCCGCTCAGCGGCCCTTCCCGGAGGGCTGCGGGGGCCGGGGCATCTCTCGCCCCCCGGTTATCCTGCTCGCCGCGGCTTTGGCCGGCTCCGGGAGGCCGATCCCCGTGCAACTTGTGAGAGGGACCGCGGTTCTCAGCGGTGCCTGCCCCGTCCCATCGGACAGGAAAAGAGCAGGAGAAAACAGGTTACAAACACACGCATATCTCTATACGTATGCATCTGCGGGGCGCGCGGGAGCGGCCGCACCGCGCCTCTGCATCCGCTGCTGTCGCCGACCCCCGCACGGTGTGAGCCGCATCTGGGATGCGAACAGCGGGGGAGATACGGACCCTGGGAGGGCTCTGGGAGATGAGGGGATGCTGAAGGACGAAAAACCCCATCGCATACACCAGGTGTGGACAGCCCAGAGAGGACTGTGCCAGCAGACAGCAAATAAATAGTAATAAATAAATAAAAAATTACTAAATAACAGAAAGAAAGCGCGGAGGCTCCTGTATACTGGGTGTGGTGTGCTCTGCTCCCCGACCGCTTTGGGTAGGTCCCTGTCCCGTTGGGTAGGTCCCTCCCCCGTTGGGTAGGTCCCTGTCCCAGGGATCCCACGTAGCAGTCGGCATCCTGCCAGACCCCACGGAACCGAGCAACACCCCGCACCGCAACGCTACATCGGACTGGAGACACCGGGCCAGGAGGGACCGGGGCAGATGTTTAGGGGGAACTTTATTTAACTGCGAGAAGCGCCTGTGGAAGCGGTGGGGCGGAGGGACAGGGAGGGAACGGGAATCGTCTCCCTCCCGATCGTGGCCGGCCCCACGGCTTCCTCGTGCATCCCAGACGACTGATTTAGCAAAACTTGTCACCTGCCAATGGGGTGTATCCCACTTTTCCCCCCGTTCCGCCCCCCCGTCGTAGCCCGCGGGAACACCGCGCTGCCGGGAACACAGCTCCTGCTGGACCACGGGGGCGTGGGGCTCCGCGGTGCTGCTCGCCATGCTGCCGCCCCGCTCCGTGCTCGCCGCCTCAGCGCTTCGCCGTCCGCCAGCGGGGAAGTTTCTTCTCCCCGAGCTGGCGACTGAGGCCACTGCCACCAGTGGCCCGCGGCCGGCAGGAGGGTGAAGGAGGGGAGGGATACGGGATGAGTCGGCCCCTCTGTTTCTTGGGACGGTTCTGGACTCTCGTCCCCATCCTCGCCGCCTGGTCAGCGTCGGCACTGGAGGGCAGCTGCCTCTTTCCCCTTTGTCTCTCCCACTCCCTCCTCTCGCTTTCTTTGCACCCGACTCTCGTCTTCCAACATCCCCCCGTCATTCTTCGCTTTTCTTCATTCCTCCTTCGACCCCCGCCTCCCCTTGCCCCCAAGCTTTCCCCAAGCTCTCAGAAGCAATCTGCCCTCCCGCTTTCTCCCCTTCTTTCCCTCTCCCTCTTTTGCCCCTTCTTTCCCCCCTCCTCCCGACGTGTCTCGTTGTGAGGCCGCCCCCCTCCGCCTTCCCCGGCCCCGCCCGAGCTCCTCATGCCAAGGGAGAGCCTCGGCCAGGCTGGCCATTCCCGATCCCGGGCAAGCTGGCCCGAGCCTTCTTGTCTGCAATGGGATCTTCACCACGGCTCTCTCTCTCCGTGTCCCCTCCAGGAATGGCGGGGTCCTCGTGATAATGAAGGCCAGTGATCCCTTCTTTCCCCCGCTTTTGCATCTCCAGCAACAGTGCCTCCAGGGGTGCAGCCCTCAGGGTTACAGCTTGGGGGGGCACAGCCGGGAGGGGGCATCCCGAGTGGGGCGGCCCCAAAGGGTGCAGCAAAGGTCATCGAAGTGAGGTTCAGCTCAGAGGGGTGCAAGGGAGCGTTCCAGAGGGTTACATCCTGGAGGGGTCCAGCCCTCGAAGGATGCATCCCATGAAGCTGCAACTTGGACGGGGTGCTGCCTGGAAAGGGGTTCAGCCTGGAGGGATGCTGCCCTTACGAGGTACATCCCAGAGGATTTCAGCTAGGCGGGATGAAGCTGAAGGGCTGCATCCCAAAGGGGAACATCTTGAGGGGTCCAGTCCTCAAGGGGCACATCTCAGAGAGAGTCCAGTCGGCGCCTCCAGCCCTCGAAGCACCCCAGAGGGGCTTGGGGCAGCCACCAGCTCTGGTTATAACCCATGCAGGTTACCGGCCTGGTTGCCATTGCCGGAGGGGCAAGGCGAAATGCCTCTGGGTCAAGGCTGCGCCCGAGGTGCAGCTCCGGGCACGGCGAATCCCGGGCACGGCCCTGCCCCAAACCCCTCCGGACAGCCACAGGAAGCTGTGAGACGGCAGCAGTCTGTCCCGGGTGAAATGTCGCTGGCGCCAGCAGGCGGGAGAGGGGGAAGGGGGGCGGCTCTGGGCTGCTGCAGGCAGCGCTGAGTGATTCATGGCCTCGCCAAGAAGACTGTCAGGGGCGAGATTTTATTGTAGACGGGAAAGAGGGGAAGGAGGAGGGAAATTGCGGGCTTGCGGCAACTGTTACAATGGGGAGGGGGTGGAGGGGACGCGACTCTCCCTCCCAGCGAACGCCCGGGTCCGAATCGACAACCTCAAATTTCCCCATCCCCCAAAAACTCAGCGTGGGCACCATGGAAACAATAATTTATTTAAATACTCTCTGCTTATTGTAAAAGAAACATTAATGAGTGTATAAGTTTTCCATAATAAATAACCAAAAATACTTTTTTTTTTTTCACGACGCTAGACATCAAAGAGATCAGGGGCATGTCAGTGGCTCGGTTGCCGCCGGCGAGGGAAGAGTGGAGGGGGGGCTGGAGAGGAGAGCTCGCTGCGGCTGGCGCCCGACGCGCGGAAGCTCCGTCGGGGCATGAAACCAGCCCGGAGGCAGCGTACGGGCGGGAGCCGTACCGGCACCACCGCCTGCGACCGGCCCCTGCCCCCGTTTCGTTCACGGCTAAAACGGATACCTCAAACACGGGAGGCTTCTGTTTTAAATCTTATAAAAATTATTTATCTTTTTTTTTTTTAATAGTTTTATTTTTTAAATCCCCAGCATCAACGTGAGGTTATCCGCAAAGGCACCTGTCAACTTTAAAAAAATAAAAAGTAAAGTTAACCAGAGTTCTGCACCGATGGTTTGATGAAAATGCCGGGGAAGAGGAGGAAGATAGACGGAGAGGAGGGAGGGAGGTGAGTACTTGTTTCGCAGCGTGGTTGTTTTCACGGCGGGAGGGAGGGAGGACCCCACGGGGCCGAATGCACACGGGCCCCGCCGGCGGCGGCAACGAGGCGGGACGGGGAGCGGAGCAGTTCCTCTCCGCCGGGATGGCCGAGGTCGGAGCCAGGCTTCACCAAAACACCAGTGCTGTACGTCGGTGCCCCGCGGCTGCCGGGTGCGGCCCGCGGGCTCAAGTCTCTACTACAGCGCCTAGAAGATGTTGCCGCTGCCGTGGTGATGCGGGGGCTGCGCCGGCTGCGGGAGGGGAGCGGCCGCCGGCAGGTGCGCCGGGCCGGCGGGGGCCGGCGGGTACCACGAGTAACTACCGAGGAAGGCGGCGGCGGGGCTGGGGCTGGCGGTGCCGGCGCCGCCCGCGGTACGTGGGTGCGGAGCGAAGTCCCAGGCGGGAGGCGAGGAGGGAGACGGTGGCGAAGAACTGCGGCGGGGAGGCGGCTCCGCTGGGATCTCTCCGCTTTTCCACATCTTCTTGAACTTGGAGCGGCGGTTCTGAAACCAGATCTTTACCTGCGGGGAAAGGGGCGTCAGGCGGCCGCTGCCTCTGCGGCGCCTTCCCGGCGCCCAGACCGCCCGCGACGGGGCAGGGACGCGCAGCTTTCGCAGCCCCGAGCACTCCCGGCGCTGCCTCAGCGGCGCTGCCGCTGCGCCTGCACTCCCACCCCGGGCCGTCGAGGCGCCATGGGCCGGCCTTCCTCCCACACTCGCACCCGACTCGGCGGAGGGCGACAGGCCCCGGCGGGGCGGGACGTGCCCGGGACCCCGCGGCGGAAGAGCCTTACCTGCGTCTGGGTGAGGCCGAGGGAGGCCGCCAGCTCCGCTCTCTCGGGGAGGGCGAGGTACTGGGTTTTCTGGAAGCGCCGCTGCAGAGCCGCCAGCTGGAAGCTGGAGTAGATGGTCCGGGGCTTCCGGACTTTCTTCGGTTTCCCGTTCACGATCCTGATCTCCGGCTCGCAGTCTTCCTTCTCTGCTGCGGCAGAAACGGCAACCCCAGTGAGGCGAGGCTCCCCCGCCACCTCGGGCCCTGCTCGCAGCTCGGCATCACCGCCCTCCCCGTCGGGGCGAGCCGCCGGGAACAAGCGCTCTCCCGGCCCACCCCGTGTCCAGAGCCCCGATCGCCGCCTCGCCAGGCTCACCGAGCCGTCCCCCACGCAGGGCTCGGACGTACCAGAGTCATTGTTGGCTGGGGAGGCCCTGCTGCCGTAGGGCCCGTAGGAGCCGTAGGCGCCCCCGTAACCCACGTCGTAGGCGGCCTTGGCAGAGTAGGGGGCGGTGCCACCGCCCGCGTAGGGGTAGGAGCTCACGGGGCCGTAGGGCGGCCCGCCCGCTGCCCCGTGCTGCTGGTTGGTGTAGTAGCTGCTGTCGGTGGCCGTGGAGACGGGCAGCGTGGGGGACTCCTGCGGCTTGTGCAGGCCGCCGTGCTGGTGGTAGCTGCCGGCGGAGATCTGGCTGGTGTGCATGTCCGGCATCAGACTCTCCAGCACCCCCGTCATCCCGCGCCCCCGCCCGCCGGGGCACGGGTCGCCGCCCCGCGGCCGTCCCCACCGGGGGCAGGCGGTCAGAGCCGCGCCACCATGGCGAGCCTCGCCGCGCTCCGCCGGGGCGGTGCAGCCGCGCTCCCGCCGCCGCCAGCGGGACGGACTGTGCGCGCCGCGCGCCGCCGGGACGGCATTTAACACCGGTCACGTGGCGCGGCGTACGTCACCTAGCAACAGCCAATGCGGAGCCCGCCCGCGCCGGTGCCCCGCGGGCTCGCGGAGTGCGGGACGGGAGCGGCGCCGGCCGTGGGGACGAGCGGCCGCGGGGTCGCCGGGGACCGGGACCTTCCCCGTTGTATGCCTCAGGCTGATGCACCTTTCTTTGGTTGGACGGGGCGGTCCGATCCGCACCAGCGAGGGCTCGGCGCCGCGGCTCAGCCCGGTCGCTTCTGCCGTGCTGTGTCTCTGGTGTGTGCCCCCGTCTGGCCGGCAACCCCAGGGAAAGATCCACGCATTGGTCCCCCCTAAGCGGCATCCCCACGCGGGTGGAGCTGGGCGGCCGCGTTTGGGATCCCTCTCAGTTATTGTGCCCCCGGGAGAGCGTGCACATCGCGGGAAATCAGTAACCCGCTCTCTGTGCCAGAGTGGCAGAGCTTTCCAGTGAAATCTCCGTAACATTACACGCGGAGGGGCGACATTCTGCCTAGCACGCGTGTTTTGTACAGCAATTGCTGACGGCGCCCACGGGACGTCCTTCCACGCGGCAGTCCTAATGCAGCCCAGGCACAACGGCAGGGCCGGAGGTGCCAGGCACCCGCGAGCAGCCGCTTGTGTTCCTGCCCTGTCCGCTGGCGGTCGCACCAAGGCCGTCGGGGCCGGTTGCCAGTCGGGCACGGCGGCGCTGCCCTTGGCCGCCCTCTGCCGGGGGCAGAGCCGCGGGGCAGCAGCCGGAATGGTGTCTCAGGTGCGCTGAGTAGCGCTTCGGAACTGATTTTTACTCTTGTATGTTATTTTCCTCGCTCGACTGTCCCGCTGCGGAGCCGGGCCGCCTGCCAGGGACCGCGTTCCTTTCGCTGGGAGAAGGATCCCGCGCTGCCGGCGGCTGCCCCGCGCGGTGCGGCCGCGTCCTTGCGGGAGTCTCACGTGTGTTCAGCGCGGGCAGGGAGGGAGGCGGCACTGGTGCGAGGGTGGCTGCAAATGTTACCACAAAAAGGTAAAAAGGTAACCAAAAAAAAAAAAAAAAAAAAAAAAGCGTCCGGCCGCCGTCGTGTTATTCGCAAGGGCCGGGGGTACGTGGCGTACCTGGCGAACCCCGCGCGCCCTGAGCCCGCCCTGCCTCGCGAGCCCGCGCGTGCCCCCTCAGGCCCCCTCCTCGCGCTAGTCCCGCCCTGCTCCGCCCGGCGGGGGCCGCTCCCTCACGGCGCCGGTGCCGGTGCCGGGCATCCCGCTCCCGCCCCGGGCCGGCATCGCCCCGGCGTCGGCCGCTTTGAAGAGGACTGTGGCTGCAGCCTGATCGTGGAATCTGTGCCTGCGGGGTGGCGGCTTTGCGGCCAGCGCAGATGCGTGAGGCTGGCCCTGGTCGTCTGCCAGCGGCAGGTGGGCCCGTGAATGGGGCTGCGGGAGATGGGGCGCTCGGCTGAGGCGGCGCTGAGCCCCGGGCGCGGCCTCCGCGGGAACCGACGTGCCCAGAACCCGTGATAACGTTATCCCGTTATCCGTGATAACGCCGCGACCTGGCGGCCGGCCCTGCTGGGCAGCGGGGCCCGGAGGGACCGGAGCAGCGGCGGTCACGGAGAGCTCGGTGCCCGCAGCAGTGGCTCTCGTGCTGCTGACTCTCCCAAGTATAGCTGGTGCTTAGTGCAAAAGAAAAGCGCTTTCTGCAATCCGCACTCTGATCCCAAGGCGTCTTTGTAGGACTGTTTCTGTCCATCGCTGGATGAAGGCCGGCAGTCTGAAAAAGCCACTGGCTGGCACGGGAGAGGGGCGGACAGCGTTTGGTGGCTGTCAACAAGCAGCAGGGCAATCAGCTACCCTTCATTAGTCACGTTTTGAAGTGTGTGAGATAGTTTAAAAAATACAGAGGTGAAAGGACACTTCATCTCATACTGAGGATCTAATTAAGCAGTGCTATATAGCATGTACATGGTGATCTGTACAAAAAGCAAAGGGCATGATTTTGTTTTGTTTGCCTCAGCTTATGTGAATAGTCTTTCTTGTGCAAGTTGTTCCTCATAAGTTGATGCAGGGCTTACAAATTTAAATGAATTGTCAAATGATAGCTGCTCCAAAGTCTTACAGCTTTGTTTCTGCAGTTTGTTTTGCCTATGTGGAGGCACAGACTTGATGGAACGACCACTGGCATTTATTTTGCATTTATTTACTTTGCATTTATTCACATGGCTGATCTTGTATATCTGATTTTGTTATTTCTAATTTACTTGAGCCTTTCTTGTGAGATGGTTGTTTTAAACACCAACTTGTATAAATAAAGGCATGATTAAGGGAGAGATGACATCAGACAGCAGGAAGGAAGGAGAAAGGTTTGTTTTAGGTGAGAGAAAACTTGACTACGATGAATATTTTACAACACACTTCTCTGAGTCAGTCATAGTTTTATCAGGAGTTAAAAAAATAATGGCATTAGGCTGGCCCAGTGTTTATGTGTTTTCATGTTCTCGTGTTGAGCTAATAATTTTAATTCTGCTTTTTTGTCCTTGCTTTGGGAATTGTGAATATTACATGGCTGGGTAATTAGAAGAGACACAGAGAGATTGGGGAGTGAGGGAAAAATCGGAGGAGAGTAGGAGTGTTTTGTGTAGCTGCTGTTCATACTCAGCAATCCTGCTTGGTTTTGGTGTAACAGATCATGTGTTATTGTGTATATCCCGTGAGAAGGAATGTTTGTATGATACAAAATATACATCTTACACACATTGGTCATTCAGTTGCATGTGGGAGGATGCTTGCCTTCTTGCTGCAGAGCACTTCAGTGGTGAAAAGTTTTGGTCATAAAGTTTATCTGAATATACAGCACTTACTGCTAGAGGCAACAAAACTATTGAGCTGGCTTTGTTGTTGTTGACTTGTTTTAGAAGCATCCTCATACTGACTGTGGGCATATTTAGTTTATGAAGTATGGTAAGCACAGTGTGTATAAACATCAGTCTTCAAAGTCATCATCTCCAGCTGATCAGCTTGTATTAATTTCTTATTATTTTTAAAAAAGGCAGTCGTATGTAATTCATAGAAATGGCTATGGTAACTCCAGGCTAGTATATTTTGTTTGATTTTTTTATTAACTATTATTCCTATGATTCTCTCCCTGAAATAGACTTTGTCTGAGAAAAATGTGAAAACACTTTAGGGCTGGTATCCTGACTCAATATATGTGGTATAGATTTAACCTAAGGATCAATGGAACAAGTTGTTACGCAGTGTTTTATCTCAAGTTTCACTTGAAGAGAATGGCACTTAACATTAAGAATGAGGTTAATTTTTAATCTGCTGTATTTTTAAATATTATTTTACCCATTAGGATCCACATTTGGCCAAACTATTTCACTTACTTCAGCAAGAATGTGGTGAATCCTAAGAGATGGGCCTATTATTTCTCATAATATTGCACAAAAGTAGTTGGACAGTAGTCTCTACTGCAGTGGCATGTTAACAAGTATGGATTTCTTTCCATGGCAAAGGGAAATGCTTTTCCATGGATTTATAGTGATATAATGCATGGTGTAGTTCTGAGTATTTGCCTTAATAATTGAAGAGTAATATAATCATGTGCCAGATGAAGCCATGAGGAGGGTTTATGCTTGCACTGTACCTATGAAATCTGGTATTACACTCGAGAGTGATGGTAACAGTTCAGTCTTCCTTTTTGAGGGATTAAGTGTATCGGCTTTTGGGAAATTGTACGAATCTTTTCAACACCCTTCCGTAAGCTTGCTACCTGCTGTGCTTCGTTTCAGAATCCAGCATTATCATTTTCCTCTCTAAAAACTGTTTATTGTCTCATTCATCTGTACATCAGATTACTTCATTCCAAAAATCACATAACTTCTGAGAAGAATATGCCCCCTTGTGTGGCTCCCTGAGGATTCCTTTCTTAGCCCCTTGTTGTAAACAGCTTATATGAGCGTGACATGAGACATGGGTTCTGTAAAATCCTTTCAGAGTTGTTTATTAAGCTGTCTTGGTCTCAGATTATCTTTTTCAGTGATGATTCACTGGCAGCACAGCACCTTTCTTCAGCAGAAATCTGGAGCACTAACTGTGACTTTTAATAGTGGATTAGTCTGGTGTTATTTAGCACAGGTGTTTCTCAGCTGTTTCCTTGTACAGTGTTGAGGAAGTGCACAGCCTAATGCATTGGGGTGAATGTCTAATATCAGCACATTCTTGGTTCTAATAATTGCTGCAGATGCTTGGTGTGGGAAGGAAGGTCTGTGTGCAGAATGTGAAGGCAGTAGAGCAGCAGTCCTTGTGGGTTTTGGGAATAAAGGAGAGCATGCCCAAACAGTCCCTCCTGCCTCCTTTAAGACTGAAATTCTACCTTGTTCTGCAGTAGGGCCCTTGGACATGTTCTGATCATCTCTGGGGCTTCCAGTTTTTTTTCCTTTACCAGATGTATCGTAAGTAATACTACTGACAAAACCCAAAAACTGTGTGCTTTTTCATGGCTTTGTTGAGTGGTTGTTTTTTTTTTTTTTTTCTTAATAGAATGAGATTGGTAGAATAGCTAGAAAGGAATCGTTTCAGTGGTGTTTTGTGGGAATGTTAACTGGCCAGAGGTTAGGCAAGTGGTACAGGGCAACTGCTTGTGAGCCCACTTTATGTGGATTTGAGCACACTCAGGTTCAGCCAATAGGAAAATCTGTCAAAAGTGTTTTGTGTGTGAATATTTAGATGAAACAAAAATCTTTAGTAAGAGCATGCAGAAAAATGCTTTCAAGATGAATCATTAGATAATTTCTAATATTGCTGTAGATGGCAAGTGTGAGAGAAGCTGAGAGGCGTATTTTGTGGGAGCAGATTTAAGCTGAGTTGATCAGTTGTATCATTTTGAGCTCTTGTTTTTGCACAGGTAGTAGAGACATTTTATTTTTCCTTGACTATAACGTCTGTACAACCTTTACTTGTGCAGTCTAAGCACAGTTTAAGCAAATTTCAACACTGAGAATAACCTAGACTGCTTTGGTGTTAGCTTAAATGTGATTATTTTAAAGGTTCAGTGTAGCGGACAATGGTGTTTGGATCCCAGAAATGCTACATCACCTCAGTGTACTGGATGAATTTTGATTTGTAGTGCCAGTGAACTGTCAGTGAACTGTCTGAGGTGTGGAGCGTGCTCTCTTCTGCAGGATCTTGTTTGAGCTGACACCTCCTATGACTGGCAAATAATAAAGTCTGTTCCTGATGGAAAACATTAATATCTTGCTTGGAAGGATGAGATGTGTGTTTTGCTTTAAAGAAGATATGTACAAGAACAAATCTTGTAAATGGATTATACAGCTGCAAAGTACCTGGGACAAATTCTAGATTGCTACATTCCCATCTGGAATGCTGCACTAAATTGACTCAAATTCTGGACCATGCAAACTGCAGAGCCTCTTCGTGGGAATACTTGGACGTATGCTCTGGGATTTGGCACTGGCTATTCCCAGCCTTTGTAGGCATCTTAAGTAGAAATTATTAATTGCTCAAAATTGGATATTTAAAAGAAAATCTTCTTCTTTCCAGTAGTGAGAAAATATGCACATACAAACCTTAAAAATTAATCGGTTTTGAAGTTAATTTGCTTTTTTTTTTTAAGTGGTGAAGTAAATGTGATCAGAAGTGATTGTGTTGCTATGACATTAACTGGTGAAGCCACAGCTGTCCCATGAACTGGCTGGGGGACCTTTTCTTTGGGCTGTGTAGCTGAAGTCTGTTGTGTAAATATGGAAAGAGTGGGAGTTTTGGGCAGTGAATTGTCTGTGAGGAGTGCTCAATCTCATAATCTGCACACATATCTATCTTGAAACTGTTCCTCCTTGGAAGGAAAGGGGTGAAAGGAACTGTGTTCAGGTTCACAAGAGTTACTGCCTTTTGTTTTCTTATGGTTGCTTCACATACAATATTGGCAGGTGATTTGCACATGTATTTAATCTCGTAGTATTTTTCCTGTTGGCAGAATGCCTAGATCTAAGAAATACATGCTTTTTATGAACACTGCTGTACATCTAAAGAAATTAAATTAGAATGTTGCTTTTTACCTGTATGCATGTCTGTCAGGGGTTAGTGTTGTCACCTAAGGAGTTCAAGTTCCTTAATTTTTTTTTTCTTTTCAGCTTGGAAGCTAAGAAAATATCTAAGAAGAAAAGATCTTAAAAAATGAGAGAGTAGAGCAACTGCAGACATAAAGTGGTGGTAAATTAACTAAGTAAATTCTATTGCCTTCAGGTCCTCTCGTGACTCAGTCTTATGTGACTTTGCATGTAATTTGCAAAAGTAGTTGAAAAATTGATTAAGAATAATGTGAACATTAACGTGTAAAAAATCTAAGTGGCCACAGGGTGTCCCCACTGTTCTATGCTGATGCATCCTGATAGGCCATTTATTCTGTAGTGCAAAGCTTGATAAACATCTTAAATATGCTATTTTATATGTTGTACGTTTTAGCATTTGTCTTTATATTTCCAGTGCTTATTTGTCAGGGCAACCAATTAACATCTAGTCTGATGGAGGGAGAATGGGAAAAAAGGAATTGCTTGGTTTGTTTGCTTTGGGTCTGAGTTCTCTTTTAATTTCCAAAGATTGGGTGTGGACAAGACTTGATTTTTCTGAAGTAACAGTTTTTCATTACATGTGAGTGTAGTTTGTTTACTGAAATTAGAATAAGAATTTATTCAGAAAGATAGTTTTCTGTCCACTTTTAAAAGCCTGCCACAGGAGGTTTGCGTGTTGACCAAGAAAGTGAAGTTACATGCTTATCTAAGGACTTGTCTGAATAACATTGGTGGCATCAAATTAAGGGATGACAGTGTTTTTGGGCTCTTAGGGTAGTTTACTTTAGAAATGGTTGAATTTAAGCAGAAGGGAGGCATTCTGCACAATAAATGCATCCAAGTGGGAAGCTGGTGCAGAGAACAGCTACAGTAGTAAAACTTACACCCTGACTTCTGAAGAGCGTATGTGTCCCAAAACTCTGAATGTACAGTATGTGATGGATCAGACTGTAGCTGATACTGCACAAGGATTTGTGCTCCACTCCTGCAAGTGTTCAAGGCCGGGTTGGACAGGACTTAGCACAGCCTGGTCTGGTGGAAGGTGTCCCTGTCTACAGCAGAGGTGTTGGGACTAGATCATCTTTAAGGTCCCTTCCAAGCCAGACCATTCCATAATTCTCTAAAAAGTATAAAGCATAAGGAGCTCTGTGTTAGGGCTTGGACTTCATATTTTACTAAGACCATGCTGTTACATGGAAGCTGATACTTTCCTGAGGAATTCTTTATAGCTACATTAACTATATCCAGTTGCCTTAGACTTTCAGCACCTCTGAAAATCACAAGATGTATTTTTAAGTCAGATAGTATTTGAGATGAGAAACAATTACGTTTTGGGCAGCCTGTTGTGTCTGAAGAAAAAGCTGATTACTAAGTAAATAAAACTTTCACAGTGCTCTTGGAACCAAAAGGCTGCAGTTGCAATACAGTGTGTGCAAGGTACGCGTGGGCTGGGAATTGATGCATGGGTGACTGAACTGTTTAAGCTTTGCGTGGTCAGGTTTTGTAAGGAGCCTGCAGTGCTAACAGTCGGGAATCTTGTATGGATCTTAGTGCTTGGAAGAATGAGCTGCATTGCTAAGTGCACTGCAGCAAAGGAAAGGGTACCTTACAAACAGGGGATTTTTTAATGCTCTGATTGAAGAATTATGAGCAGTTGCTCCTGGACAATGTGAGACAGCACATATTGGAAGAATAATGCTTGCTTCATAATACTCTTTGTGTCCCCTTGGTTGCTGTCTTCTTTTTTTTTTTTTTGTCCTGCATACGCATACCTTCCTGGAAGGGGGAATAATTAGTGCAACTTTTCAAAGAGAGAGCTAGCTGCCCAGAGGTTATGAATTTTCTCATTTTCTCATTCCCTGGCAGGAATGAGGCAGGAGATGGAATACCTTCCTAGGTGGGTTCAGGTTATGTTCCCCATCTCATTTGATACATTTGTCCCTGTAAATGGTTAGGAGTAGGCAGCAATAAGAAATGTCATCTCAGGCCCTGTATGTACAGTATGGCCACGATGGCATGACTCTTTCAGCTTTGTGTGTGTCTTTGTGGCAGAGGAATGCAGTGGTGCTGTGGTTGGAGTATAGCAGCTCTCAGCTTGCTGTGGTAATGGGGATTTGGATATTGCTGTCTCTGACCTGAGGAAATGTGTGCCATGTCCTCACATGTCTAGCCTGACTTTGGGAAAGAAAGACTGAGTGAGGAACATTGCATGTCCAGGTGATTTGCCTTCAGGCTAGGTGGTCCAGTCTTGATAAAAGCCCAGGAGCAGAGACAGATAGGAAGGTGTGTTCATAGCCAGGAGAAAAAAGTCAGGAGAAAAAAATTTCTCCCAGGAGATGGCACATTTCCACTAGGTTTGTGACAACACAGCTGTGTTGGCAGGCAGACTCCAGCCCCCTAGGGGGTCTGAGAAGGAAATGCTGTCTTTCATCTTTCATTCATCCATCCATGAAACCAGACCTCTCCTGGAAAACTCTGGGATGGTAAAATAGGTATGAAAGGAAGCATTCCACTAACTGTTAACTAGTTGTGGCTGCCAGTTGCTACTTACTTAACATACCTGTACATGTTAAATTCTGTTATTATATCAATGCTTGGGAAGCTGGAGAGGGGAATGGGAAGGAGAGAGCACTGTCATTTCTCAAATGAGGTGGGGGAACAATGTGTTTTAAAGTCCAGAGAGCTGCTGTTAAGCTGAACCAGAACTTACTTTACTGTTATTAAACTTTTTTCTTATGTGTGAAGAAGGCATTGAATACTTTTGAATTCTAAAAGTGTCCTCACTGTTCTGGAGAGAACTGGATAGAGATAAGTAAAGAGTTTGTGAGAATATCTCTCTTTTAAAAGAAAAGTGTTTTTATTGATCCCTGGTTTACATGACCTAGTTAGTTAGTTAAGGTTCTTAGAGTTCTGCAGATATTTAACAATAACTTTGTGTTGTAACTAGCAGTTCTTCAAAGAAATACCAAGCTGCAACAAATACATTACCATTGATGATTTAGTGAACTGACAGCAAAGGTAAGTAAGGCTGCTGTGCCAGCTTCTGCCCTTTTTGCCTTGCTTGCTTGCTTCATATGCTGCCCAGCAGTTGATTAAGTGTATTGTAGGTAGGTAAGTAAATCGAACCTTTATTTTTTCAGGTGATATGTCTGACAGCTAGTTGTTTTCTTGTTGCCTCTCATGCTTTTTTTTTTTTTCTCTTTTGACAGCAGCTCACCTGATGGAGTCAATGTGGTGTTTTGGACACAAGTCTAATACCTATTGTTAAACCAGGAAGTCAGTCATGCATAATCTCTTGAATTTTAGTTAATCTTAAATCTCTTATATCTCTTATTCTTTCTTATACCTTTTTTTTTTTTTTTGTGGTGATGTGGTGGGTGTGGTGTTTTTGTTTTTTTTGTTTGTTTGCACTGTAAGGGTGGGCCATGTTATAACGAAAGTTGTCAAGGATGCAGTTATATTTAAAACCACATTAAAGAACAAATGTGCATCATATGTGTTACTTAATTGCACAGTGATATATAACAATACTCAGTTCATCCACATACACAAATGTGGGGCTTGCATTGACAATTTTAACAGGAGATTCAGGAAACTTAGTCTTTTTCCCCGGTGATGGTATCTGAAAGTGAAAAACATGCCTATATACTTATGAAAGCTGGCAGAAAAATCTCTTTTACAATAACAATGATTATCCTCTTGCATCCTTACTCCCTTCTAGTATGCAACTCCCTTCTAGTATGCATTATTGAAAATGGATAATTGAAATTGGAGTCAGTATAAACCACAACAGTCTTCATGAAAAATGTGAAAAATACTTTTAACAATTTTTTTCAAGTAGCTTTAAGCTGTACTTTAGGGTAATATCAGGAAATCTGCGGCAATCTTCTACAGAACCTGCAGAGGGAATAGCAACCCTCTTGTAGACTTAAGGCAGCTCCTTCAGGAGGTTTTCTGAAGGTCATGTTGGGACTTAGTATACACACTGTGTTCATGAAGAGAAGTACTCCTGGGCAATTTCCTACTTGTATCAGGAATTTCCATTCTTGCCCGAAGGAGAAAAACAATGCCTGAACTTTCTTTTGCATGAAATTGAAATTTCAAAACCATGCCATTACTGAGTGTGTCTGGTGTGTTTCACTGGAGCATGGCAGTATCTCTTGAACAAACTTGTTACTATTGTAGCAAGTTGGTTAATAGATGTGCCCAGTTGGCTGCACTGTAGATTCATAAACATTGCCTTAAATACCTCCCTCTCATGTCTTGTTTCCTGAATTAGTATTCACCTGAGCTTGAAAAACTTTTAATTTCTTGGGATGTTTCCAAAGTTCTGATAACACATCTGTGAGAACAAGACTTTAGAAAATCCTCCCCAACAAAGCATAAAGGTCTACAGCTTTTTCTTTTATACAATATGTTGAATACAGAATTTGGGAATGTTTTGTTGTTGTCTCTTGTCATTTGCAGCATAGTTTTGGGCAAAAAGCTTTTTTTTTGGTGCTAAACCAGCTCTGGAGTTAGGGTAGCGAATTTGTGAGCTGGGTGCAGCCACAGGTGCTGGTGTCCTATGCCACTAGGGCTCATCTTGTCATGCTGCCTCTGACCTGGGCAAATGCATAGATGGGGCAGGAGCCAGGGAGAAAGCTCCCATCCAAAACAGTTGCTGAGGACAGCTCTGTACTATGATCCCTGCTACTCAATGGGGCCCACAGCTCCAGTGTCCACCCTGGCAGGGCACTGAACCTATGGGGACAAGTGTAGCAAAGCCAGTGGGACTTGTGCATTGTGGAGACATTAAGGGGTGGGTGAAAGGAGGTGAAGAAAACTGGTCTAGTGGAATGTGTCCCTGCCTGTGGCAGTGGGGTTGGAAATAGATGGTCTTTGATATTCCTTCCAACCCAAACCCTTCTATGATTTGTGGCTGATCTCCAGTAGCTTCATAATGCCGTGACCTCTTCTGAGGTACAGTAAAATTAAAGCAAGAGCAATGCACTGTCACAGATCTCTAGTATGATGTCTACCAATGTGTTGCCAAGCAAAGATCTGGACCCCGTCTGATTTGAAAATTGTTTTGATTTGATAGGTTCTAACAGTTCTGCTTGTTTCATATCTCTACTGTTGAATATCATAAACTGGGAACTGCGTTTCTGTAGAAATTACACATTACATATTTTTCTTAGGATAGAGCATACCTATCAATTTATGGATTACTTCATTAAAATATTCTATTGGTATTACATATTGCTCCATCAAACAATGTATTAACATTAAAGATCACACACAGAGGAACAGTGTTTAGTAATGCATAGCATTAGCGAACAGCATTACTTGGCAGTCTGACCACCCAGCTTATAACAAAGGCTTTGCCTTTCACATCAGTGAGATCTTTGTATTGCTGCCAGCATGCTTACCACAATACTGCTTCATGGTTGTGTAAAACTTGTGAGAGGAGAAGACTTAGAGAAATAGCAGGCTACGCCATTATGCATCAAGATTATACTCTATTTATCATAAATGACATGCTAAGCATTGGCTAAGTTATCAAAGAGATGATGTGTGTGAGTGGATGGCTGTGTGTTTAACTTCTTCCTTGTGTTCCTTGGTGTAATATTGTTTTAGTTGTTGAGCCTGAGTACTTTCACTAATACTTGCTCTATTTAGCTACTGCCAGTTTTGACTGAGCACAAGCCACAATGAGTAGAAATTTTCTAAATGGGTTTTTACTTAGCTATCTGAGAACTAATAAAGTAGTTTTATTCTTCTTACTTGGTATGTTCAAGCAGTTTTGAGATTACTTGGATTTGTACCTCTGAAATGTGCTTGATCAAGATTGGAGGGTGACAGTTTTAACAAATATTTTAATTCAAAAGAAGTCTCTTATTTAAAATTAAGTAGTTTCTTCTCTATTATATAGGTGTATAGCAGTTTCCCCCTTTTTCTTGTGCCTTTCAATGATAGGTTTACTTCAAATACACCTTAGTTATTGCAATGGAATCAAAGAGATTGCAGTATGTGTCTGCATAGGAAAACTAGTGTCTTGACTTAAAGCCAGCAAGAAAATAATTAATGACTTCAGCTATAAAAACTTAAAAGCAGTAAAACCACTTTATTTTGTCTGGAAAATCAGGAGTCCGTTTTACAAAATAATCTGGAGCATTAAGGAAACTTAAAAGTCATTCAAACACTCTAGTGTTACCCTGAGAACAACTAGAGACCATGACAACTTTATTTTCAGGTAAAAACCCCACAGTTCTTATTCTCAGTGAGCATTAACACCTTTTATCTTAGGCAAGGAATGCTAACATATTAGTACTACTGAGAAAGCTCAGCAGCAGAAAATAATAGCTTCCTATTTCCTCTACAGCTTAGATAGCGGGAGTATGTATATTTACTATATTTACTATTTGTATATTTATGTGTTCTATGAACACTCCAGTTTAACTGCACAGGAGACTTTTGAGGACATTTGTTTCTTTGTTTGGATGCTAAGACTTTGTTGATTTGTTTTTTATTTATTTTGTTACTGCCAGTCAGTAACTATTGAAGCTGACAAGCAGTACTCGGCAATCAATAAGCTTGCTTTCAAGGCTGACTGAGGTGCTAGTAGTAGTGTCTGTCAACCACATCTTTTGTCTGTAACACCAGTTCCAGATTTTATTTTGGAAGCCTCAGATGAAGTCACTGTATGACTACAAAGAACAACAAGTGAGAAGAAATAAAATTCTAGGATCCTAATTTTTACACTTAAAGAAAACAAGGGAATCTGTAATCTGCTACAAAAATGTGGAATGAGAACTGAGAAGAAGCAAAGAAGCTGCAGTAATCTGAAAACAACAGCAAGTGAACTAAGAGCTGTGCTCAAGGGTTAGGGGGTTTGCTGACTTTTAGACCTCTGCCTATTAGGTCATTAATGCCTGGCTTCAACCTTTGATCTTTCTGCAATTCTGGAAGCTCTCTTAATTTTTTTCCAACACAAGGCCAAAGTTGTGCGATTACAATGAGGCTGTTGTACTGAACATCCCACATATGGATGCAACACAGAAGACTCTGAGAAGCAGCTTATGTTGCAAGAATGCAACAATCTACATTGTAAAATGTATATTAATCTCAAACATCCTTTTTTATGTGATTAAGGTGTAATTGTTTTTGTTTAAGAGGAGCTTTTTTTTGAGGAGGGAAGTTGCACCTCAGAACAAGATAAAGGATTGATAATCTAAGCTCCACTGTGACATGTTAGGTGGAGAGGAAGGGGCTGTTTGTCAAGCCAGGACTATTGGGGAGCAAAGCTCTTGGAAGACAGTGAAGAGCTACCAAACATGAGACTACCAAAACATGGGGCCTGCAGTGCTGAAGTATGTCATAAGTGCAATGAAACTCAAACACCCTTGCTGTTAACTCCCAATAATTTTATGCCTCAAAAAACACCAGAGTTGATAAATTGTGCACAGCAGATTAATTAGAGACTTGGCTAATTTGAAATTACGCATATCTCAGGGAGAAGTATGTCCTCTGGGGCAGGGCAGGAAGTGCCAGATATATGTATTTCTGAAGAAGTGTTCCCCTGTTTAATTTTTAGGAAACATTTTTTTCCTTGATATTTGGGTGAGTTACATAGTAGTTTCTTTAGTGGTTTCTTGGATTGCCATGCATGAGTGCTTTCCCTGTTGATTTTTATGGGCCAGATTCTTGGCCATTTCAGGGTATCATGACCATTCAGGAGCATGACTATAGATTTGGGATACAATGTAGAGATTGTAAACACCATGGCTTCCCCAGTGTCTTTGTGATTGTTCTGATTTGTGGAGTAGGGTCAACGTGGGAACTCTAGCCCCTTTCCTGAGGCTGTGAAAGAAAAGAACTTGGAAATACCTGTATTGCCTGATTACCCAAAGCTACCCTTTTACGTATTTGCTAACATGTTGCCCTTTCCTACTTGTATGGAAATGCCTGATTTTTTCCTAGCTTTGCTTTTATTCTACTCCACCACCACCACCACTGACAATCTGAACCATAGGTCTAGTAAGCTAATTGTTCCCAGAGCACAGTTTTTGAACTACTTCAGCCAGGTCTGACTGAAGTACAGACATCTCGTTGGTGATGCAGCACCTCTTCATCTTCCTCCTCATCCTTATCTAGTTTGGATGTGCTGTCCATCTGTCCGTCCTACTGCCCTTGTGTTACTCAGAGAGCCTATCCCGGAGCAGTGGGCGAAGCACGGAGTCATGGAAACAGGATCTGTGTATTCCACACTCACAGGGTCTTGGAGCATGTTGGGGCTGACTCCAAGGCAGACTCATTCAAGCTCAATCTTGCCTTTCAGGCTTAACCACTGGCAGGCTCTGTCTTGTCCCACATACCAACACCTGGACTCACATGGGGTTATGGAGGAGAATCCCAGGATGTCTGTGCTGTAAACAAAGATGTAACTGTGGAGCCAAGTACTGAAATCTTGTAGGCTGGAAGAGTTGTATAATGAAATTTCAGCCAGTTCAGTCCAGTGACTTTTAATATTTTTATTTTTCATTTTTTAAGCATAAAACCCAAAAGGGACCATTATATTATCTTTCTTGGCCACTATCTGACACTTAGTCTAGCTACCAACCTACTTAACAAACAAAACTGACAAAAGGTGTAATGAACTCTAATTAGAAGGAATATTAGGACTAGTGTAAGCATTAATAACAATAGGAAAGTTAGGGAGTCACATTGTAATTGGGGGATGGTATCAAAAATATTACTATTTAAAAACAAAAAGAAAAAAAAAGTAGAAAAAGCTTGCTTTCTTTGAGATCACTCATTACCAAATATTTTTCTATTTGGCAATTATATGCTTTTAAAAAATGTATTAAAAAAAGAGCATGACAGCATAGCGAGGCTTCCTGTTAAAATGTGGTATCTCCCTGCACAGTCAATAGGCAGAGTGTATTTACCAGGAAATTACTGAAAATCTTCCTGGAATATGAGAGATGACCTGTACAGAGCCAGCTATCACCAAGATTCCTGGTAAATGTAGACCTCTAATAGAATCCAGTAATTGGAGATTATTTTAATTAGCTGCAGCTCTCTTTTTGGGTTCAAAGAGCTGGATTAGTGACTTACCACTGTCAGTTGGAGAATTTAATTTGCATACTGTTTCTTGCTGTGTTCATTCTGAAGAATGGAACTATTTGTTTTGTGTTGTTATTTGAGCACTATCACTTAAGCAGTATATCAGTGCCTGACAATGTAGCATTAAAAAATTAATGTTCTTTAACAAAGTTAGGAACCCACAACCCTGTGAATTTGGCTCATCTTTCTGCAGTGTTGCTGTGCAACTGTATGTGCTTATCCTTGGCTACATTAGGTTTGATCAGTGTGAGTTTGCAGAAATGAATAGCTAGGCCAGTGGGGTCAAATTTCTTGTGGAAACTGCTGCTCTGTTGCAGGGACTGCCAGTTTTTTTCAGGAACAGAGGAGGCAGATGGAGCTGACTATGGTAAATAACTGATATGTTTAATGTTTGGGAATGGTTTTATATGTGTACATTTTAAAGTTTGTCATGGTATAGACAGCCTCAGTAGAACTCAGTATGTAAAAACTGCAGTCAGTGTGCCTTGCCTGTGCCATTCAGAACAAGTAAAGCAAGTTGGGACCCTGGGAATCAAGAGCAGGCAGGATGTTCCCTTTGCAGGAAGAATTATGCCTGTTGCTCTTAAAACTCAGTAACCTGAGTTACTGAGTCCAGCTAGTCTGCTGTGTGGGTGGGGATTTGGACTCATGGAGACACTAGAGGTACTGTTTCTCTTCTTTTTAGTTTTCCACTGCTCAGTGGTGCAAAGACACTCCCCATATCCTGAAGCTGGCTGTGATCCCCCAGACGTCTTAGTTCTGTGTTTGTGCTGCAAAGGGCAAATCTGCCTAAGCAACTGTAAAGTCATCCCTATCCTTTGAATCAGCAATGAAATAGTGCTGAGCATTCCTGTGCAAGGTGGGGTGAGGGAGGGAAAGGCAAGTGGGCCAGAACATAGCCCACGTGCTCAGCTTGAGCTGTCTCTAGTGACCACTAACCCTTCCAGCATCACTGCTGCTTACTCTCCCACTGCTGCTCACCCTTAAACAGCCCGTCTACTTCTCTGGCCTTGTGTGTCTTATTTCCACTTCATGTCATGCATCTTGTATACCTGAGTACAAGATCTAGGGGCCCTTGAAGTCTCTCACAGGTTGGCTGCAGTCACATTTTCTGGCTGCAGTCACATTTTCACCTCTAAACTTTCCCCAGAACCCATGGCTGGGCATATTGAGAAAGTTTTTATAAATCCCTAAAGGAAGTCAAATTATATGAGATGAAGTTCGTGTTTGCACACAAACACCTCAGATTCATGGGCACATTGACCTGGCAGAGGCTAGCACTGTGTCTGAGTGAGGTGGTCCTTCTGTCCTGCTTGCTCTTTACATCTGCTGTGCTGACTGACCCCTTCATGTGCTGGCATAAGTGTACTTGTGGTAAACAGTGCATACAGCAGAGTGGTTTAATAGTGAAATGACAGTCTTGGTGCCCTTAAGTAGTGCATTTCTGTGTGCAGTTGGCACACACAGAGTTACATAAATCTTAAGGTGTGTTCAGGAAGCAGAGTGAGACAGTTGTGTGGCTTGAGGCATAGGACTTAAGTTTGAGAAATATGTTGCAATGTTTTTGGAGTGGAGGAAAAGGGAGAATTGGCCTTGCTGCAGTCCCTCTGACTTGGAAACATGGGTTTGAGCTGTAAGGGTATTTTGAAGATTTCAACCCTAGGCTCTTAAATCCCTCTCTATACACTTTGTGTCTCTGGAGTGACAGAACTCAAGATGGATTTTTCTTTTAGTAGGGCAAGTGCAAACTCTTTCTAAACAGGGAAGACATTTTAATACTCAGAAACATTTTCTGTAACTGAAATGCTGCATGTCTTGTGTCTCTGGTATATGTACCTTTTTCTGGGTTGTTTCCAGGGGTATGCAGGAGAGAAGTAGTTAACAGCACAGGACACTGTCATGGGCTCAGGAAGGACTGGAAACAAAACCAGCTATGTAAAAATGTGAATGATCTCTTTCTCTTTGCTGTTTTTTGTTCTTTTTACAAGGTGATGGCAGACAGTGACTTGCTGGACTTCTGTTTCAGCTGCATGTAATATATTCTAGCATTGCAGGAGATACAAAAGCCATTATACTGAAGGTGTAAATTTGCTTGCACTCAGGGTTGTTGCCAGATCACAGAACAGTGTGTGAAACATACCAAATGATAGAGTCGAGTATGCAGCAATGATACCAGTTCAGAGAGAGGCTGCCACCTTTTTGCTCCAGTGATACAGCAATTGGCAAGGACAGAAGGTGCAGCATCTTGGAGCTATTCATGAAGAGGAGAGAAAAAGGCATTGAATTAGCATTTAGTGTCTCTAGCTGCCAAGCTGTCTCACTTAGGCTGAATATCACTGCCAGGCTGTGTACTCTCAGCAGCGTGTTTTGGATTGCAAGGAGGCTGGGGAGGAGCTGGGAAGCACCCACTATGTGGCAGAGCATGAAGGCAGGAGTTGGCTGCCAAGTGGTAACTTCTGCTGGATAGTTTGAGCATCCAGCCCTTCAGTGGGAAGCTACTTGGGATGTATATGGAGCTAAATTGACTGACAGAATTCTAATTGAATCTTCAGCTTTCAGCTCTGTACCATGATTGAAGGAAAGACAAGATGTCCAAGAAAAGTCTGCTTCCTTTGGAGTAATTAAGTTTTTTATAAACTGCATTATCCTGACACCTAGGAATCAGGGACTGTGGTTGTGTTGTACAGGACAGACACAAGGAAGTGTAGGTCATCAGTAAATAGCTTATTGATGAACACTGTTACTTTAGCATATTTGCAAAGCTGCATTGCCTAGTTTTTGGTTGTGGTTTGTTTGTTTGTTTGTTTGGTTGGTTGTTTTTTTCAATAGTGTATCAAAGGTTTCATGTTAGATAGCCAGATATATTTATTCTGTTTGCAAAAGCTGCTTGGTGAGGTGAATCTTGTTTTGGTGCAGGCTGGTCTTATTTGGACTCTTATGTCAATGAATGTATCAAGGTACCCTTAAGAAACTGGAGTGTCTATTAGCAGATTATTATCCTTAGAGTTGTTATGTGGATTTTTAGGTGTGCTTTAATCTTTTACTGCCTCTTCCCTGTGAGATTGCTTTTTAAGTAGCAAAGCTGTTTAAAGCTTCTTAAGTTTTGGGTTTTGTTCTTTTTCAATTTAAGAGGAAAACACTACATGCACTTTTATCTCTTAACCATTGTTCACCACAGCTGTAACTGTTTACTTTAATAGTTTAAAATATAGCCATTGTGATAGGATCTTGTTCTACAATGTTCAGCAGTGACTCTGGAGCTAATTTATTCAGTTAATCATTAAAAGAACAGTGTTGCTGACCAGTAACAAAGCAGAGCTTGAGATTGAAATGAAGCTGCTGCACAACCTAAGGTGGAAACTAATACAGGAATAATAGCAATTGACCACCAGCTGGTTAAGAGTTGGATTTTATGTATGTTTACTCTTGGAAGTGAAGGGAGAGAGTAGTTTGGAAAGAGGAAAGAAAGTACTTAACTCTCCACATGTTGTAAACTCAATCCAACCCCTTTACTGTGATATGTAACATTTAATGCTACATATTAATATAATATATGACAGATAATGTTAGAAATTCTTGTTTACCTGTACTTGCTTAAATATAGAAGTGTTTATAGCACAAGCACATTGTTCTGACTTTCAGTGTTAACATTAATTGCATTTCCCAGTACCCACTCTCTGAATTGTAACTGAAAGACCTTTGATTTATGATAATGTAAAGCACCTCTTCGCATTTTGTGGGTTTTCATTTTTTTTTCTTTTAACAACCAAAAAGTAAATAATATTTAACACAGCTACATTTAGTAGTGATAGAACAGGATTCATCCTACTGAACAACAGTGAATACTGGAAGAAACCTGCATTATGTAAGTATGATTTTTCTGGCTAACGCCATGGTTATCCATTTTGCAGCTGAGTTAGCCAAATATTTAGTATAGTCTGAAGGAGGAGCAGGCACACTGTAAGGAAACAATGCTCTTGGTGTAACATTATCTGGCATTAGTATGTAGTTTCAAAAATAATTCTACAAGGAGGAGAACAATACTGTCACAAAATAGTTGCAGCTTTTCTGCCAAACTTAGCTTTTCAGCAGCAAAATATGATTAAGAAATATTTTCTTTAATTTTTTTTCTGATTTACACTTCATCCACAGTCAAACTTCTCTGTGGTTTTTATTTAGTTTCTGAGTCATAGTTCTTCTTTCTCTTCTTAAATAACAGCCTTCCTAGTTTTGAGAATAGCAGGACTACTGAACCTGCCAGTTCTCGTCTTCTACATTGCATTGTGCTGCTGCTCTGCAGTGAAGGTCCAGGTGCATCTACAGCCTGGGAAGCAATAGTCTGCTGTCTCCTGTCTAAACAGATCTGATTCCTGCCTGCTGTGGTAACACCTCTGAGTCCTGCATCACCTTGGGGTAATTGCTGAGGAGACTATTTGGAATACCCCACACTGAGCTGACTTCCTTGTTTCAGAAGGGAAGATAGTCTAGAAGGGTGAAAATATCATTTGCTGGTGTAGGTTGCTGCTTTGCAACACTGTGAGCAAGAGCTATGGTTTTTCTTCTGTTTCTACTTGTAGTATGTTCAGGAAGTCTACAGGCACAACCTCTGCACTTTGCTTTTGCCTCTGTGGCAGGACTCATCTCATCCTATAGTTAGGCCTTTAGGCTAGGAGACCAGTCCAAGGTGAGAATCTGCTATGCTGGGTGAATGCAGTAAAAATTTAGGAGATCAGGAGTGTGTCCTGAAATGAAATGAGAGCTTGTTTTTTTACTAAAGATAGTGTGTTGTTGCAATTTTTTTCTTCTGATCTTGGAGAATTGGAAGTATATCCTTCAGAACATTGGTCTTTCTTGCTGGTTAGCATAGCCAAAATATCTTAATGGGACAACCAAATGACAATATGGACCTTAAAATAGGATATAACATATGAAATTGTTGAGTTCTTTTGATGGATGCAAGCATTATAAAATTTGGTACTACTTGATATAAGGCTTTGAGTTTTGCATTTTTAAGGTATTGGTATATTGATAGCCTATTAATACCTGTTTCTTTTACCTTAATGTAGCCACGAAGTGGTGATGTCATATTTAAGTGAGTCCAGTAGAAACAGAAAGTGTTCCAGTATGCCTTTTGGAAACTAATGAAAAGTGTCCATGGCACTGCTTGGCTGGGACTGTAGTTTCATTTGAGCAAATGCTGGAGTCACTGAGCCACTACAGTTAGGTTCACTGGTTAACTACCCACTTTGTAGAGGACTCTTTTTGTTTTTTAGTGAGAGATATTACATTATTAGCTTTTTTTTGATGCAACAGT
Source organism: Molothrus aeneus (assembly GCF_037042795.1). NCBI lineage: Eukaryota > Metazoa > Chordata > Aves > Passeriformes > Icteridae > Molothrus > Molothrus aeneus. The sequence continues at coordinate 18,640,236 of NC_089652.1, read as the reverse complement.
CAGAATTGCTGAGCGTGTTTGAAATTTTTTCTTCGTTCTCTTTTTTTTTATTTTTAGCCTTTTTAAAAAATAGAAATGTAATAGTGACTGCATGCTGAAAGTACTTCCTTTGCTCATGGCATAAGAACGTTTTTCCTGTGCTGTGTGTGCATTTTGAGTATGACCTAGAGCCCAGGAGTGATTAATGATGTCTTTGTAATGGGAACCTGACTCACATAAGTCATGATGAATCAGCTTCCTAGGCATGGTGGATACTGTTCTGGGAAAGAAATGTTCTTTGGACCTGGTGTACTGTGTAAGCACACATTCCTAGTCTGTCTTTCTGTGCTTATCCCACCAATTACTCAGACTGTAGACCTATATCTAAATTGTATTACTATTTATGTGAATGAACACTTCAGAAAAACAGTATTTTGCCATTGGTTCGACTTCTTGTATGAATAGAAACTCTTGGGCTGCTTTTACAGAGCCTTGGGGTGTTCTTTTCTTTTCTTTCCCTTGTGACACTGTTAATTCTGGCTGCTTCAGTGGTGGCTTTGTCCTATTATCACAATGACTCTGCAAAGAACACTCTGTAAGTGGGAAAGTGTTCCAATATCAATAAGAGTATTTAAAGCTTCACATTTGGCTTGAATATAGTAGGATGAAGTGGAAATGAAACAGGAAAGTTCAGCTTAGGAAAAACTAACATATTTTGGAGGGCTTCTTTAAAATAAAACTGGCTTGACTCTTAAAATATCTTAGCTAACACTTTATTAATCTCAGTGTGTTCAGAGGATTAAGAATGATTTATCCTCTCTCCCCATTGGCCTAAGGAGAATTTGTGTTTGCCTTCAGCTTTATGTTAGACATTGCCATAATGCCATTATTATAAGAATGAAATATGTGACAAGTGACTTAGGAAAAATGCAGATTACCTTTTATGAAATGTGAACTAGGCACAATTTTCTGTTTGCAAATATACTTCTTGAAACAGATTATTATAGGACATGATTTCTTAACAATGAAGTATCTTAAATTAAAATTTAATTATTTTAAAAATTAAAATTATATTTTTTTTGAAAGTAAAGTCAAACATACCTACATTTCTGGTCAAGAGCAATCAAATTTTTTAGCTCTCAAAAGAATTTTGTAGGTACTTTTTTCTTTAAAACAAGTATTACATAAGATATGTTAACTAATATTCGTTATATCATGTGCTTGGATTTTGTGTCTGTTTTGGGTCATCAAGCACAAGAACTGCAATACTAGTCTTCAGAGTAGTCTTCAGAGTGTGCAAAATATAGGAGTACTCTGTGTACTGTGTATAGTTAATAGAGATGGTGGTGTTCCTTGATACCAAGGTTGTCTGGCATTTGTGTGTAAATGATCACTTTTCAGATACTTTTAGCTTGACCAAATTTTGAGCTTTTGGACTGATGTTTGATCTGTGTCTGTGGGTCAAAATTTATGGCCATAAATTTTAGTGTCATCGTTTTTCTGAATCTGTCTTGCATTTGTTCCATATAATGTAATTTTCTTTTTAAGAGTTGGGAATTTGCATCTGAAGAATTTATGTTAAAAGCACATATGTTAAGTGCAAACTGAAGCACGTTTACAAAATACCAGATTTAAATTATCTTTTGTAACTTGGAGTCAGTGGTTTACATGGAATGAGTTACGGAGGCATCACCTATATACTTAGTATAGAGGATAAAAATAAATTCTGAATAATCAAATACTAAATAAGGGAGTGTTATGGAGAAGTGCTCCAATAAAGTAACTAGAACTTTATAGCCTAATAAGTGTGCAAAGGGAGTCACCTGAGATTACAACATCACTTGCCATGGGCAGGGACAACTTTTACTAGACCAGGTTACTGAAAGCACCATCCAACATGGCCATAAACACTTTCTAGGGTGGGGCAACCACAACTTCTCTGGGCAACTTGTTTCAGTGCCTCACTACAGTGAAGAATTTATTTCTAATGTTTAGTATATACCTACTTTCAAGTTGAAAGTCACTGCCCTTTGTCCTGTCACTACATCCCCTTGTCCAAAGTCCTCTTCAGCTTTGTTGTAGATCTCTTTGTACCTTTGTTGTAGGTACTGGAAGGCTGCTAGAATGTATCATCAGAGACTTCTCTAGGCTGAACAACCCCAGCTCTCTCACCCTGTCTTCATGGAAGGGGTGCTCCAGCCCTCTTATCATTTTTGTGGCCTTGTCTGGACTTGCTCCAGCAGAATCGTGGAAGGTCCACATCCTCCTTGCTGCTGGGACCCCAGAGTTGGATGCAGATTTAAAGTTTGTGTTCTGTGAGTGGGTGTGGGAGATCAGATCCATGCTTTTCAATAGCTAAAATGTCTCTGTAGTATGTGACTTCTATTGATGTAAGAACTTAACTGAGGAGAATATTGGAGTGGGCTGGAATAATTGTTTTAAACTACTTTTATGATTTTCCTTTAGTACCTCCTGATACAATGAAATGCAGGAGGGGGATCCACATGAGGTGGTTCACCTCATTCATAGGGATTTGACATCTGATTTCATAGGAATTTGCCCTACTTGAAACAGAAGGGATAGGCGTGATGTATACATACTGTTAATACCGTCCACAGGGCATGAAATTCTCTTTTCAAATCTTGCAGCTTGTTCAGGAGAACTTCCCATATTGACAGGTGGTGGAGACAGTACAGCACTTGCAAGCAGCCAGGACATCTGTGCAGGACATCCCTGTATCTGAACAGATGGCTTACAGGTCTGTGACAGTATGGGCTGTTGGTTGTTACAGCGTTGCTGAACCATTATCAATCCTCTTCTGATCGTTGCTAGTGTGTGTGAGTTGAACCCCTTGAAATAGCCTCATGAAAATGTCTTTTCTTACTTGGAAACTTTGGGTACAGTATATGTTGCTGAGTGTCCACTTGCACCATGGTAGCACAAGCACACTTTGTTTCTGTATCTTATCTTCTTGCAGCTGTTCTGGACACAAGCTGTATCCTTGTCCTTAGACTAGTATTTGAGGCTTCTCAACTTTATATGGTAATTGCTTGAGGAGAAACAAGGAAAAGAAATACTGACTTAATAAAAAGCAGCAGTATTTGGTTCCAGTAGCTGGGGAGGATAGGATTGATTTCCCTAACACATAGCCTGTTGCCAGAAATAGATTTTTCAGACCTGACCATTTCTTCCTAATATTGCAAGACCAAGTGGACAAATTGTTCTGTAGCATCCTGTGTGTGTGCTTAGGAGGTAGTATGGTATTGGCAAGGGGAAATGCAGGTGCTTTTCTTATAGCTAGTGATTAGTACTGATAGTGTTAGAAATGCTTTAGGAAGTAGAAATGCTTTTTGTGGGTTTAGCAGAACTTGAGGACAAAAAACTTTTTTTTTTCTCTCAGCCAATGTGAACTTGCACTTCACCTGCAGTGAAGTCTGAAATCCAACATCCTACTGTATTGCATTTCTCTATAGACAAACAGCTTTCTTATCAGTCTTGATAAAAGTCAAATAACCTCCTGCATTCAAAAAGCAATGTTCACAACTGACGTCTAATTTCAAAGCCAAGATCTTATTTCCTATGAAGACTATCATGTTGCATCTGCTGAAATTGTTATTGGAAGACACAGCAGTAGTCTGCTTCCACTGAATAATAAATGCTCCAGCATGAAATTTTATTTTACGTTCCAAAGGTGTCAGTTGCATAGCTGACATTGTAACTTGTCAGAGGAGTTCTGAGTTTAAGAGCTGATAAATTTTTCAGTCATATACATCCCTTAAAGCTGATAAAATTCTAATGACTTACTGAAATAATAGCCTTTTTTTTTTTTTTGGCCTGGATATTGTGCAGATATCACAGCTGCTATGATAGTCATCACAGTAATGAGTATGGTGTAGCAGAAGTGCAGCCTTGCCCAGATGGTGGCACAGAAAACTGGAACTCCTCCCATACAAGTGCTGACTGCACCTGCCACACTCTGCATTTCTCAAAAGGTTCTCTATAGGTTGTCAAGGCTTAAGTCATTTCAATTTATGAATTTAGGGCACAGGTTTCTTGGCATGTGTTTTCTCTGGGTCTTCCTGCTGTGTCTGGTAATATTATTGCCTCATGAGAATGAGGATTGTATACCAAATATATACAGAATGGGTTATGGCATATAGGCATGGCACTTGCTTTAGGATAGTGACAAGCTGAGTATGGCTTAATGATTTTGCCTAAAAGAAACCTCCATGCAATTTTATAATAGAAAATAAACAGTCTACAACTGGAAGGATGAAGCAGCTGCACTCTATTTCTGCAACAGGTCATGGAGTTTGTACAAAACTTCTTGTGTAAAGCAGTAAAATAATTTTGATGAATTTGAGTTATTCTGTGATTTTGTGATTCTGAGTCGTATTGTAAAGAATTGTCTTGCTAATCCACTCCACGTCAGCCTTTGTTCATAGTGAATAATAAAGCTGGACCAGAGAGGAGTGGGGCTGAATGGTGTTATGGTGTCATGGCTTGTTCAGATTGGCACAGTTTGACCAGCTCTGTGAGGAAGTGCTGTGCATGTTGCTTCTGAGCTGGCTCCTGATGGCTTCATTTTCTAGACCCTATCTCTAATATCAGAAGAGACTATGAAGAGCATTTTCTATCCTCTTCTTACTCTTTTCCCTTTCTTTGCTCCTGAGGCCATCACTTTCTTAGGCTGATGAATCATAACCTGCCCAGGTGACCCATTTCTCTGTTCTTCCTTATTGTCTTCTCTGAACTTTTCACTTGATTAAATAATGGGACCGGTCTGAACTGTACTCAAGGCCTGGAAAACCATGTTTTTATTCAGCAGCATAATATTGTTTTCTTTTGCTCACTGTTCTGTTCTTAATAACTGTATGGGTTTCTGCTGGTAGTCAAGCACTGAGCTGATGCTTTTGTGGAACTGTCATAACCCCAGTCCAGGCTTTTCAGAAGTAACAGCTAGGAATACTCTCTTCCTCCTCTGAGGTGAGAGAATTGGGTCATTCATACATGAGGGTATGGGAGTTGTGGGGGTATGAAGACAGTTTGGACCTAGTAATTAAAAAATAAATCATCTAGACATTCTTTTTAAAGTGGCTTGGTCATAGTGTTTCTACAGACAATACCATGCAAATCTGTCATTGCTACATCTCACATATACATAGATAGATTTTTTATTAAAAAAATCACTGCACTTTTAGTTTTTTTGCCATTGTTGAGGTTGCTAAAGACAGTCTAGTAGTTGCTTTTAGTTACACTATACATTTGAGCAAGAAAATATTTTTTTCTATGTCAGTCCTCATTCTGCTTATTTTTAGCTCTAGAGAATAACACTTATTTGTACAATCCTGGAAATGTGTGCTTGGCTGCATTTGCTGGAAATGTTAAAAACATTTTATATTATGGAAACACCAGCTGTGTAGTAGACATGAATCTGAGAGTGTGTTTTTTACAGTCTTATGGCCTTAAGTTCTAGGGTGTTTACTTCTAAAAGTATATATAAACTGCATCTTGATGGATGAAGGCTAGAAAGAAGCTTTCAGTACTGGCAGACTGTGTTGAGACTGTCCTGTGTCATTCTGAACTTGAAGTCTTGATGATTTTTCCCCCAAAACATGTGGTAACTGGGCACAGGGTTGTTCCTGTGCTAGTGCTTTTCAGCACAAGTAATACTGTAGTGCTAAAGAGTTGTAGCCATATGAGTGGTTCAGGATGTGGCAGGATAAACACAGAAGTAGGTGCAGAATTTGTCATTAAATATTGGCACTATTCATGGGTATTTCTCTATGCATTGCTTGGAAATATATATAGATCTTGTATGTATAAATCCTTCTATTTAGAACATTTAAATGTGAAGTGTATTACCATACTTCTGTTAACTGTATGTTTTTAAAGTGTTTCCGCTGTCTGGTTCCTATTTACTTGTCAAGCCTGGTTCAACTGGAAACAGAAATACCTTCCAAGCAGGGGAGAAGGATTTCAAGACAGGGAAAAGTAGTAATGCAATATTTAGTAAGGATGAGGTAGCATTTATGGGAGAATAATGAAAGCAAAACATGTACTAGAGGAAAAATAAGTTATAATTAACTAGAGGTACGTGAGAAACCTTGATGGTATGTTTGCTGCCAGGTTTGCAATGGCAAAGAAACATGTATGTTTGCACTGCATTGGCTATCAGACACTGTGTGTTTCTCTATCTTCCTTTTAGTTCACCATAACTCTTGAACCTGTTGGCTGCAAAATTTAACAAGGGAATGAGATGTCCGAAATATATTTATATTCCTAAAAATTTCACAAAAATCATTAGCTGGGTAAAAGAGCCTGATTAGTGCTCCCTGCTGAGAAAAGGGAGCTACATCCTGGCTCCCAGTCACCTCTGCTGGGCAGCAGCCAGCTGGTCAATGAGTGTGCACATCCTGCACTGGCTGGACAGCTGGCACACATGGAGCTGTGGAAGCATCATGACCCATATGTCAATTGTCTGGCTGATCAGAATGCTTGGGGATAAGTGGGTTAAAAAACCTAGGACAGTCTATAGGAAATCAGGCATCACGTTTCCAGTAGCTCATGGAACAATGCTATTTTAGTAATAACCAAGATGTGATGTTTTGTTCCTTGTCAACTAATGTGCACTCAAAAAGCTTCCAGATTTTTCAGCTTAAGAACCTTATGGTCAGATGGTCCCACATGATGGGAGAGCCTCTAAAGTAGCTCTGGAGCTCCTGCTCTGGTTTTAATGAGGAGTAATCACTGTTGTAGCTGCAGTTGATGCATGTGCATGTGCTGCTGCCAATTGATGCATGTGCATTTCACTTTTCATAGAAGAAAATATTTATCTAGACATGAAGTGATATGAAATATTTCCAAATTTTCTCCAACTCTTTATTGAGATACTGCCAAAGGAAAGATGGAGAAAAAAATACAGAAAATACCATCATCAACACTTGTTTTTTTTTTGTTTTGTTTTTTGATTGAGAGTGTATTTTCTTCAAATGTTTTTAGTGAATTCTTCTATTTTTTAAAATTTCTTAATGTATGCTATATTTTTACTTGAATGAAGGAGTAAAAATTTTGGCCAGCATATTTTTGAGGAAATATACTTTCCATTTTATTTATACTGCTGTAGCTTCTCCTTTTAGCCACTCTTTGTGGCACCAAAGCACTTTCTTATTCTTTATTTATTTTAACCAGGTGAACAATTAGGCACTTTTTTCCAACAATACAGAAGATGTCTTCATGCTCGTAGTCATGTTCACATTTGGCTGACAGCATTGTATGACCAAATACCTGTTAGTCTCATTTGGTTAGATTGTCTGTATTTGCTTTTAAAATATTTTTGATGTTTTACACTGGTTTTGAATATTATCATAAATTTAATTATGTGATATTGTGCTACTGAATAGGCTTTGAAATTCTTAAACCATAAAATTATAGTATTGAGTGGAGGTAAAAAAATATGAATAAAGGTATTCTGGATGGAAGCTGCTCTAGGCTGACAAAAGTCATGCTGTGTAATTATCCTAATTTGAAACAGTAACAGAAAAACAATTAGAGCAAAGGGCATTGCTGGACAGAGATGTGGAAAGTGGTTTTGTTTTTTTTTAATAAGGCCACCAGAAAAAAGTTTAAATGAACAACAGAAAATCCATATGAGACTGGCAAATATGTATGATATTTGTGATGAGGTACTGAAAAAGGGGTTGTGCACGGCAATCTTTCTCACTTTGCTCTGACTTCTGTTTTGATTTACAAGTTTGTTTTTTTGTAAGAGACTATATCTCTTTGTGCATAGTGGGGAATAGAGTAGAAATGTAATGGTTTTAAAGTCTCTCTAACAGTTGAGCAGGATCTAACAAAATTAGCCACAAACTATTTAAAATCTGCTTTAAAATCTGCTAAAATCTTTAAAGAATGATGCTATTAAACAGTAAAGAATAAATACTTTCAGTGAGAAATTTGAAATTGGTATTCAAATTAGTGTAAAGTGAAGCTGTAAAAAAACCTCTAGTCTTCTCTTTGATTTCCTGTTAGAAACAAAAGGAAAAAATGCTATTAGAAATGGTTGGAATAAATATGTTCTCTACCTCCACTACTTCACTGATGTAAAGCTAATACGGGAAGACCAAAGCAGATGCAAACTTTCTAGGCTTTCCTATGTGTAGAGGCAGAGGTCAGTAAACTGAGGCTTTTGAGGTGATACCTTGGGTCACTCTTTAGCAATGTCTTTGCATGAACAAGTTCTTCAATTTGTCTCTGGCACAAATATGCAAGTAAGTTTTTGCTAAAATGTTTTTAATATATTTAACAACACCAGTGACAAAATAGAGGCACATTAAATGGCCTGAGATACTGTTTATCCTGTGTACTTGAAAGATCAGTTCTTTTCTGAACCTTAGAGAGATTTAGCTTAACATGAGCAACAGGGGAAGAGAGAAGTACAGAAGAGATTCACAGAAGAAGATATAAGTAGCAGGAAGCTAAAACCAAACAAACTATATCCACCAAGCCCCCACAAGAACACAAAACCCCTCAATACTGTAATCCAAACAATCCTGCTATGTAAGGAAGGAAAAAACCCCAAATAACCCTATGGCATGAACCGGTGTTTCCTCTATTTTAAAGGTATTTAACAAATTAAGTTTTAGATTGTTTTGCTTATTTTAACCCGTTTTGACCTGAAAGAAATAAATCTTTGTTGGCATAGCAGTTTGAAGAGACATATAAATTGCATCACCAGTATTTTATCTTCTAAGATAATGTAATTTTAGATGAACTTAAGGGACGATGGTCAGTCATTTAATTGGCATTGCTTGCAAGGCAGAATATACACACTAAAGGTTACCATGAGGTCTGCCGCTATAATTGCCATTGACCAAAACAGACTTTTCATTTAATCAGCCCCCTGAGAAATAATGTTGCAAGGTTAAAGGTTACAGTTTTTCAAGAAAGATGTCAATAAGGAATGAAGACTGCTTACAGTTTACAGGCTTGTCTCTGCTGTGTTTGAAGAAAGACTTAGACCCTTTAATATGAAAAAAAAACCCCTGTGCTCAATACTCATTCCTACAAAAAGCCCACCACCACCACCCTCAACCCCCCAAAATCACAAAGAATTCTGGAGGTGGGAAGTGAAGACATTCAAGTGGCTTTTAAAAGACTTTACTGCTTGATCACATTTTAATGATTTAAAAATTTTTTAAATGTAAACATCTAAAGAACTGATAGGGAAAAAATACTGGAAGTACTGTAGTATCCCTTGAAATAGTGGCAGCTAAGATTATTTGAGATGCTAAATTGACAGCTGTGTAAATTTGTGAAGAGAGAGGTTGTGGCAGCTTTCACGTCTTTAACAAAGGCTTTATTGCTCAAAAATATGCTTCCTTCCTTTCATGGTGGGTTCACGATGGTTACGATGGTTACGATGAGGAAATTCTGAGGAGCTGACCAATGTGCTGTGCAGCTTGAGCATAGAAATAGGGTTAAAAACATCTACATAGGGAGCTACTTCCAGCTTTGAATACAGGGCATTAGGAAGGAGAAATGTTGGAGGTCCTTCCACCTTTATGTAAAACTGTATCCACAGGCCCAGTGCAAATAGGATCTCTGAAACTTTTGTTAATGAAGTGAAAAACTTTTAAGTGGCTCCTAGACAATTTTGTGGCATGGCTTGACTCACATAACATGGACAAATCTAAATACTGCCTAAAATGAGACTGCATCTTTTCTCTCTATTTTTTTATTTGTTTTTGTACCTTGGGATGAGTGTGATAGTTATGTATAAGTGGAAAATACAGCAAAGAAAGGAGACGCTTTAACGCTGTATATTGAAAACCCTTCCTGCTCCTTCCAAGGAAGGTGCATGATCAGGATGCTGGAGCAGCTGAGTAATTTCTAGGCTCTGGTGTCCCCCTTGCCATGTTCAGTTGCCTGTCCTCCAGCAGACAGGGGTTGTGCCATGCCACCATGTGAAAAGCACAGGGCCACTGCTGCAACACAGGGCCTCTTTTCTTCTGCCACTGATCGGAAATCTACATCTGCCCTTTTGTTGTTGCTGCTGTCACCCTTCCCTTCATGTCACCTCCTTCCATCTCTGTGTGATTTTGCCCACTTTTTGTAGCAGGATAATCTAACACCTAGATAGTGTGGGATAGGAGTTAGCTCTCCTGTGACTGGTTCCTGCCACAATTAGCACAGAGGCCTCAGATTAGTATAACAGCTGCTATCTTGGTGAAGAGCAGATACTTCAGTGGGGATCTCCAGAATTGAAAGCACAGCCTCTGCACGGATCTCAAGTGCGGTAGTGGTCAGGCTCAAATTCATGTCACATCACAGCTGAGTGAAGGGCTGCATTCCTGCAGCAAACAGCAGCAGCACCAAATGCTACAAGGGGCCTGTGAAGGAAAGCACAAATACTGCAAATATATTTATCTGCAATGGGGGAGAAGAATGGATCCTTGCACTTTAATCCCTTAAAATGTATATATAAGCCATACCAAACCCCTCTGTCTCTAATTTGATTAGCATCTCAGTGATTGTCAAATTACCTTCCTTTACCCCCATCTGATTGTCAAAGCAACTGCAGGATTCAGGATGTGATAGGGAAGATCTTAAATGTTCACAATGAGCTCAGTTTTTCAACTTCCAGCAAGCAAGAAACACATATGTAAGACAAAACATGGAAGTCCTACAAATTATCAGTGAATGCCTGTGTTCTCTTTTACAGGAAGTACGCTTTGGCCAACACATCCCTCTCAGTACAAAGTTCCTCAGCAGTCTTGCTGGACAGTTTGAAAGTGATTACCTTGGTAACACCACTTCCTGCAGCCAAGAAAGCTTCAGGCAGCTTGTCTTAGTATTGCCTTTGTGCTCAGTGCTCCTAACAATTATAGTGTGTGTCCCTAATTATTCTGCCTCACAACAACTTTTCTCCTCCCCTGCTGGAGCACTTAAAAGGGTGCAGCAAAGTAATGAATAAAGCAGAGATTTACATCTCTAAAATGTGTTCAAAATAAGGTCTTTTATGTTGAGCAAACTAAAATGCATTATGGAAGAAAAAAGTTTTGATTATCAGCTTCCTGCTGCATCTTCCTGTTTTACACTAGTTCGCACACACACACGCGCGCACGCACACACACACACACACACAGATGCACATTTCTTCATTTCCTTTAAATCTCAGGCGGGAATTTGAATATCATGACAATTAAGAGTATAATGCTAGAACTACTAGACCCAAAAAGGGTGTGGCTAAGAGGGAGAAAGAGAGACTCATTGCCTGCTTTTGTTTTTTTGAGCTCCTCTTGTGGTCTGGTTTTCAGGTATAGAGCATCCAAAACTGTATGGAAAAGAAACAGTACTGTCACCCTGGTTTTTTAAGTTTTTCTAAGCTTTCTGATGTTGACATTCTTGCAGTGAACTTTCTCACACACTTTCTGTAAATAACTCATTGTTTTGCATTCCTTTATAGAGGAGGAGAGAGTTGATAGACTGTTGGTGTGACCAGTGTCATTGGAGAGGTGTCACTGTCACCCTCCAATCCGCTGTCACTTTTGGAAAATGATAAATGTTAGAGTCAGAAAATAAACTTCCCTTTTTTCCTTTACCTTGAAAACAGTGGTGTGTGCTTGTGTTCTTTTGTGTCCTATAGTGACACAGTACCTACTCGATATTTCTGAAAATTGGCTATTAGTTATTCTGCTGGGTTCTGCTCCAAATACTGTTGTCCTGCCTGTCTTATGACCATGCATGTCTTGTAGCGAGTCTTACAAATATTTGTTTGTTCCAGGCTTGTAAAGTTACGGTTTCAAAAGGAGAGCTGTGAACGTGAGGAGATTGCAAAGTTTGTGATCTTTACCTCAGAGGCAGCAGCAGGATGCTCCTAACTCAGTGCTGTTTCAAGAGTTGACATCAGAGAGTTTCTTAAGTTAAACTTGAAAATATTGTAGTTGCTTTGCAGTTGAATATAAGGACTTGTATTAAGAAAAACAAACCCCACACTGAAGTAGCTCTTGCAACTGAGGAAAATGCTCCTGTGCATTACAGGCCACATTTAAATGGTTATAGTAGAACAAAGCTTTGTGTTTTGGAATCTATTGGAGATATTCCTTATGGAGAGGAACCTTTTGTTACCATGGGATTGTACTATTTACATAGGTAGTGCCTAGTATAATGACAAAAAAAAATATTAGTTTTGTTAGAAAAACATCTTGCATGTATTTTGTCTTTTTATTATTAGGAAGGCCTATGTTTCTGTTAGGGAAACAAAGTTACTATTAAATGCTTCTTTTGTTGTTGATGGAAATTTCACATTCAATAGTGATGTGTCAAGTATGAATGTAAGAGATCTGCTATTCTGCAATAGCTATCCACGATATATGCCAGTGACAGTGAGGCCAAAATTAATCTGCTGCATGCTGGTCAATATTTACAATTGTTTAGAGAGTTTCAGTGATGGACATTTATATAAATAGTGGTTCATTGTCCCTTAAGTGGATGTCACCTCCTGAGAGACATAATCTCCCAGGGGAAAAAAACAATCATGGCAAACCTATAATCAGTCTACAGACTGAGGGACATTCATTTTGTTTTTGTTTCACTGTGAATACCTATTTTGTGTGTTCTGACACTGATTTTTTTCCCACTTTCCTTAATGTATGATTGCCATTGTCTAGTTTGGGCTGTTTTTTAGCAGAGTGTGAGGTAGTTGCATTTCACACATCAAGTCCTTCATACAAAGCAGAAAGAGACAGATATATGTATATACATTTTTTGTGTGCACAGTTGCTATTAGAAATTATTAATTCTCTCCTTTTTTCCAGTGAAATGTGAAGTCCAATTTTAAAATCAGGACTACACAGTTTAAATAGTAAGATACTAAACATTCCTATGAAATTCAAGAACTTGTAAACTGCATTGTGAATTATCTTATTCAGAAATTGTATGAAAGGGCTGTCAGTATGTTCAGGTCATCCTTAGTAGCTTCTGTGTCTTCTCAGGTCTTCTGCCAAACTCTTCTATAGTGCTGACAAGAGCTGTCTGTGCTCTTTCTCTTCTCTAACCCAGGCATCTGTAAGTCACCAGGCTGTTCAGTGTTGAAACCTGCTTACATAGCACAGCAATAGGTGATACATTTTTGTATGTGAGCATTTATTTAAGAAAGAACAATGTTTGGTTAACAGTGTCTTACTGTGCACTTCAGAAAATTTATCTTTACTCTGCTTTGCTAGATTTCTGATAGGTTTAACCCTATGCTGGTCAACTCATGTGCTTCATGTAAGAGAAGTAGTAACTTCACATTTCATTAATGTTTTTGAAAACATAACCAAATAAATGTCTTTGCCTCTCAATACTTTTGTGAGACCGAATCAAATTTTGCTTCTGGCTCTCCTAGTCTTTCATTTTTAAAATTAGTTGTGCTGAAACTTCTCCAACAAACTTCCATTTACACAAGTGGATTTTATTTATAGAAGAGTGGAGTTGGTTCTCCTGCGGGAAGGACAAATTTCTTCTGTCGGAAACAAACATATAAGCAAACTAAAAGAAGGAAAAGGTCATTTTGGCTTTCCTTACTAATTAAAGAATGAAATGCAAAATATGGGCAGGGGAAGGGAGATCATAGTTTGATTTTCTGTTTGGCTTCAGTTTCTGTTTTTCTGGCTCAATGTTAGGAAATCCTCTTCCTGTGCCCCTAATGTCGTGAAAGAGCAAGGGGAGAAATCTTGAGGTCACAGATAACTGCCAAAATGGTATTAACTTCAACCAGCAATGAGCAAGTGATTTACAATGCTCAGGAGAGAGAATGACCTGTTAGATCTAAAAAGCGGAGAGAAGGAAGAACTTTTATGGCTGTTTGAAAAAATTGTCCTGTAACCATCCTTTTTCTTTTGTGTTGGGAATGGTTCAAGCTTTAGGAGAATGAATTGCCTCCTGACAAGCTTGCCTGTAAGTCTGTAATGCCAGTAACATCCAGCCCTAAGGCAGGTCATCCTCAGCCTTGTGTACTTGCCATGCTGGGCTGCAGGCCCTCCTTGCCAGCTTGGGGCTCAGTGTGTGGGCAAGGCTCTCAGGAAGCAGGACATGGTTGTTATTTGTATCTGCTTGACTTGCCATGAAACACATTATGGATATGTGAGTCACTTCTTTCACTCTAGCTTGTTCTTTTCCCTTAGCTTCCAGAACTTTAAGATGCCTGAGGATTTCACAAATACATCGCATGAGGAAAAATTACTCTTCTGTGGATAGAAGATCTATGTCAAAGGTGGGTATTCTCTGTGCCAGAGAGGCACAGTTTCTGCACCTTGTCATGCTTGGGCTTCTTTTGAAATTTTGCTTACATTTAGTAACTGAAGAGTCTTTAAAAAAAAAAATAGAGTTAGCGGTTGGTTGTTTTTGTGTACCTGTCTCTGTGTCTGTAATTAGTTTTGTTTAAAGCTACTCAGGAAATTATTATTAAACAAAATTTAAACCAAAGTAAAACATGTTTATGACTTGATTATATACAGAAGCCTCTGGAGCACAGCAGAAAGTGACAGAATAAATAGACAAGAGTGAGACTGGATTGATAAATAGCAGTATTTGAAAGAATGGTACTTTACAATTGTATTTGGTTTATGTGGCCAGGTTTTGATAGTGGGGTGGCTTCTATAAGAAGCTGCTAGAAGCTTCCTCCATGTCTGACAGAGCCAGCGCCAGCTGGCTCCAGGATGGACCTGCCACTGGCCACGGCTGTAGCAGTCAGGAATGACAGTAATGCCTCTGTGATAGCATTTTTAAGAAGGAAAAATAAGTTATTGCACAGATGTAATTGAGGCCAGAGAAGAGCAGAGTGAGAATATGTGAGAGGAACAGCTCTGCAGACACCAGGGTCAGTGGAAAAGGAGGGGCAGCAGGTGGTCCAGGTGCCAGAGAGGACAGTCCCCTGCAGCCAGTGATGCACACTATGGTGAAGCAGCTGTGTCCCTGCAGCCCATGGAGATCCACAGAGATACAGAGATACACCTGCAGCCTGTAGAAAAGCCCCATGTCAGAGCAGGTGGATGCCCAGGAAAGGGCTGTGAACCTGTGGGAAAACCCATGTTGGAGCAGATTTCTCACAAGGACTTGTAGTCCCATGGAGAGAGGAGCCTACACTGGAGCTGGTTTCTTGGTAGGATTTGTGACCTTTTGGAGGACCAACGCTGGAGCAGGCTGTTCTTGAAGGCCTGCACCCCATGGAATAGGGACCCACATTGCAGCAGTTTTTGGAGGACTGTTGCCTGTGAGATTAACTCACATCACAGAAGTTCATAGAGAACTGTCTCCCATGATAGGGACCCCGTGCTGGAGCACGGGAAGGACTCCTCTCCCTGAGCAGTAGTAGAAACAATGTGTAATGAACTGACCATAATGCACATTCCCTGCCTACCTATGCTGCTGGAAGGAAGGAGGTAGAGCTTGGGAAGGAGAAAGGGATGGGGGACAGTGGTTTTAAAGTTTATTTTACTACTCACTACCCTGGTCTGATTTTGTTAGCAATAAATTCCCCAGTTTGAGTCTGTTTTTCCATGATGACATTTAGTGAGTGAGCTCTCTCCAGGCCTCATCTCAACCCCTTCATTATATTTTCTCACCCCTATCCAGTTGAGGAGGGGAGTGATACAATGGCATTGGTGGGTGCCTGGCATCCAGCTGGGGTCAACCTACTACAACACTTATGAACTGTGTTGTGCACGTAGGGCTAGGTTTTTCTGCAGTGCTCCCATGATATTTATGCTTGGCCTTGTGAGGCTGTCAGTATCTTGGTATTGGGAGCACAAGTGCCTCTCAGCAACCTTGTAAGTGGACGATGTACTATCCTGCATGACAGCTGAGGGACAGGAGAATGTAGTTTATTCAAGGTTACTCAGGAAGTCCTCAATTCCTGTGACAAAAGTACTTGACTTAACATTTTGTTGCAGTGCTGGTAGATTCCTCTAACTGCCAACTCTGGGGCAAAACAGCAAAATAGCTCTGTAGGTTACCAGGTTTTTGGAGAGTGAAATGGTACATTTAGAAGGACTCCTGCAGAGGGTGTCTGTTTGTGTTCATAGCAGCAGATAGGTCTAGAGGAGGAGTCAGTCTGCAATATACAGCCATAGGACTCTCTGGAGTCAAGTTTATAGCTTCAGTCCCTGAATGTCTATTTCCTGAATCTACTCTCAGCTCATCTGCAAGTGGTAACTTTTGTTACCACTGCAGCATGAGGGATTGTCCTGTTCGGTGCTGTAGTTATCATTATCACTTTGCATCTATAGAAAAAGTCTGTGGGTCTTGTTTCAGAAATCTCTCTTGTACAGCAGGTAAAATGTAACCATTTTTAGAACATTTATAGTTGAAAAAATTAATATTAACATGTTTCAGAAACTGGATTAATAACTTACCTTTTCTCTTTATGTTTTTTTGAACTCCCCTTTAACACCAAGAAATTCCCATTGCAAGATGTTGATGCATGACTCATCCTAGAATATATCCTCTATTGGGTTGTGGCCCTAGATGGGACAGAGAGGTATCTTATAAATGGCTTTTATCAATAAATTAAATTAACTCAAGGGCAATATTCCTACACTTCACCAGTGGGTTGGTTTTTTGTTTATGTTGTTGCTGTTGTTTTTGTTGTTGTTTGTTCCATTTGCCCTCCATCTTTCATACTAAAGGAGATGCCAATGACAAACAATTTTGGACAATATTCTGTTTCTGGTACTGCTTGAATGTTGATAATATTTCTCTGCAATGCAGCCTCAGGGATTGTCATATCCCCCACCCAGTGGCTTGCAAGAAATGCATTGGATAATGACAAGCTGCAGTGCACTGTGCTCAGAGAGCTAATGAGGTGCTTTGTTCTTGACATCAGTATATATTTCATCTACACCTTTCAGGTACAGGAGTTTTAACTGACATTGTATGCATTTAAAAGGAAGTGAATTTCAGACGCAAGTGTAGGTACTGCACTGACTGTAATGATTTCATTATGTTCTCCAAACTCAGGATCAGGCTGTCCTCAGGGGAAATAGATGTTTTGTATGTAGGGTAGGGAATTACCAAAGAAGATTGAGGATGCCCTTCTGAAGCAGGGTCATAAAGATGCTGTGACTTGTTAGAAGGAACAAGGGTATGATACATGCTCAGACATGTCTTTATTATCCTTTCCTTGACACTAAGTACTTCTGCTGAATGCTAAGGCTGCATTTCTATATCATTAATGTAATGATACAGTAAACGTGCAGGAAATAAAATTTCAGTCTTGTTCTTTTCTGCTTTTGCTACATATTTTTAAACATGTAATGGAAATAGGGATACATAACCTTCATTTTTAAAAAGGGGAAAAAAAAAAGAAGACAATGGAGACTGCAGGATAGATAGCCTTTCCTCATCGCCCACTAAGATCATGGAGCAGATTCTCATGTGCTAAGGCACATGGAAAATAAGGGGGTGATTTGTGACAGGGTGACATGCCTTCACTAAAGGGCAAGTCATGCCTGACAAATTTGGTAGCCTTCTACAGTGAGGTGACAGCGTCCTTGGATAAGAGAGATGAGACTGATGTCAGTAATCTGAACTTGTGCAAAACATTTGACGCTGTCCTGCAAGACATCCTTGTCTCTAAACTGCAGAGGCATCAGTCCATGGATAAGAAATTGGCTGGATGATTGTGCTCAATGAATTGTGGTCAACAGCTCGATGTCCAAGTGGAGTCAGTGACAACTGGTGTTCATTAGGGGTTGGTATTGCGGTTTAACATCTCCACTGGTGACATGGCCAGTGGGTTTGAGTGCACCCTCAGCAGGTTTGCTGATGACACCGAGCTGTGTGGCGCAGTTGACACGCTGGATAGAAGGGATGACATCGAGAGAGACTTTGACAGGCTTGAGAGTTGGGGCTGTGTGAACCTCATGAGATTCAACAAGGCCAAGTGTAAAGTCCTGCACCTGAGTTGGAGCAATCCCAAGCACAAACATAGGCTGGGAGAAGAATGGAGTAAGAATAGAGTTAGGGAGAAGTACTTGGGTGTGTTGGTTGACAATAAGCTCAACACAAGCTGGCAATGTGTGCTTGTAGCCCCAAAAACTAACCATGTCCTGAGCTGCATGAGCAACAGATCAAGGGAGGTGATTCTCTCACTCTGTTCTGCTCTTGTGAGACTGTACCTGGACTACTGTGGGCAGCTCTGAGGGCCCCAACAAATGAAGAACATGGATGCGCTGGGGCAAGTCCAGAGGAAGACCATGAAGATGATCAGAGGACTGGAGCACCTCCACTATGAAGACAGACTGAGAGAGTTGGGGTTTTCAGTCTGGGGAAGAGAAGGCTCCGGGGACACCTTAGAGCTCCTTTCAGTACCCAAAGGGGCCTACAAGAAAGCTGGAGAGGGACTTTTTTAAAAGAGCATGTAGTGACAGGACAAGGGAAAATTATTTCATACTGAAAGAGGGTAGGCTTAGAGGTAGGTATTAGGAATACATTTTTTACTGTGAGGGTGGTGAGGCACTGGAACTGTTTGCCCAGAGAAGTTGTGGCTGCCCCATCCCTGGAAGTTTTCAAGGTTAGGCTGAATGAGGCTTTAAGCAACCTGGTCTAGTATGTGTCCCTGTACATGGCAAGCGGGGTTGGAACTCAATGATCTTCAAGTTTCCTTCCAACCCAAAAAAAGTTTCATGATTGTGCTGCTTGAAAGATTGATATTTTCAGACTGCAACTCTGAGTGGGAATAAATGTGGAAAATATGAATTTTGACATGAAAATGCCATGTCTCCTAATACTAGCACAGCGGACATCAGCTGTTTAAAACCTTGAACATTGCTATTTGTGTAAAAGAATGCTGTTCTCAGTACTGTGAAATATGCCAACTTGCTGAAGTTGTCTCTTCTGTTGTTTAGACTCCTACTGTGTGTTCATCATTGCTGTGTCCGATCATCCTGCAGTAGTTAATTAAGTGGTGCAGTTCATGTCTGCCTCGTGCAGGGAGAGAAGTATATGTAGTGAAATATTTTATCTGGGGATTTTTTGTTACTGTGTGTAGATATAAGCTTGCATGTGTTGTTATGCACTTGTACTGTGAGGTCAAGATTTATGAAACACTGGGGTTTTTATCTATGTTATCTTTATCTTCCTGTGCAGCTCAGCCTATTGGATAGTTTTGCCTTTGCCAGAATACAAAAGCTGTCTGCAGAGTTCTTGAGCTCGGGAGCAAGGCTGGGTAGGTTGTTTTTGACAATGCTTCACAAGCCCAAGAAAAATCTCAACAATGTAAAACTTTCTTTGCATGTCTGAGTCAAACTGCAGCTTTGCCTCCCTCCAGATTGATACTAATGACAGGGACTTATTTATTTGCACTGCTGTATGTCCTCATCACCCTTTCAACTCCCTGTGGGAGTTGCATGGTGGAAGTAAAGGGTGCTGCCTGAAGTACAGGTGCTCCGAAAGAAGAGTTGCGGTTTTTGTGTTACAGCCATGTAAAATATTTCAGTGTTTCTTTTAGTCCCTGCACTGTTCCTTCCTCCTGTTCCCCTGTTGTGCTGCCATACACTGCTCTCTCTTACCAGGAAGTAAATTAAATCCAGTGTTAATAACATGAGTAATACTACTTGGATATAGGACAAGTAGGAGATAAGGGATGGTGACTAGGGGGCCTTCAGCCTTCGGGTAAATTTCTACACTGAATCTGAGTTACAGAATTTGTTAGTTGCTTGGAAAATGTCTCCTGTGTCATTTTGTTGCTGCCTGCTTTTATTATCAAGATCTGCTTTTAGAAATCAATGTTAGTATGGTATTTCAAGTTGATCTAGATTCCACATGTAGACTATGATTTTGCTTCAGCTATGTTGCAGACACATTAGTGCAGATTAAATAGAAGAAGATAAAAGGCAAGTTGATGCAATCACATTTTCAGGACAAGAGAAGTGAGACTGATCAAAGGCAAGAACATGACTGGGTCACTCTGCTGGAGTACTCCTGTCACTCTCTTCACTTGAGCTGCTCTTAGCAGTTTTCCAGGCTCTTTGTAGCAGGAATTGGAATCATGCCCAAGGAAGGTATTGTGCCATTACACATTAATTTTTATTTACTACTCGACAGCTAAGAACCAAAGAGCAGACCTTGTACTTTAATATGTGGCTGACTTACCACACACCTCTATAAAGTCCTCTCATCAGCAGGAGTTAGACTTCAGCTAGTCCTGAGGTCTGAGATATTAAATGCCTTTCTGGTACATGACAGATCTTTTGAAGCCTTTGAAGTTACTAAAGCCAAAAGCACCATCAAACTTCCAAATTGTAGGGTGTGTATAATGACCCATTAGAGAAAATAAGAAAGTTAGGGAGTAACAGGGAAATGTCTGGGATCTACCACTGCTCCTTCTTGAACAAATGCTGTTACACTGCAGAACCTCAGTTTTCTTCCCTGCCAAGGATGGCATTACTATTTTAATCTATAGAATGCTTTAGGGCTGACAGGTGAAGGGGACTGTGGAAATACTTGGATCAATTACTATTTATCATGGTGCCACTATTATGTCTACCACTGCTATAATCTGATGTAGATTCATTTATATAATGAAATAATTCTCTTGTCAGTAGAGATTTGAGTTGCAGCTTATATCTGTTGAGACAATGTCGAAACTTGTGACTTGCTGTAGCACAAACCTGTTGCTGTCCTGGGTTTTTGTGAGAATTGCTTAGTGAAGTGATGCACTCTAAATTTGAATAGCTGATTTTGGGTTTTTTGAGAAGCACTGAAAACTTGGATGTACACAGGTTTCAATATTTTTTTAACAGCTATAAATTGAGTCTACTTAATGATGTATACCCATAGTCAAGACCATAGACCACTCAGCAGATATGGAAGAGACATTAGTAAACCACTTGAGGGATGAAATGATAAATATTACAGCTCAAAAGAGAGGCTCAAGACAGACCTTGGGGCTAAAAAGGAACTTGTTGTTTACTCAGATCTTTCCTTACAGAAACTGTGGAAGCCAGTAGTTTTTGCAAGAAGGAAAGGATTTATGATCAAAGATGAAATGACACTGGGAAAAGGTGAACTGCTGCTTGCTATATGGTAGCCACCCAGAGCACACTGAGCACCAAGGACTGCTGAGGTATCATGCTTCTGGCATTAGCCATGGAAAAGGATGGCTAGTCTGTTTTTGAGCCAAACATCTAGTTTTTTTTTAAGATGATCCACCATACTGTCATTTTGCTCTGTCCAGGGAGACAGTTTGCTTCAGGATTGTGTTGAATAAAGACTCTAACGCCCAGAGAGAGAAAAATCACCCCTCTTTTAATCTGAGATGCAGTAGATTGGTTTTGTGACAGTTTGAATTTTTAAATTTTTTTGTAATGTTGGTTTTCATTATTACTTTGCTTAGTTATTTTGTATGGTGTTTGGGGGTGTTAATGAATCATAGCAGCATTGTAATTTCAGATGGGTTTGGTGAGGCATCCAGCATGTTAGTGCCTGTGAGCTGCCTGCTTGTGCTCCAGCCAGCCACAGGATCACACCAGTCTTGCACAGGAATAAATAGGTTTACTTTCCCCTATCTTACATATCTGCTGAGTGGGTCAGTCTGAATTCTCTTTCCTTGGCTTCCGTCCTTCCAGCTTTCACTCCGCTGTGCCTTAAAAATGCACCAGAGAGGGTATCATACCAGTTTTACAGAACAAAAGGAGAAGAGGTGAAATGACTTGACCATCTTCAGGATGAATAAGTAGAGCAAGAGACAGAAAAGAAATTAATTAATTCCCACATAGAGCCAGCACAATCCCCACTCTGACACCTCCTCTCTCAGACTTTTACCATTTCTTTCCTCTAGACATTTGAAAAAAGTTTCAGGACTTTGTGCTTCCTTCTGCACTGCTTGACCTCAGTGTTTTCCTGTAGTAACCAGAGTGGTTTGAGATACCTAGATCCTTTGAGCTTTAGCTGTCTTTTTTTCTTTGTTTAGCTACAATTTAAATACCAGCCAAACTGTGTCAGAATTGTTATTTACCATGACTACTTCTGACTACCTTCAGCTGCTTTCTTGCAGGCTAATAGAAGTGCTGGAGAGCAAAGTCTAGTAATGCAGTTTCCTTTTCAGGGTAGATTTCATTCCTGCTCTTAACCTGTTCACCTCTTCAATAGCTGTATCTGTGAAGCCACGTTTCCAGTTTAAGATTAAAGACTTCAGAGGTTACTTCTGTTACACTGGATGATAATAAAAAGCTTTCATTGCACAGGTTACCAAAAATGTTTTCACCAAATGTGCAAATATCTTTTTGCAAAAGAAGCTCAAAATGGACAGAAGTGATAGAGGAGAAGGAGCCTTCCATCTGTAGATGGCTTCCTGACCAGGGATTGGTCAATGATTTTGTGGAAGAATTACTTGAAGGTGGCAAATAGTACTTTTTTTCTTTTTTCCCCTCCTCAACAATGTCTAGAAAATAAACGGTATCAATTTCCTGAAAGTAGGAGCAGATTAGATTCACCAAATTCAGAACTTTGGTCTTTATGCACACTTGTTCCACAGTTGCGTATATTTTGAATGTGAGTGCCTGACATCCCTAACTCAAATGAAATGCTGCAACTAACAATCAGAGCATGCAGCAGTCAAGAAACTAACAGGCTGAAGTGCAGCTATCATAACCTCAGAGTCTGTCACTTTGAACAGAAAATAGGCACCTAAGGCTAGAAATTGTCTGATCAACGTAGCATCTATGCTGATGCACACGTGTGTCTCTAAATGTTGTGGTGCAGCATTTTCTAGCCACTTTTTGGGTAATTTCTAATCATCTGAACTTGTGAAAGAATTTTTATATTTGGATGTTGGCTCAGTTAAATGCTGTCTTCTACTTCAGACTCTACGTGTATGAATTAGTGTACTTTTAATGCATAAAAAAGGCTTCATAGTTAAATGTTTTCCTTCCATGTAAGTCAAGTATTTTACTTGTCTTTTTTAGTGATTGTTGTTCAGAGGGCAGAAGAAAAAGGGATTAATGAAAGCTCCATTTTATGTTTAGCTAGCTATCCAAAAGACTTTGCTTTGTCTAAAAGCTTCATGCTTTTCTCTAGCAAGATCCCTCAATCATAATTGATCTTAAGACATGGTTTCCAAGAATTGCTTTACAGGCAACTCTTGAATGTAATTTAAGAGATTTCTGCATCAATTTTAACTGATATTCATAATCAGAAAAAGAAATATTGACAGCTGAAGAGCTCTTTTACACTTCTACAGTATAAATGTGACATAACTCATTCTTCTTGTGTATATGGTGTGGGTTTTTTGTTTGGCTTGGGTCTTTTTAATCCTTTGCTAAAGTAAAGCAGAAGCAGTATAAACAAGGTTTCTAGGTAATGCAGTGAAGTTCAGTGTTTTACTGCAGTGATTAAGAGTGTTCCATCATGTCTGACTGTATCGTGCACTGATTTCCTTTCATTCCCAGATGTGAATTCTTACCATACCCTTTGCCTCTTCCACCCACTCCAATTATCTCAGCTAAACTAAAGTTTCTAGAATCAACCATATTGTTTCATGATTGTTCTAAAGAAAAATCAGAGTCTCCCTTCTTACATGTTTGGGGCACCTCAAATAAATAGCAGGTCAAATTACTAATCTATTAGCTCTTTGTCTGCCATGGTATGCACAGTTAGTCATGAAATATTCATGCAATTCAGAAGAAAGCTTGGGGGAGGGGGGTGTGGGGGGGGAAGGCAGCTCCTGAAATAAAACCACAGTATCGTAAGGTCAATCAGCTTGCTGCTTTTAGATTCAAGCGCAGGTCAAACCTTTCATCCTAGAAACTTTGCCCAAGAATTATTTACTTTCAGCTGTCGAGCTTGTTAAATGATTACCTAAGTCTATAGTGTGCTTTTTTTTTCTTCACAGGAAGGCTTTTATAAATGACTTTTTTTCCCTAAAGGATTACATTTTTACAGTACATGGTTCTCTATATATAAGCTTTTCACAGAAGTCCTAATCCGACTTCAAATTAAATCCATTGGTAACTCCTGTTGACTTCAATCAGAACAGCAGTGTGCCTGTCTTCATGCATTTAAAGAAAGTTCATTCAGCAATAGAAAGCACATTCAATGACATATAGTTATAAGATTCCTGGGTTTAAAAGAATATGAAATTTCATATGCACATAAATCCAAAACAAGATGTACAGTAGTTGGGCTTCCTACCTCATCTTCTCACTTAGCTTTGGAGAGTGAGTAAATGTGTAATAAAAGAGGAATTTTGAATAAAAAAGAAAAATAAAAACCAGTGTTATATCTATGGAAAACCTATGCTAACATTAGGTTCATTATTATAATATCACAGTACCTTCTTCTGTGTACTAGTGACACTCTTTCTGTTCTTGCGCATTCTCATCAATGTGAAAAATTTGTAAGGGATGGCTTCGGTTCGAAGGCAATTTTTCCTCTTTAAATACATGAATGTGTTGGGGAAGCTGAGAAGAATCCAGCTTGTAATCTGAAGCAAAAGGTGACAAGGTTGACTCCAAGGCTGGTTGAAGAAAAATTAATTCCACAGATTCAGGCTGATGCTTGTAGAAGCTCATGTCTTTTTCCATTATGCCAGATGAACAAAGGGTTGCCTGTCATTTTTATTTCAACACCTCATTTATTTTGATTTATCTAGTTAAAAGTTTTGGAAACCTTGCAAATTACCACCTGAGGCTCTGATTTTATATGTATTTGTTTATATATTATTATGTAAATATTTACACAAATATTTAAATATATTTATTGATTTTGTATTTACATTATGTTGGATGCACAATGCAATGACTTGTAGCCACTTGCAGGTGTTTAAAAATGTGTGGACTTTTGACACAATTCAAGACAGAAATTACTTTCTTATTCATGTTGGAGACTCCGACTAATCAGAAACACTGAGGATACATAAAATTGTGGAGTCATAGGGTATTGGCTAGAAAGAACATTTAGTCCAATATCCCTCTCAAGGCAGAATAATCACTGGGTCTGCTGTAGTTTCGTCTAAGTGTATTCTGAAAACTTCCAAGGATTTAAGCTATTCTAGGTTCTCCAGAATGGCTTCTTGCTGGAGATATTTTCCCCCAAATATCCAGGCTGAATCTCCCAAGCCTCAATTTCCAGTTGCAGTTTTTTTTCCCACATTACACTATCGGTTACTAATTTAAGAGATTAACTCCATAACTGCCTTTGAAATAGCTGTAGGCTGCTAGAACCTCCTATTGTCTCTAGATAAGCCTAGACTAAACACATTAGAAAGAACAAAATATTCTGTAGGCAAATTTTACTGTAGTAGAAATATATTGTGTGGCACATGCCACATATACCCATTACCAGTGGCTGCTGAAGCAGATGAATCACAGTAGAATAGAAGTGTGATCCATAGCACATGAAATTTCCACTGGCTGCCAGCCAGCGTTTTTCTTGAACAATTTAATGCTCCACCCTGTAGCAGGATACCCTGCCCAGCAGCAGGATCAGGAAGTGAGACATGGCTTTGTTTTTTGAAAAAGAGCATTCACTGGCATGGAAAGAAATCTTGTCTAAATTCAGCTAACTTTGTGCATCCTCCAGCGGAACTGACACATTCCCATAACCTGTTCATTTTTTAGTGAATGGTATGTGCAGGCCTTCAGTCTCACTTCTAGTTAGAGATGGAGGAGTCATGGGGAAATGGAGTCTGGTGTTGGATGTACCCATCTAGTTTCTTTTTTCTGAAGAATTGTATTAAACACCTTCACATTATCCATTTGCAGATAGCACCTACGTTGTTGTTGCTGTGGTGTTTATGGCAAAGTAGAAAGTAGTTCAGTAAAGTCACCAAAATTCTGCTTTAAAAAGATTTGCCACATAACATGTCATGTCACCAGACGAGTGTAATTTTTTCGTCCTACTGAAAATCCCAAAGAGGTAAATGTAATGAAAATTTAGATATTCTGAAGTGTTAAATTTATCTCAAAATACTGCATGGTATTAAAATGCTGAAATGAAAAAAAAATTCAGTATGTCTTGCTCTTAAAAAACTGATGTTGGTGAAAGAAATGTTTTCTGGGTTATTTAGATACTGCTTTTTTCATGCAACAGTGTTGTTCCTTTCTTGTACCATTGTGTTGACTTTGCAGTAAAGCGTGCATGATCTTGTATTATGCAGTTTGGGATTTTTAATGGGAAATGTAGTTTTTGTTGTGAGGATATGGAAAACAACATGGTACACTTTAAAAAGATTATTTTGTATGTGGTTATACAAACTATATCCTTCAAGAAGCCTGTTTAGGAGATTGTAAAAGAGTTATCTGAGTTGCCTCATAAAGTGAGGTGCCATTGACTTTAAAAGTGCTGTGCATGTTGTTTCTTCACAGTCATCTGCTGTGATAATGAAATAAAGATGGGGTGCCATGCATCCCATTGAGGTTGAAAAGTCTATTGCTGTTCTCAGTTGCTCATGATATTGGATAATGGCTGCATCAATCCCTACCATTGGGGAAGTTGTGGGGAGACCTGCACCACAGTCCCTGTGGGAGCCTGCAAGGCTCAGCTCACTGCAGAGTGGGACACTCCATCCCTGGATGCTGCTGCTGGCATACTGAGCCCCAGGCCCTTGTGTGAGCTGTCTCACAGAGCTGGATAGATCCTGCTAGTAAAAGATTGCAGATCAAAACTCGAGTTACACGGTTATGTCACACAGTGAGCTCTAAAACAAGGATTGTTTTGGGTATTGTTTCACAAGCACATCCTGCAAAGCTAAGATGAGGTGCTGCCTTCTTTGCTGTGCTAGCTTTTATTTCACCTGTATAGAAGGCCATCTCCACTTGTAAGTTCTGTTTAAATAATTTGGAGATATGCTGCTGTGGGATGCAGACTCTTGAGTCTTGTCAGAGGCACTGGGAGAATTCCTGGTGCATGTGCATAGAAAATTTCTGCCTTATTACCAGAAATAAATAGAAATACATCACATATTGCCAGGTATTTGTGTGTTAATAATCACATTTCTCAGATTAATCTGGTTCATGGTGACATATCTATAAGAAGTCTTCATCTATATCTATATTTATAGATGAAGACAGGAGCACAATTAATGATTGTAATGATTCTTTTCGTTTGTAGTTGAGATCTGGAAAGGTCACACTGGTAGAAAATTTATGTAATACTCCTACACTTCCCTTCCTTGTCTTAGATGATTTTTCTCTGTTAAGAGGTGAGAATAGTAGAACATTGAACTTGGGAGTATGGGTCTATATTCAATGCTTGATGTTATTACAGAATATTGAGAAATTGGTCTTTGTTCTTTACTGTTTCAATGGTCAAATTTAAAATCAAAACTCTGCACTAGAGATGAGAGATATGACTTACTTTCCCAGCTTTTCAGCAAATTTCAAGATTTCTGATACTGCTGAGGTCTTTGCAGTTTTGCCATCTGTAAGGTAAGACTATCTGTAATGATAGTGGTTACCTTGGCAAGGTATTTTGACAATAATGAACATAAAGTTATTGAGAGCTGGGTTTTTCTTTTCAGATAAATATTATATTCAAATTATTTTAATTTTCCACCAAATTAATAAATTATATTTGTAAATTTTGCAACTTTTCTTTCTCTTCTGATGGAATAATCTTCATTTACAGTTTTCAAAATGTATTTCATTTTAGTAATTAGAATACTCTTTTGGTTTTGTTTTCTTTTTTAAATTTGCCTCTGGTGGATTCTAGTCAGTACATGTTTTCCTGTACTTATGCTTTCCTTTAAGGAATAACAATGGAGACAGCAGGTGTGGTGATTGATTCTGGTGATTGATTGACTTGTTAAGTGCTGATGTCTCTAGGAGGAGTTAAGGCCATTTTTATAAAATTGAAAATGAAAGAAAATTATAAGGGGTGGATTTTTTTAGTGATTGAGACAGCTTTTGCTTTGTATTGTTAGAAAATGAATTTCCTGCACAGTAGCAATTAGATTTCTTGAATTATATTATCATTCTATTCAGTTTAATATTTTAGTTGTCACTTACATAATGAGCCTTCTGTATGGAGCTTTGATACACCAAGCCTTGCTGTTTCACACAGGGAATATGAAAGAAGTGAGTATCTACCTCTAGATTTTCCTGCTTGCCCTGTAGTCTGCACAGCAAGCTTTCGGATCCAGATAATGGAACCGGCAGGATTTCTAAATGGTAAAAGACATCCTTACTGCTGACTACCAGGGAGCAACACCAACTCTCTTGTGACGTGTTCTTGTTTTTGCTGCTTTGTCTCTACTTAGAAATTCCCGCATCCCCACTGACTCATACTGGCAAATATCCATACTTTTATGCTTTTATTTGCTCACATACGCTTGTGTTTTAGTGTTCAATTTTTTAACTTAGATTGTAGACAAAATATGAATGGATTTCTCTAGCATGAAGATATATGGTCACAATATGAAAAAAGAGCCATGAGACAGGCTATTATAAGGTAAATGAGAGAGGAGGTTTAGCAAGTATCTAGTTAGTGCTGTGCTACCTGTGCCTTTAACTACCTTTCCTTTAGGGGAAGCCTCAGATTTGTTGCAGCTGGGAGTTTTTTTTAGTCTCAGCCATGTCACGCCATTGAAGGGAAATAAGTCAGTTCCAAATTGGTGTGGGCAGATATCCCAATTTCATCTCAAAGCTGGATGGAGCTGTGTGCTGTGATACACATGAATTTCCAGGATGGCTGGGATCAGGCAACTGAAACTACATTAGCAGGATTAGAAACCTTTTGGAAAGTGCTTTTCTGGAACAGAGCATGTTCGGTGCAGATGAATAATGCTAGTGCCACTTAGAAAATTATGAAGAACAAACCTGTAGATAGGACCAACCCAAGTCCAGTACCATTCATAAATTGTCGAGGAGTATACTAACTGGCAGTAAAATGATCCTTTGTTCCATCCTCCAGACATTAAAAAAAAAAAAAAGTAAAAAAAGTTCCCAAATTTCAAAGCAATTTTAGTAGTAAATTTGCAATGTAGTAGTTTGACAGAAAACTTTGATAAAAGAAGTGAAAATTATGTACCCTGCGTGAATTACTCTACTATGCTCTCAGCAAGGTATGTGTATCCCCAGTCAGGTGCACTAAGAGAGATGTGCATTTGTGTGTTTATACTTATTTCTAACCATCCTTTAACTTGAAATATTTCTGTCCACTTTAGTGAAACAGTGGCATATTTTAGGATATGCATGTTTAAGATTTAAATTGTTTCTGATCTGCTTCCCACAAAATAAACAAACCAGTCTCCTTGGTTTGGGGTTTTTTTGGCCATTATGCCATGCTTGCTCAAGGTAATCAGCAATATCAGTGTCTGAAATGGGTTCCTGACAATAGCTCACTTCCCAGCCAGCTCCAGTTTAGGCAGGACTTTGGTATGTTTCCTGTTATGACAGCGCCTGCTTATTTCCTTTTTGTGCTTATTAGGTCTTGCATGCTTAATGAAATTATGCTCTTTAAAGACTCCAAAATGCATACCAGTTTCTATCTGGTATTGTTTTGGATAATCCACAGAGTTTCCCTTTGGTTTGTTTCCAAATGAAATTGTGCCAATTTTGCACGTCTGCAGTTGTGCACACCTGGCTGCCCCATGGAGCACCCAAAAAACTGGTGTGTCTCCCCTCTGCAACAGGGGCACTGTGGGAAAATGGCGACATGGAGACTTGATGGATCGGGGAGCTTTGTTGCCTGGCAAATGTCTGAGGGTTCCTCTTCCCTGTTTGTGTGGTGGGAAGTTGGAGGAACACTCCCAGAAGAGGCTGTGCATGGCCACTGGCATGTGCTCTTGCAGGTCTTTCACCAGGGGACACCTTTTCTCCAGTCAGGGGTCCAGTGGTGCTTTGCAGACTTCAGGCACCCACTTGCCCTCCACAAGCTTAGCTTGGCTGGTTTCTTCCTCATGCACAGCCAGATGGCTGGTGCTCAGAGACAAAGATGAAGGATGGGTTCAGCTGCAGCATGAGGGATTTCAGGAAAATCAGGCACTTAGTTTGAGGTTTTGCTTGGGCATTAAAAATAATGGCATTTGTGCTTGAGGAAATAGGCTTGTTGGCTTCAAAAGCATCTACTTAGTCCCATTATCTGCAAAATTATTTCTGTGTTTGTATGAAGAGCATGTGACTTCTTGGAATGTTGCAGTATTTTTAATAGAGAGCAGGACAGTGTAAAAAAAAATTGAAAAGTCCACGGCATACCTGCCAAATCAAATCAGATTTTTTTTCAGTCATTATCTAAGAAATATTGGTAGATGTGCTAATGCCTGATGGAGAGACACTGTCCTCATGAATGTGAGTAGTAGTGACCACAAATGGAAACAAGAGCAAAATGTCCTTCCGTAAGTGTGGTGCAGAAAGTATTTTCAAATCAAAGGGCCATTTTGTTAAATCAGCTAGTCTGGATGTAATGTTTCGTAGTAACTTCTTGTTTAGCAGCAGATTCTTTTTATGCTAAAATCATTGTTTCATTCATGACTCCTAGCCTCATATGAATAACGTTCCATTTCACCTATTTGCCTTGCTGCAAAATCACTTCATTTTAGGTTTTTAAATAAATGTCAGCTAAAAGGAGTGTTTAATTAAATAATAAGGACTTCTGTTGCTCAGCTATTAAAGATCAAGCTCCATTTGGCTGCAAAAACTTTTCAGACATTGCTTAGCAAAACATACTTTATTTTTATAAAGGCATCTGGTATTTCTGGACACAACGTTCTCTGCTAAATCTGACTGCCAGTTTTTTTTACTGGTGTTTTTTATTGTCTTTTAAGACTTGCTAATCTACTGCCTAACCTTGATTTATGTCAGTAATGAAAACCAGTGGTTTGGAGCAATGTATAATCAGTCACTTTTTCATACATCCCATGACTAGCCATTATCTATCTTAACTTACTTCTGTCATAGATTTCTGAAGCAGTAAATCTCCTGAATGGTCTCTTTTTGAGCAGGTGTTGCCCTTGCAATTTTATCCTTGTTAACAATAATTTTTACAGTTCTTTCTATAGGTAACAATAGGGTGCATGTTTCTCCTGTTCAGAGAGTTTTGTTTATGTATGTTCACAGAACGAAAAAGAACATGTTTCAATTTTTAAATGTGTTGTATGCTCTGCTTTAGCTCACTGCAAACAAGGACTGATCTTGTAAATTCTGTACCCTGCATACAAGGAGCAATGAAAACAAAAAGATAAAAATCAGTTATTCTGTAGGATGGTGCTAAATGATAGATCTTTTCAGGCAGAAGCATAGCTCTTTTGGTAATAAGACTGCAGACTCTTTTTTCCTTTGATCTTCGTAAAAAAATTAAGAACTCGATGAATCAGTGTTGCATAAATGAAATTATGTGGTGGTAAGTAACATTAAGCAAATTGTATTTAGTTGGGGTTTTTTTTAGCATGCTTGTGAAAATTAGACTGTAGCTCAAGTCTTTTGTAATTATTTTAGAAGTTTATACCATTAATATCTGGAAAATATAGAAGTCCTGCAAGATTTTTGTGTCTCTTTAGTTGCCTATACATAAAGGACTGTGAATTCCTGGCATGGAGTGGGTGACTCAGGATTTCAAATCACAAGGTTAGCATAAAACCCTGTACATTTAAGAGGCTTTATTTTGATCACAGCCCTTCTAAAGCACTTTTTGAGAGATGTGTGCTAGACTGGAGCATTGCTAGGTCTGTATTATAGTCCTAGACTTCCCAAGACTGCTCTTGCTTGTTTTCCTATGTTTGATGAGCGACCTTTCAAAAGAGCTTTTTGAATCCTGTGTTGTTTCATCACTGCTTAAAGGGGTGGATCTTCATGTTTCATGGCTGCTGAACACCTTCGCCCTAGGTTCTTGCCTCCTTGTGCCCTTCACCTCTCAGAAGTTGTGCTTTACCCTGCGGCCCTCTGGGGACAGATAGCATGGAGCCTGAAACATTTGCAAAATGTTTTGTCTGCAGTTATTACAAGAAACCATGATAGATAGGAGTATTCTCATGCAATTCTCTATTTCAGTATCCTTGGCACTCTTGAGCTTTCTCAGGGCTAAGGTCAGTGTGCTGTTATGACTTGCTTCTTGTTTTTTTTCCTGTGGTTGCAGTCTGAGTCATGAAGCAAGGCTGTGGACCTTACCTTTTTTCTGATCTGAACTTCCTTAAAATTAGCCTATGAGACTACTAGACTAAACTTCATGTGATAGCCATGTGTCCAGCATGCTTGTTGAACAGCTGAGATACTTCATCAGGACACTACTTAACTATCACTCACCTAAAATTCTCACCCAAAAACTTGACTGGTCCTGGATGTCAGTGGATTTACTAACACATGATCTATTTCAAGTGACTGGCAAGTCTTGGAGTACATTTGTGTAAATAGCTTCAGTTGGGCTCAAGCCTGTATCATGCATTTTGTCTTGTACCTCTGTACACACCCACAACTCCTGCATGCTCTGAGTTAGACAAGACAGGTAAGGAAATAATTAATTGAAACTGCTGCTTGAGGTATTGTATTCTGAGTTCAGTTTTCTGACTTCTCACTGGAAGTGCACAGAATCATTTGCTTGGTACAACGGCAACAGGGAGAGTAGTTTGAGAAGATGATGGGCTGTCAGCTGAGCCCAAGGAGGGAGGAGGGACTGTGCACATTCAGTGTACAGTATTAAGCATATTACAGGCACATTGAGAATAACTGGGGAGAGCAAAATCACCCAGCGGTAAAGCTGCATTCCTAGTACTGTCTGATACCAACTAGAGAAAATTCTATTAAGCATCACTATATCAGTATATGTTATTGGTTTCAAAAGCACACTTTAAAATGAGCTTAAAAATAAACCCATGGGAAATAAAAGGCCTTAGGAGCAATTTTAATGACCTTCCTAAAGACTCTGCTTTCTTTTGTATAATTCCCATTTCTTTCTTAGAATTTGTTTGGTAAAGTCCCTGGATTTGTTCTTGGGGTTTGGGTTTGGTTTTTTTTTTTTTTTCCTAATTAGGTGAAAACTGTCTTCAACATCTATTATTGTTTGCTGAAGTATTTTATCTTGAGAGTACTTTAAAAGTCATGATCAGCAGTTTGTCAGGGACAATCAATCAAAGACAATCAAGGACAAAAATGCCAACCAGCCAGCCTTTTCTGAGAAAGAACTTTATCTATAGTTCAGCTTTCTCTTTTCCAGCTCAGATAACTCACTGCTCAGCTGAGTCATCCTCCAGCACGGCTCATTACCAAGCTACAACTCGCATATACCCATAAATCACTCCACCAGCTGCTTTTTGGTTTAGCAGGGCCACAGCTTGTTTTAGATACAAATTTTCAATTTCTTTCCCTGAAGTTGCATTTCGCATGTGTTTTGTTGCATGAAATCTTAATCATGTTACAGGTCTATGTTAATGTTTGCATGAACATCAAAAAGTTGGTGATTTTTCATTGCTGAAACTGGAAACCAAACCAAGGGGGAAGTTAGTAATATTTTTTCTCACCAACCCATCTACTCTCCCATTCAAATGCAGGAATAAAGGCATGGGTGGGAAGAGGCAAATAAACCCAGAAATTATCATTCTGGATCTGGTCCTCTAGGGAGTGGAGATGCTTTGTCAATTTTATTGAAAATGTAGTGTCATTAATTGTTATTGTAGGGGAATGTTCAGATTTCCTTAACTGGTGGACTAGGACAATACAGTGCTTCTGTTAAGGCTTCTTTGCTCTGCTCCTCTGTTGCTGTTAGTAAACTCTCAGTACCACGCTGGGAAATAATATTCAACTAAACGTGGGCCAAATCACTTGTTTGATGGTGACGCTCAGCATAACCTTGAGATAAACAGCAGGATGTGCAGCGCTTTGCTTACAGCACAGTCTGTTTCACAAACTGCGGAACAAGTTACTCACATCTTTTCAGTAGAGATAAGTGGCTAAGTGGACTTATTTTAAAATATTTAAGGATTTTAAGCCAAAGAATAGTTGAGAAAGTGATAAGCAGTGATCCAAATCTTTGAATCTTTGAACTGAAATTTGAATTAAGGTTCTTTTAAAACTCTTACACAGCCACACCCCCTTTTTTTTCTTTTTTTTTTTTTTTCCTCCAGGGACTAGTGGGGCAAGGAGAAAGCAGAACAACTTCGAAAAAGGTTTTCTTAAGCCAGTTGGACTTTGGAGAACTGTTTATGCTGTTCTTGCTGTTGTTATCTGAGAATGCAGAAAACTGTAAATTGTCACAAAGCTTGGATGCAAACCCTTCCATAGTTTTTGGCTCGTAAGATAGTAGACTGTGGTGTCCTACTTCACTCTTCTTCAAGCCACCTTGCAAGGTGTTTCTGACCTTAGGGCTCTAGAGAAGCAGATGTTGTACCAAAAAGGCTATTAGCTTTGAAAAAAACTTGACAAAAATGTTTTAAACAAAAGCATAACTATATGGCAGCAGTGCTGCTAAGGTATTGATATATGTAGTATGCCCAGATTTGGCTTAATGTGATTGGTGTATGTTTACCATCTATGGATTTAATTTGTGTTCTGCAAGGAGCTCCTTCATTTCAATGGGCTGATGGTCCAAGGCTGTCAGTTAACCTTGGGCTAATGCATTGATAGCTGAAAGAAAGGAAAATATATAGCTAGCTCAAAAGGAAAAGCATGTTAACATAAAAAGAAATGAAAGTTGACTTTGAAAGCTGCATAGCTGAAATCTTTTAATGCAAGAGACTAGTAGATATTATTTTCATCAAAATTAATACCTCTGGAAAAATACATTTTCTTGAGTCCGGCTCTTCAGGTTTGGCACTGTTTCAGAATTGTAACATTGTAAAAGAATATGAAGTGTACACTGCTGGAGTGCTATAAACCAGCTTTTTATATAATAGCAATTGGTTATATAGATTTTTTATTTTATTTAAAAATTTTTTAAAATTATTTTTACTGGACAGAGAAGATACTATTAGCTCTATGAAACCAAGGTCCTATTTCCTTGAAATAAGTGGTAAAAATCTCACTTGACTTTCAGGGGGATTAATATTTCAGCTCTTGTTTGAGACTGCCCTGAGGAAAGACCAGTGCTTGACTGTGTCATTCTCTCTCTCTCGCTAACTTCTAATATTATGATCTGCCATGCGTGTCATGGAAGATCTGCACTCACCATCTTTTGTTTCTCACAGCAATGTATCTTCTCTGTAACAAAGCTGTGGTCTTGGTTTGATGTCACTGTGAATTCTTGATAGTGGTGTATGCCAACATACACATCGAAAACCAATATTGTAACATGACAGCATGGATTTTCCATGGATTCAATGACAGAGTCCTGTAGTCTAAGACTACAGCTTAGAAAAACGTACAATGCCCTTAGTTTGAAACAGTTCAATGGAAATGTGTGATTTCTGTTCCTTTCCTCCCCCAGAAATCCATCCATCTTTTGCTGCTTTAGACAGACTTCAACACTTTTGAACTGTACTTAAAACCAGAGCAGAGAGCAGACTTGTTTGGTTTTTTGCTTTTTATGCTTCAGCTGTTGCAGGACATTGCCTTTATTTATGTGTTCTTCACTTAACCTTCTTAGTTGAATACCTTTTTTTGTTAAGCTCCTTGTTTCTGGGTCTCTAACTTTAAGGCAATTGTATACGTGGCAATGGAAGTTGAATGTGATTTACTGATACCGTAATTTGTTTTGAAATATTTTCAGTAGTGTGTTGACAGTCTTTGCTATTGATGCACTTAGTAGGATTGTAGTTCTACATACAACTTGCATAATGGTGTTGTATTTAGTAGTTCTTGTAGTTTCAGAGGGCAGAAACCGTGCTCTTCTCTATGACTGTTGGTGGGTTGTTTTGTTTTGAGTTTTCCTTCTATATGTATAAATTCCTACTGAAAGACTGCTGAACCTAAAGCCTTTTGTAAAACAGAAGCCTTCTATTTTAAAGATGCAATCACACAAGTTTTTCTCAAGAGGAAGGTTTAATTATTCCTCAAGAAAATAATTTATCACTCAAGAGCCTATGCTTCTTGGCATCTAAAAGAAATTATATCTTTATTCTTTTTTAAAAATAGGGCTGTATATATTTCAAAACATATACTGGAAAGTCATATAGAAAGGTCTTGTTCTGATAAATGTTCAGAAAGATGAGTTACTAAGCTATGCTGGTTCCTTGCATGCAAACACCTTTGCATGTGGCCTTATCCCTGTGAACTGCATGGATCAGTGGACACTTCTCAGATGTCTTTTGCTGGTATCTCTGACAACCTCACATTGAAAAACTCTGTCAGTTAACAGTTCTTCCAAGCCTGGGACACTACATGATTTGATGCTCTCAACTTGGTACTGAATTAGGTTGTGCACAAAATATTCAACTAGACATTGATGGGCTGTGAGTAAATCCTCACTGTGGCTTTGGGGTTTGATGTGGCTCCTAGCACCTGAGCCTCTCTAATTTGGCTGCTCCTGAACACTTACTGTTGTTTGAGGATCTGCCCTTGAAGTGCCACAACAAAAGCCTCTTGGAGAGAATGGGCAATACTTCAATATGATCACACTGAGCCACAAAGACCAAGTGCACAAATAGGTGTTATTAATGAAATAGAGTCTAATGTCTCTAAAGTACCTAACTCTCTTTGGGCAACCACCTCTTTTTTTTTTTTTTTTTTTTTTTTTTTTTTTTTTTTTTTTTTTGTGCATGCATTTTTGATGTGATAAGTCCTGACAGCTCCTGCAGAGTGATTATAGCCTAGTACAAAACCAAATGCTTTTATGCTGAGGCTCCTAACCAAAAGACATGGGATGACTTTCTATTAAATATGGTAGTGGCACATGTATTTTAAAAATATGACATTTCCTTTGAAAGGCATCTAGCACATATACAGAAGCCACTGTTCTAAAAGTGATTATGCAGTCATGATATTTTTTCCCTTAGCAGTGCATGCAGTCTGTATTCTATGAAAATAATAGTTGGCATTAGAGCCAATCTTTTCAAAGTTGCTTTCAATTTCAAAACTTTGAAAATATTCTCGGATGCTTTAGCATGCATTTTACCTGTTTTACAGTTAAGAAGGCTGAAGTACAAGTTGAATGGTTTGTCTGAGATCACAGAATATAGCACTAAATCTATAACCTAGGAGAAGAGTAATGGTGTTAAAACCTGTTGTTTTCTAGCTTATTTAATGCATGCTTTCCTGTGGTGCTTATCTAGAGGTTAAAGTGCAGAAAATGCTTGTTTGGTTCAGAGATGTAGGACTACAAAAGCAGCATTTAAAATGAATACGTATTTTTACTATTCTGATTTAATTTTGTACTTACGTCAAACCAAATTGCTTGGTTATTTCCTTCCCCCTCCTAGGCTCCCCCAAACCCCCCCCCATCCCCCATCCCAAAAAAAGGTGGCTAGGGTGTTGAATAAAATGCTGTTGAGGTCACTCAAAAGAGACATGACTGAAGCTGTTTGGAAAGAGGAAAACAGAAAAGTTGAAACAACTAATCCTTTTGTGTAGCATTGCAAATAGAGCCCTCATGAGCTGAGAAAGGATTGTGGGATGGGGGGAAGGGAAGCAGCATTTCAGTAAGCAGCTAGGGCAGAAGTGTTTCAGCAGCAGATGATTTTGGGGAGTAGCTGTTTGATGAAGTGCTGTTTTACTAGCACCTTCAAGCAAAACACCTGTAAGGATCAACCGACAATAATCAAACCTGTCCCCCTGCCCTTTTTTTTTCTTTTTTTCGGTGATACTTTATTTACTTTTAAATGTAGGTCACTGATTTTGGCAAACTTGGATGTGGGTTTTGTAATTTAAAAATTCCACACAGCTTGCTCACCAGGCTGCACTGAGTTTACTTGAGTGCATGGAGGAGTTGGATAGCCCCAGTGGATCTAAGGAGGGGCAGGAGGGAGTCTCCTGGTGTGACAAACCTGAGGGAAGTGGGGCTGGTGTTCCAGCTGGCCTGCTGCTACTGAAGGCAATTTACAGCAGCTGAAATGCTGTTCTCTGCTTTTCTGCTTGTGTCAAGAAATTGAGATGTTTCTGTTGCATGTTCTCTACCTGACAGTTTGTGAGGTCAGCAGAGTGCTGCTGTGCTAGTGCTATGTTCAGATATACAGGTCTGCAGCAACAAATCTCCTTGTTGCACATATAATTCTTGATGCTGATTTTATGCCCAAGATAAGCAATATGCATGAGACTGGGAGCTGTCACTCTCTGAATTTTTTGATCTTTGTGTAATTAAATTATTTGCTGTGATATTGTATTAGCTGTGGCAGGTAGGCATAAACTTGAATGAGTAAGGATCTCTTGTCAGGTCACTGCATCCTGTAGAGTGTGGGTCTTCAGGATACTTACACCATCAGGATGTAGGTTTTTCTGGAGCACAGTAAAAAAATGGGATTAATAGGTTGGTAGGCATAGGTTGGATCATGCCATTAAGCTGGTGCTGAAAAGACCCCTTGTTTTTCCTCCTACCCAAATAGGTTAAGCTTTTTCTAATTTAATTATTTCCTAAATTAAAATTAATGGCTTGTCTAGATTATTTTCCATCCTTTATATCAGAGTTTAGCAAAATAATATAGTGGGGTTTTTCTTCTGTTAGAAGGGTCGTTTCATGCTCACACCTTGAGAATGGGCTACAAGTAGGGATGGGCAGGCGTGCACTGTCGTGCACTGGATAGGCGTACACTATCCAGCTTTTGAGGAGCCCAGCCATCCCTCTGCGGGAGGGTGGGTGTTTAGCAGTAGCTGTGTCAGCTGCTTGGAGCTGCTGGGCATGCCTGTGAGCCCATGCCTATTTCAGCAGAGTTGACATCACTCTTACGAAGCTCCTGTAGTCATGCTTTGGGAATAGGAACTTGGAAATAGCTTTTTACTGGAAACCTTTGCTACTAACCAGTAGCTTTGTGATACAAATTTAGAAAATGCCTCCTTGCAAAAGACTTCTTGGAAGCTCACGCAAAAGATTGCAGAAGAGTTTTATTACCCATTCCAAGATTATCAAACTCTTTTGGCTCCAGGAGATAATTTCTGTTCTTCAATTCCACTTTAAGCTGTAATATTCTTTTGGGGTCTGACATGAAAGGTGGATTTCTGCTTTATTGAGCACATGTAAAGCATGAGGGCACAGCCACAGTAGGGATAGCCTTTGGCTATCAAAACCCAAGTATACTTAGCGTGTTTGTTTGGCTTTGCCAAAGCTATATACAAGAGCTTTCTCAGAGTATGTAACCCGAAGGGGCTTTCCTACATCATGCTGGCTAGTGTTTTGATTTGGAGGGAATAGAAACATCAACATGCCCTCTAATTTCCTCTGCTCTGGTTTTCTTTAATATAATTAACTTACTAAGCAGTAGAAGATAGGGTCATTAGCAGCAACTCCATTCTTTGTCTTGACATGCTAGCTGCCCACTTTTCCTTCAAAATTATCCTTAAAAATCCAGTTCTTTTAAAATTATATTATAAAAGCACATTCAAATTTGTGTTTTTCTTCCTTGTTTCTGCATTCCTTGGTGCTGCATTTGAATCCAGAGAGACTCAGGTGGTGACTGCTTTTGTGCAAGATACTGTCCTTTCAGAGACCTGTGATACTGTTTATCTACAAGGGTATGTAAAGAGGGAAGTATGGGGTAGATTCTTATAAAAGCTCAGGGGATCAGGAGTGATTGGCTCCAACTCCTAAAGCCTCACCAAATTAGATGAATGAGTAATTAGGTAAGGACAATATATGAGAAACACCTGGAAATGGACACCTGTGTTATTTGACCCTCTGTTATGTTAAAGAGAGAGAGATTAATTGGTAATTTGTAGGAAAGTAAGCACCACTGCACCCAGTCCACATGGGGGTTTGATCATCAGAGTAACCAGGCTTTTTCCACCTAATTTTGCTCATTGATCCCTGCAACTGCACCCAGCGTTTTGGGGAATAGATTTTGTTTCCAACCAGATTTTTCTTTCTGCATATACTTTTCATTGCTTTTTCTTTCACAACCAAAAAGCACCTGAAAGATTAAAGAAAAAATACCAGTTAGGACTTGTCAAATACCTTTTCCATTCTGTCAGATGTTTTATGAACTGCACTATCTACGTAACTGAATTAATTTTCATTATGAATACAGCAGTTGTGTTTATCTGGGAAATACTGTGGTTAAAAATGACTCATGTATACCTTACAGAGCTATTCTACAGTAAACATTTATTTTGTGTATAAGATAAATCCCAAAGGCAGAATTCCCACTTCAGTCTTTGACTAGAATTTCAGACAGATTGTCTATTTCAAAATCAGAAGCCATTTGAGTTCTCTATGTTTTTACAATACTTCTTTTTTGATAACAGCCACTTTATAATGGAGCTTCTGCACTCTTTGGCATCATATTTTCTCTGTAAGGTAGAAATTACCACCTACAAATATTTTTTATTTATTTTTTCTAACCAAATAATAATAGAAACATTTACATCTTCTGTATTACAAACATTTGCTGAAAATCCCATGTTTATGTAATTAAACAGAGAAATTCCTTGGCATTGTATATTAGGAGACAAAAGGATGTATTATATGCCTTCTGATTTTGAAGGTACTCTGCATAGTGCTGTCTGTATGCTGTAAATTAAAGAATGCCTGCTTGCTTGTGTTCTGTCATAGAGCTTAATTGCAAGTACCGCATGCATTTACTCAGGAAAAAAAATATAAAGAAAAAGTCAGTCTAAATTGGAAGCTTGGAGTGTGGTGTTTTCTGAAATTGATGTAAATTGATGCATTATAGTAGTATAGTTGTCAGAAGTAAGGTCTGATCCTGGCTATCTTACTTCATTACTCACCACTGATAGAGAAGTCCAGAATGTCTATACCTATATATTTATGGATACCTTTTTTTAAAATGACTAAGGCTTTTATTCTACGTTATGAAAACTTATATTGTCTTGCATTGAAAACTGTGGTGACTATTGTTAATTTCCTGCTCTTATCTATACCAAACATTGATTTTGCATGCAATAATCCTTTTGCAATGTAGGAAAAACAACCAGACTCTTGGTCACTATGTTATTACTTTTTTTTTCCCCAGTGACAAATATACTGCAGATTTACAGTGCTGTTTTACTGACTGATGAAAGCAAATATTTTCCTAGGAATTGCATTTTTTCCTATCCTGGCAGCTACTGCCCTTATTTTTTAATCTCTTCTTACAAATTAAGGTAAGATTTCATCTTCATTAGATAAATAATACAATCTGTGTATCTCCAGAGTTGGAACCACATGTGCTGTACTGAACTTTTGCAGTACACCTAAAACAAAGTCAAGGCTAGGATTTCTGCAAGATCTGTAACATGATGCTTAAGAAGGCTTTTCTCAAAACTGCAGTGGGAATCTCCCTAGGATTTGCAATGTGAGTGAGGAAGAGAGAGGCTAGAAATAAGGTAAATAGATGTCCATACATATGCTTGCATAATAGTCAAACAGAATATTATGTTGATAACACAGAAGTTGATAACAAGTAACATA
Organism: Molothrus aeneus; assembly: GCF_037042795.1. NCBI lineage: Eukaryota > Metazoa > Chordata > Aves > Passeriformes > Icteridae > Molothrus > Molothrus aeneus. The sequence goes on along the minus strand of NC_089652.1, from coordinate 18,598,860 downwards.
GAAAGAAAGCGTATAGTTGCAATTTGCTGTGATATTTAAGGTATAAATGCAGAAATAGTGACAGTCTAATGGAACTCTGAACTATTTCCTTTAGTCTTTCAAAGTTGCCTCCTTGTTTTGCAAAAGCTGAGAGGAGATCAGACACAACTGCTGTTGTGAAGGAACTGCTGATGAAGTGAAGGATGGTGTTATGTGAGGTGAGGAGAGGGCCATTCTCTGCCCTTGGGCAGTGTCTGGTTCATGTCTGCTGAGATGCTTTAAGCACAATCCTTCTGCAGGTCTAGTAGAGATGCCAGTGAATGTCTTGTAAGGAAAAGATGGGGATGACGGACTCTTCATTTCTTCCTAATATTGCATCAATGTTGCATGAAGCAATTGATGTGGACTCCTAGTCCACAGTGTGGATTCTTGCAATGCCTTCTTGCTACTACAACTAATTTTTTGCTGTGAGTTATGTAGAGAGATGTAAATTACCTCTGTCGTACATATTTTTATTAGAACAGCTTTCATGTTTCATCTTTTTTCATCCAAAACCAAGTATTTTACTCGAGCATTGAGATAAAGCTTTTCAGACTTCCCAGACATCCTCTAATTTTATTCCAGCAGTAGCAAGAGGAAGTATTTGCTTATTCTTCTTCAGAGATTTGTAGAATGCAGGTATCAGGAGATATGTGATAATGAGTTACCGTAGTCTGACTCCAACATTGCTGATAGTTTGGTACAATTAAGTCAAGCCTAATCTTAAAATAGGCCTAAATCCTGAATAAATATAGCATTAGGATTGCAATGAATAATCCCTGCTTTTTAAAAACAGTAATTGAATGCACAAATATTAAAGGCAAACCACACGGGGCCCCAGTACGTAAGATTTCTAATCTACTTACCAGGGTAATTTTATATGGCTAGATTCAATTAAAAAAGATAAATACATTCAGTTTTGTCAGTGGAGAACCTGTACATACTTTGTATTCTATCTAACTCATAGGGTGTAATTTTAAGCATTCACCGTGTCAGTGATCTGAATTTTTTTGACCCTCCCAAAAATGAATTTATTGCATTAATAAAAGTTGTGGAAGACCTGTCAAATCTTACGAGACAGTTTGACATTTTTCACTCTAAGGTGTCTGCCCTCCTCCTTCTTTGCATTCTCTGTCAGGGCTGAAGGGAAATGTGTATTTCTGCATTCCTTCTCTCCTTCCCAGATTCCTGCACTTACTTAAGCTGCTAGTGAAGGGCTGGGAAGGTGGGGTAAGCAATGTTCTAAAAGAGCAGCTGCTGCAAGACACTCACAGCTCATCTGTCAATGTCCAGAAATTTGTAGAGAATATTTGCTTGTCATGACATGTTCTGGCAGTTGGGTTAGATTTGAGTCCAGGAGATGATAAGAAGATTCCCAAACTTTCATACAGATTTAGATTCTAGGTTGTTTGCCTGATCTGGGTTGATGCTCTGGTCTAAAGTGGAAACTTGTTTGCAAAATTTCTGTATGATTACCCATTTGTCTATAATGAATGAGTAGAGTGAGATCATGCTATTAATCATCTAGGACTGCCAATACTTACGCACTGAGGAACTATTTAACATGGTGGTACTACTAGACTGTAGCTTTGTCTGACCTGTTGTTAGGATTGGATCAAGTGATAAATATTGCTAAAGCCAGAAGCTAGATGATTGAGCAAAATTTCCTGAGAAGGTTGTTATCTATGCAAGCAACTAACCATATATGATGGTTTATTATCAGCATAGAAAAAGCTGACCAGAAAAGTTTGCTGTAAATCTCAGTTTAAATTTTGTGTGTCGTTTATAAAGGTCATTGTGCCCAAGGCTCCTTATTTTCCACTTAATCGACTCCCACTTCCATGGCCCAGTTGCATTTCGGCAAACATCGTTTCAGTGTGCTGTGACACACCCAGTGAATTTGCACAATGTGTGCTTGAGGGAAGCCCTGATCTTTTTACATGTGAGGACAATGATTCAAGTGTTTAAAATTATCTGAATGTTCTGCATATCAATTCAGCATTGTTGTAATGCCCGAGTCTTTCTAAATGTGAAATTAGTAGATTTAAGACCCAGAGCTCCCCTGGAGTGTCCCCATAGATAGATTGTAAGTCACAATAACATGAGACAACCTAATTACCATAGTCATTGAAGGGAGTGAATGCACAGTAGGCACTGGATTATGAATGCTCAGTTCCAAGGAATCCATTCCCTGAATGGTTGCTGCTGGGTCCTTCACAGGCACGTAGGGTTTTTTATCTGTTTAGGCACAAATTTGTTGTACCGCCGTTGTGAAAATATCGTTACTTTAAAGTATTTGCAAAGCTGTGAAAAATTATTCAGCAAATACAAAATATATTTATGCAAATGCATAGTTATTTTTTTTCTTTTCACTCTGAATTGGGGCAGGCAGCAGGGGTGGGTGTGTGGTGGAATCTGCTGATACTAGTTTAGATTGTCACGGATGACTCCTCTGTCCCATTTACATTTAGTTTTGGTATTCTATATAACATTGCAAATGTGGGGATGGTGCTAATCAGAAAATCAGCAAAACTTGAGGAATTTAGATTTTTAACTGCATAGCTGAAATATTTTTTTTGCTTTCTTCTCATTTTTCTTTTAATTTTTTTCATTTGTTTATTGATGATAGTAGCCACAACACTGTTTCCATCATTAAAAGAATAGGATCCTGCTTCAAGCTGGGGAACAGGCACCTTTCTGTCTTCAAAAACAGTACCCAGGTTCAGTCAGAGAACTAGAGTTCAATGTAGTTGCTCTCTAGAAATGTTGTTATGTTCTCTGTTTATGGTCTACATTACTGATTTCTAAAACTGGACAGCAACTATCTGGAAAACTGGATAGCAACTGGATAGCAACTATCTTACTTTCCAATGATAATTGATGTTGCAGTGCTAATTTTTCTCTTTATTTTAAAGTTTAAAAATTTAGAAACTCATGGGCGGGTTCTGCTTGGAAGCACCCAAGTCAGATGGTCCACATCCTTTCTACAATATGTCCAAGCTTTCTTGTCACAGCAGGAGCACGCAGGCGAGCACTTACAATTCATCTTAAGAAGGACCAATTTATGTCATCTGGAGAGAGACTGTAGTGAAAGAATAAAGCAGATTTTTCTGTCAGTGTATTGGGTGTATATTGCTAGAAAATCTTCGATGCAGATGGTGCCCTAGAGAGTTTAAGTGTAAGTAAGTCTCCATCCACACTTGTTCCCACGTAGCTCCAGTGGCTGAGTTGTGCAGGTTTCGCAGTAAGCTTTTTATGAAAAACTTAACACCTTGAAAGCTTTCATCTTAAATTGGTTTGGTTACAGAACTGACTGCGACAAGAAGCTGTTAAATGTTAATTTTGTTCTGTCATCTACCATTTCACCCCTTTCAAATACTGCACTGAAATAGTTACACAGAGGCTGGTCGAGTATCTGCATTTTTGTGAGTCACAAAATAACAACAGCCTTGAATGACAGAATTTTGTTCCAAATATCAGTGTTCAGTGTTGTGACTGGGTTCACTTCTACAGCAGGACAAGGGCAGCATACCTACATTTACCAAATGGGAATGGTTTTCACTTTGTATTTACTGTACAGTTTAAGAGCAGAAGCTGTGCCCAGAAGTTAAAGTGAATTGGGAGTGTCAGTTCTGCTAGCTCCCCAAATACTTTTTATGGCAAAGCTTAGAGAATTTTAAAGATGGCTTGCACCAACTCTAAAAAGAATGACCCCAGGAGAAATATCCGTGGACTGCTTTTTTTTTTGTTAGTTTGATTGATTTGTTGTGGTTTTGGGTTTTTTTTTAATATTATTTTAGAAAATCCTTCCTTAAGAATAATAAATAATAAATGATTCCTAAAGCAGTGAAAAGATTCTATTTAATGCTGTTTTAAAAAAATAATAATCTGATTTCTGAGTTAGTAGCATTTTAACTCCTAGTATTAATCATCAGTTTGATGAGGACACAATCATCGGATAAATGGTTTTGTTAGAGTAAGAATTTATTTATTTAAGAATAGAGCTAAAACATACAGTACAGTAACACTGCAGGAATGTTATGTCTTCAATATATACAGGTGCTTAAATATGCAGACAGATAAAAAAAGTACACTTTACAACATGTCTGATTGTTTGAGGATCTAACTTTGATTTTTACCTTGTTTTCAGTGGTAATTAAACTCTTTCTCTGTTTCAGTCCCAAAGAAAATCTCCAACATATGAATCTGCCTATTTAGGCACATAAAGATCCTTGAAAATACCATTTTTTTCTGAGGACACATCTTCACAAGGAAGCAAAGCTGTTGCTGATGGTATGTTTACCATCATGAGTCTCATTGAATTGATTTTTAAATACAGCTTCACAGGTTGTGGCAAGAGTACTAGAAATAATTTTGTTCCATTACAAAATTTTTCCACATCAACTACACTTAATGTTTCACATCTGTGTGATAAAAAGATCAATTCCTCAAACTAAGTCTTTAGGAAAGAAATCAAGAACTTAAAGGGAGATTTCTATTTCTGAGACTGCTGAACTACAAATCTGCATCTGGTATGTAAGGCTGGGAGGGTATTTGAGGCAGGGAATATTTCATCTTGAAGTCAGCACTTCAGGTGGTAGTAGGTAATGCCCCTGTATCAGTGGGTGAGGGCCTGAACTGGTTTTCTGAGGGCTCTGCAGAAGAAGATGGGCCACCCCCTGCTCAGCCCCAGCCCTTTGGGACAAAGCTGTCATTATTTGATGGAGATTTAATGGTGCTTTATGAAATGGAAGTTGTGGAGGCCTGCATGGCTGTAGTCTTTGCTTTCCCTGCATGTTAACCACAGGGTGAGTAATTGAATGCTCATCCATGTGTGATCGGCTGCACTGCCGCAAGCTCATTATCAGCATTAATGTGCTGAAGTCACCCAAGGTTCCATAATGGTGCTGTATGCGGCCACCACAAGAAATTCTGCTGTCTTTGTCCTTGTCCCAAGATGCCAGCCAGCAGTTTCCAGTAGCTGTTGGAAAATCTCAATTTATAGAATTATTATAATTCCTTTCTGTGCTTCTAAAGCTGCCAGCTAGACTCCAAAATCTGCCAAGAACTTGCATGCTTGCATGATCTGGCAGCTGCCTGCTGGTTGGATGCTCTGGCACTAATTCTACTTTATTTAGGGTGAGGGCTGGATGCAGCTGGTTAAGCATTGCATAGAATGAGACCATAGAGAAAGAGCAGAGGAATAAAAACCATAATACATCATGTGTTATCTGAGGTCTGTGGAAGAATGGCATTTGGAGGCTTCAGATTGTATCCTGATATCAGGAGATACTTGGTTATTCCATTTCTGCTGCATTTTCTTCAGGGTTTTCCATGAAACTCCAAGAGCTGTATTTGCTTTGTCCCATGGTGCTAGCAAAGGTGTCTAAGTGGGTGAACACACCTAGTATCAACAGTGAAAACCAGTAGTGAAGACAAAGAGGATATGGTAAAGTGTGGGGCTGACATGGGGAGAGGCAGCTGCTCCCACCTCTGTGAGGACAGGTTGTCTAGAAGGTACTCTTGGGAGTTCAGAAAAACTTTTACTGATGTTTATTGTGTTCTGGATCTCTACAAAACCCAGTCATACTTGCTAATGCACTACTCTGGGAAATTAATGATTTGTGAGAAGAGATAACTTGAGTGACTTTGCTGAGAAATTTCTTGAATGTCCTCATTGCATCACTCCTTGATACTATGTTGGAGATCCTGTGACACAATTCCTATACCACCAGTTTCCTGCCAGGGGCATTTTTGTCCTTGTGGCCCATGCTACTCCTTAAAAAGGCTATTCATCTCTCCCAGAAGCAGCCATAAACGTATTCTGCTAAATGCAGTAGTGGGAGGAGGGAGAGACTTTGCAGCTGGAATGGCAATTTGGCAATTGGAAATTCAGAACATGTCCTGTTCTGCTGCCCAGGGGAGCACTGGCAGCTGAAAGGGGATTGATCTGTATCAAAGGTGAATGAGAGGATGGAGAAGACAGACCAATTTTTTTTACATATTTACACATTTATTTGGAGAGGTGGGGAAAAAATATCAGCAACTATTTCAGGCAGCTTTTTTGGGTAAATGGCAAAGCATTTTGATATGCAGGAAACAACTGCTTCCCCTCTAGAGTTTTTCGGCACTTGAAAGGAAACAAGCCAACTCCAAAACTCTAAAGAGGAAAGCTGTTACAAAGACTGATTATTTGCCCTCTAAAGCTTTTTACAAGTTCCTCTTGCATCAGACAGAATGATGATTCTTCTACATCCCAGTAATATTACTGTGTTTCATTTGCAACAGATAACCTCCATGTGAAAATGGACAGTACTGGAGCTTTATAAAATTAATATATGCTACCAATAACATTATATGTGGAATATTCCATGTAATTCAGTCCTCAAAATAGCTAATAACGTGGCAAAATAATGAAGAATATTTATTGCAGTTTTATGAGGAGACTTGAAACTCCACTTATGCTTCAGAAAATGGAATGTTTTAGAATATTGCTGTTTTGTTTTAGAAACAATTTTCCTCTAAATTGTTACTAAATTGAGGGATTTGATTGTTTGTCTGTTGGTTTAAAAGGACCCTTGGCTTAGATGCATGTTTAGTGCATGTGTAGTGTGATGATTATGGTTATGTGCATGTTCTCACTGCCACACTGCTGTATTCATGCAAACCCTTCCTGGCCTCAGAGATGCTCTGTGCAAACTTAGGAAGGAGGCTTTTTGTAAGTCAACTGCTCAGGACTTCTCTAATGCAGAAAGGGGGATCAGAATATCAAATATGAAGTGGTATTTATTGAGTGGGACTGGAGGACAAAGATGCAAAAACCTAAGGGGTTAGAGGGTGAGGCACTGCTGTACAATTTCCCTTATATGTAACAGGAAGACGTGAACAGCAAGAAAATTCATTTTGTCAAATACTCATACTGCCTAGTTTCACATCTTGCTGCGGCTGTAACATGGACCTTGCTAAGTCAGCAGGAATTGTATGCCTGGATGGGGTAACAACTATGCTGGAATCAGGGATTGAATGGATGGCTAGAAATAGACCAATTTGAAGGCCGAGTTTGGCCTTGTAAAGAAGTCAGAGCAGAGGCATGTGGTTTCACACTTGTATTTATAAATAGCTGTCTAACAGTGCAGCACAGTTCGACCTTGCAGCCCAGGGTCGGTAGGAATTGCCTGGGTGCTTCTATCAGCTGTCAGCACAGCAACTGTGGGGTCCCGGGTGGAGCACCCAGTTCCTGAGAGTTCCCCTTCCTTAGATGGTGTAGTTGGGAGAAGTTCCTCTGCTCAGAATAGACTGCTGTCACCTCTTAGCCACAAACAGGGCACTTAGCAATGAGGATGGGGTTTGAGAAATAACTACTCTTAGTTGGCTTTCACTTTCCAGGCATCAAGGCTGCTCAGTCTTGTCTGTACTGCTCTCCTTTTTCTTTATCCCCTGTCCCCACCCCTTTGCAGACCATGAAGACAGCATTTGAAGTGGTTTCTGTCCCACTGCTCTCCTGTCTTCCAGCACTTGGGGTATGTGGTGAACAGCCATGGTGCCAACAGCCCCAAAGTCTTGTTCTGGCACTGGAACAAAGCATCAGAGGTTTTTACATGTGCACTGCTTTTGTATGGGATGAAAGACAAGTGTTGGGCACCCTGAGCCAAAGGCACAGGGTAGAAAAGGTCAGCAACATGCTGTTGGTAAGTGCTGATGGGGTGAGTGCTGAGAGAAATTCTGTGATGCACAGTTATTCAGGGGACTTCTGTACCTGCAGAGTCAGAGTCCCTACTTTTCTCCTGGATTCAGCTCACTCAGGGGCAAGAGGTGTCTTCAGGAGAGACCCAGCCTGTCTGCCAGCTGGGAGAGGCACAGACAAGAAAGAAATCTTCAAGTACACCGTGAAAGAGGTGAAAATTCCCAGTAATTACTGTAGTAAAAAAGAGGAAAAGCAAGAGCTGGTGTTCCCCTTTGGGAAGGGGTGTTTGTGTGGGAGGATGCTGAACAGCTGCAAGGAAGAGGTTTCTCATATGATAAAAGGTTTGGTCCACACTCTAAATAAGAAGGGTGAAAAGACCTTGTTTTCTCAGTTTGCTAGGAGTAAATGACAGTGTGGGAACCTCACCACTGCCTGTGATTAGGGGTGATGCCTGTAAAATGGATGCTGACTAAGACGCATGAGGAGGAGAAATGGCTGAATGTCATCTCCCCTCTCCTTTCTCCACTGAGTGCCAACTGGTATATTAAATTTATTTTTCAGTCATTCTGCTTAATTTATTTAATGAGTTTTGTTATCCAAGCCAAGAGAGTGTTCCTTTTTCAAGCATAGTTATGCATAGAAGATTTGAAGTGGTCTGTGCTGGTTGTTCATGGCCTGGTGTGTTGTCTTTAACCTGCATTTGTGACTTTAGTTTAAATATTAAGAGTCTAAGAATAAACAGAATGGAAATTACCTTCAGTGCATTCTTTATTTTTGTTGCTTTTATAAAAATTGAAGCCCTATGCAGCCCTAATTTACAGCAGTCAAAATAATGTGCTACTTTACAGTTCAGTTTTATGTCATGTGAAAACTTTAGTTCTAATTTTTGCCTTTCAGAATTATAAAAAGGTTTTATTTATTACAGCTCTGATTCTAGCTGAAGATAAAATGATGCCTCTTAAACTAAAAGCAAGGATGAGATGGAATTTCTGAAAAATTCAGTTCTTATTTTACAGTGACATACTGAGATGCTCACAGTATTTCTGTGTTACCAGGACAGAAAAGTAAGGAAACAATAGCCCAAGGTAACCTACTTTTCACAATAGAAGTTTTGTGGGTTTTTTTTGTATAATGGCAATACAGTTCTTTTTAAAAGGTCTTCAAATGCACTAATGTGACTTTCAAATGAAATTGTGGAAACCAAAGGACAATCAGACACTATTCTAGAAATCAGATGACAAAAATGCAAAAATATTGTACTACTGTAAATCCAAACTCAGATAACAGAATTAAGTAAGGTTAAATCAGAAGCAGAAGGATGAATTTGGTTCTGATCAAAGAATTGTTCTATAATTGATAAGAGTATGCAGCTGTTGTAATCCTAAAATAATGGGCCATCACTAACAGGTTAACATTAGAGGGGGTTTCATTGTAATACCTGTTTGGAATAATAATTGTCATGATATAATTTTATTCTGCAGTTTCTGAGGCATAAGTAATTGCAGTAGCAGCTGAGCAGTGGAGAAGCAGGGCCCCTTTCATCTTTAGGTGATAAGCATATATGGCTCCTGCACTCTCCTTCTCTGAAAAGGAGCCTGCATAGTTCAAATATCAAAGGGCCAGCACTCTGCTCTGAACCTCACTCATATCTAAAGAGTAACAATGGGTATTAAGGAAATGAAGATAAATATTTTGCTCTGTATGTGGCTGAGCAAAAGAAAGATAGTCGTATAAACCAAAGTCCCAACTGAAATGCTTTAAAATCCTAATTTCTGGTTACCTGCTCATCCCCACAGGCTGTGTCCCACAGTTACAGACATGGCAGTTACACAAGAGCCAGAAAAGGTGACAACAGAGTGGTGGTGTTGTGCTAGCTGAGGTAGCCAGATGTAGCGACACTGAGCACCTGCTTTGCATATTTTCACCCCAGACTCTGATGTTCTGGGAAAGAGCAGGGAGAGGATAGGGAGACACAACTATTTTCTGTGTTAATATGTGTTAGTATGAGTACCACTCAAAGGATATGATGGACACTGTGCAGGAGTTGAGACTGTGTATATATATATCATTCAGCACATCAATCTATTTGTCTGAAAGGAATGTTTTGGACCATGTGGTTCAGAAGTCAGGCATTGTCAGGCATCCATAGGCCTTTTCTGAGAGGTCTGAAGATTTCATTTTGAGCATGTTTGTTTTAAATAAGAAAATGACTAAATTCCTATATTTAGAAGATTACTAGGCCTTCAGTTTTCGACATATTTATTCATATGTCTAATTATATTTCAGTGATTGCTTCCTTTACAATTATTAGAAGTACTTCTGTAATAAAGTCAGCATATGTGCATCTCCAAGAGTAGGGCTTAAATATCACTAAATTGTTTATGTCTCTTTCCAACTGTCCCCTCATTTTCCAAGCTAAATAACAGAATTACTAGAAAAAATTAAAATACTCAAGATACTAAGTTTTATAGCAAGAATGACACCAGTTACTGCTTTATTAAGAGAAAAAGGAAAGAAGGGAGGGAATAGGAGTAAGAGGGAAACTTAGCTAATGATTCAAACCCCTATAAATATAGTCCTGTCACTGCCAGAATTTCATTCTTGCCAAATGTGCCCTTTTTGATTTTGACAAATGAAATATAAGAAAAGGTTTTAGAAACTTGTTTTAGGTTTTATGTTCCCATTCAAGAAGTTCTTTTTTAGAAGTTCTAGAACTGCAGCTTTCAGGAAAATAAAAACTTTGAAGCAACTAGTAAAAAATGCCAAACTTTTAAAAGTAGTACTTTCTGTTGTGTCTGTCCTAACTAATCTTTCTTGTTATTCTTTAGGAGTATACAAGCATCCTCTCTGTTTAAATCCACTCTTATTTCCACTAGTAATTTGTGGGAAAATTTTCAGGTTTTCTACAGTTAAAGACTACTTTCTGAGCTATATATTTTAAAATAAAGTCTTGATATATTTTTATACCTTTAAATAATGAATTTTCATTCTGCATAATGTACTTTTGAATGCTACGAAGTTCAAAAGGGTTAAATATGCAGGGTATGGAAGAGTGGTAAATTGTAAATAAGTGGAGCTGTGCTGCTTAAAATACGAATGCCTTTGTTGGGTGTGGTTTCCGAATGTTATGGATTAGATTAAATGCTATGTTGCACAGTATGGATTAGAATGAGAAGTATGTTGACTACTAGATAACAACACATTGGAACTTCAGGGGTTAAGTGCCATCCCTTTTGGTGCAAGGAAACTACATGCCTAGTCTTAGAAATAGCATAGAGTGCTACCTGCTAATGTAGAGATGAACAATGTGTGCCGAGAATCCCTTTCCCTTGTGGTGACAGAGGTTGACCCATTGGAAGGTTATTGCTCAGCCAGGAGACAGCAATCATCTACACAGTCTATAAGCAGGGTAATATGGAACTGCCAAGAATTTTATATCCATAAATGTGCATTCATATGAATAATGCCTAAGGTTATGTCTCTCTAATGAAGGCATGTGGAGACAGGGCACACAAATATTTAGGTGTTGGCCTATTGTAGTCATGCAGCTTCTTTAACATGAAAGAGACAGATCCTCTTGTAAAATATTGGAGAAGTTCTTCTGTTCTGAGTCGCTATGTGAATAAGAAAAGAACAAGTAAGCGTGCCGGGGGACAGTCCAGATTGCTGTCATGAAATAAGGAACAAGATGACAGTAGAATACAGCATAGGAAACCATGGAGAATTCAGAAAATTAGTTTGCTTGAAAAATGACTCCCTTTTGCTAATGCCATTGTTGGAAGATGAGCACACGCTCAAGAAAACGAGAGACTTTAATGGACTTTTGCTCTCTGAAGGGATTTTCATACTGCTAGTTGGTTTGTAACAATGAGTCAGTTGCTACTAGCAGCCTGCTTGGAAAGAGAAGATGGATTTGGCAGCATTTATACTGAGGAGACTTACAGCCTGCTGGTAACTTGAGGGGCAAAGGGAGGAGGAAATACTCATAACCTTCAGAAGGGCAGACATGACTTCTGGGTTCTTGCTGCTCCTTCAGTTCCTGAGATCACAGCTTGATAAGACTGGGGATAAGCAAAAGATAGCAGCCTGCCTTTTTTTTTAGGCTCTACTTTGTCAATTACACATGTTCTAACAGATATAATTGCATAATTATGAGCATGGAAATAAAAAATCTGTGTGTGTTCATCCTATTTCCTCAGTACATCATCAGTTAATGCAGTATTTTCTTAATTGTGAATTTTATATGGATTTACTACTGTCCTTGAGATTCGAATGAGAGCATTTATGAAATTTCTGACCTCCCCTGAATGGAGTTCCAACTGTTTATCATGTACCAGAGGAGTAAAGGGGAGTACATTTGAGAAAGTTTGAAATAGGGTGTTTGGGAGAAACTACAGAAACTAAGCTGATTTTCAATCCAGGAATGTAATAGGACTTGTAATGAGTGCAGTATTAGTGGAAACATGGAAAATACAGAATTTGCAAAGGGACATCATGCCTCTTGGAATTCTTTCAAGCAGGCAATGACCCTGTAGATAAAAAGCTGAGTCAGTTGTCACAATCACCTTGGATTTTTCAAGTTGCTTTGAGCCCTCAAGAACTTAAACTGCAATGAAGAGAAGATCCTTTTGTAGATTAAGAGATGACTGAAGAAAATAGGAGGAATTACTATTTCTCCCAGTGAGAAATCCCAGGGGAATTTATACCATTTGCTATGTTTGAGAACTTAAGAAGGGATGTGAGCATTAGGGACCTAGTCTTTACTGCCTCTATACATTTTTTGTGGGTCAAAATTAAAGCTGATTCAAAATAAAAGTTTCTGTATAAATGACTGAGAAATAAAATAGCAAGACTAAGGTTCATATTGTACAAAGAAACTTGCTTCAATTAAAAAATTGACTTTGTACTAACTTGTTCCACTGAGGATCTTGGTCTCCCTGTGGTAAATCCACCATCATCTCAATGGAAAGAGAATTAGGAAATTCAAAAATAAGGAATTACTAATGGAATACCATATGAAGCAGGGTGTATAATTATGCTACTGATCTAAATCCATGTCTTTGCTTTATCTTGAATGTTTTGTGGTATTCTGACAGTTCTGTCTCAAGAGGCATAATGTAAAAGTACAAAGAATGCTCAAAGCGTTTAAAAACTGTTAAAAAGTGTTTAAAATGATATCTATTTGATACATGAATTGGACAACAAGGCTTCTGTGTAAAACGAGATTATTGAACTGGGATATGACAGAAGTTTATAAAATCATGAATGACTATAAAAGATGACTATAAAATGTTAATTCACATCTGATCATGTAAAAATAGCAGGGCAGGGGAGTTTGAAATAGAAAGTCCCTTTTCACACAGTGTACAATTTATTTGCATATCTTGTTTCCACTGTGCTGTAGAGGCCAATAATATAAATACAAATTGGGTTATATAAATTAGAAACTGTCCATAAATACAGTGGTCTGGATGAACACATGTCCAAACAAGTTCTGTAATCTGCAGAGCACCAGCAGTAAACAGCAAGAGCAATTTTATTACTGTTAAGAACAGTTCCATGGTAAAATGGGTTAGTGTACCTTTATTTGCAGTCAATAAGCAAATTAGTCCTTGATCTACCTGCCAATTAGGCTGCTCAATTGCTTAAAAGTGGACCTTGATCCTTGGAGATGCTGACTGACTTTATAAGAAGCTGAGTAACAGGAACTGAGGCATGTACTTCACTCTGCATGGTCAGAACTTCACAGCAGTTTACTTGCTTGTATGCTAGAAAACATAGTATTTGTCTGGTGTGTCCTAAAAATACACACCCACAAGTAAAGAAAGCAATACATATGTGTCATGCAGGAAATGACAGGAAAGGTACAGCCCTAGTGAAAACTGAGAGCATCTCTCCTGGACTGTATCATTTTACCTTCCTCACTTGTTTGTGTTCCCAGATGTGTGGAATGAGCTTGGATAGGTTTGGGGTGTTGTCTTTGAGATTTCTGGTGTGAAAGACATGTAAACAAACAAGGCAGAGCACTCCCAGCACACCACACAGGGACTGATGATTGCAGTTGAAAAAAAATATATATAGCTGTTATAATGCATATTTTAGAATAATTCCTCTTATCACATAAAATAAGACTGGGCTTATTTAAATGTGATTACTATATGAAAATTCAATACCTTTTAGAACTCCCAGAAAAAACTTACCCCTGACAGAATTAAGTTAGAGAGTATGACCCATGAAGTGATGGTCTGAAAATAAACACTAGAGCAGTTACAGAGTACAGAAATGTGGAAATGTGTTTGTGCCATAAATATTTTACCAATTCATAATGTTACCAAAATAATTGTTTAAAACTCAATGCATTAAATTTTGATTGCCTACAAGGCACAATTATTTTACCTTTTCATATGAAGGTGCTCTAAATTTAGATATATAGAAAGATGGGGGAAAATGGTGAGAATACACAATGAATACAGAATTCAAAACTGCTTTTGAAACCTTTCCAATACTGTATAAAAATTTGCACTTTCATAATTAATGAATGACCTTTCCTTCCTTGACCTAGATTTTAGTTGTTTGCAACAAATGAACAAAGGAAAAAAATCACTTGAAGTCAGTGAAGCCAGCACAGCAGCTTCTATAAAACCCTTTGCCAAACTGATTAGATTTGCAGTTCACTCACTAAGCCTGCCTGGTCATGGTAGCATCATGCAATGAATATTTTCATTGAATAAAACTGGAATTGCACAGGAACTAATTTTTTTTTTGGTCTGAATACTTCTGTAGTGCTTGCTTGAAATTGTTTCTGATTAACTCATGTGTTAGCAGTCTTATTCTGAAAAAAAAAATTCTTCCTGTTGAGCCTAATGTAGTTGTTTAATAATTAAACAGAAGCAGGTAATTGGAAAGTGCTGCATATGCAGACAATCCTCAGTCTTTTTTCCTTTGATAGCTAAAAATTGTTCAAGGTTGGATAAAAAAGGAGTATTTAAAAAAATTCTTCCTTGGATAACAGATTGTCTTATTTTGTTGATTTTAATTTCTTAATTTGTTTGACTAAATGAGAACGTTAAAGTATCTGATAGTTTTTTCATATAAAATGGTACAGGTAGATGGGCATGAGGGTAGAAGAATCTTTCGTTTCTATAGAAAACTGATGAAACTCCAGAAATTAAAGGTTGCATTGCTCAGCAGGGAGCTTATGAGAACTGCAGTGTGTATCAGCCTCCACATAACTGCTGTTCATATACAGGCAAAGCAGGGAGAGAGAACAACTTGCTTTTCCTTCAGTCAGTAGCTCAGATCCTGAGTAGACTGGGCCTTTAAAGAATTCATTTAGAAAATTTTTAACAGCCTAACAAACACATAATAATTAACACATAATAATTAACATTTTCATCATTGTTAGTGAGTATGTTAGCAAGTGAGACTTAATATAACAAAAGATTGAATTTACTCATTATGGATTGATTTAGAAGACTATGATTAATTAAAACTATAAATTCTCCAGAAAAGAACTGGTGGTGATCCAAAAGAACTAGAAAGAGATTTCTGTAGTGCTCTAGTCTGTCTTGTCCAGTTTGTTTTTCAGAAATCAGGATGTTAATCTGATTCACTATTAGTGAATTAACTATTCACTAAGGGAAAAGTGAATATATTTGTTAGATTTATTTTTGTCAAAAAAAAAAAAAAGAAAAAAGGAAGACATGTTTTCTGTTAGCAAAGAAAAAGTAAAGGAAGTAGAGGAAGTCTCTTTCTCAGACTTCTAGCTTTAGACCTTAAGCAGAGAAGCAGCCCTTGCTGGCTTTGTCTGCAGCTGTCTGAAACCACATTTAAACATGTCTTGACAACAGGTCCTGTTGAATCAGTGGCAGATACAGTTTGGTGGGCACACGCAAATGAGCTGGCTGTAGTACCAAAATGGCAGCATTTTTAAAGACAATGGCTATAGAAAACATTAAATCTATTAGAAAAAAAAAAAAGTTGAATTTCTTTGCATGGTTCTTGTAAATCACTGGAAGCCTCCGTGCAATCTGAGGGAGTTTTACCTCCCCCATGGAAGCCAAAGAGCCAGCTGGCTGGCCTCACAGCTGGGTGTGATCCAGGACCTGGTGGGAGAACAGGTGTACCAAGTGTGCAAATGACCAAGCAGCTGTTTCCACTAGTTTGCTGCCAGAGGCGCTCGGGGTCTCAGCTGTGCTGCTACAATAAGCTAGATTGTGACCTAGAGGCCAGAGGCCTTGAGTGACTGAAGTTCTTGATCTTGTGCCTTGCAGGTTCTGTCCCAGGGCCAGGTTCTGTCCCAGGGCCTGTCCAGCACCAGCACACAGTGCAGTTCTTGGAGGTAAGTGCTATCAAGGTTGTGTGGAATTGTGTTCTGGGTGATGGCCAAAGACTCTTTAGTCAGGTCTCTGTGAGCTAGCAGAGTGAAAGTTTCCTGAACAATAATCCTTTCTGGCTCTTGATGGGGTTAAAATATGTCCTGTGAAGGTTTGTCTTGCTTACAAAATTCCTGGGGAAAATCTCCAGGGAGATCCTGTGAATAACTTGCTTGTAAGCCTTCTCTCTTCCCTTCCTGCCAATACCTACCCAAGAAATACCTTTATCTTTTGGATCTCTGCTTCCTTATAAGCCATTGTTAGTTGCTTTGGTGCAAATTAGTTGGAAGATGCATATTGAGGGAGAGTTGGCTAGAACTACACAAAAGTTTGCATCTGATATCAGGTTATGTCTCTCTACACTGCTAAAAAGCTCTCCAAGAGAGGCAAGGTTTCCTGTGCAGGACATATGGCAGATCAAGGAAAGCATGAATGGTATAGATGGGTCTGGGATGCAATCAGTGATACAAATTTCAGCTGTGCTAATGTAAAAGCTTTGGGGATATAAATGTCTTTCAGAGAGAACCACAGAATGGGGCTGCACAGGTGCCTGTGATGTCTATAATGATGGTTCAGTTTCATCTTACCCTATGGTGGGGAAAATCTTACATAGTGGTATATGCTACTAGTGAATTAAAACACAGGCATACATTGAAAATCACTGCAATTTTATGCCTTGCTTATAAGTAATTTTGAAGGTGTATCTTTAATTCCTTCCATAGAAATCCAAACTATGCTGCTTGATTCCCATTTGTCACCAGTGTTTCTCTGATCTCTGCCCAGCTACACTCATAAAGTGCCTCTGTGCATGTTTACATAGATGTTTACTCTCCAAACAGTTCTCGTCATTCTAAAACTACTTAAGGAATGTACCTGACAACTTGGGTGGAAAAACATTCTCTAGATGTAAAAGACTGAAAGAACTGCTGTATACACTGGTCTCAGTATTCACCAAAATTCCAGGTCTGGACTGAAATATTTCCTTTAGCCCATATTTTTATTTGTGTAATACTATGTCTACCAAGGTAAAATATTTTGACGTTACAAGCAAGTAAAGGATGGCAGAATGTCATCTTGTTGTTTTAGACATCATAGGAACATAGTAACATCTTCATTTGGAAGTGTAGTTTTAATAGAGCAACTAGTAAAAAAGCTGCATTTTGGTAACCTTTCGGAAAAGATAGTTAAGAGACTGAGACATTTCTCATCCAGTTATAAATGACATAAATACAATCAGTGTTATGTTTGTGTAAGTCAGAATACAAAGTGTGTAAATATAACTATTTTAATGCTCTGGATTTAGATTTTTTAAAGCAAAACATTTTGCTTACGTAGTGTTGAGCAGTTTATTTCGCTTACCATTCTGAGTCCCTTTATCTCCTGTGCTGCTGTTTGCTATTTCTAATGATCGTTAGGGAACCAAGAACAGCTATGAGGACACACTGGCAAAGATAGTCTGATAACCTGGCTGCATTGGCAGGTGTTTCTTGTAGCTGTTAAGATGCATCTGTTCAATAAATAGAAATCATTTTTCTAGAACATGCAGTTCTAGAAATGGCATGCATATTGTGTTCAGGAGAAACCATCCAAGCATTCAGGCTACTAACACTTAAACCTAGTTTATATTTCTGAATTGAAACAATGCTGTATCTTTGGAACTTGTATAGTGAACCAAACCTTTTTGGTGGTATCATTTTTTTTTCATCTGGAATTACATAAATTAAGATATTATGAAATCTAGCAATTTTTTAAAAGGAAATGAGATGGGGATGTTTACATATTTTGTATTTTCAGGACCATTTGATGTGCTGCCTTAAAGCTGCACAGCTGAACATCCACAAATTGTGTATTTCTTTGTGTAGTATATTGTTGGTACAAAGGATAAAATTTCAGAAATGTAAAACATTGTGCCTTGCCTTTCTTCTAGGGAAACCCTTAAAATGTCTTGCCAAGCTGTAGCTTCTGCATTCCACCTCTTTTATTTTCCAGAAATGAATTTTTTTTACTTTGTAATTAGCTACACGGTTGTACAGAGGAGGAAAGTATTGCTGGCAGTAATAAGTGTGTCTGCACATTGAGGCTTGCTCATTGCATAGACACAACATGCAGACATCTTGTAGCCCTTCAGATGAGTATCAACACACCATTAACAAGCAGACAGCTTGAAAACTCAGCAAGAGCAGAGCATTTGTTACAAAAAGGAGAAACTGCTTTGATCTGGCCATTGCATTTCTTAGAATTGCTGTTATTATGCATAACAGAGTGCTCATGTTTAATTGGCCATCATACCTAATCTTCATATGGTCCCCCTTTATACCAGGATTGTACAAAAGAGGAATTCCTGAAGTATGTGTTAGCTACAGATAACTCACAGCATGTTTGTTTTGGAGGAAGAGCAAAGGAAGGAAACTGACATATTTATAAAACCTTTTTTTTTCCTCTCTCCTCATCTAGAGCAAATGAAAATAGGACGAAATGATGGGAGACCATCCAAGGTAATTCTAAGCTGTTCATGTGCAGTTTTGCTCCACCCTGTAGACACTCTATTTTTGTTGTTCTTGCTGTGGTCTCTTGAGACAATCATTAATGTTACTGTGTCTTGGAATGCTTGTTACTGCATCTGGAGATGAGAAAATTCCGTCTCCCCTCAGCAGTCTCTGCGGATATGAACAAACAGGTACAACATGCTCAGGCAGCGCTGGTTAGAGGGAGGGGGAGCAGTCAGATAAACCTAATGTGCCAGTATAATTCAGGAAGCTCTGGATTAAAGTACTTCTGTGACTTCTTGCAAGTTGTTGAGTACAAGCATTACTTCAAAAGTAACTATAGTTACTGTAAGAGTATTAGAAGCACGCAAGTTTTGATTGTCCCAAAAGGCAAACTGCTAAGACTTTGGTACAGATGTCAACAATGTTTTAAAGAACTTGTTTTCAAATCTTTACTAATTACTGTGAAATACGTGGATTGTAGTAAAACAGCTTGTAATTAGTCTGGTACCCTTCCTTCTTCACTAAGTCCTTTAGTGAAACTAGGGCAGTATTTATGCCAGTACAGTTTTCTGCTGTGGCAGTGATTAAACACTGGATTAAGACTTTGAAGGAGTTGGGCATGGAGGAGCAAGCAGGGAAGGACTCTATTAGCAATAAATATCTGGGAGCCTAATTTAACAAAATGTTTTGTTTCCACATTAGAAACACGTTTCTGGTGCATTTTCTTCCCCTCTTTTGATCAAGGGTGTTTTGGACTTGAGCCAAAGACTTGTCTATACACGGAGCTATCCTAGAATAATTACTCTGGAAAAAGTAGCTTGGATTAACTCCGTGGGAGCAGAGTATTGTTTCAGAAGTTATGTGGAGTATCAACATATTTGAGTGCTCTGTCTCAATTGCTCTTTTCTTAGTTTTTCTGGAATCTTAGCTTCTCTCTTTGTACCCTGGATATCAGTAGAAAAGAACAACTGAGTATTGTTATGCTGCTTGGAATTTGTGAGGTTTTAAAAATTTGCATCTGCTTCCCTAATCCAGAGCACTAAACCAACATTCTGTTCAAAAACCAAAACCTCTTTCTTTTTCTAGAGTGGGTTAAGTTGATAAGGTATGCTGGCAAATAAGCTTTTGGAGTTATGGGTGAAAGCATAAGAGAAAATGACCTGGGATCCAAACCCACATACTGTTTTTGAACAACTAAAAGGTAGGAGTAAGAAATTTTCAGATGTGTTCAGAGATAAGAAATGCTGGAGGAGGAGATTCAGGTAGTCTTCAGTCTCTGTTCTCATGTGGTCTGTGAATATTCTGGAAAAGAGAGATACTTATTTTTTTTCTCCTTTTTTTTCTTCTTCTCTTGCATACGTTGTTTGGGGAATACACACTAAATACTGGGGTCATGCTGTCCATAGTTCTGTATCAACCTTAGCACACTTGGGCAATATGTTATGCCCGTGGTCGGTACCCGGACGGACAGGATGCCGCTGAGCAGCAGCCAGACCGGTCTCAGCCCCGCAGGGGGACACGGTCTGACGTCTCAAACACATCCCGCCCCCCGCCATGGGAGCTCTCTGCCCTTTTCCCCAACGGTGCGCGCGGGCTACGGCCCGGTCCTCACCTGCGGCCGTGACCCGCCCCTCGCTACGGCTTCATTTTGTGTCGCGAAGGGCAAAGACATACAAAAGCGGGGACGCAGCAGGCGGGGAGCCCCCTGGGGGCCCCGGGAGGTGATGGGCGACTCACGGGCGGGGCCAAGCCCTCGGCTGCCCCTCCCAGGGGAAGGGGCCCAGCCCGGGGACATTTTGTGCTGTGCCGGGGGCCGGGCACCCACGGAGGGCGGGGCGGGGCGGGCCCGGCGCGGAGCCGGCGGGGCAGGACGGGCGCGTTCAGCGCGGGGAGCGGCGATGGCGCTGGCAGCAGGTTCCAGTGCCGGGCGAGAGCGGATGGCGGCCCTGCTCGTTCTCTACCTGCCCCTCCTGCCGGGGCTGGCCGGCGCCTTCAACCTGGACACGGACAACGTGATCAGCTGGAGCGGGGAGACGGGCAGCCTCTTCGGCTTCTCCCTGGCCATGCACCGGCAGCTGCAGCCGCAGGAGAAACGGCTGTAAGTGCACCGCGCCCCGCCCAGCCCCGTCCCGGGCCGCCCGCCGGGACCCTCCTACCTTCCCCCGCCGGGAGACTTCCCCTGGCGGCGGGCCGGGGTCGGCAGCCCTCGCAGGGTGTCCGGCCGGCGGCGGGAGCTGGGCCGGGCCGCCGGGGGCCTTCGGAGGGATGGGGCAGCACCTGCCGCGGGGCGCTGCGGAGCCGGGGCAGCGCCGAGCGGCGGGGACGTGCGGCCGGGCGAGGGGCCGGTCCCGCGGCCCGGGGACCTGCGGGGAACCGGGGCTGGAAAGGAGAAGCGAGCGACAGCCGCCGCTGGGAGCCCTTCCCGCCGCAGCGCTGTCCTGCGCCGGCAGGCTGCAGCCCGGGGCAGCGCGGATCTGCGCCGCCGGAGCCTGCCCAGCATCTCGGGTTTGGGCTCCCTGGGCATACCCGCCCTCGGTAACTCAGGGTCTGCTGTTCAAGACAGAACCCTGCCCGGGAGTGCAGATGAGAGGTGATACAAAGAAGTTAGGAAAAATAAGTCGGGGCTAGTGGTATATGCATGAAACTTCTTTTGGGAAATTACGAAGGCAAAATAAGGTTCCTGTGTACATCTTCAGCATCCTTGCTGCTTTGTGTCCAAAGCGGAGCAGTGCTGGACCCCACCCTATCCAGTAGTGCTGGATGGAGTGTGAGCATAAAGTATTGTTGTTAAATAAATGCCCCCTCCTCAAATATTTAGTTTTAATTCAAGGCAAGATACGCTCATTATCCATATAGAGTTAACGGGAGGAGGAAGCTGGAAAGAAATAATATTCTTTGTAAAGTTAGGTGGTAAATTGAAAAATCCTGTGGGCTCATTTTGCTCAGACTTGCATTCTTGTGTGATTTCATAAAAATTACAGTGTGTGGAGGAGTATAAATCACATACACCCATGTTTCATCTTCCATCTAGCAGATAAAATGACCCATAGCATCCTGAAGAATGAAATGCAAATCTCTGAGCTCCTTTCCAGAGGCCTTTGTCTTAGTTCTTGACAGGATTACGCTTGCACAGGTCTCATTTTAGTACTACCCAGAAAGCAGTGCCTGAAGCTTGTTAGTCTCCTGTTGTATTGTCAGTCCTGGCAGAATGAGTGTGTAGGAATATGCAGACAGCCAATTACTGAGAAGAAAGAAACAGCAGAAACACAAGGACAGTCACAGTATTCAAGCTGGTATGTACTATTTGGCTGAAATGCCTCAGAGATTATTGGCATGAAAGTTCTGTATTGTATGTCTAGTAAGTGCTTCCTCAGGCAGTCCAATGTGGGGAAAGAGCAGAGCCAGATGCTATCTGCCTTGACATGGCTTTCTGAATCCAGGCTTTCATGAGAAGCAAGGGTCTCTATTAGAGACAAAACCAGACTAGACAAACTGCGTTTTATGGTGACATGCGCTTCTGAGTATGAGGTATCTTGGCCATTTTTCAACTCCACGAGTTTTAGCATAAGGAATTGGAATGCTACCCTGGGTAGTATGCTTGGAATGAAACCTTTTATGTCAAATGGGCATGTTGTAGTCACTTTGAACATCATTTTTGTGTCTGTAAGAGTAGTAGTGTGTGGCTTTAAGAGAACAAGACATTAAACATGCTGAACTCTTAGGGGCTGAGCTGTGTTTAGCTCATTTTGTGTGAGCTCTGTCTTCTGAAGCAGGAGGTTTGTTGGGGAGTCTTGAAGAGAAGTGTTCCATGTTAGGCTGCATTTTTACATCAGTTAAAAATGATCTAGGTTGAGCTAATACCAGAGGATTTGTGTGGTCTTTTCCATGGAAACCTCATGCAATTTCTGATTGATTCTTCATAGATGGAACAAATGGTATCTGCTGTCCGGATACTTGGGGAAGGTACAAAGTTCTGGGAGCAGAGGTCATACTGAGGTCTTCTGCTGAGAAACAATTATGTCTAATGCCTTCATGCTGCCTGTTACCTGTAACAGCAGGACTCAGGGGTGCAATACCTCTGCATTCCCAGATGGATTTTGGTCTGTCTTACTTCTGCTGCAAAAGTGGATTTATGTACAGCTATCTCTTAGTCAGATAGAAGTATTTATTTTACCCTTTCTTCCTGAATAGATGCTAATTTCAAAACTCAGTTACATTTAGAGTGTGAACACTGTTAAGTAGTTGCCAAAAATACAACAACTCCCGATTCATTCTGAAGTGAAATTAAAAGTGATACTGGGAATCTTATCTGTCAGGAACCCTTATTTCAAAGAAACCTGTCAGCTTGAGCACCCTTCTACCCCTCCAGTTTTACAAAATTAGAAACAGGTTGTCACAGACATGTGCAAGATCAGTCCATCTTTGGAAAAACAAGAAAATGAGAGAAGTTAAAATACATGGAGTGTATTCAAGAGCTAATGGCTTGGAGCAAGGCTTGGTAAAACAAATGAAATTATGTGTAATTTTTCTCTTACCTCACTTAAGCATTTGTTAAGTGAAATGGTTCCCTCTTCCTCACACAGGATTGTTCAGTGTTAATCATTACAATAACCCTCTGTAAAGATAAGGGTGGAGAATGTCTAGGAAGTGTGACAAATAAAGGTACAGCTGAAATAGCCTTTGATTAAACATGGTATTTGCTTTTGACCATTTTTTTTCTTAGTCACAGAATACTGTGGATTTCATATTAGCTTTGAATGACAAATTAATTTATTAGTCTTAGCTACAAGCGCCATGTTTGCTAATGAATTACTTAACTTTCAGCATTATGAACAGATGACTGTTCAGTTGCTTTGACATTAGTTGTAAATGGTACTGAGTATAAATTTAAGTGACAAGATTTTGGTTTTGAGTATCTTCAGGTTAGAAGAGTTGGAAACTTTGTCAGAGAGGAGAAAAGCTTTAGTAATGGTGTGTGGGTGTGAAAGACAGCTGAATACAAACTTTATGTGCGTTGAGGAACATTTTTGTTGGAAGTACCAAGGCAGTCTCCCTGGATTTTTGTGTTTGGTTCTGGTTCATTGTTAAGCACAGTGAATCAGGCAACAGAAAAGGCTGATGGAGCTCTAAAGGAGCTGGGCTTATTGCCCTGTGTAAGTTTGTTCTGTTTTTAATCTATCAATATGATGAAAGGGAGTTCTGGTTCCGCAGGGGAGTGGTGGCACAACAGCAGCACATTTCATCTGCAGACTGGAAGGAGGTTTGTAACTTAGAGGGGTCTGAGACTGGGGCATAGCTATAAGAGAAACATGGTTAAAATGTAAGTGGTCCTGTGATGAAAATGTGAGTGTATCCAGCATTTCTAGATGGGGACTACACTGATTATACATTTATTAGCTACTGTATGTTATAAATATATTACTATTAGAATAAAAATGTAATTACTAGCTACTCACTATATATGTAGTGCATGTAGTCACATATATGTAATTTTATAGGATATATAGAGATATGGTCTGTATGTATGCATACTCCATGTAAGATGTCCAGCAAATCCATTCCGGTTTGGTTGTAATTCACAATGATTTAAGCATCTTGAATTAAAACACAAACATCAAGAATATCTAAATTTGTATATTACTTTCATAGAATCATAGAATCCTAGAATTATTTGGGTTGGAAAAGACCCTTAAGGTCCGTCCAAGTGTGAACCTAACACCCGTTAGCCAGTTTGTATTTGTGGTTTAGAATGATAGAATCACAAATTATCCTGCCTTGCAAGGGGCCCACAAAGACTTACTTGCAAGTAATTCTGATAATATTTTCAGTAGAGGTATGGAGCTGAATTCAGGTAGGCTTCTTGTTATTGTGTAAGGCTAAAAGGGAAGATACTGTAGTTACTAACATTCAAGATTCTCCCATCAGCTGAAAAGCTGTATTGAAAGCTGTGGATAGGCACTTTATGTCAAGACTACACTGACCATTACTGGCCATAAAATCCTAAAAATTGCAGTGTCTTACTGAAAATTTTACTTGTCACAGGTTTTGCTGACATTGCATGTCTCTACTGTGAGCTTTTATATCAATACATAACAAAGTTGCCTTAGGTCAGCAGGTCTGCTGGCATTGCTGCGCTGCTGCAGTGCATCCTCTGTGGCATTTAGCCAGTACTTTAGTGTTCTCTGGGGCTTGGGCTCAGAGGTGCTTTGCTCCAGCAACAAAGAGCTGGATGATGCTGTTCCGCAGAGGAAGATGACAATTTCTGCATGCAGAGGTGGTGTAGTGTAATTCAGACTTTGGGTGAACTGAATTAAAAACAATGCATGTTTATACCTTCAGGTTTAAAAGCTCTAATAGCGATGGTCCTCGGTTAGTGCTTCTGTCAATTTAAAAAAGAAAGCATTTACAATAAATTTCCTTTTTTATTAGGCTGTGATTTTACTGTGTCACTGCTCCTTGTATTTTCTTCTCTTGAGTGTCTCTCTGATCTTGTCTATGCAAACTATTCTTGGATAACTTGCTTAGTATGCTTATTTGCTTTCTTAGTGATAGTAGAGGAGTTTGTGTTCAAGATAGATGCCCTGTGGCAAAGGTCAGAATCAAATGAGGTGTGGAAGGAGGAGTAGTTGAAGAGTTTACTTGTTGTGGTAAGGGACAGATTTTCAAGAAAGATCCATTGTGCTAATATCATGGGTGAAAGAAGTGAGACAAATTTATGTTGCGTAAAGGGTGTGTAGTTGTTACAGGAAGAGCAAACTGCAGAAGGCTGGCTTTTTTTCCCAGTACTGATTTTGAGTTATGTTCTTGGTTATCGGTGGCAGAAGCCAGACAGGTAGGTTGGCTTCTCATAAATGTTTTTTTCATAAGGCCTAACAAGCAAAGAAGAATGTTTACTGATCTAATTTGTTGCTGTATGATTTCTCCACCAAATAAATGAAATTAGCATATTGGGTTCCTGGCATGTTACAGCAGTAAGCTGTTCATCAGTCAGCATAGGCCATTCCTTTTTCCTCTGTTAAGTTCCACCTGCATGTGCCAGAGCAACTGTAAGTTTTATAAGGAATGCATTCTGGAAGATTCTCATTGGAGATAGCACATTCATTTTGAAAGAACTGCATTTAAAATAATTGTTTAAATATTTCAGAACCAGCCTGGGTCTAGATGAGTCATTCTGGCCATAACTGTAAAAATGCCACATTTTGAGGGCATATTCTGTGGAAAGGACTAGACT
Source organism: Molothrus aeneus (assembly GCF_037042795.1). NCBI lineage: Eukaryota > Metazoa > Chordata > Aves > Passeriformes > Icteridae > Molothrus > Molothrus aeneus. The sequence continues at coordinate 18,573,063 of NC_089652.1, read as the reverse complement.
GAGATAAGGCTATTGGGCAAATGTCACTTTAAGAGCAAGTAAGTAAAAATCCATATTATTGAATGAGCAGATGGTGGTCTGTACTGTGAAACATTAGCTGGAAAATGAGCACCTTATCATTGTATTTAGCAAGGGTAGGTAACAGCACACGAATATTTGATGAAAGAACTATGCAGAATAGTCTGGAAAACATTGAATAATTCCTTTATTAGCACTAAATATTTTTGATTGCAATATACATAACCACATTACTGCTTTGAAAGTAATGGGAGAAAAATGTAGCTTAGAAAACAAACATGAACATGGAAAAAAAAGGTTTTGCTTCCATTTTTAAGGGAATCATTCTGTATGTTAAAAATAAATGAACTATACCATAGGTTAATAAGGCTCCTTTTGCAGCTCTTGCATCTAAGGTATTGTATTCTTGTTAAAATGCACTTCCCTTGGGTTTAATGTATTGTATCACATTTTCTAAGATTATTTTGAGAATTCCATAGCAGTTACTTTGGAAAAGTGCAGTTATATTGGTTTAGCTTAAACAACAGGCTGTGTGTATTCTGCTGTGAAGTACCTGAGACAGATTTTTGTACCAAAATAACAGTGAAAGGCAAAAGGTGCTGCTTCTTGCATTGGGATTTTTTGGAGCATTCACTAGTATGCATTGATCACTTTTGCTGGAGTGCCTGTTTTTCTTGTTTCCTCTTACAGAACTGCATCTAAAATACGTAATTTCCTAATGTAGATTTCCTTCAAGGAGTTGAGCTAATGTGTGTGAGGATGATTAGACTGTGTTAGGAAGGGAGAAGATCTGCTGAATCAAGGAGAAAAGAAGGAGAGATTTATGGGATGGGCCCTGTCACGATGTCATCTACAGCATAAAAATGTACTCCAGTCCCTCCAGGATAACACGGAGAGATCCTGCACTGGATTTCACTGCCAGCTAGCTAGTTTCTAGGCTACTTTTAAGCTGTATTCCTTGCATTTGTTTTCTATTTTCAAGGTGTTTGGAGGTGATCTAAGAAATAGAGAGCAGCAGATAGGAATGATCAGCATTGTTGAGTTTGCTGATAGCTGGTGTCCATAGGAATAGCAGAGTTGTCTCAGAGTGAATGTTACTTCCTTTTTAGTGAAGATGACATTCTTTTGGAAATGGAGCTGTATGTGCTTAGTCTCTGCATGATTCATCTGTCATTGTCACCTTCCTCAAAAGTAGGTCTATAAAATATATCTTAAAAAAACAAAGAATTGCAAATATGCTGGAGACAGCTCACTCCTGCATTGCCTGGGGTTGTTTGTTCAGCAACACATGCGTGGGTCAAAGGTCTGAAGGAAATGCATGTTTATCCTGGAAGTGGTCAAAAGTGGCAAGCAGCTGTTGCAGATAGCAAGGACACCATCATCATGGGAGGTTGAATTTTTTGTGTCCTTTACTTACTGCTCCTTTCACAATACTCTGCTAAGGGAATGATAAAGATTTGTTAGCTTTGCACTTTGTCATCAGTGCAGCTGAAGCTGCATAATGGTTTAGACTGCTGGCTCTTAGATGTTAGTGATGTCTAGCAGAGTGTGTGAAAAGCCATTTTAATTATCCATGTTTGTGTAGTGTGAAAAACCCTCAAGTGAAAACCATGTTTTCTTGGCCAAAGATGCTAAAATAAATTTGGTACATTTTTTTCTTTTACAGCCAACTCTTGTAGCTGCTACTACAAATTTGGTGTAATTTTGCAAGTCCCTGTAATCTTTTTATCCACTCAATTTATTTTTCTGCTAGAGAAATGTTTGATAGTTGTGTGGTGTGGTCCTTGAATATTGCTGAAGATGGAAGTTTCTCTTCCCAGCCAAGATGTGTTCCTGCATATAGTAGAAGAAAACTTGTGTTGTCAAATCAGATGTAGTCCTAGAAATAGCTGCAGTAGTATTTGTACAACTTGCAGCTTACAGGAACATAGGGTGTTAAAAATACCTGAAAAAAACCTAATTCTAAATTCTGCTCAAGTGAGAATGTAGGGAGTGGCAAAAAAAAGAAGTATGTATGAGGGGATGCATGTAAAATTAGGTATGTGTGCAAGTGGAGGAGTAGCAATATATAGAGTATAAGATTGCAGTGGGTTTTTTGGCATAGTCGCGAACATAAGTTTTTTTGCAAAAAATCTTGTTCTTAAGTTTTAAAAGCTGGTTGAAATTCTCAGTTTGAACATTCCTATTCATAGTAAAATATAATGGTTTCTTCTTCCACAGATATGTAATGGTTTCTTCTTCCACAGATATGTATAAAGAGCAGTTTCTTGTGAATGCATCATTTAGTTCTGCTGATCTGTTTGATCAGTGGTTGAGTATCTGCATGAAATATAAAAAAAGGGCTCTTTGAGCATCCCAGCTGCACAGGCTATGACCTGTTTCTCCTAGGAAAATACCTTATTGGAGTGATGTTCTTTCAAGTGACTTGAGTGCCTGTGTTTTCGGTTAATTTGAAGGCGTGGGGGCATAATGCGTCATGTACCCAGTGACACATCTGCCTTTGTCATTAAGCTCATGGCTTGAAGAAAAGTGTTACTTGAACTGTGGATCCGATTGTAGGCATTTAGCCCAGGGCTATGATAGCTTTAAGCTGAAGGAATACTTAGAACTGTGCTCTAGCATGCAAGTGCCTTCGGGCTGTTGAAGTGTGTGTGTGATGGCTGTTCATGTACTCATTCTCTGAAGCTCTTATTAGGGATTACCTGTCAGGAAGGTCCACCCTTTTTCTGCACATGGAGAGTTCCCTAGCCCCCTTCCACAGGGTACTGCTCTGTGGTCCACAGGCTTAGGTTGGCAGCTGGGCAGGGCACAGCTCAGCTCAGGGTGCCAGTGTTGGTCTGGTGTGGGTGAGCTCCCTTCCCCCCGGGGTGCTGCTTGGTGTGTTGTAAGTAAATGTGATGAACTTCTGTTCAGACCTTGAATCAGGCAGAATTTATGTGCTTGTGTATCTAGTGTAGGAGGTTTCTACCTGTCCTGGTATTCTCCCTACAATTCAGAGGGAGATGGTGGTAAGTCTGGAAAAGGAGGAGCAGGGGGGAATCTCATATATAGATGTATGAGTGAAGGAACTATGGCTTGGGTTAGCATGAGGAGCAGTTGCTCTTTCAATTCTGCAGGGCTGTATTAGTTGCAGAAATGTATTATATTGCCCATTGATTCTACAGTAAAATGTCCATCCCTCTTGCTGTACTTCTTTCATGGCTTTTAATAGTTTAATTATGGTGATAAATGAAACTGATGTACTTCATTCTGTGAAGGAAATAGAGGAATGACATTTCAACCCAAATATTTGTTTTGTGCTGAATTAGAACTACTATAATTTTTTAAAATGGCTTTTGGCACATTGAGTGAACAGTATATGCCTGTTAAGGTTGTTAGTTCTCAAACAAGTAGTGCCTTCAAATACTGACTGGGTACACTGCTTTCAGGTCCCCCCTCCCCCCCCAAGAAAAAAAGAAAAAAAAGTGAGCAACTGTTTCCATATTTTTATTGCTTTCTTGTTTGTTTTCTAAAACATGTACCTAATATATGATGTGATACTTCTTTAATTTTTCATGAATTTTTTTGTGGATGCCGTTTCATGGGGATACAAAGACAAGTCCTGCAAACGTGAAGAAGTGTAAATGAATTCTGGGGTTTTCTATGGCATGAATGGCCAGAAGCCCAAGTGCAGGAGACAGTAATTCCTGATTTCGGTGAGGCCTGTAGAGTGAGCCATGTCCACAAGGCACTGATCGCAGCCCAGCCTCGATAGAGCAGCTGCCTCTGCAGGCCCCGTTGTGCGCGGAGCGGCCGGGAGGGCGCTGCCCGGCTGGGGGCTCTTGGCAGCAGAGCAGGGCTGCGGTGCTGGGACAGCGGGACGGACGCTGCTCCCTCTCTGTGCTTGTAGGTGCCTGGGGGCTGCTGGCTCACCCCGGCTGCTTTGCTGCAGCTGTTCTTGCGTGCCTGTCCTGCTGCTGTTGGGAGCTGCAGCTTGGTGCATCTGCAGAGGAGAGTGGCTGGGTTGTGCCCAGCTGGCTGTGGTGGGACTCCCGTAGTTCAGCCCTTCCAGTGCAGACAAGGTGACTCTGGGCAGGGACTGAGCTAGGAGTGCCAGGATTTTGGCTCCCAGGTTAGTTTCTTGAAATGGTGCGCTTGTCACTTTCGAGTTAAACCACATGTTGTTTGAAGAAGATTTCATGCAGTACCAGGCACTGCCATGTTAGAAAACCTGAGTGAAAATCCCTTTAACATTATTTCTCCTGTAGGTTTATCATAAATTAATTATAAAACTGTCTGATACATATTTTACAGTACCAATTTGTAGTCAGGTCTGTTCCTGTCACGGGTGTTCTTCCTTTTAAATCTGAAAAATGTATAGATTGTAAGGGAGAAATTAAACCTGTAGATAGTATACAGGTTGCACTTGTTATTTGACAGTATGAAATCTATGAGGTATCTGTTAATTAAAGACAGAGAGTGGTGTCTAAATGGAAAACTGGATTTTGAAACACAAACTTGGGGCAGACTGTGCCATTTCTAATAAGAAAAATGCTTTGTCCCAATGGAAATGAGATCTGCAAAACCTGTTTCAAATCCAGATAGGCTGGGCTCTGGACTGTGATGGGAAAGTGTTTATTTTTCCATGTGACTTTCAGAAAGTCAATAATAAGTGGCCTTACCAGAACAACAGGTATCTTTGTAGTTCCAGTTTTGCTTTGTATTAGCTTGCCCTAGTCCTTGTGCGGCTTTTGGCTTCTTTTTCTAGCTTCTGTCATAATCTGTTTCCTAAAAAAGGCTGAAGAAATAAAATGAAAGTTGGGATCCTTCAAGTGCCAAGCCTCCAGGCAACAGAGTACATTAATGATATACTTGGCCACAGCTTTGCTCTGTTAGTTCCAAAGTGTAGCTGTGGAGTAGCAGATCAGGAGAATATTCAGTCAGTTAAAATAGCTGTTAATAACACACTGACCATGATGGGTGTCTCTGTGAAAAGCATCACAGGTAAGCTCCCTGCTGACACAGTTACTGGTTGTATTTTGCTGGGGAGGGTTTTTTTTGGAGGAGCCCATGGTTTAGCTCCAGTTCCTGTTAGCAGCCCAGTGTGTGAAGGGAGAGTCTCTCTGTGCTTATTAGTCTGTGGTGCTCTTGTCCTGTGACTTGTTTCTGTTGTGGAATGGCAAATCCAAGCATGAAGCAGGGGTGGGGCCACCAATATTCACAGTGGCTGTCCCACTGACCAACTTCTGTTAGGTTGAAATATTTTGGGGGTTAAATGCATCCATCTTCTGTGTTTGTTAATTTTAAGAACAGGTGAGACCACATCATTGCAGAGGAGTGAAAATACAGCTCAGGTTGAGGGCTGTAGATGCCCAGATTGTGATCAGGGCAACCTCTGCCTGGAGGTTTTAAACATTTGATAGATGACTTGTGACTGGTGATTTTGTAGTAAAATTTAAATTGAGTTAGAGCTAGTGGCTCTATTTTCTTCATTTTGCTTAATCTAGTGAAACTCTTTCCCAAGAGGGCACTGGAAGTGGGAGAGAGAAAGGATGTAGAAGTCTTTAACTGTCCAGTCAAGGGTGAGCCATTTCATGGCATTTAGCTTTGTCACTTTCCAAATTTGCCCCCCTTGTGGGATCTTTCTGAAAACATAATGAAGTGCAAAGTCTGCAGTGGCAGCATTGTTGCCCGAGAACAGCAATATTCCATTTGAAACTTGTGCTCAGTGGAGCCTGCAAAATTGGAAATTACTTAGACCAGCGACTACTTAATTTCACCTCTATGTGGAAGTGGTTAATGGTTTCTTACCCAGGAAACACTTTCATGATTTCTACTCCAGTCTGTTAAGGCTCAGAGCAGGCACTACGAGTGTGTTTGCTTTTACTTTTAAAGAAAGGCTGGCAAAGATGTGGTGCCTTGTTTGGGTAGAAGGACACCATGGAAAAGGAAAGAATTTAAGGAATGAAGAAAACTTTGGGAGATAGCAGAGTATCTGAGTTCGGTGCAGACTGTGGTATTTTTTGTATTTGTTTAAATCAAAATATAATTTACACAGTGGGAGCCCCTTACTTTGATGAACAGGATATTTACTCTCAAAAAACATTGAAGATCTTCACCTTCCTTTTACTTGATTTCTTTTGAGAGTTTTTTCCAAAATAGAACTGTAATGAATTGGTAATAATTTTTCTTCTCTGAAGTATGTTGCGAAAATCATATGTTACTCTTGGACAGTTCCAGGCTGTAAGTGAAGAAAGGAATTTTGCTGTGGAGTGAGGGAATACTTCCAGGAGGTTGGATGATTTCTGGATTTCTTTTGAGATGGTTTTCACATCTTAACTTTGACTTTCCTTTTGGAAGCAACCAAGATAGTTTCATGAGCAGTATTGGAGGGAGTTCAAATAGCTGTGAGCAGAAACCACTCCCAGTTCTTACTGTTGTTTTCATTAGCTGAGAAGGAGCCAGGGCTACCTACTAAACATTTCAAGAATTACCAATTAAAGCAGGGAGGGTTTTAAAATCTGCACCCTACTGCTTAATATTCTGTAGTATGTGTTGAAATGGAAAGCTCATGTATTTTACTTTGGACTTTAATGACTCTTTTGGGCCATATCGGATTAAATAAAGTTACACCCTTTCTTCTCAGTGTTCACCTAACTGTTCTTGCTGAATGCTGGTTGTTAAAAGCATAAAGTAGTGAAGAAAACGCAAAGCTCAATATGCCATGGTGCCTCTAGGTGCAGGTGTGGAAATCAGCTGGAGGGCTTGTGGTTTGTGTTGCTGTGGCATTGGGGGTGGGAATGTCAGGCGAGGCGTAGGCCACGTGGTCTCCTTCTTCTGCCTGATACCCAGAAATGTTTTGTGCTAACCAAGTACACTTCCTACCAAGACATATTCTGCAAATATGCCCACAAAGAACGGAAAATTTGGCTGCAGTCCCACCCACAGCACTTGGCATGGTATCAGTGAACAAGATATAAAAGTACCCTGCTTCTGCATCCAATGGGGCAGGAGAATTTGAGCGAAATTGCAGGGACAGACGGACAGGTTTGTCCTCCTCGGCCCCCCCACAGTAGGGACACTGTTTGGTAAGCCTTGTGTCCTCAGCTGTGCTGGGTGTTGACCTGGGATATTAAGCTTGTGATTGCAATGGCACTGTTAGTGCTGGATGTAGCTCCTCTGCAGTTAATGCACTCTCACCCTCAGTCCAGAGGAACGTTGTATGTTGCATTCAATAAATGATGCTGTTCCAGAATCTGACTGGTTCTTCGAAATGCAGCCAGACCTACAGTTCATAGACTGTTTGTGTATCTGGAGTCGGACCTGGAGTTACACGGTGCCTACCTGAGTGTGGGCAGTGAGTTCTCACCTTCTTCTGCTTCTTGGAGATATGTGGGCTTATGAAGCATGTTTTCTACACACACTTACCTAAAGGTCTGCTCCAGATGCAGATAAAGTCAGTAAGATGTCTTGATACCTTTTCTGAGACTTGAGTAGTACTTGGCATAAGTGGTGAAACGGAGCTTTTCTTGCCTCATCTGTTGTGTTCGGGTGTAATGTAACAGCACAGTGAGGTATGGCGGGTGTAGCTGTGCCCTAGGGTTCCATGGAGGGATGTGCTGCTCCGCTGCTCCCTGTCTGGAGAGCAGGGGCCGGCAGTCCCTGGTGTGTTACAGCTGCTCTCACACACACAGGTACAGCCGGGGTCACTGGTGTCTGCAGGGCAGGCAGCACCCCCTGAGCCTGCCTCTCAGTAAGGGCACTTAGGTACAACATCGTACACCAGTCCTGGAGCTCTAATCTTAGGGGATTATCTTACACTTGGCTATGAATCTTATATGGCTGTAAGGGAGCAAATCTGTTCCTCTAAGTCAGCTGATGCTCATAATTGGCAGTGGGAGTTATTATCACGTACCTTCAAGAAGTAATTAAGAGAAATCAATAATTAAAATAATTCTAATCGATAGAGCAACTGGACTGATTCATTTGGTTAAAAATCAGAATTTCAGTTTGAAATTGGAAAACACATGCTTTAATTACAACTAGAGCTAAAAACATTGTAGTTTTATGCCAGGGTTTGAGAGAATTCAGATTTTTTTCCCCCAACACTGTCACTTGATAGATGCTTATTTTAAATGAAATTATATTAATGGTTTATTATGTTACATTTCTGTAGATTAACACCTGTGCAGTCTGATTGGCCCAGGAAAAACCCAGTTAGGTTATAGTATGTATTGAACAAGATGTGTGGGGAAAATCAGGATTCAAGTTAACAATTAGAATCATCTGTTTCTTTAATTTGCATGAGGAATAGCAATTGTCTGCTTTTCTCTGACATTGGACTCATGGTAAATATTAGATACTAAGTCATCATAACTCAAATAATAAAGAGCTAAGTCTCTGACAGGAACTGATGCTCAGAGATGTTTATATTCAGTATACTGTATGGCTGAGCTTCTGTTTTCTGTAGAGTAACAAGGCAAACCTACCATGGGGATGGAAAAATCAATAAAATTGTCTGTGTGTTGGAGTGTCTTGGGTTTTCATCTCCCACTCTGCATTCTTCACATTTGGGCGTTATTTTGTTATCTGAATATGCATTCTGGAAGATGATTTTGGACATTCAAACCTAATTGAAAGTAGTTACAGTAGACCATGTCCACAGACCTTCAGGGAGAAGTCCCAGTAAGTAAAATGAATCATACTGTGAGCATGGGTAAAGAGAAATTAAGACTTTGTTTTTGTTACTCTTCATTTGCAGAGGAAAAGTTCCTAGGTTTTAAGTGTCTGTGTTTCATCTGCCACCATAAGGAGATGGTGATAGCTGGAAGAGCATCCCCTCACTCTACCCCTACCTCTGACCTGCAGAAAGAGGTTTTGCTTGCCAATGAGAAAGCTAAAATGGAGCATGCATAGCTGCAGAAAAAGCTAACCTGGTTTTGGCATAATGAGCTCAAACTTGATTAAAATTCTTTTATTAAATCACAGCAGAGTAAGTAGCCACAGAGTAATGACTGGAATGTGTCCTCTATCTGGAAGGACTCTGCTGAGCACGTAGTACAGCTCAGTATATGAGCTGATTCATTTGTATTACTGCAGTCATGCTGAAATTCACACTGATGCCTGGTTCATGTCATACTTCTGGAGTTCTGTGCACACTTTTTATTTTTAAATTAAGTAACCTGGCTTTTATAATAGAATTTTGATTTTTCAAGTGTAAATGGTACATTCTTCTAGTAAGGCAAAAAATACCCCATTTGATGCCCTGATAAAAAGGTGATTTTCCCAAAACTGCCAGACAGCTACTTTTTATCAACCACTCTCAGTGAATATTGCAACAATAACAGGAATAACAATACAGGTATTGGCTTGCAGGTCTAATAATTGTAATCTGCATTACTGCTATACAGCTTCTCTCCTCCCCCTCTCCCACTTTTCCTCTTTTTAAAAGAGCAGTGCTGTGGTGTAGTTTTTCATCCACCTTCAAATGTTGACATGTCAAACCTCTAGTAACATGGTGAAAACACTTCCTGATTCTGTTGCCTTTCTCTTTTCTAATATTCCTTCTACATATTCCTTTAAATTACTTTGTTTTCCCTGCAGATTGCTGGTTGGAGCTCCTCGGGAAAAGGCCTTTCCAGCCCAACAAGCCAACAGAACAGGAGGGCTGTACAGCTGTGACATTGCATCTCCAAATACAAATTGCCTGCGTGTCAAATTTGATGAGGAGAGTAAGTTTTTCAGTGCTTTTGTTTTGAATTGAAACAGTTGACTGATTGTTCTTGTTTGATGTCCTTTCCTGAGGCAGTGTATCAGACAGTTTCTTCTAGAGATTTATACATAACTACTTTTTGCATCACAGTAAGTTGTAGCTTAATTGCTAAGTTCCTATGAGATGCTTAAATCTTGGTAGATTCTTACTGTTTTTAAAATTGATGTAACATGAAGTAATAGGCTAGAAGTTTAATAAAATGGAAGCTGTTAGTGATAACATGTACGGACACCGCCACCTGCAGACTGTCTGTATGAAGTTCTGTATGAAGAGTCTCCCCTGACATGGGCTTCAAGAAAAAACAAACAAAAAACCAAAACAAACCAGAAAAAAGAAAATGTAGTGAACTGTTAATATTTCAAGCTGTTTTATGATACTTTGCAGCTGACCCAAAGATGGAGAGTAAAGAAGACCAATGGATGGGTGTAACTGTCCAGAGTCAGGGGCCAGGAGGAAATGTGGTGGTAAGTGCTAAAGGACTAACTTGCAAAAGCGTCTGGGGTCTCCAGTCCATGTTCTGTATGGTCTGTGTTTCTGTGCAGCTTGCTGAAAGGGAACTTGCCTAAGTTTACTCCTTTGATTTCTTGTAGGTAAGGACTTAAATGTCTCCTTAGCAAAATAAGGCATTTGAGGTTGTAAGAGCTTTAAATTATTGTTCTATGAGTTAGCTTGTCTTTATAACCTTTTTAACCATCTAGGATGGACAGTTTGTTTTCAAGGGGTACACTCTTTTTTGGTCACATACACATTTTTTCTTTTAACCACTACTAGCTGCAGAAATAGGGAAGACTGGTGTATAAGGCTGTAGAAGTAGCAGGTTATCACCAGCCTGTTTTCCAAGAGGATGAGCCTCACTTTAGCTTTTATCAGGGACTTCCACTGAGTGGATCCTGTGAATTAATGTGGTCATTGCACTGCACTAGATTGCACTGCAGTAAGACTACGTGCTATTCTTTATTTTATACAATACATTTATACTTTTTATTTTATATTAAACAGAAAACATTTTTGGGAGTTATGAGAGACAGAGTTTAAAAAGGAACATTCTCAGTTAAATAAAAACCTCTAGTAGTGCTGCAGGATACCGGATACATCATAAAACAGGTGTGCAGTGAAGCTTCCTCATCTAATTGGAGGTTAATGTCACTGCTTCCAAACCTGGGGGCAGGTGTCTTCAGGATGTGAATCTGGTTATTTAAGCATTTAGAGGCAGTAATAACTGGCTTTGGTCTGCCTCAGAACCCAGAGTGGGAAGGAACACAGGGAAACAGTCCTGTTCACTGAATAATTGGTCATCAACTAATGCTATCTTGTCTTTTTGTGGTAAGTGGGGAATGCACTTCTCAGATGAGGTGTGAGCAGCCTGGAGGTCACTGCAGCAGGACAGTATTGCAGTGCTCTAATGTGGAGCAGCTGGGTGTTTGCATAACATGTAGGCCTTGATAGGAACCATAGAAAAGGTTTGTCAGCTGAGACAAACAAACTTTGCTTGTCCCTGTCTGCCCCAGTGACATTTACCCTCTAAGTGGAACATCCAACAGGGGAAGTAGGAGCAACTTCCCTCCCCTCCACTGGAGAAGCTTTCAGCCTCTGCTTAGTGGCACTTTTCTGTAAGGGGCAAGTTCTGAATAGTCTTGGGTAGATGGTAGTTGAACCAGCTTCTTGTGTCCTGCATGGGTGTGTCAGTCCTTTGAGAGCTGTTGGGAAACAGCCACTTCTTTCTTTGAGAGAGAGGGTGGTTTTCTCCTTACTTCCTGAAAGAGAGGGATTTAGTATCAGGAAGGGCTTTAGGGATTTAACCCTGTGGCCTTCCTTGACCATGAAGCAGACTGCTTTGCCTTGTATCTGTAGGTGCCCAACCCTTCCCACGTGTTGCCTGTAGGAAACATGGCGTTCTGCAGTTGGGTGTGTCTGCAGGGTGCCTTGCTAGCAGGAGGGGCTGCACTGCTCCGTGAGCGCTGCCTTCTGGGCTGACCCGTGTAGGACACACAGACACATCACGCTTTGTTTCTTCTGTCTTGCAGACGTGCGCACATCGCTATGAGAAAAGGCAGTATGTAAACACAGTGCAGGAAACCCGGGATATCATTGGAAGGTGCTATGTGCTGAGCCAGGACCTCACTATTAAGGATGATATGGATAATGGAGTGTGGAGTTTTTGTGATGGTCGTTTAAGAGGCCATGAGAAGTTTGGTTCCTGTCAGCAAGGTGTTGCTGCTACTTTTACTAGAGACTATCATTATATTGTGTTTGGTGCCCCAGGCACTTACAACTGGAAAGGTATGACTTGGCTTCCTTCCTGCCTACCCTTCCCATTTCCTCTGAGATTGCTCTCAAAGGTTGAATCCAGAGTTTTAATTGTTTCTTAAGGGGAGAGGAGATAATAGAGATGTAATGATTTTACCCTGTTTTTACAAAATGCTATGCTTCTGTATCAACATTTACTGAAATTTCTTTAAATATCTTTGTGTATATTTATGAATAATGGAACTTTGCACATATGTACAGCAGATTTTCCCTTTATTAGTCTTAATCTTACAGTGGGATTGAGGGCTTACTTGGACACTTCCATACAGGAACAAACTACTAAATTTGTATGAGTTACTTGACCAGCTCTTTTTCTGCATTTGAGCAAATGTTAGGTAGCTGCTGAACTCTTTGTTTATTCTGCAATATTCTCTCCTTTATTCTTTGTGAAGTTTGTGGAAACCAGTACATTCCAAAATAAATATTGAAGGGTTGCAGGAAGGTAACAGCAATACTACATATATTCATATCTAAATCCATGAATGTCCATGTAAAATTTCATGGATAATCTAAGAGCCAAGTACTCTGTGTCATCTAGGAGATCGTCCAAAACGTAAGGGGAAAAAAGCCTGGATATTCTTTGTTAGTTTATATTCAGAAGCATTTATATGCCCAGTTCAGTCTCTAGAAGTGATTTTTCCCATCACACTTCATTACACCAACAGCTGTAAATACTTTCCTCTTGAGAACATCTGATCCTCCAAGCACTGCATTTTTCCACCTCGTACACCTGTGCCTGGTGTAAGAACCGTGCAAAATCAGTGTGTTAAGCTCTGGCACAAGGTGTACTTTAGTGAAAATGTAATATTCCATGTATCTGTCAACAAAATCTGACTGACCTGAAACAGCATACTGAGTGCAGACACCATTTTACTTTAATTGCTGAGAAGTGCTAGTACAGTCCTAAGAGTACTCTTCTGTGTAATGGAAAAACATGTTTGTGCTTGCCAAAACCTTAATTATGCCAATTGATAAAAGGGAAGCACACTTTTTATTGAACAATAGCTTTGTTCTTCTTAAATACTAAGTATAATGCTGGTGTTTGTCAAAATGAAATGTAATTTTTAAAAAATTCCCGTGTACTTACCTCCTTTTTAAGAGAAGCTTTATAAGGCTAAGAAATACAGGATGAGGGTGGTTTATGACCAAACCAGTTCAATGGGGGTTTTTGGGAATTTCCTTAGTATCCCATGTTTTCCAGATCATTGTATGACTTCTTTGTATAACAGCGTGAGCTTCTGGCACACAGAGACAAAACACTAACCCAGTGCACTGTTCTGTGTTTGTCCCATTTTAACAGCAGCCACTGTGTCATTCATCATAATTAATATAAGTTGGGAACATTTATTTGTTATTTTTCTCACTTATCATTTGTTTGCTTTTATTTTATCATTTCATTTTTTCAGGGGTGGTTCGTGCAGAGCAAAAGAATCAGACATTTTATGATCTGGGTATCTTTGATGATGGGCCTTACGAAGTTGGCGATGAGAGCCGCCAGGATAAGAATCTAGTTCCTGTTCCAGCTAACAGTTACTTAGGTAGGATTAAGTACATGTGGTAAATCTCTTTAGGTCTCTTAAACATTTGTGATGCCAGCCTGGTGTGATGATCTGAAGTGGGAGCAGATGTTCCATTGTGGACCCTGTAACATGTTAACTCTTTGGGATAATTCACAGCCTCCCTCCACATTTATGAGCCAGTTTTAAGTGTAAGATGAGACTGCTGAGGCACCTAGAAGAGCTGCTGTTGTAATGTGAGATTCAAGAGCTGTGCCAAGGGCCTATGGAATCTCCAGGAGTGATTATAATCACTGTGATGGGTCAGTACAACGAATGAGTCTGTAGTCCTTAGTTGCACACTCTCTGCTATGTAGTATCAGAAAGTTTATCAAAATTAGAGTTTCTGGATGTAACTGTTAAGGCTGTAGATTTTCTCTCCTGGTAGGTAAGTGCAATTCTTCTATTCTTTATGCTTTTAAAACTCCAGTGGCTTTTAATAGACCTTTAAAATGCCATAATATAAGTACTGTTTATATTTTACTGATGTGTGTGTTGCAGGAGGTGCATCTCTTGCTCTTTGTGCAGTCAAGAAAGCAAGAATATGTCCTTAGGCCAGTGACCTTTCTGTACACCAGGGAGATACACTGAAAAGGCTATGCTGCATTTTTGGAAAGGCATTATGTGTAAAGAATCCTTCTGTTCCAGTGCAGATTTCTGTGGTGTGTTGATCCACTGCTTTTGGCATGTGCAACAAACAGAGTTTTGGTAACCTGAGACTGGAATTTCTGTGTGAGTGATGGAAAGCTGAATAGATGGGAAGGGCATTGCTAATGTAAAAAATAAAAAAGCAAGTCAAGAAGAGAGCAAACTTAGAGCTACATATATGTTAGGAGAAAGAGAACATAAACTTCTGTTAAATATCAGCTGTAATTACCGGGTGTAAAGCTAACTAGAAAAATCATCCTAAGAGCTTAGATTAGACAAGCTGATAGCGTCTTCTGGTGGAATAAGAATTGAGGAGCGCTGTGGAGGCTGATGCCTTTTGCTGTGAACAGTCATAGAATCTTTTTCCCGTTGCGTAACCAATGCATTTATCTCCTAAATGTGGATGCTGCCTTGATTTGTAATAATCAGAACCACTTCCAGGCAAACCAGCTCATCCCAGGCATTACTGTTCTGTCTGTTTAGGCCTTAAGCAAATGTGGTTATAGGTGCTTTGCTTAACTACTATTTTTTTTCTCTTCAATCTTTCACTCATATTTATAGGTCTTCTATTTTTGACAGCTGTATCTGATACTCATCCAGATCAGTTTGTGTACAAAACATTGCCTCCCAGCATACAGGTGGACAAGTCAGTGGATGTAATGATGAATAGCTACTTAGGTTTGTGACCACTTGAAGTGGCAGCATCTGGTCAGACATAATCTCCAGACCTTTGTCATGATCCTCTCACCTCTATCCCCTCTCATATAAAATATAAGTAAAGCATGAAAAAAACAGGGATTCAGATAAAGGGGAGTCAGCAGAGTAACAAGGCTTGAGAGAAATGCTGATTTGTCATGCATTTCTCTGAACCTTCTCATCTTTCCCGCAGCTAGGACTCCCTCAGTTTTTTCTGAAACTGTCTCATTGTGAATTGCTGTAATTGAGAATTTCCACAGTAGTGATGAAGTGTTTCAGAGGGAGACTCCCATCTGGCTGGTATCTTCCTTCCTTGCAAAGTGGGCATTTTTCTACTTCAGCCTTCACTGGCTATATGGGTATATGCAGTATAGTCTTTTAACTTGGTTTTTCATATTTTAAAATGGATTGTAAGACTAAGTTAATTTGGACATGTCATTTTTAGGGCTGCATTAACTAAAATTGCCCATTTCACCATTACTGTGTAAGCTGATTCTCAAATACTGCATACATCATTCATATGAGAATGCTTGTACAGAACAATTTGCATGCTTGTAATAGAACAATACTGACTTTACTTAGGAGGTTTTCTGATAATTTTGCCAGAGGTGAAGTACTCAAGCTATATTGAAGTGGTAAAGCTGTAATTGTGTCTAAGCTGTATATATCCTGTGTTTGGGATCTGTGAAAAGCAGGTCCAAGTGAGCAATGAAGTACTGTGTTTTGTGGGGAAACACTAACTGTAATGTATGGAGGAGTGTTTGTAAGAATGTAAAAAAGTGTTGACTTGCAAATACACATCCACCAGTGCAAACAGAAATGGAGAATTCCCAACCATAGCCCACTGTGTTTTAGACAAAACTTATATTCCATATACCACTTTAATATAGGTGGGGAAACGTTTATTTTTTCATATTAAGATGCAAGTTGTTACTTAGTTAATTTATACTTTATTTCTTTCTCTGTTAAAGGTTTCTCTTTGGACTCTGGTAAAGGAATTGTCTCCCAAGATGAGATGACTTTTGTGTCTGGAGCCCCAAGGGCGAACCACAGCGGAGCAGTAGTTTTACTAAAGAAAGAAAAAAATCAGAGAGCACTTTCCTTGGAGCACATGTTTGAAGGAGAAGGGCTGGCCTCCTCTTTTGGCTATGATGTTGCTGTTGTGGACCTCAACAGTGATGGGTATGGCTCTGATTAACTCCTGCTGCTGGTATAGTGATCTTGTTTATTTCTGCTTTGGTTTTTCACATTAGAAATATAAGGAATGACAAAGCCCACCTTCCATGTTTTCCTGGAGGAAATGGTGAGCATCTTGATAATCAATCAGGATAGAGTCTACCTTTCTAATGAAGAGTTTTATTTAAACAATTATTGTAAACCGAGAAACAAGAAACCAGTCTCATACCCCAAGAAGACCATAGAAGGTCCTTGTATGCCATCAAGGGAATAAACCAGCTTGCGGTGTCAGCGGGGCTGTTGATGCCCAAGCAGTTTAATGCACATTTTAGTCTTTGTTCAGCCGCTCTCTAGGCAGCTGATCTTGAGCTCACAGTCTTGGCAGTTATTCTTCAGAGTTCTCCTACAAATGCATTGCCTTTTCTTTTCCCTTTTCATCCTAAGCTGGCAGGACATTGTTGTTGGGGCCCCGCAGTACTTTGACAGAAGTGGGGACATCGGGGGTGCCGTGTACATCTACATGAACCGCCAGGGCAAATGGGCAGGGGTGAAGCCTCTTCGCTTGAATGGAACCACTGACTCCATGTTTGGACTTGCAGTAGAAAATGTTGGGGACATTAATCAGGATGGATATCCAGGTAAATGGAAAACCATGGCAATAAAAATGTGTGAGATCGTTTGGCCAATGCCAGACTTGTAACATCTTACCCTTTGATTGCACGCTGCAGAAAGAGCAAGAATGATTTTAGATGTTGCAACTTATTTTCACCAGATATTGCAGTAGGGGCTCCATACGATGGTTTTGGCAAAGTATACATTTATCATGGATCCAAGAATGGAATAAATACGAAACCAGCACAGGTAATGAAATAACCTTTACTATATAATCATTCTTGAACACAGTTAAAGGAGCGACAGGGCTATTATCCATCTTCCTTTCCATTGCTATTACTGGCGTGTTGGGTATACAGGAAAGTCGCAGGGCCCTTCAAAGATTGCATTGCTGACAGGAAAGATTAGGAATTCTTGTTATTAACAGATATTTTTATTTCTCTGGCCATCCACTGGCACCAGTAATATGTGCAGAAAGAAAAAGATGTATAGATCTGTTTTTTTAAAATAATCTAGTGCTCTGAAAACAATTACTTTCTTTGTTTTCTCTTTCATTACTACTGTTTCACTTCCTTCTTAAAATGTTTGGCTGGTTGTTGTTGGTTTTTTTGGTTTTTTTTTGTTTTGAGGGTCACTGTGTCCAGTTTGCAGGGTGGGAATGGAACTTCATTATATTCCCTAGAATACTGCTTGAATACTTTGCAGAATACTTCTTCTGTTTTAAGTGTTCGTAGTCCATAAATACTGTAAATAAACATGAGGGTAATAAACGTTTTTATTTAAAATTATGTAATAAACATAAGCTCTCGGCAGATGAGTAATTTCTGGTACTCACTGCTATTGCCGAGTAACTTCTTGGAAGAAGAGCAAATTGTCCTGGCACTTCAGTATCCTTTAGCTGAACTGAACACAGAGGTCCTATTTCATAGGTCCTACTTCATTGTATCTTTTTCCCTCTTTTGTCTCTGACTGTAAGACAGCTATGTTCAGTTGTTACTTATTTTACCTTTATCACTTTTAAATGTCTGAATTCCCTCAATCTATTTGCTTTTTAGATTCTTGATGGTGAAAAAACAAACACCAATTTCTTTGGTTACTCTATTGCTGGAAATATGGACCTGGATAAAAATTCCTACCCTGATGTTGCTGTTGGTTCCCTGTCAGATTCTGTAAACGTGTACAGGTATTAATATGGAACCTTAATTAATTACACCAGGGCTTTGGGACAAACAACTTTACTTTTCAGGCAGAACAGCCCTTCCTACAATTTATGCTCCCATCTCTAAGGTGTATAGTAGTATCTGTGCACATAATAGTAATCTTAAATACACTGGAACAGCGCCTGAGAAAAGCAACTCACATGGCTTGTGGAAGAGAACAGAGTAGGTGGTAGAGGAGTTGGTCAGATTATTTAGCATTCTGCTTACTCAAAAGGAGCTCTAATCTTTTGCAGATGAAGGCAGGACAAAAACTTTTACCAAGGTGAGAACAAAAACCTCTTATGGTGACAAAGAGTGAAAGGAGTGGCCCAGTTAAGTGGAGCAGGTGGCTTACCAGCTATTTTAAACAACCTTTCAATGCCTTAATGAGAACAGGATCACCTCATTCATTTGTTCATGTGAAATGTCTTCTCCCTTCCAGAAAAAAGACAAGTTGTCAGGCAGAAGTATGGTTACAGCCTACATGCAGAGGAAGCGGGAAATAATCATTTCCCACAGCCACCAGGCTCCAAATTAAAGCTCTTGTGAACATGAACCTGAATGAGCTATAGTACCTATAGTTCTTCCCAGGGGCTGAATTGCTACTGGTGGTAGAAACCCCCACTGAATTTTCTTGTAAGTTTTTGTAAGTGTACAGAAAGACAACAACAACATCACATTAGAGTAGCTTGCTTCCCACTCAGGATCTGTAGTCATTCTTACTGACCTTTGCTTAGCTTTTAATATATTTTAGGTTTTTTTCTAACCAGTGTCAAAGCCAAACTCTGTGTTTCTTAGAGTGTCTTTGTTGCAAATCAGTGCAGGGGTGGAGGGAATCTGATATTCACATTAATTATTTTATTAATCTTAACAGAAACCACTTCTTTTTTTTTACATCTTCCTTTTATTCCCTGTTTTTCCCCCAAATGAAGATCTCGGCCTGTGATAAGCATTAGAAGAAACATTACAGTACAGCCTGATAGAATTGATCTAAAGAAAAAGAATCCTGAGGACCATGGTGAAATCAGGTAAATGGAAAAAGAAATTCCTCTATCTGAAGCCTTGGTGTATTGAGCTTTCTACTGTCAAAATTCATTCAGTGATCATGTTTAAGTGAAGGGATATGAGAGTCATGCAGGTTAAGCAAATGTATCTGCATATGTTCATTTTGACTTCCTGAATTTTTTCAGCCTACTCTGCTAAAGACAAGGTGTGGAATATGTCCTTCTCATAACATGCATTTTTGGAAATTGATGTCACCTTGCTTCTGCAGACTTCTAACACAAGTATCTTGGCTTGAACAGCTTTGTCTTGAGTAGACACATAGGAGCAAATGCTGAATTGCTTATTAACCATTTTTCTTGCTTTATAATTCAGTCTAGTAAGCAGTAAATACCACAGTCATGACTGATCAGTTGAAACTTTTCATTCTGTTGGACCATGGCTTAATAAAAGTTAATACTAATTTCTTGGCACTTTTTACAGGATGGATGTGAAAGCATGTTTTAAATATACTGCAAACCCCAGAAATTTAAATCCAAGAATAAGTAAGTTCTGAAGATAAACATTTTTGATCTGTTTGTCACATGGTTTGTTTTTGGTTTTTTTTTCTTTCTTTAGAGTTCATCATGGAAACATATTACTCAAATTATAGTGAGTCATCTCAGACAGTGACTGACAAATTTAAAATGTGACTCAGTGCTAAGCTCAGCTGTTGCACAGTCTGTATTTAGAGTCATGCTGGTGTGTTAAGCTGTTCTGTGGATGACAGACTAAAGCTTTCTAAGTAATACTACTGCCAGTGAACAAATGGCTTCTTTACAGACCCAAACCATTTTGCCTCTCTAGGTTAGTGCTGCTTTAGAGAATCCTAAACCTTTTTTAACGTCAATTTTATACATCCTTAGTGAGCATTATTTCTTATTGGAGGCTTACCCTATGAACCTGTCCTGTATTCATGAAAATGGTTTAGTGGAAATCATTAACTGAAATAAAAAAGTCTACATTAATAGGAGAAGACTGAAAGACTATGCCATAAAGATGTAAAGCACTTGTTACAATGCTGCTGTTACTACCTCTTGGAGAACTGTGTAGGATTTTGAGAGGAAATGAGAACAACTTTAGGCCAATGACCCTTTTTCTCCTGTGTTGTCTTGAATTCCTCAGTTACTTTTAAAATCCAAAGGCTGTGCCTGAATGAGTGCTGGTCCTTTAGCAGGTGAAGTGTTTGAAGCAGCTCTCAGTGCTTTGGCACACTCAGTGCTGTTTCCATCTCTGCAGCACTGAATTAGCTCGGTGAAGCAATCATTAAAAGAAGCACCGAGTTCAGATCTAGAAAAGCATACCGCAGCACACAACTGGACAGCTCTAGTCACAGTTCTGCTTTCAGTGTTAAAATTACCAGTGTATCTTTCTTGACCTCAGAATCCTGCTGGCTCTGGCTGGGCTATTTACAGCGGGTAGCTCAGCCCTCTGCTGGCTCCATACAGCAATTACAGCTCCCCCAGCCAGCCCCCATGCCCAAGGGAACGCTTTGCTTAGGGAATAATAGGATTTGGTCTAGAAATTTTCTTTAGATTCACACACGGGGTACCTGGCCCTCAACTGTGGCAGGACAAAACTGACATGGAGAAAGTTTTTTGGTTTTTTTTTTAAATGACTGAAAACAGTTTGTGAGCCCAGCACTGTCTGGAACAGTCTTCTAGAATAATGCTTAAGATCATATCTTGTGAAATTAAAGTTCTTTTTAAAATGTTAATGATTCTTTTTCTTTATGGTGACCTACTTTATTTTTTCACATAGAGATCAATTACACGTTTGAAGTGGAAAACGAGAGGCGGCAGCTGGGCCTGCCCTCCAGGGTGCGCTTCAATGACCACTCGTCTGATCAGTTCACTGCAAGTACAACCCTCAGGGGACAGAACTCATGGGAGTGTGTCACTACAAGGCTTATACTGCAGGTAAGGGAGAGTATTTTATTTATCTTTCATTTAGATCCACTCTTTTTTTAGCAGCCTCTTGGAAGGAACCTTTGTATATAATTTTGTATTTAATTTCAAAGTCATATGCAATATAAAACTTCAAAAATAGAAACCCACCATAGTTTACTATTCTCTGCACACACGATGCTTCCTCCTGTTGCCTTTCTTGCAAAGTATGGATAAAAACTGTAGCCACTGCAGCACACTCTGGAGGTCAGTAGAGCTGAACTAATTTAGAGCAACTGAGTGCCAAAAATGGAGAGCTGCTTCCAACAGAAATAATTGTTACAGAATTTTATAGTGACTGTTCAGGAAAAGAATTTTAAGCCAATGGTTTTGGAGTGGATGAATAGGCAGGGCAAGAAAGCTTGGTATGTGCTCTCTTGACTTGGCTGCTGTAGTGGCTCCTAGAGGTGGTATTGCTCTAGATGCTAAACAGATTCCCTCTCCATGGCTCAGCAGGAATGAATTAGCCTCCAAGACTGCTTTTGATCACAGCAGATTAAAGAACTTTAATTTATGAATAGAATAGAATCAAAGAATAGTTTGGGTTGAAAGGGACCCTAAGGATCATCTAATTCCAACTCCCATGCTAGGGGCTGGGACACCTTTTATTAGACCATGTTACTCAAACCTTGTTCCAGTGTGTGATTTTACTACAGCTGTGTGAATTTCACCTGCCTGAATTACTGTCTGTGGTTCACAGGAATTCTTAATGGTGAGACAAATTGTCAGATTGGGAAACCAGAGATAAAAAAGGACAATAGCGCTGGGCTCTTTGTGTTCTTGCATGTTTAGAAAATGTTGAATTTATATACAGTACAAAATCTCATATTTGTGTTGTTTTTTTCTTCTCTACACTGTACACTAATGATGCAATTTAAAATATTTTAACAGGAAAAAATTAAAGATAAGCTACGTCCCATTCCAATATCAGTCAGTGTTAAAATTGCTGGCCTGGAGTCACCATCCAAGAGAAAAGAGAGTGCACTTCCAGATCTTATACCAATTCTAAATTCAAATGAATCTGAAACAGAGACCACAAAAGTAAGCCTTTGATATCACATACTCACAAAAATCTGTACTTCTACAAATAACTTAGTTTTAAAGACTGTAGAAAATTAAATTATGTCCAAAGGAAATAACTGGGTTGGCACTGGACATGTAACTATTGAATTATTATTTTATATTTTGTTCTGAACTTGTTACAACATGTTACAAACTATGTACTGTGTTCTTCTGCAACAAAAGTGAAGATGGTATATCTCCTTGGTTTCTTCCCTCTCCCCAGTAAGTTTTGGAGGAAATGTACTTTTGATTAAAAATAGAAATTCATTGTCTCCTGTTGGGAACATTTGTCCAACATAACAAGATAATCTACACTCTTAATTCTTCCACTGTTAGGAAGCTGGAATGGCATTTGAGCAATGACTGCAGCAGTGACATAGAAGGGAGGGAATATCTCCATTAAAAATTCTCATTTCCTTAATGCTTATTGGAGAATCAGACAGAAAGATGTATTTTCTCATAATAAGGGTACCTCTCATTTAGAATTATCCAACTCTGCTTTTTAGTCACATTTAAAGTTCTAAGCTACCAGCATCAAGGGCTGTATCTCATAAAGCAAAACTCGACAGGCAAGAATTAAATCAGGTTAAAATCTGAACTCTGTCCAGGAAAGTGCCTTGTGAGTTCCATGTAGATGCTTTATTCAATGTGTTTCAGGAATCTAATTTTAAGCTACTATTGTGTGTCAGGCAGTAAAATTGGTTTGGTTTTATTTAGGTGGAGTTCTTAAAAGAAGGATGTGGAGAAGACAATGAATGTCACAGCAACCTTAAGCTTCAGTACCGGTTTTGTACGAGAGAGGGAAATGAAGACAGGTTTACTTATTTACCACTGTAAGTCTCAATTAGTGCACTTCTAAAGTTCAAATTATTATCAAGTCCTTAAAAGAACTTTTAGGACAGGATTTTGGGAAAGAGAGCAGCTTTTTTCTGTGTCTGGCAAACACAGCCCTTGGTAATAGTATTGATTTGTCAGGGTGAGGAATGAGCGCAGAGGGGAAGAGCTTGAGAAGAAAGGTAGTTCAGAGTTGAATGGATATTAAGTGGCCACAGTAGTGCAGGGTAGGGCTAAAAGAAAAAAAAAACAAGCCAATTTAATACCTGGAGAAATGATATTCTAAACCAGCTTTGCAGTAGTTTATTGTGTGACACTGTTAATTATTTTGCAGATGAAACTTGACTCTATGACAATTTGATAGAGTATGGTCTCGTAGCCCAAGAGAAGTCGTTACAGAGAAATGCAGTGATGATTTAATTTTAACACATGCCCCAGCACCCTGCTGCATCCCTCCTTCCTGGAGGGCCAGTGAAATTAGAGCAGGGATAAAACAAACAAGTGTTTTATTTACTGCCAGCAGTCATACGTTTTTAGCAGTGAGTGCCACACTCGGAAACCAAACCCATGTATACTTTACAAGTATAAAGCAGGTCAGTAGATTGATTTGGAGAAAATTCCTCACTACATGAGTCAGATGCAAGTGCTGGTTCAGAAATACTATAAACTCCTGATTACTTGAGGGGATTTATCATCCTGTTCTTCCTCTTCACTGCTGGCCACTGTCAGATGAAATACTGGTGTGGGGGGAAAAAACCTATGGCTATGCATGTTCATAGTTTGACTGTGCATGTTCATAGTTTTACTATAATTCTCCCCCAATATGAAGAAACTGTATTTGGATAAACAATCATAAGAAGCAAACTTGCATACACATTTGTTTTCCTAATGCACAGAACCCTGTACATTCTGTTTCTGTAGTGAAAAGGGCATGCCAGTGCTTGTTCTGAAAGACCAGAAAGATATTGCCCTGGAAATAACCGTGACAAACAATCCATCTGATGTAAAAAATCCACAAAAAGATGGTGAAGATGCATATGAAGCTAAACTAATTGCAACTTTTCCAGACAGTCTGACATACTCTGCATTCAGAGAGATGAGGGGTTATCCTGTAAGTATTTTTAAGAGAAAAACTACTGAAATTTTTAAACTATTTCCAGCATATTTTTACTTGTAAATATGTTCTGTTTAATCAGGAAAAACAGCTGACATGTGGTGCTAACCAAAATGGTTCTCAAGCAGAGTGTGAACTTGGAAATCCTTTCAAAAGAAATTCTAATGTAAGTTGCACTTCCTTTACTCTAGTTGTAAGATCTCGTTCTGACTGACCGCAGTCATCCAAAGGTCCTGTGTGTTGCAACTGGAAATCTGATTTGGATCTGTCTTTTTAACTCTAGAACTTAACACTTAAATGTTCTATAAAATTTTATTTATCAATATATCTTATAAAGATCTCATGTATTTCCTTATCTTTCTTCTTGTTTAGGTAACCTTTTATCTGATCTTAAGTACCACTAAGGTTAATGTTGATACAACAGACCTAGACATTAACCTGAAGCTGGAAACGTAAGTTTTCTTCATGTGCGTGCACCTGCACTTTGCTTTGATATACAGTTGTAAACGTTTTGAATTTATTTATTTGTTTGATTCACGGAAGTAATTTAATAGTAGAGAGAAACCTGCTAAATTTGTAAAATAAACACCATTGTTTCCTTTTCATTGTAGAACAAGCACTCAAGTTAATTTGACTCCAATTACAGCCAGTGCTAAAGTGGTTCTTGAATTGCTTTTATCAGTCACTGGGTAAGTGTTGATAGCATGACAGATTGGGGGGTCTGGGGACAGTTGTGCTTCAGACTCATTAAAATCTGATTATTTGCCTTTCCCACCCCCACCTGAACAGAGTTGCTAAGCCTTCTCAGGTATATTTTGGAGGTAACATCATTGGTGAGAGTGCAGTGAAATCTGAAGATGATATTGGAAACCTCATAGAGTACGAATTCAGAGTAAGTAATTTAGATTGATGCCAACAGCTGCTTTTAATCAAATGCACAGCTTCTTGCTTTATGCATATAAATGCTTTTACAAGTTACTATAATGGAATTTGCTTTCTTTGGCCCAAAATCCTAACTTCCTGTTCAGAACATGCAGTTTGACTGTGGGCTAAAACTTCTTTAGGCGTTGATATTTTATCAATTTTATAAAAAAGAGGTTGGGAAAAACTTTCAGACTTACAAGAGCAAGAGCTTGTTCTCTGTGTCAGAGTTCATCAGAAACTTGCCTCAGTTACGCAACTGACTGATTTGTTAACACTAAATTTGAATTGTTGTTGCACATGAAGATTAATTTCTAAAAATCAACCACTAAAAGTTCATGTTAGGGAATTCTAATCCTTCTATGTATTTACTTGCTCCCCAAGTATGCTAGTTTTAGTATGTCTTCGTACTATTTTGACTGCCTTTCATCTGATCTAACTTTCCTGTTAGCTGCATGCTTAAAGCTTGTCCAAATCAATAATGTTTTCAGGAAGAAAATTCCTCTGAAAAGTATTTCACAGTTTAAATAAGGTTTATTTTAATAGGTAACTAACTTGGGCAGACCACTGAAAACATTTGGCACTGCTTCCCTGGACATCCAGTGGCCAAAAGAAATTAGTAATGGCAAATGGCTGCTTTACTTGATGAAAATAGACTCCAAAGGCTTGGAAAAAGTCTCCTGTCAACCCGAGAGTGAAATCAACAGTTTGCGTGTTGCGGTACGTTACCCTGTCTTCTGTCGGTGAATTGGTACAACATGGAAGCACCCCACAGCAAGTGAGAGTAGGACATGAGAGCTTGCCTCTAGAAGGAGTTACTTTTTATCTTAAGCAGCTCACAAGCACTATACTGCACCAGTTATCTGTGAATAAGCCTATCAGGAGAATTCTTAACAGCTAATGAGGCTGATATGCTAAAGGATAGATGCTAGGACACGATGACTGTTTTTGCAATGGGCACTGCTGTCATAGGCTCTTATACAGGATGAAACTGCTGACTCTTCTAACAAATTTCATCAGTATTATTGAAAACTGCTCAGTAATAAAAGCATCTGAGTTCTTACTCAAAAAACAACAAATAACTAAATATCTTTCCAGAAGACAAGGAGCTGGAACCTAAATTTATTTATTTACCACAATAAGAAGCAATTTTCATAGCCCTGGATTGTGCCTATCTAGCAAAATCTTTTTCCTAATACTTAAGCTGCATTTTTTTCTTCATATAATCTTAAGATTATATGGGAGGAATTTTTATTTTCCACCATTAAAACTGCATGCACATAAACCTGTTTTTGTCAGATCATTGTATTAGTTAGTATAACTTGAAGTGAGTGTAATTAGTATACAGTTAAAAAAACCCCTGCATCTACTGACCATTGCACATTCTTACTCTTTTAACAGAGTACCATTAATACTCTTTATCTAGAAATAAAAATGGAAATAGCATTAAAGCTTTATAAATCTAAACCTCCCTTTGCCCTATTAAAGAAAATAGTCTGTTGGCCTTTCTTTTAGTAATCTCAAATTTTATTCTTAGCAGTAAATGTAGTTAAGTAGGGCTATATAATGCTATCAGTCATGTGCTGATTTTGGAAGAAGAAAACACTGAGCTCTAGTTTCACTGCTTGTATGAATTAAAAGATTCTTACAATAAACTGCTCTTTAATTTTTTACTTTTCTTCCTTGTAGGAATCCCATAACTCAAGAAGAAAGCGTGAAGTTGCAGAGAAGCAGATTACAGACGGCCAGGCATTTTCCTTATTCTCAGAAAGAAAATACAAGACCTTGGTAAGGATATTGCTGTATTCTTGTCAGATACCTCCCTCAGCACTCGAAAGAGGTCTTTTCTGAGTTTGGCAGAGTGAAAGAAATTCTCCCTTTCCCTTCTTTTTATCTTAATCCGAATATTGATGCTTTTAAAATTCAAACATTTAGATCATTACAGTGAGGAAGAACTAGGAAAGAATATCTGCATAGTTACTTACCTTAAAATAAGCAAGTAATAACATCTTCATTGTATTTTCCCATTGCTATCAGTACAAACAGAGAGTGGTTCTTGCATGTAGGTATGATGCATATAGTCCAATCTTTAATCTTGGGGTGAGGTTTAAACAATCTGTGACGATGTGATCCTACTCACATGTAGAAATCTGTATTTGCAGAGCTGCAATGTGAATGCACGCTGTGTGGATATAAAGTGTCCCCTGAAGGGTTTTGACAGCAAGGCATCTCTTGTGCTGCGTTCCAGGCTGTGGAACAGCACCTTCTTAGAGGTAAGTCCTCTTACCTGCCCTTCTTGAAACGTCAAGAGTTCTTTCCTGTTCTGTGTCTAATACTTGTGTTTTATTTTGGAACAGGAATACTCAAAAATGAATTACCTTGACATTCTGGTTAGGGCTTCTATCAGTGTTCCTGCTGCAGCTAAGAATGTTAAACTCACAAATGAAGTTGCTCAGGTAGGTTCAGTGTTAAATGCTAACCACATGTTATAGTTGTGGTTGTTCTACCTTATCTCCAAAGACCA
Source organism: Molothrus aeneus (assembly GCF_037042795.1). NCBI lineage: Eukaryota > Metazoa > Chordata > Aves > Passeriformes > Icteridae > Molothrus > Molothrus aeneus. The sequence continues at coordinate 18,545,658 of NC_089652.1, read as the reverse complement.
AGAATGAAACAAATTTAAAACAAAACTAGCTAAAAGTTTAACTTTCTAGCAGAGTTTTGAATTATTGTTATTTTTTATCTTTTAATGGGGTTGAAAAAATTAATTACCATATTGAAATGATACCAGTGGGAACTTTTTATTGAAAAGCATTTTGTAGAAGACATCTTTATATAGTCTTACCTCTCCTCTAACAATTGCAGCTTTCTAATTAAACATGTACCTTCTAAATACCCCTTCCACCTGCACATTTTCTGTCTTGTAGGTGCGTGTTACTGTATTCCCTGCAAAACCAGTAGCCCTTTACACAGGAGTTCCGTGGTGGATCATTGCAGTGGCTATCCTTGCTGGAATACTCATGCTTGCACTGTTGGTATTCTTACTATGGAAGGTGAGCTTTTACTAATCTGGTTATTTTTTATTTTCTGGTCTCTAACTGACAAGATAGCAAACTAATTAAGTATTTGGGACTCAAAATTGGGCAAAACTGCACAAATCACACATTATCAGTTTCTCAGTTCTGCAGCACTTGGAATTAAAATGGTTGTACAGGCAGACTTGTTACATAATTTTTCTATTTTCACATCCTCAAAAGGAAGTATTTTGAGCTCCAGATGAAACTTGAGACAAATGTTCAGAGGCCATAGTTTGATACAGGTGGATAGAGCCATTGGGAGCCTCTGCAGTTGGATGTAAAACTTCATGTGAGCTATTTAGAAATGTTTTAGTTCTCATAACATCAGAAATACCATTAAACTGATAGTAGATGAAAATAACCAAAAGCACAGGATTAATACATAGCCAGGTGTGCTAGTGAATTTCTTATTATTGCTTTTTTATATTAGAAACCTTAAAGAAATAAAGAGGTATAACAAATGGTTAACTATTTGCAAAAGAAAAAATCAAGTGTCTTTTTTCTAATTACCTTTGTAAAAATGCCAATTATTTGTGTTCCCAAGTATAACAGAGCAATCTTTTCATTCTTAGTTTTTATAGGTTAGTAGCATTTGCTGTTATTGGATAGCAGATGGTTATTTAAGGACGAGGATGTGAAGAATATCCTATCTGTCACTTTTTGTCCCAGTGAAACTGCAGCAGTTAGCTTTGAGGAGCTATTTGCTGCAAGTTACTTCCCTTGGATAGTTCTGATTTCCTTATTTTCTAAAAAATGCCCAGCTGCTTCTGTAAATACTCCTGATGAATGAATACTGGGTGGGCTGTTAGGTTCTAACTACTAGTGTTTTACTGTGCATGAAAATACAAACATTTTTCACATGCACACACAGTGAAAAATGCTGTTTTGATGGCACAGACTGTGCTGTTTTATGAAGGACAAACATTGTAGTGGAAAGACAGATACATCATTGGTTTAAGACAAAAGCTTGTATCGAAGGGGCCAAAGCAGTAACTGGTTTTGTTCTACACCCTATGGTTTTGTCTGTCCCATGCACTAGTCCACAAACAGGTTTCTGTATAGGGTTCTTTCTGCTCTTCACAGCTACCTTCACTTGCTATGGACATACTTCATTGTAGCTTTTCTTAAAAAAACCCCAAACAGATTGTCTGCAAATTTATCAAAATGCCTCTGATATAATATTCTTAGGTTACTCTGTTAATAAATCAGATTATTTTATTCTTTTATTATATAGATCAAGTAAGCCCAAGAAATTCCCAGATCTAGAAACAGCTGAGTTCTTGTGATGACTTTTTAATTTTTGTTTCTTTGGCCTGTGAAGGGATAATGGGAAGACAGGTGACAGACTTAAGTCAGTTTTAATAGGTTTGACTTCTTCCAGTCCACAAAAAATGACTAAATACCTTGCTTCCTTGTAGTGTGGTTTCTTCAAGAGAAATAAGAAAGATCATTACGATGCCACATATCACAAGGCTGAGATCCATGCTCAGCCATCTGATAAAGAGAGACTTACTTCTGATGCATAGTACTGATCTACTTCTGTAATTGGTAACTGATGATATTTTTTAATTTCTAGCTGTGGCACATGCTATGGTTGCAGTGGCTAACTGTGAAGCTTCTTCTGCATAAGTTCTATTAACTTTTGGATTTCAAGCTATCATACTTGCTTGCTCCTTCTGTTGATATATTTTCAGCTTTTGGTGCATGTGAACACACAGAGGTTTACCCTGGTCTAAAATGCTTTTTTTCTTTTTTCTTTTTTTAAAAACATGGTGATCTGTTGCAATGGGCTTCAGTATTTTTTTTTTTAATTTATGCTTTACTATTACAAGTAAGTCTTTAAGCTTGCAAGATGGGAATCAACACTGTAGAGTTAAGATGCAAAGATAAGACTGCAGCAACAATACATAAATTTGCTTTACTAACCTTTAGTGCATGCTGTACATGTTGCTTACATTGGAGAAGGGTTTTCGTAACGAGAATTTATTTCTGTGGAAACATCTGTTTTACTTGAGTTCTAAGGTACTTCTCTAGGAACACACTTTGCTGAAGTTACAAGATGCATGATGATATTTGTACTTCCAGCAACCTTTATTCCACTTATGTGCATGTACATTGTATCCATAAGTGTGCTTGGAATAGGGGAGGGGGGAGGAATTCTTAATGAATTATTTCAAAACAGCGTTTAATGAAACGGTGAATTGGCTAAAGATTTGGTCTTTGCTCACTGTAATTTTTTAAAAATTCAGTTCTATCTAAGTTCTAATATTAAGAAACCCCCAAATCATTGACCAAACAGAACCAAAAAATCCAGCACCTCTAATACTATGAAAAAAGTTTGCTCTGTGGTTCTTACCCCCAGCAGTATCTAATGTCAGCTGGATGACACAATGTCTCTTAACCTGAATCTTGATCCATAAGGATGATCAGTGATCCATAAGGATGTAAAGCTGAGTGTGTACCAAATCATTATCTTTGTATATCGTGGCCATAGCTCCCTTTGGTTTTGGAAATTAATTTTAGTCCCATGCCTTGATATTCACAATCACTTCTTACAGCGGCTTTGAATAAAAAGCTGCAGAGTGCAAAGAAGCTGGTACAGGTCTCATCCAGGGCGACTTCCCATGGCAAGCAAGACTCATGTTTCTAATACAGCATATGTGTAGTTAGTTTAGGTGACTGAAGTGGAAATGGTGCTTTGAAAACCAAGGCCCTTAGGGTAACTTTTTTTGAATGTTCTGGAAATCTTTCTGTAGGTTAAGGGTAAATCATGTCATCATACAGGAAGACACTGAAGTACATACCTACCTTTGATTCAGGAGAAGCAGCTTTCCTGTGTGTAGCAGTAAATGTCCTCATTAGATGACTGAACAGCTTTGTACTGGAGGGAATCTTTTTAAGATATTTGATTACCATGGATAGTCAGAGCATGCCCTTTGTCTTTAACTGCTGCCGAAGAGCTAACGCAGACCTCTGGCTCACATTTTTACAGCTAAATATGCTACATTTTTGGCCTACATACTTTTGTTCTCAATTTTCTTACCTGCCTATTTGTGTGAAGGAAGAATTTACTGCCTCTATAATTGTAGTGCTTTGGCAGCGACTCACAGCTAAACTGTTCCTTTCCTCCTGTGTGCAGTGCGGGTTCTTCCGGCGTTCCAGGTACGAAGACAGTGTCCCCCGCTATCACGCTGTGAGAATTCGAAAAGAGGAGCGACAGATCAAAGATGGGAAAAGCCAAGACCTTGAGACAAAACAGTGGTTCACCAAATGGAATGAAAATGAAAGCTATTCTTAGGCAAAAATGTTGTTTATCCACAAAGTTCAGATAGAGGTTAAGGTTTTCATTCACGGAATACTGATGGAGTTAGACCTGTGAACACTATATGCATTCACTATTTGATTGTAGATATTACTACTTATATTGAAGCTTTTATTTGCACAGTTAAAAATGGCTTCAACAGACTTCATTTGCCTTATTTAATTTCCACACTGCCTCTTCATCCCCCTTAAATCTAACCCACACTTCAGATAATATTTTGCTGATGTGGGGTCTTTTCTGCAAAATAAGCAAAACCACTACAGCAGACCTGATCCTCCTGTGATCCTGACTCTCTTCCTAGTTACTTAAGGCATGCATGATTAAGGTCAAGATGAGTTCTCCATTGTTCCCTCAATGCACAGTGCTTTATAAACACAGAGTGGCCTTATCACACTTTGTTCAAGTAAAACTGAAGACCTGCAAGTCTGCTTTAGTCATAACCCTTGCCTGCTGCAGTAGTTAGGGCTTAACAAAAAGCATCATCTTAAATTACACATGCAATGGGTCATGTTGCTTGATTTTGGGTTCTTTTTAAGATCAGATTGTGTGATTCTTGCTCACAACAAATATACACAGGTTTTGGTTTTTTTTTAAGAGAGGCTTGAATATTAGATGTACTTTGTGTATATATATATTTTAGTCATTTTCATATTTATTTTTATTATAAATCATTGTCTTTGACTAACTGGTAGGCTGAAGACTACTGAATTTTTAAAGCCACTGTTCTTGTTTTTGTGTTTCTGTGTTTGAACTTCAAATTATGAGACCTGAGGCTTTCACTGCATTTTAATAAATCACTGAAGGTGCCAATGCTTTCTAAAATGTAAATATTTATGCAAATGATGTGTATGGGTGCTTTCTTTTTCCTGATGCTTGTAACATCAGGTCCTGTAACATGATTTGTATATTACTGTGGACTATTTAACAATTTGGACACCAAAGTGAAGTAATGTTTTAGATACCATTTTATCCTCACTGCAAGAAAGTGACAAGTCCTTTGGAAACCTCTTTCCAGCTTCATAAGGACTTCCTGGTTGGCAGAAGGCCTTGACTGCTGCAACTGTTGTATAGCACTTGGAGGCTGTAGATGCCTTACTTACCTTAACTGTCAGGATCTGAGCTGATCCACGTTGAGACTACTGAATCATCTTGAATACCTGAATGTTGATAAAAGTAGAATGTTGATAAAAGAATGTTGATAAAAGTAATCTGGTTATTGTAACATAACTGAGAAAATGATTTAAAGAGTTTACTTTTTTACCCATATTCTAAAGCCTTGGTACTATTTAAGAACAAAGATTTAGTTCACAGTTGTGTATTCCATGTGGAACAAAATTCTGCTCAAAAAGTATGCATGTTAATTGCTTGTACTATGAACTATGCAAAAACCTCTTGGTACTTTTTCCCCTCATAGGGTAAAAACCTGCTAGGAGGGCAGTTGTCAAATGTCTTATTTTTACTGCTAACTTTGAATGTACCTTCTTGGAAGGTGTGGTCACCTAAAAAGTTACCTATAGGGTTAACTAAGACGAGTCTATTAAACTAGATAATCTCAGTGTGTTATGACCCTGACTTTATGAATGCCTACATAATAATTATGTATTAATATCTTTAGATATTAATACATAATTAATTATGTATTAATATCTTTCAGAATCCTAGCTTATTTGCTTAAAGGCTCAGCAGCATCAGAAGCCAGGCTAATCAGGGGATAAGAAGCTTGAGAAATACCCCCGAGTATAAAATCAGGTTGTGGCCCTCATCTAAGAACATGAATGTCTTAGCAGTGTTAAAGTTCTTGAAAAAATAAGTCACGTCACTGGTATATTTTTATCTCAAACTTTGTTATACCAGCTAAGAATGCTACATCATTCCATGATTAGAAATTACCTGTGGATATTTGTATAGAAGTGTGAAATAAATTTTTTTAAATTAAAGATGGTCTTGGTAGTAGTGATTTTATCATACTTAACTGAGGTGGCCACAGCTAAGTTCCCTAGAAGAAGAGGCTGGAAGTGGCAGGCTTTAACAGGTTCTCGCTCAGCATTGCCGTAGCTCTTGCTGCCCTGCTCCATGCAAGGAGCAGATAAGGAGCAGCAGGAGATAAGGCACAGTCTCAGGCTCACAGGCTCTCTGCTGCAGTGGTAGGAGTCAGAGCCTCACTTGCCAGCTCCCACTGGGATATGGCTCCTCTCTCCATGCTTGCACTCAAGCTGCTCCAGCTGTCCCACTCATGCTTCCATGCAAGCAACCTCCTAAAAATCTTCTTAAATAGTGCCAGACGAGTATTTGAGTAAGTAGTGGAGATGGCTACATCCCCCAAAATTGGTCAAGGATTTTGCATACCTATTTGTATCATTTAGCAGTGGAAATTTGAAAAAACACAATTGCAGGGTAGTTTAGAGTCCACCAAAAAAGCCCTATGGAAAAGCCAAAATTATGCAGGGAAAAAATCCCACCAAATCCAACAGCCAAAATGTGGCTCCACCTCTAAGATGTTAGCCCTCACTGGATGCTTTTACTCAGTGTTGCTGAAAGGCCTTTTGATGCAACAAAGCCCAAAGAAAAAGGTTAGCTGGATATATGCTAGGCCACTCCTTGTTGTTGAGGCCAAGAAGCTTCCAGAACTAGACCCAGAAAATGTCGCTAGACCCTTCAGCGCATCTCAAAGACAAGAACTCAATCTGCTCTTATTAAGCAATTACATGCTAGCCACAAACATTTGTCTACAAGAAGACAAAATATCAATTGTCAGAACAGTTAAGTAGCTGATCATAGTAAGTTTTGAGCAAATCTGTTATATTGGGCTTTATATGTATGCTCATATATACCATACACATAATAGTACTAGATGTAGTCTATACAATATATACAGTGGTACAGCACTCTAATGCTGTATGTGTACAAAATGCATGCATACGTGATATATAAAACTTAGTGTTCACTATATATTATGTGTGTTTTATATCTATACAAAAATATACATACACTATATTGTCCAAGGTACAGAAACAGAGTGTTGGCAAACTGCAATGCTTTCCCATAGGTTTAACTGTTGCAGCACAGCAGAACCTTACAAGAGAATATACCTTTCAATTTAAGGGACCACCACAGCTCAGTTCCAGTAGCCACCTGTCCAAAAGAGTTGTGTGTGGAAAAAGGCAACAGGGTGCTCAGTTGGACACAAATAAAGAATCAGTACATGAAGTAAAATGAAACTTCTGAAAGGGGCACTGAACCATAAAGCAGCCTTGTTGCAATGCTGATGATCATGGTTGCAGTGTGTCTTCACTCCACAGACTGCACACAACCAGGGAGCTGCTCATGTTCAACAGCTGCAGTAGCTTCTCCCAGCACAAAGCCAGTGTGTCAGCAGTTGGTCTGCAGAGGCCAGGAGACCAAGCTGTGACAAACAACCAGGCAACTGCAGCCAGTGCTCTGAGCCAGCCTGTGGACACGCTTGGACGTGCCTCAGCTGCCTCACCAGACAGCTCAGCTGCGTGGCACAGGAAGAGCACAACTGTGTTTCCCTCTAGGGATTGTGGAACCAGTTGCTTCAGTTTTTTATTCCAGTCCTCAGATACCTTTCAATGTCTATCTTTCCAGGCCCCAGAGTCATAATTCATACTATATACCTTTTACAGGCTCATAAACCTTGCTGAGTCCTAACCTTGTAAAAAAACCACCACAAAACTCCTTATCCCAAAAGACTGCTGCTGTAACAGGCCTTAAACCCCAGCCAAGGTGTGACATTGTCACTATAAAGGGGTTGGGGACCCGCAGTTTGCATTTTTCATATTGCAAGAAAGACCCCTTTCTTCCTTTTCTAGCTCTGCAAAACGTTTGTTTGCAAGCAGCACCTTTTCAGGGCCCTACCTGCCTCAAATATCCCAGAAAACACAGAGAACAGATTTTTGCAAGACGAGGTGTCCTTGCTGCTGCAGACCAAGATACTGGTACTTGGTCATCACTGATACACAATGCCAACTATGTATTCTCTCCCTCAATCACAGTATCTTGGGGGGATAGGGAAGGAAGGGACAGAGGAGTCAAATACTTTTGCTAGGAACATATGAAATAATGCAACTGATAAGTTGATTAAAAGAAATGTTAGCAGGATGCTGCTTGAAGTGGAGGGGTCCAACAGAATACCCCAGTATAGAGCTGAGAAGTGCATCACTGCCAGCCTGCTTACAAGGCACTCTGCCCAATTGCAGCTTAGCAAGGAGGAACAACATGAAAACAGCCATCCTGGACCTGATCACAGATCCACCCGGACCAGCAGTCCACCTCTGACAGCTGCTGAGAGTTGTCCGCAGTGTCCACAAAATCCTTTGCTGTTCCTATTCCCCTAAAATGTTAATGCTTAACTTCAGAAGCTGTGTAGTTTATTTTTCCTGTATCCAAAAGACATTCATAGAATTCTGAGTATCTCAAATTGGAAGAGCCCCATAAGGGTCATAGCTCCTCACAAAAAAGAGACCAAAGCCACACAAACCAATGTTGCCCTAAGAATTTGTCAAGCATGGCAAGAGCACAACTTAGCAACAAAAACCTAAGGATGAAAACAAATCTAAGAACAACAAACAACTGGTGCAGGTTAAGTGCACAAACTGGCTAGATGGGCCAGGTGACTGTGCAGGCATTGCAGCCAAGCATATAAACCACTGAAATAAAGAAATATTCTTAGGATACTCATACCTGGCAAGTTTTTTCTTAATCTGAGCTGCAACCACTTTGGAGGACCTTAAGGAAAAGGAGAAAAGCACTAGTACATGCAGCACCCAAAAATTGATGACTTCCAGTAACACCTTAACAAACAAGAAACTCTTTCTATGTAACACTCTGCAATATTAGAACTTAAAAAATAAATAAAATTGAAATTCAACTAAACATTGTGTTTTCAGTTCTTCTGAGGTCTGAATTGTTCTGTCCCATTTAAATTATTGATCCAGATGTATCAGAATTTCAACAACACCAATAAGCATGAATATGAGAAGGAAAAATGCAAAATAACGAAAATAATACATTTCCCCTTTTTGGTTTGCATAAGAATTTACAGAAATTAGTATGTTAGAGCTCTGGCCAGTGTCATACTGGATCACATCAGAGCAAGCCCCTAGAAAATCATCAATGAGAGAAACAGGTTTTAGGAGAGAAAGAGCATTCAAAATTTTCTCCAGTATTCTAACAGAACATGTTTACATGGATCAGGATCTGATTGATTGTTTAAACAAGATGAGGAAACACCATTAGGTAAATAGAGAGGTTCTTATCTGAAAACAGCATTGAAAGAATTATCCACCATTCTTTTATCCACAGTTACTTCTGTGACTGCTCATGCTGCACAACTTTTTCTGAGAAAAGTGCTCTCTGTTTACGTGACTGTGTATGGTCCCTAGCTTACAATGCACAATGATTTATTTAACCTCTGGCAGCCTTTGCCACATCTTCTGCCTGGGGACTACTGTCCAAAGATAAGTTTGGGCAGAAGGCCAGTTTTTAAGGCATGTCTGTAAAGCTGAAACACCAAACAACACCACAGTAATATATACATCTAAAAGATGAAGCCAATCCAGAGCCATCATAAGAAACTGCAACAGTTTACAAAGACTCCATGTACTGCTTGCAGGCACTGCTTTAAACTAGTGCTGGCTCACAGCTGAGGCCATCAAAGTGGCTTTGAGCACAGCAATTCTCAAGTACAAGTTCCAAACTACTACAAACTTGAGCACCATGAGCTACTCCTCGGTGTTCCAGGAGTGGCCTACAAGCAGCAATGAGCAAAACTTGCCAACAAGCTGTATTTGTAGAAGCCTTGCAGAGCCAGACAAGCTGTCTGTTTGCCCCACTAGCCAGCACTCCCTGGCCAGAGCAGAACAAGCTGTTTGCAGCATAAAGATTAAGGTGTGGCTGGATTACAAACCAGATGAAAAAAAGCAGTCTAATCCTGCTTCATTCTCACACACTATTGGTGCAGTTCAGGAAGCTGCATCTGGAGGCTGACTGAAACAAATGTTTTCTGCATTTCAATGCAACATGAACAAGAAATAAGACAGCCTTAAATGGGAGGAATCCAACAAAGCACTGAAGGGATTAATGTGATTGCTGTATCAGAACTGCTCTAGTGGATGCCATAGGATATCCATCCCCTCTCTCATGTCATAGACAAGTCACAGGTACCAGGTTTGTTTACAGGAAACCAATCAATATTGAAAAGTTGATTTAATAAATTTATGGGACGAATACTAATATCCACAATAGAAAAAGCAAATGAATGCAGGGCATCACCCACTGTTGTTCTCTCTTTTCAGGAATTGCACTGGGAATAATAACCAGCACATCTCCACTGGAACTCAGGTTAGCTATCAAAAGATTGCTTATCCTTCTCAGAGGAGCAACCACTGCCAGCATGAACCAGATTTGATTCACACATCAGCACTCCACCCACAGGCTGGAGACCCTCACTTATTTTCTTTATTTTAATCAATATGGTAACTATAGCACATTCCATACTATATATGTTTCTTCACTGTGGGAAAAATCTACTGTTAACAGTAATTATAAGGGAAGGTCACGAGGGCACCTTGCCCACTGAAATACAAAAGGTAAATTGGGATAAAGCTTCTTATTGAACAGTATTTCAGTATGGTGTAGTGTGGAGAATAACTTGATAGATGGCACTCTTAAAGAGGCCTTCCTGATACATATTATTAACATTTAACAAAACCATAAAAATTAGGTAACCAAAAATTTCTCTCCAATTACAATTGGAACATATCATTAACCTGTTTATAGGCAGAGAAGCAAGAGGTGACCACACTGTCACTCTGTGGAGTGCCTGAACTGACTTCAGACATGGGGGAACTGAGATGGTGCATTCCCTCCCACACCTCCTCAGGCCTGCTCTATGATTTCAGGAGTCACCTCCCTCAGCTGCAGTGCTAACGAAACTGCACCATTGCTACTGGACTTTTCTCCCCCAAAATTTCCAGCACTTTAAAACTGGTTTTATGGCTAGGATGGAAATATATTTTTGACTAAAGCCAAGCATTTCCTGACCCGGTACCAAGAGAGGCCCTTTGAACTCTCGCACACCCCAGCAGGCTGTGACCAGCACCTCTCCAGGTGGGACACCACCTGGAGCTCATGAACCCTCAAGCCTGCCATACAGGAAAGCCCATCCCCCTACAGCCCTCGAGGAGCAACTCTTGCCCACTGACAAATGTGAATGGATTTGATGCATTCCACTGAACACAAGGGGAACTTTTCAGAGTAACACAGGTATAGATGTACACACCTCTGTGCCTGTGTGTGAATTATGGCCTATGCAGTAACTAACAGAGTGAATCCTGCCTTCAAACTCTGCTAGGGCACGAGGTTAAACTCCTATCAAATACTAAATTATTAAAGCAGGTATGCTTACCAAAACAAAGGTAGAATTATTGAAAAAATCATATTATTTGAAAGTAGCTAAGTGCTTGCTTGGCATAAGTAGCTAGAATTGTTATAGCAAGCTGAGCTATATGGCTATATTGCATTAGTCAAAGATGGATCATAGTGAAACCTGGAACTAACAGCCTAAACATTACTAATGGTTAGAATAGACAAAACTGTAATTTAAATATTACTCAAAAATTAATAGCTGGATCAACCATATTATAACATGGACTACAGAACTGACTGAAATCACCACAGAAACAGACCTAAGAGGATGTGAAAATAACTACATGGCAAACACTTGGTAACAAAACAGCAAAGCAGTGAAGGTCAAGAAGGGCCCAGACTCTATTATGGCTATTGATCCACACCGTTGTGTGCAGTTTAGACTGTAATAATAATTGCCCAGGGATTTTTTTGTCTGGAGGTCTCTCTTTTGAGACACCTAGCTCAAGCTATGAGGTATCAACATTTATCTGTGCTGATAGATCTATCTGACGGAGACGAGAGCCTAGTGTCAAAGATGTCTTTAACATCTATACTGCAGTAAGTTTATCAGAAATGCTTATAATCACTGTTAATGACGTTTTTTGTTAGTATTCTAGATATTTGTACGAGAGCAGGACAATAAACCATTCAATACACAGTTTGGTACCTCACGTGTTGCAATTTAACAGGCAGTAAAGTGATTCACTGTGACACACAGTCCAAGTGCTTTTCTACCAACACAGACATATTGTGCTCATTGCTGACCGATCAGGAGTGCATCTGTAAAAGCAGAAGCCCTATTCTTCCTCTGTGCTTTTTGTTTCATTATCTTTTTTCTGGTAACTGAAAGAAACCGCAGCCCACCCGCAGCCGGGCAGACGCAGGTGCCACAGTGAGAAGACGCACGGCTGTTTAAACCCGATGCCCTCGGCGGAGGCTCTGCCCTCCCGCCGGCCCTTCTGTGAGTTTCTACAGTTCCCGTTCCGGCCCGCGGCTCACCCACACCGGGAGCCGAGTCCCCACCGCCCGCCACGGCTCCATCTCAGGCCGAGGGGGAGCCCCGGGTGCGCCGAGCCCGCAGGCCCGAGCCCCGGGCACCGCAGTGCCCAGCGAGAGCCGCTGGTGCACGGGCATCTCTCGGCCTCGCCACGGCCCCTGCGGTCCCGGACCCCCACCCACAGCCCTCACGGCTCCCCGCCTGTGGGCAGGGCGCACCCGCAGCCCCTCGCCGGGCAGGCGGCGGCACCGGCACCCGTAACGTCGCGTACCTGTGCGCGGCCGGGCTCCTCCGCGAAGCGAGCGTCGCCTCCTCCCGTCGGGCCCTCGAGGCGCCGGGGACAGCCGAGCGTCCGCCTCAGGCGCCGGCAGGCAGCTCCGGGCACCCCCGCCTCGCTCCCTGAGAGCCGCCCTCTCCCCCGCCCCGCGCCGCTGCGGGGCCGGGCCGGGCGGAGACACCCACCCCCCTCGGGCACCTCCTCCCGGCGGCGCGGCGGAGGCGGCCGCGGCCTGGGCAGGGGCCGGGGGAGCGGCGCGGCGGGAAATGGCGGCCGGGCCGGGCTGAGCTGAGGGGACGGAGCTGCACCATGAGGCTGCTGCGCGCCCTTCTGCGCGGCGCTGCCCCGGGCAACATCCCGCAGCAGGTGGACTTCTACTCACGCTTCTCCCCCTCGCCGCTCTCCATGAAGCAATTTCTGGACTTCGGTGAGTCCTCGGCGAGCCGTCCTCAACCGCTGCCCCTCCTCCCACAGGTGCCTGTGAGGAGCGGGACGGCCACGACCCCTCACCCCGTCAGCGCCGCCAGGCTGTTGCTTATCTGTTAATGCTGCGTTTGTGGGAGAAAAGGGCTCTGCTTCCTTCTGGGGCAAGGGAGCCCAGTTGGCTCGTTCCCGGAGACCGCGACTGTGGCAAGGTTGAAATCTAGCTGAAAACTCCAGTTTTTAGCACCACCAGGCTAGTTGGGTATTTTCCTGCAGAACCCGCAGTGCTGGGGAGAGGATGGGAACAGCTGTGACAACTGGTAGCGTTAGAGCAGTGACTCAGACAGGTGAGACTGGTTAAGCCTTCTGCTGAGCAGCACGCAGCCTTTTAAAGGCATCTTCCAAACACGTGAAGCGTTTAGCCTCAGCTGGCACCGAGGGGCTGGAACAGTCATCACTGCTCAGTCACTTGGCCTGTGCCCTACAGAAACAGCCTAGCCAAATGTTGCCGTTTGAAAAGGTGTGTGAGAAAAGGAACAGGATGCAGACACCGGGAGCTATCCCGGAGGGTTTGGAATCTAGTCTTGAAACTGAGTAAATCAGTAACAGGATATTCAATCTTACACTCAGTGCCAAAACCACTTCTAATATTTCCAGGTTTGACTGTCAGCTTGGAAAGAAAAGAGATCATAGGAATCGTTCTATTCTGCTTCAAAGCAAATAGAGAAAGGTTGTGTAAGTCACACTGAGACACCTTTTCAAAGCCTGAGGTTTTGGCCATTCTATAGTACGTTCCATTTCTGTATAAGGCACTTTGGTGTGCATACATGTTTACGTGTTATATATTTAACTAGTTAATAGTTTCATGGCTTTTTATAGTTTTGCAAAGAAAACCTAAGTGAGAACTAATCCTAGAACCCAAGACTTTGTATAAGCAGGAAGACTTACAAACAAGATTTTCTCACAATTATCTGCTATCATTTCATCCATCTATTCAATGTTTCACTTGTGGCAATGAAATGTATCTGACATTTAAAACTCCAGATTCCTACAGGAACTTCACCATATGTTCTCTTGCTACTGTACTTTTAAGCAAAGAAGCTTGCAATTCAGAGTTTGCTTTGACCTGTGTTATTTTACCATTACTGATAAAATGCTTACCATAAAATCAATGTTTATTTTCAAAGCACACTATTTCCTTGTGTCAAAAGATAGGCTACTTTTTTGCTCTTAGTACCTGAACATAAGGTAAAAATAATCTTGAAAACTTCTACAATATTTTTTTCCTCTCTTTTGCTTATGGATTTAATCCTTACAGATTTAATCTTGAGAGATCCTTCAGAGAGAGTAAAAACTAATAACAGAAATAAAAAAGACTGCAAGACAGAGACAATATTTTTCTGTAAGACATTCTGTAGCCATTATAATCTGATGGTGTTTAAGGATTTTTTTTGCTCCTTTTGCAGGAGTGAGAACATTCAAAGAGGAAATAATAAAATCTGGTAAAACTAACTTGAAAAATGAAATATTCTGTAAGCAAATTCAGGTCTGGTCTTGGGTTATAAGACCACAGTATTTTCTGTAGGAGTTTTATCCATTCTTTGCCTAGATGTAGACTGTAGCTGCACATGGGAAGAGAGTCATTTGCCTGCTCGATACTGCCTTCCATATTTGACCCAAGATTGCAAAGTTAAGGCCTTCAGATACAAAAACTATTTTGTGAAATGTAATTTTTTGAGTGTATGAGGCATTTAACAATTGTATTTACACTTTAATACCTCCAATCTGATTTGTTCTTGGAATTTTACCCAAGAAAAGGGAAAGGCCGGTAACAGTCATGCCTGTGCAATCTGAGTAGGGAGAAGAATGAAAGGTTTCTAGGCAGAGGTCATGTGTAGACAGTGCCTAATGCTGGTAAGTGCCATTGTGGAGGAATTTCTTGTAAATTATTCACTTTTTAAATTAACTGACATTCTTTCACCACTGTAGTTTATGTGTCTGAATCTGCATGCTTTAAAGTAAACTGCTCTATATCAATGTGGTGAAGATTTTTCATGTTTAAGGCAGTCCCAGCTTCCTTTTTTCTTTCCTCATCCCTTCCTTTAATCTTCTTCCCCAACTTCCCCTTGCCAAATGGAAGGAGTGAACTGAGCAGTAACACAGGCGTTAATTTGTAGGAGATACATGTTGTGAAACACCAGACCTGAAGTACACACTCCACTGCAACAGATGGGCAGGTTAGGAAGTTCAGATGCTGTTTATGTGACAGTCTTTAAGTCTAGAAAGAAGTCTGGCTGAGAATGAAGTGCAGCATTTCTTAGTCTCTTCCCCATGCTGCACCCTCTTTTCTCACGTAGGAAAACAAGCTTTGTGGGAGTACAAGCAGGTCTTGATTTTAATAACCACATTTAATTGCCACCCCCACAGATGACACTTGTTCTTACAAAAGGACAGGTTGGTTATCAAAAGGCAGTGTTTTCACTTCTAGCTTTTACAAGTGTAAAAATTTAAATGTATTAGTATCCTAATGACTAAGCAGAGTAGCTGTCCTACTTTAATTTCTTTCTCACTATTCATGTGAATTTGTTCACCTGACTTCTGTTCCTCTAAGACTGAATTTAAACTATAACAAATTTAGTTGAAAATGAGATCTCTATTACTGAATTTATTTTCTGAAAGTGTTTGAGGATGAGTTATGATAATTCACTAAGATCAGTGATGAAAAGCAGGGTGTATGGGACTATGATACTTTTTCAAGCATCCTTCTCATAAATAGTTGCCTGTGCTGGTTTCATTTGCTTCTCTGACATGCTCAGAATGACATTGTTGGATCAGTGCTGGTTAGAGTTTGCTGCAAATAAAATGAACAATATACATGGATAGAAGCCATATAATAAAGTTGAACAGTATAGGTCTGTAACTGTTGCATTAGTTTCTGTTCATATTTTGAAGATTCTCATTACTGCAACAGGAAGGTTTCAGTATGCCATAAATTTTGAAATACAAGTGGGCTGCTGCCATGAAAGAAACACCAGCTTACCAGCCTGGTGGAGTCTGCTTTGAAATCAAGGTATAGGCCTCTTATGCAAGAAATTAATTTTGTGCAGTTGTCTGCCATAGTATTGACTTCATTCTAATGTCATATTGGTCTTAGGATCTGAAAATGCTTGTGAAAAGACTTCATTTATGTTTCTGCGACAAGAGCTGCCTGTGAGATTGGCAAACATAATGAAGGAAATAAGCTTGCTTCCAGACAACCTCCTAAGAACACCTTCAGTTCAGCTGGTGCAGAGCTGGTAAGAACAGTGACATTCCATTCCTTGAAGGGTGACCTCCTGCAGATACACAGGTTGGAGGAAGTCACTCTCTTCTACTGAAAGGACATTCATAGGCTTGGTGCATGAACATCATGTATTAATACTGAAATGCTAAATATACCAGTGTGATCAGAAACTAAATTTACAGATGTGGGAAAAAAGCATTAAGGAGCAATTAGAGAACCCCAAGGGAATTAAAAAATCATTATGTCTTTCACACACTCATGTATGAGGAATCAATTTTTTTTTTTAAACAAAAATCCACCAGAAGAGTGTTTAATAGGGAACTTACCTAATAGTGAGGAAGCTAGTTGAA